>NW_027411755.1:117258297-119658297 GCF_047663935.1 Musca autumnalis | reverse complement strand
AATGTCGCCAACATTACTGAGAGGTATTTTGCCACCGTTGAAAAATGTTTGATGTTGCTTGGCCAGGGAATCGAACCCCCGACCTTCTGCGTGCAAGGCGGGCGTGCATACCATTGCACCACGGTGGCATACCATTGCACCTCGGTGCCCATTCAGACCCCTGAATATTATCGGACAATCACCAAAATCAATAGGCTTCTTCCCCTCCGGGACCCTCATCAACTCCAAAATTTGGTGACAATCCGATCAAAATTGCGACCTGTAGCGTGATTACAAGGTGTAGATGGACAGACGGATGGACACACATAGCCAGATCGACTCAGCTTGTCGAGACATTCATGTTAGTATATACAAGTATGGGTCTACGACCATTATTTCGATGCGTTACAAACTTTTTGGCCAAAACCAACTTATAATACCCTCCCTACATAGTGGTTTAGGGTATAAACAGTGTTGGATTACACTAGTATCCAGATTTCTCGTAGGATCTCCAACAAATCGGGTCATGAAAAGATTTCAATTTGTATGTAAATCTTCATGAGATTAAGCAATTAAATCCTGATAATGAAGGTTAATCACGCGAAAGGCTTTAATATAAACAGCATATAACGGTTTGTAAATTACACGTTAAAAAAATGGTCGGTCGATTATTTTTCTTCTATATCGTATGATTTTACATTCATACATATTTACAAAAAAAAAAGCGATCACACACACACATGTTTCTCTCCCCATCAGCCTTGTTTAATTTGATTCGACCGAGGCTTCGACGGTATCGAATCATTTGCTTCAGGTTCCTCAGTTATGCTTCAGTTCCTCAGCCACACTTCAGTGCCCGAACAATGCCGGGCAGCACACATTCTTCATAGCTCCGACACACACAATTAAGGAATGTGGCCAACCCTTTCTGTGGGGAGAACAAGACCGCCAATCGAAGATCTTTGGATGTTTTATATACATGAACTTTTAATGAAAAACGCATATGCGAATAATAATGGTTGAAATATTTTATATAGTTAAGTGAGTATAACGGACTGAGATACACAGAAATGCCACCAAAATGCAGGGATGCCAACTCTTCCGAGGTAAAAATCGCTACAGCCACATACGCACCATAGCTCTGTAGCGATTTTTACCTTAAAACAGTTGACTTACTGCTCAAACAGTGGTTTTTGTACGTCAAATATCACCACAAGTCCACAAGTAGTAGGAAAACCACCAACTTGACACCCCTGCCAAAATGTATTATTATTAATAACACACACTGAAGCCGCATTTACATCTAACAAGTTTTACAAAACATGCATCATTTATGTTGACAATTCAAATAAATGACGTATTTGCCCCAAATACTTGTTTTAGGAAAACGATAAAAATAGTATAATATTTTATTACTTAGGGTATCCCAGATGATTTTATGAGATTTTGAGAAGTTGAATACCAGCTATAAACTGGGTTAACCCTCTTAATGAGGATTTATTTGGCGTATACGCAAAGGAATTGACATTTGAAACCCAGTGCGTTTGTTAAATCTGGTTATATATAAACCTACTATAACTATGGACAAATCTGTTGTGCGATTCTCTAACACATTTTTGGAGTTACCGACAACAATCGTTAAAACTAAAGTGTTTTTAATTTCGGTAATTAACGATAATATTCGGTAAGTTAACGACCAATAAAAAGTAGTCGTTAAGTTCTACCGATAGCAACAGTGTTGTCAACTTTTATTTGAACGTTTCATTCACAATTTTGCGTTTTAAAGTTACCGATTTTTGTCGGTAACTCAAAAAATTAGTTAGAGAATCCCACTACTGAACGAGTAAAAACTTTCAGCATGTTTATTAGAATAATAGCTGTATCTTTTTACGTGAACATTTGAAAAAATTGTTACAAAATTTTACTGAGTGTTGTCTCTTTACACATATTTTGACTGATGTATAATTGAAAACTTGCTAAAAGTTACTGAGAGAAATTTGCTCGGTAACATTTAGTAAGTAAAAAGACACACCTAATATTGCCTGATATCAATCTCATGATGATAGCATTTGTGTAGCAGTCGACAAAAGCTCAGCGGATCTGAGGGAGTTGAAAAAATAAAAACCACCCATAAAAATAAATTAAAGAACAACAATATTATCTTTGATATATGGTAAAAACCAAATTTTTGGTATAGAGTTAAGGAAACAAATTCGGGTTTCAAATCTGTTCACGTGCACAAAATTGGCCGATGAAGGCAAATTATTATTATTATTATATTTTCTTATGAAGAAAAAATATTTTAAAATTTCTTTTTTGTTGTATATGTCAGCAACAGACACCAATCCGTAGATGCAACAAAGTTTCTAAAAATTGTTTATATTTTCTCGGAAAATCAAATAAAAAACATAAAAAAAATGTGGGAGCAAATCTAAATTATAGTACTTCGGAGTTCGTATAACCTGTAATACATAAATTACAAATACCTACGTACAGAATATATAAAAAGCGTAGGAAATTTTAAAACCAAAATTATAAAGATTGGGTTTATAATATGTATATTACAGCAACAGTGAAAGGGAAAACTTATTGTTGGAATATTTTTGAAATCATATATTTTTTCTTTTTTTTATTAGAAACATTAGAAAAAAACAAGTACAGTATAGTCTCGATAATCCGGACACCACATGTTTCGGCGATGTCCGGATTATCGAATTTTCCGGATTGCCGAGTAGTCAAAAAAACACATAATTTTGTAAATTTAAATCATTAATATCGAACGTTTTCTAGATTATAACTTGACATCTAAGGTAAACGAATTCATATTAATCAAATATCACGGGTTGCGACCGTTTTAAGCAGCTTTCATGGCTACCAAATTTACTTCTCCCGCATAATTTAGGTGACATTTCCTGTGTATTTTTGTAGTCTAAATCTTTTCTGCAGTTGGTGTACTCGTATATTTATTAATATTTTATTCAAGGATGCAAACATTGTTGCCCATGGACACATATTGATTTTCAGAGTCCATGGAACATGAGCCCGTTACGACTTGAGATATAACTTCGGAGATTTTGTATATCACAGAATGAAAATAAAAGGAGTCATACATTTTTTTAAGTAATTTATTGATATTTCTATACAAGAAGTGCGATTTTCCAACTCACTTTTTTGCGTTACCGAAAAAATCGATCAACTTAAATTGCTTATAATTTCGGTAATTAATGATATTACAGAATGTAAAAACTAAGCTATTAATACCAACGCTTTAAATGTTTTAAACATTTCTAGGTACAGTTCCAAGGGACTTTCTCACTAATCGGAGCCTAAAGCTGGGTACACATTGTCAGTTGACAGCTGAATAACAGCTTTGTTGTTGCTTGCTAGTGTGGCCGTTCATTTTTGTCATTCATCATGCAACCACAAAAAATTTTGTGGTTGCTGGACGGTTGGACAGTTATCGATAATTGCAAAAAATCGTCATTTAAAACTGAAAATATGTACTGTACTTAACGAACTAATTCCTGTAGAGAAAAGGAACACCTAACATCGATTTGGAATTTGGCTACCCAACACTAGGTTTAAATACTACTGTCAGATCATAGTCAGATGTCGATGGTTGAAAGGTAGAAACATCATTCGACAGATTGAAATCGATAATTCCATATTGACTGTATAACTGAGTCAACAGTGGCTAGCCAGAAAGAGAGATGTGGACCGAAAACTTCGAAAAACATAATTTTTCTAATTTATACACCAATTGTTATAGCTAAGAACGAAAACGCCAATGAAATAAATAAGAATATAATGATCAAGATAGTAAAAAATATTGATGTCCGGATTATTGAGGTACGAAAAGTGTGAGATGTCCGGATTACCGAGTCTACAATGTAAAAAATTCTAGTGTCCGGATTACCGCGTTGTCCGGATTAACGAGTGTCCGGATTATCGAGACTATACTGTACGAAAGTATCAGTTAGCAGTGCTGACGGAGATATACCCTTAGCCTCTGAAAAAAAAAAACAACAACAACAAAACCAAAACAAACACAATAATTATGCTGTATATAAAATATGTATATTGATTTTTTATCACGAGTACTGTAATGTGACATATACCAAACATTTTTAGCAACCAAACTTCTTCATAAAGGACTCGAAATATTAAATTACGTTAAACTAAGTTTGAAAGAAATTTTTGAATAAAAAAATAAGTAATAAAACTGATCATAATGAAATCTCTCAAATAAAACGCTTGCAATTTAATTTTTTTCACCATTTTTAATTTAAATACAAGCGTTTTATTTTGAGAGATTCCATCATGAGAGAGAATATATTTATTGAGGCTAAGCGAAAAATTATTTTCTAGTTTTAAGTGCATTTATAAATAAAACACTGAAACTTAATTCTTTTAAATTATTTTTTATTTTTAACTTTTTAGTAAATAAATTGCTTTGACCCCTGAGAACCCCATAACCTAATTACAGACAATTTAAGCCGATAATGTAGATACAAACTTTAAAATGTCTTAAATCGAATGGTACTGTTTATAGGGGCTATACCAAAACCTGGACCTATGTCCACAATTTTTGGTGGGAAAGTTTCTGTACCATTGGGAACTCCAAATGCCAAGGTACAGCCAATTCGGCCTACAAATGAAGATAAAATCCTTAAAACACATGAAATCGGTGGTACCGCTATATGGGGGCTATACCAAAAACCTGGACCTATGTCTACAATGTTAAGTGGAGAAGATTCTGTACCATTGGGAACTCCAAATGCCAAGTTACAGCCAATTCGGTCTAAAAATGAAGGTAAAATTCCTAAAACACTTGAAATCGGGTGGTACCGCTGTATGGGGGCTATACCAAAAACCTGGACCTATGTCCACAATTTTTTGTGGAGAAGTTTCTTTACCATTGGGAACTCCAAATGCCAATTAACAGCCAATTCGGCTTAAAAATGAAGATAAAATCTTTAAAACACTTGAAATCGGGTGGTACCGCTATATGGGGGCTATACCAAAACCTGTACCAATGTCCACAATATTTGTTGAGGAAGTTTCTGTACCATTGGGAACTCCAAATGCAAACTTACAGTTAATTCGGGCTAAAAATGAAGATTAAATCCTCAAAATGCCTGAAATCGGGTGGTAGCGCTATATGGGGGCTATAACAAAGTCTGGACCTAAATTCACAATTTTTGTGGGGAAATGTCTGCATCATTGGGAATCCCTAATTCTAAATGACAGCTTAAAATGAAGACAAAATCCTCAAAATACCTGAAATCGGGTGGTAGCGCTATATGGGGGCTATAAGAAAAAATTGACCCATATTCATGTATTGTCATCCAAATCTGAAAAGTGTGCAAAGTTTCAGTTCGATTGGTCAACTGCAACTGTGTCAAAAATGAGTTACCAGATTTGAAAAGCAAGATAAATGAATCAATGTAGCAAGTTAAATAAAACACTGTAAAAATGGACTAATGTAGATTTTGATTTCATATTCATGTATTGTCATCCAAATCAGAAAAGTGTGCAAAGTTTTAGTTCGATTGGTCAACTGCAACTGTGTTAAAAATGAGTTACCGGATTTGAACTAAACGGACACCAAAGCAAGTTAAATAAAACACTGTAAAAACACAATTTTTAAGCAAACATCCCAATTGAAAACGTATTGAAATATTTATCAAATTAAATCATTAAACTCGACTCGACTATCAAAAATGCCTCAGCAACCTTCATTTCCATTATTCACTTTTTCAAACGTCAATAACAATTGTTAAAGAATTCTTTACCCAGCAGCAATTGAAAGCATACGCAACTCTGAAAAAGCGACTAAAGGGTATTGTAAATAATTTATGGCAAGTGCCCAATCGAAATTCAGAAATTCGTCAGTGCCGATGTACCCCACTTTTTGCCAGTAGCAAATCGAAAAAAGGAGAACAAAAAGTAAATTGGAAACCAGAAAAGTTCATAAACATTTTTTTCTTTTCGCATTACAAGTAATGTGAAAAGTAATGGGTTATAATAATATATAATTGCTCCACAAACATCCCGTAAGGGACAAGGGAGACTTCTCAAATATCAATGAGTGCACCCCGATTCATATTAGCTCAATGATATGGGACCTACAGTTTATCGCCGAGTCCGAACGGCGTGTCTAAGACACCACTTTTATAGAGAAGTTTTACATGGCTGAAATACTCAGGAAAAGTCGCCAACATTACTGGGTTAAGCTGGAAACAGATACAACGTTTGGGTAAAGTTTTGTGTCGTTTTGGCCGTTTTTACACTGTTGGGCATGATGCCGAAAAATTCAAATTCACTTGAAATATATGCCGACAAACAGATAAACGCTGGACTTTGGTATCGTCGTCGCCCTGTTGTTGTTGTTTTTTCTCGACGCCCAACGCAAAACTTTAATCAAACGTTGTATCTGTTTTCAGCTTTACTTCTTAAAAAATTTACAAGGCTGAGTGCGGCATGCCCTTGTAAAAATATTTTTTTTAAAATAGAATTGCAAACGAAATTTTGTTTTTACCGTATAGCAATTTAATTTAAAATTCCAATAATATTTTATTTCAAACTTTTCATTTTTTGTTAAGCAGACGTGCATATAATTTTCTGCTTTTTTGACTATTCAAAAATTATTTTTTTTCGAACCACATTTGGTGCCATATGCCCAAAATGGTAACACTTTTCATAATAATACATTTTGGTGACATGTCTGTGTACTTCAGTCCGTTGTACCCACATAACTATATAAAATATTTCAACCAACATTATAATTCACATATGCGTTTTTCATTAAAAGTTCCTGTATATAAAACATTTTAACCATTTCCACATGGCGGTCCTGTTCTCCCCGCAGACGAGGTTGGCCGCATACCTTAATTGTGAAGGACAGAGTATACTCGATACATCGCACAGTGGTCGAAACCGCTGATCTAGCGGCGCGAAATTAATAACTTGGAAACGAATGAAGATATCTTTCTGAAATTTTGCACAAACTCAATCTGTGTCTGTGGGTAATTATGGACTAAATATGAACAACATAGGCAAATATTTTGGTATAGCCCCCATAAAACGGTACCTCCTGATATTCGATATTATGAGGATTTAAGCCACCTTTTCCTTCCAAATTAGTTGTAATTTGGTACTTAGGGTTCCTAGTGATCACTAAACCTTTCCACCAAAAATTGTGGACATAGGTCCACGTTTGGGTATAGGCCCCTTTTAAGGTACCTCCCGACTTTCAGTAGTTTGGGGATTTAAAGCTACATTTTTTGATCAAATTAGGTGTAATTTGGTATTTGGGGTTCCCAGTGGACACAAACATTCTCCACCAAAAATTGTGAACATAGGTCTACATTTTGATATATCCCCCATATAACCGTACCGACAGATTTTGGGTATTTTGAGGATTTAAGCTATTTTTCAAGACCATTTATCAGCAAGATTTGCAGCTATTTGCAGCTAAATTTTGGTTATTCGGAATCTAGGGAGTCCAATTTTATTATTAAAAAAATAACTGGACCGAACCTCGGTGGACCTTTGTAGTTACGCTCCATCCAACAAAAGTATATTGCACTAAAAACATACAAAAAATAATAATTTTTGAAAATTTATTGCTTTATAACTATGTAACTTCAGGCCTCAAACATTTTATTTTAATTTAACTTAAATCCTCCCCTATCAATAAAAAATAAACCTTGTTTAGTTTTATTACGAATTTATTTAACAATTAAACAAATATTAGATCAGGTTTTTAGCAACAATTTTATTAAAATCTGATCCATCAAAATTTCTTGAACTTGACACGGAATAACTGAGTGAATATTTACAACAGCAAAAAAGTAAAAACAAAATCTTAGTCAGCAGAGTGTCTGTAATCGATATAATGGAAAACATTTCGCAATTTTATACTTTGATTTTTTGACTTTCGCGCCGCTAGATCAATGATTTCGGCCTCTGTGCGTCGCCTCGTTCGAATAGATGATTCGATGCGTCGCCTCGGTCGAATCAAGTTAGGGAAAGCTGTTTGGGGGGAAGACCATTGTTGTGCGATCGCCTTTTTTGTAAAGTATACACATACATAACATGGCGGAATAACAAGGTGTTGTATTTTAACTCCTCAACGAATATACACATCTTCTTCACAATAAGTCTTTCATTCCTTTTATCTTCTTCTCTTCTTTTATTTGCCCATCCGTTGTTCGGATATAAGCGATCATGCATTAAATAGTTTTACAATAAAAGAATTACATTTCAATTTACATTTAAATTTTTTTATTTATATAGTCGGCAGTTCTCTGTTTTTGGCCGCCCTGAACAAGTTCCTTTCATCGTCGTAGCCAGTCCAGTCTTGAATATTCTTTAACCAGGAGAGTTCTCTTCTTCCTCTGCTGGGCCTTCCTTCAATTTTCTCTTTAAGAATCTTTTGGATGAGTTGGTATTTGTCATTTCTCATTATGTGTCCAAAATAAGAGATTTTTCGATTTTTTATTGTTTTAATCAATAGTCGATCCTTTTATAAAACGCGTAAATGTAAAAACGTCCGAACTGTACGAACTTTATAAGTTTTATTACAAAATAAAGTAATTCCTAAAGCTGGGTACACATTGTCAGTTTTGAATGACAGCTTTGTTGTTGCTTGCTAGTGTGGCCGTTCATTTTTGTCATTCATCATGCAACCACAAAATGTTTTGTGGTTGCTGGATGGTTTGACAGTTATCGATAATTGCGAAATATCGACATTCAAAACTGACAATGTGTACCCAGCTTTACTAACTTTACCTCTAATTACCTTTCAACACTGATAGAGAATATTAAAAATCCTTATTTTTCTATACGCGCTAGTAAATCTCTAAAATTAATAATTTTGATGCCCTATGGCAACTCAGAATTATATTTTTATCCTCTTATTTTGCGATAGTTTTGTGAGTGACACAAACCTCCCAGTAACTAATAGTTATCATTAGTAACTTATTGTTCAATACATGGCGGAATAAGAAGCTGTTACATCGATAACAATAATCGGGCCATTTACCACACCAAACGCCAACATTTCGTCGGTGTCATGCTTAAGTGTTCCATACGCCATTTTTGACATTTTGAGATAAAGGTACCTTACAAGGTTTTGAACCATGCTCTTTCAGATTTTTTGGCCGGTTTTTCACTATTTCTTATAGTTTCTGAGATATTCAGATGCCAATATATTCCATATCCGCTTTGTGACCCAAAAAATCTTGTCGTTTTGTTCCATATCCATAAAGCCTGGCGTATGGAACAAAACAACTTTGAACCTTTTAGTTCCATATCCATACCGTTTGGCGTTTGGAACAAAAGGAGACAAAAACGAATTGTTCCGCACCAAAAATGATGGCGTTTGGAACAAAAAATTGCCCATTTTTTCCAAGTTACGAATAATGTGGCGTATGGAACAAATTGTTTTAAAGGATTTGGTTTGAAAACTGAAGAATAATAGTTTCTAAATCAAAATATTTTTGAATGTTGTAGTGCTACATGAAAACGAAAATTTATCAATCGTTTAAACAAAAAATCCCTAGTTTAAAGACAAAATTTTGATGTAAGTCCACAAAAAATATACGCAAAAACATTCATTCGACTTAAAGCTAGTGTGGACACCGACTATAAAAATGGTATTATAAGAAAAACGCATTTAAATGTTTTATGTTACCTTAGAAATGCAAAATATCAATCCGTTTTGTCCGATCGAAATTTTTACCACCTTAAATAAACGTTAAGGAAACCTACATACATATAATAATGCTCTTTATTGTATTTATATGAGAAAAATAAATGTTTCGTTTAAAGTCCTGATTTTTCAACTCCACAGTAGAACTTCATATAAGGGAGGTGGAACACGATTAATAAAAAGTGTTTTGGTTGAAATGTGACAAAACGTGTTCCAGATTCCATGGAACAATTCAGCAACTTTTTGCAATTATAAAAATTGGCCATAACTTCTAGACTATCACAGATATCTGACTAAAATAAACCACTGATATATTCTATGAGTTTAGTTAAGTAGAACTGAGCTCTTAAAGTATTGGATTATTGCACCATTTTTATCCTGTATGGCCTAAAAATTAACTTGAGTTTTTCTCGAATCAGGGAAATGGCGTATGGAACACTTAAGCATGACACCGACGATTTGTTCGCAAATTTTGACGTTTGGTCTGGGGCTGGATTCTTGTTCTATGAAAATTTTAAATGAAAAATATTTTCTTTCTAATTTTTTTCATTTGACATTTATTTCCTTTATAAAAGTTTTCATTTCAATTTTTCATTGTTATAATATAATGCAGATTAATCTCGGGTTTTGTTGTTTTTAAATTTTAATAACAACAAGATTTATTTATTTAAAGTGGGATGTAGTTAAAATTGATTTAATTTCGGGAAAGGCAAAGAATACTAGTTTCGTCCAACGCCACTTGGACTCATCAGTTCTCTTAAGCTAGGGTCACATTAGGCAAATATTTGCTCTAGCGACCGGCGCTTTCTGAGAGCAAATGAGCGTAAATAATGCATTGAAATTTATGCTCACTTGCTTTCAGTAAACACACACTCCCTGTCGCTGGAGCAAATATTTGCCTAGTGTGACCCTAGCTTTAGTTCTTTGTATGGAAACAAAGAACTCTTCCCCAATTTTTAGGACGACCAGTAGTGGGATTCTGTAACTCGTTTTTGCTGTTATCGATAATTGTCGGTAAAATTAAAATGCTTATAATTTCGATAATTAACGAAATTTTTCGGTAAGTTAACGATGAATAAAAAGTAGTCGCTAGCCTCTACCGACACAAACAGTGATGCCAACTTTTCTTTATGTTTTTAGTCATAATTTTGCGATTTAATTTTACCGATTTTTGTCGGTAACAGCAAAATGAGTTACAGAATCCCACTACAGAGCTCAAGAATAAACGTAACCGATGAATTCGTTTAAATGCGAATTCAACAGAAGCATTTAAAAAATGTCGTAGCCGCATATGTAAATAAAATAACTACTTCCCACTGTTGTGGACTTTGCATTGCAAAGAAACGCATAACAAATTTTGATGGTTTGTTGTAAACAACAACAAACTATCGTTACCGTACTGTGTGTCTATTTTTAGATTCACTTTTGGCAGTTTTGTTGAGATGTGTATTATTTTATTGTTGTAAAATAATCCAGCTTAATCTCGGGTTTTGTTGTTTTTAATTTTTAAAAACAAGAAGTTTTATTTAAAGTTTTCATAGAAACAGAATTTAGCCCCTGGTAAATGGCCCGATTATTGTTATCGATTTTACAAAATGCTGTTCGATAACAAACTTGTTCAATAAAAGAGAAAAGAGAAGTAGTTGCAAGTATTTGCATGAACTTGCAAATACTTTTTACTTGCGAAGTTATCGAACTGGCCTATTCTTACGAATGTAAGGGGTAGTTTACACCATATGTAAATGTCATATGACATGAAATTTTCCATCATTATATAGTCGCTAATATGTGCAATATTGGGGATTTTCCTTACGCCATTTACTTTGGGCGTCCACGCCAGCAAAAATGTAATAAAATTACGTCTCCACATTGCCTACGTGGGTAGATATGAATTGTTTTCATTTCGTGTCATATGACACTGATAGATAGTGTAAACTACCTCTAACTGATAGGTTTAAATTGGTTTAAATGAACTTCCGTTTAACAGCCCAGCAAACCAATCGTACCGACATCTTAACGAAATCGGAACAATTCACATGCACACAGCTCTTTATTATAAATAGACAGCGGAATTTTATGCAACCCCTATTTTTGGTCCGATTCATGTCAAATTTTGAGACTGGGCATATTTTTGGCTTCTGATTACATTGCAATCGAAACATATGACATATGCAAAATTATGCAAAATGCATAAATTTTTGCATATGCAAAATTTATGCATTTTACATATTTTCTTATGCAACAAATATTTCAATAATAGGTACAAAAATGTTTCTGTGTGCAATTTTTCTGTTTAAAATTCTCTTCAGACAAGTCAATAAAATAGAGAAATGCATAACCACAGCCACAACTTGCAAAATACCGAAAATCGGGAGGTATCGCTCTATGGGGGCTATGTGAAGGCCTGAACCTAAACCGACTTAATACCAAATTTCAGCCATTTCGGAGGGATATTGAGGTCACAACCTTCAAAATACCAGAAATCCGGAGGTACCGTTCTATGGGGGCTATATGAAGACGTGGACCTATACCGACAAATTTCAGGTGGAAAGTTTTACCCCCAGAGCGAAGACAAAATGCCAAATTTCAGTCATTTCGGTGGGATATTGAGGCCACAACCTTCAAAATACCGAAAATAGGGAGGTACCATTCTATGAGGGCTATATGAAGACGTGGACCAATACCGAGAAATTTCAAGTGCGAAGTTTTATACCTTCAACGAAAACTAAATACCAAATTTCAGTCATTTCGGTGGGATATTGAGGCCACAACCTTCAAAATACCGAATATCGGGAGGTCCCATTCTATGGGGGCTATATGAAGACGTGGATCTATGCCGACAAATTTCAGGTGGAGTGTTTTATACCCCCAACGAAGACTTAATACCAATTTTCAGTAATTTCGGTGGGATATTGAGGCTACAACTTTCAAAATACCAAATATCGGTAGGTACCGGTCTATGGGGGCTATATGAAGACGTGGACCTATGCGGACAGATTTCAGTTGTAAAGTTGCATACCCCTAACGTAGATACCCCTAACCCACCATTTCGGTGGGATATTTAGACCACAAATCCTTGAATATATTTTTGCATATGGTTTTGCATATGCTGATTTTATGCAGATATGTACAAGTATGTCAAAATATGCACGATATGCAGAATATGCAAAAATTTCTAGGCCTAATTCGTTTTATTTTGTAATAAAACGAGTTTCTGTCTAATCAGATTTTCTCTACGACCATCCTAACCATATATGCATTTGCATAGGATTCCGCAGTCTAATTATAAACCAGCATTCCGCAGCTGCGAGAGCCCTGTTTTTACTCTCTTTGACCAAAATCCTCTCCACCCATAAAAAATATGTTCTAACATAAAAAATATGTTGGTACCCAAACATATTAAATTGAGATATGATACAAAATTTTGCAAACATATAGCTTTAATTGCTGCTTTGCTGTCCGTTAGGATGTTGACAGTGATTGACTTTGTGCTAGCTTTAAACCATAAATACCTCGACTCCGACTCCAGGCGAGTTTTTTTTCACGACTCCGGCTCCGACTCCGGGTAGACTCCGAGAGTGAATTCCTACACCACTAAAATGAATAAACTAACTTTCTCCTATACACTAGGACAAGAAATCGATATTGTTATGTTTTCGTTGTCCATTATCACTTTTACCCGATCCTTTCTCAAGAAAACTCTATGATTATATGCTATTGATTTTGTATAAAACTCGGATACACATGAACTATATCTGTTCCTGGTTGACAGATCCGGTTATTTGAATGTCTACATCTAAAGACCCCCATTGAGTATATAATGAATCCTAGAAGAAAGATTCGCCGTTTGTCAGACTTTTGCGTTACGGCGGGATGAATCTTGACCAACACTAATTCAGAAGCGTAACCATCCGAATTTCATATACAGTTAATAGATTACGCGAAATTTAACGAAATACATAAACATACGGTATTTTGACGGGTAAAACTGATAAAGGACAATGACAATATCGATTTCTTGGATATGGGAAACCTACATATAATTTTCGGTGGAACATTTTTGTAGAAAATTTCATTTTGTTTTAATTTTTGAGTTCAAGAACAAAAAAGACATGGATGGAACTGAGCTAGAATGATAGCATATTCGACAGAAAGGTTCCTCATACTATTTAACTGAAAACATGTCATATAAAAATAATGAAACAATATCTCCAAACAGAGATATAAAGCTATTATCTCAATGATAGATGGGGGTCAATCAAAAAATTCATTATGTCATAACTCAAAAATTTCAGCTATGGGATCCTTTGGGGTTCTCAATTGGGGCTTTCATTCCGTTTGGTTTCACAGGGTATTCGATAAGATTTCCGATAGAGAGCACAACCAATAGACCTTTGTTAGAAGACCAGTAAGACTTCTGACGAAAGAGGTTAAAGGCCCAATCTTAATTCGATTGTCATAGAACTTTACTTTTGTTTGCAAAAATGTAAAAAATCAATTGGATCAACAAAATAGGGATGAATAGACTACACTTCAGAAGATAGTAGTAAATATCCCAGAAGATAGTAAATACCCTATCAATTGTCCTTTAAGTTAGTATAATATACCGTTTGTATATATGATTTCTTATACCTTTCTTTTAAAATAAATAATGATTTTTAAAACAATATTCTTGTTCCAAATTTAATGTTATATTTCTATAACGTGGAAAAAAATTCGCCCGGAGTTGGAGTCGAGTTCTTTTTTTCGACTCAGACTCCGACTCCAGCAAAATTGCTCGGCTCCGACTCGTAGACTCCGACTCCGCAACCCTGCTTTAAACCAGTTCAGACACTCTGTAATCGCTCCGATTTCGGCCTGGAGGGTCGTATTATGCATATTATGATCCGGCAGCCGAAGGGAGATCCTCGTTTCTTGGTCTTCAATATAGAGCATAGCCGACCAAGAAGAGGGCACACAAAATTCTCAATATTTGCAACTTTTGACAGTGTGTTAGTAACGTTGTATGCACGCATGCTGCAAAACAAAAACAAATCAAAACATTTGTGTGCTCTTTCGTTGCGTTCGGGTCGTGTGTGTGTGAATTGCCGAAAAACTTTGTAACTTTAACAATATCAAAGCACGACATTGATATAGAGACGCAGACCCGTTCTCCATCCTAGAACAGCCGCATCTGTAAACCCGCAGCTTTCAGTTGGTATCTGTTCTAGGGTTCCATCGATCCACAAATCTCTGTCCGGTATTAAAACTCCACACAAGGCGGCTTTACTTGTTTCAGGCATACATTCCGATTCAATGTGATCTATTGACTCACCCGTTGTAATCCGTAATACGTTTTTTTGGTATGTTTGGTGGTCTATTTGCATTCACTCGCTCATCGACTTAAGTCTAATGTCTGCGATGGCTGCTTCATACCTTACCTGCATTTCTATTGGGTGGACAAACAAAATTATCTCTAAAGCCCTGGTTGGTGTACCTCATTGCGCCACTAATACTTAAGCAGCACATTCGTTGGACTTTTTGCATTACTTTCACGTTGCATTTCTTGTCGATAGCTGTCAACCATACCACAGAAGCATAAGTTAGAATCCGTCTAATTACGCTTCTGTACAACCAGTGTGTCATCCTAGCATTGAAACCCCATTTTGAGATTGACCAACATCTATGGGTTTTATTAGCCCTTTCTTGAATGTGGTCTTTCCATTTAAGTTTCCTGTCCAGAATTACTCCCAGGTACTTAACTGTTGGAAAAATGTTTATCTTCTTATCTAGGAAGAAGGGTTCTTCGTAAGTTCCTATTTTCGTTTTCCTAGTGAAAAGTCATAGTTCTGTTTTTTCCGGGTTAAAATTTAAACCTCTCGGTCTAGCCAAGTTGTAAGTTATTATTAGAGCCGTTTCGGCCCTCCTACAGAGTATATTTGGATGCTTTCCCCTAAGAAATATTATAACATCGTCTGCATAGCAGACGGGTTCAAATCCCTCGTCTGTTAAGGTCCTTAGTAGACTATTCATGGTGGTGACCCATAGGAGAGGTGATATTATCCCCCCTGTGGCGTCCCCTGACCAACTTTGTCTCTTTTTGTTACGTCTTGTAGCGCGCAGCTTTTCCATATATTCCTTAGCATATCGTTTATCCAGTGCCTCAAGGCTCGTTCCATTATCTTGAGTAAGAATGGAGTTAAACTTATCGATATCTTAAGCCTAGTATATCTATGGTCAGAGAAGGTGTGTTCTTTTGAGACCCTTCACTCATGTACCTCGTTTATTAGATTTTCTGAACATATTGTTATGTCAGTACTTCCTCCCTAATACTGTTAACAAAGGTTGGTGTATTTCCTATGTTAAGGGTTATCAGGTCGTTAGTATTCAAATATTCTAGGAGGGCTTGACCCCTCCTGTTAGTATTAGTACTACCCCACGAAATGTGGTGTGCGTTAGCATCGCTACCTGTAAAAGTTAGTTTATAAAAAGTTTGACCGAATTCTGACTTATTAGTAATCTAATCCTATGTTAAATATTAACATTATACAAAGATCTCATGTATAATTATCTACTTTATATAACTGGCCTTATAACATTATATTAAAATATTTGTATAATATTGAAAATGGAATTTCATTTCAATGAGGTCAATGCTCCCTTCATTGACAACCTTTGGTATTTTGTTTCCACGGAAATAAACTAATAAAAACACAATTTTAAGCAAACATCCCAATTGAAAACGTATTGAAATATTTATCAAATTAAATCATTAAACTCGAGTAGACTATCTAAAAAATGCCTCAGCAACCTTCATCTCCATCATTCACTTTTTGAAACGTCAATATCAATGATGTGGGAGTAAATGTGTGTAATGCAAAAACACCCTCTGTTTTAGTGAAGTTGTCTTCACCCAGCAGCAATTGAAAGCATACGCAACTCTGAAGAAGCGACTAAAGGGTATTATGAATAATTTATGGCAAGTGCCCAATCGAAATTCAGAAATTCGTAAGTTATTCTTGGCCAGATTGTCGATGTACCCAACCTTATGCTAGTAGCAAATCGAAAACAAGGTGAACAAAAAGTAAATTGGAAACAAGCAAAAAAAATGTTTTTGTTTACCAGGAGCAATCTATCTATCCAGTACATATCTAGCTGGAATTTTCAAAGTGATGTATATGGTATACTCCTGCCGTTGCTGGATAGATAGTAAGCAACCAAGGCAAATACACTAACGAAATATGAAAACAAGCAAAACCAACTATGTACGCAGATAACAGGCACAACAACTGGCAATCAGAAGGCCTCATGAAGAAGACGGACTTGACTCACTGTTAACTACCACCAAATGTCAGTAACAGAACACGCCCCGGCCAAATGACACTCAAAGGCAACCGTTTCAATTTTTGTTTGTGTTCGATGAAATATTGCCATTTTATTTTGATGAAAGTGTATCGATATGTACATTAATTTGTACATATTTATGTATGGAAGTATGTATGTATATTTCGGATGATATGTGTACCAATAT
Organism: Musca autumnalis; assembly: GCF_047663935.1. Lineage (NCBI taxonomy): Eukaryota > Metazoa > Arthropoda > Insecta > Diptera > Muscidae > Musca > Musca autumnalis. The sequence goes on along the minus strand of NW_027411755.1, from coordinate 119,641,090 downwards.
GAATGTGAATTAATAAAAGTTGTTACCATAGATATATACATACAACATAGGTATAATCAACGTTGAAAAATTTAATATTTCAAAGACTTGTAGGTTAGGGATTTATTTTCAAAGAGAAACATAAAAATGAAGTGGACATTGTGACACCCTACATCACTACTCCTGAGTATGAACTTTCCACAGATCAAAGTTTGTTTTAGCAAAAAATGTTACTTCATTATTGTAGGGTAATGCAGCTTAACCTCAGTTTTGTTGTTTTTTTTAACTTTTAAAAACAACAATTTTTTTGGGTGGCAGGCGTTGTTTAAATTTCGGGAAAAGCAGAGAAGACTATAGTTTCGGTCTACGTCACTAGACCTTATCAGTTCTCTTAGTTCTTTCTATTGCAACTAAGAACTATTCCCCAATTTTATGACGACTCGATCTCAAGAATAAATGTGATTTGTGAATTCGTTTAAATGCTACTCTTTCATAATGAACGTTGATGGTCTGCTGTTCAATCCCTGACCAGAACATCAAACATTTTCTGCGTTGGCAAATCCCCACAGTGTAATGTAGGCGACATTACGTCCTTACGTTCAAAGGTATTTGGTATCCTCGCACAACTCATTCACCTTTGCAAGATGGCACTAACAGATACCCGTTCCTCACATAAAATATGTAAGAACCTCTCCGAACAATAAGACCAAGTAGATAGTATCGACGCGTAATGCGTTTACAGATCTCGGACCAACTGCAAGCAGAGAAAAACATGTGATTGATCCAACAATATTCGAAGAGCATAATATGTATTGTAAAGATATTGTTAGATTCCGTATATAGTATTGTGATTCCAACAATAGTTTTTGTCAAATTTAACAATTGTTTTTCTCAAATCCAACAATAATTTTCGTCAACTGGACAATATTATTTTTTCTCTACGTGTGTGAATTAAGGTAGCTAACGACTTCGTCCAACTCGGCACCGTAATAAACTTAGCAAAAAACATCAGCTGTGAACTAAGAAGAAGAATGGTATTGGCCAAGTAAAAGATGTATTATTAAAATATTAAAACAATGACATTGGTGGTTTAACCTTCTTTTAATTGGCAAGTCCGAACGGCATGTCCTGAGGAGTTTTACATATCTAAAGTGTCGGAAAATTACGCTATATTACGCTGACGGGTGATGTTGTCTAGCCGGCGTACAGAAATAAGGCCCCATGAAATAACACCCCTAACGGAAATGAAAATGGACCCAATTTTTGGGGTGTTTTTTCTATTTGAAAAATGGACCCAATACAAAAAGGCACAAAACTAGGAAATTTGGCCCCAAAAAATGTTACATTTATGCCCCAAAATGTTATTGGGGTCAAAATGCATTTTTGAAAATGAGGTGCATTTGGCAAATGCAATATCACCCCAAACATCGAAAATACAATTAGGCCCCAAATTATCCATTTACGCCCCAAAAAATTGATTCACTTAAATTTGGGCTGTAAATGAAGCCCTAAATTTGGGGTGTATTTTCAAAAAAGATTTTCATTCAATAGTTTGTAATATGTAACTAACTGATGGTTATACTTTTTTATAATTTTAACATATTGAAACTTCTACTCTCCATTTTTTTCTATTTCTGTTTGAATTGATTTTTTCAAAAATATTTTCAAAATTTAAGGAAGTACAAAGTTTTTGTAAACATATGCAAATAGATTTTAAGGACGAAAAGTGCCACAGGCGAAAATATTTTTGAATAAAAATTGCACGATTTTTCACAAAAATATTTTAACAGTTTTAGGAAATACAAAGTTTTTGTAAACTATTGCAAATACTTTTATAAAACCGAACAGCGCCGCTGGCGAAAATATTTTTGAAAAATCGCGCGATTTTTTTACAAAAATATTTTCACTATTTTAGAAAATACAAAGTTTTTCTAACAAATTGCAAACCATTTTATAAAAACGAAAAGCGCCGCAACCAAAATATTTTTGAAAAAATCGAGCGAATTTTTATAAAAGTATTTTCTCTATTTTAGAAAATACCAAGTTTTTCTAACAAATTGCAAATACTTCTATAAAAACGAAAATCGCCGCAACCAAAAAATTTTCGAAAAAATCGCGCGATTTTTTACAAGAATATTATCACAATTTTGGAATTACAAAGTCTTTCTAAAAAATTGCAAATACTCTTATAAAACCGAAAAGCGCCGCAACCAAAATATTTTATAAAAGATCGCGATATGGCCGAAATTTGGTACTTACTCTTCGTTAGGGGTATAAAACTTTCCCCGATAATTTTTCCAGCATAGCTCCACGCCTTTATATAGCCCCCAAAGAACGGTACCTCCCGATTTCCAGTATTTTGAAAGTTGTGATCTCAATAGTCCACCGAAATTGCTGAAATTTGGTATTTAGTCTTTCCACCTTAAATTTGTAGGTATATGTCCATGTCTTCATATTGCCCCAATACAACGGTATCTCCCGATTTTCGGTATTTGTTAATTTGTCTTCGATTGGGTTATAAAATATTCCAGAAGAGAATTATCAGTATCATTATCAGGTCCACGTTTTCCTATATCCCCCATGATTTTCGGTACTTTCTAGGTTGTAGCCACATTATCTTATCGAAATATCGGAAATTTGGTATCTAGTCTTCTTTGAGTCTAAAAACTTTCCGTCAAAAATGTGTCGGTTTAAATCGACCTCCCGAATTTCAGTATATTGAAGGTTAGTCACATTGTTTTACTGAAATTGCTGAAATTTGTCATTCACTCTTCATAAACGAAAGGAAACTAATTGTTCCATTTTACTCCAATACAACTCGTGCTGGATGGTATAACAAGTTCTGTCCGGCCGAACTTAACACCGTTCTTACCTGTTGTCGTTTACAAAACACCCTTCGAAACCTATCGATTACATAGTTGAGTAAGTACTACCATTACAATAATTGCTCTGTTCCAGAACCTGCAAGAAGCTACTATTTTTTACTACGATAACATTTTTTCCTTTATGTTATCGGAAAAATATTAAACATTAGTAGATCCTTGCAGTTCTGGAACAGACCAAATATGAATTTATACAATATTGAGTTTTGTTTTAAATACCTTGACAACAACAAAATTATTAAAGTCGAGTCCAATATGGTTAGTACGGATCAGGATGGGAATATAAAATAGCAATTTTTTGGAGAAATCGTTTCGTCTGAAAATCTGTTTAGTTGAAAAATATCTAAACTTGGGCGAAAACATTATGGGAGGGTCTACCAATATGTAGAATGTTTGGTCCAGGAGACATAATTCCTCTTTTAATCGAATTGCTTTTGATATACCCACGTTTAAAATATATCTTTTTACCCGGTTAACTTTCTTTATGAGGATTTATTGAAATATACGAAATAGAATTGACATTTAAAACCCAGTGGGTTTGTTAAATCTAGTTATATGTAAACGTACTATTACATCAAAAACTTTTAAAGCCTTTTCATTTTTGGTAACACTTCATTTCGTAACCGTTGAAAAATATATTCGAAAATATTGCTCTTGCTCCATTCACCCTTGGCACCATAATCTACCAATCATAAAGAGAAATCATTGAGAATTGAAATGACTCTAACATCACCACCATCATTTGATCGGTTTGATGGTTTCATTTTTTTTTCATTGCAAACACCCCAAAGAGCAACCAATTGTATCCATTTGTGGGGGTATTTGCCATGTGGGGTGTGTTTCTATTTGTTTTCAATTCACGCTGGCTGAATGAATCTGCAAGAGTTATTCTTGGCCTTTTGGGGTGAGTTCCCCCCTCTCACGAATTTGACTTTTTCCACGTATTTTCTGAAACTGTTTTTTTACTCTGTTGCTAGTTGTCTGTTATTTTATTTATGACTGTTGTAATAAATTTATGATTTGAATTTACAGTGTTCTCAGAAATAAATAATGCAAAAAATTAATCACTCATCGCTTTAATAATGAGTTTATCTTGATTTTAGAAGATTTAAGTTTCTGGACTAAAACTAAAAAAATTGTAAATTTTTGGAGCCATGTCCATGACTGTAAGTATTAAACATTATTTGGTAAGAGTGTTTGGTATATTTGGAGTAGCACGGTGGTATAGTTGAAGTGTGCCAAGCTACGAGACCGAGGGTTCCTGGTTCAAATTCTGCAGCAGCAATTTTCTTATTTTTATTTTGTTTTTGTCAATGAAGCTATTGAAGTGCGTTCAACTATAAAACCAAGGATTTCCAGTTCAAATCCTGGTGACAGTATTTTATATTTTAATTAGATAGGATTTTGTCGACTCTATGATCAAATCTCGACAATGACCCAGCAAAAAGTTTGCCTCCAAAGAGACAGTTAAATCATATGTACAAGTGATTTGGAAGTGCATCAAATTATGCACGACTCCGTTTGAACTGCATCAAAACATGCCGTGAAAGAACTAGTCCACATTGCACTACTTCCAATTTATTTTGCTGGGGAAATAAATAGTTTCAAAATTATGGAATATAGAAATAATAACAAAATCAAACAAGTAGAAAAGTAAGTAAAAATATATACCCTCCGCCTGTTCAATGGATAGATTAAATCCCCAAAAATTATGTATTTAGGTGGTTTTCGTGAACCCCCGACAATGCCGACAAAAATATTGAGAATTTATCTTATCGATTGTGGATGTTCCGAATAAATACCTAACTTATGCAAATTAATTTTTATCATTTTAATTAATGTTTATCATTAATGTTTATCATTTTCGGAGTAGGTAACTGAAGGAATGGACCAACATAGTCCATTTTGAAAGTGGATATTATTTTGGGAATATTTCCGTTTTTATTTATCGCACCCACCAGCCATTTTAGTTTGTCATAGAAGGATTTAAAGTTTTTGGGCCAATATATCAGGAAGCATGGAATTGCCCACGATTGCCCAGAATTACCTCGTAAAAATTTCAAAACGTTCTTTAGACAGCCCTTAAACTTCCCCTTACCATAAAGCGAAATGCTGAACTTTTGTCAGAGAGGTATGTGTAAATTTTGTCCGATATAGACCATCTGAGATGTTGACGGTACATTTGGAAGAAATTTTACGATGTGTGTATTGGTCGCATTCGTTTCGTAAGTTATTGTGCTCAGAAGTCATTTAATTTGGGCTGATCGGGTTCTTTTTACAGCTTTCGAACAATTTTCGCAGGAAGTATAGACTTGCCCAAAAAAAAAAAAAACTTTTACCGGGTACCGAATACAACCCAGCAAAAGAATCCTCCCAAAATAATGGGTTTTGTAAGGAATTTTCGGTAGCCGTAACTACTTACAAATCCCCCTACTAACCCATTATTTTAACAACTGCATGTCGCAATGTAGTACTAGTTATTCTATGACCACTAGAATAACTAGTTATTCTACGGCCACTGGAGGTTGAAAAATAAGCTATTTGAACACATGAACTTCTGCTTTATACCCGAACACACCACATTTGTTTCAATGTTTACATGTGCACCACCAAGTGTTCATTAGTTTTTTCTTAACAAAAAGTATCCGGAAGGCGGTGAGCGTTGAACACACAACACTCTGATTTGTAGTCGGACACACTAGCTCTGTGCCACCGCACTCATAACTTAATAAGGAGTAATTTAATTATGTAGTTATTTTTGTTTACATTACTTTGTAATAAGTTACATAATGACTAACGGATCCGAATTTTTGCTGGGAAGTTGTGGGAAAAAACAACAGCGATTTTTTGAAGGTACCCGACGGAGTGGACTGGTGTAGTCCATATTCTAACCTGATCTATGTCTCGTAGAAATATATTGCGATGTGCAAAGTATGGACCAAACCGGTTACTGCTTTCGAGAGTTATCGTGCGCACCATTTTAGCGAACAGTTTTAAATGTTTGTTAGGGAGGTACCTCAAAGATTGGACCGATATGACCCATCTTTGAACTTAAACTAATTTTGGACAAAATATTACGAAAGCCAAATTGTAAACCGAATCGGTTTATCCGTTCGATTGTTATCGTGCGCACCAGCCAGACAGACGGACGTTGTTAAATCGACTAAAAATTGTCTGAAACGTGTCTATACCACAGCCGACCAAGAAGAGGGCACACAAAATTCTCAATATTTGTAACTTTTGACAGTGTGTTAGTAACGTTGTATGCACGCATGCTGCAAAACAAAAACAAATCAAAACATTTGTGTGCTCTTTCGTTGCGTTCGGGTCGTGTGTGTGTGTGAATTGCCGAAAAACTTCGTAACTTTAACAATATCAAAGCACGACATTGGTCTATACCCTCGATATGCTAAAGACTGAGGGTATAAATAGCACACAAAAAGAGATATATCACTCTCATATGCCGAATAAGAAACAGGTATTTTTAAAAAAAGTCAAGAAAGAACCATCTGCCAACGTCACCAAGCCGATTTCAAAAAATCGCAGAATACGAATACCCGGTAATATGAGGCTAAAAGCTACAACTTTCAGACTGTTAATAGCTTTATCTACATTCGTGACTGTGGTATTTGTTGCCAATCCTCTGTGCTTATCTGCATATGTATATTTCTACATAGGTATATGCATCTTATGTTAGTCACTGTATATTCAAAGCCATCCTACAGAAAAATTTTGTTGTACACGGCTTTCATCATTCACTAATAAATTTTATTGTTAGCATTTATGATTTGCAACGGATTTTTTTTTTCAAATCCTAGAAAAAATGTGTATGGCTGTTTGTCATGGTTACGACTATGTTTTGGCATGACTACAACACACCAATGTTCTTCAATATGGCAATCCCAGCAAACCAAATGTCGGATGTCCGACACGTTTGAACAATTTCGGAAGAAAAATCGTCCTGATTTCTACACGATTTTTCGGAGGGGGAATCGTTCAGATTTTGTACAGGTTTCGTTCCGATTTCGGAGCGAATGTGGGAAATAAATTTCCCTTCCGAATTTCCAAGGAATATTCTTCCGATTTTCTTGCAAAATCAGACCGACATCGATCCGATTTCTCTCCGACATTCCGTTCCCAAATTTTATCAACCACTTCATACAACTTTCGTTAAGAAATCATGACGATTTCGGATCTGACATCGAACGTAGCATCCGAATTTCGTTAAGATGTCGGTACGATTGGTTTGCTGGGAATGGTTGTTATTTCTTGACGACGAGGACTCCAACCAACTGTAGTTTTGCATTATGGAGTGCGGTGTTTGGCACTTCAGTTGGCATTGATTTCAGCTGGATTTATGAGAATAATGGGAACGATGGTCAATTAAATGTTGATTAAAATGTTTTTTATTGAATTTGATTTGATCATTAGAAAGGATATTCAAAAAATATGTAATAAACATTCCTGCAAAATACGTAATAAAAATTCCTGTTCACTATTTAAATTTAATTTTTGGTCTGTTCCAGTACTGCAAGAATCTACTAATTTTTACTATTTCTTTCGATAACGTAGAGCAAAAAATGTTATCGTAGTAAAAAGTAATAGCTTCTTGCAGGTTCTGGAACATAGCATTTATATTTAGTACAATATTTTAAATCGAAGGAATACAGTTATGCCTTGTTCATACCGACGGTAATTCGCTCTCTGTTCATCGTTCGACACTCAATTACAATTTAATTACTTAATTTTCTATAGAAAATTTTGTAAGATAACAACCATTTCTATACATTGTTCATTTCAAATTACTCTCCGAACGACGATAAAATATGTCCCATCTCTAACAAATGAGAGTAATTATTGAAATAAATTAATTATGACATGCAAAATGCAAAATTTAAAAATGTATAAAAAACACAAAAATTTTAAGAAAAACTGCAAAACATGAATGAAAAGTAACGGTTCAACGATTAATATACATTCAAAACATAACAAATTTTGTCCTCTCTTTCAAATATATTATTTGAATGTTTCCACATCATCCCACTAAATGCATAATTTCTCAAAGGAAGAAATTTTCTTGCAAACATGTTTGGGGTCGCTGGAAATTCATTGAAAAGGGAGAAGCTGGTTCAATATTTTGTTTTTGAAATCAAAGAAGCACATGTTTATTTGGGCTTTATTTTTCAAATTTAACAAAATACCTCACATATTAACAAACGTTGTACCGCCTCTATAAGCGGAGTTTTATTGTGCGTCTCGTCGTTCGGACTTGGAGGAGGTTACATATCATTGATATGAAGAAGTCTTTCTGGAAAATAGTTTTTTTTTCGGAATGATATATTTTTTCCTCAAATAATATATATATCGAAATATAAATAAATATATAAAATGTCGTATGGAATTTGACACTAACGTTATAACCCACTTCAGTCAGCTCTGTATTGCTGTTCTTTTTATTGTTCTACCATCCCAGCAAAAATTTGGTAAGCACATGTCATTACTTCCTGCATTACCGGGTAATGAGTGCCCATTACGCTCCGCATTATCAGGCAGTATTTATATAACAGTTTACTCATAACTGGTTTCTTCCTTACTTACTACTTACTTACTAAGTAATGAGTATGGTGGCACAGAGCTAGTCTGTCCGACTACAAATTCTAGAGTTGTGTGTTCAAAGCTCAGCGTCGGCACGGGTGTTTTTTGTTTACAAAATTACAAAAACATGTTGATGTACATGGATGAGTTGAGTTAAACCAACCCTTGTTGTTCGTGCGAGTGGCCTAGTGTGTAGTGTGTTTGGCTACAAATCAGAAGTTCGTGTGTTCAAAACTAGCAGGTATCGAATGAAAAACAAAAAACAAAAAATGTGTAATGTTGAATTTTAATATAACTTCACCTCATTTTTTTTCTAAAAATAGAACTATGCTTTTTAGCTTCTTTGCGACTGCCGGTATGTGGTTAAGTATGTACTTAAAAAACATATTTAAGGAAGTACTTCCTTCCTATGACATCCCCATGTAAAAATTATGACTTTTACGGTATATTTGTAAGTAGTTACTACTGCCAAATTTTACTGAATAAAGTCATTACTTAGTAATGACTTTTTTTGCTGGGATGTTGGAAAGTGTGCTTTTACTCCCGGATAATGAAGTTTATAACGAACAAGTAAAAAAGTATCAGTCGGCTTTGCCGACAGAGATATACCCTCAGCCTCTGTGGATTGAAATACTTTTTTTCCCAACAAAAAAAAAAAAAAACATATATCGTCTGCTCCGTCGGAAAAGGTCGTAAGTCCCTCTCAATAAATTTTTCTGGAGGAAGAAAAAACATTCCAGCGCTTTCTGTATTAAAGATTTTATTATGGTGGTAAAGGCAGTATTTTTCGTTTATTTATTCCGCTTCAATACCTGTACTTTGTTTGATAAAATTCCATCGCGTTTAGGAGATAATTGGATGTATTTTTGTAGGGACTTACGACGTTTACGGACGTTTTTAAAATAAAATATTTATAAATTACAAAACAATGTGGAAAGGGTATTATAAGTTTGTTTTATCCAATATTCGTGTAACATCGCAAAGTATTCGTCGTAGACCCCCTCCCCTTGCCATTTTTTCATATCTTGATGAGATAAACCGATCTAGCTATGTGTGTCCGTCTATCCATTAACAATTGTAATAAAACTCCAGTCTTCAATTTTGGACCGATCGTCACGAAATTTTTTGGAGAGGTCGGATTCCGACCAGAAGTGAGCCCATTAGATGTTGGTTATGATCGAAAGGTGTGAAATGGACGAAACCCACAATTTTTACCCGACTTTGTAGCTGTCCTGTAGATCGCAATGATATTCCGATCAGAGCGAAATTTTAAGAATGATTTGAGTTTAAGACAAAGAATAAGCTTGCAATTTAACATGGTGTTGAGATAATTATTAGCGGGTTTAATGGACCAAAACTTGTGTATGAAATCTTATATATAAAAGACAATGTGTGTATGTTTGTATGTTCCGCATAGACTCAAAAACGGCTGAGAGAATATATGTACAAGGAACAACCGAGGTGAAAATAGGCTTTATAGTTTTTGAATTTCGGTGGGGGCCCTATATTTTAAAAAAACGCTTTTTTGCAAAAGTTATGAAAGTATGGATCAGAAAATTAATTTGCGAGGCAACGGTTGTTGAATCTCCGACCCTAAGTACTTATTCCATGTAATTTTCAGATTATGCACAGGAATGTCCCTTGGTGGAAGTAGGCTATATAGTTTGTTGAATTTCGGAGGAGCGGGTTACAACTGTGCCCTATTTTTTAAATGCGCTATATATATAAAACTTACGAACGATTCGGTTTCTCCAATCCTGGGTACATATTTTAGCAATAAGACCCGACCAGAGTAAAATTCTAAGTCGGTATAACCATGACGGTCTGTCCGTCTTTTGAAATTAAGATACAGCTCGCAATTTTTAAGATAGATCTTCGTGATTTGGTATAGAAGTTTCTATTACTTCTAGGATGTTTGGTATTGATGGGAACTAGACCCATGACACCATCGTCTAATTCCATTCCAAATTCATACTGCTCTTTGTTAGCAAAAACCATGATGACTTCTTAGTTTAATAACATTTCAATCAATTATTATTTTAGAATCATTTAATAACATAAACATTGCACTTACCCGTCCGTTAGAAGGTATTACTTTATTGAATTCGGAATACAAACTAATCTCGTTATGTGAATGTCCTATGTCCTATGAATGTCCCTAGAGAAACCACAAATGACCAGTTTATAAAGTTAAGTGAGATATACGACAGTAAACACAGTAAAACTTTTGATTTTTTTTTTTTTTAAATTTTTCAATATATGAGGTATTTGAACACATACAGCATCCCAATTTGTATCAATGAAAATGCCAGAAGTCCACCTTTCTTAATCAGTTCGCTTATAGGGGAAAATAGATTTCAAATGTAAATTTTCGTTGCAATGTAGAAATTTTCACATTTTTTGTTCAAAAGTTTGGTCCACAGGCTCCGCCAAATATCATCCGATTATCATCCAAAAGTGTAGGCTAGTTCTTTACATTGTACCCCAATCATGGATGACGTTAAAAATTATATCTGAACTACATTAGCTGTAGTATTCTTTTAAAGTATACATTTTCCTGTGGACTTACGACCTTTTCATACTCAAATTTGTACGTTTTGTGGACTTACGACCTTTTCCGACAAGGGTAAAACATATAGAAAAACGCGACATCCTACCATTTTCTTTGTATCATACGACGTGTTTTGACTTGTACTATCATCCTGTAACAAAAACGCGATTTCCAAAAAAAAAGTGGACTTACGACCTTTTCCGACGGAGCAGACGATATGTTTTTTATATGGTAAATTTCAAATTTCCTTTACAATTCCATCGAAAAAAAATTAAAAAATTTTTTTACAAGCACATTCACGATTTTTGGTACATGGGTTAAGAAAAAAATCGTGGTTTCACATCTGTTCGCGTTCACAAAATTGGATGCTGCGCCCAAAAGTTATGGGGTGTTTTATTCCCTTATAAAGAAAAAATATTTAAAAATTCCCTTTGTGTTGTAATACCAAAATGTATATATAAATCGGTAACAACATTTAATCTCCATCCGTAGACGCCTAAATATTTGCTAAATTTATTTTCATTTTCGCGGAAAATCAAAAAATAATGAAGGAATCTTGGAGTAAATTTTATTTATTCTAACTCAGAGTCCATAAAGATCTCTAAAAAAATAAATTAAAAATACGTACAGAATCTAGACAATGTCCAGAAAAATGTGAGAACAAACTTTTATAGATTAGGATTTTAAATTGCATATTGCAGCTACAACAAAAGACAAAAGTTTATTGTTGGAACATTATTTCAAGAATATATTTTTTTGGTTTAATACGAAAAATTTGAGAACATTTTTTAGGAGTTATTCTACTATTTCGCTAAATTTCCAAACAAAACCTGAATTATTTTGCTAAAACCTCTTCAAGGAAAATAGTTTATCATCGTGAAAGTATATTTGCTTAGTGTAATAAGCAATAGAATTAGGAAATAAAGAGTGATATTGATATTACAATCAAAGAAAAAATATAAAAGTTAAAAACCGTATAACGCGCGAAATAGTTAAAATCAGTTGAGGCGCATGTGCTTTTCGCATAGAGCGAGTGCCTCTCTGTCAATATGTTTGCATTTTTCCATGTTTCATTCAGCGACCAAAGTGTGCCATCAGTTGCATCTTACTACACCAAAATGCTTCATGTGGGTAAAAATAACGCGATGTTCATATGATTATAAGGCGCATCCGATTTCAGTGACCCCCTGTTAAAAATACGTCAATAAGACAAATTTTATACGGATTCGTCAAGAACTGCGGGTGTGCTACCTGATTCTATTTTTGGTTAAATACGAATACTACTCCCGAATCTCTGTAATTTATGACACACCTTTTTGACAAATATTATAATCGTGTATAAAGGATTCCATTTATGTAAAAAATTTTAAGGGAAATCGCGGTTTAGTATGCGGATTAGTCAAAATAAAATTTTGCTTATTTTCCAATTTTCAGGGTATCTATATCAGCGGTTTCAGTGGATGGATTCGCGGTAGGGCTCATTAAATCCGGCGCGGAAAAAAACTAAAATCACGCGGGGTTCAAGGGTACCTGAGTCCAAGTTGTAAACTTTGAAGCCAAAAAATAGGGTTTTAAAGAAAATTTACGCACCAAAAATTCGACTTTGGACTCCTTTTACTAGGGAGCTGAACGGAGCACACTCATGAGATATACATCAAACGACGTGGAATCACGAGTTCTACAATCCAATAAATAGTTTAGGTCATTATCTGGTTGCTCCCTCCAATTATAAGAAAAATTCAAAAAAACCCGATTTCAAAACTTCAAAATGTCAGCATCGATTTAAGGGGGATGCACTGTATATATCGAAAAGTCATACATTAGATCCATGTTGCCCAAGGGGTATTCTTCAATTCTTTCTTTGAGCTCAGGTCTGAATTTTCCCTGGTTTGTCAAGAAATAAAAAAAAAACTCAAAAAAAACTTGCTAACTTCAACAAATTTTTACCCATTTTTTATATTACCACCAACACAGCTTCCACGTAATTTATTTATTATGGTCTATATTATGAGACTCCGGCTAAAACACTTCAATTAATATAAATATATTCATATTATATAAAATATATTGACAGTTCGCGACTTATTAAATGGTGAACCTCAACTTCAACGATTGTAAAACATTTTTGAATATTACCATATATGTATTCAGGTGGTTTTTTCAAAATTTTTGGTGTATGCACCGACAAAAGTATGGATATGATTAAAGCTCAAAAATTTGCGAGGATATCGATAGATAACTAGCCTACGAAAAACATAATATCGCTGTAAACAGGGCCACTAGGAAAACCTTCGGTAAAAAGTCCAAATGTTGAACATTATTGTGGTTGGTACCAGAAGGATTGGACAGATATGGCCCAAATTTGAACATAAACTAATTTTCGACAGTATTTAGAGATCCAAAGTTTGGACCAAATTGGTTGCTACGTCTATGAGAAATCGAGCGTACCATTTTAGCGCGTAATTTCGAAGTTTTGTGGGGAGGTACCGGAAGGAGAGGCACCACCTACGAATTTCATTTAATATTCGAAGAAATGTTACAATATCCAAAGTGTGGACGAACGCAGTATTCGGTTCGAACCCTCCAGCCACTACATATGGTGCCATAGGGGTTTTTTACAACTTTCAGGCTGTTTTCTCAAGAAGTATGGACTTTCCCCTGAAAAAAATGTTTACTGCCGTAATTGATTCAGCGAGTGCACCTGAAGGCGTGAACCGATATAGCTTATCTTCAAACTTAAACTAAGTTTGCACAAAATATTACAAGAGTTATCTAGCGCTCCAACCACTACACACTGTGTCATATGGCTGTTTTGTACCTTTCATGCTATTTTCTCAGAAAGTATGGACTTGTCCCTGATGAAACTTATACCGTCATATGGAGGGCAGTGAATACAAGTTGCTACAACAAAAATCAAAGCGATTCGTGAACAGTTAGGGCCTGTTCACGAATCGCTGAACTGAACTTTTCCAAAATGTTGTGTGGGAGGTACCTGAAGGAGTGCACCGATTGAGTCCATATTGGAACCTCAGCTAAGTCTGGTAGAAATTTCACGAAGTGCAAAGTATGGACCAAATCGGTTACTTCCTTCAAGAGTTATCGTGCGCATAAATTTTCCGAACATTTCCGAACTTTTGTGGGGGAGGTACCGAAGGAGTGAACCGATATAACCCATCTTCGAACTTAAACTAAATTTCGACAAAATATTATGAAAGCCAAATTTTGGACCGAATCGGTTGATACGTTCGAGAGTTATCGTGCGCTCCAGCCAGACAGACGGACCGACATGGCTAAATCAACTCCAAATTGTCTGAAACACATTTCGCCCAAAGTTCGTCCGTATGAATGTGTGTGTACCCTCGTTAGCATAAATGCCGAGGGTATAAAAATAGAGGAGATGGAAAAATACCAACATATCTTTTCTATTCCAATAATGGAGGTTCCCGGATAATCGAGGATCAACTGTATTAGTTACGGACAGTTTGGCGTCACTCACAAAACTACCACAAAATTAGAGGATAAAAATAGAATTCAGAGTTACCATAGTGGATTAATACTATTCATTTTGGATATTCACAAGAGAATATAAACAATGAGCATTTCTGATCTTCTTCATCGGACTTGTAAGGGAATATAAAGTTAAAGGTAGTAAGGGATTGTTACAAGCTTTGTTCCCGTACTTTTTAATAGTAAAATAATAATTCTTCTATCAGAAATGACGTCCAACTTTACTCTAACGTTGGATGTGTTTAGGGCTTTATTGTGATGAAGCTTTCTATTATTTGAGGGGTAATATTGCAACATACCTACTTACTTGTAATTTGTATACAATAAACGTTTAATTGCTAATTCAATCGGGTTTGAGGGTATTAGTCACCGCCGTAAATTAAACCTCACCTCACAAAATAATTAATTTGAAGAGTTGTTTACCCTATTTATTTTTCTATTTTTAACATTTTGTGTGGCAACAACCTCCAGTGAACTTGTGGAAAATAACTAAAAAGTGCAACATGATCGTGTGACCAAAGATGTGATTAATTTAATTTGTCCAACAATTGGTTGTAGTGGCCGTTATTATTTATACCTATTTATTGATTTTATTTATCTTGACGTAAAAGCTAATACAATGTATTTTACGTTGAAAGTAATTAATAAGTACTCCGAAAGTTACAAAAAGTGCATCGTTTGTAGCATAACTAAATCAGAATAATCTTCCTAGTATAGTCTTTAACAGACTTACTAGTTCCACTCACAAAAGTCCTTTACAAAGTTTGTAATTTATTTTCAAGCACCTTGTATCTCCATCGCATATTTGTAATTCACATTTGCGTTTTTTATTTATCGATCGCATTTATAGAACATGCAAAACACTACTTTCGGCGGTCATGTTCTCCCCGCTGAAAAGGTTGATCACATCCCTTAATTGTGTCTTACTCAAATGGGACGTTTGTTGTTCCAGATGTAGCTCAAAGACCTTTCTTTCCCGAAGAGGGATGTTATCCAAGACCTTTCCCGAAGAGGGGATAATTGTTGTCCAGTGACTTTCTCATGGCCCTTAAAGCAAATGTTTGTGGCTCAAAAAAGACCTAAAAGACCTTTCCCGAAGAGGGATGTTTCAGTGACCTTGCTCGTGAATATTAAGACTTAAGAAGTTTGTGGCTCGTTCAGGCGTGATTTGTGTGCCATCTTGACGCGTTAAGCCTCGGTCAAGGACGGCACGTAAATAAACAAAGCTGTTGGGGAGAACTTTGTGATCGCAATATTTTTTGTACATTACTAGGATACCCGGGTTCGCGTTGCTGACCCGTCGTATTCCGTTTTAATGACAACTTTTTATGGAGTTTATGCTTTACAACTCAAAAATAGGTATTTTCTACCTTTCTTCTGTTCCATTGTCTAAACCGATATATTCATTGAGATATATCAACAGATTTTGTATACAATCTTTCGTTTCTCTTATGGACTTTGTCGGATTTGTTCGTCCATTGATGCTGTTTAGGATTTATTATCGTCCTAAAGCGATCTAATAATAAAAGTTAAAAACATGGTTAAATCAAATTCTCCCGCTTATTGAGACGTATATGGTTTTCATGGCTGATGGACCGTTGAACTTCACCATTTAAGGAAATTTGTAAATATGTATGTCGTTTTTCTTAATAGGGGATATACCGTGCCACCTTCGAAATGCATGCCTATATGTACCACGGTACATTCCACAAAATTTCGTGAAAATCGATTCGCTAGCTTTCGAGATGTAACATTCATAAAAACTGGCCGTCGTCGGGACTTCGGGCACCAAGAAAGAACATTTGATCGGGGGCGCAACCACCGTTGTCTGGAAAAGCAAGCCGATGCATTCATAAGATTAGCAAATATAGCGTTTTGAAAAAAATTATTGAAAAGAGTGGGCGTGGTAATAAGTCTTCAAGACACAACCCCATTGTCTCCCAAAATTAATGCTAAAACCGATATAATCATAAGTTTGGCATATACAGTGGCACAGATAAATATATGTACACCTTACAAAAATGAAGTTTAGGCTAAATCGACAAAATAACCATAATTACACGAATCTATTTTAATATAATACGTATATATTTCATACAATTGAAGAAATTCAATTTTCACAACACAGAAAAGTATACGTATATTTGCATTTTAATTTTACTAACTTAAGGAAACACATTGGGATATGTTAATTTGCTTTGTATTAGGTCCATTTAATAAATTTTTCACCGAATAGGCAAGTTTATACGTATTTTACATGACAGGGGATGACATTTCCCCGCTCAGGGCCACTTGAAAGCGATTTTCTATTTTTCAAGGCTACTAACTGTAGATCTTCAAGGAAAGTTCCCATTTTGACATATACTTGTCGTATTAATTTATAGAATGTAGAAAAGTTTTTCTTCAAACAACGATCGCTGTATACTAAGGACACCGTCCATTCATTTCCGATGCTCCGACAAACAATAAATACATTCGGAATTCTATTCTTGAAACAAAATAAATATCCCACACTATATTACATTCACAACGACCGGAATCAAGCCAATATGTACTTGTAATACTTTTAAGGGGTTATCCCTACTTGCCAATTTCAAAAAATCGAACAAAATTTATTGGTATATTTTGAAGTACAGGTAGTATAGAGTGTGCCACAAAAAGTCGACCGGAGTAAAACTGGCTGAGATATGACCTTTCAATTGAGATCCCGTTGTGATTTATGTGTTTAGGCGTACTTTATAGGTTTATTATACCACTTGTTTTTGCATAATTTTAATGTACCTCACAATGGCTACCTGTTGGGAATCCCCTGAAATGAATTCACTAGTAACCTATGAATGAAACATGTGGACGGTCATTCATTCATTTCCAGGTCCAGGTATAGAAGTATTGTACATGTGAATGGGCGTTTTCATATTATAAAGCAGCTCATTCATTATTTTTTATCAATTAGTAACAAAAATTTGCAATTTGACGCCATTCGAATTCAATTCACGATATGCATGAGGCAATATGGGCGACATATTATCATTACAGTTCAAGCGATACAAATCCACGTCACGAGAGATGTCCAACCGGTGAAGACTCGTGGTGTTCATGTCAACGGGCTCGGGCAAGAAAAGAGGCTTTCATACCCGATTACAGACCACTTCCATCAAATTTTTTGGATGCTATTAGACCTATATACAACGATGTAAGTAAAGAGTCTTTACTCGAAAGATGCGTCGGCGGCTTCAATCAAAATAGCAACGAAAGCTTCAATCAACTTATTTGGGAAATTTGCCCCAAAACCCTTTCAAGTGGAACACTCGTTGTAAATTTAGCAGCTTAAATCGCGATTGGTCTTTTTAACGAAGATACATAATCACTGTTATATTATTTGAGCTCGATCGGATTGAGCTGTCGACAAAACGCACACGAATATGCTAAAAAAATCGACCAAGCACGAATTGCACTGGCAGAGAGACGTGCGGGCGATTGCACTCGTGAGGGAAGTATGTTGCGAAGGCAACACCAAATTTCCGTTTTACAAGCTGCACCGTCAGCGGAAGAGCTCCTGTATGGACCAGGAATAGATAACTCCTTGTAATTTTACCAAAAATAAATTTTTTATTCATGTAAACCAAAAAACAACTTAAAACGCGTTTTTCTCGAAATGCCATTTTTGAAGTCGGTGACGCCTATCGTTCGAAAACGGATTGACCGATCTTCGTATATTTTGGTGAGCTTATTAAATACATAAAAACCTTGTCTTAAAGCGAGACAGATCTTTTTTTAATTTTTTTTTTGCCCGATTTTGTGGCAAAAATTGTTCCATTTTTTCGTAAAAATCGAAATTTTGATTTTACAGGTCACTATTTTTGTTAAAATAGATTTTTGAAAATTCTATCTCGCTTAAAGCAAGATTATTAGGTTTTTAAAACGCGCACCAACATATATGAAGATCGGCCCATTCGTTTTCGTTTTAAATTTTTTGGAAAAAACAATAATACTCAAAAAACGTCGATCGCGGTTCTTTGTTCGAAGCGGAAGAAAGATTAAGAAGGTATAGTTTTTAATAAATCATAATTAAAATAAGTAGTAAATAAAAAGTCAATAAATAAATTTGCGAAAAATTTCTTAGAAGACGAAAACGTTGTGCATTTAACTGTAAAATAATTTTTAATGACTTAGATAATTTTAATTATCATTAAATTTTAGAGTTCTTCAAACTTATTGTGTATGGGGATTCCTGAGTGAAATCGAACACTTTTTCGAGATGAGGTTTTGATTTTCTTTATTTTTTGCTGAGGTGATCCTGCTCATCAGCAAAACATTCTCGTATATTTTCAGATTTTTTTGACTAACGGTTCCAGAGATATCGCGCCATCAAAAAGTCAAATTCTGTAAAAACCATGTGCAAAGAAATATTTATAACTTCTTTAATATTGCACAGTGGCTTTGGATGCAATTTTTGCGATTTAAAATTTAAAATCAATTTTTATCAATGATTGTACTCTTCGATTTTCTTTAAATTTTTTTGTATTAAACTACGATTAATTACAAAAATTGTAAGTAAAATCTTACAACAACAAATCTGTCGAAAACTACGTAATTTTGTGCCGCATCTTCTTGCCTATCATTATCGTTGTAAAATTCAACAGAAAAAGCTTAGAGTTTGCACTTTTCCCAAATTTTGTGTGGAAGGTACCCGAAGGACGTGAACGATATAGTCCATATTCCAACCTAATACATTACTGGATGAATTAATAGGTTGTGCAAAGTTTAGACCAATCTTAATCTCCTTGCGGTAGTTATCTTGTGGATTTGATATTTTAGATGGTGCCGTCAAGGTTTCTTGGAGCTTTTAAGCCATTATCCCTGGTAGTATGGACTTGCCCCCGTAAATGCGGCCGCAAGGAGAATATGCTGGAAACAATTTCAAACCGTTTACTTGAACTGTTTTTTAAAGAAAAATATCTCTGCGCGAATATATGTATGTGGATCAAAGCCTAAGGTGTGTAGCCTTTTTCTAAAATTATTTTTTGGGGAGAACATCGTAATATGATCCAGAATTTTTTACATATCTTTATAAATAAAAATCAAATATCGTTCGTTGGTAGTGGCATCAGTTGAGAACGGCTGGACCCGACTTAGGTTTCTATGCAAAGGAAATTTGACCACGCCCACATTTTTTACTTTTCAATTGTTATCTTTTCTCCAAAAACTACTGAACAGATTTTTCTGAAATTGTCAGGGAATGTACCGGAATTTCGTAGGGGGCGGGATACTTCCCCCATACCCTATTTCTTTAAGAATGCTATATCTTTATAAATAAAAATCAAATCGTTGGTAATGGCATCAGTTGAGAACGGCTGGACCGATTTGGATAATTCTCTTTTTGAAATGTTCGCCATAACCCGACTTATGTTTTTATGCAAAGAAAATTTGACCTTGCCATTTTTTCAATTTTTATCTTTTGAACTGAACCGATTTTTCTGAAATTGTCAGGGAATGTATAGGGATGGCCCCCAGGTTAAAATGGGCTACAAATTTGGTTGAGTTTCGGAAGGGGCGGGATACTTCCCCTATACCCTATTTTTAAAAAACGCTGTACTTACAATAATTACGAATGTGTCGGAAATTAATTTGCGAGACAACTTTGGCTGTGTCTCCAACCTTAAGTACTTATTTGGGACCCAAACGCTTGACAACGCCCACTTTTTAAAATATGTTGCATCTACAAAACTACCGAAACGGATTTTACTGACATTTTCAGGGATGGCTCCCGATGAAAATAGGCTGCATATTTTGTTTGATATTTAAAAAAACTTCTACATTTGCAATAATAACCAATGTATCGGATCGAAAATGTACGAATTAATCTAGAATCTAGGTACTTCTTTTAAGCCTAAAGACCCGACCACGTCTACTCTTTCAAATATGTTATATCTCCAAAATCCTGAACCGATTTCCATGAAATTTGGAGCAAATGCTCAAGGTCAGCCGTGGCAATGTGTACCTTATGAATTTCAGAGGAGATGGGGTACCTTCCCACGCATTTCTTTCCAACGCTATATGTATATGCCAAACTTATGATTACATCGATTTTAGCATTAATTTTGGGAGACAATGGGGTTGTGTCTCCGAACTTAGGTACTTTACAAATATGTTATGTCTTGAAAACTGATGACCACGTCCACTCTTTTCAATATTTTTTTTCAAAACGCTATATTTTCTAATTAATTTTCCAGACAACGGTGGTTGCGCCCCCATCAAATGTTCTTTCTTGGTGCCCGAAGTCCCGACGACGGCCAGTTTTTATGAATGTACCGTGGTACATTTAGGCATGAATTTCGAAAGTGGCACGGTATATCCCCTATTGAGAAAAACGACATACATACTTACAAATTTCCTTAAATGGTGAAGTTCAACGGTCCATCAGCCATGAAAAACTAAAAACATATATATACGTCTCAATAAGCGGGAGAATTTAACTTAACCATGTTTTTAACTTTTATTATTAGATCGCTTTAGGGCGATAATAAATCCTAAACAGCATCAATGGACGAACAAATCCGAAAAAGTCCATAAAAGAAACTAAAGGTGGCCGACAAAATCTGTTGATAAAACCTCAATGAATATATCGATTTAGACAATGGACCCGAAGAAATGAGGTAGAAAATACCTATTTTTGAGTTGTAATAAAGTCCTTAAAAAGTTGTCATTAAAACGGAATACGACGGGTCAGAAACGTGGATCAAGGGTCTGCTAGTAATGATTAAAAAAAATATTGCGATCACAAAGTTCTCCCCAACAGCTTTGTTTATTTTACGTACCGTTCTTGACCGAGGCTTAACGCGTCAAGATGGCACACAAATCACGCCTGAACGAGCCACAAACTTCTTATGTCTAAAATTCACGAATAAGGTCACTGAAACACATCCCTCTTCGGGAAAGAAAGGTCTTTAGGTCTTTTTTGAGCCACACACATTTGCTATAGGGCCACGAGAAAGTCACTGGATAACATCCCTCTTCGGGAAATAAAGGTCTTTGACAACATCCCTCTTAGGGAAAGAAAGGTCTTTATGAGCTACATCTGGGAACAACACGTCCCACTTGAGTAAGACACAATTAAGGGATGTGATCAACCTTTTCAGCGGGGAGAACATGACCGCCGAAAGCACTGTTTTGGATGTTCTATAAATGCGATCGATAAATTAAAAATGCAAATGTGAATTACAAATATGCGATGGAGAAACAATAAAGCTTTGGAAAATAAATTACAAACTTTGTAATGGACCTTTGTGAGTGGAACTAGTAAGTCTGTTAAAGACTATACTAGGAAGATTATATGTACATATATTATATATTTAGTTATGCTCTCGAAGTACTTATTAATTATCCCCAACGTAAAATACATTGTATTAGCTTTTACGTCAAGATAAATAAAATCAATAAATAGGTACTAAATAATAACGGCCACTACAACCAATTGTAGGACAAATTAAATTAATCACACCTTTTTTGGTCATACGATCATGTTGCACTTTTTAGTTATTTTCCGCAAGTTCACTGGAGGTTGTTGCCACACAAAATGTGAAAAGAAAATGTTAAAAATAGAACGTTTTGTACGGGTAACCAACTCTTCAAATTAATTATTTTGTGAGGAGAAGTTTTATTTACGGCGGTGACTAATACCCTCAACACCGATTGAATTAGTAATTAAAAGTTTATTGCATACAAATTACAAGTATGTAGGTATGTTGCAATATTACCCCTCAAATAATAGAAAGCTTCATCACAATAAAGCTCTAAACACATCCAACGTTTGAGTAAAGTTGGACGTCATTTCTGATAGAAGAATAAAGAAAAATTCAATCTATGTTTCCCTTGCTCTTTTATTCTTTTACTATTTAAAAGTACTACTACCTTCAACTTTATATTCCCTTACAAGTCCGATGAAGAAGATCAGAAATGCTCATTGTTTATATTCTCTTGTGAATCTCCAAAATGAATAGTATTAATCCACTATGGTAACTCTGAATTCTATTTTTATCCTCTAATTTTGTGGTATACAGTTTTGTGAGTGACGCCAAACTATCCGTAACTAATACGATCGCTGGCCGAATGACTAGTTTTTGGTTAATTCGGCCTGAAACAACCCACTGCCTTGGGATTGTGTGTATATAAAAACGATCTAGCCTAATGCTTGGTTTACATTTACGAAATCCACTCGATTTCAACTGTCAATTCCTTTTCGTATACTCGTACATACCTCAAATGAAAACTCATCTGAAATACACTGGATTTAATTTGACGTTCAAGCATATTTATGGAATTAATTTAAATCACACAGTCAACTAATGCGTTGTTCATACTAAGGCTAATTCGCTCTATATTCGTTGTTCGAACCCAAATTACGATATAATTACTTAATTTCCCATACAAACGTTTGAGAAGGAACAACGATTTTTGTACATTGTTCAATTTAAATTACTCTCAGAACGACGATAAAATATTTCCCACCTCCAACAAATGAGAGTATTTTTCGAAATAAATTAATTATTACAGGAAATATACAAAATTTAAAAATTTCTTAAAAACCCAAACATTTAAAAAAAACTGCAAAACATGAATGAAAAGTAAACGTTTTAACGACTAGTATACATTCAAATCATAGCAAATTTTGTTTTTTCTTTCATTGCAGTTGAATTTCTTGTCCATCGTTTCAAATTCGCATACAAATTTAGAAACAAAAATCAAATGCCTGCCAGAATGTCTGTATACCAAAAAGTTATTTTGG
This sequence comes from Musca autumnalis, assembly GCF_047663935.1. Taxonomy (NCBI): domain Eukaryota; kingdom Metazoa; phylum Arthropoda; class Insecta; order Diptera; family Muscidae; genus Musca; species Musca autumnalis. The sequence continues at coordinate 119,617,791 of NW_027411755.1, read as the reverse complement.
CACGTCTCCCTCTCGTTAATTTTGAAAATAGAAAAATTAAAAAATGTACTGAAAACTCCAAAATTGTGAGAAAAAAATAGAAAAAATGAATGAAAATAATATAATTTAATATTAAATAGATATCTGAAAGAAGTACAAATAGTTTTTCAGTTCATATCAATTAATTTTACTCGTCTTTTGGCTGAAACTTTCTTTAAAATCAGTAAATACAAAGTTTGAAAATATGAATCATGATGCAATGAATTGTGTACCATGTCGTATTCGAAAGTAGGTCCTAACCTGCACTTGTCCGCAATTTTGTGTGGTAGGTACCCGAAGGAGTGGACCGATAGAGTCCATATTAGGACATGATCTATGTCTGGTAGAAATATTACGATATGCAAATTATGGACCAAATCGGTCACTACCTTTAAGAGTTATCGTGCGAACAATTTTTTCGAATATTTTCGAACTTTTGTGAGGGAGGTACACCAATGAGTCGACCGATAAGGCCCACCTTAGAACTTGAATCAACTTTGGGCAAAATATTACGATAGCAAAATTTTGGATGGAATCGGTTTATCCGTTCAAGAGTTACCGCGCTCCATCCACAACACATAGTGCCAAAACGGGGTTTTACAGCTTTCAGGCCATTTTCTCAGGAAGTATGGACTTGCCACTGAAAAAACTTGCACCGTCGTAATGGGGGCAGCGAATACAAGTTGTTACAACAAAAATCGAAGCGATTCGAGAGCAGGTCCTAAACTGAACTTTTCCGAAATTTTGTGTGGGAGGTACCCGAAGGAGTGGACCGATAGAGTCGATATTGGAATATCATCTACGTCTGGTAGAAATTTAACGACGTGTAACGTACGGACCAAATCGGTCACTACCTTTAAGAGTTATCGTGCGCACAATTGTTTCGAACATTTTCGAACTTTTGTGGGGGAGGTACATGAAGGAGTGGACCGAACTTAAACTAAGTTTAGACAAAATATTACGAAGACCAAATTTTTGACCAAATCGGTTCATCCGTTCGAGAGTTATCGTGCGCACCAGACAGACGGATGGACATTGCTAAATCGACTCCAAAATGTCTGAAACGGAGTTCGTCCAAACATACTTGGGGTCTAAAACCATTATTTTGATGAGGCACATTTTGCCCGTATGAAAGTGTATATGTGCAATATTTTTGAAAATTTAACATCGTTGAAGCCAAGGTTTACCCTTTTATAACTCGCGAATGGTGGGTGTATATTGTACAATTAAAATGCTTTTGGATAAAATGAAATGTTTTTAGACTTGGCAAAAAATATTGGCCTTCAAAGTTGATTTGCGTGGAAGCCGTGGCTATATTTATGTTAAACTAGCAGACCCCGGTCCGCGTTGCTGGCCCGTCGTAATGAATTAAAACTCAAAAACAACTTTATATCGACTTTATGCTTGAAAATTCAAAAATAGGTATATTCTACCTCACTTCTTCGGTCTATTGTCTAACCGAGAAGGATTTTTTGTCTGTAAACTTTCTTTTCTCTTACGGACTTTGTCGGATTTTTTCGCCAATTTATGCTTTTTAGGATTTATTATCGTCCATGTCTTTGTCTTTATCCTAAAGCGATCTAATTTTAAAGGTTAAAAAGTGGTTAAATCGAATTCTTCCGCTAATTGAGACTTATATGTTTTAGCTTTTCATGGCTGATGGATCGTTGAACCTCACCATTCAAGTAAATTTGTAAATATATAGTTTTTCTTGATCGGTGGCGCAACCACCGTTGTCTCGAAAACTAATTTGCAACCCGATGCACTCATAAGTTTAGCAAATATAGCGATTATAAAATAATAGGCCCCGAAATTCGTCTACAAATATATAGCATTTTGGACCACGGGACATTCCTGAACATTTTCTGAATATTAGGTTCAGTAGTTTTGGAAAAATAATGTTTTGAAAATAGTGGGCGTGGTCATCAGTTTTCAAGATATAACATGAAAGAAAAAGAAGTCCTGGTCCGGTATCTTGGCTCCAAATATGTACCTAGGGTGCACACAACTTCATTGCCTACCAAAATGTATGCTGAAACCGATATAATCATACAGTTGACTTATATATAGCGTTTAACAGAAAGGCATGGGGAAGGTACCCCACCTCTTCCGAAATTCATAATATATACATAACAACGGCAAACATTGAGCTTTTGTCGCAAATTTTATGGAAATCCCTTCAGTAGTATTGGAGTTATGACATATTAAAACCAGTAAGGAAAGGATCATAGTCGGGCGGGGCCGATTATGTGATACCCTACACCACTATGAATATGTAAAATATATATAGGAGACATATTTCAATTTGAACTGATTTCTATATAATATGGTACACTTATTAGTAGACAAAATTCAGTCACACATTCCAAATTTCATCAAGATCGGACGTATATAGCGTGTTTGGTGCAGCAAATACGTCAAATCGGGCGAACACATATATGGGAGCTATATCCAAATCTAAGCCGATTTCGATGTAATTTGGCACATTTATTTATAGGCCGAATTCAGTCATATGTTCCAAATTTCATCGAAATCAAACATATATAGCGTGTTTGGTGAAGCAAATATGTGAAATCGGGCGAAAATATATGTGGGAGCTATATCCAAATCTGAACCGATTTCGATATAGTTTGGCACACTCATTTGTAGACCGAATTCAGTCACACATTCCAAATTTCATCAAAAGCGAACGTATATAGCGTGTTTAGTGCAGCAAATACGTCAAATCGGCCGAAAATGTATACATATGGGAGCTATATCCAAATCTGAACCGATTTCGATGTAATTTGGCACACTTATTTTTAGACCGAATTCAGTCTTATGTTCCATATTTCATCGAAATCAAACATATATACAGTGTTTGGTACAGCAAATACGTCAAATCTGCCGAAAATATATATGGGAGCTATATCCAAATCTGACCCGATTTCGATATAATTTGGCACACTTATTTCTAGACAGAACTCAGTCACACATTCCAAATTTCATCAAAATCGGACGTATATAGCGTGTTTGGTGCAACAAATACGTCAAATCGGCCGAAAATATATATGGGAGCTATATCCAAATTTGAACCGATTTTCACCAAAAGCAATAGCGTTCTTCCTATGGCTAAAAAAATTATATTCCCCAATTTTCAGCTAAATCGGACAAAAATGCGACCTGTACGTTGCGAACAAAAATACATGGACAGACGGACGGACATGCATAGATCGACTCAAAAAGTGATTATATGTATATCCCCAAAAGGAACTATGGGTCTATTTCGTTTCCTTTTCTATGTTACATACAAATGCACAAAGACATAATACCCCTTACCACAGTGTGGTGTAGGGTATAAAAAATAGGCGTGGTCGGGCCTATAGGCCCTAAAGAAGTAGATTGTAGATTAATCCGTAAATTTTTAATCCGATACATGCATAATTTTTGCAAATATAACGTTTTTTAATAATATGTAACCTGTTTTCAGGGGGCGTGGTAAACTTTTCTTTCCAAAAAACCTAAGTTGGGTTATGACAGCATTTGATTTTTATTCATAAAGGTTAGGCGTTTTTTTTTTTTCAAATATGCCCCCTTCAAAATTCAAGAAAATATGCCCGTACATTCCCTGACATTTTCAGGAAAATCGGTTCAGTAGTTTTGTAGATGTAACATATTTTAAAAAGTGGGTGTGGTCAAGTCATTGGATCCTAAAAAAGTGGGTAAGGTCTTCCGAAATAGATACATTCGTAATTATTGTAAATATAACATTTTTAAAAAAGTAGTGTAGGGGAAGTACCCCGCCCCTTCCGAAATTCAACTGAATTTGTAGCCTATTTTAAGCGGGGGCCATCCCTGTACATTCGCTGAAAGTTTCAGGAAAATCGATTCAGTAGTTTCGTAGATATAACATATTTAAAAGAGTGGGCGTTGTCCAGTCTTAATGACCCAAATAAGCACGTAAGGTCGGAGACACAATCGCCATTGACTCGGAAATTAATTTTCAAAGCGATACATTTGTAATTGTTGCAAATATTGCATTTTTACAAAAATAGGGCATAGGGGAGGTACCCCGCCCGATCCGAAATTCAACCAAATGTGTAGCCTATTTCAAGAGGGGGCCATCACTCTACGTTCCCTGAAAATTTCAGGAAAATCTGTTGAGTAGTTTCGTAGATATAACATATTTATAAAAGTGGGCGGAAAAGTGGGCGTGGCCAATTTTTCTTTGCATAAAAACCTAAACTGGACTATGACTAACATTTCCACAAAAAATTATCCAAATCGCTCCAGCCGTTTTCAACTGATTCAATTACCAACAAACGACAATTGAGTTTTATATATAAAGAAGATAATGGGTAAAAATGGGTTGAAGACAACGTGTCTTTTTTGTTTTCTCTCGATTTGTGATTCAACCACACTTTTCAGGATTTTCCCGCCAAAGTAAAAGTAGAAGGCAACTAAATAAGGATCATCTCACTAGTGTATAACTTCTCAAAATTTGATCTGCGTCTACCATTAAACGATGCTGACATTTCGAAGCCAGATTTTAAGTGTTTTTTGAAATTTTCCTCTAATTTGTTCCGCAAACAGGTTTTTCAAAAAATCTTATATAGGATTGTAGATCTCGCGATTCTGAGTTATTTGATATATGTGTCGTGAATGTAGCCTACACAGCTTCTCAGAAATCTGCATCCAAATACGAAAATTTTGTGCGAACATTCTTCTAAAAATCATATTTTTCGGGTCTAATTTTTACAATTGTCATTCGATTTACTCGTACTTGACTGCAAATTTTAGATTTTTGCGTTGCGGATCTAATAAATCTTTACTCGTGAAATTTCATCTACTAAAACGCGAGATACGAGAAATTCCAAGGTAGGAAAATCACCTAAAATTGTTTTCGAAAATATCGCGTATTCTGTGGGCCGTTTCTACTACAATGAAAAAACTAGTGCAGCATCTTCGTTTTTGTGGATACAGAGATTTAAAAACTTCACTGATAAGGGAGCTACATTAATTTTAACCCATAAAATAGTGTGTGATGCTACATCCATGGTTCCTGATTGATCGCCTTAAAAAAAAGATATATAACGATGTATTGTAACAAAATGTATTGTACCTTGCGCAAATTAGAGATGTTTTACAGGTTTTTTAATGCTTAGATGCAGCCAATGCTAAGCATACAAGTTATATTTCGAAAAATATATACAAATTAAAAGATAAGGTCTTGCTGTACATGAAAATTACATGCGGACAAAACGATTTTGATAATTACGCGATTTACACATATTTTAATAATGCATATAAGTTAAAGCGGTTTATTTGAACTCTATTTCCGTTTAAGAAGTCTAATGATTTATTTCATCAACCCAATAACTTTCCTCTATGTGAATGTAGATAAAGCAAAATCCGCCCATTTTCTTGGGAGTTTCAAGAAAAATAAAAGAATTTTTCCAATATTTTCAACTCTAGAATGCATGTGAAAACTATTATTCCAAAACAAAATTTGTTTTTTGTAGCACAAATATGTGCTTATTTTGGCTATAATATCCTAACTACTATCCCGATGATTATAAGTTTGTTCTCATTTGATTCCCCGTGGAGTATTTATTTAAAACTGTTATTTTTTGTCATTTTTGACGGGTAAATGGACCTATATTTTCAAAAAATTCGGATTACATTTAAGATTTTGTAAATTTTTTTGTAAATTCCGCGAATGCTTAGTAACATTTTACAAATATTATGCAATCTACTTAATGACGTCACTTCGTGATAACTTTTTAGTGACAATTGTGCTCAATAAAATAATAAGCGTTTTTATAATAATTTTTTCTTAAAAGCAGAAGTAAAACCGCGATAACATTTGACCGCAGCAACCAAAAATTTGCTCGCGAGCGAATTTGTACTGGGGAATTTTTTCTTAACCTATGTAATGTATGTTAATGTAGCGCGAAAAGAAAAAAATCAATTTTTTGGAAATGGAATATGAAATAATTGGCAAGATTTCCCATATACCCTCGTTAGCATAAATGCTGAGGGTATAAAAAACTGAAATCGGGTGATACCGTCATATTGGGCTATATGAAAACGTATACCTATGTTCGCAATTTTTCTTGTTGCTGTAACAGTATGTGATATGTTTGTAAGTTCCTTTTTTCTGCTTAATCTGGCTCTGGATCTACCTCTAGTTCTAGGAATGTGGTTGCTTCAATGGATTGTAGCCACAAAGCTACTGGAGTTAGTTGAGTAGGTTTGGCAGGGTAGTTAAAAAGGTACAGTTTGTTGTGCGGGCCTGTGTCGCATGCTGGGCAGATGTTTTGCACCGGATCATTTATTCTTGGCCTATTGGAATATAGGTTGCACCCCGAACGTAGTTGAGCCGATACTACTTTGATTTATCGTGGTAGCTGACGTTCCTCAGCTGCGATCTAGGGGCTCTCTCCTGTATCGTTCGACCTCTTCCTCTAGAGCGTGGATATCCTGTACAATCATTCGTTACGTTCAATGCCGTTTGGTGGTGGTGGAATACCCGAGAGGTAGAGGTTAAACAGTTCCGGAGATATCTCCCCACCCTGGGGAATTCCCTGTTTCACTCGACGGGGCTTGGACTTCTTGTTCCTGAATTCCACGTACGACTGGCGTCCACACATATAATTAATTATCCAACGTTTTAAAGGTGGCCGGGCTCAGGTTTTTGATAAGATGAGCGCCACCATCACTGTTCTTTCACACGGCTTCCTGTGGTTGAGTCTTCGATTAATATCCCAGCAAACCAAATGTCGGATGCCCGACACATCAGAACAATTACGGAAGCAAAATCGTTCAGATTTCCTTCCGATTTCTATGCGATTTTTCGTAGGGGGATTCGCTCAGATTTCGTTCCGAATCCGGAGCGAATGTCGGAAGTAAATTTCCCTTCGAATATACCAATGTTTCCAAATTCGGTACGAATTCGTAGAGAAATGTCGGAAACAAATTTCCCTTCGCAAAACAACCACCTTTTGTATGTATATAACAGCAAGGGGTTGGTTTCATTTTAGTTTGTTGTCAAAAAACAAAGTGGTGGTTTACAAATTCGCATATACAATTTTTAAATATTTTAAATATAAATCCAACAACGCCACGTGTTGCCAGGCGGCATTTGATTTTTTTTTGTGAAAGTCTGACAGTTTTTAGCCTAAAGTATAGTACACATTGCCAAGCAAAAATGACAGTCATCGAGGTCTATTTCGTGAATATCAAAGCCTATTGTATTTCAAACGCTTTTAGCTAAATAAATGCTGTTATTTGCCGGAAAATTGTCCTAAAAGTACGTTGACTGTCAGTTTTGAATGATAATGTGTACTCCCCTTAAACGTACTCAGGGCAGTTTGTCGTACGACCATGTGTTGTGTTGTTTACAGTGACTTGAAAAATTACTATACAAAAAAGTAGAATTTACTTTTGACCATTTTCGTCCGATCATTTTTCACAACATTCGACGTGGATAATAACGGTGCCTCAAGCGACGTTTATAAGATCGTCACAGATGATGAATCTTGGATATATGTATAGGAGCCCGAAACAAAACAGGAATCAACCGTTTAGGTCTTCGAAAGCCAGCCAAACTCACCGAAAGCACGGTGCTTTGGAAACAAATTTAAATGGAAGGTGCTTGCACCTGGGAGATAAAGAAGCTCAGATTACATTTTTGAGATAAAGAAGCTCAGATTACATTTTTAGGTTTTTTTGTTAGGGTTCCCTTGTCCCGTATGGGATGTTTGTGGAACAAATATAAGTTTAAGTTGGGAATTTGCAGTCATGACATTGTTTTATAAGGGGGCGATACAGAATTGAATTGAATTTAAATTGTCCCAATTTGAACTTCTATATCTCAAAAACAGTAAAACCGACAAGAAAACCATAAAGGTCACTCTTGCAGAGAATTTTGATAGCTACAACATTTTAATAGGACTTGCGGTTTCCAATCAAAATCGCTAAAACCTAAACAACCCCTAAAAATGTCAACCTTAATCGCAATTAATTTAAAAAGCGCTCCGGCGATTTTATTTTGTTTTTTTTTTATACCCTCCACCATAGGATGGGGGTATATTAAGTTTGTCACTACGTTTGTAACTACTCGAAATAATCATTGTAGACCCCACAAAGTATATATATTCTTGATCAGCGTGCAATTCTACATCGATATAGCCATGTCCGTCCGTCTGTGGAAATCACTCTAGCGTCCGAACGGATTGACGTAGGTTGACGAAACTTTGGGAAAATATGTTATATTTACGTAGGACTTTTGGTATTGCAAGCGGGCTATGTAGGTCCACGCTTTCGTATAGCCCCCATACAAAATGACGCGTGACGCGTCGTCGTTTTAAGGAGTTTTTAAGATATTTGTCCCACTTTACCACCGAATTGGTTGTAATTTGGTACTTTGTGTCTCCAGAGGCCAAAAAACATTCCTACCAAAGTTGGGTTATATAGGTCCACGTTTTGGTATAGCCCCCATATAAGGCCCCATATAAAGTACGCGTCATTTTAGTATATTTTGAATGTATTAGACCCATTTGACCACAGAATTGGTTGTAATTTGGTATTTTGTGTCTCCAGAGGTCAAAAAACATTCCTACCAAAGTTGGGTTATATAGGTCCACGTTTTGGTATAGCCCCCATATAAGGCACCATATAAAGTACGCGTCATTTTAGTATATTTTGAACGTATTAGACCCATTTGACCGCGGAATTGGTTGTAATTTGGTACTTTGTGTCTTCAGAGGCCAGAAAACATTCCTACCAAAGTTGGGTTATATAGGTCCACGTTTTGGTATAGCCCCCATATAAGGCCCCATATAAAGTACGCGTCATTTTAGTATATTTTGAATGTATTAGACCCATTTGACCACGGAATTGGTTGTAATTTGGTATTTTGTGTCTCCAGAGGGCAAAAAACATTCCTACCAAAGTTGGGTTATATAGGTCCACGTTTTGGTATAGCCCCCATATAAGGCACCATATAAAGTACGCGTCATTTTAGTATATTTTGAACGTATTAGACCCATTTGACCTCGGAATTGGTTGTAATTTGGTACTTTGTGTCTTCAGAGGCCAGAAAACATTCCTACCAAAGTTGGGTTATATAGGTCCACGGTTTGGTATAGCCCCCACATAAGGCCCCCTTTATAGTACGCGTCATTTTAATATATTTTGAATGTGTCCGACCCATTTGACCAAAGTGTCGGTTGTAACTTTGTATTTGTGTTTCCAGAGACTAAGAAACATTTCTACTATAAAATTTTTATATAGGTCCACGTGTTGATATAGCCCCCATAATACGATATCTCCCGATTTTCGATATTTTGAATGTTTTAGCCTCATTATCACACCGAGATGGCTGAAATTTGGTATTTAGTCTTCTTTAGGCTTATAAAACTTTCCCCCAGAAATTTTTAGGTATAGGTCCACGCCGTCATATAGCCCCCATAGAACGGTACCTTCCGGATTTCGGTTTTTTGAAGGTTGTGGTCACATTAATCCACCGAAATGGCTGAAATTTGTGGTGGAGGGTATAAAAAGTTCGGCCCGGCCGAACTTAACTCTTTTCTTACTTGTTTATTTTTCTCATCTATGAACATTGTAGTTTCATAACACTGTGCAACACTGGAAATGCAAACAACTTCTAATGGGCATTTTCTGAAAGTACATATTGAGACTACAAAAACCTTAATTGGGTTTTGTGTTCTTAGATCGGGTTTAGATTTTATGGCCTCACCTAAACCGACCTAAAATGAGATTTTTTTCCAGCGATCGGACCTTTATCTCCGAAACTAATAAGAATTTTGCTTTGCTGTCTTCAGCAATATTGTAGCCCTAAAGTAGTAGAACTTACTGTTGGGAGTTGAAAGAAGTAACCATTCTAAAAATTTTCCAAATAATGTGACCATCAATTCTTCAGAACATACTGAAATTCTAAAATTCATAACATACCTTTTACAAAACTTATTTCAAACAACGTTCACACAGGCTGTTTATTCTCATGTTGGTGGTTTCAATGAATTATTGAAATATTTACCAAATTGTTGTTGAAAAATTTGCTATAAACAAGGCGATACAGGCATTTTATAATAATATAATGTTCTGAGGAGTTGTGTATTACATTCCAGAGAATATTTTCTCAAAAGGTAACATTAAGAAGAATTTAACTTTTTGGGAGATACGCTGCGAAATATACACAAATTATAGAATTTTTAGATATATTATAAAATTTGAGGCAATAAATGCAGTTTTTCGAGTTCACTATTCCTTCAAATATTTTCTTCTTGCTCTTATGTACAAGTTTGCTGCAGATGTCGAAACAAGATTCGTATTGGTTTCAGAGATACAGCCCCGATTTGTTTTAAAAATTCGATCTTTAACCATGTTTAGATGAGGCCATAAAAACCGAACCCGATCTAAGAAAACAAAACCCAAATATGGTTTTTGCCTATTGGTCCTCTACTTTCAGAAAATTTTGGACAGAAGTTGTTTGCACGCGATTGGTTCAAAAATGTTGCACAGTGTAATCTGCAAAAACTTCCCAGGTGCAAGTAACTTCCTTTTAAATTTGCTTCAAGAACACCGTGAAGGTTGTTCATGTATAAAGCACTTCGAAGCAAATGCTCGCGTGTTCCTTCGGCAAAACTGACCGTGTGGCGACTATACGGCTTGAGAAATGTAGGACGGTTATTTCTGAATGATACAATACAATTTGTTTGCCTGAAGTTCGAAAAACGAACAAGAGAACACGAGATGAGAGACTTTGGGTGCTCGACAAATTGTCGATTAAAATAGCTTGCTTCGGATCAGTCAGCATTACGCCAAACGTGACTCAGGTCCTGCCTTTCTTCTTACCAGGTTTCGAGAGTGACGTAACCGTTGCCCACAATTCACTTATTCCGACTCCAATGTTGCAACCATTCAGATAATTTAACCACTTGTTCTGCTTATGTTCGCCGAACAAACTGTTAACTTCCAGTGTCAGCTCCCTGACTATGGGTTCATTGAGCTTTCCCATGATTGATGAAAGTACGGCGTTCAGAGGTAATGAAATCGAGCGGTCTGCTAATGGAGACAATTATGAGGGTATGGTCAGACCCACGTGAAGGGACGGGTTGCCAGGTAACGTCATTTGTCAGACCATGTGAGACGATGGTTATGTCTTTTTATCAATGTCCATTTTTGGTAAATAAGTGTGTGTGTGAGTGTGTGTGTTTGATAGTGCTCACTTGTGTGTGATAGTGCTCACTTCAAACTTAGTTTGGACAAAATATTACGAAGACCAAATTTTGGACCGAATCGGATGATCACTAACACATGGTGCCATATGGGGTTTTACAGCTTTCGGGTTATTTTCTCAGAATGGGGCGGCGAATACAAGTTTCAACAACAAAAATCAAAGCTATTCGAGAGAAGGATCAAAATGGAACTTTTCCGAAATTTTGTGTGGGAGGTACCCGAAGGAGTGGACAGATAAAGTCCATATGGGAACCTCATCTATGTCTGCAAGAAATTTTACGATGTGCAAAGTATGGACCAAATCGATTGATATCTTCACGAGATATCGTGCGCACAAATGTTCAGAACATTGTCGAACTTTTGTGGGGAGGTACCTGAAGGAATGGATTTTATCATACTTCTTCGGGCTTAAACTGAGTTCGGAAAAAATATTACAATGGCCAAATTTTCGACCGAATCGGCACATCCGTTCGAGAGTTATCGTGCGCTCGAAACACTACACAGGGTACCATAGGAGATTTTTAACCTTTCGGGGTGTTTTCTCAGGAAGTATGGACTTGCCGCTGATAATACTTGTACTGTCGAAATTGTTCTGGCCTATTGAAATTTCATCTACGTCTGATAGAAATTTCACGATGTGCAAAGTATGGACAAATTAGTTACTTGCCTGAAGAGTTATCGTGCGCACAATTTTTCCGAACATTTTCGAGCTTTTGTGGGGGAGGTACCTGAATTTCGAAGTTAAACTAAGGTTGGACAAAATATTACGAAAGCCAAATTTTAAACCAAATCGGTTCATTCGTTCGAGAGTTATCGTGCGCACCAGCCAGACAGACAGGCGGCAGAAGGACGGACATTGCTAAATCGACTCCAAATTGTCTGAAACGGATTTCGTCCAAACATACTTGGTGTCTTATACTATAAATAGCGTTAAGTTCGGCCGGGCTGAACTTTTTATACCCTCCACCATAAACTATTCTGAACTAAAACGGGACAATTATTTTCTTTCCTGCCTAAAATTGTGGCTGTGATATTTTTTGACCACTGATACCGATAGAACGTAAAAATGCATATAAAAATCGGTCGGCACATTTACATCAAAGTGTGGACCTATTTTAACAATTTTTGCTGGAGAAGTTTTGTGACCACTAGGAACCTCAACTGTCAAATAACATGTAGTTCGGTCTTAAAATGTAGCTAAATTCCTAAAAAGACAGTAACTCGGAAGATAGCGTTATATGGGGGCTATACCAAAAGGTGGACCTGTGTTGATAGTTTTTTGTGGAGATGTTTTGTGATCACTAGGAACCTCAGCTGTCAAATTACAGGTAAAAAATTCGATTAAAAATTGTTGCTAAAATCCTCAAAATACCGAAAATCGGGAGGTACCGTTATATGCGTTATATGGGGGCCATACTAACAGCGTGTTTTTGTAAAATGTTTTTGCCCATTCGTTCGTCGATTTCATGAACGAAGACACAATTTGGTTTTCATAGCGGTTGACGTTTGTATTCGTGTGACAAACAAATGAAAGCTTTTTATTTTCGTATTTTTTTTTTGGTTTTCGTAACAAAATCAGACGAACGAATACGTCAAAAATTAACGAATGGAAAAGACCCATTTATTTATTTATTTATTTATTTTTTCATAGAAGCACACGCGTATATGTACATCCGTTTCTTCATATTATCACAATTATTTTTGGACAAATTTGATTACATTTTTTCTTATTTTTTGTTTGCAGGGTTTAAAATGCTAACGCCATATTAGCAAAAGCACCATATATTTGCAGCTTTGCCTGCTAAATTTTTTTCGAAATATGTTTCGCAACAATGAACACAGCAACATGAAGCAACAAATTTCACAAAAATATTGCTAGCGATGCTGATGCTATTTGATATTGTTGCTATAATAAAAAAGCGTCGGATACGCATACTCATATTTTGCAGCACACATGATCAACACATATCAGAAAAGAGAATAAGCAACAAAGTTTCGACGGCTTAGCCATGTTTTCAGCAAACAATTGTTTTTGAGATCAGGGTTACCAGTTAAATGCATTAAAAATCACGATATAATTAATTCCACTTTTTCATTCAAAGGACATGTAAAGCCGTTCAAAATATATTTTTTATTTTTAAACAACAATAATTAGTATTCTTTAGGTTCTACCATATAGTGGGAGCATTTTGACATTAAATGACATCTTTTTTATTACTGCGTTGGCAACTCTGATCACAAAAAACACCCTCTCTGGCTAATTCGCTGTGACGAATGGTCAGCCGACTGCTAAATATGTAGCGTGGTTGTCGATTATGCCTAACGAAAAAAAGATTAGGCGTAAAAAACGAAATAAGCAAAAATGTACAAAAATAAATATGCGTTCGGTTGCTTATTTAGCCGTGTGTGTGAATATTGTGTAGCAGTTGAAGTGTGCAGCTAATGCTAATGTTTTTAGATGCTGGCTTTTAAACCCTGTTTGTTTGTCATCTGTTTATCGGGGTTGCCATCAAGTAGCAAATTTTACGTGCAGATGCCTATGCAAAATTTACAAAATAAGAATCATGGAAACCCTGAAATATAAAAGCTTTTATTAAATAGACGAAAGCCTTTAGATAAAAACGAATGGTTCGTAAAATTTTACAAGAACCAAATTTTGAACGTATACTTTTTAGTACGAACGGTTCGTGTGACAGACAAGTATTTTTACAAAAACACGCTGTAAAACCTGGACATATCTTGAAAATTTTTGTCCCGTCTGGGATGTTTGTGGAACAGCAATGGGAATCCCGAACGTTAAATTATAGATATATAAAATATATGTATGTCTAATATCACCAAAATACCGACAATCGGTAGGTTCCGCTATATGGGGGGTATACCAAAACGTAGGCCAATATAGCCCATCTTCGAACTCGGGTGCAAAAATACAGCACTCTAGCTCAATTATTGTGGACGCTAGAGCGATTACAACAGACGGAAAGACGAACGACAGACGGACATGGCTATATCGACTCAGAATTATATCCTGAATGTGCAATATTTACAAGCGACGATGATGGTGTAGCCCATCATAGTTTTTAAGCTAACTTGACACTTATTTTGATTTTACTTATTTTCCCTGAGGATGCAATTCAAGTAAATTGCGAAATATTGGAAATAATAAATAAATAAAGAACAGAAATAAGACCTCAAGCTCAAACAACTCTGGTTTTTTACTGATCAATAATATATACTTTATAGGGTCGCAAATTTATAATTCAATGTCTTACAAACGGAAAAACTATGGTGAAGATTATAAAAATAATATTTACTTAAATGTAAACAAACATCAACGGATTTCCATTTTAATCTATAAATATCACTATATGCAAACTGCCAAGATTAACCCACTGGGTTTAATGGATCCAATGGGTTAATCTTTATAAGTGCAAATGAGCTATTATTTGTTTCACTATAAACAATCATGATGATTATAAAATAAAACACAATAATGGTCTTTAAATGTCATTGTCCGCGAACCGCGTGAAGAAGTGTTTATTCTGCAAGTACTTATTCTACAAGGAAACTTTAAAAAGCCAGCCAGGCGTCTGACCTTTATAAAAAATGAGAGCTTTTTATTTTACAATGATAGAATTTTTATTTTAATACTCCATTTTAATTAATTGTCTGATGTGAAATGATGAAAGTGCATGTTTTGCTAATCTCAGAAATTAAAGTATTGATGCACTATGGTAACTCTTAATTCATGATTTAGTAGATTCTATTTTTATCTTATTGCGAGTGGCACCAACCTGTCACTCACTACTACTGGTGGTAGTTATTAACAGTACACGGTGAGCCTTAACTAATTTTAAATGGAAGGAGCTTACACCTCGGAAGTTTTTGCTGATTCTGAAACTACAATGCTCATAGATGAGAAATATCATGAAACAAAAAAAAAATCGCCGGAGGGATTTTAAAATAAATCGCGATTTAAGTTCACATTTTTAGGGGTTCTTTAGGTTTTCACGACTTTGCTTGGAAACCGCGAGTCCTATGTAAATGGCCTAAAGAGAATGTTGTAGCTGTGAAAATTCTTAACAAGATTGGCCTTTATGATATTTTCGTATGTTTTACCGTTTTTGAGATATAGAAGTTCAAATTGAGACAATGCACTGACTGTATCGCCTCCTTATAAAACAATGTCAATACTGCAATTTCCCAAATAAAACTTATGTATATATCTTGAAAATGGTACAACCTAGGAAAAAATAAATCACAGCTTCAATATTTTCTTTAGTCCCATTTTGATATGACTTGCGGTTTCCAAGCAAAATCTTGAAGACTTAAGATAAAAACCTAAAAATTTGAACTGAACCTCTGTATCTCAAAAATGGTAAAACCTACGAAAAAACCTAATGATCAGTCTTGTAGAGAATTTTCACATCTACAACATTTTCCTTAGACTCATTTCGATACGACTTGCGGTTTCCAAGCAAAATAGTGAAAACCTATAAAAACCCTAAAATTGTGAATTTTGATCGCGATTTATTTAAAAATCCCTCCGGAGATTTTTTTCTGTTTTCTTTATTTTTCTCATCTATGAACATTGCTGTTTCAGAATCCGCAAAAACATCCCATGTGTAAGCCGTTTTCATTAAAAGTTAGTTAAGGGACACTGTGCATGATATTGTTTTATAAGGGGGCGATACAGTCAGTGCATTGTCCCAATTTGAACTTCCATATCTTAAAAACGGTAAAATATACGAAAATATCATAAAGGCCAATCTTGTGGAGAATTTTCTCTGCTACAACATTTGCTTTAGTGCCATTTACATAGAACTCGCGGTTTCCAAGCAAAATCGTGAAAACCTAAAGAACCCCTAAAAATGTGAACTTAAATCGCGATTTATTTTAAAATCCCTCCAGCGATTTTTTTGGTTTCATGATATTTCTCATCTATTAGCATTGTAGTTTCAGAATCAGCAAAAACTTCGGAGGTGTAAGCACCTTCCATTTAAAAGTAGTTAAGGCTCATCGTGAGTAGTAATTTTATTTGATCCCTAAATTTCCTTAGAAATTTTTAGGAATTGTTGACCACAGTGGGTTTGTACATTAGAATATGGTATGAGAATACTATAGAAAACACAAAAAAAAAACAAGTAAAGAATAACACTATGCAACACGAACATTATTAACCATATTCTGACAGCGGTGAAGAATTTGATTCGATTTGATGAAGTTGCAGCTCTTCTCGAAGAGAACAATAATTGTGAACACATAAAATCCATTCAACTTCATATTAAAGGTCAAATTCGCCAAGGTCAAATTTCTTTCTCGGGTTTTGGTATGCAGATATCAAAGCGATTTAAAATAAAGCAAATGACCAACCATCTAAGGTACCATGGTATAATAAAGTAGAGGTAGACCAGGTATGAAAATCGCTGAAAAATACAACCCTGTAGCCATGACTTAAAATGTCAAATGACATGGAGCAATAATAAAGGTAGATGTATATGCATAGTTAGTCGGTTTTACAAAAACATATGAAATTTAGAACTTCACTGTTTATTTTTAAAAGTATCAAATAGAGTAAAAGATAAAAATCACTTCAGTTATGCTCCGGAATATTATTGCTAGATAAGTGTTCCAGAAATAGCAAAAGTTGTACACAAAACTTAAGACAGCTAAAACAGAAATGCTCTTATCTTCTACTTGAAAAGTTTGGCTGATCTAACATTGTGATTGCTGGCATCCGATTTGCAGATACGGCGACATTTCAGCTAGAAATTGTACAATATTTGTAATTTTTCCTTTTCCGTGCAACAAAGTTCAATAAATGTCAATACTTGACAAATCGTTCATTCGCAAGTATTATTGCATATTAAAAAGTCAACAATTTTAGTTAGCCACGCGAATAAAATTTCTAGTCCTTGTTTTCAACCTTAACAGCCTGTTTCTGTATGTCGAAAGAAGAATTTGTGCGAATGAAACACGCCCAAACTTTAGTTTTTGGAAATAATTTTACCTTTGCTTTTGCTTCAAAACAAAAAACAAATTTGAAAAACACACAAGAGTTTGGGCGTAAGCATCTCTAGATACTTCATATGTTCTAGAAAATTGTTTACTGAAATCATAGGTATATCTTTGTGGTTGTCTGTATTCTTAAATTTGGTATATGTGGGCCGGAATCGGTGCAAAAAGTATAAAAATCTAATATTTTCTTAAGTATTTGCTATTTTGACATTTAAGAACCTTTCCCTGGTAGTTCGTATCTTAGAGAAAATTATTTTCTGATATCTTTGCTACGTTATTGTAGTTGCTTGTTTTCTTGAATATTAAACGGTTTAGTATCTGTGGAGCAGAACCAGAGAAAACAGCATACAAATCGCATTTGTTTTGCTATTTAAGAACCGTTTATACAGAGGTCACATGTTCCAGAAGGTGGTTAACTGAGATCAAAAGTAAATTTTTGTAGTTGGTTGTTTTGATCGGTTTAATATCTGCAGACCAAAATCTGAGAAAACATTTTAAAAGAAATTAGACCTAGGCGATTTTGACTTTGTAGATAAGGTTTGATGGATGTTACATTTTCACAATTATTGTTCTTTACGAGAATAGCTACAACTTTGCCTCTGAGATTAAATCAAAATTCTTAAAGGTTTGGAAGATATGATCCTGCGAAAATAATCCATTTTGACATCAAAGCCACAATTCTTTGGAGGCCTATAACAGCGAAAGTTGATGAGATAGGGAAAAACGGCGAGACACATGTTTTCCCTTCTTTTGTTATTCTATCATGCTTCTCTGTCAGAATATGGTTAATAAACCATGACTCAAAAAATTACACACAGTGTAATCAGTTGGATTTAACGGCAGCTAAATACCCTTATGCTAAGTTTACATTTACGAAATCCACTCGATTTCAACTGTCAATTCCATAGCTCAAACGTCAAATGAAATCTCATCTGAAATCCATTGGATTTCATTTGACGTTTAACCTATGGATTTTACAGTTGAAATCGAGTGGATTTCGTAAATGTAAACCAAGCATTATATTTAGTATATTTACATCAGTGGAGATCAACAAAATACAGTCAAAACGAAAACATGTGTGAATGTATGAGTGAAAAAAGCAACAACCAAATGATGTTTATCGTTTGTTTTTGTTCACGTATAGTGTGTGTGAGAGAGAAAAGCAAATACAAAGATAACTCAGTCGGATCGCTCAGTATACTGTCTTTGCAAAAAAGCGCATCCCTGATTTACATTTTCGAAATCGGGTGGATTTCAACAGCCAATTCCTTTGCGTATACGTACTGCATAGACTAATGCTAGGTTTACATTTACGAAATCCTCTCGATTTCAACTGTCAATTCCATTGCTTAAATGTCAAATGAAATCGAATGGATTTCAGATGAGATTTCATTTAACGCTTAAGCAATGGAATTGACAGTTGAAATCGAGAGGATTTCGGACCGTCATCCAAGAAAGTATGGAGAATAAAATAAAATTGTCAATCTAAAACCTGGGACTATCAGCACTTTTGTGTGGAACACTTCTTAAATGTTGGGGCATTTTGGGGCCCATAGCTCGGGAAGTGTTTGCTTAGGACAAAAATCATATTGTTGAGTTATTGCCACAAGTATTAACCGCTATTAAAAAATTTGACAAGTGATTCAATTCGAGTATCTTGGAATGTGAATCTAAGTTGAAAAAATAACACGACTTCGGCTAAAAATATATATTTCCGACAATATAAATCATAACTGTTGAGACAAGATAACTATGTATTAGGTATTAGCAGGTTGGTGTCACTCACAAAACTACCGCAAAATAAGAGGATCAAAATAGAATTCAGAGTTACCACAGGGGATCAATACCATTTATTTTGGAGATTCACAAGTCAGTATAGAAAAGTAAGGAAATTCTGCATCAGGGTTGAAAGGTAATTAAAGGTGAAGTTAGTAAGAGTTTGTTCTTATTTATTTTATTTATAAAATACGAAGTTCTCGAATGTTTGTATATTCACGCGTTTTATAAAACTAAAGAATGTCTTATTGTAAGGAAGCTTTCTATTCGTTGAGGAATTAAAATGCAGAATGGCTACATCTTTCGCGTTGTCCTCTTATGTGGCTCATCAATGTGACAACATGGCGGTCCCAGGGCCCCGATCTTTAAAATACTATATAATTTTAATTAGCATACAATAACCTTGTAATTACCACTTCACTTGAGTATGAAGGTATTTGCCACCGCCGAAAATTTAATCTCACCTCATAAAATACTAAATTTGAGCGGTATGGTGACCCGTACTCCATTATCTATTTTTATCATTTGATGCTTTCATTGTTTTTTTTTTTGTGGCAGCAACCTCCTGTGAACTTGTGAAAAATAACTAAAAAGTACAATATGACCCAAAAACGTATTGTGCTTAATTCAATTTGTCTAAAATTAGATCTAAAATAATTGTTCCACAAACATCCCAGAAGGGACAAGGGAGAGTAGTGACCAGTTATTAGTTATTACTTATTTATTTATATTTATTTTCAACGGAAAATCTTGGTGTAAAAAGCTAATAATAATTAGGTAAGGTTATTTTTAATTATGTACTTACTTTTACTTATAATTAAGTAACTCGCGTCTAGCATGACAAAATCCTAATAACCTTCCTAGTACAGTCTACAATAGTTCCACTCACAATTGGCCATCACAAAGGTTTCTAAATAATTTCCGATGCAACTTATTGTTTTCTAATTAATCAAACATATAATTCACATTTGCATTTTTAATTGGTCGACCGCATTTATAGAACATTCAAAAAGTTGCTTTCGGCGGTCCTGTTCTCCCCGCTGGAAAGGTTGATCACATCCCTTAATTGTGTCTTACTCAGATGGGACGTGTGTTGTTCCAGATGTAGCTCATAAAGACCTTTCTTTCCCGAAGAGGGATGTTTCAGTGACCTTACTCGTGTATTAAGACTTAAGAAGTTTGTGGCTCGTTCAGGCGTGATTTGTGTGCCATCTTGACGCGTTAAGCCTCGGTCAAGAACGGTACGTAAATAAACAAAGCTGTTGGGGAGAACTTTGTGATCGCAATATTTTTATATATTACTAGCAGACCCGGGGGTTCGCGTTGCTGGCCCGTCGTATTCCGTTTTAACAACTTTTCATGGAGTTTATGCTTTACAACTCAAAAATATGTATTTTCTACCTCATTTCTTCGGGTCCATTGTCTAAACCGATATATTTATTAATTGAGGATTTATCAACAGATTTTGTCTGCAACCTTTCTTTTGGGATTTATTTACGTCCTAAAGCGATCTAATAATAAAAGTTAAAAACATGGTTAAGTCAAATTCTCCCGCTTACTGAGACGTACATACATATATGTTTTTAGTTTTTCATGGCTGATGGACCGTTGAGCTTCACCATTTAAGGAAATTTGTAAATATGTATGTCGTTTTTCTTAATAGGGGATATACCACGGTACATTCCACAATATTTCGTGAAAATCGGTTCGCTAGCTTTCGAGATATAACATTCGTAAAAACAGGCCGTCGTCGGAACTTCGGGCAATAAGGAAGAACATTTGATTGGGGGCGCAACCACCGTTGTCTGGAAAATTAATTTGCAAGACGATGCATTCATAAGTTTATCAAATATAGCGATTATAAAACAACATACGTATATACATTAGGGTTATGACTTTTTTACAACCTCATATCCCTGTATCATAGCGTGATGAGTTTTGCCATAAGATTACATAAAATCTTAATTATAAGGTGATTCGGTGAAAAAACTTCACGCACAAAATGATTTTAAAATTTGAATTTATCAAAATTATGGACAATTTTTTGAAGTCACTGAAAACAGATGTATAATTGAAAATAAACTTTAGAGCAACATGAGGTAATTAAAATGACTTAAAATCATTTTTCACTATTTCTTCAATTCTGAGAATCGTAAAAATGTCGTAAACGCTTTTATTCAAAAATATAATTTTTTTACAAAAAACAAAAAATTTTAAAATTTTTCAAAGTGATTTTTTTCGCGACTTTTTTAATATTTGAATGAAATAAACGTTATTATAGTTATTAGTGGGCTTATATTTATTCATTCGTGCAACAAAAAATAATTTTTTGAAAAAATTTTTTTTTTTCATTTCATATATTTTTTAAAAAAATTATTTTTATACCCTCCACCATAGTATGGAGGGTATATTAAGTTTGTCATTCTGTTTGTAACACATCGAACTAATCATTTGCGACCCTATAAAGTATATATATTCTTGATCAGGATAAAATTCTAAGACGATCTAGCCATGTCCGTCTGTCCGTCTGTTGTAATCACTCTAGCGTCCGCAATAATTGAGATAGAGTGCTGAACAGAGGTCCGCAAAATGCATATAAAAGGCACACTCTATTGCCTTTTCCCAAAAGCGAATAGTGCAGTGCCTTGCATATTAAAAATATGAATGTGCAAAAAGCAGATTCACCCCAAAAAATGATTCACTGCTTTAGTGCATGCTTGCTTGCTTTTACATTTGTATTCACACGATTCGCAAATGCAGTATGCACAATACTGCATACCACCACACAGTATCGTACCACCTTCTGTTTGAATAAATGAATACATTTGCCAAATTTCGCTTTGCCTTTGAGTTTCTTTAATAATAGGATAAACTAAACTAGTAATTGTTTTTATTGTCTCAACATAATTTTTTTATGTTTATTAACATGTAAATTTGACCAGAAATATCTACTGCTTTTTGTAATGCAACGTGCTTTTTCGAAGGCAGCGTGCAAAAAAAAAGGCAACGAGCTCTTGTAGTGTGTTGTGTGTGTGCAATTGGCACACACTCATGGAAGTAAAGGCAAAGCAAGCAATAGCATTAAACAGAGATGGCAATAGCAAGCAATGAAAAAAGCACGAAATCGCGAATATGCATTAAAAGCGAGTGGCATTTTGCGGACCTCTGGTGCTGAAATTTTGCACCCGAGGGTCTTTTTTCCATAGGCAGGTCAAGTTCGAAGATGGGCTATATCGGTCCACTTTTTGGTATAGCCCCCATATAACGGTACCTCCGGATTTGAGGTATTTTGACGTTCTTCGCCACATTTGCAGACCGAATTAGCTATAATTTGGCGCTTAGGGTTCCTAGTGACCAAAAAACTTATATCCCAAAGGATATGGGCATAGGTCCATGTTTTGGTATAGTCCCCATATAACGGTACCTCCCGATTTTCGATATTTTGAGAATTTAATTTTTTTTTGAGAATTAGCGTTATATCTTTGTTCACTGTTGCTTAAGTGCTCTACAAAAACAACAAACAAAGATATAATGCTAATTCATGATGGCTTACAGGGTCTCTTGCAAAAATTTCATCACGCCATAACGCGGAAGTTCGACTCACGGCGCATCTGTCCTTCGGGGTTTTTAATATACACACACCAAGGGCTTTCATCTCCAAAAGGAATTATCTCTCCCCCAACATTTGTGTTCACAGTGTAATTTAAGCAATAGTGGGAGGCAGTAGGAGTCTATCCATTGTCGAAAAGTTGTTCCACCTAAAATTGTAAAAGGACCCTAATTATTCTATTTTAATTAAGACTATTTTATGGTGGAGGGTATAAAAAGTTCGGCCTGGCCGAACTTAACGACTTTTTACTTGTTTTAAAATCGATTTGTGCGTGAACTTTTTTTATATTTCAATGGAATAAACGATAGCATAGTGATTAATAGGCAAAAGTTCATTCATCCCTGCTACAGGAAATCATTTTTGAGGAAAAATGTCAAAAAGTCATAACCCTAATATACACATAGCGTTGGAAAGAAATGCATGGGAAGGTACCCCATCTCCTCTGAAATTCACTAGATACACATTGCCACGGCAGACCTTGAGCATTTGCTGCAATTTTTTTGGAAATCGCTTCAGGATTTTAGAGATATAACATATTTGAAAAAGTAGACGTGGTCGGGTCTTTAGGCCCAAAAGAAGTACCTAGATTCTAGATTAATTCGTAAATTTTCAAACCGATACATTCGTTATTATTGAAAAAGTAGCGTTTTTTAATACATCTGTACATCTCTGAAAATTTCAGTAACATCAGTTGCCGTAGTTTTGTAGATGCAACATATTTTAAAAAGTGGGCGTTGTCAAGTCTTTAGGTCCCAAATAAGTACGTAAGGTTGGAGACACAGCCAAAATTGTCTCGCAAATTAATTTCCAAACCGACACATACGTAATTATTGTAAGTACAGCATTTTTTAAAAATAGGGTATAGGGAACTGTCCCACCCCTTCCGAAATTCAACAATATGTGTAGCCCATTTAACCGGGGGCCATCCCTATACATTCCCTGACAATTTCAGAAAGTTTTTGTAGAAAAGATAAAAATTCAAAATTGAAAAAATGGTCGTAAAAGTGGGCGTGGTCAAATTTTCTTTGCATAAAATCATAAGGCGGGTTATGGCGAATATTTCATAAAAAGAGTCGTTCACATCTGATGCCATTACCAACGATTTGATTTTTATTTATAAAGATATAGATCTCTTAAAGAAGTAGGGTATAGGGGAAGTACCCCGCCCCCTCCGAAATTATAAGTATATATGTGGTATTGCTCAATACAAGACCCCAGCAAACCAAATGTCGGATGTCCGACACGTCTGAACAATTTCGGAAGCAACGTCGTTCAGATTTCGTTCCGATTTCTAAACGATTTTTCGGGGCGGAAATAGTTCAGATTTTGTACCGATTTCGTTCCGATTTCGGAACGAATGTCGGAAAGAAATTTCCTTTCCGAATTTCCCAAGGATTTTCTTCAGATTTCGTTACGAAATCGGATCGAAATCGATACGATGTCGCTTCGACATTTCGTTCCGAAATTATGTCAACCACTTCATACAACGTTCGTTAAGATATCGTTACGATTTCGGATCAGACATCGGACGTATCGTCCGAATTTTGTTCCGATTTCGTTAAGATGTCGGTACGATTGGTTTGCTGGGACGTTTGTTTCCCCGAATAACGGATGAGTTCCAATGACTTGCTCGTGAGTTTAATATGACTTTAAGAAGTTTGTGGCTCATTCAGACGTGATCTGTGCCATCTTGACGCGTTAAGCTTCGGTCAAGAGTGGTACGTAAATGAACAAAGCTGTTGGGGAGGACGTGTGTGTGATCGCAACTTTTTATATGCCGCTCACTTGAATTGAAGAACCCACTACCAAATTTTTTTCAACCTCCATTTTTTACCGATTTATACAAGATATGAAGTGTTGATTTTTTTTATATTTTTTCTTTCATGTGTTTGGAGTAAACCTAGCTATCCATTCACTTGTATTTAAATCCGATTTATATAAGAATTATACAACGAAAGCAAAATAAAGTCAAAAATTCAAGTAACAAAATTGGCTCATTTGAATAGAACCCCCCTTTCAAACTTGGGTATACAGAAAGATTGCATTGGAATATCGATGCATACATATTCACTCAGTATTGAAAACGAAGTACTTTCAGTAATATTCAATATAAGTATATCAGTCCTGATTAATAATACACCCGTGTATGCTACTTTGGCAAGGATTCTTTTTATAATCAAATGTAATGCCTGACAAGGCTTGCCTTATTCCCTCAACGAGTTAATTTTTGGAAGCGTACTGTCTACTAGAGTCGTAGATTTTACGCATAAGCCATTCCCATACATTTTAGAAAATATATACCACTGTAGAATATGGCGGCCCCTTTAGGATATTCGCATTTCTTCTCAAAAATTTAAGTTTTGATGACTCGAATTGTACAAAAGTTTATAAAATCGTGATGAAATTACAACTCCGGACAACCGAAAATGCTTCTCGCTACTGGAAATGCCTGTTTTAGAACTCCTTTGTAATTTGTCGTGCGCATTTAGGATGAAAAAAATTGACGCCCAAGTCCTTCATAATTATTAAGGACTTTCCCCATCAAGTAAACAATTGCATAACTATATAACTAATGTTTTTCGCGTTTATTGAATGGAAGACCACCTTCTAAATTGTTTCTGTAGTTATGAAGGTGTTTTAAGGTGTTAGAACGCATTACTTATTATGATGGACTTGGGCGTCTATTTCTTTCACCCTACGTCTCTAGGAAACTCTTTCCAGAACATATCATACTTCTAACTCTAGTTCTTCAATATCCTTTTTTGAACCGCGATAAGAAAAGATGTGGGGTTCTCTAGCAAACAAGTGAAAACCAAAAATTTGGATTAAAACTTCAGAATACCTGAAATCTCGTGGAACCGTTCTATGAAATCGGGCGATACCGTCATATTGGGCTATATGAAAGCGTATACCTATGTTCGAAATTTTTCTTGTTGTAACTGTATGTGTTATGTTTGTAAGTTCCTTTTTTCTGCTTAATCTGGCTCTGGCTCTTAATCTGGTGGATTGTAGCCACAACGCTACTGGAGTTAGTTAAGTAGGTTTGGCAAGGCAGTTAAAAAGGTACAGTTTGGTGTGCGAGCCTGTGCCGCAGGCTGCGCAGATGTTTTGCACCGGATCATATATCCTGGGCCTATTGGAATATAGGTTGAACCACCCCGAACGTAGTTGAGCCGAAACTACTTAGAGCTGACGTTCCTCAGCTGCGATAGATTACGAGGACCGCATTCGAACGATAGTTGTTTAAAGCATTTGCGACTGCATCTGTGTAAATGCTATTTCAGCCTGCTTGATATGCCTGTTGATCTGTTTTCTGTTTCTAGATCCTGAAGATCCCTCCTGACATGACTGGGTGGTGGGTCCTATCCACCATATGGTGATTAGGATTGTTTTCACGGTAACACCCGAGCAAGTACTGCAACGAAAGTATGCCATTATGTTGGTGTATTGGAAGAATCGTCTCCTCATGTAGATGGGCCACTTAAGGCATGGGGAGGCAAACTGTCGCAGTTCTCACATATATTAGTGTTCCAGGCTGGTGCCGCATAGCTTACCACATTATATGTGGTCAAAAAGGTTTCTTTATATGCACCCGAAGTGCTGCCGGCTATTGACTTGAGGACGTAGTTCCTACATCTCAGCTTGTCGCAGATAGCTGTGACATGCGCGGACGACGTGAACATGCTGTCAAATGTGACCCCTAGAATATTGGGTTAGTTAGTGGTCGGATTTTTCCTACCATCGACTAACTCAGTGCTCACTTCTGCAGTCCCTGTGGTGAACAGAGTGGCCGTAGATTTAGTGGCGGATATTTGCATATTCCTCTCGTGGAAAAAGGTGATAAGATAAGTGAAATAGGAGTTCAGCCTTTCCCAAATGACATCAGGGAAGGTACCTGACGCCGTATACGTTGCGATCTCAATGATGTTTGGTGGTGGTGTAATACACGACAGGTAGAGGTTAAACAGTTCCGGAGATATCACCCCACCTTGGGCAACTCTCTGGTTCCTCGACTAATATGTGTGGAGATGGCATGTAGCGCTGTTGTCGTGTTGTGCTGCTTACGTAACCCATGCTGATGATTGGCAACGGGATAGATATTTTTGACGCTGGGGACGATTAAAGCCTCAAGGGTTTTTGCTACGGGCGACAAAAGCGAAAACGGTCACCTTTGCTGGCATCCAAGCCGCAGTAGCGGGACCACCCTGCCCATTTTACAGACTTCGGGAACGATGTGGGTGGTTAGCGACAGGTTGAGAACTTTGGTGAGATACTCCACACCCGGCTAATCCGGCTGTTTCAGCATAACCATAGAGATTTTATCAGGGTCCAACGCTTTGGATGATTTAGCGTTCCTGATGGCGTTCACAACATCATCCATTGTAACTTGTGGTGGTTCATCCCCGGCCGGAAGAGATCTAATGTGACGTAGAACTATTCTATTCGCCCTGTCACTCCCGGATCAATCAGCGTTACGTCACAAAACATGACTGAGGCCCTTTCTTAATTTTTTTTCCAGGGCACGATGAAGTTCATCACACTCATTTGCTAATCTCGTGGCCTATGCTGGGAAATTTTCGTCTCACTTCGGGTATTCCACCAGCAGGTATATGGCGAGCGGCTGCAACAAGGATGATATCTCGGAACGTCCTTTCTGCTACCCGAACATCGGAAGGCTTGGGCAGATCTCTGAAGCGGTGATTATTGAACTTTCTGAAACTATACCAATTAGCTTTTCCATGATTGATGAAAGTGCGTCGTTCAGAGGTAATGAAATCGGACGATCTGCTAATGGAAATGAGTTATGGGGATATGATCTGATCCAAGTAAAACAACGGGCTGCCAGGTGACGTCATTTCTCGGGCCCGGTGACAATATCCATTTTTGGTGGAGAAGTTTCTTGTCCACTACCGTTAAATGGGGGCTATACCAAAATTGGGCCGGTAAAGCCAGTCTTCAAATTTGACCTGCCTGCTACAGTGATAACAGATGGATGGGACATACAGTGGTCGCCTATACATTTGCAACAAAAGTGCGTTTCGCTTTTCTGGAAGTGTCTATGTCCTCAATTTTTGTGTTTAGTTATCATATCATGAGCTTTCTAAAAATGTTTAAGTTTATAGAATCCAAAATTTCCAACGGGCGGTATCACCGTTATAACTTCAATACATCAGTATCCATCATTCTGAAATGGACCAAACCCCTACGATCATAGTGTTTCAAGACCCAGACTTCTGGTATTTGCAAAAAAATGATGCAACTGTACTCTAAACGTTGAATTTTATTAAATTGACAACAAAAATGTGAAGAAATTTCCATTAGTTTTGAAAATGTTTACCCTTGGACCCATATCCATGCTTCTCCCGTACGACGCGCCACTCCCCCGAAGAAGTACGTATGACTGATATCAGTTTCAGTATTTTATTCACTTTTAATCTTCCCAAAACAAATACAAATGATTTAAATCATACAAAAAATTATATTTTACAAAATATTGAAGATTTTTGCATCGGATTTGGTTCAGTTGCATATGTTTTGACCATTAAATTTTAAGACGTGTTATGTATTTTCATATTTTTGCAATTTTTTTGTTGTATAACGTGTCAAAACTCTTTATATTCTTATATTTGGGACAATGAACTATAAATAATTGCAAAAAAATACTTAGTTTTACTTTCATAAAAATATTTTAAATAAAAATTCCTAAAACGTGCAATTTTGTTGCAAATATATTGGCCTACAGTGGTGGTATGTATGTATATAGGGATTTCTGAGTGAAATCGATTGAAAAGTCGAATTCCAATTTGAAAAATATTATTTGTATGTTTTTTGTTTTATCAGCTATACACAACAATACAAAAAAATTTTGTAAAGTGGGCTTGGATGCAATTTTCGCGAATTCGAATGATTACTATTTTTTTTCTTAATTTTTAAAAATTTTGTCAATACACTTTTTCCTTTATCCCAGTGTGAAACATTTGTTATTTTACCAAAAATACATTTTTTAACATTTGTTTTGTTGTTTTAAATAGGAATTTATCTTAAACATCTTTAAAACTGCGTCATGTTTTAATTTTTAAAATGGATTAGAAATTATTTTACCAGCCGAACAATAAACTAACTAAATTGATTATGAAATAAATACTGCTCGAGAATTATGTGACTGGGCATCCGAGCCGAATAATCTATCAAATATTAAAGTGATATTTTTTCAGAAGATGATTATATAATAGGGAAAAGGATTTGAATTTGAAATATGTAGTGGTTAAACCTATCGCAGGCACAAAAAACTTCATTCAGTAACACCCACTAATGCTGGTAAACCATTGCTAAACCATTCTTAAAATCGCAAATGAAGAAATTTTTAAGAATGTTAAGATAAATTCCTAAATAAAACAGCAAACCAAATGTTATTAAATGCAACGTTTTATTTGTTAGGTAAAATAACAAATTAGGTAAAATAACAATTGTAATTTAAAAAAATTAGAAAATGTAGTAATTATTCGAATTCCACTACTAAATGGGACTTAACATTTTTGTAATTAATCGTAGTTTAATACCAAAATTTTTTAAGAAAATCGAATAGTACAATCATCGTTAAAATTGATTTTAAATATTAAATGGCGAAAATTGCATCCAAGCCCACTGTGCAAAATTGTTTTCTATTTTTTATTAGATAGCTGATAAAAAAATAAAATATACAAAAACAAGATTTTTTCTATTTGGACCAATATTAAACAAGTTATGATTATTTTAATGCGTTACAAACTGAAAGACAAACTTAATATATCCAACATTATCATATCACCTACAAAACCGTATCCAGCAACATGTGTGAACGATTAATGAAATAATTGGTGCTTTAGACCTGCATCCGTCATTGACCATATATTCATCCTGGGACAAATCCTGGAGAATCTATTACAAAATTTAGTAAACGATTTTAATTGAAACTTTCAACTGACTTACATAGTTCGCTATTTATTCAACACCAATATAGTTACTTAGGTATCATACCTAGTGGCCTTTATTGAGAACTGCATAGTTATAGAAACATATAATCATTTAGATCAGAGTGTCGCAGTATACTTTCACTCAATTGACATTTTATGTTAATTAAATTAGTCTTTATAATGATGATATCATAAAAATGTTTGATAGGAGCTTTCAATTCCTACCACGTTGAACCTTAGAATGTGTTTTAAGCCTAAAGGTCATTTAAGCTATTACTTGTGTCACATATACATAACTCCAAATGGAAAGAGAGAAAACAAAGGCAAAAAACATCAGATGTTTTTGGTCTCAGATAAGGCTAAAATAACGACAACAAATGCCAAATGCGAAACAGTCAAAAGAATACAAATGAACTGTCGGAAGTGATTACAAATCAAAGTCCTTTTTACGAATGAATGCGCAACGACAAATTGTAAAAGTTGCCAACCACCCTTAAAAAGGTAATCAGGTGTCATTACAAATAATTTACAAGCAGAAGCCACAAACGGAACTCCCACCCCTCACCCACTTATTCAACGGACGACCATCACCAACACCTCCTTTGAACTGGCAAAAGCTGTTTTTGATGGTTGTTGTTGCTGTTGTTGGGTGAAAGTAAACGCCAAGCCAGCCAATTCAAATGGTCAGCACAAGCAACGTTCATGTGGCCCTGACATGTTTTCAGCCAAACAATGTAAACGATTAAACAAGCACGCAAACACAACAAAGTTCTGCCAAAGAGTTTTAGAAAAAAGGACTTGGCTTACAATGGGTAAAAGGAACTCACCAGGCTGGGCTATCTCGTTTGAATGGGCAAAGGGAAAAAGATTAATGTTTACCCTTCGCTTGACATTAGTCTTGTGTGACATCAAATGCAAGGAAACAGACAATAAACTTCAACTTAACTCTAGACACTCTTAGCTGGATAGCAAAGGTGTGTGTGGGGGATGTGAATTGCTAATGCTTACAACTATATTAAGGGCCTTAGCTGGGATTGTGTAAATATGTATGTTGTACCTCGTTACAGGTGTTAGGTTTCACCCTCTTAATGCTCTGTTGATAGTGTGGAATCGAAGTTTAATGGATAATTTATTTAATGTTGTAAATTTGAAGGTTTGGATCTATGCGTTTGGGAATGTAAATTTAATAAAATAAAAGAAAAACCGCATATTTTTCTTTATTGGGAAAACTTGTCTAAGTTGCAACAGTACATTATAATGCTCGCCTTGTATACAGAAGGTCGTAAGTTCAATACTGCTCGGCATAATATATGCCAAATTTCTTAAGAATTTAGGCTGTAGAAATCCAGCAAAAATTTGGATGCGTTAGTCATTATGTAACCCATTACAAAGTAATGTAAACAAGAAAAAGTCGTTAAGTTCGGCCGGGCCGAACCCTCCACCATAAAATATTCTTAACAAAAATTTAATAATTATTTTCCTTTCCTGTTCTTAATTTTAGGTGCAAAACTTTTTAGACCATGGATACCCCAAATGTCTAAATTAACTAATCTAATCTAAAAAATGTGTTCAACCTGGTGGTAAAGTTAAATTCAGTCAATTTGGCCAGAGCAGGTGTAGCTGCTATCCTTGACGTCTTCTATGTAGAATGACGTTTTGTAGGACAAAACTTAATAAACTCAGAAAAGGTACAACATTAACCCTAAAACGTGATTTTACTTTTGCCAGATTCCTCGCGTTTAGGTACGATTTAAAGTTTTGGTTTATTCGGGGACCTATAGTAAAATGACAAATAATATTGTAGAATACTTTGATCTGATACGATCACATTTTAAAGGAGTTTTTAAATGTTTTTTTAAAAAAGGGACCAAAAAGACCCGTTTAGTGACTCGCATGAGGATTAAAAAGATACCCCGCATTTTTGTCAGTAATATTGCCAAAGACACTTTGTACCTAAAATGCAAGGATTCCGAGGAATCTGATGTAGAATATTTCAAAACCTGTAGAAATGGGCGGAACTTGCCACGTCAATTTAGGTTACTTCCCCAGTAAATTTCAAAACGCCGATACACGTGTATTATTTTTTGGGCCTTGTAATTATTTTTTTTTTGTGTAGTACAGTGTTATTTTTTCGTTCTCGACTACTAAAATTTTCTTTGGGTTAAATATGACAAACTTTTGATCGTTATGCCTACAAATTGCCTCAAGTGGTGATGATGTTTATGAAGAAAGAAAGTTTGGTTTGTAGTAATTTGTTGGCGTTAATAAAATATTTCGACAAGGAAAAAATACAAAACTAACATGAACTTTTAAGTACATACGTATACAAATATATATATATATATATATATACATATATGTAAGTATTCATATGTTCATATATGTACGTGTTTGTATTTGGCAAAGTTTTATTCCATTTTATACATATCAAAGTTCTGATAAAGAGGGTGTGAAATGTTAACTGCGGGTAATTGTCTTGTCGAAAATTTGTCTTATTAAGTGGCTTCTTCATCGTCTTTATTATCAGCAAAATAAAATTATCATCAACATTGTAAGGGGAACTGTGTGACATACCATCATTATTATTGGCTTTGTCGTCCGTCACACATGACATACCACAAATTCTTCTCCAACTCCCTCCCATATTCCCATTTTCTTGTGTGATATTTTAATTGCCATCACAAAGTTTATGTGGGCTTTAGCTGTTATGTCATGCTGTGATCTATTTATCAGAGATGGGCGGGATGTGTCGAACTTAACAGCACATGTACAGATTTAACAAAATTAAATTTAAAAAAACCCGAGAAGGAGGAAATATTTTGTTAGAGTGAATAGTTAATAAGGGGCGGTTGTGACCTTGTGATAAATTTAATTGAGATAAATTAATATCCAGTTGTAGAAAATAACACAAGTAAGTGAAGAATAAGTTCGAACAGAACATGAGTTTCGGGCAAAGCTATAAAGAACGTGGAAATATCCACTAAGGTTCTCCAGACGTTATGATTTGTAACCCAAGAACAAGAAAAGACTTTCAACAGCTCCGGTAATGTACTATTTATTCTCCAATATGGGAAAGCCAAAATTGCACGTACTGAAAATACCGCCAAGAGCTTGCTTTTGTGTGTTATGGGCATGGCCCAACTGACGCAATTTTGTAAAATTAACTGACCTTTAAACTCCGTGGTAGTGTCTTAGGGAAAGGTGTATTTGTTGTTTAAACTACTTAGTCCAATGTAGCATCCGTTGGTCAAGATTACACAGAAAAAAAATTACGCAATTTTTACTAATTCCGTTCATAATTTTTATACCCTCAGCCTTTAGGCTAAAGAGGGTATTTACACTTTGATACGACCAAAAATGTGCCTCATCGAAATAATGGTTTTAGACCCCAAGTATGTTTGTACGATATCCGTTTCAGACAATTTTGAGTAGATCTAGCAATGTCCGTCCGTCTGGCTGGCTGGTGCGCACGATAACTCTCGAACGGATTAATCGATTCGGTTCAAATTTTGGGTATCGAAATATTTTGTTCAGATTCGATTTAAGTTCGAAGATGGGCCATATAGGTCCACTCCTTCAGGTACCTCCCCCACAAATGTTCAAAAATTGTCGCAAAACTTGTTGGCACGATAACTCTTGTAGGGAATAACCGATTTGGTCCTTACTTTGCACATCGTGGAATTTCTACCAAACTTAGATTAGGTTCCAATATGGACTCAATCGGTCCACTCCTTCGGGTACCTCCCACACAAAATTTCGGAAAAGTTCAGTTTAGGACCTGGTCTCGAATCGCTTTGATTTTTGTTTACGCAAGTTGTATTCGCTGTCCTCTATACGACGCTGTAAGTTTCATTAGGGGCAAGTCCATACTTCCTGAGAAAATAGCCTGAAAGTTACAAAAAACCCTATGACACCGTGTGTAGTGGTTGGAGCGCAAGATAACTCTCGAACGGATCTGCCGATTCGGTCCAAAATTTGGCTTTCGTAATATTTTGTCCAAACTTATTTCAAGTTCAAAGATGGATTATATCGATCCACTCCTTCCGGTACCTCCCCCACAGAAGTTCGAAAATGTTCGGAAAATTTGTGCGTACGATAACTCTTGAAGGGAGTAACCGATTTGGTCCATACTTTGCACATTATGAAATTTCTACCAGACTTAGATGAGGTTCCAATAGGGACTCAATCGGTAAACTCCTTCGAGTACCTCCCACACAAAATTTCGGAAAAGTTCAGTTTAGGACCTGCTCTCGAATCGCCTTGGTTTTTGTTGTACCATCTTGTATTCACTGTCCCCTATACGAAGGTACAAGTTTCCTCAGGGGCAAGTCCATACTTCCTGAAAAAATAGCCTGAAAGTTGAAAAACAAACCCTATGAAAGTTGAAAAACAAACCCTAAACACCATGTTTATGGGTGGAAGCGCAAGATAATTCTCGAACGGAAATGCCGGTTCCGGGCAAAATTTGGCCTTCGTAATATTGTTTCCAATCTTAGTTTAAGTTCGTAGATAAGCCATATCGGTCCACTCCTTCAGGTACCTACGCCACAAAAGTTCAAAAATATTCCGAAAAATTGTGGGCACGATAACTCTTGATGGGAGTGACCGATTTGGTCCATACTTTACACATTCTCATAATATCTACCAGATATAGATCAGGTTCGAATATGGACTATATTTGTCCACTCCATCCCGTACCTCCCACACAAAATTTTGGATAAGTTCACTTTAAGACCTGCTATTGAATCACTTTGATTTCTGTTGAAGCAACTTACATTCGCTGCCTTAGTTACGATGGTAAAAGTAGTTTCAAGGGCAAGTCCATACTTCTTGAGAAAACAGCCCGAAGGGTGTAGAAACCCTCTATGGCACCCCTTTGGTCTATGTCGGTCCATTCCTTTAAGTACCTTTTCAGCAACATTTTTGAACTTTAATCCTAATCAACATTTTTGTCGGTTCATACGAGACCAAAATTTTGAAACCCCCTAAATACATAAGTTTATTGTGAAAAAGTGTTTCAATTTGCACAGGCTGAGGGTATATCTCTGTCGGCAAAGCCGACTGATACTTTTTTACTTGTTTTGTCCGTAATTTGAATGCACATCTCTTAAAGTGAATGGACAAATTTTTGTATTCATATACAAATTTCTAGTTTTTCAAAAGTATGAATGATTTCCGAAAATACAAAAATAATTTTTCTAGTTTCCTCTACTTTACCCATTATTGTCTCTCTGTTTTTTTTACTTTCTCTCACGAGATTGCTTTTTCATGCAATATATACAATATAATATTTCTCTTTGTTTCCAAACCGTTGGTAGCGTTGAAGTCATTAATAGCTACCTCTTTAGACATATTGCCCGATGATCATTCAGATTCACTTTAGCGGATTTTTGACGATTTTTATACGCTCAACCTATAGGTCACAGAGGTACATATATACACTTTCATACGGCCAAAATGCACCTCATCCATATAATGGTTTTTGATTCCGTTTCAGACAATTTGGAGTCGATTAGCAATATGTATCCGTCGTGCTTTCTAGAATTAGCAAATGGTGACACGATACCTCGTGGTGCACATAACACCTTACCGTTATCTAGCACATCTTCCGATACTACAAGTTGGGAATAATTGAAATTGTTGCTGTCTCGAACCATCAATTTGCAAACATTTCCACAGTGGAAGAAAATACTTCCTTTGTATGTGTTTTTTTTTTAATAATTTGGATAGACGCAATGCCAATTTAATAATTACTTGCAACAAGTATTGCACGTTTTGCACAGCCTTTTGCCGTGACGTCATATGGCAACCAACCTTTGATTTCTTGTGTTTGTTGCATAATCATGTCGAAGGACTGGTAGTGGGCCAATAAGACTCCAAGCTACCTGCCGTAACACCAGCAGCGGTAAGACTACGACCACTCATCGGTACGAGTCTCCCCTGACTCGTCTTGTGTTCCTAAACTAAATTAAGAATTGAACTCCAACGTTAATATTCAGCGCAAAGAATTATAAAGCTTCTAAATAACTTTTAAGAAATGTCTGGGTTATTAAATCTCCATGGCTAATCGAGAGCTTTTTTGAGACTCTTAATTCGTTTTACCAATATTTTGGTATTTTTCACACCTTCTTATCGAGCTCGATATGCAGAATTTTCTTTTAGAGAATAATTAGAACAAAAACCCGCCTCAGCGTTCTAAGCCACCATCAACTTGTCAAAGCTTCCGATGACAAATATTGATGATCAAATCTTCTGATACAGAAGGACAAATACCCAGAAAACCAAATTTCAGATGTCCGAAGCCTCTGTACAATTTCGGAAGATAGATAAGAATCTACGTTCCGAATTCGGCCCCATTTCTCATCGATTTTCTAAGGGATTTTTTGTTTGGTTGTTGTCGAAAAACAAAGTGATTGGCTATAAAATTCACATATACAATTATTATATTTTTTAATATAAATGCAACATATAATAATTCAAGCTAGTGTTGAGTGAATAGGTTCTAAGCTACTTCAGTCAGGGATGCCAACTGTTCCAAAGTAAAAATCGCTACAGAAAAGTTGTGTTAAAAACCACAACAAATCTCTACTGAGTTAGACCAAAAACACTACGAAAATGTGTATTATCGCACATACTTGGTTTTATCCATTTCTTTAATAAAATATCCCAATTCCCATGCTTTTCTGTATTTTTGAACACTATCTAACCTCTAAATATATGAATATTTCACTCGCTTCACAATATATTATTTTTCGTTTGCTTTAAAAATGATAACAATAATCTACGTTGCGTAAAAATCGCTGCGACTCCTAAAAAGTGTCTTTTGTACGCCAAAAATCACCACATGTAGCGTGAAAACCACCAACATGGCATCCCTGACTTCAGTTGTATTTGCAGTGAGAGAGTTGTGTTCTCTGAGAGTTTGCCATTTCACCTCACGCTCTATTCCCAGGTCAGGCAATTAGGCGCCTGTGTGCGCTTGTTGAGAGTACAGACACAAGCACACTCTGTGTATACCATCGGTGTCCAAAATAAATGAGAGAAAATCGATGGGAGAGTAACGTACCTTTTTTAAACAATGGCTGACATGCTCTCATTTGAATTGGTTATTCTCTGTTGTTACGACAACGTGCAGGCGTGGACATCCCTAGTGTATACTGAGCGAGACAATACGATGTGCACTCACCACCGAACAGCTTGTTCGCTTTCCAATAACAAAGAAACAAGCAGTCTTGTCTGATCAGTCAACGAAGAAGGTGGTGTAGTCGCTATTTTTCTTGATTGTACGTATAAATACACATAGAGAAATGACTGACCAGTATGAAAACGACTTTTTATTAGCCGAAATTTTTTTTCGGTGATTATGAATGTTTGTTGTGCCAAAAAACATTAACACTCCAAAGAACGTTTTATATGAGAAGACATTTTCTTAGTTGTCACAAAGATTATCAAAATCAAAGTGATCATTGATTTAATGGAAGTGCAATTAGCCATAAAATGAAAACATTATTTCTTCTTTAGTATTATATAACGCCTGAAATGCAACATTTTATTTTTAATTTCGTGCTTTATCATTAGAAAATTTAAATAAAAATATTTATGTATGTATATATTTATCCTTCATTCTTACTTTTTTTAAATGATTTTTAACATGAAAACATTAATGAACCTATCCTGAAGTATAAACATTTATGTTTTTAAAATTTATTACTTTTTAAATTCCATTTAAAATGTTGCCCATTTAACGTTCGTTTTTTTTTTTATTGATAAAACTTTAAATTTTATATGTAAATGAAATTTCTGTGCATTTTTTATTAAATTACTATTTCTCTTAAACGTACAGTTTGCCTGCAATCGGGACTTCGGCTTAAATGTCGTTTAGGGGCACCTCTCGGATCGGGCTGAAATTTTTACAGTAGATAGCCCTTGGCATCCTGAATACAACGATATATAATTTTCCGGGGGGAAGTCCATACTTCCCGAGATATGGGTCTTGACATTTCGGAAATTTCGTACTTTCACACCTTTAGGTTGTTTAGGGGCACCTCTCGGATCGGGCTGAAATTTTTACAGTAGATAGCCCTTGGCATCCTGAATACACAATATATATAATTTTCCGGGGGAAGTCCATACTTCCCGAGATATGGGTCTTGACATTTCGTACTTTCACACCTTTAGGTTGTTTAGGGGCACCTCTCGGATCGGGCTGAAATTTTTACAGTAGATAGCCCTTGGCATCCTGAATACAACGATATATAATTTTCCGGGGGGAAGTCCATACTTCCCGAGATATGGGTCTTGACATTTTACAATTCTAACGTGGGCAATATGGGCATCGTTTTAAAGCTAATGGAGAGTACTTTTATGCACGCGTTTTGATCGCGTAGCCCACTTTTGACCCTGTCCATAGGAGAAAGTCTTAAATCCCCGGCCGAAGGCCGGCTACTTAAGAACACTTTCATTTTAAAAGAGAGTTTTGATGGCGTAGCCCACTTTTGACCCTGTCCATAGGAGAAAGTCTTAAATCCCCGGCCGAAGGCATGCTACTTAAGAACACTTTCAATTAAAAAGAGTTTTGATCGCGTAGCCCACTTTTGACCCTGTCCATAGGAGAAAGTCTTAAATCCCCGGCCGAAGGCCGGCTACTTAAGAACACTTTCAATTTAAAAGAGAGTTTTGATCGCGTAGCCCACTTTTGACCCTGTACATAGGAGAAAGTCTTAAATCCCCGGCCGAAGGCCGGCTACTTAAGAACACTTTCAATTTAAAAGAGAGTTTTGATCGCGTAGCCCACTTTTGACCCTGTCCATAGGAGAAAGTCTTAAATCCTCGGCCGAAGGCCGGCTACTTAAGAACACTTTCAATTTAAAAGAGAGTTTTGATCGCGTAGCCCACTTTTGACCCTGTCCATAGGAGAAAGTCTTAAATCCCAAGCCGAAGGCCGGTTACTTAAGAACACTTTCAACTTAAAAGAGAGTTTTGATCACGTAAGTATGAATTATGTATCTATTTTTGATTTCTACTAAGTGTTATGATTTGTCATATGGTTATATGAACAACTATCATCGCGAATTCCGTTTTTTATGTTTTGTGATTTTCATATGTAATCGTGAATTCCGTTTTCCAATACATTGTAATTTATAAAAACAGCAATGTTTTGTAACATGATCAGCTGATTGTGTAAGTTCCCTTTTCTAAAATTCGATTTACCGTTACTTTTAAATGTGTGTTTTGGTGGAAATTTTGCTTTAAATTAAAACAAAAATATGTTTACAAAAGTGGTGGAAATAGCAAAATTATTCGAATTTGAAGAAAAAGGTCAAGTTTCGATGACCGTTTTAAAAAGTCTACAGGAGTGGGGGCTTATACCGGACGAAGGGGTTTTACAGTGCCCAAGGGGGCATGTGTTGGAGTTGCGGCCTTTCAATAATATTGATGGTTGGCGGTGGAGGTAAAGTATTTGAAGAAGAAAATACAAAAAGAAAAACAAATAAATAAATCTTTTTTTTTCCTTCTTACTTAGATGCGTAAAGCGTTTTCGGGGCCGTAAAAATGGCAAATGCGATTTCAAGCGTTCCCTCCGGAAAGGAACGTTTTTCGAAAATTAGCATTTGTCATTATATCAAATTATTCTTTTTTGTTTTTTATGGGTTAAGAGGAAATGTCCATTATCCGATATAATGGAAGAAACAGGAATAGGAAACAAATGTGCAGTTGACTGGAATAACTTCTGCAGGGAAGTTGTGGTTTTCAGTTCATTTCAAACATTATTGCAAATTGGTGGCCCAGGAATATATGTCGAAATTGATGAGTCGAAAATAGGCAAACGGAAATATAACCGTGGGCATGCCGTGGAAGGACAGTGGGTGTTTGGTGGTGTGGAGAGAGGCACTACCCAGCAAAATAAATT
Organism: Musca autumnalis; assembly: GCF_047663935.1. Classification (NCBI taxonomy): domain Eukaryota; kingdom Metazoa; phylum Arthropoda; class Insecta; order Diptera; family Muscidae; genus Musca; species Musca autumnalis. The sequence goes on along the minus strand of NW_027411755.1, from coordinate 119,578,262 downwards.
GGAAGCAGTGCAATGTAGACTACTTCTATCACGGCATGTTTTGATGCAGTTCAAACGGAGTCATGAAAAAGGCACTCCATTCCTCACATTTTAACCGCTTTTGGATGCAATCCAAAGAATCACATCCATTTGCAGTTAAAATGCAGTACCAAGGGTCAGTTAAAATGCAGTGCCAAAGGGTTGGTTAAAATGCAGTGCTTTGGAGTGCATCTTTCAGTAGTCACGCTCTTGTAAAAATCATGAGTGAAAATGCATAATTGGATGCACTTCCAGATTACGTGTACATATAATTTAACTGCATCTTTGGAGGCAAATATTTTGCTGGGTAACAACTGCTTTATAGTGCCTGTTGAAGATCGCAGCCGTGATACTCTGATTCCTTTAATAAGGAAATATATTCGGCCGGGCTCCATCATCGTATCGGATCTTTGGAAGGTAAGTGTTTTGAGATTGAACCTTTCTTAATATTAATGAATTTTTTCTTTAGGCGTACGACTCGCTGAAAATTGAGGGTTACACTCACTATCGGGTTAACCACTCAAAAAATTTTGTGGACCCAAAAACAGGGCAGCACACGAATACGATCGAGGGATTATGGCGCCATCTCAAGGGATCACTTGCTGAATATAACCGTCGAAAAATTTATTTCAACGGTTATATTCAGAAGTTTATCTTTTTGAGATGGTGCAAAACGAATAAAAAAGACCCATTTCTTGAATTCCTAAAATTTGCTGGTCAGCTGTATGACCCAACAAAGTCTACAGATGACAGCGAATTGGAGGAGTTAAGAATGGGTCTTACAGAAGACCCTATAGCACTGGATGTAAGTTGTCCCGAGGATAATTGTGAAGAAGACGAAGTTCCGGCCAAACGAAGGTGCTGCCGACAACCACATATTTGGTTTTAATTATTGGTTTTTTATTATTGTTTTCTTTTTTATTATGTTGACGTATAGAAACTTAATAAATTATTATTGGAAAATCTAATTACTAATTACAACCTAAAGGTGTAAAAGTACGAAATTTCCGAAATGTCAAGACCCATATCTCGGGAAGTATGGACTTCCCCCCGGAAAATTATATATCGTTGTATTCAGGATGCCAAGAACTATCTACTGTAATTTCAGCCCGATCCGAGAGGTGCCCCTACCCAACCTAAAGGTGTGAAAGTACGAAATTTCCGAAATGTCAAGACCCATATCTAGGGAAGTATGGACTTCCCCCCGGAAAATTATATATCGTTGGAATCAGGGTCCCAAGGGCTACCTATGGTAAAAATTTCGGACCGATCCCAGACGTGCCCCTAAACGACACTTGTTCCTCACAGTCAAAAGTATCCACTTCTGTTTCTTTCATTAAAACTGCGATTGCTAAGAGCTAATTGCGACTTCATTCTCATTCCAAGGGCTACCTATGGTAAAAATTTCGGACCGATCCCAGACGTGCCCCTAAACGACACTTGTTCCTCACAGTCAAAAGTATCCACTTCTGTTTCTTTCATTAAAACTGCGATTGCTAAGAGCTAATTGCGACTTCATTCTTTTTTATTTTTTTACATAAGTGTCTTGACCTAAATATTATAAAATAAAATTAACGAAATTCAGGTAAATTTAGATAAAAAATTAAAAATTGTTATACAACATCGATTTTTACCTCACAGTGAAAAGTAATGTAAGAAAGTGAAGTGGATACTTTTGACTGTGAATCACTGCATACATATATACAAACATTTAAAAATATTAAATACCACATTTTTTATTTGCAATAGCATTATTCAATCATTTTATGATTTAAACATAAACTAACAATATTAACGAAATTCTATATTTCAACCGAACTGATGTTATGCACACACAATTTCTCACAGTTTATTCAGAGAAAAAAGTTACCCTCTCGCTGTGACTCACACGTACACAACACATTCAAAGCCGATGCATTCGTATTGGTTGCCTGACCTGGAATAGAGCAGGGCTATGTTTCTTTGCAAAGACAGTATACTCAGTGATCTCACTGATTTGTCTTTGCATTTGCTATTCCCCCTCGCATACACTGTGCGTGAACAAACGCAAACAAAAAACATCATTTGGTTGACGCCAGTCAGCATTTGGAAGTGACTTTCTCACTCCCTCGCCTAAGACGTCACTCCGGAGACACGTCAAGGAATATAAAAGACCATGCTCTCTTTGCACTCTGAAGGTCCGGGTTCGATTCCCAAGATAGACAACAAAACAAAATCACATTTCTAAAATTACAAAATTAATCTTTCTCACCCTTGATTTAGATGAGAGGAGAAGATTTTTTATCTTTGACATATGAAGTTCTATCGACCAGATCAGATTGCGAGAAATTTCTGTTGATGATCAAACTTCAGTCAATTCACTGAGCCATATACACATTTACGACATAGGTCAAAACATTGGTAAACCCATTGACAATGAAACAAACCAAAATCTGTATCTAAAAACATGGACTCCAAATTCGTCCTATGTTTTTGAGCCACAGTTAAAATGTGGAAAAAAGAGAATATTTCAGATTAAGTGGTTAGAAAGACTCACGTGGTTAGAAAGACTCTCGTGGTTAGAAAGATTCTCGTGGTTAGCTTATTCCGATTTTTCAAAAGGAGCATTTTGCAAACTCTGCATCCTTTGTCTGGCATTTATAATGGAGTACAAGCCATTCTTAAATCAAAATATCTGTCTGCACTATACACACATTGTGCGTCCCACATTTTAAGATTACGGGAATCCAAAATATATTTGCTACAATTTCGAAAATTTGAACTCTTTTAACGGAAATCTCCAAAGAGGTCGGCTGTTTTATGTATGTCATATGCTAAGTTTACATTTACGAAATCCACTCGATTTCAACTGTCAATTCCGTAGCTCAAACATCAAATGAAATCTCATCTGGATTTCATTTGACGTTTAACCTATGGATTTGACAGTCGAAATCGAGTGGATTTCGTAAATGTAAACCAAACAATATGTTTCAGAAGCGGAATAAATCATCAAAACGACTTCCTTCCTATTGTGAGACCCGATGAGTTGAAAGTCATGATTGTGTCCACATTTATAATGAATTGCTTTAGGAGATAGTGGAGTTGTTGGAGGAAATCGGGGAAGATGGTAAGATTAGTTTACTACTTATAATTAAGAAATTTGTTATAATTTATTTAGTATTTTAGATTAATAAATAGTTATTACAAAAAGTAGTAGTGACACTCATCTACTATATCCGTACATATAAGGTATATTAGAAATGTATATTAACCTGTGTTAACATATTTCTATTTTTAGGCTGTAGTGATGCAATAATTTTCCACAACGGCATTTGCAAATTTGACTTTATATTGGGTATTGCAATATGTTCTACTTTCCTTGAGCTTACCTTATCACAATTTCTACAAGCAGCTAATCTAGATATTGCTAATTTGGACATACAACTGGTGCCTAACAAGAATTAAAAAAAAAAATATATATGAGAGACCAAACATATTGCCGAAAAATTCAGCGAAGAATTTTCAACACTACGAAGGGTTGGAACTCAAACTACAGGTCCAATATAACATGCAATGATACTGAATTCTACTATAGGATTTCATTGTTCATACCCTATTTGGACGAATTAATTTCAAATTTAAGCCTATTTTTGATAATGATATGATATATACTTATTATTTGATAATGATAGCATTGTTAAATCATTACCAAATGTACATACAGTTAGTCAACTTAATTATTGCAAAACCGAAATTATTACAAAATTTAAAATAAAACATCATTTTACTGGTATAAATAAATATAATTTTTAATATTTTTGTTAACAGTATAATTCTAACAGATGTTTATTAATATAAAAAAATAAAAAGTAGCTAAATTTCACTAAACATTTTCTTAAAATTAACAAAAATGAGAACAACTCATTATTTGCACTGTCAACGAAATAATTGCAAAATTCACAACTTTTCAGTCTTTCACGGTATTTTTCGAAAAGTTGGTTCTAATATTTCGTATGCCCACCTTGGACATCAGTAACAGCTCGTAAACGTCCCTGAATTTAATAAATAAGTTTCGGAATGTCGTATTCCAATGGTATTTTTTTGCAATTCTTCTTTATTGCATTTTATTTAGTCCCCCAGGTTGGTGGGCGGCCTATCCCCAACTTGTTCTTTCTGGGGTACCCATGAATTGTCGATGGGGTTAATATCTAGACATTGGAACGGGGTGTAAATGACTTTGGTACTGTTGTATAACAACCAAGTCTTACATAAATTAGATTTATGCTTAGGGGCGTTGTCTTGGTAGTACTTCTGTTGCAATTTGTTTGAATTTTCAGGGCCAAAAGGCCTAAATTTCTTGACGCTTTTGGTTAAATCCTGTTTTGAAATATCTAAATGAACTTCCTCTGTCATTATTTCCTCAAAAATCTGGATGTTACCAACGTCACTGCTTGGTATACAACCCCATAGCATAAATGACAGTTTTCCGAAATTTACAATATGTATTAAATTCTGGTTTTCCATGGATGTAAGGGGCTTTCGCAACACTTTTTGAGACCCAACGTGATAGTACAGCAAAATTTTAGTCTCACCAGAAAATATATCGTCATGCCGATACTAAAGATGGCGTGAAAAGATGTCTGTAACAATTCTGAATAGTTTCTATATATTGTGCTGTAGGAGGGCAATGGTTTTTACCTAGTCACTCGAGATGAGTGCTTGTTATTATGTAGCACTTTTCTGACTCTTCCATGCAACACACTTACTCCAAAATCCTTTTTAATTAAATAATGCAATTTTCTGGTGCTGCTTTGGGCTCATTCATCAATTTCTTTAATCATTCTCCAGCCAATTGGTGTGGTTACTATTTTGGGCCAGCCATGTAACGACTTCAGTTTGAGCCTGGCTTCTTTCTCGGTGCGGTAAATTATGTTGTATACACTTCTTAGCTTACGAGAGGTGAGTTTAATGATTTCCCTTTGGATTTACCATTATTACTATTGGAATAGACCAAATGTAGCATATTTTCCGAAACCGTTTACCTGACTTTCGCTTTTTCTGATTATACTGTCTATGTTACAAACACAAAAATTAATTTATGATCAAAAATTATGGATCTACATGTCCACATACAATATAAATCATAACAAGTAAGAAAAGCGTTAAGTTCGGCCGGGGCGAACTTTTTATACCCTCCACCACAAATTTCAGCCATTTCGGTGGATTAATGTGACCACAACCTTCAAAAACCCGAAATCCGGAAGGTACCGTTCTATGGGGGCTATATGATGGCGTGGACCTATACCTAAAAATTTCTGGGGGAAAGTTTTATAAGCCTAAAGAAGACTAAATACCAAATTTCAGCCATCTCGGTGTGATAATGAGGCTAAAACCTTCAAAATATCGAAAATCGGGAGATATCGTATTATGGGGGTTATATCAACACGTGGACCTATATAAAAATTTTATGGTAGAAATGTTTCTTATGCTCTGGAAACACAAATACAAAGTTACAAGCGATTCTTTGGTCAAATGGGTCAGATACATTCAAAATATATTAAAATGACGCGTACTTTATAAGGGGCCTTATGTGGGGGCTATACCAAAACGTGGACCTATATAAACCAACTTTGGTAGGAACGTTTTCTGGACTCTGAAGACACAAAGTACCAAATTACAACCAATTCCGCGGTCAAATGGGTCTAATACGTTCAAAATATATTAAAATGACGCGTACTTTATATGGTGCCTTATATGGGGACTATACCAAAACGTGGACCTATATAACCCAACTTTGGTAGGAATGTTTTTTGGCCTCTGGAGACACACAGTACCAAATTACAACCAATTCGGTGGTCAAATGGGTCAAATACATTCAAAATATACTAAAATGACGCGTACTTTATATGGGGCCTTATATGGGGGCTATACCAAAACGTGGACCTATATAACCCAACTTTGGTAGGAATGTTTTTTGGCTTCTGGAGACACAAAGTACCAAATTACAACCAATTCGGTGGTAAAATGGGACAAATATCTTAAAAATTCCTTAAAACGACGACGCGTCACGCGTCATTTTGTATGGGGGCTATACGAAAGCGTGGACCTACATAGCCCGCTTTCAATACCAAAAGTCCTACGTACATATAATATATTTTCCCAAAGTTTCATCAACCTACGTCAATCCGTTCGGACGCTAGAGTGATTTCCACAGACGGACAGACGGACAGACGGACGGACATGGCTATATCGATGTAGAATTGCACGCTGATCAAGAATATATATACTTTGTGGGGTCTACAATGATTATTTCGAGTAGTTACAAACGTAGTGACAAACTTAATATACCCCCATCCTATGGTGGAGGGTATAAAAATGCTTAACTGGAAAAAAATCGGGGGAAATCCCACGATTTTATTGCAAATTCATTCATTTTGCAATTATTTAGTTGACACCGCAAAAACCAGGTACCTATCCTTTTTGACCGTTGTTTCTGTTATTTCCGTCCGATTTCTGAATTTGTTGGCTTGATGTTGTCATTAACAAGTAAATAAACAGATATTTACAAAAAACCCAACATTATTGAACGAATTTCTTGTAGTAATTCCTAACTAAACATCAAAATTTGTGAAAATTCATCGTTTGCAATAATATAGTTGACTAACTGTATGTACATAGTTCCGTCCAAAGTTGTTAATTTTTCTCAAAGCGATTTCGAAGAAATCATTAAATTTTATATTTTCGCAACTGTAAGCGAGAAGTGTTAACAGAACTATATTTGTGGATAAATATGTGGAAAGGGAAAGAATCCCGACCATCAAATCCTTTTTATGCCATTTTATTATGTTACGAAAATTTGTTTCCAAATATTAATATATTGCATCAAATTTGAATAATAATCCCAGTGACTCCAGCATCGTCCGAAAGAAGCTTTTCTACACTACGTAGAATAAAAACATATTCAAATGCAAATCAAAACATGTTCTTCCTTATCTCTTCCTGAAGTCAATATTGACGAAAAACTAAACATATTTTTTTCCAAAAATGGGAGAATAAATGTATAAAATATATGATAATGAAAATATGTTATAAATACAACATCTAATATTATTCCAATATTTATTCATTCAGCACTTGTGAAGAATTAATAAAATTCCTAATAAAAATGTAATAATATCTTATTTGAATTTGTAAACACAGGATTTGTATTATATGATATTTATTGTTGCTAAATCTAATGTTATAGCCAATGCATTCCTGATACCTTTAATATAGCTTCGGCACCCCACCTCCATTTTGACCGCCATTTGTCACAATATTTTTCAACCAAAAAATTAAAATTATAAAAAACAAGATGTGCATTTTCAGATAAAAAGAACTGTTAAAAAAGTTTGGTAGTTTTCTTGGACAAAAATAAAAATGACATTTTTTGGTCCGCACGACTGGTAAGGGTAACCCCTTAAAATAGCTTTATGTAACGCTACACAACATTTTAAACATTCATGATTTTTGGTCATGGACTCGGAAACTGATTCTATGTATATGCCTAGAAGGAACGATGGGTCCATCTCGTTTCCTTATGCATGTTACATACAAATGCACAAATACAAAAAAAATCACAAGAGGACATTAACGACTACCTCTGCGAAGCAGTCTTCACGTATTTTATTGTATCCCTCTTTTGTATACTCGTAGTATACTAGATTATAGTCAATCATATTTAGTAATTATATGGCCCCTATAGAATTAACGTTTATCTGATAAAATATATAAAGTTTATCGGACTATTTAGTCCTATAATAAATCTGTTATAATGAATTCTGAAATAATCCTGAATTAAATAGCAATGCAAATTGGTAATCAATTAAAAAGGTAATGTAAAGCTCGGTTAAGCCAACAACAGTAAATCGGGGCTCCCGTATGGTATGAGGCTCGATACGGAATTTCATTTTGGAATCCAAAGGGAGGGCCGCATAGTACCCAAAACATCTATGGGATACTAGAGATTGCAAAATGCATAGCTGATTATGGTGATTGCAGCCTTCTTTCTTATTGTTTTTCTTTGAACGAGTGACTTGGGATTTTGTACATGACAGAGCAAGGCAGAATGAGCAAAGCCGGGACAAATAAATATGAAGGTTGCTAATGACACCTAAGTATGCCTCAAATAGTTCAACTACGCTCGCGGCATGTTACAAATAACCGATTTGGTCCATACTTTGCATATCGTAATACTTCGAGACGTAGATCCACCCTACAGTACAAAAAAATATTTTAAATAAATATATACATGAACAAAAAAGCACGTCAAAAATGGAAAACGTTTGATAAACACGTTTGTAAATATGACAATTCGTTTGTCGACAAAAAATCTATCAAAATTTCTTTGAATATTAGAATTTGCTTATCAAATCTATCCAAAGGAATGACTCCAAAAAAGATCAACTTCCAATACAGACAATGTGGTCCATTCCTTCAGATACCACCTCCGCAACACTTTTGAGCTTCAATTCAAATCCATATTTTTGTCTTTCTTGGACGTATTAAAAAAATGTCCACAGAACTCTGAAAATCCCCCATATTTTTTGGGAAAAGATTTGGTTATAGTCGGTATTCAATCTGCCCATAGATGAAAGTTTCAATTCAAGTTGAAATACTCAGGAAATACTCAGGAAATGTCACCTACACTACGCTGAAGGGTATTTTTGTCACAGTTGAAAATGTGATGTTGCCGGGCTTGAAAATCGAACCTGGACATTCAATGTACAAGGTGGATGTGCACACCATTGCACCACGGGAGCACTCATAAGCGAATAAATCGCGGTACACATGAATGACAGCTTGTATAGATTTTTACTACCCAATAACCAAAATGTTCGTGGATGACTGACGAACATGGACGGCCAGACTGTCAATCATGTAAAATTTGATTTAAACTAACATTCTAAAGTGATCATTTGTAAGATAGGCTTTTCAATATTCCACACATGAAAAAACATGAATAAAAATTCGTTACATTTTCAATTTGAATGTTTCCATTTCATTCCACTAAATGGACAATTTCTTGCAGAAAGTAGAATTCTTGCAAAAATGTTTGGGTTCACTGGAAGTTCATTGAAAAGGGAGAAGCTGTTTCAAACTTTTGTTTTTGAAATCAAAATAACAAATGCTTATTACGGCTTTATTGTTTTTTTTTTTTTTAATTTAACAAAATACCATACCTCCATATTAGCAAATATTGTACCGCCCTATAAGCGATGTTTTTAAAAAAAATATTAATAAAAAATAGTATTTATTCGAATCCCACTACCAAATAGGACTTAAAATTGTTGTAATTGATCGTAGTTTAATACCAAAAAAATCAAAAAAAATGAAAAGTGCAATAACTGATAAAAATTCAAAAAACTTAACTTTTAAATATTAAAGAACTGAAATAGAAAAAATTCATGGAAATCAAAAACTACTTTTCTCCAAAATGTCCGGTTTCACTCAGAATCCACCACATATGTACATTTGGAGTACAATTCAGAATTAAATTAATATTTTTCGCACGAGAACCTTAAAAACTTACAACGGAATTTGGCTTATAATGTGTAAGGAAGAATTTGAAATCATGGGGATTTTTTTCTTAAGAAGTTCATTGACTTGTCAGGAAATTACATGTTTAGATTATACCCAATTTGATCCACATATAATTGTAATGTATCATTACTTATGCCGGCTTATCGCTGACGTTACACAACATCATTTTGAAACAACAAAAAAACTCGAGCAACAAAACACTTGTCGAACTTCCCAAAGCCAAGAGCAGAATTCTACGTATGTTTCCCGATATCCACTTTAAACATGTCCTTTTTTCGTTTCATTACTAATCTGGACATTAAATCTCTGAATGCTCGATAAAAATGTGCAAAATATGAAGCATGATCCCATTCAATCGCACATCCATCCATCGACTCGCATGGAACAATAGCGAATTCTGAAGCGAAAAAAATAATAACTGACAGTTTAACAACGTTTACTTAATAGAGATAAGAAGTTTTTAATCCAATTCCATTGTTCTACCCTATGTTCTGAAAAGCCACAACAAAAACAACACAGATAGATACCTCTTGTAAAGATGCATGGTGGATGGATGAATGAATGAATGCAACACGAATGTACTGAGAAGGAAGGGCGGAATACCCTAATTGAGAATAGTCCAAACAAGCATTATCGTTATCACCTCCACGTACCATAAGTTCTTAGGTTGGTTGCCCATACGAACAATGAACCATTCATAAAATTCAGTCTAGTTTGCTGTTGTCCTGCTGCATTGATGACTCTAATCGTGATGATGATGATGCTGTCGATGATGAACTCACTCACCCTTAAACAGCCGACTTATTATTAAATAATGATGTTTATAGCTGTATAAAGATGCATTAATTCGACATGAACAACAACATAATAATTTCCGGATATTACAGCAAGATAATGTTGTTCGAGAAAGAGAGACGAACACTAGGAAGAATGCATCCTTAGAAGGATACTGTGAATTTCTTTTGTTCATAACATATTTTTGCTCTTGCACTGTAGTACGAGGGATATGTAAGACAACTCGGTTTGCAATTTAGATGCGAAATAAACTGTTAAGTAAAAAAAACGATAAAAAGTTGAGTTGGGTGTCTGGTTGGTAGTATAAATAATATCCTACTATGAAACAAGTAAAAAGTCGTCCCCCCATAAAATATTCTTAACTAAAATGGAGTAATAAGTTTCGCTTCCCGTCCACAATTTTAGGTGCAAATATTTTTCGACCACGGATACCCCAAATGCCTAAATTATCTAATCTAATATAAGTAATGTGTTCAATTAGGTGGTACCTTTATACAGGGGGGCTATATCAAAGTTGGAAATCCTGGTGATAAGGGTGACTAGCTGCTAGGGGTGATCGGGAATGGTGATGTTGATTTATGTTTCTGTACTGACGATGTTCGTTAATGACGAACTGCGTTGATGGTCGAGTTCTACGCGGATTGGAAACGACAAACCTTATTGACAATTGAATTCTGAGCTAGCCATGGAGACAAAGCTTGGTTAGCATTCGAGTTGTACGATTTAACGATGATCGGGAACGTGTTGATTGCTGATCATTCAGTTGACGCCGATATGATGGAATTCGGAAACTCGGTCGATGATGGTCGTGGACTCGGCTGATTATAATCAGGAACAACGATGATCGATGAGAGTTGTTGATGAACGGGAGCGACGAATTTCACGATTTTGTGATGATCGGGAACGTGTTGATTGCTGATTTAGGGAGCTCGGCTGATGACGATCGGGTACGACGATGTAATAACTAGCTAACGCTACTATATTTACTGCTACGATCTCGTGCAAACTACTACGTATCTCTATAAACAAAGAACCGACGTTCCTGTGAGGGACACACTACCGAAGTATCTGTATGGGACGGAAAACCGAAGCTTCAGTGTGGGGCAGAAAACCGAAATTTCTGTGTGAGACAGAGAGCCGAAGTTTCTGTAAGGGACGGAAGACCGAAGTCTCTGTGTGGGGCGGAAAGCCGATGCCTCGGGAGGTACCGTTATATGGGGGCTATACCGAAACATGAACCTATGTCGACTATTTTTGGTAGAGATAATACGTTACTACTGGGAACTTCAAATGTTAAATTGCTGATAGTTCGGTCCAAAGAAAAACAAAAAATGCCAAAAAGTTTGGTGGTGCCGTTATATAGGGCCTTTATCGAAACATTGACCTATTTCGACAATTAATGGTGGAGATATTTTGTGACCTATGACCCTAAATGTCCAAGTACAGTTAAAATTCTCAAAAAACCGAAAATCGGGAGGTACCCATATAGCCGGATATAGCTGGACCGATGTAGCCCATCATAGAACTTGACCTGCCTACAAACAAAATACGTCTCTTCCCAGACGTCTTTAGAGTGATTAATATATAATAGACCTTAGATGTTTAGAATTGAAATTGAATCATATCAGGCCACGTTCGGTATAGTCCTCTACAAATGTTCCGTCCGGTATTTTGAAGTTTTTAACCAAATTCTACAACAGAGTGGACGCAATAACTAACAAATAAATATTACCCATATAGGTTTACGTTTTGGAGTATCCCAAAATTTTCAATCACATTAGATGTTATTCGGCATTTTGGGTTGTAATTCTCGCGGAGAATTGCTAATATAGGTCCACGTTTTCGCTATCGAAAGATTTTCAGTATTTCGAAGTCTGTAATATGGATTTTGGAAATCCTTTTGGTGGGAGAACATCCATGCCAAAAGTGGAACAATAGATCCACGTTTGAATACAGAGATTGAAGATGCGAATATGTCGAATAGAGATATATAGTGTTTTAATGCGGTGGAGGTATAAACAGTTCGGCCCGAACATAACGCCTTTTCTTCTTCTTTAAAGTACATATCCAGATATCACAACCTAACTTCAGTCCCACTAAAAATGTTTTTTCAATTGAACACATTTTCGACAACGGGGACTGATTCTGATAAGAAGATCTATCCTAAAAACCTTTTGTTATTTATATGTATACTATTAATTAATTTATATAAATACCTCCAAACAGAAGAATGATAAGAATAATAATATGTCTATGTGTTTCATTTGTTTTCGTTGACTTTTACCACTTTTGTTTTCTTTTCTGCTTTGTTATGAATTTAATTATTCCTTAATGTTGCGCTGATGGTGGTGGTTTAGTTATAATTAGACATCGGATTTTTGCATGTTTTTTATTTCTCATCCGATTGTACTCAAATGTTGGATCTAGGCGTTTTAAGGGTCAATTTTTCCATATTTGGGGTCATATCAAAAATATGCAAAAAATACGCCAAAAAATATGCAAAATATGCAAAAAATATGCAAAAAATATGCAAAATATGCAAAAAATATGCAAAATATGCAGAATATGCAAAAAATATGCAAAATATGCAAACAGTTTTTGGGAGTCATAAAAGTCGTAAAATTTACAATTAAAGTTGTAAAAAATCATAAAAAAAAAACTTTAAAGTGTCCTTAATTAAGACTGTTGGCCATTTAACGTCGATTTTTTAGCAGATTATTATATTATTGATACCTCTTACGACAGTGTGGTGTAGGGTATATGGTATTGTAATACTATTTTTTATTGTTAAACTATCCAAAATATAAAATTTGATAAAATATCAATCATTTTATGTAAATTCAATATTTTCTTTGTCTTAATTTGTAGCTTTAGGCTGGTTTTAACTCAAAGGGAAGAAATCGATGTCGGATTTTTTTAGGCGGGGGTGCCGCCTAAACTTTTTATTTAGATTAGATTTTAGATAGATTTAAGATTAAGATTGCCAATTGAGCTCCATTGGAATAAGTTAACACGTGCTACTGGAGCCTCGAAGTTATGAAAATCTGGTCGCCCTCGGCGACCCATATCTGTGGAACGGTTAAAGCTATTTGCCCGTATTATGCATTAAATAAAAGGCCATTCTGTTTATTTTATATTCAAAAACAAAATGCGTAAGTATTACTGAATTCGAGATAGAAAGCCAGTGTCCCGATTAACGTGACTACGTACGCCTTAAGGCGAAAATGGAGCCTATCTGGGTATAGCCGACTACTTGGAGAACGCATTGTTTTAGTTGTTCGTCCTTTGTAATTAATTGGTTGTAAACTTCGCTTTGTTAAGATTTTTGTCGCCATTTGACTCTTAACGGTGTTTTGCACTGTCGGATCAAACAATGCCAAGCCAACAAGTTCAGTACTAAGATACCACAGGTGATTTATCATTTTTTTATTTCCTTTTTCTGCCTATGTTTTCGTATTTCAATAGATTTTCAATGAGTTCTAGGTCTTCTTTTGATGCTAAACGCTTCGTAGAATTTGAAGAACCACCTGTCCCGAAAAAAATCAAGCGCAGCTCCTAACCATGAAATTGTCATTGCTGCTGGATCCCTGTAAAGTGTCCTATAGGAACGTTAGTCGTATCATTTTATCTACAGTAGAAGTTCTCGGAGAGGACCCCAACAAATATATGATCTTTAGAAGCTTTATCCAACTTCGAGGAAGATACTCCAAAACAAGACTATTTGCATGCACTGGCATGGAAAACTAATACCAGGTATTCCCAAAACAGTGCAGAAAGAACGGGTTGCTGTTCTGGTATCATCTGGTATGGGGGTAAAGAACAACTCCTGGCGTTCCTGAAACTGACAGTAGCTCAGGGGAGAAACAAGACTTAGCAGTGTTCGAATGGGGTCTTACCAGCTTGAGCAGATGTTAAGTCGGGAGCTTCTTCAATCAAACATATTCATGCGATTTCTATAAGAATAGTCTGCGATTGACAAATCCAAGTTCGATGTAGGCGAGAATGTTTTACAACTACTTCCCAGCTGACGTCCCAAGAACAAGAGGTTGTAGAAGCACTTTGTGTTTTCATCTTTCGAGCCTGGATTAACGCGCCCAGAACGTTTTTTACTGAGTGTTATAAATGAGAGTGTGGGTTATTGATTTTACAAAACGTATAATGAACAAGATAATGGTTATGTAGATATAATATTGGATGGATTGGGTAAACATAATCAATAGGTTGAAAGGATTAGAGGCAATAGATTGAGTTTAATACAACAAATAGGTCCAAAAAAAGACCTAAACCGCATTGAAGATTTATTGAAATACGAAACAAATATCAGATAAAGGAAATAACAAAATGATAAATCATCTGTGGTATCTTAGTCCTGAACTTGTTGGCCTGATCTGATAGTTCAAACCACCGTAAAGAGCCAAATGCGACAAAAATCTTAAGAAGATGGAAAAAACCAAACTAATAGTACGGTTACACTAGAGTTTTTTTGCCGGGTTAACCCACTTCGAGGGGATTTATTTGACGTTTGCGCTATGGAATTGACATTTGAAATCCAAACCCACTGGGTTAATCCGGCTAATTGTAACCGGGGTATAACAAAAGAACAACTGCCGAAATTTCTTGTTGCTCAAGAGATTAAGCATTAACTCCGAATTTCTTGTGTCAGTCCCTTAAATAAATTTAAATATGAACAAAATGTAAAAGACATTTGTTTTCATTCCCAAAAATTGATAATATGGGAAGAAATAAAAAATAATTCAAAAAAAATTAAGTTACAATGTTTTATTTATAAAATCACTTAAAACTAGAACATAATTTTTAATGATGGATTCTCTCAAATAAAAGGCTTGCCGTTTAATATTGCCACAATTTTTAATTCAAATGCAAGCGTTTTATTTGAGAGATTTAATCATTAAAAATTATTTTCTAGTTTTAAGTGCATTTGTAAATAAAACACGATAACTATTTTTATTTTTAACTTTTCAGCATTTATTTTTTTTTTGACCACTAGGAACTTCATAAAAAAATTATAGCCAATTAAGGCCGAAAATGTAGATAAAAACTTTAAAAAACCTGAAATCGTGTTGTACCGTTATATAGGTGCTATACCAAAACCTTCCAACATTTTTTGTGAGGAAGTTTCTGTACCATTGGGAACCCCAAATGCTAAGTTATAGCCAATTCGGCCTAAAAATTTAAACAGAATCCTTAAAATACTTTAAATCGGGTGGTACCGCTTTATGGGGCTCTAAGAAAAAATGGACCCATATTGGTTTTGGTTTCATATTCATGTATTGTCATCCAAGTCTGAAAAGTGTGCAAAGTTTTAGTTTGATTGGTCAACTACAACTGTGTGGAAAATAAGTTACTAGATTTGAACTAAACAGACACCAAAGCAAGTTAAATTAAACACTGTAAAAAGGGTTTTTTTCACAATAGACTCCATTTTCACCCTAAGGCGTTTTCGGGACAGTGGCTTTATTATGTTGAATTCAGTAATACTTACGTATTTTGTTGTTCGGCAAGAAATATTAAGAATAGTATGGCATTTAATTTAATGCATAACACGGGCAAATAGTTTGAACCGTTTCATAAATATGGGTAGCTGAAGTCGTCAAATAGCCAAAAAATCGAGATTTTCATAATTACGAGGCCCCAGTGGCATGTGTTAACATATGTTTTCCCTTTGAGTTAAAACCAGACTAATGCAACAAATTAAGACAAAGAAAATATTGAATTTTACATAAAATATTTGATAATTTAACAAATTTTATATTTTTTAATAGGTTAATAATAAAAAATGGTATTACAATATACATATAACCATATTTTTATATCCACACTAGATTTGGGGCGATTTGAACTCCATCACGGGCGCCTGGAGTTTCTGATTCTTGGGATTGTACTGAGCAAAAAAGTCAACTAGACCATATGTCTACGGTGAAAATCGAGCCCCCGGATTTTGACTTGAAGTGTTTTTTCAAGGATTTTTGGACACTTTGGCATATAACAACCAAACCACTGAGATTTTCGATCCAACACAAAGACAACAATTGTAGCCAAGACAATAATAAAGAACTCCCTAGTACATCGCAAAAGCATTGGAACGCTCCTTCAGGTAGTTATGGCCTCGAGAAGGTGCACATTTTTCGTAAAATATCGATAAACGACACTGTGCTACAAAATGGAACTCAAAGTCAGTGGGTGGAAATTTTCTTTTGGAGATAAAAGCCCTTGATGAGTGTACTGAGAACCACAAAAGGAAATTTTCACCATAGGTCAAGTTTCCGAGATATTGCGTGATTAATGCTTTAATTTTGGCCCCATAATTTGTGAACAAATAGCTTTATATCTCTCTAAAGCGTTATTGTAGCTTCATTTTGACATTACATGTCTTCAGTCAAATCGAGTGGTGAATCTGTTTGTAGAATATTACATCCCTCTAACTCAATTCCTTTCATATCCTTTTCGTCCTTTATTTTTGGAACCGTAGTAAAAGTACCACAAGGCGAGATTTTACAGCATCCAAATATTCTACAAAAATTTTGTTCAGAAGATTTTAGGTACGGTTCTCATTGATGACCAATCGATATTTCCCCGTTTTCATGGTCCTTTTTGATATTTTACCGGTTTTTGTTCAGAAAACTATGTTTTGTTTTTATGTATATTTGTTATTGGTCTGTGGTGCTTCTGAAATACTTACCATAAATAGCTCTTGTAATGACGAACACGTTAATAACAAATTTTATTGGAGGAAAGATCCGGTTATCTTAATTTTTGAACCGGATATTCTGATATTAAAACCGAATTTGGAACCGGTTTTAAGTATCCAATTAACCGTATATGTATATCATTAGAAAGCTAATAAAATGGACAATCAAATGACAGCAAGTAGCTGATTACAACTTTGTTGGTTACGAAGCTAGAACAAAAAACCGCGTTCTTAAACCGATTATGATGTAAAATATCACTGGGTTCTTTTTGGCGATGAAAGTCGATTAAGATAATATTATAAATCTGGAAAGGCAGTTATTTCATAGGTCAAACTTCTGAGTTATGGCGAGTTGAATTTGTGTTATGTTGTTTTATCATGCACTTAAAGTTCATCAAGAATGAATTAATTTCGCCATAACTCATTTTTTCATTTTTCCATAGCGCAGAATTATAAAATGCTCTATTTCTTATTTTTCCTACATTTTATCCAAAACTATAATGTTTTTTGTTTTGTTCAATATTTATTTTGAAAACTTCGTAACCAATAAAGTTGTAATCAGCTACTTGCTGTCATTTGATTTACCATTTTATTAGCTTTCTAATGATATACATATTCGGTTTATCGGTTACTTAAAACCGGTTCCAAAATCGGTTTTAATATCAGAATATCCGGTTCAAAAATTTAGATAACCGGATCTTTCCTCCAATAAAATTTGTTATTAACGTGTTCGTCATTACAAGAGCTGTTTATGGTAAGTATTTCAGAAGCACCACAGACCAATAACAAATATACATAAAAACAAAACATAGTTTTCTGAACAAAAACCGGTAAAATGTCAAAAAGGACCATGAAAACGGGGAAATATCGATTGGACAACAATGAGAACCGTACCTAAAATCTTCTGAACAAAATTTTTGTAGAATATTTGGATGCTGTAAAATCTCGCCTTGTGGTACTTTTACTACGGTTCCAAAAATAAAGGACGAAAAGGATATGAAAGGAATTGAGTTAGAGGGATGTAATATTCTACAAACAGATTCACCATTCGATTTGACTGAAGACATGTAATGTCAAAATGAAGCTACAATAACGCTTTAGAGAGATATAAAGCTATTTGTTCACAAATTATGGGGCCAAAATTAAAGCATTAATCACGCAATATCTCGGAAACTTGACCTATGGTGAAAATTTCCTTTTGGGTTATCAGTACACTCACCAAGGGCTTTCATCTCCAAAAGAAATTTTAAACCCACTGACTTTGAGTTCCATTTTGTAGCACAGTGTCGTTTATCGATATTTTCCGAAAAATGTGCACCTTCTCGAGGCCATAACTACCTGAAGGAGCGTTCCAATGCGTTGCGATGTTCTTTATTATTGTCTTGGCTACAATTGTTGTATTGGAATTGGATCGAAAATCTCAGTGGTTTGGTTGTTATATGCCAAAATATCCAAAAATCCTTGAAAAAAAACTTCAAGTGAAAATCCGGGGGCTCGATTTTCACCGTAGACATATGGTCTAGTTGACTTTTTTGCTCAGTACAATCCCACAAATCAGAATCTCCAGGCGCCCGATAACACTTTTTTCCTTCCATACAAATCGCCCCGGCCTAATCCACACTGTGGTAAGGGGTCTCAATAGCATAATGATCTGCTGAAAAAGCGACGTTGAACAGCCAACAATTTTAATTTAGGACACTTTGATGCTTTTCCCAACTTTAATTGTCATTTTATGACGATTTTCGGCCAAAAACTGTTTGCATATTTCGCATATTTTTTGCGTATTCTGCATATTTTTTCGCATATTTTGCATATTATTTGCATATTTTGCATATTTTTTGCATATTTTGCATATTTTTTTCTTTGAAACGAATTTTGGTCCAATCAGAATCTTCGTATCTTTATTATTAAAAAATATGCAAAATCCGATGTCTAGTTATAATGCTTCTTCATTCACTTTGTTGTCTTTCTAGTTAAACTTGGCAATACCTGAACATGTGTTGTGCTGTCAACTGTCATTATACGTGACATTTATATCAATGTTCTGCAGAAAGTGTATATGAGAATTATATACAATCAAATCAAAAATGTCAGTAACAATCATCCGTTGCTCTCCCAGAAGAGTATTCTGTTATTCTTTAGGATGATCATTTGACAAATCTAAGAAAAAAATGTAAACAATCGTCCAATGATCGCCGTTGGTAATCACACAAGATTAATCTGAGCAAACAATCTTCCACAATTTTGAGAAATGTTTGCAGGGGTACTATTTGAGACATGCAAAAACATGGTCGAAAAAATATCTCTGAAAAATGGTCGGCTTATTTCAGGCTTATTTCTACCTTAATTGTGCGAGTAGATGTTTAAACTCGATGACATTAAAAACTTTGCAAGGACTACGCCCAAAGATTAATCACTTCTGTCGGCACAGGTAGGTAAACTTATGAAAAGTCATAACTTTTGTTTTCTGGAAAACAAGTAAAGAAGCATCAGTCGAGTTCGGCGACAGAGATATACCTCAGTCAGTTAAGACTTTTATCTATAGACAGATCGATTGCGGGTTACATAACCAGGCCTTTTTTTGACCGAAAAAAATATTCAGACAAAAATATCGAAACATTTAGGGTATTTAACTTCACGATTGTGGGCGTTGCGAATAAATGCTTATGTCGTGCTCATACATTTGACATCGATAAAAGCGCAAACGTTTTGCACTTTTATGGAAAAGATACCTGAAGAATTGTCCGATATAGTCTTATTTTGGAAGTCATCCCTTTTGATGGTTGTCGTGTCAAGTCAGTTGGTCACCGTAAGATTAAGAGCTTTTGGACCATTATGTTAGGAAGCATGGACTTACCCACGAAAAAATAGAATTCTCAAAATACCGAAAATCGGGAGGTACGCTTTGATGGGCCTATACCAAAAAGTGGAAATGTACCTTTTGTGTCAAATTACGAGAAAATCCCTCAAACAGAACCCTCAAAATACCGAAAATCGGGAGGTACCAAAACATGGACCTATGTTGACGATTTTGGTGGAGAACTTTCGTGACCACTGAGAACCTCAAATGTCAAAGTACAGCTAGTTCGGTTAAAAATTGTAACTAAAATCCTTAAAATACCGAAAATCGGGAGGTACCGTTATATGGGGGCTATACCAAAACATAGACCTATATCCATAATTTTCGGAATATGGCGTTTGTGGTCATTAGGAAGCATAATTGTCCAATCTATAGGTCTAAAGATGTAACTAAAAACGTCAATATACCTGAAATAGGATGGTACCGTTATATGAGGGCTATACCAAAACATGGGCCGATATATCGCATCGTCGAACTTGAACTGCCTGCATACAAAAGACTCATCTTCCCAAAATTTCGGCGTCCTATCTCCGTTTTTGTGGATGCAAGAGTGATTACAACAGAGGAACGGAATGGGGCACATGTTTATATTGACTCAGAATTTTCTCAAGAAAATATATACTTCATAGGGTCTCAAATGATTATTTCAATGCGTTAACAAAACAAAACATTGTTCCACAACATCCCATACGGGACAAGGGAGACTTCTCTCATATCAATGAGTGCACCCCGATTCATATTTAGCTCAATGATATGGGACCTACTGTTTATCGCCGAGTCCGAACGGCGTGTCTTAAGCAGAGATGGTCTGTATGACGACTTTTTAGGTTTTCGACGGTCAGAAAGGTGTAAACGTCGAAAACGTCATATACGCTAAGAAAACGTATAAAAAGTAGTAAACGTCATAAACCTAAAAAAATGTGTGTTACCATCATATTTTTCACTTAATATTAATTTTGCAAACCGATCTGTGTTATTGAAGGGCCTCCGTACCTTTTTTGAAAATAACAGCATATTTTTATTAATATTGTAATTTTTAAAATAACTAAAATAATTGAATAAATTGGATTACGCACTTAGCACGCCATCTACAATATATTTCGAACACTACCACTGATTTACGTATCACTAAAAGCACACGGTGAAACTTTCATCCCAAAAGTTGAAGGATGAAGGATATCCTTCACCCAAGCTCCTCTCGCCGAAAAGCTGTGAAAGTTTGGTATGAAAGTTTCAAAGTGTGGCTTTAGAGTACGATTCAAAGAATTTGCGGGTGAAGTAATAAACAAACATATGTATGTATAATGCCCATATAATATAAAAAAAATATATAAAATGTATATATTAAAGTTAAATCTTGTTATGCCTGTTTTTTTAATATAATAGGATCTCAAATGGAATAATAAAATGAGGTATATTGTTATGTAAAAAACATCGATTTTTAGGTTATAAAAATCGTTTGTTTATTCTGTCAAAAACCTTGTTTTTTTTGCTAGATTTACGACGTTTCCGACGTATGTAATATACGTCTGATATGTATGTCAGATACGTCATTATTGACGACAGACCATCTCTGGTCTTAAGACACCACTTGTGGAGAAGTTTTTCAAGGCTGAAATACTCAGGAAATGTCGCCAACATAACTGAGGGGTATTTTGCCACCGTTGAAAAATGTTTGATTTTGCCTGGCCGGCGAATTTTTCTTTTATACATTTTTACGTATTTAACCGAATTTACCGATCCAATTGACATAGAATTATTCTTGAATAGATCCTTGAATTCATAAATTTCGTTTCTGATACCATTACATAAAATGTTCCTCCTTGGTTGCGATTTTGAATTAACTGCAACCTGTTAAGGGTAATGTTTCTATACAAAGTTTCGTAAACATTTTTTTGTTGGATGCATTTTGTCTAGTCTTAGTTGTATTTATGTCTTTGTCAATGAGAACAATTCAAAAACTGTTAAAAATTAACATAATGGAAACACTGATATACAAAGCTTTTCGGAATCAAACGAATGCTTTTCAATTTTTTATAAAAACCAGATTTTAAATGGATTCGTTTGAGTACGAACGATACGTTTGAAACATATATTTTTACAAAAACTGGCTGTTAATATACCCTCCATACTATGGTGAGGGTATAAAAACACATTTCAAATAACTAATACTACCCGTGCTAATGTATCGTTCCAAAGATTGCCTTGGCAGTGCTTGGTGTGTTTGATACAAAAATTCTTCGCAAGATCTTCGTATAGTTAAACGTATCGAGATACGGCGATTACATTGCTAGGCCCGCCGTAACCTGCTAATAAGACGTACATATACATATATACGGGCTGCATGGCGGTACACGCAGACCTGGAATACCAAGACTTCGATGGAGTAAACAAGTGGAAGACAAGATTGAAAAGCGCGGTATTACAAATTGGAGAAATAAAGCAACAACTAGAGAGGAATGGGAGTCTTTTCTTGATTCGGATTATGGTATTTTGTATTATTGTATTAATATTTTGAATAGTGAAGCGGTCTTTAATATTTTAACAATTTTTTTAGCATTAAGTGGTTCCGATGGCTAACATTTTCAAAATTCATGGCATTCAAAGACTCAATCCCATGCCTACCAAAACATTGGGAAAGCTTATCTTAGGATAATTTCAAGCTTCTCTTGACTTGAATGCACGCATACCACTGTTCATGTAAAAATAATATCAAACACATAATAGCAACCCATATCTCGATGGATATTTTGTTATTTTGTGAAATTAAGTGTCTTTGGTTTCTTCAAGAAACTCATACGCCCATTGTTGCCAGTTGTTAATGTGGCAAAGCAAGGAAAGACAAGACAAGGCTATTGTTAGGCGATAATGTGTTGCTGCTAAGGATTTGTAGCAATAGATTTATCCATGGTTCAGAAGATAAAAACAACGCTGATGATGTTGAAAATGATGGTGATGCTCTGCTACTGATGATGATTATGAAGATAACAATACGATGGTGAGGAGCATGATGTTGTTGTGCTAAGGACGTTCATGATGGTGATAGCAAAGGTTGTGACCTATCTTTAAATCTTGACATCGTTTCATTTGCTCTGTTTTTTATGTGTTCGAGTACGGATGTATGTGTGTGTATGAGTGTTTGTTTGGCATCAAAATATAAAGGATTTTCCATTTTCTGCTTTCCTTTGCAATTATTTTGCAATCATCTCTGACAATAGCCTGGCATAAAAACACCACAAGAGCCAAACTAAGTACAACAAGCAGCGACGACATCAGTGGTATCAGAATCAGAGTATCAAACTGTAATGGAGACAAGGCGAAAATCATTTGCTAAATGCGAAGTGCGAACTGCATATGTTGCATGTTTATGCTTTTTCAACTTTTTGCTTTTTTCGTTTTGTTGTTTAGTTGTTGTCTTCATTCATGCTTTTATCCATTCGCTGTGCTCTAAGAGCTCTCTCCCCCATCGTGTGACATCAGATCATTTTCTATTTTTCCATTGTACTGGCAGTGAGTGGAATCGAGGGAGGATGTCGGTCGGATGAATGCCAAACAAAAAGTGTTAAGTGTCCTAAAATGTGGTAAGCATCGGCCTTTGTGTTTGCAGAGATGACTGTTTGAACCGCGGCTTTTAACTTTTAATGGACGAGGGCATATCCAGGACATGTTACATTTGTTCATCATTAATTTTGATGTTTATTTGTCTCTGTTTTTATTTCGTACGCCTTTGTGCATTTCTACAAAACAGGATTATATCTCAAAGTTTAATACTTGAAATCGCGAACTGATTCAATTTGTCTGCCCGTTTAATCATCATATGAAAAGAATTTGTTGTTTTTATATTTGTCCATAATAAAACTTAATGTATCAAATAGGTTAGATTACATTAAATACAAGACTCGATGTCACTCCATGTCTAAGATAAATAAACTTTATTTTCTTTCTAGAAATTCTATATATTTTACTCTACCTTTCATCTCATTAGAACTCAGATCTAAAGTTTTTGAAAAGAAATCAGGAAATCAGAAATACATCATGGCGCTGAAAGGAGTTCTCTTAAGAAATTTTTACTCCACAAATTTGAGCAAGTAAAAAGTAGCAACATGATTAATTTAAGGAGCTTATCAGTAATTGTAAATTTATAAAAAAAAGCCCATTCAGAATATTGGCCTAATTACACTGTGAACACAAATTTTGGGGCACGGAAAATTCCTGGTGGGGAAGAAAGGCCTTCGTGAGTATATTAAGAACCCCGAAGGACAGATCCGCCGTGAGTCGAACATCCGCGTTATGGCATGATGAAGTTTTTGCCCTGTAACGAATATACAAAACACAAAATATAGTCTTTTTCTGAACAAGAACAGGGTAAATGCACAAAACGACCTCGAAAACGCGACAAAATCGATTTCGAAGCGGAAAAACGCCATCTTCAGGAATTTTCCGTGCCCCAGACTTTCAGCTCCATTTTGTTGCACAGTGTTATCAAAGCTTTGTATAGTAACTTACAAATCAATACTTTTAACAATATCTGAGATTTACGGTTTTCCTAAAAAGGGTAGTTGAGTACAAAATTTCGTAAAATTCGTTGAAGCCATTCTGTGCTAAAGCCATGGCAGAGTGGAGTGTATTTCAGATTAAAGATACAGTGGA
The DNA here is from genome assembly GCF_047663935.1 of Musca autumnalis. Classification (NCBI taxonomy): domain Eukaryota; kingdom Metazoa; phylum Arthropoda; class Insecta; order Diptera; family Muscidae; genus Musca; species Musca autumnalis. The sequence goes on along the minus strand of NW_027411755.1, from coordinate 119,553,669 downwards.
AAATATTGGAGCATTTGGATGTTTTTCGAAGTATTGTTTGTTAAGTAAGTTCCAGCAAATTCTCTTTCCCATCTACAAAAGCAAGTAATTTATTGCGGAGGCGTTACAGTTACATAGATATAGACACACAGTTAGACAACTAAATATTTCCAATAATGTATCAAAAATCAAAAGTGTCTATCGAAACCCCATACACAAACCGATATGGCGGATGAAAACAATCGAAGAAACCTTAGAGCTTTTGATTGATAGCAGGAATCTTCAGCTTATGGTTAAAATTTGTGTATTTCTCTAAACCCTGACAGAAAGCGAAGGTAGTATTTATCCCCTAACATGCGAGGGCAAGTTACGCAATTCCTAAGCCTTAACGACGACAAGCCGAACATATTTCTTACACAAAACCGTGGAACGCTCTATACGTAGACAAAAAGTAGATTTAGACAAAAAGTAGATTTTTGCACTTTTAATAGCGCAAGCTTTCTAATTTGATTTGAAGAACGAATGTGTCAAAATATTGGGATATGCAATTTGTTTTCAAAAATATATTAAAAATATACATATATTATTAATATTAGCAAGTAATAAGTTGTTCAGATTGGTCGGGCCGAACTTGTTATACCCTTCACCATCATAGTCTTAAATCGCATAATTAGTCTCCTTTCACAATTTTAGGTGGAAACATTTTTCAACCACAGATACACCAAAAGCCTAAATTACCTAATCTAAAAAACGTGTTCAGTCAGGTGGAAAAGTTTTATAACTGCTGGGGACCTCGAAAGTCAAATTAGAGTTCCAATGATCCAAAAATAATGGACATAGTTCCATGTTTTGTTATAGCCCCCATATAACGGTATTTCTCTTTATTTGCCGGATCACAACACGGTATGTCAAGCGGAGATCCACGTGATTACAGAGTGTCTAAATTGGCTAATTGCTAATTCAAGACATACTACAGTTAACGTCATTGAGACAGCAAATCACAGCAGTAAAATGAACAAGTAAGAACGGCGTTAAGTTCGGCCGGGCCGAACTTGTTATACCCTCCACCACCAGTTGTATTGAAGTAAAATGGAATTAGAATAACTAGAATGGAATAATTAGAAGATTTAATACTAAATTTCAGCAATTTCGGTAAAACAATGTGAGGCACCATTTTATGGGGGCTATTTCAAAACATCGATCTATACCGACAAATTTCTGACGGAAAGTTTTTAGGCTCAAAGAAGACTAAATACCAAATTTCCTATATTTCGATAAGAGAATGTGGCTAAAACTAAAAAATACCGAAAATCAAGAAGTAAGCTTCTATGGGGATATAGGAAGACGTGGACCTATACTGATAATACTCTTCTGGAATATTTTATATCTCTTGGAAGACGAAATAACGAATTTCAGCCATTTCTGTTGGATATTGACGTCACAATCTTCAATATTACGAAAATACGGAGGTACCGTTCTATGGGGGATATATCGAAACGTGGACCTATACCGACGAAATTTAGTCAGAAATGGGGCAATATGAAAGCGTGGACCTGTACAGACATATTTCTGGCGAACAGTTTTATATCACATTGAAGACTAAATACCAAATGTCAGCCATTTTAGTGGAATATTGAAGACAACAAAACATTGTTCCACAACATCCCATACGGGACAAGGGAGACTTCTCTCATATCAATGAGTGCACCCCGATTCATATTTAGCTCAATGATATGGGACCTACTGTTTATCGCCGAGTCCGAACGGCGTGTCTTAAGACACCACTTGTAGAGACGTTTTACATAGCTGAAATACTCAGGAAATGTCGCCAACATTATTGAGGGGTATTTTGCCACCGTTGAAAAATGTTTGATGTTGCTTGGCCGGGGAATCGAACCCCCGACCTTCTGCGTGCAAGGCGGGCGTGCATACCATTGCACCACGGAATATTGAAGACACAACCTTCAAAATACGAAACATCGCGAGGTACTTTTCCATGGGGGCTATATGAAGGCGTGGACCTATACCGACAAATTTAAAGTGGAAGTTTGAGTACCCCCAACGAAGTCTAAATACCAAATTTCAGCCATTTCGGTGGAATATTGAGGCCACAACGTTCAAAATACCGAAAATCGGGAGGTACCGTTCTATGGGGGCTATATGAAGGTGTGGACGGATGCCGACAAAATTCTGGGGGACATTTTTATACCCCTAAAGAAGACTACATACCAAATTTCAGCCATTTTGGTAGGATAATGAAGCTAAAACCTTCAAAATACCGAAAATCGGGAGGTACCGTTATATGGGCGCTATATGAAGGTGTGGACCGATACCGACAAAATTCTGGGGAAAAGTTTTATACCCCTAAAGAAGACTACGTACCAAATTTCAGCCATTTTGGTAGGATAATGAAGCTAAAACCTTAAAAATACCGAAAATCGGGAGGTACCGTTCTATGGGGGCTATATCAAAACGTGGACCGATATATCCCATTTTCAATACCAACCATCCTGCAAGTAATAAAAACTTCTGTACCAAAGTTTGACTCTCTATCTTTAAAATTGCGAGCTGTATCTTGATTTCAACAGACAGACAGACGGACGGACGGACGGACAGACGGACATGGTCAAATCGACATAGAATTTTATGCTGATCAATAATATATATACTTTATAGGGTCTCCGACGAATATTTCGATGTGTTACAAACGGAATGACAAATTTAATTATGCCCTCCATATGGTGGAGGGTATAAAAACATGGGTTAGTGGGTTAGTGCGTATAATATGGCTACCAGGCCATGTGAGGATTATAAGCTGTGAGATAGAAAATTATCTGGCAAAATAGTCAGAAAATTAGAAACAGTAAACTTAGAGAACGCAAAGCTGCTAAAATTTTGGCCAAAAAATGTCCACATATCCCTAGAGAATAGAGAGAATCCCTCATTTCAAAAGGGAATTAATTAAATAAAATCACTTTGCCTTATTAAGGCAAAAATAAAATAATTTTAGCATGAGCCCGGTTGGGATTCTAACCTGGGTCCCCGACAACCGATTGTCAAGGTTGCCGGCGTCTTAGCATTTTAGGCCACCATCAACTTGTCAATATTTTAGTAGGCAATAATTGATCATCAAAAATCTTCTGATAATCAATAGCAAATACAAATGACGTAGAAAAAACTTACCATAGTATTTGTGAACGTCGAGAAATGGGATTACATAATTTCGCATTTGCATTTATCAAAATGAAGTGCATATATATACTAATAACCAAGCTTAGCCTAATATGCCTGATGATCGGACTTAACCATCCGTGAAACGTAGCATAATGGTTGGATGATGTGTGGTCTTAGGTCATAATAACTCAACTCGAAAGAGAATTAATTAAATAAAATCCGAACTGTTTATACACTCCACCACGAGTTGTGTTTAAGTAAAATGTTAGTTTCCTATCGTTTATGAACGTACTAATCTCTTCCGCCAGGTCAAGGCTTATTAAATCGTTGAAAACACCGAAAATGAGGAGGCAAGTTCTATGGGGGCTATATTAAAACATGGATCTATACCGACCATTTTCAGCATGAATGTTTTGAACCCTCATCGAAAACGCAATACCAAATTTCAGCCATTTCGGTCGGTTAGATAATGTGGCTAAATTTTTAAAATACCGAAAGTCGGGAAGTTCCATTCTATGGGGGCTATATCAAAAAATTCTATTTTTAGAACAGTTGATGTGTAGAATTTGTTTTTAATTTCATCACACTTCTTACTTTTATTTTACTTTATTTTATTTCGCTCTCTGCCCGAGTTGAACACACGAACCCTCTGATTTCTAGCCAAAGACACTACACACTGTGCCAAGCACACGAACATTAAGGGTTGCTTAAGAACTTAAATGTGCAGTGCACATGTGCACCACGAACTGTTATTTTTTAATTAACAAAAACTCGCGTGCCGATGATGAGCGTTGAACACACAACCCTAGGATTTATAGTCGGACACACACACACTGTACCACTGTCCTCATTACTTAGTGAGGAGTATAGTAAGTAGGTTTGGCTTATAAATTTTTTTAAGAAAAGCAATGGGTTACTACTTTTCAAATTACTTGTGATGCGAAAAGAAGCTTGTTTACATTACTTTGTAATGGGGTACGTAATGACTAACGGATCCGAATTTTTGTTGGGTAATATGTAATATGGGTGCCACCGTGGTGCAATGGTATGCACGACCGCCTTGCACGCAGAAGGTCGGGTCCCTAAAACAAAAAATTTCAGCTATATCCCTTTATGCAATACCAAAATGGTACTAAATTTGGTACTTATAATAGGTATAGGTTTCAAAAATTATATCCCAATATCCACATTATGTCCCAACTCCGATACTCATTTATAGCTCTATCTGTTCCCCCAAAACCAATTATAAAGGGTTATCACACTAGAGGTACTTTTTTCAATATCTTTTTTTTGGCTGATCACGTGTTAGTCGTGTCATGGTATCATGTTATTTTTGTTTAGTATTGTTTGGCATTTTATCGTGGAAAGACTTACGATTGAACAATGTTTGCAAATCGTTCAATTTTATTACGTAAATTCGCTTTCTTTGAGGAATGTGTTTCGAGCCAAATTTTGTACAGCGATGAGGACCATTTCTGGCTTAATGGGTATGTAAACAAGGAAAGAAGCCACATTTAGGTTGAGAGTATCCTAAAGAGATTTAAGAGGTGTCACTTCATCCAGAAAAAACAACGGTTTCGTGTGGTTTGTCCGCTGGTAGAACCATCAGTCCACATTTCTTCAAAAATTATGTCGGTGTAAACGTGATCTCGGCTATATTTTGGTTTCAACAAGCTGACGCTTCTTCCCTATATGACATCAATCAATGGATTTACTAAGAGAACACTTCGATGAGCAGACAATTTCAGGTTCTTTTGATGGTCGATTGGCCACTAAGATCGTGTGATATCACACCGTTAGACTTTTTCCTGTGGGGGATATGTAAAGTCTAAAGTGTATGCGGACAACGCCGCAGCAATTCAGGTCTTGGTGAAAAAAATCACGCGTGTCATTTGTAAGTTACCAGTCGAAATGTTCGAACGATTCGGCGAAAATTGGACTCTAGGGACAGGCCGTCTAAGACGTAGATGCGTTCAACATTTGATAGACATAAACTTAAAAAAATAAATGCCAAAGAATGTTCTTTCGAATGATAAAACAAAAAAAAAACATTTCCCATTCTTAGTTTTTTTCTTTAAAAAGTTAGAAACCTCTAGTTGGATCACCCTATAGTAGTATTTAGTACTTATCTCCACTCTAAATGCCAACTGCTATCCTAATGCCGTATTTCACAATTTGCATCTCTACACTTTACTTAAAATCAATTTGGACCAAATTATGTGCCTTTTAGTACTTTTCGTACATATATGTATGTATTAATTTCCTGGATCTTATTTTTACCTCCATTGTACACACTAACATTCAACATAATACCAAAATTTATAATTGTAGTTTTAGCTAATACCAAAATGTACCAAATTTTGTGCCATTTAGCATTTTTCGTACACATAAGTAAGAATTTCTAGAACTACTTTGATATCTCAATTTCACATTAATTCTAATTTTCAGAAATTATTTTTTGGTACACATAAGTAATGAATTGTTAAATAAATAAGTATGTAAATAAATTCAAAAATGTCAACTCCAACAGATATCTTAATACCAAATTTGAGGATTCCAGCTCTTTCCGTTCACCCAAGTCTAATTTGTATCACAATTAGATTTAGTACTTTTCGTACACATACATAAGTACGAATCTCACAAGAATTTTCACCAAGATCCAATTTTACCACTTAAGTACGAATTTACAAAACTACCTTCGTATTACAATCCTCCACACCAACAGTAATCTTAATTCCAAATTTTAGGATTTCACCTTTATCCATTCCCCCAAGTGCAATTTGTACCAAATTTAGTACCATTTAGTACTTTTCGCACAAAAACTATCTCAATCCTACACTCAGACAGTAATCTTAATTTCACCTAAATTGAAATTGTACCAGATGTAATACCATTTAGAACTTTTTGTACGAATTTCCAAAACTATCTCAATCTTTCACTCCAACAGTAACCTTAATTCAAGATTTTCTGATTCCAGCTCTATCCGTTAACCCAAATCCAAACTGTATTTAGTACCATTTATTACTTTTCGTACACATAAGTACGAATTTTCAAAACTGCCTTCACATGTCAATCTTGTTGGATAATCATAAGACAAGAATAAAATATTTGGAGAAATAAAGAACTCGAAAATTACATTTATTGCCTCAAATTTCAAAATATATGCACCGTATCTCCAAAACCGTTAATTTTTTCTGAATATTTTCTTTTGGAAAAATATTCCCTGGAATGTAATACACAACTCAGAACATGTCATTGTTGTAAAATGCCCCTATGCCGTTGTTTTCAGTACATTTTTCAACGACGATTTAATAAAAATGTCAATAATGTAGTTAAATCCGAAATGCGAGAATAAACTGTTGGTGTGAACTGTGTTTGAAATACGTGTTGTAAAATATATGATGCAAAATACCGCTGAAACAACATGAAGTAAGCATTTCAGAGTTTCAGAATGTTCTAAAGAATTGTTGAGAACTTTATTTGGAAGATTTTTGCAAAGGTTACTTGATTCAACTCCCAATAGTTTAGCCGATACTGACCAGAATTTCAGCAATTATGTAAAATGTTCTATATTTTATAGATTTTGATGCGCTAGATGGGATTTTTCTTATGTTTTTTTTTTCAAAAGATAATTTCTCCTAGTTTAGGGCTACAATATTGCTAAAGATAGCAAGGACAAATTCCTATTCGTTTCTGAGATAAGGGCCTGATAAATGCAAAAAAAGTGTAGATTAGCCCGGTTTAGATGAGGCCATAAAATCCGAACTGGATCTGACAGGACAAAACCCTACTAGGGTTTTTGTAGTCTAAATATGTACTTTCAAAAAATGCATATTAGAAGTTATTTGTATATTTGTATATATAGCTATATCCGTTCAAAATATACAACCGGTACTGAATTAAGTAACTTTTAGAACTTTTCGTACACTTTTAGGTAAAATCTCCAAAAAACTCTTTGGTACATATTTCTAACTCTCCATCGGTGACCCCAAATTTCAGTATTCTAGCTCTACCCGTTCGTCTAATACAAAGAGTACCCTATTTAGTACCTTTTGGTACCCTTCTAGTTCCAATTTCCAAAAACCCCACCTTATCTCACCCCTAGACACCACCAACAACCCACACTCAAAATTTGAGCGTCTACCTTCAGCCGTTTTGCCTGGGCGTTGATGAATCAGACATTCAGTCAGTTAGTCACTCACCTCACTGCTCTTTTATATTTATAGATAAAAACCTATTAGGTCTGTTCGATGATTTCGCAAGTAAAAAGTATTTGAAGTATTTGCAACAACTTTTAACTCCACTTTTATTAAACAAGTTGGTTATCGAACAGCATTTTGTAAAAGTTTGTACAAATTTGTACAAACTTTTGTGTTATCGAACAGGCCTATTATTACTGTGTACACGCAGAGAAAAAATATTTTTCGCTTTTGTTGGAACAAAAATATATGTTTTGGTTCCAAAAATGTATTTGTTTTGTTCAAACATTGTAATCCAAATCCAAAAATACCATCTTTTGTTCCAAACATAGAAAACAAAAACAACTTTCGAATTTCCGCAATATTGTTAAAATCGTTAACAATACCGATTGTAGGAACTATCATAATCTAATTTTGTTTACAAAAAGTATTGTCAATACAGAAAACCAGCCCAGAAATTTTTGATTTGAGTGCATATACTTCTCATATACACTTTTCGCATAACTTGGATATAAATGTCGCGTATAATATTGCAATCATTGATGAACACAATACATGGTTTGCTGCATTGACTGACAACAAAGACAAACAAAAAGCCACAAGAACCCACCACAACATACGGAATAATTAAACACCATAACAAACATGAAAAGGAAAGAAGAATGAAACAAAACAGAAACAAATAAAAACCAATGTCTCACAAGTACATACACACAAAAACAAAGGTAAAGGCAGCATGTCATACAAACACACCACAACTCACCAAAATTGTTTTTTCAACACGGCATCGAATAGCGAGAGAAGAGAAACAAATTTTCGAAGAAAAGAGAGAAATATTGTTCAGTTGACACAAACTATTTTTGGATTTACAATACTACATGAGGAATCCAACAATATGTTAACAATACATATTTTGCTCTTGGAATATTGTTGGATCAAACATATTTTTTTCTCTGCGTGTAAGTAGAATAAGTTCAGTTGAGTAGGGTAATAGTACGTTTATATATAACCGGATTTAACAAACCCACTGGGTTTCGTATGCCAATTCCATTGTCAAATAAATCCTCATTAAGAAGATTAACCCTGCAAAAGGCTATAATATAAACATGGCCTAACTACCAGTAGTGCAATTCTCTAACTCAACTTCTTTCTTTTGGTCGCTAACATACCGAAAAATATCTTTGATTACCCAAATTATATGCATTTAAATTTTACCGATTTTTATTGGTAACTCAAAAAAAATAGTTAGAGAATCCCACTACGGCACTAAAGTATGTCCACATCGCCCCTCTTTTCATCCTAGCCTATTTTATTAATGTTTGTTAATGTTTAACTAGAAAACTATGCGCAAAAATAGAATGTGGTTAAGTAAGTTTGCAAACAATTAGTTTTCTAACTGTATCTAACAATTATTAGTTTATGACATAAATCATATTCATTCTTAATAAAAATTCTTGTTATTGTTTATTCATAATAAACAAGCATATTGTATTTAAAACATTATTGCAATCAAATTATTGTGTAACATGCAAGTCTATGTCATGTGAGACACGTGCAATATAATTATAAAAGTAAATATGTATTTCATAAAATTTGCATCTCATACCTCTGTCATACACATAGTAAACCAAAAAAGTCTACATACACCCTATAAATCTTCAGTTTTGGGGGAAAGGGAACATTTTTATGGAAATCCAAGGGTATAGTTCTATTTCATATGCCTAATAAACAAAATTAAGTGCTACAAAAATGTATTGCATTACAAATAACGGTAAATTCTATAAAAATTAAAAAAATAATAGGGAAAAGTGTACAATTTGTCTGCTCAATACGGAAAATTTTAAATGTAACAAACATTGTAAAGAATTTGCTAAATTTTTACAAGAAATGACTTAGAAGTACTAATAGAGATAATTTAGGCGGAAATGTTATTTGAAAAACGAAAAGTTCCAGGACAGAGAAGCCATTACATAGTCGATACGTCTGAAGATCTGCTTTACCACCAGTGAAACCAGGTAACGTAATTTGGTGACTATGTGGGTTCGAGTCATTGGCTTTCCTTTTTCACTTGCAAAAATTTCCGATCATCAAGCTTAACTCTAAACGAGAAAATTAATAAAAAGTTATTAACTAATGTTTTTCAGAATATTTAATAAAATTTCTATCAGTAGGCCTATTCTGTAACTTTTAACAACTATCAATGTTGTTTAAAATTCTTTTGTTTTTGTAACAACAATAAAACCAACAAATAAATTGTTGTAAAATAAACAATGAGTAAAGTTGTTAAAAAGTTACAGAATAGGCCCGCTGATGCTCTCTTCCAGAACCTGGAAGAAGCTACTATTTTGTACTACGATAACATTTTTTCTTTATGTTATCGGAAAAAATAGTACATTCTTGCAGTTCTGGAACAGACCGTGAGGAAAAAAAATTATGTTGTTATAGTTCAGCAAAAACAGTAAAAAATGCATTATATCCCAGCAAAAACAGTCCTCCCAAAATCATGGGTTTCGTAAAGGATTTTTGGCAGCCGTAACTACCCTCAAACCCACTTTCTTTCCCATTATTTTTACAAGGGCATGTCGCACTCAGTTTGTAGTTATTTTATGACCACTAGAATAACTAGTTAGGGTTGCTTAAGAACTTAAATGTGCAGTGCACATCTGCACCACGAACTGTTATTTTTTAATTAAAAAGAAACTCGCGCGCCGACTGTGAGCGTTGAAAACACAACCCTAGGATTTATAGTCGGACACACACTCACTGTGCCACCGTCGTCATTACTTAGTGTGTAGTAAAGTAAGTAGGTTTACCTTGTACATTTTTTAAGAAGTAACCCATTACTTTTCAGATTACTTGTAATGCAAAAAGAAGCTTGTTTACATTACTTTGTAAAGGGTTACGTAATGACTACCGGATCCAAATTTTTGCTGGGATTGGTTCTGTTCCAGAACTAAAAAGTTTTTACAATTTTAACCATTTTTGCACATTTTTCCCAAAAATTCGTTTTTGATCTACAAAAAGTTGCAAAACCTTCATTTCTCTTTAAACAAAAATGACGCTGAAACTTTAAAACTATTTATGCCACAAATTTGAGCGTGCAAAAAGTTTTAAAATGTTTTCCGGTTTCTCTTTAAACAAAATACTGTTCTCTTTAGAAAGTTTTTGCTCCTTCAACATTTACACCGACTTTGACATTTGCTCAGTATTTTTATGTTTTTGAATTTTTTTCCGTTACTGTACTTTTTTTAACAAATTTGTATGTGCAACTCATCTTTGACAGTTCACTCTTTTGCAAATTTTATCATTAAAAAGTAGGGGAGCGGAGCTTAAAAAAACAAGTTAAAAAAGTATCAGTTGGCTTTGCCGGCAGAGATATACCATCATCCTGTGACATAATGAAAAGAAACAACCCCAGTATGGGTTGTTTTTCCAAAACATTGTTGTTATAATGTGAGAACTATTCGAAATAAATGTAAAAATAATTTTTTGACGAATATTTGCTTCGTTATATTTTTCATTTGACATTTATTTCCTTTATAAAATGTTTCATTTCACATTTTCATAGAAACAGATTTGAACCCCAGGTCTCAACCTGTTCTTAAGATTAAATTTTGAAATTTTGGGGAGATGTTCCGAAGAAGTGGGACGATATAGTCCATTTTCAACGGTGTCGTAAGTTTGGAAGAACCATTACGATGTGCAAAGATTGGACTGACCCTTTGAGAGCCATAGTTGATGACAGTAGGTGTTTTACAGGGTAATTCTCAGTCAGTATGGACTTTTCCCCGATAAAAATTATATTGCGTTAAAAATGAGTCGCGAGGACTACCCTGCTGTAAAAATTTCAGAACGGTCCTAGATATGTCCCTTAACTGCACATTTGCGAGAAATTTCAAAATTTTGTGTTGGAGGTACCCGAAGAAGTAGATCGATATGGTCATTCTCGAACTTTATATAAGTTTGGACAAAATATTGCGAGAACCAAATTTTGGACCAAATCGGTTCGAGAGTTATCGTGCGTTCCAGCCAAACAGACTGACGCACATGGCTAAGTCGACTCCAAATTGTCTGAAATGGATTTCGTCCAAACATACTTGGGATTATTTCGAGAGTGAAACCATTAAAGTTTTTATTTAATGTACTTTAGAAAATAATTTTAATCAAGATTAAATCGAATCATGTAAACGTTTTCATAGTCAGATTTGAGTGTACATAGGCATTATTTGGATTGATGTTATTTAGTCTAAAAATCGTAATTTAGAGGGCTAAAATCGTCACATCGTCACAATGACGATAAATCGTCAAATTTGGCAACACTGACATACACCCCAATGAAATATGGATATTGCCGTAAAATTTATGGAATAAGCAATACAAATTGTAGATTTTATTGCTTAAGTCCCCGTCCACACTAGTCGTTCATAGATCGAGTTTCATACTAAAGTAATTTTATGAAAATGCTGTAGTGGGGAAATCAATCTAAAACGCCTAATTTCTTGAAATTATTTAATTGAAATCACTCTAGTGTGGACCGGACTTAGCGAATGTCTCTGGATGTCCATGATATCTTTCAGTCAAAATAGGAACATATTTGTGAGTTAATTGCCATTATTTAAAGCCAGAATTCAGTGATAGCTCATTAAAGCGTACCCTTGCAGATTTCTTTGAATTTTTCAGTCTAATACTTTACAAAACCCGAAAAAACACAGTGCAACTGAAAGCTTTGCTGGTCTTCCTGATTAGCATTTTACATATTTTTAATAGAGGCAGAGGTGTTATAATTGTTTCACATACATCCCATAAGGGACAAGGAAGACTTCTCTCATATCAATGAGTGCACCCCGATTCATATTAGATCAATGATATGTGACCTACAGTTTGTCGCCGAGTCCGAACGGTGTGTCTAACACACCACTTTTGTAAAGAAGTTTTACATGCCTGAAATACTCGGGAAATGTAGCCAACATTATTGAGGAGTGTTTTGCCACTATTGAAAATTGTTTTGATGTTGCCTGGCCGGGGAATCGAACCCACGACCTACGGTGGCTTCCACGGTGGCAGAGGTGTTAGTAATTAGAATATTAAAATTTGGATAGTATAGAGCCTTCTGAGATAATCTGATATATTACAATGTCAGATTTTGAATTAATTTACAACTCAGATGGTCTAGTTTCATTATCAAGCTCTCCTCTTGGAATATGTCCAACAGAAGCATAAATATCCGCCATGTAAATAAAATTCCTCAAATTGTTATATCTGAGCCTCTCTTTATACATTGCTAGAATTTGACCAATTTTGGTAATGCAATTGGGACCAATTTAAAGCTCAGAATATCTTCATTAACATAGGTAATGAATGGGATTCGAACCTGGGTCTCCGACAACTGAGTGTCAAGGTTGCCGGCGTCTTAGCGTTCTGAGCCACCATCAACTTGCCAAAACTTTAGTAGACAATAAATGAGGATCAAAAATCTTCTGATATAGGAGAGCAATTACTAATGACGTAGGAATAAAACTTACCATAGTATTTGTGAACATTGAAAAATGGGATTACCAAGCAGGACTATAGGAAAAGTTTGGAGTTTCAATTAATTGACATAATTTCGCATATGCATTTATCTAATGAAGTGCGATATATATACTAGTTCCCAAACTTTGCCTTCGTCTGCCACAAAAACAACATTCAATACGTCTGAAGATCGGCTTAACCACCCGTAAAACGTAGCGTAATTGTTGAATGCGTGGGACTTCGGTAGACTCCTAATTTTTCAATGTATATAATAGGTCTAATAAGCTCAACTCGAAAGAGAATTAATTAAATAGGAAACTTTTGTTTCGCATCATTATAAAGGTGATATTCTTCTTCCATTTACGTGCTTTCCTTTTGGAACACCCCTACTAGAAGCGGAGATATTCGCATAGGAATAAAACAATGAATTTTTCTCTACATACGATTTTTGTTCATTCCGACCCCTGAATATTATCCGACCATCACTAAACTCAATATGCTTCTTCCTCTCTGTGTCCCCCATAAGCCCAAAAACTCGTAATTCGTGACGATCCGATCAAAATTGCGACCTGTAGTGATTACAAAAAAAAAAAACTAGTAAGAACGGCATTAGGTTCGGCCGGGCTTGTTATGTCCTCCGCCACGAGTTGTATTGAAGTAAAATGGAACAATTAGTTTCCTTACGTTTATGAAAAAGACTAAATACTAAATTTCAGCAATTTCGGTAAAACAATGTTGCTAATGGGGGCTATATCGTAGACTCAAAGAAGACTAAATACCAAATTTCTGATATTTCGGTAAGATAATGTGGCTAAAACCTTCAAAATACAGAAAATCAATAAGTACGCTTCCATGGGTCGGTCTTCCATACTGATAATTCTCCTCTGGAATATTTTATAACCCTATGGAAGACTAAATAACAAAATGCAGTCTTTCGGTGGGATATCGACGTCACAACCTTCAGAACTATGAAAATCGGGAGGTACGATTTTATGGGGCTATATCGAAACGTGGGCCTTTTCAGCCATTTCGGTGGAATATTGAGGCCAAAACCTTCGAAATACGGAAAATTGGGAGGTACCGTTCTATGGGAGCTATATGAAGGCGTGGACCTATACCAACAAATTAAGGGGGAAAGTTGAATATCCCCAATTAAGACTAAATACCAAATTTCATCCATTTCGGTGCGTTATTGTGGCCACAACCTTCAAAATACCGAAAATCGGAAGGTACCTTTCTATGGTGGCTATATGAAGGCGTGAACCTATACCGACAAATTTAGAGGGGAAAGCTGAATAACCCCAACGAAGACTAAATACCAAATGCCAGCAATTTCGATGGATAATTGTGGCCACAATCTTCAAAATACCGAAAATTGGGAGGTACCTTTCAATGGGGGCTATATAAAGGCGTGGACATGTACCGGGAAATTTCTAGGGGTATGTTTTATACCCCCAACGAAGACTATACCACATTTCAGCCATTTCGGTGGAATATTGAGGCCTCAACCTTCAAAATACCGCAAATCGGGAGGTACCGTTCTATGGGGTTATATAAAGGCGTGGACCTATACCGACACATGTCTGGGGGAAAGTTTTATACCCTCAACGATATATATCAAAATACCGAAAATCGGGTGGTACTGTTCTATGGTGGCTATATTAAAACGTATACCGATGTAGTCTATTAACAATACCAAATATCCTAGGAGTAATAGAAAATTCTATACCAAATTACAAAGCTCTATCTTAAAAATTGCGAGCTGTATCTTGGTTTCGACAGACGGACTGAAGTACATGGTTATATCGACTTAGAATTTTACCCTGATCAAGAATACATATTTTATAGGGTCTCCAATGTGTTACTAACGGAATGACAAATGTAATTATACTCCATACTGTGGTTGAGGTTATAAAAATGGAAATTATTGACTATTGCGATATCTCCGTTATTTGGCTACCTACGCTTACCTACATCGCATCGTTGTAAAGATGGGATTTTCTACTTTCATAGTCAGGCTTTGCTTTTGGAAGGTCCCCAACCAGGTCAGGTTTTACTTTAGGTGTACCCTTATAGATGCTGAGATATTCGCTTTAGAATAAAACCTTAAATTTTTCTCCAAATAAGTTTTTGCCCATTCCGACTCCTGAATATTATCCGACCATCACCAAAATCAACAGGCTTTTCCCCCTCCGGGACCCCCATCAACAATCAAAATTTGGTAACGATCCGATCAAAATTGCGACCTGTTGCGTGATTATAATCAAGGTATACAAGGTTTAGATGGACAGACGGACTCACATAGATCGGATCGAATCAGCTGAACCAGGGTCTACGGCCATTATTTTGATGTGTTACAAACTCTTTTTGGCCAAAACCGACATATAATACCCTCCCCACATAGTGGTGTAGGGTATAAAAATTGAAATCAAAAATTTTACAAAGAAAAAATTATAAAAAGCGTGCTGTTTTTTTTTTAACTTTCTGCTGAATGGCCTCAGACTCCCTCAGCGTTCAATGAAACCAAATATTCAGGAACTTTTTAAAATAATACAAATATGGATCTTCTAATAGTGGTTAACGCTTTAGTTTTAGATGCAAAGTATAGCATAATACCCAAAGGGGGTCGGTGAAAATAGAATAGTTACAGACCGGTGAAGAAATCATAGGTACAGACAAACATTTTAAAACTTCGTGTTACCTACCTATTCATTTAATAGAAATATAATCATATTGTATAAAATATATTAACATTTCCCAATTTATTAAATGGCGAAACTCAACTTAAACAATTGTAAAACTTTAGCCTAAAAACTGAGGGTATAAAAAACTAAAAATTTAATCGAATTTATATCCTAAAACCACTACATATGATATTAACTCACCTCATTATACCCTATACCACAATGTGGAAAAGGGTATTATAAGTTTGTTTTGGTAAAAATTCATGTAACACCGCGATATATTCGTCGGAGACCACCAATGTGGTATACCAATCTTCATATCTCGACGAGATAAAGCGATTTTGATATGTGTGTCTGTCCGTCCGTCCGTCTGTCCATTATAAATTGTAAACACGCCGCAATTATGGACCGAACGTCACGAAATTTGGTATTCAGGTCGGGTTCAGATCAGAATAGGTCCCTATTCTTATTGGTGATGATCGTGAAATATTTGGCGGGTGAAATGGGCCAAAAACATAATATTTATCCAATTTTCTAGCGGCTCTGTAGGTCTCAATAATAGTCCGATCAACGCGTAATTTTAAATAAGGTAAGAGTATATCACAAAGGAGAAGCTTGCAATTTGAGATGGCGATCGGATAACATTTAGAGGGTTAAATGGACCAAATCTTTTGTGTGAAAATTTTTAATATACAGCTTATATCTTAATTCCTGGAAGTGACATTCCGGACAAGTGAGATATACTTGAAAGTGGAACGCTTGACCTTTCAATTGATGCCAATTATGTTGGTGTGCATGATCAGATAACAGAGTTACATCCTAATATATTCCGTTATTTGTTTGTAGTGTAATAATAAACTCCCTAGAAGTCGCAATCCCATCTGTAGTGCGATTCTGTAACTCCTTAACGTCGGTAGTTAACGATAATTTTCGATAAGTGCTATTCTGTAACCAATTTTAACGATTTTTGTCGGTACATTTTGTCGTTAATTACCGAAAATTATTGATAAGTTAACAACCAAAAAAAAAAAAGTAGTTGTTAAGTCTTAACGATAGTACATGATTGCAATATTTAGCCGATTTCCCTTAACAAAGGCGTTTTCATTTAAACATATGTTAAGTTAATAAGAAGCAGGGACGTAGCCAGGATTTCATTTCGGGGGGGGCCCACCTGACCAAAATTTTGAAAGTTCATGTTAGCGAAAATTTCTTATTTAGTAATGATGTAAACCTTATTATATACTTATATTACTCATGAAATAATTGTCATTACTATTTTTTAATTAAAATTACGTAAGACTTCTTGGCCAATTTTCCTTTTTTCAGAACTTTCTTGACAATATATCAGAGTTAATATATGTTCAAACTATAGATATATTAATAATCGCGTATACTTTTGGATGTATCATTTATCAAATAACTCACAACTACAGTGAATGTTATGTAATTCAGTGATATCACTTCGGTAAGACCAAAAGAAAGAGTATAAAATCGGAAAATCTTAGAAATATCTTAATCTTTCCCACAGTGCTTTTGAAACAAATTGAAATAGTAGGTTCTTACACTGGGAAGTTTTTGCATATTTTGAAACTACAATGTTCATAGATGAGAAAAATCAAAAAACAAAAAAAAATCGCCGGACCGCTTTTTAAATAAATCGCGATTCAAGTTGACATTTTTAGGGTTTTTTTAAGTTTTCACGATTTTGCTTGGAAACCACAAGTCTTATCGAAATGTGACCAGGGAAAATGTTATAGATATGAAAATTCTCTACAAGATTGTCTTTTAAGGGAACGTTCGGATATCATGGCGTTATCCACTAGTATTTTTTATATTTTTATATAAATAAAAGAAAAAAATTCCGATACAAGTGTCTTCTTTTCTTGTCTTTTATCACGCGCTGGTGTCAGAATATGGTCAGTTTTTCAATTTCGGAAAGTCAGGTGTCCAATCGTTGTTACTGTTACTGCCATTGAAGTTATTCCCTAAAGATATTTTGGTGTCCAATCGTAGATCTTATCACAAAGAAATTCTGAAGCTGATAGTGGTTTTCTTAATAGAGAACTAATGCTGAGTAATAGTGAGTCTATCCATGATGAAATTCTAGCACCCAATCGTGGGTATGTATTGACAAATTCTGTCGCCCAATCGTGCATCTGTCAATAGACTATTTTGGCGTCCAATCGTCGCACTTCTCTTATAGAAATTCTTGTTTCCTATCGTGGATTTTCTCATAAATTGATCAGAAAACAAGAAAACTCTTATCTTGAATAATTTTAAAATGAAATTTTGGCGCCCAGATTTATAGCAAAAATCCATGAACACAATTTTTCCCAATCTACATTTTTTATACTCTCAGCCTTTAGTCAAAATATGCCTCATCGAAATAATGGTTTTAGGGCCAAAGTGTGTTTGGAAGAAACTTGTTTCAGAAAATTTGGAGTAGACTTAGCTATGTTCGTCCGTCTGGGTGACTGCCTGGAGAACACGATAATTCTCGAACAGATCAACCGATTCGATCCACTCTTACGATAACCTTCCACAGAGTATTTGAAATTTTTCGGAGAAGTACAGTTTAAGACATCTCTAGATAATTAGTAAATATACCTGTGAAAGCTTAAGACCTCAGTATTCATGGCTTCACTTCCTTTATGCTAATAATTTAGTTATAACTAAAAATATGAAATAAATAAATTATTATGTAAATTATTATATAAATAAATTATAAAGACCTCTTTGGAAACGGTTTGCTTTTTTGCAACAATTGTTCTCGGGACTCCTATTACTGCAATAGAAGTTTTTTCAGGGACATGCCCATACTTCCAGAGAAAATGGCCCGAAAGCTGTAAGGAACGCCTAGGGCCATCATATGTAGTGGCTGGTGCGCACGACAACTTTCGAACCGGATACTGCGTTGGTCCAAACATTGTTTATAGCAATATTTCTGCGAGCCTTATATAAAGTTCGTAGATGGTTATTTTCGGTCTACTCCTTCTGGTTTTTCCACCCTAAAATTCAAGAATTGTAGCTACCAAACTTTGGTTTTAGTAATATATTGTCTAAACTTAGTTTTAGCTCGAAAATGGGTACATCCCAACAAACCTTGAAAATAGTTGTTTAATGCAGTTTAAGGTCGGTATTCTTTGTCTGTGTATATTTTTTCTTGAAAAAACTGAAAATTATACTGTGACGCAGTGAAATGACTTGTGGGCGCAATATCTTTTAAAAGGAATGACTCCCAAAATAAGATATACTTCCAAATGAACTTTGTCGGTCCGCTTCATTTCTTCGGTTACCTTCTCTCCCGACTGATACTTGTTGAGATTTTGACGAATCTGAATCTGTTTTCGATAATTTTTTTTGTTTGATTTCGTTTGTCGTTATAAAGTCCTTTGCCGAAAATAAAATAATCTTGATTTTGTTAACATTCGAAAGATCGAACAAAACATAAAATACGACAGAAAAATCCTTTATTGTACAATAGACATTTACTTATTTGTAGGAAGAGACGAGTTTCAAATAATCTTAACGGTGGAATAGAAAATATATCATAAAAAATGATTGATATAGTTTTATTTGTTGCAAATTTCAAACATAATAAAGAATTTGTAATTGTTATGATGATCAAAATAGTTTATTACAAAAAGGTGTTAGAGACTATATACTCATTGCTCTATTCAAAAGTTTCAAAAACAAAAGATCGCAAGAATGTTTTTTCTAGATGTTGTTTATAAGCTAAAGTATTGGACGTAATATGCTATAAACGTTCAATAAATACAAAAAAACGTATTGTTCTGACCTCAGTAAAACTTACAGTCAGCCTAAAATTACAATTAAACGCTTAAACAACACCTTAAAACTTAACAACAACTCTGCAGAAAATTGCTCAAAAAGTCTAAAGTTTTCATTATTTTTATACTTTCAAATATGTTGGACAATAAGTATACCAAATGTAGTTAAATAATTCTCTTCCACCAAATACTTTACATATTTCTTGAAAATTTTAAAACAGTTTAAAAATTCACTCAAAAATTAAAAAAATATGTAACATAAGCTAATATCCTATGGGAACGAAAATCATTTCGGCCCGGGCCCCCCCCTGGCTACGTCGGTGATAAGAAGGGTATACAAGATAAATTCCGCCTTATTGAGAAAAAATCTTCTTAAGTCATTAACATAAGGGTTAACTATGTAGGATACATGGGCAGCTCCGCCACTGTCGCTCTTTCGCCAGCGTCGATTTTATTGAAGCTACATAAAGATCGTCAAAGGGAAATTTTTAGATCTTCGACGGTCTTTATGTAGCATCAATCAAATCGGTACTGCCGAAGCCCATTTTACAATACATATCAAGGCTACGCTAATATTTGTCTTTATTTTTAAAGAGGGTAAACGTTAGCTAAAGTTTTAAAAGAACTCAAGTGTTGCACTTTTATACAAGACCTATACCAATACGGTTAACACAATCTTTCTAGGAGGCTTTCGTTGGCTTTAATGCCGCATTGAGGCCAAAACGTGTATAGCGTTCTTATAACCTACTTTGTTCTGTGGTAATCTCATAGATTTAAACTCAGCATCACTAACAATAAGAATGCTAAAAATGGCTTATATGTTCGGATTTCCGAACTTTTCATATTCTCCACTATGAGAAATTTTGTTTAATGTGGGCGTGAGATGAAGATCTGAATATATAAACTCAAATGACGATAACGTGGTTCCACGAAAATCACTGAAGGGACAGGCTTAAGTCACGTTATATTTTAAACCTCAATCTTCATCTAGTTCTTCTTTTTATTGCGCTATTCAGAATTTGCTTTCAAAGCGCCACAATCCAAAATATGACCCTACCTTTGTAATTAGAAAAAAATAAATAAAACAGCGCTTTAAATACATATGTACATATAGGATTCTACATTTATATTTTTATATCACACACACATGACCTTTTGAGCGACGATTCTGATTACATACATCTATTAAACATATATGTATGTATATATAATGAATCTTCTTTCACTGCAACCCAGACGGTATATACTTCCTGAGACTGCAGACAAATTTGTTGGTCCACAAGACAAGTTCCTGTCCAATTAAAACACACCAATCGGAGATATTCTATATTTTGCGTTGTGGTCCCTTTACGTGGAGGTTAATGCAAAATATTCTGAAAAAAACCACCAAAATCTATGATATGTATGTACTGTTCATTGATCTCCTAGAAGTACTTACATACAAACTTGACGTTGAAGTTACCATTAGGAAACGCATTGTTGGGATACTTGCAAACACCCATTGTAGGTACATTACTTCCAAAAAATAGATATGTTTTCTTCCTTACGCGTTTTGTCTTCTGTAGTTGCGAAGAAATAACATTTTCAACTTAAAAATACAATAATAAATATTAAAATATAATTTTGACAATTTGTCTTTCTATCGATATTCGTCGGTATGTGCTACCCATGGTACAATAATACAGGTAGCATTATCAAGCCAGCTGATGGTAACATAATGTGTCAATTGCATTGAATTGATGTCAAATTTTGACATCTTATGTTACCAACAATTGCCGATGCGGCTACCTGTGTATTTGTACCATGGTGCTATCGATTTATACAATCGGTAACATAAAGTTACAGAATAGCACATTCGTTAACTCAACCGAATATTTTCGTTAACTAACGATGTCGGTTCGTTATTAAAAAAAGTTACAGAATCGCACTACTGGGATGTTTGTGGAACAATTATAGAAGTCGCAATTATACAACAGTAGTCACGAAATTTTGCACCGGGTAAAAGTATAGGTCGAAAAAGATGCCTACAATTTTGAATGATGATCTGATATTCTTTAGCGGGTGAAATGGACCATTACTTTTGTATGCAAAATATACAAATTTTATTTTTGGTCGATATTTTAATTCCTTGAGGAATTAAAGTGTCCTACATATGGAAAAAAACTACTGACCTTTCCTCTGATGTAAATTGCAATAAAGTGTTTGCTAGATAACGGGCCTACTGCCTAATATATAATAGGTTCTGTGTAGAGAACCACATTTTTATCCCATGCTACTTATTGTCTCTCCAAAAGTTTATGTAACACGGCGAAATATTCATCGCAGACCCCTTATTTGGTATGCCAAAATTCATATCTCGACGAGATAAAGCGATTTAGCGATGTGTGTCCGTCCATTAAAAAAACAAGCTTAAGGCCGCAATTATGGACCGATTGTAACGAATTTAATGAGGTTGGGTTCGGGCCAGAATAGAAATGATTAGTTTTTGGTGATGATCGTGAAAAAACAAAATTTTAACCAATTTTGTAGCGGCTCTGTAGGTCAAAATAATAACCCGCAAAATTTTAAACAACGTTTGAGTTTATGATGAAGAAGAAGCGTACAAACCAACGTGAAGATCAGATAATACTTAGCGGGTTAAATGGACTGAAACTTTTGTGTGAAATTGGTAAAAATTTCAATAACGTAGCGGTTAAACAACGGAAGTAGTAGTACTACATAAGTGTGTTTCATTACATTTTAGTTTGTGTGAACTAAATTTTCCATTCCTGCTACAAAAATGTCTTTGTCATGCTAAATAACTTTTTGGTTTTGGTCATAAGTATTATACATTACATCTCGGATATTTGATAATTAAATTTTCACAATCATTGAAAAGAAGTTCCGTGGAGAGCGATTGTCCAGGGATAGTGGTATAGGGTATCCCATGGTCGGCTCCGTCCTACTATAGACTTTTCTTACTTGTTTTATTTATAACGACAATCGCTTATAGCGACAGAATGTCGTCGGTCCCTTGATCGACCTTGTCAGATAAAGTAGGCTAGCGGCCTTTGACCGATATTTGAGGCTTCAATACTTGGACAGATACAAACAGCTGTAGTGAATACAAAATTTCCTTCAAAATGTGGAGTTCAATGACGGACATAAGTACTAAAAACCGTTTTAGATGTTATGTCAGGGCGCTATTATATTGACTATAATTGTTCGATATCGTGGTGAGAAAGAAAATGTTGGTGAGTATCTATGGTATTAAACAGAGAAATAGTAGAGCCCCTGATATTTTTAAATACGCCTAACTTTCATTTAAATAGTCCGGTCAAAATAGACATGCGTATATGGGGGAAATAGCAAAAATTCCCACAAAGCTGAATTTTGGTGGAGAGCTAGGGTTGGCCATTAGAAGCAACGTCCTAAAAGTCCCCATCGATCCCATGTGTGCAAAACAAGTTATTCGGGGTCAAAGGTCATTTTTGGAGGCATTATTCAGTTTTTTTAATTTTTCTCAAAAACGGTAATACTAAGCAAAAGCCCGCTAAAGTAAAAGTTGTAGATTCAATAATTGTCTACAAGATTGGTATTTATGATTCTTAAAAAAGACTTACCATTTTCGAGATATCTCAATCTAAAGGTCAAATAAAAAATTAGCCGGCTAAGTACATTATGAGGCGAACCGGTTAAAGTAACGACACTATGTGTTAGATACTTCCGTAAGCTTTCAAACCATATCCACTTTGCAGTAATCGGTTCAGTAGAACCTGGTCTAACCCGGTTTTTAAATTTGGCCTTTCGGGTCTAATAACCGGCGAATCGGATCCGCAACCGTTGAAAATTATACATTTCCGTAATCAGCGCATCAAACCCTACCTTCGGACAAAACTTGAAAAAAATCGGAGAGTTTTCGTTGGGGTCGTTCCTGTTGGGCTTTCGATTATACATGTGGGTTAAATGGGCTATTTGCATAAAATGACTCTAACATTGAATAACTCTACTAAACACACTCCGATTTTGTTGGATTTTTTTTAGAAGATAGCTATAATTTCGCTCTTCAAGAAAATATATATTTTTTGGGGGGACAGACCCGATTACTTCGCTTATTTTAGCCGATTCGTCTGAATATGTGCATATTTCCCTTATAAGTGCATAAAAATCATGTGTTTTTTAGAACAGCTATATCTCAAGAATGGTTCCTTCTAAGAAAAAAATTATAAGGGTCAAACTTGTAGATAATTTTTCTGTCTACAATATTTACTTTAGTCACTTTTTGTTTATATCAACCGTTTTCAAAAAATAAATCCGAAAACCTAAAAACCCTTAAATTTTGACCTTTGACCCCGAATAATTTTTTTTGCACACATGGGATCGATGGGGACTTTTAGGACGTTGCTTCTAATGGCAAACCCTAGCTCTCCACCAAAATTCAGCTTTGTGGGCATTTTTGCTATTTCAATGTCTATTTTGACCGGACTATAAATATAAAAATGTTATACATACATATGTATACACAAACAATGTACAAACATATGTACATAATAGAGGACATACAGCACATGACAATTTTTTTAATTTGCAAATGGGATGGATTGATGTTCGATAAACAAACGAAAAACAAAAATTACTCCTTTTTTTGCTCATCACAAAACAAATATCGAATCTAACCACTCAACTGGTCAACGGAGCATGAACTTACAGAACAAACATCAAAACGACATCGGCAAGGACTTTTGCTAGCAATCAATAGGGGAACGAATCTAAAAAAACAACAAACAGCAAAAGGACTTGATGACAAGTGGTAAACGCAACGTCTGTTCTGGTACTGTTTTTTGAGTACCAGAAGATGAAGATGACAAAGAAACCGGGAAAACACAAATAAACAGGATTTGTTCACTTGTCATTCGGAAGGAAGAACATAACAATAATGAGATGATAATACAATGTTTTGCAGAGACAGATTCGAAAAAAGCATAGAAAAGGATTTCTTTATTTTAGGTGATGGTGGTTGTGGTGACGGCGGAATAATGTCCGATGTCAATCTGCATCGCTGATAATCATTTTAAGAAAGGAAATTTCAATTACAATTCATTATTTTAATGAACAAAAAGGATGTGCGAAGTTTGCATGTCTGAATGAATGACATTGACAATGCAACACCGTTTTCTTGTGTTTATAAAGGAAGTAAATTGAATGCTGGGTAATAAATACACGGGTAAGCGAGGTCCACCTCCAATTATAAACATACAAATAAACCAGATTCCCGGGAAAATTATTTTGCAATAAAAGTTTAACAATTTTAATTGAGAATTACACTAGCAATATTGACACTCGATGTTTCGGTATACCGTTTTTATTTCAAAATTTTATCTACCCTATAGCTTTTTGTAGGTGGGGTGTAATTTAGTTAAACTCCTACTATATCGAAATCTTACTAGCTAAAGTTATATTTCTCATCAATTTCTGAGTCACATATCGGAAACGGTGTAAACAAGACTTTAATGCCATTGACAAACTTTACAAATCAGATAAAATAACTTGTTTTATGGTTAAAATTCCAAAACGAGACCATTAGAATAAGGCTGCTACATTAAAAGAATGCGCCGCCGTGTTAAAAGTCAATTTGAAGTAGAAGGCGTTTGGAATGATTAAAATGCTCCGGCAGATAACACCAGCCAATGGATGGATAATGATGCTGTGATGATAGCTCAGGACAATACAATCTAGGGCAGACAATCACGGGGTGTTTTCATCCGTCAAAGTGTGGTAAAAACAAGAAGACATGTGCTCATCAGCGGGTGGTAAGCTTTTATCTAAGTGAGTGGGAGAGCGAGCATATGTTGCAAATGATGACAGTTTGTCACATTCAAATTGACCCAAAATGACAAATGCCAAGTATAGAAAGGGGGTGGATTTCGAGGTTTGACAGTTTATTAAAAATTCAAAACACTGATATCCTGATGATGCTTGAGTTGACATTAATAAGTTTTCGGTAATTTCTTAAACGCAAACATCAAACGAGGCTGATGTTAAAGGAAGAATAATTTTGTTGTTATTTTTTCAGATTCTCCCCTTCAATTTCATTGTTATTTGACTCAATTATTTTATGGAATATTTGTTTATCATTCGTATTGAAATAACAAAAAAGCGGGGAAAATCAAAAAGGCACTGAAAACATAAACCGTCACTTGACAATTTGTCTGACAGTCTTGAGTATTTGTGATAGATACTTGAAATTATTCACAAATTTATTTAAATTTTTATGAAATCTGGTTCGGGTCAATAGGAAATCTATCAACCTTGTCCTATCTATAGACGAGAAATGTTGTTACAAAAAGATCAAAGAAAGTTATGGAAATGAATGGCTTTTGTTATCGAGTAGAATTTTTCTCTTTATTCTGACGTCCACCTAGGAATATGAAATAATTTTGATCTAACCCTCTTTACATTCAAACTTCAAGGAGATGAGTGATTTTTTGTTTGTTTATTTATAATGGGACCTTATCGATAATATCACTTATCGGGGTTGAAAAACGATGGTTCTGACGGCCGTCTATATGTCATACAAGGATCTTGAACTCCGAAGCCATAACTTGCGAAATATTCTGGAGGATCTCTCGGAATGCTCATCTTTTAAATAATAATCGTAGAAGTTTGAGAGCACGGCTACCTTCCATAATATGGTTAGAGAGGTAGTTGTTGTTGTAGCAGTATTTGATATGTTTGTATGTTCGTTTTTTACGTAATCTGGCTTTGGGTATATCTCTAGTTCTAGGAATGTGCATGCTTCGATGGGATGTAACAACAAATCGACTGGAGTTAGTTGATTAGGTTTGTCAGGGCAGTTGAAAAGGTGCAGTGTGTAGTGCAGGTCTGCGCCGCATGCTAGCCAGATGTTTTGCACGGTTTCATCGATTCTTGCCCTTGCAGTGGTTGCACCATCCCAGGCGTAGTTGAGCCAAAACTACTCTGGTTTTTCGTGACAGCTGACGCTCCTCTGATACCGCCTGGAGTGGCGGAATACAGCAGAGTTGGAGCCCAGCAAAAATTCGGATCCGTTAGTCATTATTTAACCCATTACAAAGTAATGTAAAACAAGTAAGAAAAGCGTTAAGTTCGGTCGGGCCGAACTTTTTATACCCTCCACCACAAATTTCAGCCATTTCGGTGGATTAATGTGGCCACAACCTTCAAAATACCGAAATTCGGAAGGTACCGTTCTATGGGGGCTATATGATGGCGTGGACTTATACCTACAAATTTCTGAGGGAAAGTTTTATACGCCTAAAGAAGACTAAATACCAAATTTCAGCCATATCGGTGTGATAATGAGGCTAAAACGTTCAAAATATCGAAAATCGGGAGATATTGTATTATGGGGGCTATATCAACACGTGGACCTATATAAACATTTTATGGTAGAAATGTTTCTTAGCCTCTGGAAACACAAAATACAAAGTTACAACCGATTCTTTTGTCAAATGGGTCTAATACATTCAAAATATATTAAAATGACGCGTACTTTATAAGGGGTCTTATGTGGGGACTATACCAAAACGTGGACCTATATAACCCAACTTTGGTAGGAATGTTTTCTGGCCTCTGAAGACACAAAATACCAAACTACAACCAATTCTGCGGTCAAATGGGTCTAATACATTCAAAATATATTAAAATGACTTTATATTGGGCCTTATATGGGGGCTATACCAAAACGTGGACCTATATAACCCAACTTTGGAAGGAATATTTTTTGGCCTCTGGAGACACAAAGTACCAAATTACAACCAATTCGGTGGTAAAATGGGCCAAATATCTTAAAAATTCCTTAAAACGACGACGCGTCACGCGTCATTTTGTTGGGGGCTATACGAAAGCGTGGACCTACATAGCCCGCTTTCAATACCAAAAATCCTACGTAAATATAACATATTTTCCCAAAATTTCATCAACCTACGTTAATCCGTTCGGACGCTAGAGTGATTTCCACAGACGGACAGACGGACGGAAATGGCTATATCGATGTAGAATTGCACGCTGATCAAGAATATATATACTTTGTGGGGTCTACAATGATTATTTCGAGTACTTACAAACGTAGTGACAAACTTAATATACCCCCATCCAATGGTATATTAAGTGAAGTGTGTTGAGATTGAAAACAAATTCCACCTCAACTGTTGTTCTAAAAATAGATTTTTTTATCTTATTTTTCAACTTCTAGTGGCCACAGAATAACTAGTTGTTCTAGTGGTAATAGAGTAACTAGGAATTCAGTGCGACATACCCTTGTTAAAATAAGGGGTTAGTATGTGGATTTATAAGTAGTTACGTCTGCCACAAATCACTTATAAAACCCATTATTTTGGGAAGATTTTTTTGCTGGGAGGTTAAACAATTCCGGAGTTATCATCCCATTTTGGGGAACTCCCTGTTTCACTCTACGGGGCTTGGACTTCTTGTTCCTGAATTACACGTACGACTGGTGTCCAAACATATAATTGATAATATGTTTGTCTGCTCGATGTCCTCAAAAAGTGTGTAGTGCTTGACAAAGGCAAAGACTTTTGATAGGATAAGCGCCACCATCACTGTTTGGGGGTTTTTAATTAATGTCCTCGTCAACTTGCTCGAATTCGAAAAGAGTTCCACTCGCGAGTGGAATTCGAGCGGGCATTCGGAGCTCTAGTTCTATCACACGACTTGCTCTTGTTGAGTCCTCGATTTATATGTGTGGAGATGGCGTGTAGCGCTGTTGTCGTGGTGTACGGCTTACGGGACCCATGATGGTGGTCGGCAACCATATATACGCTGACCAATATTTTTTAATGAAAATAGAGTACATATACGAGGACTACTACATAAGTTTATATGTATAGCCTATATATTGCCAGGCGCCATTTGACATTTTCATTGAGAATATCACATATTTTGGCCTCAACGTACTGAGTACGGTTTGAGATACGACCATGTGTTGCGGTTTACAATGACTTGAAAAATCAATTTGACAAAGAATGGAATTTATTTTATAAAGATATTTTTATAATTTTTGACAGATAACATAATCATCTTTCCGGTGAATCAAAAACGATAAAATTAGGTCTAGTCAAAAGGTCAAACCCCCATGAATAAATCATAAAAATGAAAATAGAAAAAAATTAAAAAAATAAATAAATAAAAAGCGTTTTTTTTATTTGGGATGACGACTTCTATCTTGTTTATCAATATATTCAGGCTTAATCCCACAGTCGTTATTTTAAGATTTTATTAAAACAACTTTAATTTATTAGTGGAAAAAATTGGCGATGTTTACCAAGGGGTAATGCAGGGAAGACTATAGTTTTGCATCTGGCCACAGATCCTCAGCAGTTCCCTTGTTTCTTGTTTTTCAACAAGAAACTTTTTATACCCATGTGTCAATTGTTCACTGAAATAGATACGTGTTCAAAGAAACTCTGATTGAGAATTTCTTTGGCAC
The DNA here is from genome assembly GCF_047663935.1 of Musca autumnalis. Lineage (NCBI taxonomy): Eukaryota > Metazoa > Arthropoda > Insecta > Diptera > Muscidae > Musca > Musca autumnalis. Next base: position 119,524,865 of record NW_027411755.1, on the reverse strand, counting down.
TACCTAAACCCGTACAACTTCACTTGCAAACAAAACCAAATCCTTCCCACAGCTATGCGTTCGTTGAGGCTCAACAAAAAAACACAACTAATTTGTTGGCGTTGCTTATTACAGCAATAAACCACACTTTAGGCGGTGCCTGGTTCCCGAAACTATAGTCTTCCCTGCCTTACCCCTTGGTAAAAGATCGCAATTTTTTCCCACCAATAAATTAAAGTTGTTTTAATAAAATAATAAAACAACGACTATGAGATTAAGCCTGACGATTTTGAAAAAAAAGAATAAAATAATTTTTTTTTCAATAATGTAAAAATTGTTTGAAAATATCAGTGTTTTTGTAAGCTATAAATAAAATTAAAACATAAATAAAAACAAAACGAAAAAATTGGTTTGAAAATTAAAAATAATTACTCCTCGGTGTTTCATAAAACTCATATGTTTAAAAAAACTTATAATTCTTATAGGAAAACGGTAAGAAAAACCACACATGTAATTTCAATAAATTAAAAAAAAGTGTTAAACGAATTGAACGGTACGTGTACAAAAGTATCTTCTTGCGAAAATGAAAGAACATGGAAGTTCTCCACTCAATTTGGAATTTCATTACAAGTTAGTATCTGAGGAAAAATAAAATAGTTCACTTTGTATAAACGATACGGTACTACACATTGAGAAAAGCTACAGGCCAAAAAAAGGGACGAGAATTTTGTAATACATTAACAAAAACTCAACTAATTTTAAGTTAAACTATTTCTGACTAGGGTTGGTTCTCTGGTTTCGTTGGATTCACATGCATTTGTGAAGCAAATCAAAAATAGAGGACTAGAGTTCGTCCACTGAAAATAGAGGACAATAGAGTACGTTATAACAATAGAGTACAGACACCTAAAATAGAGTAGTGTCCTCTATAATAGAGTACGGTTGGTCACCGTAACCATATAGCTATTTCTGACGCTTTGTGGGACTAAAGCCTCAAGGGTCTTTGCTAGGGACGAAAAAATCGAAATCGGTCTGTACACGCGGACAAATTTATGTTAGAAATATGTTTGGATCCAAACAAATATATGTTTGGGACCGGTTGCAAAGAAATATATGTTTGGATCCAAACATAATATGTTTGGGTCCAAACAAATATATGTTTGCAACATTTTGTAACATATCTCAATTTGATATATTTGGGTAAAACATATTTTTTATGTTAGAACATCTTTTTCATGGGTGGAGAGAGGATGTTTGTCAACGAGAGTAATAACAGTGCTCTCGCGGCTGCGGAATGCTGTTTTATAATAAAGAGTTGTGTGTATTGTATAATAGAAGACGTAGAAGCGAAGAAGGGGGCTTTGGTGCTTTGATTGTGTGTATGCGTCAAACTCGTGTGTTTCTTGTTTTGTTGTTGTTAACCAACGTAGCAGGCGAAGAGGATAAGAAGAAATGGTATGAATTATTTCGTTTTTTCTTTCGTCAGTGTTTTAGTTGCCAGCGTAGCGTCAAGACGGTAAAGTGAGTGAATAAATCAGTGTTTTGTGTTTTCTTAAAGAAATTGTGTTTTTAGTAAATTAAATGCCCAACACATTTTATAATTGAATCGAAAAGTTGAATGGAATTATTTTATTGGACAAGAAAGAAATCGCATTTAATATTGGTAATTACACACATATGTATATTTGAAATATGGTATATCCATATTTATTTATTACATAATCATTTGATTCCAGATGCCGATTCCCCACTGATGATGTCAACTTTGAGTAAAATTTGTTTTATTTCACAACTAAGGAGATGCGTTCAACTACGTTTCTATATATTTTTCTTTTTAAAAGTGTGACTATTTACAAATTATTTCAATCAGTTTTTCTTTTATTAAAGTGTGTTATGTATTTCTTTGCAATTTTGTATGTACCTATGTGTTTGTTGTTCTTTTCCTTTCAATAAACATCCTCAACATGTGTGTGTATACTATAGAGATAGCCAGTGAGTTCTTACTGAGAGCAAGTGAGCACACATTTCAAAGTGTTTTAAATTGAATTTTACGCTCCCTTGCTCTCAGTAAGCGCCCACTGGTGCATGTGTTTGTTTTTTTTTTTTGTGCCTTTTGGGTTTGTATTTTTTTGCACCCAAACATATAAAATGTTTGCACCCAAACATAAAATTGTTTCCACCCAAACATATCTTTGTTTGCACCCAAACATATATATCTTTGCACCCAAACATAAATATCTTTAAACCCAAACATAAATATGTTTGCACCCAAACATATATTTGTTTCCACCCAAACATATAGTTGTTTGCAGACCCAAACATATATTATGTTTGGGACTGTTGCAAACATATATATGTTTGCTGCAGAATATGTTTGGGACATATGTTAGAGAGGCCTTTTTTTTGCGTGTGTGTATATTATAGAGATATCAAGTGAGCTCTTACTGAGAGCAAGAGAGCATACATTTCAAAGTGTTTTACATTGAAATTTACGCTCCCTTGCTCTCAGTAATCGCCCACTGGTGCATGTGTTTGTTTTTTTTTTTTTTTTGTGGTTTTTGGGTTTGTATTTGTTTGCTCCCAAACATTTAAATTGTTTGCGCCCAAACATATAAATTGTTTGCACCCAAACATAAATTTGTTTGCACCCAAACATATAATTTGTTTGCACCCAAACATATATTTGTTTGCAGGACCCAAACATATGTTATGTTTGGGACTATTGCAAACATATATTTGTTTGCTGCAACATATGTTTGGGACATATGTTAGAGAGGCCGTTTTTTTCTGCTTGTACAATTCACCATTGTAAATGATGGTGGTTTATCCTCGGCAGGAAGAGATATGGTGCGACGTAGTACTTCGCCCTGTCATTCCCGGGGTGCTCGACAAACTGTCGATTGAAATAACTTGCGCACCTCTTCAGATCGGTCAACAAATCCTCGCCAAACTTAACTGCGTTCCTGTCTTACTTCTTCTTAGGGTTCGAGAGTGACTAAACTTCAATGTTGCAACTTTTTAGATGATTTAACCACTTGTTCCTCCTATGCTCACTGACCAACCTTCCAGTGTCAGTTCCCTGACTCTAGGGTCACTGGGGTTGGCACGATGAAGTTCATGACGCTTATTTGCTAATCCCGTTGCCTCTGCTAGGAAGTTTGGTCTCACTTCGGTTATTCGACCAGCAGGTATATGGAGTGCGGCTGCAGCAGTGAAGTCGTCTCGGAACGCCCTTTCTTCTACCCGAACATCAGACGGTTGTGCAGATTCCTGAAGCGGTAATTAGTAAACTCTCTGAAACTAGGCCAAGCCTCATAGAATTCCAGGAGAATTAATTGGGCAGTTGACTAGGGTTAGACTTAGGAGTCCATAAACTCTCAATTCCACTGAAGACATAAACAGCTCTGTGAACTATCTTAATAAGGTAGCTATGAACAATCAATCTTACCCTTTGACATATCCGGGGAGGAAAATCTCAACCCGTTAGGTGGAATAAAAACCTGGCAACGTTTAGTAAAGGGCATGCAACAAGGTCAATAAAAACAAGCTCAGCGCCGATTGCGATACATTCAAAATATATTTCATTAACAACATTCAACAACATTTTCTTTAGCCCCATTTCGATAGGACTTGCGGTTTCCAAGCAAAATCGCGAAAAGCTAAAAATGTGAAATTTGAACGCGATTTATTTAAAAATCCCTACAGCGATTATTTTGGATTTTTCTCATCTATAAAGATTGCTGTTCCAGAATCCGCAAGATCTTCCCAGTTGTAAGCTCCTTTCATTTAACGTTGGTTCAAGAGCACCGTGATATTGTAACCTCTGCCGTTCGGCTAATGATAAAAATGTAACACGCGTCAAACAATTTGGAGTCGCTTTATACCAATTAGTCCGTCCGTCTGTCTGACTCGAGCCCATTATAACTTTCGAACAGGTCAACAGATTTTGTCAAATTTTTAGTATCGCAATATTTTGCTCAAACTTCCTTTGGACACTTCCCCAGCCAGACTTCAAAATGTTTCCCTAAAATCTTGAGCAAAGTCCAATTCGATTTTTTCGAGACCTAGAGTACGTTCGAATATGGATCGATTCACTCCTTCAGGTACCTCCAACACAAAATTTCAATTATCCGATTTGACCGAAACTTTAAACATCCTCAAATTACTTCCATACGTTCATATTTCAAATACCAAGATGGTCTATTTGGGACAACATCTTCGGATACATCCCTCACAAAAGTCCAACCTCAGTGTAGTAGTATAAGGGCCGTTCGAGGAGCCATTGCACATTTTGATCAATGTTACTTCTTGAGGTCACGTTTACAGCGATATTGTATTTTTCGTGGGTGAGTCCACGGTTTTCCCAGGATTGGTACAAAAGCTCTAAACCTCACGCCGAACAACTAAATTGACTTCCAAAATGAAGTCCACTTCCAAAATGGACTTTATCAGTCTATTCTTTCAGGTATAGTCTGTACAAAAGTGCAAAACTTTTGCGCTTTCATCGAAGTCACATTTTTTAGCATAACACCAACATTCGAGAAGTTGTACACCCCAAATTTTTCGAAATTATTGTCGGAAAGTTTATACGTCAAAAAAAGGAGACGAAATTCTGAAACTTCCTGGCTACCATTTACAGAAAAAAAATTTGGCTATGCAGCCCGTATTCGATTAGTCTATATAAAAGTCTCAACTAAGACAGGGTGAGAGTATATCTCTGTAGGCAAACCCGACTGTTACTTTTTCTTGTTTTCCAGAAAACAAAAGTTATGAATTTTCATAAGTTTGCCTCCGCTGTGCCGACAGAAGGGATTGGTCGTTGGAAACCATTGATGTATCAGATGGAGTTTTTCGATTTAATCTATTTTTTCAGGATTTAGCTAAAATCTTGCCGAGCTCTTTTAGAGATATTTTTTCGATCATGTTTTTGCGAAGTCTCAAACAGTACTGCGAGTAGGATTCGGAGTCTATGAGTCGTAGATTGCATCGCCCGGCTCCTGATTTTTTTTCTTTTTTAATATAATTTTCTAAATTTTTAGTTGGCTTTCACTGACTCTATTACTTCTGGTAAAATAGTAAAATTTTGGTGTTTTTATGCACTTATATTTTCTTACAATAATACAAAACTTTTTTAATTGCACTGAAGTTAGTGTTTAATATATGTACTTTAAAGAAGAAACGGCGTTATGTTCAAGTCGAACTGTTTATATCCTCCAAACACTGTATATATCTATTCGACATATTCGCACTTTTTGCATGGAAGTTCTTCCACCAAAAGGATTTCCAAAATAAATATTACTGACGATATTTTTAAAAATTATTCTAATAGCCTCGAATTATAGAAAATCTTTCAAAAGCTTTCTCTGTGGGATTTAGAACCCAAAACGCCAAATAAGAGCTAATGTGGTTGAATTCTGGGCAGTATACATTTGAAATTTTCATTGGAGAATTTCTGTATGGGGACTATAACGAACTTGGTCTGATTTGGTTAATTACAATTCTAACTTTGTGGCAATATTGAATATGCATAAAATCGTAAAAAAAACTTTAAAATACCTTTACGTAACGATACGCAACATTTTTAAGTTTCATGATTTTTGGTCAAGTTGGGCCCCCCCCGAAATGAAATCCTGCGTACGTCCCTGCCTGGCTGTGTTGCAAAACTCGGATATTTCAAAGCGTGTCTTCTAATGTCGTACATACCGGTGCACAGTGTCCAGTTTTACGAAAAAACTGGCTAAAACTCTAAAAATGAATGGATTTTGACATAACCTTGGGTTCTTATGTTTTTCGGATCTTACCTCAACTCCAGAAATATGCAAAATTAAAAACACATTTTAGGGTTAAGTTCGTACTTCATGTGAGTTTGAGCAAAATTGTCATACAAAAAATCATTTTAGAAGAATGGTGTCAAAGACAAAAATATTATTCGCTAAAGTTCACAAAAAGTCACCAAAGAAATGAAACCTATATTTGCATTACATACCAAGAAAATATAAGTATCAATTTTGCAAAAAAAGAAAAAAAAAACAAGTAAGAACGGCGTTAAGTTCGGCCGGGCCGAACTTGTTATACCCTCCACCACAAGTTGTATTGAATTAAAATGGAATAATTAGTTTCCTTTCGTGCATGAAGAAGAATAAATACTAAATTTCAGCAATTTCGGTAAAACAATGTGAGGCACTATTCTATGGGGGCTATTTCAAAACGTCGATCTATACCGACAAATTTCTGACGGAAAGTTTTTCGACTAAAAGAAGACTAAGTACCAAATTTCCTATATTTCGGCAAGAGAATGTGGCTAAAACTTAAAAAATACCGAAAATGAAGAAGTACGCTTCTATGGGGATATAGGAAGACGTGGACCTATACTGATAATACTCTTCTGGAATATTTTATAACTCTTGGAAGACGAAATAACGAATTTCAGCCATTTCGGTTGAATATTGACGTCACACTCTTCAATATTACGAAAATCGGGAGGTACCGTTATATGGGGGCTATATCGAAACGTGGACCTACACCGACGAATTGTAGTCAGAAATGGGGCAATATGAAAGCGTGGACCTGTACAGACATATTTCTGGTGAACAGTTTTATATGACATTGAAGACTAAATACCAAATTTCAGCCATTTTGGGTGGAATATTAAAGACACAACCTTCAAAATACGAAAAATCGGGAGATACCTTTCCATGGGGGCTATATATAGGCGTGGACCGATACCGACAAATGTAAAGGGGAAGTTTGAGTACCCTCAACGAAGTCGAAATAACAAATTTCAGACATTTCGGTGGAATATTCAGGTCACAACGTCCAAAATACCGAAAATCGGGAGGTACCGTTCTATGGGGGCTATATGAAGGCATGGACCGATACCGACAAAGTTCTGGGGAAGGTTTTATACCACCAACGTAGACTAAGTACCAAATTTCAGCCATTTCGGTGTGATAATGTAGCTAAAACCTTCAAAATACCGAAAATCGGGAGGTACCGTTCTATGGGGGCTATATGAAGGTGTGGACCGATACCGACGAAATTCTGGGGGAAAGTTTTATACCCCTAAAGAAGACTACGTACAAAATTTCAGCCATTTTGGTAGGATAATGAAGCTAAAACCTTAAAAATACCGAAAATCGGGAGGTACCGTTCTATGGGGGCTATATAAAGGTGTGGAACGATACCGACAAAATTCTGGGGGAAATTTTTATACCCCCAAAAGAAGACTACGTACCAAATTTCAGCCATTTTAGTAGGATAATGAAGCTAAAACCTCAAAAATACCGAAAATCGGGAGGTACCATTCTATGGGGGCTATATGAAGGTGTGGACCGGGGGGAAAGTTTTATACCCCTAAAGAAGACTACGTACTAAATTTCAGCCATTTTGGTAGTATAATGAAGCTAAAGCCTTAAAAATACCAAAAATCGGGAGGTACCGTTCTATGGGGGCTATATCAAAACGTGGACTTTTGACTCTCTATCTTTTAAATTGCGAGCTGTATCTTGATTTCAACAGACAGACAGACGGACATGGTCTAATCTACATAGAATTTTATGCTGATCAATAATATATATACTTTATAGGGTCTCCGACGAATATTTCGATGTGTTACAAACGGAATGACAAATTTAATTATACCCTCCATATGGTGAGGGTATAAAAAAAAAAAACAAGAATTTAAAATAGGTGTGCAATGTTCTAGCATTTCTACAGTTTTGGCAATATTTGAGTTAAGGCCATGTTTATATTATATGCATGGTTAACCTTCTTAATGAGGATTTATTTGACGTATACACAAAGAAATTGTCATTTGAAACCCAGTGGGTTTGTTAAATCCGGTTATATATAAATAAACGTACTGTAAGATTACTTGGAATCCTTGCATATTAGACATATGGCAACTTTACTGACAAGAATGCGAGGAATATTTGCCTTAAAAAAATTAACCCTCGTGCGAGTCATAAAAGGTCCGTTTTTCCACAAATCTTTAAAATCTCCTATAAAATGTGATCGTATGAGATTAAAATATTCTAGAAATTTGTTCGACATTATATTTTACTATAGGTCCTAGAATAAATCAAAACTCTTTATTTTACCTAAACGCCAGGAAGTGTATCTGCAAGATAAAATAACACATAAAAACGAAAAGTGCAAATATGTGGGATGTTTCGTTGGAAATTGGTAAAAACTCTTCCTTTTATATGAAGTAATATGGCATACTGCCCAACTCGATCTTACTCGCAACTATTTTCATAATTTATTGTGAAAATTTACCTTGTAAAAAATCAACAAGTACGGGATTCAATTATTAAAAAAGCGCTCTTCATTGTCGACACTGAACACTTTATATTCGTTTCACATTCCTTTCATTACAATTAAAAAATATATTTAAAAATCGTAGTTTATTTTGGATATTATCATAGTTTTATAAACATCTTAAATATTGAGAAAAAATAAAAATTCCAAATATGGTCACTTTGACCACTTACTACACATGAAACGTATATATTTTTTCATAACTACACGCAGTGGGATCCTATAAACAATATTTGACCCTATTTAGTGTAAATTGATAAATTAATTTTTCGATTTTTGGCCAGGTTTTTCGAAAAATTGGACACTGTACGGTGGGAGGTAACAGTGACGTTGATCCCCAAGGTGAGTAAACTAAGCCACTGTGTACCAAAAGACTATAGACCAGATAGAATTTCTTCCTCTCTACTAAAGATCCTAGACACATTATTAGACCTTGAAATTAGATCTAACTTATGCCCAACTCAACTTAGCAAAGCACAGCATACATTCATCAAAGGAAGTTTATCGAAACCGGTTTACACGGCGTAGTGTTGTACATCGAGAAGAACCTGGGGAAATCGAACTTCACATTGGCTGCCTCCCTCGATTGACAGAGCCTTGGAAGACATAGATGTCTCCTCTATCTTGACTGGGTGAATCGATGGGATGCTTGAAAGCAGAATCATTCATACGCCGTTAGAAGAGAATTCTATTTGGAAATCACATACTAGGGGTACACCTAAAGTGAAGTATGTTCACCACTGCTTGAGTAATAAACGAAATACTGAAGGATTTCGAAGACTTGAAGATTAAGATCGTTGCCTATGCTGATGAGGTAGTCATCACTATACGATTTGAATTTATTCATACACTATCTATACAAATGGCTATCCAAATAGGATAACCTTTCACAAGAAGAAGGAAAATCGGAAGTTTTCCACTACCGGGTTTAAATGAAGCAAAATATCTCGGTATAATGCTCGACCACCAATTGCAATGGAAGATGAACCTTTAAGAACTCAATGAGTAAAAGTTGGGGATTTAGACCTCAGAATTGGATTTATAGAACTGTTGTCCTGTCTGTCCTGTCTTGACATATATGTAGATGTCTTGTATCACCGACGCACAATAGTGCCTCAGTGGACAAAAACGAAAAATGTGTTGTCGACTTTTTATAATTTTATGGTTTTATTTTATTGATAACACTTCAAGTAGGACAATCGTGAAAGAATTTTGTCGATATATAGTGTTACTATAAAGTTATAGCTCCTCAAATATAGGAAATTGTTTGTCGGTAGCTTATATTGAAATTTATATAAAAAGGACCACATGCTCAAGGAACTGTATTTAAACAATTCATTAAAAATATTAAAACTTCTGAATTGGGAATTAAAGAGTAGCCAATCGACTTCCTTTTTATGTACAAAAAAGTTTACATAAAATGTTTATACATAAAGAACCGTTATGTTAATTGAATCAAGAGCTTGTAATACATTAGTGTGTCTAAAAATTGCAGCAAATTTCAGCTTCGGCCATTTGGTACATGAAACAGACATCCCTTTCGAATAAAATTATGCAAAAATTACATCCCACGAAATTCGATTCTTTGAGACACAACTACGTCTTCATGAACAGTGTGTACAAAATATGCAAGTTTCCTGATTTTGCCTCAGTTTACCAATTAACCTTATTTGACGGCCTCCTGTTATTTTTGTTAATGCGTTGTCGAAAACACTTAAAAACATTGAATCTGAAATAATTTTGCTAATAGGTTATGCCACTATTTTGATAGGAGTGGGATATTGTTGTTATATGTATGATAAATTCAACCTACAAACGTTTTAATTTTAGACATAGAGTATATTTTAACTTCTGAATTGGGAATTAAAGAGTGGCCATTGGCCTTAAAAAGTTTACATGGCTTTATCTTCATTTAGTTAGCATATGTTTTCGGACATTTCACGTCAAAAAATTGTGATAGAAAACCGTTAGTATAATTTAATTTATTTCAAATTCAAACCAACTATGGGGCAACCCCAAGCAGGTTGTTAAAGAGGGAATATAAAAAACAACAGTACCGTTATATACAGGAACTACATCCAAATCTGAAGAAATTTTTGCTTAAATCAGCATATTAAAATTTAAGGCTATTAAATTAAAATTGACTGAGATATAGCAAAATCGGAGAATTATATATATGGGGGCTACAGCAAGATCTGAACCGATTTTTGTCAAAATCGCTAAAACTTCTTAACGACCTAAGAAACCATCACATATTAAATCTGAAGGATATCCAATTAAAATTGATTGATTTATTGTATAAACGGAGAGAAAATATATATGGGGGCTATATCCAAATCTGAACCGATATTGACAAAATTTGGTATTTTTCATTCCTATGCCCTCATAAGTACATGTACATGCTCGACGATAGGCTGTCATATAAGTTGAATCTATTTTAAGGACCCTGGAGCTGATGCAAGTCAACTTAAGTGGTTCTGAGAGGCCGGTAGTGGTGTTTTTCCTGCTCTATCTAATTCAAGCTTGTTAACTTGTGTAGAGATCTGCTAGGAACCCTACAGAACGATATCACTTTCTGTTGTGTACCGGGATACAGTGACATTGTCAAGAATGAAATTACCGATGAGGTAGCATTGCGGGATCACACTATCCCAATATAAATCCCCCAATATGTCACGTTACAAATAAACTCGGCAACTTCTATACAGAACTAACTATACGCGAATGGTTGCATCAACTGCAGATCGTAATATTTCTTCCAAACATAGATCAGTTTCGGAAGTGGACTATATCGGGCCACTTCTTGACATTCAAATATTTGTGGTTAAGTGCAGGTTAAGAGATCTTCGAGTATAGTTTTTCTTTCGAAATTTTGGTAGCTCTCGTTCTCCTGATTACAATCCTGAGATAAGGCCTAAAAGTTGTTAAAACCGCTTTCCACAAACTGCAATGACTAATGTGCTCCATAACTAACAAATTGAGTATCCACTTAACTTAACTTTGCAAATCGTATTATGTCTTTAAGTTCCAGTATTTTTCCAGCCAATTTCCCTAAGGTCTACTACTTTGGTTTCATAAAGTAAAACGTCGGGGTTGTTTGGACTTCATGAAATTATTGCGCTGTACATACATATTTCAAAGTTTATAGAGGAGGGCGTACAATGCTTGGTCTAGCCCAACATAACTGCTTCCTTACGTGATATTGCTTGCCAAACTTCTTGAAATAAATTCCCAATTTGGTAAACTAAATTTAAATCAATTTTTTAAATTCAATTCTTTAATTGCACGCTTTTTGTTACAAGATTTCTAGGATCTGCTGCGATAAAAAAGAGGCGAAAGAACGTTTCTTAACGTGCAAACAACATTTGCCACTTGAGACACTTAAAAATCTTTTCGTTGCTTTTTACCTTTTACTGTGACATTTTCCATGCTGCCGGGTTTGGATGCAATTTTTGCATTCATTTCATACCGCCCTCCCTTCCCTTCGTCAAACGAAACCACATGCCAGTCCAAAAAAAGGATAAAAACAAGCAATTTGAAAACAGGAAAAATGCAAAACTAATTGTTTTCATTTTTTACCTTTTTTGCTCCCGCTTGTTCACAAAAGCGTCACATTTGCATAAAATCTCCTAGCAGGCAATATTCTACCACCGTCAGTTTTAGTCAGATCCATCAAATGGAAGGAAATTTGAAATTTGCATAAATGCAGCTTCTAAGAAAGAATTCGGTGTAGTCTCCCTCCATCAGAGGTTTGAAGCATATAGCAGGGTGTGTGTTTGCACCACTTGAATGGTTCTTTTTTTGTTTTCTCATGTAAGCGGGTATGTACCACCTATGCATGTAAGTATAAATGGAGGGAAGAGTCTATTCATATGTACATATGTATGTAAGTTGAACTTATGTACGTTTGCAATTTAAATACACTTCTCATATGTTAATTTAATGGGATATTTATTATCTTTTAGGACATCATCATATTCTTATCCCGTATTCCAAGTGTTTAGACAAAAAATTCAAAATGGTGGATGAACTCGGTGGGATGTGAATGGGCTCATGAGTACTTTTTGTGTGTAATTTCATTTTTGTTTTTGTTATTTTGTCATTAAAGAAAAATCAAATCTCATGATTTGTAGCTACCTACATGGTATCTGGCCCTTTAAGGAACAAGTACATATGTCTAATAAATAATTCATAAGTGTTTTATTTATGCTCGCAAAATGTCGTTGTACAGAAACGAAAGATTACCTTTTTTCCTTTCTTTTTATATATGTAAATATCAAAATCATTTGCTAGATTCAAAAATTGAAATACCCAAATTCCGAAAAAAATCTATAACAAGACCTAAAGGTAAGAAAATTATTATTTATTTTTTGATTTCAACAACCCAAGCCATACGGGCCATAGTACAATCACTAGATTATTGTGATCAAGGGTATTTCATAATCGGCCCGTCTGTCCTGCAGTGAGTCTCAATAACATAATAATCTGCTAAAAATCGACGATCACTTTGAAGATTTTTGACGATTTTCAAACTTTTATTGAAAATTTTTCCGATTTTTTGACCAAAAACTGTTTGCATATTTTTTTGCATATTTGCATAGACATATTAAAAACATATGACCCCGTTTTTGAATTTCTTTGAAACGAATTTTGGTCCAATCAGAATCTTCGTATCTTTATTAATAAAAATATGCGAAATCCTTTGTCTAGTTATGACAAAAAAGTGTACAACAAATTACCCTTAAAACTTATTTACTTATTTGGCCTCTACAGGACATTTGTCCTATAAGCCGAACTAAGAAAAGTTTCGAAGCCTTGGCCCTCCAGTTCTGCATGTGCCGCTACGTGCCCTGCATTTATACACCTTTTTAGAAGGTTCATCATCGCTCATTATTTTGACATGACCTAGTCAACGCTAACGCGACGATTGGAACCTGAGCATCCTGTGTACCGTCCACAAGAAGGGAGATAAGACTGTGTGCTCAAACTACAGGTGCATAAGTCTGCTCCCTATTGTTTATAAAATAGTGTCAGGGATATTGTGGGAATGACTAATTTTTTTTTTATTCTTTTAATTATTTTAGACAGATGATACAATATAAGCCCCAGGGGGAGCTCGTTGAAATTTTTTGGCCCAGCATAACTGATTCTCTGCTTCGTTATTTCAAGGCGACATCTTGCAACTCTAAGATTATTAGAGTGTCGAGTGGATATTCCGTTTTGAGAAAAATTCGTGTGGAATTCTATAGATCTGGAACCATTTATAGCCTTGAACATATATATTAATAATTGTTGTTTATATAACCCAGCGATAGGGAGAACATTCTTTGCGACATTTTTATATAAATCGACTGTAGAGTACCTTAGCGGCAGATTATACACAAGCTTAGGGCTTTATTCTGGGCAGCTTGCAAGGATTTAAGACTCCTAGTATTCTTATGCCCGTATATCAAAGGTAAGTATGTAAGATGCGAATGAATTAACGACATGGTTAATGGTTTTGGTATCAGTATTTAATTTATTCTTAAATTTATAGAGGATGCCTGTACCAGAAGAAATCTTGGACATAACGTTCTTAATGTGACAATCCCATGATAAGTTGCGGCTTAGGGTGATACCCAAATATTTTACAAACTCGGACTCAAACATTGGTAAACCATCCACATACACCGACATTTCCTCATTTATTAAGGCCGCATCATATTCAATTTGCGCTTTTAAAACAGCATCATGATTATAATTGTATAACAAGCACACATCATCAGCGAACATAAATAACTTTCCAAAAAAATTTATATTTTTCATATCATTTATGTAAATTTTGAAAAGTTCATAGCCACCAAATTAATTGGGTCATACCAATGCGGCTTTAGACCTGGCAAATTCAACATTGACCAAATATTCCCTGCGAAAAATCCTAGAGAAGACCCAAGAGATGCAGGTCAACACCTATCATCTTTTTGTCGATTATTCCAAGCCATGTCAGAATCCGGTATCCCCACAAAGCTCATTCGGCTTTGTAAGATGATTTTAACTGATACCCGGTCCTCAGTTATAATAGGAAAGAACCTCTCCTAACAGTCCAACATCCTGCTTGAAAAGGTTATACGAGATGCAAACGTCAAATGAAATTGCACAATTAGCATATAGACATCATGGGTCGATCAGTAAAAGAAGGTCAAACTAGAATCTGCTAAAGTGGGTGTGGAGGTAAACGGCAACAAGAACGAGTAGTTGGTGTTTACGCGCAATGTGTCCATAGAACTCGGACCAACTGTGGAAGTTGGTTCCTATATTTTTGAGGTAGTTAAAGACTGTCTACCTCGGCACCGCCATCAGTTGTGAAGATGAAGAATTGTATTGGCCAACAGGTACTATTTTGGCTTATGTAAACAGTTTTAAAACAAAGCCTCATCTCGTCAAACAATGAAGGCCGATTCTAGTATCTTAAAATTTTGAACGATTTATAATTTGAACGATTTTTCTCAGCAACCAAAAAATGAGTTACTGAATTCAATGCATGATTCTCATTAGTTTAGTGTTACCAATAAAGTACTGCAAGTGCAGTCTTACATGAACTGGAATTTTTCAAGACTAAGACAATATTGATTCATTCAAGTCATTCACACATACTAAACCGAATCTTTCACATCACAGTTATGAACTCGTTCATTTACGACATACGGTTAGGGCTTGTATAGGCTTGACCACATCGAACACAAGCTTGTTTGGTTGTAAGTGGTAAAGTGTCCTTTTCATATTTTGTGGTCATTGTGGTCACTAGTGCGTATATTGGTCGCTTGTGGGTATATTGGTTTTGTGCGTATTGGTCATATGGGGAATTCTGAGTGAAATAGGACACTTTCAAAAAAGTTGTTTTTGATTTCCTTTATTTTTTGCTTTGTTGATGCTGCTCCTTAGCAACACATTTCAGTACATTTTCAGACTTTTTGGCTAATGGTTGCGGAGATATAACACTTTGAAAAAGTAGAATCCTATAAAAACTATATGCAAGGAAATACTCATAACTTCGATAATGTTGGTCAAATTAGAAAAAAAATATTTTATTTTTTTTTTATCAGAGGTCTAATAAAAAATAGAAAAAAAATTGGACAGTGGTCTAGAATGCAATTTTCTGGATTTAATATTTATAATCAATTTTTATCATTGATTGCACTCTTCGATTTTCTTGATTTTTTTGTATTAAACTACGATCAATTACAAATATTCTAAGACCAATTTGTTGGTGGGATTCGAACAAATACTATTTTTTCTTAATTTTTAAAAATTTGTCAATAACATTTTTTCCTTTATACCAGTGCACAGTGTCCGATTTTCCGAAAAACCTGGCCAAAACTCTAAAAATGAATAGATTTTGACCTAACCTTTGGTTCTTATGTTTTTCCGGCCGCTGATTACATTTTTGATATTATTTAACCCTCAGGCGGTCATTGAAGGGGTCTTTTTGGTCCCTCCTCCTATAAAATGTGATCTTATCGGATCAAAGTATTCTACAAATTTGTTCGCCATAAATTTTGACTATGGGTCCTAGAATACACCAAAACTCTATACCTTACCTAAACTCCAGAAATATGCAAAATTATAAACACATTTTAGGGTTAAGGGCGTACTTCATGTGAGTTTTGGCAAAATTGTCATACAAAGCATCATTTTAGAAGAATGCCGTCAAAGACAAAAATATTCTCTGCTAAATTTCACTATAAGTTACCAAAGAAAAGAAATCTCTATTTGCATAACATACCAAGAAAATATCGGTATCAATTTTGCCAAAAAAAACCAAGAAACTAAAATAGGGTTGCAAGCTTCCACCATTTCTACAGTTTTGGAAATATTTGAGTTAAGATCACTTGGATTCCATGCACTTTAGGTGTATAATGTCTTTGGTAACTATACTGACAAGAATGCGAGGAACATTTTTCTTAAAAAATTAACCCTCGTGCGAGTCATAAAAGGGGTCCTTTTGGTCCCTTTTTCCACAAATCTTTAAAATCTCCTATAAAATGTGATCGGATCAGAACAAAATATTCTAGAAATTTGTTCGCCATAAAATTTTACTATAGGTCTTAGAATATACCAAAACTCCAAATTATACCCAAACGCCAAATTGTCTTCGAAAAATGAGCTAGAAACAGCATGATAGAGGCATTTTACAAGAATGGAATTTTCTGAAGGCTAGTGGTAATGGATAGTTGTTCCAAGGAAATTGTTCCAACGAAAAATTTAATAGTTTTGAAGATATGGTGCGAAATATGCAAAATAATGGAGCTTTTAGATATATTATGCATTTTGAGGCAATAAATGCAGCTCTTATCTATAAGTTTGCTTCAGAGGTTTAAACAGAGTAATTGCTAAGATTTGCTCTAAAAAGCCAATATTTAGCTATGTTTATATGAGACCATAAAATCTAAACCCGATCAACACAAACCCCAACAAGTAAAAAAGTATGAGTCGGCATTGCTGACAGATATATCAGGAAAATGTCTAAAATTTCAAAAAAATCAAAAAAAAAAAAAACAAATGTTCATACTGCATCTATGATTTTTGGTACATAGGTTAAGAAAAAAATCAGCATTCCAAATCTGTTTTAGTTACTAACTTTGATCATTGCGCGCAAAAGATATGACCGTTTTAACTATGATAATTAGAAAAAATTCTAAAAAAATCGCGGCTTAATATAATTAGCTGTTATATCCTATTATCGTTAACTGAATTCGTAACATTTGCGATGATGCAAAAAATAATCGCAAAGTCTCAATAGATTCGCGAAAAATCAAATTTGTTAAATAATTTCACGTATTTACAAACATATGTTTGAAACAATAGCGCCCATACTTACGAAAAATATATAAAAAAATTAGAACAGCATCCAGACATTTTGAGGAATAAAGTGAAACCTAAGTTGTGAAGGTTGGAGCTATAGTATTCATGTTATTTGCAAAAATACGATGAAAATATTACGAAAAAATTAAAATCATATTATTCTAATGTTATTTTTTTATGGTTTTATAGGAAAAGTTGGAGAAAAATGTTTGAGTTCTTCGGCATTTTCGTCAAAATTTCACGTTTCCTATTGGATAATATTATTAGAACCTTATATTAAATCACAAGGAATTCCAATTGTGGCATAACGTTAAAATAATGTTATATTGAATATTACAACATCTGAGACGCATATAAACCGCGTAATTATGAAAATGACATGATGCGCATCCGATTTTCCAACACAGGGAATCAATCCCTTTTATTTGATGAACAGTTTGTCAAATTCTATTTGGCGGCCACGATGTAGCATCTGCTGCATATTAGGGTGCAAAATACAGTAAAATGGTCATAATTTCCGCGATGTTCATTTACATTTTATACGCATCCGATTTCAATAATCACCATTAAAAAATACATGATTCTATGCCGTTTCAATATGATCCATGTAGAACCGTGGATGTAGCATCACACTCAATTTTTACAAAAAATCTATTATATCTCTGGATTTACGAGAGTTTTTAAATATCTGTTTTCGCGCAGTTTAAACACGCGTATCGATCTATTTATTTAAGTAGAACTGACACATCCAAAACGCGTTTTAACATGCGATATTTTCAAATAATGTTTTGCAAATGTTCAAAATAATGTTTTCGAAATTTGAGGGGTATCGTATCCGCCGATCTAGTGGGTGGATTTTTACGCGTCGTGGCTTGTTAGATTCAGAACGTAAAAAAAACTAAATTTACGCGGGTTTCCACGAAAATCGAATGACGTTTGTAAATTTTAAACTAAAAAAATAGGTTTTTGAGAAAAATTAACGCACAAAAATTTCGTGTTTGGGCGCAGATTACTGTAATCCTGTGAGGGCTACACCCTCATGTTATACATTACAAAATGCGAAATCGCGAGTACTACAATCAAGCAATAAGATTTTAGGGAAATCCAGCTGCGCGTCCCGATTAGAGCAAAAATTCAAAAAACCCCATTTTTCAGGTTTCAAAATGTCAGCATCCGTTTGAGGTAGATACAGTGGATATAATAAAAAATCATACATTAGAAACTTCAACTCTGAAGTGTACTCTTTAAATTCTTCTTTGAGCATTAAGCTCTACATTGTGTTGTGAAACCACTAATTGGAAAATAACATAATGAAACTGGTTTTCTTCAACGATTTTTTTTCGATTTTTTACATTAGTACGACCACAGCTTCCGCTCAAATTATTATTTTAAGAAACCCCTCGGTGAATCAGGCTAAAACAGTTTATTTTACCGAAATGCGGTCAAAAGTTATGGTATAATATAACTGATCGCGAGTTACAATACTCCATACCTCAGTTTCAACATAAGTTAATTTTCTACAAAAAGCTTGATATACCCTCAGGCTATGTGAATTGAAACTTTCATCTACGGAGATATCGAACGTATTTAGAGTATTTTCAGAATTTTGTGGCCCTTTCAGGACATTTGAACTTTCCGACAAGAATGTGGATTAGGATTAAAGTTCAAAAGTGTTGCGGAAGAGGTACCTAAAGAAATGTACCGACATAGTCCATAGTGGATATTACTTTGGGAGTCATATCGTTTCGATAGATATCGCGCCCACTTGTAATTTCAGTGATCATCGTATAAATTTTGGACCAGTATGCAAGGAACCATGGACATGTCCACGCAAAACATAATATCGGTGAAAACAGGACCACAACGAACAGCATCAGTATACATTTCCAAGGGATCTTCGAACAGACCCTAAACTGTACTTAGACACAAATGTTCAACTTTTGTGAGGATACCCTAAGGAGAGGACCGATATGGGCCATTTTAGAAGTTAAACTAACTTTGGAGAAAATATTAGGAGATCTGACTGAACTGAAACTAAGTTTGGACAAAATATGACGTAGGCTAAATTTTGGACCAAATCAGTTGATCAGTTCGAGAGTTATCGTGCTCTCTAGCCATTATATATGGTGCCATAGGGATTTTTTACACCTTTCGGGCTGTTTTCTCAGGAACTACGGACTTGCCCTCGAACTTGTAGCGTCGTATGGGGGCAGTGAATACAAGATGTTACAACAAAAATCAAAGCGATTCGAGAGCAGGTCCTACACAGAACTTTTCCGAAATTTTCGGTGGGAGGTACCCGAAGGAGTGGACCGATTGAGTCTATATTGGAACCTCATTTAAGTCTAGTAGAAATTTCACGATGTGCAAAGTATGGACCAAATCGGTTACTCCCTTCAAGAGTTATTGTGCGCACAAATTTTTCGAACTTTTGTTGGGGGAGGTACCCGAAGGCGTGGACCGATATAACCCATCTTCGAACTTAAACTAAGTTAGGACAAAATATTACGAAAGCCAAATTTTGGACCGAATCGGTTGATCCGTTCGAGAGCACAAGCCAGCCAGACAGACAGACGGACGGACATGGCTAAATCAACTCCTAATTATCTGTAACACATTTCGTCTAAACATACTTGGGGTCTAAACCATTATTTCGATGAGGCACATTTTGTCCGTATGAAAGTGTTAGCATAAATGCTGAGGGTATAAATATGATTTTTGTCGATTGGGTCTGTACTTTCATAAAATTTGCAGTAGAAGTTATTTGCACACAATTACCTTGATAATGTTGCACAGTGTAATCTATGACACATCACATAGCTCTTGAGTTGAGCGGCTTCACCTTGTTTGTTCGGTGGTTATGTCGGCTTGGTTGATCTTGAACATTTCGTCGTGTGGCTTGATTAGCCTTAAAAATTTCGTTGTGTGGCTAAATGGTCTTGAAAATTTCTTTGGATGGCTTGATTGACTTGAACATTTTGTTGAGCCGGTATGGCTTGATTGGTCTTAAAAATTTCGTTGAGTTGATTTATTTGACTTATTGGGAGCGTTGACATAGAACGACTTAATTTGATTTTGTTCCAATGCTTGAATGGAGAAACAAGTGTCTTGTGCAGATGTTTAGTTCCCAAAGCAATTTCTTTTATCATTTTCTCGTGTTTCCTAAATGTTGGTATGTACTCCAATCCTACGGCCTACGCTTTCTGGTCATAAGGATGGCTTCAGTTTTGGTACGATCTGAACCACCTTGGAGAGCGCAACATTATCTGAATACACTGCACCCCGGTTATATACCTTTCTTGTTAACTGTCTTTCCCGTTTAATTGCCTCACAATCTAAATCCCCAAAATTATATAAATGAGTTCAAACTGTCGCGGTTAACTACTTTTCTATAAGTACTCAATTTCGATGAATACGTATGCTGTGATGAAGATGTCCAGTGTTATATGATAGTGTTATGCTCAATGATGACTAAATTTCTCTTTGAATAATATGACTTATTTATTTTTAGACTTGAAATGAATTATTCGCTATACTCCGCTTTGTTTTTTGACGATTATGTTCTAATTGTTGCCAATTTTTGTAAGGTTGAGATGAGATTTTTGTAACTACCCACATCTACCCCATGTGCGGGATTTTCATAACTACCTTTTCCGCATAACTGCCTGAATTTTTTGGAATTTTATGAAAGGTAGTTAACCCGGGTGCGGTGTATTCAACTAATTTTGAAATTCAGAAGAAAGTCGTACATCCGTAAAACTTGCAGACGCAGTAGCAGTAATAAAACAAGGTCATATAAATTTCATTAAATATTTACTTTATTGAATTAAATTTAAAACATGTTTTTCTTTATGCATTTCGTTTTGCTGTTTTAAAATAAAACCAATTCTTTACTTACTTTCCTATTAAATATAAATAATTTTGTATTTAGAGATAGAGTAAAAGTTGTTCTTTATTATTTTCTAATCTTAACAAAAAATGACTTGATTTTAGATTCTATTTGTGATTCGAAATACATACATGCTTAGATTTAATTACAGTTTCGTGAGAAAGTGACGATCTGTTACAACATTTACAAATGGCTAACTAATTTTATTTTGGGTGGGGCTTGGGAACACATTTAGATGTACAAATATGCAATAATATGTCTACTTAATGCGAACAGAAGTGTTGTATATGCATGTGTATGTATTCGAATTTTTAATTTATATACAAAGTTATTATTTTAAATTAAATATTTCATTTTTTTTTTTTACAATTTAGGATACAAAATGTCTTACTATTATAAAAATCACACTCAATATTATTGGATAACTCTCTAGGTTAGGGTTTAGGCTTTCATTTACGGTACAGTGCGGTTTGCTTGGTGGTGCTGCTGCTAAAGATCAACTTTAGTTTAGTGTAGAACAATAGCAGACGATTTTTGTTACAATCTACGGAGAGGTCACAATGAAACCTTTAGTTGTGTGGGTGTGTGTTTTGTTAGTACTTCCTTTTATGGTAACTCATTCCATGGCTCAGAAGGAGTACAAAAGTAGCAAAATTGTTGCTTTCGGGACGTGATATTTATGGCTTTTGTACCTTAGTCCATTAAGTTATGTAAGGATGCTCTCAAAACAGACCATTGAGGGCCTGTACAGCTGTACCCAATGTCGTGGTACTCGACATTAGGGATTTCTCATGCTGCAGCATTGCATTTGCATCTTCGTTCTCATTCTCATCAGTCAGAAGCATGTCGTCGCACTGATTCATGCCCGAAGATTGACGATATTCCGTGTGCGTTTCTACGGTCATCACATGTTGAGGCATGGATGCCACCGCAGCAGCGGCAACAAATTGCAGTCAATCGATCAGAATACTCTTTGTCGAAGCTTGTGACGTTCCATAGGAGGCAGATGAAGAGGCGGCGCCAGTGGTGGAGGAGGAGGTATTTGCAACATTGGAGCCCGTATATGAAGGACTCTGATGGTGATGCTGGTGGTGGCTGTGATGATGAACCAAGGTATCAGCATAGTATCTGTGTCAAAATACTTTGGCAATGAAGGGTACATTGTCCATGGCTGTAACAGCGGCAGCTGCTGCGGATAGTCTTTGATGATTGGCCGCCGTTGCCATATGTTGTGGATGATTGGGGTTGAGATGGGCGCTCGACGAAGCCGCATGTGTCGCCGATGTCTGGGCAAAATTGATAAAGGCCGAACTACCACCGTACTCAGTAGCTGTACGGAAATTTGTTACGGAGGGTGGTGTTAAAGCTGTTGCTGAATAGTTGTGAGCATTGCCGGAGGAGTATTGAGAAGATGTCGGCCATGCTGTACTACTGCCTTCATTGCTGGACAAGGGAGGTGTAGTAACATTGATGGGTGGCGACATGGAACCATCGGAGGAGTTTGAATTCAAATGACCTCCATGGTATTCTAGACTCTGATCACGTCTGGTGTATTCACGTCTTCTTTCCAAGCGATCATTGGTATTCTCATCGATATCGAGTGGACCGCTGCCAATGTCATGCAACTTGCGCATGTGTTTCTTTAAGTCAAAGTTGCGGCAAAAGCCCTTGTGGCAGACACGGCAGGTGTAGGGCTTCTTGTCGTTGTGCGTGTGCATGTGGAAGGTGAGATTGTAGATCTGATGGAAGGCCTTATTGCAGATGTTGCACTTATAGGCCTTCTCGCCACTGTGGGTAAGCTTGTGGTTCTTGTAGTTACCCTTTTGGTGGAATCCTTTGCCACAGAACTCGCACACAAAGGGCTTGTAGCCCGCGTGGATGCGGGTGTGGGTGTTAAGAGTGGAGGATCGGTTGAAGGCCTTGCCACAAGTCTGGCACTTGTGAGGCTTCTCAGAGGTGTGGATGATTTTGTGGCGGCATAAGGTTGATGCTTGGCGAAACCCTTTACCACACACCTTACAAACAAATGGTCGAGCTCCCGTGTGGACAGGCATGTGCCGGGTTAGATTGTAGTGGGCATTGAACACCTTGCCGCATTCCAAGCAGGAGAATGTTTTCTGTTTGCCACCATTTGCCGAATTGGGGCTATCGTCAATGGAGCTGGGAGAATCGGCCCGAGATCTTTGGGCTTCTGGTGGTGAGCAGGGATCACTGATGGACGATGAAGTGTTGTTGTGACTAGAGGCGGGTGAATGATTGCGTTTGAGTGAGTGGTGATAGGCTGAGGAGGACGAGGGTGTTAGAGATGATTCGCGGGATTTGTGGGCAACAGGAGATTTTTCCAGTGTCTGTTGCAGTTGTGGATGGGCCGAGGCCAAAGCTTGGTGGTGCACCGCTTGAGCAGCAGCGGCGGCTGCAGCAGCTGCTGCCAAATGATGGCTGGTGCCTGGAGCTGCTAATTGACGGCGTAGCGTTTGACTGTGGAGGGAATTTAATGATGCTGTAAATGAACTTAAGTGGGCAGCAGTGGCTGCAGGATTGCCAGCCAGGAGGGATTGTTGTTGGGCGGCAGTTAGAGCGGCATATTGGGCTGCAGCAGCTGCACACATTAATTGATTGGGAGCGGCATAATATAACAGTGGATATTGACTAAGTAATTCCTGGTGACGGCTGGAGACAAACTGTTGAACTGCTGCCGCTGAGGTGGAGGAAACATTATTAACAATCGCTGCCGTGGATGAGGATAAGGAGGCATTGGCCGATGATGGTACATATTTCTTAAAGGCTGAATCATAATTCTCCTCAGCATTGTGGCCATTGGTTGAAGATTCACAATCATCACTGGTCACTTCAATGGGACTGCAGGAACGTTCATCAATGTCCACATTGGTTGTGGGTGCTGCATTCCGTGTATTTTGTTGCTGGTTAGCACTTTGCGACCGTTGATCTGGTTCCATAATTTTTGCTATGGAAAATTTCAACGGACAATTGCGGGTACTCAACGGTGAAGAGAATGATGTTGTCGTTGTGTTGGTGGCGGTGTTGTTGCTCGAAGTGGTGGCACTGCATGAGGCTGCAGCAATTTGCATTTGGGGCTCTGGTGTTTTTTGACCAGCAGCACATTCCATTGTGGGACTCTTTGAAGGAGGCATTGTTACAGCTAAAACGCCTGATGGACTGCAGGGTTGCATGCCACGAGGACTCTGTAATGACAAAACAAACAAAAAACATAAATAAACAATGAGTTGTTGGCAAATCATGAGTCAGTTATTCAGTCAATCAATCAATCAATGCTAGCAATTAGTGCACAGTTAAACAAATAAAAAAACTAAACAATTTGAACTCCAGCATCTTTCACAAAGACACTCCTCTCTACAAAAACTAAAAAAATGAACTTTCCCGTCGGCAGGATATCATTTCTAACCTCTAAAGGGTTGCCACTAATTAAAATTGATTTTATTTTAATGATGATTTCCATGCTGGTTTTGGTTAAACAAAACGCGTGTTTTGACTCTTTGTTTGAAACTTAAGAAAAATAAAAGAATGCAAACAAATCAATTCCTCTCAAAAGGATATCAATTCAATACTCGCGTTTGGCAAACAAACCATTGAACAATAAAATCCATCAATATTTAAATGTAACCCGTGCGGTTTTCAATTAAATTCAAGCCAAGTCTTTCAAATGGAATAAATATTGAATTTGCATACGGCGAGACATACACACTTTTAGCCCTTGTTGGGATAAAAAAATATGTCCTGGATTTTCTTAAAAAAAGAGTTGATATTTTTCTACACAAAAAGCATATTGTTTTTTGGATGAATGGCTCGGTATAAAACCCCGTGAAATTGGGTATGTTTTAAAGCCACAGGATTTTTTGGCGCAATTATTTTCAGTTAAAAATACATATGTATGTAAGCATGTAATTGTGTGTGTGTCTAACTTCCCTTAACTAGCCAAGTGTTATTTGTGATTATTTCCTTAATTGGGGGGTTGAAGAAATCGAAAAGTTCCTTTCAATCGAACCGAGCCATTGCATTTACCACAAGAGTGAAAGAAAGAAGTTGTGCAATTTAATTTGCAATGCAATTTCTTTCTTTATGCGGTTTTCACACTTGGTTTGTGTGTTGTTTGTTTCTTAGGCTTCCTGCTTTTATTTTCGTGATAAATTTAATTAACTTAATTTAACACTTAAACACGATCGCAAATTCAAAATATTTGGAATGATTTTGATTTGTAAGGAACAAAAAACAACTTTTATTTAATTAATAAAATCTATAAGGGATCAAACTTATATTGAAGTCCTAGTAGCGATGGCAAGGGTTAGAACTTCATAAGTTTGTTGTCCCATGATATTTATTATATATTTTCAAAGAGAATTACATAGTCGTCTTATGTAAATTTTGAGTTATTTGGCGCAACACAGAAGTAAGGAAATTAATCCTTGGCAAAAATGGGTTTTTGGAAAAAGTTCCGTTCCTGGGATAATTTCGTGTAAAACGACACATTTTTTAAAACATATTGATAAGACTACATACATATCGCTCATTTACTCAAAAATTTTCGGAGTTAGCAATTTCTATTTTTTCACGATGATATTTCTAAAACTCAACAAGTTTGGAGTTTGACATACATCACCAAAAAAGTTTTTTTCGAGTTTATGAAGCACTAAAACCGTTCAAATCATGCTTGATCTTTTCAAAAAGGGTACAAGTAGTTATTTTATTTTTTGTATAATAGGTAATCTTCTTAAGTTGGGAAGTCGAATATCAAACGCGTTTTTCTCGAAACTGAAATTTTAAAGATGTGACATTTTTTTTTTATATACGATTAATATATTGACCTACATACATATGTATTTTTTGGTGGAAATTGAAATAAAATCTTAGTTTTTATTGTCATTTAATCAAAACTGACTAAAAAGCCCATCAACAAAAACAATACATAATTTTTTGGTTTCCAGATTCTAAAAATTTTAGCAGATATTTAAAAAAAAAATACAAAAACTCGTATTTTGGCTGTACTGCAAGTCTCTAATTTTCGACATCTTGAGGCCTTACTTTCTCAATTTTTGTTTCCAAAAATTATCGTGTTTTATCTCTCCTCAAACATTTCATTTTTTAAGATTCGAGGTTAAAGAAGTAAGGCATTGATATGCAGTTTTCTGTCTCCTACTCATATTCAAAATAAAAAATTATAAAACAATATCGCAGTACCGAACTAATTTAAATTATTGTAACTGAATATTGAAGATTTATATTATCTCTTCCCTTTTTATTTTAATCGACTTGGGTATTATTTACTTCAACTTTTAAGAAGTGGGTAATTTGATAATTGTTTAACGAATTCTGAAGATTAGATCAAACACCCACACCTAAATATGGACATACGCCCATGGCGTTTTCAGAACAAAGGTAGAAAGAATATGTCCAGCGTATAAAATCGAAAGGTGAACATTTTCAACTGTGACAGAACGTATTCTCTGTTGAATATTGAATTGTTGTAATTTTATTTTGAAAATGAAATCCAAAGAAGGAATAAAACGGGATTTTTTAAATTTAATATGTTTAAATATATTTTTTTCGCAGTTTTACGTATTTAATTGTTGGCAAATACGGACTCTTGAAGAGCGTTGTTGTGGTAGGTAGGTTAGTATTTTTCTATGTTACGACGGGTATTAGGTATTGTTGTAACGTAGGTTTGATACGAATTATTTGGGGTTAAACAATTATTAAAAGCAAGACCATTTCATTTTCTTAATTTAAAACGAAGAAGAAAGTTATTTACAAAAATAAAACGGATAGAGTTCGGCTTTTTAAAAATATATTCGACATTTTAAGTTGATTGGACTGGCGAGCAAAAGGAATATTAAGCCATTTAAAAAAAAAATCTTTCAAATCAAATCATAAAATTGTTTTGATCAACACGAATGAATTAACATCTGTCTATTAATGGCTAAAAAACGTTTATTCCATTTTATTATTGGAAAAGGTCCTGCACAAATCAAGTGTTTTTTTGTTATTTTTTTCAAGTTATTTTATGCTAGAGAGTTTTTATCGAATCACCTTATATGTAAGATTTTATCTAGTCGTAAATAAAACTCATCTCAAATACAGACTTTTTAAAATATTTATGATACAGGGAAACGTGGTTGTATAAAAGTTATCGTAAGTTATTATCCTAATTAAAAATGTAAAGCAAGTCAGAAATAAAATTCCAATATAAAAAAACTTTTATCAAAATTTGCATTTTGAATGAAATTAAAATGCAACATACTTTTTTGAAAGCGATGAAAGAAAAATTGTTATATTGTCAATATATAAATACGTGAACCAAACAAGTAGACCAAAAAACTGAAAATGTTTTGGAAAATGTTTGATAAACACCTTTGTAAATATGACAATTTGGTTATCGAAAAAAATCAATTAAATTTTAACTAGATATTTAAATTTGTTTATCAAAGGATTATCGATTTTTTCCTGTGTAAATTGATAACTTGTATTCCAGATTGCAAAATTCCCTGCAAAAAGTGTAGGTAATTACATATATAGGTAGCCCGAACTAAGAATAGATTTCCATCTGTGTCGTTTTGTATATTTCGACACCAGGGCCCGGTCCTAGACTCTTTTTTGTATGGCTAAAAAATGTCATTGGTTTCATTGCTTCACAGTGATTTAGAATTAGATTTTCCTGGCCAAAAGCTAAACTTTTATTATAACTAATTTCTAGTTCGTATATGGCATCCGATTGTAAACATATTGAAACTTAGGGAAAAAATATTTGGTAAAAATGTTAGACTTGACAAGCCTCTAATGACGACAATTTGTTCCAAATTTGGCAAAATTACCGAAATTGTAAGCAAATAACAATTGTTGCAGTTATCGAATTTTTATCTATTGTATCTTAGTATTTTTTATTTCAAATCTATAATATATTTTGTATTTGTTATAGGAAATCCAAGGACCTTGTAAAAAGTTCAAAAGTTCAAAAGTTTTTTTTTTTTTAAAATCTTGGGCAACTTTCAAATAATTTTTTACTAATCTTGACATTCAGAGAAACAATATGATTGCAAGTTTTATAATATTTACACTAGGGTTATGACTTTTTTACAACCTCATATCCCTGTATCACAGTGTGATGAGTTTTGCCATAAGATTACATAAAATCTTAATTATAAGGTGATTCGGTGAAAAAACCTCACGCACAAAATGATTTTAAAATTTGAATTTATCAAAATTATGGACAATTTTTTGAAGTCACTGAAAACAGATATATAATTGAAAATAAACTTTAGAGCCACATGAGATAATTAAAATGACATAAAATTTATTTCTCACTATTTTTCTTCAATTCTGAGAATCGTAAAAATGTCGTAAACGCTTTTATTCAAAAATATAATTTTTTAACAAAAAACAAAAAATTTAAAATTTTTTCAAAGTGACTTTTTTCGCGACTTTTTTAATATTTGAATGAAATAAACGTTATTATAGTTATTAGTAGGCTTATATTTATTCATTCGTGCAACAAAAAAATAATTTTTTGAAAAAAAAATTTTTTCATTTCATATATTTTTTCAAAAAATTATTTTTTTAAAATCGATTTGTGCGTGAACTTTTTTTGTATTTCAATGGAATAAACGATAGCATAGTGATTAATAGGCAAAAATTCATTCATCCCTGCTACAGGAAATCATTTTTGAGGAAAAATGTCAAAAAGTCATAACCCTAATTTACACACTATTTTTAAATCCTCAATTTTTCATATGCGCAGTATATTCTTATAGGAAAGCCGACGGAAACACGAACAAAAATAGGTTATAAACTCCTTAATAGTCATACAAATTTAAGTTAATTCAAATTACATTAAAAAATACGTACAAAGTAGACCATAATTGGTACAGGCTCCAGGGGATTTAATATCCAATTTTGGGCGCCAAAGTTTTGAATGAAGATTTCAAAACTTTGTTGCGTTTCGTAATTTACACTTTATACTTTTCTCCTTTTTTTAATAATTCTATTAAAATCACTTGTTTATGAATGTGTTTTGCAATAATTTTTTTTCAAACAGCACTTGTTTTATTTTTGTCTTATTTAAATTAAATTTATTCTCTTCTTCTATTTCTTTAATACATATTAATAAATTCCTTTGACATTTCTGTTCCGTAACTTTTCACAATTTGTTTGGAAACGCGACGGCGATGACTTTCGGTTGGTTGGTTGTCTTTTTCGTTTGGTTTTTGCTTTGGTGTGATGTGTGTTTTAAACGTTTGTACGGTTGAAAGGCGAATGATGGATGAGCATTGTTTGCTGAAACTATGCTTAAAATTTATGAAATTCCTGACATATTCTGCTGGCAGAAAAACACCCCTACATGCAGTTGATTGAGGGTAGATTTTTGTTGTTGCTGCTGATGTTTGGCACAAAAACAATAAAAGAGCAAAATACATAATAAATAAAGGGCAAGAGAGCAACTACTAACCAGCCAACCAACCAACTACCCTTATTCAAACAAACGACACACGGTTGCAATTCCAAAATATGGCAAAAGCAACAAAACTAGGGGAAATCAACACAAAATGAGCATAACCAATAAAAAAGAGATTGGGAGAGAGTATGCGCATTTTGTAGATAACTCTCACAATTATTTTTTCAATGGTGTGGGCAGATGACTACCATAAAATTATCTTAAAAAGGGTGTTTGCTTCTCTTTGCCAATATTCCCCTTATCACACAAACAGACACACACGTACACTCTCTCACACTACCCCCTATTATCCTGTGAGACAATATTTTCTTCGTGTTGTTCACTATTTACTCAAAAATATGAATGAAATCAGTAAGGACAATGGATGGAGGGTAAATATGAACATGAAGAATTCGACAACAACAACATGATTAAAGATAATCACAGTATGTTGTTGTATGTGAGTACGAGTGAGTATGTGTAGCCCAGTAGACACAAACACGCCCTCTTTAAATATTCATAAATCTCTTTCTTAGCATTTCCATTCCAAAAAAAATATTACTTGGGATGGTCGTTTGTATGTGAATGTGTTTTTTCAGGTCCTGTCTCGAACACAAGTAGGACAGAGATAGTGCGAAGGATAATTTACAAGTTGGACAAAAAAGTGAACATCATCATTTTGTATTTTTGTGTACATAAGTGGGCATCCTCATGGTGTTGTCTCTCTGAATGTACATACCAGCAGCAGCCGTAAATGGCTGACTGGCTGCCTGCCTTTATGTTCTGTGCAATACATAAAATATTTATTAAGTATTAAGCTTTGCTTTTTTAGTTGCTTTTCAAGCGGTGGCTGGCTGCCATCATCAGTTCTCCCCATTTCTTTTGTGGATGGATGGATGGATGTGGATGGCGAAAGTGGGCACCGATGAAGATGAACGAACGAGCGGGGCAAACGCACGCATCAGTTAGAGAATAAAGAAACATAAAAAGACATTCAGCTCCTTTAACACTTTTGGCTCTTCTATGTACAC
This sequence comes from Musca autumnalis, assembly GCF_047663935.1. NCBI lineage: Eukaryota > Metazoa > Arthropoda > Insecta > Diptera > Muscidae > Musca > Musca autumnalis. The sequence continues at coordinate 119,494,345 of NW_027411755.1, read as the reverse complement.
AGCTTCAGATGCATGAAAATAGACAAACGAACAAACTGAAGACTAATGTAAAAGGACATTCAATATTGTTTTGTATACCCTACGTCTTTTTTGTAGTTCTAAATATTGTAGCTGGTAGATAGATGGTGTTTGCTTTCATTTAAATTAGTTAGTAGTGACTTTTAATTTTCATGGGTCATGGACTAATTTGGAGTACGATTGTATTAAAAAAACATTTATTATAAATAAACACATACATACACTTCACGTCAGTAGAATAGAACACCTAAATTTCTGTTAATGTTAGCTTATTTATCCCGAAGCGAATGAATCTACGTGTTTAATCTTGTAGGGATTTAAAGCCTATGATGTTCCGTATCAAACACAGAAAAAATTATGTTTCTAGCTTTTCGCGAAAAGATTTTCTGATCATTTTTCCGATAGTACTATGAAAAATAGACATTTATTTTCGGTCATCAGGATAGAACAGTCATTTTATTTTCGCGAATTGTGGAGATATTAACGCAGAATTTTCTTTCAGTCGACAAAGCGGGGCTTTCTAATAATTTTTCACCAATAAAACCATATAAATAATTCCGCGGACGCCGAAATAACAGCGTAAACGGGTTTAAATTGACAGATACTTGAAACATCTCGGAATATCAATAAGAGTCGCGCAGTTATGTCATATTTCTTCACAATAAGATAGAATATGACACAGATAACCTCGACGGATACATTTGAGTGCTGCGGATGCTGATAACATGGAACATTTTCAAAATAAGTAAGAAAAACGTCAAAATTTCCTATAAAAACCTTGATGTTTTGTTCAATAAAATGATTTTTCCGCGAATAAGTCTACCGTTTAAAGGTTTGGAAACATGCTCCACATTTAGAGGAAAATAATCTGATATGAAAACAACAGCTATTTTAATACACTGGGCGAAATTTTAGTACTTTTTAAAAGCAACTTACGCAACATAAAACCTCAATTCCCATGACTGTGTTTTCCCGCGAAAACGGGGCTTTTACATATGCGAGTTCAGTTTAAAAACGACTAATTCGTAAAATCCGGTATGAAGAGAATAACCTGGTCCATTATTATTGGAACATAACACTATTGAGAACAGTCGCGGACGCCGAAATAAGAACACATATAAAATGCAAAGTCCAAAGGGTGTGTTCAATTTGAAAAATGTGCTAAAATTTCCCTCAGTGTTTTAAAATATCGGATGTTTTCTAGTCAGATTATCTTCCTCTAAATGTGGAGCACATGTCCAAACCTTTAAACGACAGACTTGTCCGCGGAAAAATCATTTTATTGAAGAAAACATCAAGGTTTTTATAAGAAATTTTGACGTTTTTCATACTTGTTTTGAAAATGTTCCATGTTATCAGCATCCGCAGCACTCGAATGTATCCGTCGAGGTTGTCTGTGTCATATTCTATCTTATTGTGAAGAAATATGGCATAACTGTGCGACTCTTATTGATATTCCGAGATGTTTCAATTATCTGTCAATTTAAACCCGTTTACGCTGTTATTTCGGCGTCCGCGGAATTATTTATATGGTTTTATTGGTGAAAAATTATAAGAAAGCCCCGCTTTGTCGACTGAAAGAAAATTCGGCGTTAATATCTCCACAATTCGCGAAAATAAAATGACTGTTCTATCCTGATGACCGAAAATAAATGCCTATTTTTCATAGTACTATCGGAAAAGTGATCAGAAAATCATTTCGCGAAAAGTTAGAAACATAATTTTTTCTGTGTTTGATACGGAAAATCGTAGGCTTTAAATCCCTACAAGATTAAAAACGTAGATTCATTCGCTTCGTGATAACTAAGCTAACATTAACAGAAATTTAGGTGTTCTATTCTACTGACGTGGAGTGTATACAGTTAGACAATAAATATATTGCAAAGACCAAAATTGTAGAGTTGCGTCGTTCATGAACGAACCGGCTCAAAGGAACGATTCCGTGAAAAGAACGAACGGATCCGTATCCAGCTCATTCTTTTATATCGTTCATTTAGATCCCCGATGGACGAGTCATTGCTGCTTACAAAATTAGCAGCATTGGTTTTGCAGTCAAACTCTAAACAAACGCTGCGCTAGCGCAAGCAGCACAAATTTCCACACAAAACAAACAATGATTCAGAGAGCTACTCTCGCTCAGTAACTCATCTCATTCAGTAGCACATCTCGGTCATATCATTCTTTTGCATCATTCGTTCATCTGGTTCTTTCATATCAAAACCACCACCACTACGTTCAGAAACAAAACCACCCCCATTAGCACACAAACAAGCAAGTAACACAACTGTTGTGTCATTCGTGACCGAACATTATCAAAAGAACGATTCGGTGAAAAGAACGACGGAGTCATATGCAGCAGAGAACGAACGACTTCAAAAGAAAAAAATACATTCAAATGTATTGTTGAACGAAAAAGAGCCAACGAACGAAGTAAACGACCCGGATCTTTTTGGTGAACGGAATGAAAAAGATCGATCCGCTCAATGAACGAGATTGCCCAACACTACAAAATTGTAAACAATTATATAATAGTTGTTCGTTTATGGCAACAAATTATGTAAAAACTCTACGGTTTTTTGTGCAAATCTCTTGCTATTGGTCCTCAAAACAATATTCTGTCAATATAAAAAGAATATTCGCAATTTGTAATACATACGAACTAAAATAAGAGTTACTTACTATTTTTATGTGACAAGAAATGTATTGCAAAGGGAAAAGCAGTATTATAAAACTAATCATTTTTGCAAATTTTTGTAGTCATTATGCACTTTTATGACTTTTGTGGCTAATACTCGTAATGGACTAACAGTATTGAATGTGATAAAGTTTAGTGACAAAAAAGCCGTCATGGAGGGTCTTCATACAGGTAAAAACATATTAACACAGACAAGTATGCAAAGAATGAATATTTGACTTAATATGTATTGTCGAATAATGGACCAATGCCAAATAACAAACAGCGCGATTTTGGCTTTGAAAACATCAAAATACCTCTGAAAAGTATAGGGAAAAATAGACCTTTAGTACAGTATTTTGAAATGACACACAACAGAGCTCTATTTCTTCTCTCAATAGTATTGGAGTGACTAGATATTACCCTCTGCTATCATAATAAATCTCAAAAAGTGCGACAAATCCATTATTCTGAAAGTAAATGGGATCAGAAAGTTCAATTTGGGAACCAGTATCCTTTAAGTGGAACATGCCGTGCCTTAATTTTGGGTTAACTAATCTCATTAAAGCGCCAATGAATGTCCAAAGTAGATACAAGTAGAACAACTTATTGAGGAACACTACTTTGGTAATTCTCCAAGAAACCATAGAGTTGGTAATTTTTGCAATTCTTTCATTGTCACCCCCAAGTAGTCCGCATTTGTCATTAATTGCAACAAACCTTTGTATATTTTGACGGAATATTGTTTTGAGGACCAATACCAAGATATTTACACAAAAACCGTATAGTTTGAACATAATTTGTTGCCAAAAACGAACAATTAATATGAAATTTTTTACAATGTTGTACTTTGCAATACGTTTGTTGTCTAACTGTATGTCCATATGCAAGGGTCCGCATAGCTATGGCTCTTCAACCGATTTCGAGTTACCAATGGATAGGAACTCTTCTTTTAAAAATAATAAAATTACTCTCAGAAAAATATATGTTAGAAATATGTTTGGATCCAAACATATATTTGTTTGTGTCCAAACAAATATATGTTTGCAACATTTTGTAACACATTTCAATTTTATTTGTTTGCGTACCAACATATTTTTTATAAGTGGAGAGAGGATTTTTGTCAAAGAGAGTAACAACAGGGCTTTCGCAGCTGCGGAATGCTGTTTTATAATAAAGAGCTGTGTGTATGGTGCAATAGGAGACGCAATAACCAACGTAGCAAGCAAAGAGGAAAAGAAAAAAATTGTATAAATTATGTTGTTCTTTTTCTTCAGTTCTCTAAATACAATCGTTGAGTAAAGACGGTAAAGTGAGTGAATAAATCAGCGTTTTGTCTTTTCTTAGTAAATTAAATGCCCAATACATTTTATAATTGAATCAAAAAGGTGAATGTAATATTTTATTGGACAAGGAAGAAATCGCATTTAATATTGGTAATTACATCAATACATTTTTCATATACATACATACACTGCCGCTCACTTGAATAGAACCCCCCTGCGATTATTTTTTCAACCTACATTCTTTCGAATTATGTATACAAGATATGATGTTTTTAAGTTTTATTATATTTTGCTTCATGTGTTTAGAGTAGACTTAGTCATTCATTTATTTAAAGTCTCAAAATATGACGGCCACACTAGGATATCCGCATTTCTTTTCAAAAATTTAAGTTTTGATGATTCGAAGTGTTCAAAAGATTATAAAATCGTTGTGAAATTGCCACTCGGGACATCCGAAAATGCTTATCACTACTGGAAATGCCTGTTTTAGAACTCCTTTGTAAATTGACGCCCAAGTCCTTCATAATTAGTAATGCGTTCTAGCACCATAATAAAAATAGGTAAAAAACTTTTTAAATTAAACGGTTTTATGTTAAACATACATTGCAATGTTTAAGATAAATGTACTAAAAACCAAAAAATAATAAAATAGATACAGCCGTGGGAATTATAAACATATGCATAGACTAGACTAAAATAAAACCGTGGGGCACGTCAATTGTCTACAATCGTTGATTAAAATGTTTGTTTTGTAATGTTGCACTATAATTAGGCAGTTGTTCAACCGACAACGATGGACGTGTGATAAGTAGGGCTAGAATGTGGAAACAAGCTAGCAAGCTCGATTATAAGCGAGTTTTAGGGTTTCATAGTGGTGAGCGAGTAGTACTTTGTCGATTAAAGACAAACTACGAGCAGTGAAACGATTCCTCGCCAGCCAGCAGTGTGAATGTCCAACGATAAACTAGTTAAAACATCTCTTTTATTTACATGGAGTGTATAACTATTGGAATTTCCATGAGCTAGAAAATAGTAAGTAATTTCCTCACCGTCTGCGGGCCAACTGCCTAACGACGAATTAAACGATTCTCCTATCGCACATTAATTCGATAATTTGTAGACAATTGACGTGCCCCACGGTTTTATTTTAGTCTAGTCTATGCATATGTTTATAATTCCCACGTCTGTATCTATTTTATTATTTTTTGGTTTCTAGTACATTTATCTTAAACATTGCAATGTATGTTTAACATAAAACCGTTTAACTTAAAAAGTTTTTTACCTATTTTTATTTTCTAGTTTTTAGTTTTTATTTCACATTATGTTTAATTCATTTAGTGCTTCATTATTGCAAGGTTTTTTGCCCGTTAGTTTATTGCAGTCCAACTCCTCTATACGTAGTCCCTGCAAAGATCTTACTCTACTAAGAGCCACGTAGGCTTGGCCTTCTTCAAACAGTTTCGCACCTAAGTATACGACTGCGTGATCCACAGTGCTGCCCTGCATTTTATGTATTGTAGAAGCCCATGATAGTATTAAAGGCAACACACATCTGTGTGTATCGCTCCCGTTGTTTTGTTAACCTGGCTTCATATTCTTCAGGCGTTTCTGACGATATCATCTGTGTGTATCGCTCACGTTGCTTTGTTAACCTGGCTTCATATTCTTCAGGCGTTTCTGACGCCGTCATATGTGTATATCGCTGACGTTGCTTTTTTAACCTGGCCTCATATTGCTCAGGTGTTTTTGACGCTAATTGTTCCCGTCGTTTCTGTAATCGACTATTTCTATCGCCTTCACTTTCTTTAGCTCGTTTTGCTTTATACTTTTCTTTCGCTTTTTGAAGCCTTCGTTTACGTTGTGTTGCAGTTTCTGTTTTATTTGTGTTTTTATTTTTTATATTTTTTTACCATTTTGTTCCCACGAGTAATGGACATTTAAACGGTCGACCCCCCAGCGGTCCAATAGGGGGGCAAGGCTATGTACAACAAGATGCGCCTGAGTCTTGAGGGGAAAACGCTAACGACATATCTTTTTATCCACCCTAATGCAATACAGTTCTCGGCGCGTTTTAACCTTTCACCTTAACATGGGTGGTGTACCGCTAACGACGTATCATTTTTAGCCACCCTAACGCCACACAGTCCTCAACACGATAAAAAATCTTGACTTGGTTGGTGGATTCAGGCTGGATTAATCAGATACCTAAATTACAGATTCAATTTCTAAATTTAAATGTTAATTATACGCCATTTAGTGGCTGCGCCCATCTTAAATATTGAGGTCGTATAGTGCACTGTATTCTTCTTGTCAAGCCCTTTTATTTGATACCCATGTTGATGGGATTGATAAAACCTAAGTTATCCGCCATTTTGTAGAGGCCGCCATCTTGGATTTTAATTTTATATAGTACATTGTATTCTACTGGTTGAGCACTTTCATTTGATACACATATTGATGGGATTGATAAAATCTATGTTATCCGCCATTTTGTAGCGGCCGCCATCTTGGATTTCAATTTTTTATTGTATATTGTATTCTGCTTGTTGAGCCCTTTCATTTGATACCCATATTTATGGGATTAATAAAACATAAATTATCCGCCATTTTGTAGCGGCGGCCATCTTGAATTTATAATGATAATGAATAAACATAATTGTATTGTCACCAAAATCCAAAGTGTATACAAAATTTCAGATTAATCGGTTGACAGGAAGAGGGTGAAATTTGAATTACTAAATTTGACCCAAGAATAAATAATAAATAAAACAAACGGGGTGAGCTAAATAAAACCATTTAAAAACACATTCATCGCTACAGAAACAATTTAGAAGATGGTCTTCCAAGCGAAAACAATAGTTATATAGATATGCAATTGTTTACTTAATGAGGAGAGTCCTTAATAATTATGAAGGACTTGGGCGTCAATTTCTTTCGCCCTAAATGCGCACGACAATTTACAATGGAGTTCTAAAACAGGCATTTCCAGTAGTGAGAAGCATTTTCGGATGTCTCGAGTGGCAATTTCATCACGATTTTATAAACTTTTGTACACTTCGAGTCATCAAAACTTAAATTTTTGAAAAGAAATGCGGATATCCTTGATTGACCGTCATATTTTACGACCTTAAATATTCTATAAAACGTATGGGAATGACTCATGCGTAAAATATACGACTAAAGGAGACAGTACGCTTCCAAAAATAAACTTGTTGAAAGAAAAAAAAAAACAAGCTTTGTTAGGCATTACACCTGATTATTTAAAGAATCCTTCCCAAAGCGGGATATACGGGTGTATCCTTAATCAGGAGGGATATACTTTTACTGAATATTACTAAAAGTACTTCGTTTTCAATATAGAGTGAATATGTATCGATATTCTAATACAATCTTTCTGTGTTCCCAAGTTTTAAAATAGGGGTTCTTTTCAAATGAGCCAAATTTTTTACTTTATTTTGTTTTCATTGTATAATTCTTATATAAATTGGATTTGAATGCTAATGAATGGCTAAGTTTATTCCAAACACATGAAGCAAAATATAATAAAACTTAAAAACTTCATATCTTGTATAATTCGGAAAAATGGAGGTTGAAAAAAAATTTGCAGGGGGGTTCTATTCAAGTGAGCGGCAGTGTACATACATACATATGTATATTGGAAATATGGATGTACCTATTTATTACATAATGTAATCATTTGATTCCAGATGCAGATTCCCCGCTAATGGTTTCAACTTTGAGGAAGATGTCTTTTATTTCACAACTAAGGAGAAGCGTTCAACTATGTTTCTATATAATTTTTTCTTTTTAAAAGTGCAACTTTTTATAAATTATTTCATTCAGTTTGTCTTTTATTAAAGTCTGTTATGTATTTCTTTGGAATTTTTTATTGTTGCCTGTCTCCTTGCCTTTCAAAAAACCGCCACCATTTATAAATGTGTGTATATGTTGAGATAGCCAGTGAGCGCTTACTGAGAACAAGTGAGCATACATTTCAATGTGTTTCACATTGAAATTTACGCTCCCTTGCTCTCAGAAAGCGCCCACTGGTGCATGAATTGTTTTTTGTGGTTTCTGGGTTTGTATTTGTTTGCACCCAAACATATAATTTGTTTGTACCCAAACATATAATTTGTTTGCAACAAAACATATATGTATTTGTTTTCAGGACCCAAACATATGTTATGTTTGAGACTGATTGCAAACAAATATATGTTTGCTGCAACTTATGTTTGCAACATATGTTAGAGAGGCGTTATTTTCCTCCGTGTATACATATCCTATAACTTACCTCCTCAACCTCATATCTTAAAAAAATACAACTTTCCATGAGAGTAAAAAAACGGTTTATCATCGGTGTTTGTGTAAAAGTTTCAATTCAATTTTTAGGGAATTGAGTACATCTATGCATATTAGTAGCAATAATATGCTATTTTTTTTATTTTGAGCATAAAACGATACGAGTTTGAGGCAGTAAACTAAATCAAATCTTTGGGGGCCAATAACAGCAAAAGTGCATATGAATCGCAAGCACATTGTGAGACTTTTACCCACTTTAAGGTTTTTTGCATCATGTGAAGCAACTGACGGCACACTTTGGCCGCTGAGTGAAATATCGAAAAATTCATACATATTGAAAGTGATTGATTGATTCGCTGTATCGAAAATCGGGTGCGCGTCAACTGATTTTAACTAATTCGCGAATGACAGGCTTTTTTAATTTTCATATTTTTACAATATTACATTTAATTACCTATCCTTATAAGTTATCACAGTAAGTTCCGGTCCACACTACAGTAATTTTAATAAAATTTTTACATTAAATTTTGCATTTTTTTTTTTTTGTTGAAAAAACACATTAACTAGAAACTAGTGCAAAGACATAGAGCAAATAAGACTAGACAAAAAATGTCCTATCTTGTTATACCCTACACCACTATGTGGGGAGGGTATTATAAGTTGGTTTTGGCCAAAAAGTTTGTAACGCATCGAAATAATGGTCGTAGACCCATACTTATATATACCAAAATGAATGTCTCGACGAGCTGAGTCGATCTGGCTATGTGTGTCCGTCCATCAGTCCGTCCATCCGCCCGTCTGTCCGTCTGTCCATCTAAACCTTGTAATCACGCTACAGGTCGCAATTTTGATCGGATCGTCACCAAATTTTGGATGTTGATGGGGGTCCCGGAGGGGAAGAAGCCTATTGATTTTGGTGATGGTCGGATAATATTTAGGGGTCAAAGCGAATATCTACGTATCTATAATGAAATCAGAAAATATCACCTTTACAGCGATGTATGGCAGGTTGTCGTAGGTGGTCAAACAACGAAGATATCGCAATAGTCGCTTATAGAACCCAACTTTTCATTTATTCGATTTTAATTCTAATGACGAATAACACAGCTTTTGTTGGATACTTTCCAAAAACAAAACCTGGCTATGAAAGTAGAAAATCCTGTCTTTACAATGATGCAAAGTAGGTTAGCGTAGGTGGCCAAATAACGGAGATATCACAACAGTCGGTAATACATCCCATTTTTCCACTTTTAAAGAAATCACGCTACAGGTCGTAATTTTGATCGGATCGTCACCGAATTTTGGGTGTTGATGGGGATCCTGCAGGGGAAAAAGCCTATTTATTTTGGTGATGGTCGGATAATATTTAGGGGTCGAAATGGGCAAAAAACTTGTTTGGAGAAAAAGACAATGTTTTTTTCAAACCGAATATCTCAACTTCTATAGTGGGTATGCCAAAAGCAAATCCTGCTAATGAAAGTAAAAATATTGCCTTTTGCAACGATGTAAAGTAGGTTGTTGTAGGTGGTCAAACAACGAAGATATCGCAATAGCCGCTAATAGAACACAACTTTTCATTTTTGCGATTTTAATAATAATGACGAATATGATAGCTTTGGTTGGGGACCTTTCAAAAACAAAGTCTGACGATGAAAGTAGAAAATCCCATTTTTACAATGATGCAAAGTAGGTTGGCGTAGGTGGCCAAATCAGTGTCATGCTTAAGTGTTCCATACGCCATTTGCCTGATTCGAGAAAAACTTAAGTTAATGTTTAAGGCCATACAGGATAAAAATGGTGCAATAATCCAATACTCTAAGAGCTCAGTTCTACTTAACTAAACTCATAGAATATATCAGTAGTTTATTTTTGTCAGATATCTGTGATAGTCTAGAAGTTATGGCTAATTTTTATAATTGCAAAAAGTTGCCGAATTGTTCCATGGAATCTTGTTTTCATGTTTTTGGCAGTTTGTGTCACATGGAACACGTTTTGTCACATTTCAACCAAAACACTTTTTATCAATAGTGTTCCACCTGTGGAGTTTAAAAATGAGGAATTTGAATGAAACATTTATTTTTCTCATATAAATACAATAAGGACCATTATTATAGGTTTCCTTAACATTTATTTAAGGGATTGCCTCCACTTTTCACTATTTTTGTGGTAAAAATTTCGATCGGACAAAACGGAGTGATATTTTGCATTTCTACGGTAACATAAAACATTTAAACGCGTTTTTCTTATAATACCATTTTTGTAGTCGGTGTCTTGCGTTTATTTTTGTGGACTTACATCAAAATTTTGTCTTTAAACTATGGATTTTTTGTTTAAACGATTGATAAATTTTCGTTTTCATATAACAATACAATATTCAAAAATATTTGGATTTAGAAACTATTATTCTTCAGTTTTTAAACCAAGTCATTTAAAACAATTTGTTCCATACGCCACATTATTCGTAACTTGACAAAAATGGGAAATTTTTTGTTCCAAACGCCATAATTTTTGGTGCGGAACAATTCGTTTTTGTCTCTTTTTGTTCCATACGCCAAACGACATGGATATGGAACTAAAAAGTTCAAAGTTGTTTTGTTCCATTTTTGTTGTTGCTATAATATGCAATTTATATATGGTTACATATTTTTCTACACATTGTCTAGATTCTGTAGATAATTTTAATTTATTTTTAAGGGTTGTACGGACTCTTGAGCAGGATAATTTGGAATAACTTCAAGATTTTGTATTATTGGTTGATTTCCGCAAAAATTAAAATAAATTTAGTAAATATTTAAACATGTACGAATAGATATTGAATGATGTTCTTAGGAGGTGGCAGACATCCAAGCCAATTTTTACAGTACATGTCCACGTTTTAGTTTATTCCCAATACTAAATGCAAAATTACGAATAATTTAGATCGAAAGTGGCGTAAAAACCTTCGAATTATCTTAAATCGGTGGGTGCCACCGTGGTGCAATGGTATGCTCACCCGCCTTGCACGCAGAAGGTCGTGGTTTCGATTCCCCGGCTAGGCAACATCAAATTTTCATCGGTGGCAAAATACCCCGCAGTAATGTTGGCGACATTTCCTGATTATTTCAGCCATGTAAAATTTCTCTACAAGTGGTGTCTTAGAACACGCCGTTCGGACTCGGCGATAAACTATAGGTCCCATATCATTGAGCTAATATGAATCGGGGTGCACTCATTGATATGAGAGAAGTCTCCCTTGTCCCGCCTGGGCTGTTTGTGGAACAATTATATTATTATCTTAAATCGGTGGATTGAATTGTAGGCGGGCTACGTCGAAACATGGACTTATCGCGAAATTTTTGGTGAGGCAGATTAAATATACACATAGAATCCTATATACCAAAATGCAGCCAGTTCAGTTGGAAAATGTACCTTAACCATTTCAAACAATTTGAAGTCTACTTAACCCTGTTCATTCGTCTGTATGCATGCCTTTTGGCTGAAGCTCACGATAAGTCGCGAACGGATCATCTTATTTGGTCCTAACTTTAGATCTCGTACAATTTTATCCAAACGTAGTTTATGTTTGAATCGGTCCACTCCTTCAGTTACCTTACCGTTAAAAGTTCAAAAAAAATCGTGGTTCAAAATTTTTGAAAATGGCTTAGATGTTCTAAAAAAACCACTAAAACAATGAAATCGTATAATTTCTTCCAAACGCATATCAAGTTCCAAGAAGGTCCATATCGGACAACACATTCTGGTACCTTCTTCACAAAACTTTAAAACTTTGCTTAGTTCCAGTTTAAGGGGTATTCGAGGATTATTTTGAAATTGTCATCGAAGATAGTCCTCGTGATTCAGATTACTACGATATAATTCTTTCGTGGACAAGTCCATGCTTCCTGAAATAATGACCCAAAAGTTAAAAAATCTTTCAGTGAACAACTAAAAGGCTGTCTGGCAAACTTAAATTCAGTTTCAAGATGGACTATATCGCGTGGAAATGTTTATAACGGCTAGTCATTGTAATCATGACTACAATAGTATATTCTTATGCTAGGGCAGACATTACTTCTTGAGATGTGGGCCCAAAACGACCCAATATTTAGGGCCACTTTTTTATACTTCTCCTGCACTAAAGTTTTTAATTGGCTTTGTTACAATGCTATAAGTGCACCCTACACCACAATGTGTAAGGGGTATTATGTCTTTGTGCATTTGTATGTAACATGCAAAAGGGAGCGAGATAGACCCATAGTTCCTTTAGGGATATACATAGAATCACTTTTAGTCCAGTCAAAATAGACATGCGTATAAGGGGGAAATAACAAAAATTCCCACAAAGCTGAATTTTGGTGGAAAGCTAGGTTTAGCCATTAGAAGTAACATCCTGAAGGTCCCCATCGATCCCAAGTGTGCAAAAAAGTTATTCGGAGTCAAAAGTCAAATGTTGGGCCTTTTTTCGTTTTTTTGTTCATATCACGAAAACAACAAGATTTTTCAGAACTATGCTAAAGAGAATTGTAGATTATAAAATTTTGATTGACATCGTAGCTACGGTTCCCGAGCTATACGTCACGCAATATAGAATATTTGCTATCTCAATGTCTATTTTGACTGGACTATTTCTGAGTCGATTTATGCATGTCCGTCCCTCTGTCCATGTATTTTTGTGATCAAAGTACAGATCGCATTTATTGTCCGATTCAGCTGAAAATTAGGAAATACCATTTTTAGCCATAGGAAGAACGCATTTGCTCGCTATTTGGTGACAATCGGTTCAGATTTGGGTATAGCTTCCATATATATGTTGGCCCGATTTGAGGTATTTGATGCACCAAACACGCAAATTCTCTCCAATTTGCATGCAGTTTTAAAAATGTTACGGAATTCGGACTAGAAAAAAGTTTTCCAAATTATGTTGAAATCGGTTCAGATTATATATAACTCCTATATATATTTTCGTCCAATTTGGTCCAGAAAAATGTCACCAAATTATACTGAAATCGTGTTTTTTTTTCTGTGTATACTGTCCTGATTGTCTTGGTGCCTACAAATTCCTAAAAATGCGATGTTGTCTTTTCGACGTATGGACTTTAATTACGGAAGGTTTATTATTTTTTTAAGGAAATACTGAGTACATTTTCTATCAGAAAGAAAGGCATAACTGATCTTAGAACCATGCGAAATTTTTAGACACTTGTTTTAATTGACCAAACTTTTGCGGGTAAAGTATATATCGCTTATTTACTCAAAGGATGTCACATCTCAAAAAATGTAGTTTCGAGAAAAACGCGTTTTAAGTTGACGATTGAAACTTGACCTCCCAACTTAAAAGTATTATTACACAAAAATTTATATAATTACTTAAACCATATTGTGCAAAGAACGAACCGGATATCACTGCCAAATTCCGGTGCATGATCAAGTATGATTTGAAATGTTTTAGTGCTTTATAAAATCAAAAACATTTCTGCTGATTTATGCCAGACTCCTAGTAAATAATCTGTAACACGTTGAGTTTTAGACATATCAAAAAAAATGTGATACAAGATAAAGTAGAAGTCATAGAAAAAATAGAAATTGCTAATTAAAAAAACGAATTTTTTTGTTATGCCACTCTTTGTGTAAATAAGCGATATATTCTTGATCAGGATAATGGTACCTCCCGATTTTCGGTATTTTGAAAATTGTACCTACATTTTTTGACCGAACTACCTGTAATTTGACATTTGAGAATGCAAGTTGTCACAAAACTGCTTCAGTCAAATTTTTCAATAAAGGTTTTGATATGTTTTGGTGTGGCCTCATATAACGGTACCTCCTGATTTTCGGCATTTTGAGAATTTTAGCTATGTATGTATATTTTTAAGCGATCTATCTGTAATTTGGCATTTGAGATTACAAGTGGTCACAAAACTTCTTCACTAAAAAATGTAAACATAGGTCCATGTTTAGGTACGAAACGTTTCCACCAAAAATTGCCTTTGTCCAAGTTTTGGCATAGGCCATATAACGGTACCTCCCGATTTTGAGTATTTTAGCTAAATTTGCAGATGTAATTTGGAATTTAGGATTCCTTGTGGTCAAAACACTTCTCCATCAGAAATTGTGGAGATGGTCCACATTTTTTTGAAAGGCCTCATATAACGGTACCGCCCGACTTCAGATATTTTGATGTTATTATCTACATTTTTTCAATGGCTCTCGTACCAAAAACTTCTCCAGCGCTAATTGTGTTTTTATTTTAGGTTCAAAGGTGTTGTAATTTGACAGTTAGGGTTTCCAGTGTCCAGGAAGCCCAGTTATGACGGGCATACTCAGACCGAATTAGCTATTACATGATATTTGGAGTTTCCAGTGATTAAAAAACGTCTGAACCTAAAATTGTGGACCTGATGCTGAAGAACAAGAGGAAAGCCCATTGTGCTTTTAATTTGCATTGAATAAACTTCTGAGTTGATTTATGCAGGTCTGTGCGTCAGTCAGTCCATGGATTTTATGAAATCAAAGTGTAGGTCACATTGTTTGTCCAATTCTGGTGAAATTTGTTGATGCAAACTTTCTTGTCCCAACGACGAACCGTATCGTTTTTGGTGAAAATAGGTTAAGATCGATTTACATTTATACTAGCTGACCCGGATCCGTGATGCTGGCTTCGATCTATTTAATTTGGCATTTCTTATGTTTGTATGTGGAAACCTCCCTGCGGAAACTCGCAACATACAAAAGTCTCCTTGAAAAATGTACCCTATTTCAAATAGGTTCCATGTATTGATACTTCCAGATATTATTTATTTTGAATTTTCAATAGAATTTTCGAACCGAACTGACCACAATTATGAATACTTCCTGAAACCTCATAATAATTTGAGGGAAGAATGCGTACCCGATGATTAGAAGGTGATCCTTATACAGCGGAGTCCTATGCAAATGCATATATGGTTAGGATGGTCGTAGAAAAAATCTGATTAGACAGAAACTCGTTTTATCACAAAATAAAACGAATTAGGCCCAGAATTGTTTTGCATATTTTGCATATCGTGCATTTTTTGACATATTTTTATATATTTGCATAAAATGAGCACATGCAAAAACATATGCAAGGAATTGTTGCCTGAATATCCCACCGAAATGGCTGAAATTTGGTATAAAGTTTCGTTGGGGGTATGAAACTTTACACCTAAAATTTGTCGGTATAGTTACAGGTCTTCATATAGCCCTAATAGAACGGTACCTCCGGATTTCTGGTATTTTGAAGGTTGTGGCCTTAATATCACTCCGAAATGGCTGAAATTTGATTATTAAGTCTTCCTTGGGAGTACAAAACTATCCACCTAAAATGTTTCGGTTTAGCTGCAGGCCTTCATATAACCCCCATAGAACGATACCTCCCGATTTTCAGCATTTTGAAGGTTGTGGCTGTGGTTTTACATTTCTCTATTTTATTGATTTGTCTGAAGAGAATTTTAAACAGAAAAATTGTACACACAATCATTTTTGTACCTATTATTCAAATATTTGTTGCATAAGAAAATATGTAAAATGCATAAATTTTGCATATGCACGTTTTATTTTTTGAATATGCAAAATTTATGCATTTTGCAAATTTTGTATCGATTGCAATTTAATCAGTCAAAAATATGCCCAGTCCCAAAATTTGACATGAATCGGACCAAAAATAGGGGTTGCATAAAATTCCGCTGTCTAGTGATCATTCTATGTCCCGTGTGTTCAGTTTATAGGGTCGTAAGTCTGAAGCCAATGAACGATGAAATGATTAGATCTGGCATTGACCAGGATATGGTAGGGGATAGATGATAATGTTGTGTTTTGTCAAACTCTAGAGACTATCCAAATGAATGTCAACATTATACCACCATATATTAGTCGACTTTCTCCCGCTCCAAACCCTTTACTTTCTTAAGTTTTTTAGTTGATTTGTTAACAGCTCAACAACTTTTACGGTTTTTATTGCTGCTGTTGTTGTTATATTCGCCTTTTGTAAGAAAATTTGCCTGCTTTCAAATGTCGCCTTTGTTGTGATTTAGTTTGGCTACGTCGTAGCTTAAGGATTCATTATTGTTGTACCCTCATAGACGACAAATGGTTCTGTCAACTTTTGCTGCCGCTGTTTAGCTCGTGGCATGCCACCACCGTCACCGTCAGCTAACTAGTTGGCTTGTCAACAACCAGTGAGTTAGTTGTTGTTGTTGTTGGTCCTTGTTACACAAGTAAAACCAGTACGAGAGTGTTATTCGGCATCGTCGTTGTTGTTGCTATGTC
The DNA here is from genome assembly GCF_047663935.1 of Musca autumnalis. Classification (NCBI taxonomy): domain Eukaryota; kingdom Metazoa; phylum Arthropoda; class Insecta; order Diptera; family Muscidae; genus Musca; species Musca autumnalis. Next base: position 119,477,803 of record NW_027411755.1, on the reverse strand, counting down.
ATCAAGGAAAAGAGGGTATCTTTAGCTTTTTCGATGCTTTCTCCCATACAGTTGATTTGTCCTTTGTGAGCTAGCCTTTGTGGGGGTGTGAGAGTTGACGAGTGAATGTGATGATTTTCGTTGACAAGTTAACGGCTTAGTATGGCCTGACTGGCTGTCGGTGGTCCGTATCTATTCTACGAACCAACCATACATACATACATAGTCAAGGGTGATGATGGCATAAGAACGCTTTAGGTGCCTCTTTTCTCTTGTCGGGCGGTTGTATATAAAGGCGGTGTATGATATTTCGTTTTTTGTCGTTTGTTTGTCCTCTGCCTTTCACATTATTCTGAGGACATTTCTTTTTGGGGGTCTTTTGTTGGCTGCTGCAACTTGAAAGTGGCATCGACTTAAAAGCGCCTCTGATCTCAAATTGAGCACTGGTTAAACATTATTTTATATATTCATGATGTTGATGTTGTCATTGTCGTTTCGCGACTGTCAGTTACCGGCTGCTAGTTGGCAGTTTTGTGTTTGCTTCTTGAGCATTGCCCGCTGCTATGTGGCCTCTGGTATTTTAGAATGTAGTTGACGGTATTGTAGTTTTGCCTAGCAAAAAACAGTTGATTTGGAATGAAAGGGAGTATCGGATGACGAACTAAGCGTACATACATACATTCATATATGATTGGATAGATATTCAGTAAGAATAATTTACATACAAATAAATTATGATAATAGTTATGAATGTTTTTACTAGATTTATTTATTCAATAGTATGGTTTTATTTTTGGTTCATTATATTTTTTATTCTTTATAAAAAGTGTGTTAAAAGTATCTCAGAGTTCGAAATAAGCTTTGATTTCAATACCAATCTTCGTGTAGAGACGTTTCAAAGATTTAAAATTTTCCGAAATATAATTTCAGTTATATCGAGCTGCTTGGTTTCACATGTCGGTTCACCAGGAGTATTGCTAGAAGTATAAATGAAATACTAAAAAAATAAAAAAAACGGTTTCTTAGATATTACCCAGATTATATGAGGTCTCACCAATCAAAATCCAAGTATTCTAATTATAAAATTAAAAAAAATTAGAAATTACAATTTCCAAATATTATGTAAGGCAATGATATTTATTATTATGGCCTTAGGAAAGGTTAACGCTATTACTTCGATCACCGTAGCTTAGTAACATTAACTTTACGACAATGCATATCCCCTGGACTACACAATCAGAGTTCTAAAACATAAAATGCATTTCACTATCATTCCAGATTCACGTGTCCATTTTAAAACAAACGTAATTTCATGCTCCAATAATTTTTCCAAACGCTTCCATTAGTCGCTGAAAAATGTTATTGCATTGCAATATCGACGACTTCCGTGTTTTTTTCACAACACGTTTTCTTTAATTGCCATTTTTCCAAAGTGAACAAAATCAACAATTTTACAGAGCAATTGGCAATTTGACTAATGTTGCCCATGTCTTTTTTATTCGCAAGCCTCCATTATTTCAACAACAAACTGCACAACGCCGCAACGAAAAAGCAGAGTCCGACAACATAAACTATTCCAATTTGTTTGAAAAAAGAAATGTTTTTTAGTCCCTGGGTAAAATTTACATTGTAATTTAACTGGCAATTATGTGAACAATTGTGCTGAAGTTGACAGTTAATGGCAAGGGAATTGAAATTGTGATTCATAGTCGCAAACATTTGGTTTAATTAAACTGCGATTTAAATGAGAGCATTGCTAACGAAATGGTAAGAACTAAGCCACTGAAATCATACGGAAGAGCCAACAGCTAAGCCGGTTGGTATATACCCGTGGAATACAAAAATATCTTCAGAAAAAACAATAACCAAACACGCTATATACGTCCGATTGTGATGAAATTTGGAATGTGTGACTGAATTCGCCCAAAAATAAATGTGCCAAATTACTTCGAAATCGGTTCAGATTTGGATGTAGCTCCCATATATATTTTCGGCCGATTTGGTCTAGAAAGATGTGTGCCAAAATGTATCGAAATCGGTTGAGATTTGGATATAGCTCCCATATCTAGGATCCTTTCCTTACTGTGTTTTAATAGCTTTGTTCCTTTACTTTTTTAATGGTAAAAGTGTTAAAAGAGAAAACTGTCAAATTTGTTCAAAACGAAAAGATGGTAGATCTGGTAGCAATGTAAAAAAGAAACATAAAAATTCAATTTTCTTCTTTTTATTTCACAGTTTTTAATTTTGTTTTGTCATCGTTCTCCTTTTCCTTCTGTTTTGGTTCATTTTTTCTTCATTGTCAAATAATCGAAATGTCGAAAAATCAGTTCTACCATTTTTACCTGAAGAAATTTGTCTGGTAGCCTGAGAAACGCATTTTTGCTCTCTCTCTACTCTCACTCTTTTAAAAATTGCTTCCACTTTTACCACTTTTTGGGTTAAGGAACGCTTTGCAGGTTAAAAATTTTAATCTCAGGTAAGTAAAGGAACACAACTAATGTCTTTTTTACTCGTGTTCCGCAGAATTTAAAATGTAAAGAAACCTTTATCCAGAAGCGAAAATTTTTTAAAGGTCACATTTTTCAGTATTCCGTGTCATTTCAGTTTTTTACTTTCCATATCTAATAAATCCAACACCGTAAAAATCTATCCCCTAAATCACCGGAAACAAGAAATCCAAAAAAGAAAAGTGACCGAAAATTTGTCTTTCGCATTTTCTGCGGATCATTCCCACTTCAATGAAAAAGTCTCGATATTTTTTCGGCTTCATACCTCCAAACAAGTCCACAAAATTTTGGGGAAAGGATATCTAGAATTTATATTCGTGTGGGAACCATAATAACACTGTGTGTATTTTTTTGTGCAATGGAATATAGAATATGGTTATTCTGACAACGCAACGTGATAGAACACCAAAAAAAAAAAAAATAGACACGAGTCTTGGCGTATCTCGTCCATCTTTTTATAACTCTTGAATTCTACTTGTTCTGCGGTCACGTCATTGCTATATAACAAATTTTGGCTAACATACATTTTTCAAAATGTTGGTGCCAAGTTCATCAGTTGCTAGCACCATATGCTGGGTCGCATAAGAGGAAAAAGTAATTTTTCAGTGATTGAAATCAAATAATAACGGAATTATATTCTTAACACTTGCAAACTTCGAAAGCCAAAAAATTACAATATGGCAACGGCCCATGGCGACATGCCAAGCTGTCAAGGATGTCATAATTTTCATTCCGTTTATTTCTGGCATTCAGTCGTAATTAAACAATTTAGGTATTTTGGCGCAAAAATCTGATCTGTTGACATTATATGTTTTTTTAAATGGAAAATACGGGTAATGGTATGTAAATTAAGAATATTATTAAAAATGTAAATATATATTTGGTGAAAGGTGACGATATTGGCTAATGGTTTTTGAAAAGAAATTTTGCGTATACCTGAGAATTAAAAAAAAATAAATTCCCAGATTTCAGATATTTTTAATTTTTGGTTGGAAAACCAGCGAAAACCTAAACATGTTATAAACTGGATTTCTGCGAAATTTAATAGAGGTGTCAAAGACAACGACATTACGGGAGTTAAACAACAAATTAATAACATTTGTGCACGCCTTAACCAAATTAATAACTTTTGTCGGTCTGGGCCGACTATGTGGTACCCTATCGTATCAACTTAACATTAAATAGGATGAAAATATAAACCCAGCAAAATGTTTGCCTCCAAAGATGCAGTTAAATGATATGTACAAGTGATCTGGATGTGCATCAAATTATGCATTTTCACTGATGATTTTTACAAGAGCGTGACTACTGAAAGATGCACTCCAAAGCACTGCATTTTAACTAACCCTTTGGCACTGCATTTTAACTGACCCTTTGGCATTGCATTTTAACTAACCCTTTTGCACTGCATTTTAACTGACCCTTTGGCACTGCATTTTAACTGACCCTTTGGCATTGCATTTTAACTAACCCTTTGGGGTAGAATAGGAGGCAGTCCAAAGCACGTGTTTGGTACAGGCATTCTGCGGAAATTGTGCAAGCCATTACAAAATATGCCAGAACAAATAAAATGCATTATTTGTGTAAAACAAAAATATTAACAACTTTATTACATTAACACAAATTATGAAAATTCTCCATTGAATTCAATCGCAAACATGCGTGTTTCCTCCGCTTGCATTTGTTCCAAGCTGAACTGTTTTTGCTTCATTTGCTAAATGGGTTGTCTTCCCATCACCAGTTAAGATTTCGACACGTACTCCAACAGCACTCCATTCGGAAATTTTCTTCTGGTGAGTTGCCGGAAAAATGTTCACAAATTAAATATTCAGCCCAATCAAATATTAAATATTAAATATTTAAATATTAAATATTATTTAGTTTGTATTAACAAATGTTTGGACATGTTAACACGCTTATCTCTTTTTGGAAAATGAAAGCCGCTGCCTGTAGAGATGTACAATTTGATTTATGTACATATAGGGATCTCTAACAACTGCTAATAAAATGTAGCGAACGGAGTGCCTTTTTCACGACTCCGTTTGGACTGCATCCGGATGCTGTTAAATTGTGAGGAATTGGAGTGCCTTTTTCACGACTCCGTTGAACTGCATCCGGATGTTGTTAAAATGTGACAAGTGGATGTGATTCTTTGGATTGCATCCAAATGCGGTTAAAATGTGAGGACTGGAGTGCCTTTTTCACGACTCCAGTTGAACTGCATCAAAACATGCCGTGACAGAACTAGTCCACATTGCACTACTTCCAATTTATTTTGCTGGGAATATAACAAAAATTGACCGACTCTACTCTTGGCTGAATCCCAATAAGCATCAAAATTACACAGAATATGTGTAGTTGGTCACCGAATACTTCAAATCGGGCGAATATATGTATATGGAAGCTATATCCAAATCTGAACCGATTTTAGTATAATTTGGCTAACTTTATTCTAGTGCAAATTCCGTCATATATTCAAAATTTCATCAAAATTGGACAGACATAGCGTGATTGGTGCACCAAAAACCTGAAATCGGCCGAATATATATATGGGAGCTATATCCAATTCTGAACCGATTTCAATATAACTTGGTAAACTTATTTATAGTAAGAATTTGGTAGCATTGATCAAATTTCATCATAATTGGACAAAATTTGCGTGTTTGGTCCATCAATTCCTTCTAATTCCATAAATTGTACGGTAATATACATACATCTTTGGGGTGTATGTAAACTTGTGTCCCTATCATTTTTAGTTTATGTAAAATTTACCATTATTTGCATTATGAAATTTACTTTTGCTGTATTAAATATTGTATATTAGGGAGAAGAAATAAAACTGCATACTAGGAATTTCATAAAAATCATTACTGACCCTAAAACCCGAGATTTATGGGGTGTATGTAAACTTTTGTCCCGAACTGTATATGAGAGCTATATCTATATATGAACCGGTATCAACCAAATTTGGCAGATTCGTTTTTAGGCCGATTATAAATATCTGCACGAAATTTTGAAGGTCTAGGTTGTCCCTGTGATTTTTTGACTCAAAAGCCTGATGGAAAACATCGATCAAACAGGATTTGATGAGCAATATAATAATTGTTCCACAAACATCCCAGGCGGGACAGGGGAGACTTCTCTCATATCAATGAGTGCACCCCGATTCATATTAGCTCAATGATATGGGACCTACTGTTTATCGCCGAGTCCGAACGGCGTGTCTAAGACACCACTTGTAGAGAAGTTGTACAAGGCTGAAATACTCAGAAAATGTCGCCAACATTACTGAGGGGTATTTTGATGAGCAATTATGATCAATTAAAAGCAGCATTCAGCAATGCTAAAATTGAGATTAAAGAAATAGGCGGCTGGATAACCTCCATCTCACGCGTGTTCCGTAACCTCATTGAGTGGAGTGGGATTCCCTTTTGTAAATTTAGAGATGTTAAATCTTGAAAACAAAGAGATAATATAACTCATTCGCAATTCGTTCATACAAATGAACGGTATCCACTGCACTGCACTTGTGAACTAGGTCGTTCAAACGACCTAAATTTTAACAACTCCAGTAAAATTTAAGCAGACTCCCCACAATTGCCATGAACCCTGGAACACTTGTGGTTTTCTCGCGTTTATTCGGATGCCGGAAATCCAGAACAGGTTGCTTAATGTTTTTCATTAATTTCTTACTTATGGACTGATCGTTGATTTAGTACTCAATTGTTCTACGCTAAAGATTTTTAAGAACTATCTGTAGCTCTGAATGACTGACCATAAGCTCTCGCATGCTTGAAGACCCTCTAGAAAAAATATGAATCTTCAATAAGCATTTCTGGAAGCAACCAGTGCTGTGAGCGTTCGATCAAAGTTATACAAGACTGCCGCAACAAAGGCAAGCTGCCAATCAGATTCGTCCACTCCAATGACAACGCGAATACAGTAGTTTTTGTCACCTGCACATTCAAAAATTGCAGACATTTCGTTGCACGTAGGCCAAAAATAGCATATTTGTTCTAAGCAAGAAAACTGGAATTGGGAAGCTAAAGCCATAACGCAGCTAAAACCAATGCAGCTAAGCGAAAATTACAGTATTTAATTTTCTTGTGTGTTTGACGATGGTACGTAATCTTACATATACACACATATGTGGTTCTAAAGCTTGGGTTCAATTACACTGCTCAACAAAATTAAAAAAGTTAGATGTTTCATCCGAATTTGTTTGTGTTTCTAAGGGAAAACGGCGAGTTGTATTTCGTAGGATCTTCGTATTGTATTCTTAGGGTGTCTAGTAGCATGGGCGCTATGAAACTTATATTATATTTTTTTATACTGGACTATATAGTAGACACCCTAACCATACCCGGTATCAATACAAAGATCCTACGACTTACTGCTTAAAGTGCCAAAAATTTGCAATTTTTACAAGGTCCGTTGTATGTCTTCTATATTTTTTTTCAATATATAACCGCTATAATTATTGCAGATAATTTTTGTATCGAGCGTACAACATCTCCTTGATATATTCGTGTAGAAAAACCCACAAAAAATACTTATTTGTATCTGAGAATAACGAAATTCTATGTAAAAAGTCGTGAAAAACGATTTTGAGCTATATCTCAAAACAAGAGCTGATGGAGAAAAACCGCGACCAGATTCGAAAATAACTAGCCGTTTTCAATTAGAAACACAAAAATATCGGACGAAACAAAAGTCGTGTTGACCAGTGTTATATATTGCCCAAAAATACAAATAATGACTTTTTGTAAGGTAATGCAGCGTAATCTCATTTTTTGATGTTCTTAAAATTTAAAAGCAACAAGTTTCTTTAAAGATTGATGCAGTTAATACTGGTTTAATTTCGGAAAAGGCAGAGGACTCATCAGTTCTCTTAGTTCTTTGTATTGAAACAAAGAACATTTATTCTTGAGCTCGTGTCGTCATGAAATTGGGGAAGAGTTCTTTGTTTCAATACAAAGAAATTAAATCAAACATTTAAAAAGAACAAAACCGATAGCATTAGTTGCTAGTGCTTTTTATATAATGTTTATTATAATTTTTAGTTGTAATAAATATTTTGCAAATAAGAAATAAATAAAAACAACAAAAAACTGAGATTAAGCTGCAATACCTTACAATAATATAGTAATGCGCATCTCAACAAACTGCCAACTGAATCTAAAAGTAAGATTTTATCCAATCTTAAATATGAAGCGTTAAAATTTTGATACTGGGATAAGGTTGTAAGAAGTCATCACCCTAATGTGCGTTTTCAGGTCAATTCTTGGATAGTTTAGTTTTCTCTCTGTTCTCTAAATTTTTAAGTGAAGAAGTTATTTGACAACTCAATGCCACTAATTCCTAATTTTAGCTAATTCGTTCAGCTAAAATCTTGAAAATATTTGAAATCGGGTGGTATCGTTATGTGACATTTATTCTAAAACGTATGTACCTATGTCCAACATTTTTGGTAGAAGCTTAAATGCCAAATTGTAGATTATTCTGTCTCAAAATTTAGCTAAAAACATCAACATCGGGCGGTACCAAACGTGGATCGATATAGCCCATCTTCGAAATTGGCACACCTGATTGGTGCCCGGACATAACACCAAAAATGATATTGGGCATTATTTCCGCTATGCATTGCGGTCATAACTTCCAAAAGTCGTTGGGAGTTATGTAGGTGAACCAAAACGTGTATAACTCCCAAAAAACGCGGACATAACTCCCAACGAATATTTTTCTTAATTTCAAAATAATTTTTTTGCTTAATTTTGAAGTTTATAAATATTTTCTACTGATCTGATAAAGAGAAGAAATTAGCGGAATTGTACATTTCAGATAGCTTATGTGTCAAACAATGCCAAAGTACATGTTCATAAAATCCTCCTGATTTCATAAAATTATTTAAAAACGAAACTATATCTGAATTTGTCAATAGCAGTTAGGAGAAGTTTTACCGGACTACATTATTCGACAAAGACATTTCGTATACATATTAATTAATTAAATTTCTCAATATAGACATGCATGTATATATTCATATATTTTTCTGAAAATATTTACATATTTTTGCAAAATCTTTTTATTTTCCTCAATAGTCAAAATATTTTTATTAAATAACTTTGCCTTAAAATTTATTTTTAAAACCATTTTCACTAGCCGCTCTTTTCCACTTCTCGACACATCAATAATTAGCTTCATAAGCTGACAGTGTTTTATTTTTACAGATTTGTCCATTTCCATTCACCTTAATTGCCTTTTAAAAAAGTAAGTACGGCGGTAAATTCGGGCCGAACTTGTTATACCCTCCACCACAAGTTGTATTGAAGTAAAATGGAACACTTAGTTTGCTTTCGTCTATGAAGAAGACTAAGTATAAAAATTTCAGAAATTTCGGTAAAACAAGGTACCGTTCTATGGAACTATATCAAAACGCCGATCTATATTAAACAAATTTCTAGCGGAAATTTTTTAGACTCAAAGAAGTCTAACCCAAATTTCCAATATTTCGGTTAGATAATGTGGCTAAAACCTTCAAACTACCGAAAATCAAGAGGTACGCTTCTATGGGGGATATAGGAAGAATATTTTGTAGCCCCATAGAACTCTAAATAACAAATTTCAGTCTTTCAGAAGGATATTGATGTCACAACCTTCGAAAATCGGGAGGTGCCGTTCTATGGGAACTATAACGAAACGTGTAACTATACCGACTAATTTCAGTCGGAAAAGTTTTTACCTCCAACGTAGATTAAATACCAAATTTAAGGCATTTCGGTGGGTTGTTGTGGCCACAACCTTGAAAATACTGAAAATCTGGAGATAACGTTCTATGGTGGCTATATGAAGTGCGTGGACCTCTACTGACAAATTAAGAGGAGAAAGTTAAACACCCCCAACGAAGACTAAATACCAAAATTCAGCCATTTCGATGGATTATTGTGGCCAAAACCTTAAAAATACCGAAAATCGGGGGGTGCCGTTCTACGGGGACCTATACCGACAAATTTCTTATGAAAAGTTTTTACCCCAAATGAAGACTAAATACCAAATTTCAGCCATTGCAGTGGAATATTGAGGTCACAACCTCCAAAATAACGAAAATCGGGAGGTACCGTCCTATGAAGCCTATACCGATAAATTACTGGGGGAAAGTTGTACACTCCCAACGAAGGCTAAGTACCAAATTTCGGCCATTTCGGCCAAAACCTTCGAAATACCGAAAATCGGGTGGTACCGTTCTATGGGGGCTATATCAAGACGTGGAACGATATGGCCAATTTGCAATACCAAACATCCAAGGAGTAGTAGAAACTTCTATACCAAATTACAAAGCTCTATCTTAAAAATTGCGAGTTGTATCTAGATTTTAACAGACGGATAGACGGACATGGTTATATCGACTTAGAATTTTACCCTGATCAAGAATATATATACTTTATAGGGTCTATGTTGAATATTTCGATGTGTTACAAACGGAATTACAAATTTAATTATACCCTCCATACAATGGTGGAGGGTACAAAAACCAAGAATTATATGCCCGTAATTATATGCCAAAACATAATATTATACCACAAGAATCGTTTAAATTTTGAATGAACTTATTGTCAATGAGTTTTGCTATTAAGGTTATTTGTATGAGTATTGAAATCCCGCAATTCCTAATGGTTAATATATTTTATTTAATGATCTGTCGTGTTCTATCGCTGACGGTAACTTCCTAGGATCCATAATTTCATGAAAGCAATAAATCGTATTTCGTATTATGGTTAATTACATTTGTTCTCAATTGGGCGCCACAGTCGTGACACGTCGTGCAATGATTAAAATACCCGCCTTGCCATAGAATGTCTGAGCTTCACATTTTTTCGCCGGTCGCGAATGATGGCTAGCATTTTGCTGAGATGAGTACATCGGCTATGTAATACCTCCCTGCTCACAATTTTTATGGCCGAGTCCATAGGCCACGAAAATCCTGGCCTACATTAATTAGCAAAAAGTACGAGAGAGATGTTAGTGACAAATACAACATAACAATTATTCTAATAATTTGAAAATATATTCTTGAAACTTGATTTAATTCACTTGCCTTTATCTGTAACTAAACGATTGCCATCATCATTGCCGCGTGTTTATTGCAGTACCCACCCAGTTAATGGGGGAATTGTTCAATTACTTTGTAGGCTCACTTTTTCTCCGTTTCTTGCTGTATAACAAATCCATTTCAATTTGCCTGCCATTCAGCCATTTATTCTGTCCATGTGCCGACTGGTCCTCTGTATTTACTTCGTCAGTGTCCATACCCCCTTCTATACCCTCCACATTCTCTGGCAAGTTTATATTCGTAATTTTATTTGCATAGCAACCAACCGAACAAAAATTTAAATAAAGAAATTGCGAAAAAATGAACTGCAAATTGCACCGTTCATTGTGTTCGCTCCTCGCTGCTCTTCCACATGAACAGTAAGAGGCAATCGTTGAAATCGCACACACGAAAGGGTTTTTAAATTAGATAAAAAGGTAATTTAAATAAAATGAAATAATATCCAACAAAAACAACAACAAGAACCTCAGTGAAAACAGCAACATTTCACCGATTACCAAGTGCACAATTTCTCTGATGATTGGATTTCGGCACAAAAACAAAGAAACAATGAATTTGAATTTAGTCATTGGATAAATATGTAATTCAATGAAAATGACAATTGCAATTGTTTTTGATGATAATCACAGAGTGGTTTACTTTTCATATGTAATTGTAAATAAATATACATACATATTTATATATGTATATGTAGAGTGACGAGCATTGAAGGAAAAAATTGCAGATATGGGGGACTGTCACAGCGTAAATGCCCGAAAGGCTATAGCACCTAAAATATCCAATATAATTTCCACCTATAAGAAAGACCGACATTTTGAAGATTATTTGGATATTAATCATCCTCGAGTCCATTTTCTACGATTTTTCACGAAAAGTAGAAATAGGTACTAAATATTGCACCATTCATATGGGATAGGCTTTTCTTTATTTCACGAGTATAAGATTTAGAAAACAAGTAACATAGGAGACAAAAGAAGTTATGGAAATTTCCAGAGTACATTTTTAAGTTTTTGTGGGGTAGGTATCTTAAAGAGTGGGCATTATTACTCCACTGACAGACCCAGTGAACATAGACTGCACTAAAACAAACCATAATCATTTTATCCCACTGCGGACAGTTCTATGTTCCGGCTTGACCTGCAGGAATCTTCGACCAAGGTCAGTCAGCTCGTGCATTTTGAGATATAGTGGATGTAGGGAATGGGTGCACTTCTGAATCTGTTCATGTCTTAGGCTATTGCTGCCTGCTGTTCCAGAATAGCTCTAACTTCGTCCTTGGAATACCAGACCAGGGTTTCGGAGTCGGAGTCTACGAGTCGGAGTCGAGCAATTTTGCTGGAGTCGGAGTCTGAGTCGAGAAAAATAACTCGACACCGACTCCGGGCAAATTTTTTTCCACGTTTTAGAAATACAACATTAAATTTGGAACAAGAACTTTTTTTTACAAATCATTATTTATTTTAAAAGAAAAGTATAATAAAATATATATGCAAATTATATATTATACTAAGTTAAAGTACAATTCACAAGATATTTATTATTCTATTCATTCCATTTTGTTGATCCAATTGATTCGTTACATTTTTGCAAACAAAAGTTAAGTTCTATGAAATAAGATTGGACCTTTAACCTCTTTCGTCAGAAGTCTTACTGGTCTTCTCACAAAGGTCTATTGGTATTCTCATCTTGTTTTTATGAGAAATCATCCTTGTCTTCTATTAAAAACATTGTGGTTTCTATGGGAAGTCTTACTGAATACCCTGTGACACAAAATGGAAGTTAATATCTGGGGGAGGACAATTCCTTTTGGAAATGAAAGCCCCAATTGAGAACCCCAAAGGATCCCATAGCTGAAATTTCTGAGTCATGACATAATGATTTTTTGATTGACCCCCATCAATAATCGAGAAACTAGCTTTATATCAAAAATGTTCCACCGACAATTATATGTTGGTTTCCCATTTCCAAGAAATCGATATTGTCTCGTTTTCATTGTCCTTTATCAGTTTTACCCGTTACTTTCTCAAAAAAACCGTATGTTTATGTATGTCGGTAAATTTTGCATAATCTATTAACTGTATATCAAATTCAGATGGTTACGCCTCTGAATTAGGCACCATAAATTCGTTGTTGGTCAACGATAGATTCATCCCGCCATTACTCAGAAGTCTGACGGCGAATCTTTCTTCTAAGATTCATTATATACTCAATGAGGGCTTTAGATGTAGACATTCAAATAACCGGATCTGTCCGCCAGGAACAGATATAGTTCATATGTATCCGAGTTTTCTACACAATTAATTGCATATACGAAATTCAATGAAATACATAATCATAGAGTTTTCATGAGAAAGGATCGGGTAAAACTGCTAAAGGACAATGAAAACATGACAATGTCGATTTCTTGTCCTAGTAGACCGACCCTACATAAAATTTTCCTAGCAAAATTTTTGTAGAATATTTTCATGCACGAAATCTCATCGTTTGCTAATTGTTTAGCCTACGTGCTGTGTGGTGTACACAATATATGTATCTCAAACATTTTAATAAAATTATCCACTCCACACAAAACTTCAAAATGTGAGCGCTGAATTTTAGTTTAAGGGGTGATCCCTATTTATGAATTTCAGAAAAAAGTAGAAAGTATAAATAGCATAAAATGTGTGGTCAAATGTTGGCTTACATCTAGTTTCAAACTTTGTCATGAATTGCTTATAGTTTTTAATGCATCTAGTCCTTACGATTTGTATTGCCCCATCATTTTCACATATTTTGAAAGCTTAAATATTTTCTCACGCGGAAGAATTCCGCCCAGAATATACTAGTGCGAAAAAAGGAAAACTGACAAAAACTTTCTAACTTTGCTATCTTTCAATGTAAGCTTAGGCAGAAACAGTATTGATATGTTCGAATGTATTCGAACGAATGCCCTTTCTAATGAATATGTAGGGAAAAACTAACACATTAGCCTATATAGGCCAAAATATAGGAAAAATTTAAATATTTGTGCACATTTTATTCATTTTAGTGGTATATGAATTCACTCTCGGAGTCGACCCGGAGTCGGAGTCGGAGCCGGAGTCGTGAAAAAAACTCGCCTGGAGTCGGAGTCGAGCCAAAAATACCTCGACTCCGAAACCCTGTACCAGACACCTCCGAAGTCTACCCAACGACAACAAACGTGACATTTTACACTCCCTGTTGCTGTTCAGCGGTCCGGAAATGCATCATATATGCAATTCACAATAACTGTCTGGTGCTATGGGACTTCAACGCAAACCATGAGCTCGGAATACCAACCTAGGCAATGGACCAAATTGTTAGCTCCGCATTTTGCACTGTGAAAGAAGACGCTCCTACGGGGATAAGGGGAGATAACCACAGGTCGCCAGAAATCACCATTCTGGCGCCCGGTCTGATAAATGACCTGTCTTGGCAACTCGTAATTTTGCTTCGCTCAAACCACCAACCTCTTAATATCTTATTTTTCAGAACCAAGGGTTCAGAGAATTTACCAGTCATCGCTTCAGAGAACAGTTCATTTCCTCAGACCCTGTAACCTGCTGGTCGAATACCCAACATTAAAACAAATTTTCCCAGCAGAGGCGATGGGACTGACATATGGGCGTGATGAGTTTTGTCGTACAAACCCTGAAAATAACCCTTTATATTAAAAACTAAGCTAAAAACATATTTTCTATTTTCAGAACAGTTGGGGTGGAATTTGTTTTCAATGTTAACACACTTCATATTTTTTATTTTATTTTGCTCTCTGTTGAATTTGATCATGCGAACTTCTGATTTGTAGCAGAACACACTACATACTGTGCTACGTGTACGAACATTAATGGTTGTTTAAACGCTTAGTAACTACGCTTATTAACAAACAAGTAAAAAATCGGCAAGATCGGCAGGGCCAAACTTTTTTTAACCTGCACCATGAAATACTCTGATCGGTCGGTCGGTACGTTATATAGGGGCTACAATAAAACGTGGACATTTGTCCATATTTTTGTTGGAGAAGTTTCTTGATCACTGTAGCTAATATCTTCACCATTTTTCGTTCAGAAGTTTTTTGTTTTCTTCCCATATTGGAGCTAATATGGGAGGAAAATGTAGCTAAAATCCTCAAAATGCCTTAAATCGGGAGGTACCGTTATATGGGGGCTATTCCAAAACGTGGACCTATCTTGAAAATTTTTAGTGGAGAAGTTTCTAGTCCATTAAGAACCGCAACTGTCAAATTTCAGCGAGTTTGGTAAAAAATGTAGATAAAATCATCAAAATACCTTAAATCGGTATGTACCAAAACGTGAACCTACATATCTTGGCAATTTTCAGAAGAGAAGCTTTTTGGGCATTGGGAACCTCAGATGTCAAATTTCGGCTAATTCGGTCGAAAAATGGTACTAAAAGTCTCAAAATACCTTAAATCGGGAGGTACAGTTATATGGGACCAATACCAAAATGTGGACCTATCTTCACAATTTTTGGTTCAGAAGTTTTTTGATTTCTTGAAACTTCAAGTGTTATATTGGAGCTAATTTGGGAGGAAATGTAGCTAAAATCCTCAAAATACCTTAAATCGGGAGGTACCGTTATATGGGGGCTATACCAAAACGTATAGCCTATCTTCGAACTTAACCTACCTACGCTAGAGTGATTACAACAGACGGGCAGACGGACATGGGTAGATCGTCTTAGAATTTTATCCTGATCAAGAATATATATTCTTTATGGGGTCGCAAATGATTAGTTCCATACTATGGTGGAGGGTATAAAAACTCGCGTGCCGACGATGAGCGTTGAACACACAACCCTAGGATTTGTAGTCAGACCTACACTCTCTGCGCCACTGTACTCACTACTAAGTAATTAGTAAAGCAAGTAGTTTTACCTTTATACATTATTTTGTAGTGGGCTACATAATGACTAACGGATCCGAATTTTTACTGGGTTGGTCTTTACATTTAATTAAGCAGCTTTGGATAATTTCAATAGTCGTATTCGTTCTATTACACTGTGCAACACTGGAAATGCAAACAACTTCTAATGGGCTTTTTCTGAAAGTACATATTGAGACTACAAAAACCTTTATTGGGTTTTGTGTTCTTAGATCGGGTTTAGATTTTATGGCCTCATCTAAACCGACCTAAAATGAGCCTTTTAACCAGTGATCGGACCTTCATCTCCGAAACTAATAAGAATTTTGGTTTGCAGTCTTCAGCAATATTGTAGCCCTAAAGTAGTAAAACATATGTGTCGAACAGATGAACTAGGAAAAGCTGCATCTAGCGCATCAAACTCGTTAAAATATAGAAAAGTTTACATAATTTCTAAAATTCTAGTCAGTAACAACTAAACTGTTGGAAGCTGAAACATGTAACCATTCTAAAAATATTCCAAATAGTGTGACCATCAATTCGTCAGAACATTCTGAAACTCTAAAATTGTCATTACACGTTGTTTAAGGGGTATTTCATAACATACCTTTTACAAAACTTATTTCAAACAATGTTCACCCAGGCTGTTTATTCTCGTGTTGGGGATTTCAACGAATTATTGAAATATTTAACAAATTGTTGTTGAAAAATTTGCTATGAACAAGGCGATAGAGACATTTTACAACAATATAATGTTCTGAAGAGTTGTGTATTACATTCCAGAGAATATTTTCCCAAAAGAAGAATTTAACATTTTGGGAGATACGCTGCAAAATATACACAAATTATAGAAATTTTAGATATATTATAAAATTTGAGGCAAAAAATGCAGTTTTTCGAATTCACTATTCCTCCAAATAGTTTCTTCTTGCTCTTATCTACAAGTTTGCTGCAGATGTCAAAACAAGATTCGTATTGGTTTCAGAGATACAGCCCCGATTTGTTTTAAAAATTCGATCTTTAACCATGTTTAGATCAAACCCGTTCGTAGGTATTGATATGGTTACGAAGTTTTTCGGCAAATCACACACACGCGACCCGAACGCAAAGTAAGAGAGCAAATGTTTTGATTTTTTTACTTCAGTCTTGTACTGAATGTCATGCAAGCAGGTTGATGCCGCTTTATTTGTTTTTTTGGGTACACTGAAAAGATTTTGCAGTTGTACAGCAAATATGTGGAGGGAAGAATTTGAAAATGATTTTTTGTTTTGTATTAATATTTTTAATGACGCAGAATGCCTCGTCTGCAATGCAACAATAAAAAATGTATATAAACAAAGGAGAGGATTCGAAATGCGGTATACATATGTATCTGTTTGCTTTGATGAAAGCACTGATATAAGGGACACAAGTCAAATGCTAATTTATATTAGAACCGTAGACAATTTGTTCAATGCATTTGAAGAAATTTTAAAGTTGAAATCGCTATCATTAATTAACTCGTAGCAATCGCAGTTTTAATAAAAGAAACTGAAGTGGATACTTTTGACTGTGATTCACTGTATATTATTTTTAATGTTAGTCATACAAAGCGAACGCGCCAACAATATATTTTTTCTATTTGAAAATTTTGCCTTTTTAGGCGAAGATCATTTTTAGTATTATTTTTTTTTTTAATTTATTAATCGAGCTTTTTTATGATCTATAATGCAAATGAAAAAGGAAAGCCGACGATTCGAACCCACACACCCACCACTATGTTTGGCTCTGAACGCTAACACGCCGTGACAACTTTTTTCCTGTGTTTTTCATTTCATACTCAATATGAAAATCATCACCCTGTTCTGTTCTGTCAGTGTAATTTTACCCACACATAAGCAATTTAAGCGCTCGCTCTTCATGGTCGGCTATGGTTTAGTTGAGGCCATAAAAACCGAACCCGATATAAGAAAACAAAATCCAAATATGGTTTTGCCTATTGGTCCTCTACTTTCATAAAATTCTGAACAGAAGTTGTTTGCATGCGATTGGCTCAAAAATGTTGCACAGTGTTATACAAACGAGTCAAATATTATACGTAAAAATCGTTAATTCTTAAAATTGTTTTGAAGATGCAATCGGCACATATCCGAATATAATAATAATGGGAAGCACCACGATGACCACGATGCGTTCTCAGCGCTTGTATTTGAGATTGAGATTTGAGATCCTAAACTGCTGAAAATTATTAAAGTAAATTAATGTTCTCTTACAGCATTACAAACCAATTTCAGTTATCCAGATTTTGATGTGACACATCATGACATGACATATCGGCATGTTAGTCAGGTGTTGAAGTGAAGAGGTTATACATTTTGTGGGATACTTGCGTAAATCCTCATAAGATTATATAAATCTCCAAGAAAAGTACACAAATCTTAGAGTGATCTATCAAACCAATAACTATGTACTCTCCTGTACCCTACTAGCTCAAACTAGAATAACAAATGATCTAACCACCTTAAACATAAGTACTTCCACGCGACTAATATTGATCCCAAGAAGCTGTAAAAATTCATTCACATCGCTCCATTCACGTTAATCTCACAAAAAACAAACTGCCTCTCATCAACACCTATAACAGCTTTAATCTGGTGTGAATGTGAAGAGGCCATGTGGAGGATGTAATACTTACGCAAATCCTGAAACGATTATGTAAATCTGCATTGAATCCCAGAGAATACCGTAAAATGATATAATCCTCCGCTTGAACTACTAAACCAATAAAATGTTTAACACCTTTAAAGAAACCACAGCAAAATACTCGTATACCGTTCAATTGCCAGACTTTAAGAAGGAAAATTATAATGTGTATTTAAATACTTCGGATATTTGAATAGTCCCCTTGGATATCAAATTTGCTTAATTTATACTTTCAGTTAAACATGTCATTTAGTTAATAAGGACAACCACTTTTAGCTTATAATGCAGGTATCGGGGCAATACTTTCGATTGCATAATTTAAGGAGCTGTTATTGTGTGAGTGCATGGTTTTAATATCCGAATCAGTATATCAAGTTTAGGAAATGTTTACGATTCACGAGGAATTAGGTGAAGCTCAATCTATATATTCAAACAGACATATCCTTTGTTTCGCTCATAAAACATCCCCTTTCAAAGAATTGGAAAAGACCTTGGACAGCTGTTGCCTTTTGTAGTTGGTTCCCTCAAGTGTGGGTGTTTGTACATAAGTATATCGGTGTAAATAGTCTAGGTTTATGTTATTGTTCCATTGACCAATGCCCTTGCGTTGCTATACCAACATTTATATTCTTTCTTTTGGTCATTCACAAATACGCACACTCACATACAAAGGTACATATATACAAACGTACATTGTATGTACAACATTGTTACATGAGCGTTGTAATCTTCATCTACTTACCACAGATTATGCAAGTTACAACAATTCGCACACATACAGTTGAAACGCTCATCCTTAGATTGCCATGCTTTACAACATTTTATCCTTGACTGGCTTCTGCCCTAGGAGATTTACATCATCAACGTCTGCTACTTAGAGTGTGGTAAGTTGTTGCAACCACGAAAATGATGTTAATGCGGGCAATACTGGTTGTAGCTCAGTCAGCAAAATCTTGTCCCAACGTAGGTGTAAATTTGTTAATTTCTAACGTTAATAAGGGTGGGTGAGAACGAGCGATCGACTAGTCTAGGTCTAGTTGCGTAGGTGTAAATCATTTTATTGGTTTAGTAGTTCAAGTTGCGGCTTGTGTAATTTTCTGAAATTCCTGAGGATTTTTACGCAGATTTATGTAATCATTGAGGGATTTGCATAAGTCTTGCATCCCATGAATGGCCTCTTCACATTCACACCTGATTAAAGCTACCACTATTTACAAGGTGTTGAAGTGAATTGAAAAGAGGCTGAGTGTGCGTAAGAATTATGTACATTTGGCTAGATTAACATGAATGAAAGGAAGCAAACACACATGTCTGAAAATCGCAGCTTCTAAATATGTATATTTCGACATGGTTTCGATTGTAAAAAGAAAATCATCAGCCAAACAAAATTTGAAGAAATGAATAGGTTTCGAATGAATTACATAATGAAACAAATAAAACACAGATTTATTTTAGACGAACAATACTAAAACAAAAATCAGAAAGTGTGTAAGATATTCATCCTTTATCCACAACTGGCTTAGTCCTTGTCAAAATTTATATAAACTACAATAAGTAAAAAAGTATTAGTCGACTTTACCGACAGAGATATACCCTCAGCCTTTTCCTTATTAAAATTTATATAAACAACAACAAGTAAAAATATATCTGTCGACATTACCGGTAGAGATTATTCTTAGCCTATGTAAATTGAATCTTCTGGCTACACATACAAAACTTCTTTTCCCCCAAAGTTGTGTATTTATGGATTTTCAGATTTTTTTTTTTGAATTTTGAGCTTTAAGTGTTGCGGTGGAGCATTCCTTTTGATAAGTATCGCGCCCATCAATCATTTCAGTTCAGTGCTTGTCACGAAGCATGAACTTGCCCACGAAAAATCATAATATCGCTGTAAACCATACCACAAATAGTTCCTTCGGCAAACTTTAAAATGAATAACACTGTGACACAAAATGGAACTCAAAGTCTGGGGGGTGGAAAATTTCTTTTGGATATGAAAGTCCTTGATGAGTATACTAAGAACCCAAAAGAAAATTTTCGCCATAGGTCAAGTTTCTGAGATATCGCGTGATGAAGTTTTTGATTTTTTCCCTATAATACTTGGTAAAATAGCTCCATATCTCTGTTTGGCGTTGTTGTAGCTTCATTTTGAGGTGACATGTCTTCAGTCAAATCGATTGGCGAATCTTTTTGTAGAACATTTTATTCTTCTAACTCAATGCCTTTCATGTCCTTTTCGTCCTTTATTTCTTGAACCGTAGTGAAAGTACCATAAGATGAGATTTTTCAGCATCCAAATATTCTACAAAAATGTTGCTCAGAAGATTTTTGGTACGGTTCTCTTTGACAACTAATCGATTCTGTTCCGTTTTTATTGTCCTTTTTGACATTTAATCGGTTTTGGTTCAGAAATAAACAGAGTTTTGTTTTTCTGCATATTCGTCATTGGTTATTTATTGGTATGTAGTATTAACAATTGGTTATTGCTTATGTAGACACCTGGGGTGCTTCTGAAATATTTATCACAAATAGTTCTTGTAATGATGAACACGCTAATAACTAATTTTCTTGGAGGATAGATCCGGTTATATCAATTTTTGAACCGAATATTCCGACATTAAAACGGATTTTTGAACCCGTTTTAAGTAACCCATTAATCATATATGTATACCGTTAAAAAGCTTATAGAGTTGTCACTCAAATTAAATTAATTTGCTTCTGAAAACTTTGTTAGTTGCAGTTCTAGAACAAAAAAAAACGTTTTCTTAATAGGATATAACTAAAAAGTTCCACGGGGTTCCACTGTTGTAATGGCACTCAAATATAGAGGAGCTCTCGAGCTATCAATTTCTCAATAGAGTAATTGCGACCAAGTGCGACGCCGGGAAATAGGCCCCCTATAAAGGTACCACCTGATATTATGTATTTTCATGAATTTACCTACAATAACACTGTGCAACATTTTTGAGCCAATCGCGTGCAAACAACTTCTGTCCAGAATTTTATGAAAGAAGAGGACCAATAGGCAAAAACCATATTTGGGTTTTGTTTTCTTAGATCGGGTTCGGTTTTTATGGCCTTATCTAAACATGGTTAAAGATCGAATTTTTAAAACAAATCGGGCGCTGTATCTCTGAAACCAATACGAATCTTGTTTTGACATCTGCAGCAAACTTGTAGCTAAGAACAAGAAGAAAATATTTGGAGGAATAGTGAACTCGAAAAACTGCATTTATTGCCTCAAATTTTATAATATATCTAAAAATTCTATAATTTGTGTATATTTCGCAGCGTATCTCCCAAAATGTTAAATTCTTTTTAAGTTTGCCTTTTGGGAAAATATTCTCTGGAATGTAATACACAACTCTTCAGAACATTATATTGTTGTAAAATGCCGCTATCGCCTTGTTTATAGC
The DNA here is from genome assembly GCF_047663935.1 of Musca autumnalis. Lineage (NCBI taxonomy): Eukaryota > Metazoa > Arthropoda > Insecta > Diptera > Muscidae > Musca > Musca autumnalis. The sequence goes on along the minus strand of NW_027411755.1, from coordinate 119,456,226 downwards.
AAATTTTTCAACAACAATTTGGTAAATATTTCAATAATTCATTGAAATCCCCAACATGAGAATAAACAGCCTGTGTGAACATTGTTTGAAATAAGTTTTGTAAAAGGTATGTTATGAAATACCGCTTAAACAACGTGAAATAACAATTTTAGAGTTTCAGAATGTTCTGAAGAATTGATGGTCACATTATTTGGAAAATTTTTAGAATGGTTACTAGTTTAAACACACAACAGTTTAGTTTTTACTAACCAGAATTTCAGAAATTATGTAAACTTGTTTATATTTTAACGAGTTTGATGCGCTAGATGCAGCTTTTCCTAGTTCATCTGTTTGACACATAAGTTCTACTACTTTAGTGCTACAATATGGCTGAAGACTGCAAAGCAAAGTTCTTATTAGTTTCGGAGATAAAGGTCCGATTACTGGAAAAAAGGCTCATTTTAGGTCTGTTTAGATGAGGCCATAAAATCTAAACCCGATCTAAGAACACAAAACCCAATTAAGGTTTTTGTAGTCTCAATATGTACTTTCAGAAAATGTCCATTAGAAGTTGTTTGCATTTCCAGTGTTGCACAGTGTAATCAACCGATCTAGCTAAAAATTAAAATAAAACGTTTTATACGAGTAAACTATCTACTTGCCAAAAATTGTATATATAGGTCCACGTTTTGATGTAGCCCCATATAACGGAACTGCCCGATTTCAGGTATTTTAGAATTTTTAATACATTTTCCGAACGAAGTGGCTACAATTTTGCATTTAGGGTTCCTAGTGGTAAAAAAACTTGCACACAAAAAATTGTGGGCATAGGTCCACTTTTTTATAGAACTTTCATATAACGGTATCCCCGATTTTAGGTATTTTGGTGTTCAAAGGTATATTTTCCGACCGAATTATATATTGTTTAATGTTGACAAATATAATTTGCTAATATTTAACAAAATAAACACCGTATGAAATTAATAACGAGATTTCGAGTTATTTTGGGATGTCTGCTGTCTGGTAAATCAATACATTCAGACAAATTTGATAAATACGCACAAGAAACGTGTAAGGTATTTTTAGCAATTATAGTTGGTATAATATGCCAACCACTGTTTATAAGGTGTTATTTCATGGAAAAGCTATAATAGAAGCATGTATGAGAGTCACGACTTAAGGATACACGGAAATACCGCCAGAACTTTGCGACTTCCGACTTTTGGTATCATCTGACCCGTTTATTTTTAGTTTAAAAAAGAACTCAAAAACTAAAGAACTTAATTTAAACAGTGAAATAGCGTAAAAATGGCAAAGTAAGTAATCATCCATGAATTTGATTCGTTCTATTTTTGTTATAGTATAATTAATTGTATTATTTTGTGTTGTTAAAACACAAGTCTGTGTTTGGGAATATAACGTTTTATGTTTCTATATCTCCAAAACGTATTTTAAATAACCCTAAGAAATTATCAATTCTTATTAAAATGTAACTATATTAGACAAACTTTAAAATTTCGAAAAACCTTTTTTTATTCTATAAAATTCTATAGAAGATGTTGACCGAATAGCTTGTAGCTACTTGGAATAAAAGATTTATGTCTAATAAACATCTCCTCCAAATTTCATTGCTCTATCTTTATCTGTTTAGAAAATATAGATTTTTGACACAAAAAACACATTTTGGACACACTGTGCTACGGTTCAAGAAATAAAGGACGAAAAGGACTTGAAAGGCATTGAGTTAGAAGAATGAAATGTTCTACAAAAATATTCGCCAATCGATTTAACTGAAGACGTGTCACCTCAAAATGAAGCTACAACAACGCCTAACAGATATATGGAGCTATTTCCCCAAGTATTAAAGGGAAAAAATCAAAAACTTCATCGCGCGATATCTCAGAAACTTGACGTATGGAGAAAATTTCGTTTTGGGTTCTTAGTATACTCATCAAGGGCTTTCATCTCCATAAGAAATTTTCCACCCCCCAAAAATGCTGCTGCACAGTGTAATCGAACAGACCTTAAGCTGCACATAACCAAATTGTTTATCTTTCATGAGGAGGTATCCTAAGGAATGGACCAATATGCTCATAGCTCAATAACATGGGACCTACTGCTTATAGCCGCGTCTGAACGGCGAGTCTTAAGACACCACTTGCAGAGAAGTTTTACATGGCTGAAATACTCGGGAAATGTCGTCAACATTACTGAGGGTATTTTGCCACCGTTGAAAATTTGATGTTGTCTGGCCGAGGAATCGAACCCACGATCTTCTGCGTGCAAGGCGGGTGTGCATACCATATGCCCATATTCGAACTTAAACTAAATTTCCACCAAGTATTACGAGATACAAAGTTTGGAGCAAATCGGTTTCTAAGTTCAAGAGATATCGAGCGTATCATTTTAACGAAAATTTTTTAACAGAAGGAATGGGCCGATAAGCACAATCTACGAACTGTATCTAAGATTCGCAGAAAAATTACGATATGCTTTCAGTTCGAAATTTCGTGTGGAGGTACAATATCGGGTTACTCCCTTCACGAGTTATCGTGCTCACCATTTTTGACACAAATTTTGAACTTTTGTTAGGGAGGTACCCGAGGAAGTAGTCTAAGTTTGGACAAAATATTAAATTTTAGACAGAATAAGTTGATCCCTTCGAGAGTTATCGTGCGCTCCAGGAACATGGCTAAATCTACTCCAAATTGTCTGAAACAGGTTTGGTCCGAACATGGCCAAATCTACTCCAAATTGTCTGAAACAGGTTTCGTCCAAACATACCTCGGGTCTATAACCATTACCATCTTTAGCCTAAAGGCTTAGTAGTATTGGATCAGGGCCGTTACCTAAAAAAATGATGAGTTTGTGTCAATGGGAGCGGGTGCCTTCTCCGAGCTCTTTTGATCATAGATCTCTTCCATTTGCCAGATCCACCACATATCAACATCGGTGAGATGGATGTAGGGAATGGGTACACTTCCGACAATGCTATGGTCTATCCGCCTCCTGGACTACTGCATTAGAAGATATGTTACTGCTTGCTGCGCCAGATCATCATCGTCGTCGGAATACAAAACACCCCCGCAGTCTCACCAGCAACAACACACGCAGCACCTAACATCACATCATCTTAGCTGTGTTCCTTTACTTACCTGAGGTTACCATTTTTACCATTTGTTACCATTTTTAACCTGCAAAGCGTTCCTTAACCCCGAAAAGTGGCAAAACTGGAAGCAATTTTTAAGAGAGTGAGAGTGGAGAGAGCGAAAATGGCTTTCTCTTCTACCACGGGCTACCAGCAAAATTTCTGCAGGTAAAAAATGCCAGAACTGATTTTTCGACTTTTGTTTGACGATTAACGACGAAACTGGACGAAAAACAGAAGAAAAAATCGAACACTGAAATAAAAGACGAAAATTGATTTTTAAATGTTTCTTTTTGACATTGCTGCCAAATCCACCATTTTCCGTTCCTTTACTTTTCTGGTAAAAATGTTCATGAGAGAGCAATTTTGACACTCTTCTCTTTTACCACCCTTACCATTGAAAAAGTAAAGGAACAAAGCTCTTGTTGTTCGACGCCCGGGAAATCTAATGATTTCTAAAAATGATTAAAATGCTTGAAATCGAGTGGTACCGTTATATGGTGGTTATACCAAAACCTGGACCTATGTCCAAATGTTTTGGTGGAGGCGTTTCTTTACCATTGTGAACTCCAAATGTCCAGTTACAGCCAATTCGGGGTAAAAATGAAGATAAAATCCTCAAAATATGGGGGCTATACCAATACCTGGACCTATGTGAACAATTTTTGGTGGGGAAGTTTCTGTGCCATTGATAACTCCAAATGCCCAGTTACAGCCAATTCGGGGTAAAAAATGAAGATAAAATCCTCAAAATACCTGAAATCGAGTGGTACCGTTTGTGAGGGCTATAGGAAAAATAGACCCATGTTGGTTATGTTTTGCGTTAAAAGTTAGTTACTAGATTTGAACTAAGCAGACAACAAAGTAAGTTAAATAGAACACTGTGGTTTTAAAAAATCGATATCGGATTGGGATTTAATAAAATTCAGAGTGCAGTTATATCGTTTATAAGCAAAAGTCAGAAGTCTGAGTGTCGAAAAAATATCAGCGTAGAGATCGGACCCGTATCAGAGTGAGTACTATTGATCTATTGACGTTAGAACGTGCGATACCATTGAAAATTCGGGATTCTATTAAGGCAAAAAGTTTTAGAAAGCCCGTCAGATGATAATTTGCCGCACATATTTTGTATGTAGACATTTCCGGGAAGGTTCCCAAGAAAAGGAAAGGTTAAAAATACCGCGTTTTATAGACTTCTGACTGAATTTTTGATAGTATTCCTGTTTTTTGAACAATAAATAATGTGCAATTTTGTTGAAAATGTATTGGCTACCACTGTATATATAGTGATATGATGATGAAAAGCTTATGTAATTTTGGTCATACACTATCCGAAAAGCGTATTTAAAATCAAAATATTTGAAAATATAGTGGTAAGAGTGGATCGATATAGTGCAGCTTCAGCTTAGTCGTAAGTTTGGAAGAACATTTATTGATGTGTAAAGTTTGGACCAAATCGGGTATTCAATTTGAGAGTAATCGTACTCGCTTGTCATCTTATTTGGCAGCCTAAAGGATTTTATGAGTTTTGGGTCAATATCTCAGCAACTATTTATTGATTTTACATACAACTTATTGAGACGTTGCACAGTGCGAAATATGGGAACTTTAGTGGAACTTTACTCAAAAATTCAGTACATAAAAATAATGAGATTCTTGTTGAATTCTATTGCTAAGTATCCCGTGACTAATGCCTCATATTCAGTTTTGCGATTTACCCCGCGAAACAACTAGAAATGTACTTAAAAGTTGCACTTTGGTTTTACAATATTTATTTTCTTAAAAAATTGATTCTAGCTTTGCTTAAGTAATATTGTGATACAAATAAATTGTGCGTTAGTTGACTATAGTTTTTGTTGCTGTTATACATAATTCTCAACAATTTTTTGATTATTTGGCATTTATAGATTTGTAATATCTAATTTAGTTTGGTTGCTATTCGTTCCCCAAAAATGTGATTTTTTAAAAGTCTACTAAATTATTTATTTTTATACGTTTTGGAGATTTTTAATGTATTGTGGTGAATTGCACAATAAATCGCACATTTTCTGAGATGTAGGATATTTTTCTATAGACAAACAAAAAAATAGCTGCAGGTTTGCGAGATATGCGACTTTTTCAGAGAGTCATTGGAATATTCATATATCTATATTTTTGAAAATTTGATAGAAAAACCGGCATTAGACGTCAATGTTGGTTTCGTTTATCCCAAAATGGATTCACCATTTTTATGACTATTCACATTTTATAGAACAAATGGTCAAATTTGAACAGTTTTCTCAGAACATCGTTATGCACCTAAAAAAAAGCATAGTTGCACCAGATGCTTTTAGGTGATATACTCATTTGCCGAACCGTGTAGTAAGATAAACATATCCTCAGTCGAAACGTTCAATTTATAAAATTTATGATATATCAATGACACTATACTAAAAATAAAAAATCTCAAAAACATTTTTTTTCATTTACTACCGTATGTGGATGCTTGAGGGGAAGGGGCCAAACAATGATCTACGCTCTGAATTGTTTTTTAGAATATTTTCTATTCAATGAAGACAAATTTTAAAGTAAACCAAACTCGGTTGGCAATAATTACCTAACACCATTTAAATATGCCAAATGGGGTGCCCCCACATATTGGGGCTATAGCAAAACGAGAAAATACGTTTCTAATATTTCGCAAAACGGTTTTCTACCTACGGAGAACATAAAACAAACAAATAGATTGGTAAATGTGTTTGGAATCTTTAAAATATGTTATATTGGCCGGTACCGCTCAATGGGGGCTATACCTATATACGCAAACAGATATTGGCAATATTTTGTACATATGTTCTCCATCCACTGAAACCCCAATATACCAATTTGCAGCAAAATCGGTTGAAAAATGAACCTAATAGGTAAAAACGGTCACCACCGATATGTGGGGGCTATAGGAAACCGCAAGTCTATGTGGCCCATATTTATCCACATACGACACTCAACTATAAGAAACATTTTTGGAAAGTTTTAGTAACCTACGTTCTTCACATTAAAAGCTATGAGTAAAGTTCCACTAAAGTGCCCATATTTCGCACTGTGCGTTGATAAAAAAAATACTCAAAAAATGTTTAAAAAAGTTTTTGGGATTTGTATATTACGTTGTTGAAGTTTTGATTTGAAACAAAACGAGTTAATCGTATACATATGTACGTACACTCATACCTGTAAATAAAAACAATAGTAGTACCTATACATCCGCTGGCTGACCATTACAATACCCACCTGCATAACTCACCTGCATACGAATAGATTTACTGGATTTCCGGCCAAATGAGTTCAAATGTTTAACCAATTTTACCAATAACCGCAGTAAATATTCTTTGCTTAAATAGAGAAAAATATGAAAATATTTTTAGGGTTTATTTCATATTTAGGGTTATTAGGGGTGAAGGATTTATGCTAAACTATTGTGGTTTTGATTTGTAATCCTTTTCATCTCGACAATGGGTAGATTTTTGAAAATATAGTTTAACAAAAATGTGTATGGAGGATGTATGTTTGTAGTAATTAAAGGATTATATTGACCAAATTGTATGTATGTTTTCACATGTCGAAACTATTCAGTTTTCTATACAAAAGTTTGGAATAAAATGTGTTATAAAAATTGGAAAGTTTTATTTAAATTGGAAATTTATTGTAGACTTAGTAGGGATTGAAAGGACTAAATGAATGAATATTGATAATTGCAAGTACTCTTTCGATCCCTCAGGAACATTCTGAACATATTCGAATGTAAAAACTATATTGTGAACTAGTACCAACTTTTTTACTCAATGATTAAGTGAGGACCATTAAAAAACTGCAATGTCCATCATGTACAAGGAACATTACCTCGTTTCCGTGTTGGTATCGTTTCCCATGCCGTTTCCTTAAGAATTTTGTGGGTGTTGTAAGGAATTAACATCTTAATGAACTAATTTGTTAAAGATTAAGGCATTATCAGTGTTCTGCAAGACAATAAAAAAGAAGACTCCACAGACAAGATAATTGCTTAGGATCATCATCAGCAGTCGAAGTAAAGCGGATATTCTTTCTAAATTCGTTTTATCTCGGTCGAGTAAAATATGTTCAGCACAAAGGCGGTTAATCTATTTAAATTTCTTCAATAAAACAACTAAACAATAAAAAATGCGAAATTTCTTTTAAGCGAAGAAAGACAAAAACTTTGCAATGAATGGATTTAAGGATAAAAAGGATCACCGACCTTAATTGCCAACATATATGGCAAAGGTTAAAGAAAGAAACTCCAACAACAACAATGAAAATGTTGCAAAAATTAGGAAAGTACAAAAACAAATCTTGGCAAAACATTCTGGTGGAATAAAAATCCGATTGAGTTATTAACTACTTAACAACTGTATGAGTAGATATGTGTTCGTGTGTGTGTGTGTGTGAACGTCTGCATAAGGATAAATGCCTTGCGAACAAAGTTGCGTAGAACTGTTTCTCTCTCCATTCACTCAAGGCATTGTGAGAATTTTTCGAAAGGAATTCAGTAAATAGAATGCGACATCCGTATAATCGTTATGTCGAACATCCCTTAAGCCGATACAGTAGTTATCGTTTAAATACTTTAAACTACTTTTCCCCTCCGAAACAGGTCAGTGGGATTTGTAACATTCCTCCTGGTGTTTGAAATTGTATTTCTATTTGTACAAACCCTCACAATAGGGACAATACAAATTGTAATATAAACATTTACGACTACCGCAGTGCGTCAAACACAAAAACAACACACACACACACTTGTAGGCGGAAGGATAGTCCGACCAAGTGCACCGAAGGATTAGATGACCAGTGGTAGAGTGTCGCACTTAGTATGGTCAATGGCGGTAGCCTGTATGAGCGTAACCCGCATAATAATCGCTTATTATTTGCTTATTTTACACTTGAATGAATAGAAAATATTAGGACACTAATACACGTACAAAAAGCAGGATATACATGCATATGTATATGCATGGTATGTGGAAATATTATTTAGAAGTAAAACAAAATCATAACGGCTATTTGTCATTGAGTATTGGTCGATATGTCCAAATATGAAGAATAGCATCATTTTTTATTTTAAGAATGAAAAAGGTGATGAATTTGAAGTTTTCAAAATAATTGAAGTGGATTTGGTTTTATTTTAATATCTATTTGGGTGGGGCATACTTTTTCACCTCTAGAACCTGCAAGAGTCCGGTACCAGCCTGTGGTACGGGGTATTATGTCTTTGTACATTCGTATGAAACATGCAAATAGACCCAGTGCTCCTTTTTGGGGACATGGGATCGTACTCTACGTCAATTTATGCATGTCCGCCCGTCTGTCTGCATATATATTTCTGTAATCAAAGTAAATAACCATTTTATACCACCTGAAGAACGGCGGAAGGATAAATATATCGAACATCACATGTTTCACATATCACAATGATATTTAACGTCAGGTAGAGAGCAACGCATTTCAATACAACTTCGAAAACCAAATTCCTATCCCTAAGTCTACTCCGGCGACACTTATTACAAATCAATACGACCCTCCCCTTTGTATGAAACTACAAAAAAGGATTACATTTGTACATTCGAGGATTAAATACTACACAATGGTCGATACATATTAGAGGCTGACCATTACAGGCAATCCTACATACACCCGCATATGAAAATATTTTGTGTTTTTGCACTCAAATGAGAATAAATGTTTAACAAATTATGAAGCGTAATTATACTAAATATTTTAACCCTTGGCATTATTTTGGTTGGTTAAATGAAAATATTTGAAGGGTTTATTTCAAATTTAGGGTTATTAGTATTCGGAACGAGGTGAAGGATTAAATCATTAATAGTTTCGTTTTGGGTGGAATGTGTGGATATGAAAGAATGTATGTGAACACCATTTTACATGAGTGGTGATTTTGTTTTTGTTTTAGTAATATTGTGTTTAGATTTCTCATCCAAGCGAGGTGATATGAATCAATATTTTATCATTTTCGGAATATTACTTTAAATTGCTTATTAATTTGTCCTTTAAGAATTATTTATTTTTGTAGAATAGTTTTTATTTAAATTCAGCTATAATCGTTGGCCTAATTTGAAACACGATCACAAGATAATCGACTATGCGATTTTCCCTAAAGTCAAAACTCGACATTTAGGCTTTTGATTGCAAAAAGTCCATTAATCGAAAGTCGACTTACCTATCCCTACCTTCTTTCTATACGCGATAGTGAGAAAAAAAGTCATAAAAATTGATGAGCAAAATAATAAGTACATTTTGGAAATCAATAACACTCTACAACACAAAAAATAATTACAAGATAATTCGACCAGATTATGAAAGAGGACCGAAAAAAAGAAGACACGTATATCGGCGTTTTGAAAGTTTACGTCGGGAAGTAACCTAAATAGGCGTGGCAAGTTCCGCCCATTTCTACAGGTTCTCAAATTTTCGACATCAGATTCCTTGGAATCCTTGCATTTAAGGTATAAAATGTCTTTGGCGATATTACTGACAACAATGTGGGGTATCTTTTTGTGAAAAAATTAACCCTCATGCGAGTCACTAACGGGGTCTTTTTTGTCCCTTTTTTCAAAAACTTTTAAAAACTTCTTTAAAATGTGATCGTATCAGATCAAAATATTCTACAAAATTATTTGTCAAAAAATTTTACTATAGGTCCCCGAATACACCAAAACTCTAAATCGTACCTAATCGCCAGGAATGTTAATGTTGTACTTTATCTGAGTTTATTAAGTTTTGTCCCACAAAACTTCATTCTAGATAGAAGACGTCAAAGACAAAAATAATCTCCATCAAATTTCAGTATAAGTCGCCGAATAAATAAAATACGTATTTGCAATATATATCATGAAAATATATACATCAAGTTCGCCAACAAAACACCCAAATATTTTTGGAATAAATTTGTTTTGTTCTTTTTTTCGAGTTGATGCATGAAAGTAACATGAAATTTAGTTTTAGACGAAAGGTGTTAAAAGAAGAAATATTCTACACAAAATTGCATTGTGTGTCCCAGAACAAATTAGATATCTGAGTAAAATACTTTGTTAAGAAAATGACGTTACAAAATTAGATATTATAGGTAGAAATTATTTGTTAAACTTTTCGACTCTTAATTAAAATTTATTCCATACTGAGTCAAAATCTCCTAAAATACCTCACTTTTTGGGGGTTGTGTCAAAAGAAGAAATGTTCCAAATCAAATTTCATTGTGAGTCTCTGAACAAAAGAAATTTGTAGCTATAATATTTAACATCTCAAGAAACTTTAACTTTTTATATATGATTTAGGACCATATTCTACCGTTTTTATTCATATTTTTGTTATCTGCGGTCACAAAATATATTTTATTGAAGTTTTTTGATAATAAATTCTTTCAGAAGATTATGTGTGCTCGATCCAAACTGTTTTTGAAATATCTATGGTGAATATAAAATATAACCCGGATCGGACTTTGAAAAATTACGTATTTTAGTACTATAAACTAAAATAACGTCATCAGGATAAATCATAGTTTCCTGATATAGTATGTGAAAATGTGGGGATAGTCTACGGCTATTGTCCAGTGAATATATATCTGACATACGAGTCCTAACATCCATGGTTTTGGCATGGTCCTAGATACTCTAATGATGGCAGCTACTCCTACTCTGATAAAATTGACTATTTCAAAAACAGTTTGGATCGAGCACACATAATCTTCTGAAAGAATTTATTATCAAAAAACTTCAATAAAATATATTTTTTGACCGCAGATAACGAAAATGTGAATAAAAACGGTAGAATATGGTCCTAAATCATATATAAAAAGTGAACGCTTCTAGAGATGTTAAATATTATAGCTACAAATTTCTTTTGTTCAGAGACTTAAATGAAATTTCATTTGGAACATTTCTTCTTTTGACACAACCCCCAAAAAGTGAGGTATTTTAGGAGATTTTGACTCAGTATGGAATAAATTTTGATTAAGAGTCAAAAAGTTTAACAAATAATTTCTACCTATAATATCTAATTTTGTAACGTCATTATCTTAACAAAGTATTTTACTCAGATATCTAGTTTGTTCTGGGACTTACAATGAAATTTTGTGTAGAATAACACCTTTCGTCTAAAACTAAATTTCATGTTACTTTCATGCATTAACTCGAAAAAAGAACAAAACAAATTTATTCCAAAAATATTTGGGTGTTTTGCTGGCAAACTTGATGTATATATTTTCATGATATTATTGCAAATACGTATTTTATTTATTCGGCGACTTATACTGAAATTTGATGGAGATTATTTTTGTCTTTGACGTCTTCTATCTAGAATGAAGTTTTGTGGGACAAAACTTAATAAACTCAGATAAAGTACAACATTAACCCTAAAACGAGATATTACTTTCGGCACATTCCTGGCGTTTAGGTACGATTTAGAGTTTTGGTGTATTCGGGGACCTATAGTAAAATTTTATGACAAATAATTTTGTAGAAATTTTTGATCTGATACGATCACATTTTAAAGGAGTTTTTAAAAGATTTTGAAAAAAGGGGCCAAAAAGACCCCTTTAGTGACTCGCATGAGGGTAAATTTGTTTCATAAAAAGATACCTCACATTGTTGTCAGTAATATTGCCAAAGACACTTTATACCTAAAAGGCAAGGATTCCAAGGAATCTGATGTCGAATATTTCAGAACCTGTACAAATGGGCGAAACTTGTCACGCCTATTTAGGTTACTTCCCGACGTAAACTTTCAAAACGCCGATACACGTGTCTTCTTTTTTCGGTCCTCTTTCATAATCTATGCGGGGTTTCTTGTAATTTTAAAAAAAGTTCGATTTTGTTGTACAGTGCAATTTTATTAGTACACTCATTGTTAAGGATAGAATGTAAGCGGCTCCACCTTTATTTTGAATGCCATGGATTCTTTTTGGTACATTGCTTTTAAGTTTACTGTAATTTTCAAAAGAAATTTAATACCACATTTTTCAAAGTTAATCTTTATTTTGGAATGATTGTGTACCCATGTGCTGCTTTAAGTGCCCGCAAAGATTTTCTGTTGGATTCAAGTCCGAATTCTGCCTAGACGAGTCAAGGAAAGGAATTCTTTTGTCTGGAACCAAACTTGACATATGGGGATGGGTGTTTTGGACCGTTGTTCTGCTGACTTATCCATATAAGAGCCATATTTTCTTCGGCTTATGACAACATTGTGTTGTCCAATATGTTTTTTGTATCTGTAATGTGATATGTTGGATGAAGACCAGGGAAATGAACTTCACACCATTATGTTGCCACCTCCATGTTTAACTGCATGTTTTGTAAACATTATAGGAAATTGCTTCCATTGAAGCGATTTATACTCCCGCAGTAATCGTTACCGAATAAATTTATTTTGATTTCCTTGCTCCAGAAGATATTTTGCGTATTTTTTCATGCACATGTCCGGACCAACCCATATAATTTAATTGTTTGCGAAGGTTGACTTCATCAAGAATTTTTTTTTTCCAAAGCAGTGGAACTTTTTTGGTTAATCAGTCTGGTATTTTGACAGCCCCTAGCCTTTTAAGTGCCGTTCGGGTGAATATGTGTTTTCCTATGTCAACAGAAATTACCCGAGATTAATTGAATAGGTCTCATTAGCGTGAACAACAATGGGACTATCGATTGTTGTTGTTTTCTTTTTAGGTACTCTATTTTAGGCGTCCGTACTCTATTTTTGCCCTCTATATTTAGTGGACGTAGTCTCCAAGCAAAAATACTCATTACAAAACCCCTACTAACCCATTATTTTTACAAGGGCATGTCGCACGAAATAAGTGGTTATTTTTTGGCCACTTAAGGTCAAATTTCGATTTAAACGAAAAAATTAAGCGAAACCGAATTAAAAAATATTTATTAAAAATATGATGAACTGTCAAGGTCAAAACTTCGATTTTAACGAAAAAATTTTTAATATAAATCCGTCAAATAAAATTCTCTCGCTTAAGGATAAGATTTTTATATTTATGAAGTCCGGCTCATCCGTTTTCGAGCTACAGTGGGCACGACTGGTACTGGGTAACGAAATTGGAATGAATATTACAATACAAGGCCCATAAGGAATACCGTCAAAATTTCAAGGAATATAATAACAAACCTGCACTTCCACGCACAAACAACACAACGGGTTCTTGCCTTTCAACACTAATAGCTCAGACAATTTTTGTCCGATCGACTAGGATTTTTTCCAACATATTCTATTCTACGTACACTTTAAGGCGAGATAATAAAAATGTCGATTTATTAAAATTTGCAAGGGTTATAACCCATGTAAGTCCTCTTTTTGGCCTGTAAGTTTTCGTTAATGTGTATATGTACTCTATTTTCATCCAAAAATATTGGTCACCGGCATGGTGTGCCTTACCCAAATTTAAATGGAAGGAGCTTACACCTGGGAAGTTTCTGCGGATTCTGAAACTGCAATGTTCATAGATGTACTCTATTTTCATCCAAAAATATTGGTCACCGGCATGGTGTGCCTTAACCAAATTTAAATGGAAGGAGCTTACACCTGCAGTCCAACAATAAAAAAACGCCAACAACAATAATAGGCATCAGCACGGCCTTGTTGATCAATGCGTAATGCAAAAACAACAACTTTCTCGTTGTTTTACCCCCGCTTATTGAAGCAACACTCCTATGTTCGTATTCTTTGCAAAGCAAAGACGACATAAAAACAGTGGTGGATATGAAATTCTTTAGTTCGACTCAAATTGTAGGGTAATCAGCTTTAGGGCCATATAGCAAATTTCTCATTTTGTTTAATTTGCTGGATGGGCTTATTGACCTGTTTATCGATACAGAGTCGGCGGAAAAGGGAACTGATGAAGTTGTTTGGTGACAACTGAAACTATAGTATTCCCTACCCTCCGCCCGCAACTAATCAATTTTATATCCACTGTAAAACATTTTGTTGTTATTCAAATACTTGAATACAACAAAATATGGACTAAAGCTGAAATAAACACAAAGATGTTTCTGCGGATTCTGAAACTGCAATGTTCATAGATGAGAAAAATCAAAAAACTGAAAAAATCTCCGGATGGGGTTTTAAATAAATCGCGGTCAAAATACACATTTTTAAGGGTTTTTTAGGTTTTCACGATTTTGCTTGAAAACCGCAAGTCCTATGGAAATTTGACTAAAGAAAACGTTGTAGCAGTGAAAATTCTCTACAAAATTGACTTTTATGATATTTTCGAAGGTTTTACCGTCTTTCAGATATAGAAGTTCAAATTGGGACAATGCACTAACTGTATCGTCTCCTTATAAAACAATATAATGCACGTGCGCCATAACTAACTTTAAATGAAAACCGCTTATACCTAGGAATTCATTTGCGGATTCTGAAACAGCTATGTGTGTAGATGACAAAAATTCAAAAGCAAGAAAAAATCGCTGGAGGAATTTTTAAATAAATCGCAGTCAAATTTCACATTTTTAGGGTTTTCTTGGGTTTTCACGATTTTGCTTGAGAACGGTAAGTCCCATCGAAATGGGGCTAAAGAAAAGAAAAGAATTGTAGCTGTAAAAATTCTCTAGAGGCTTGACCATTATGATTTGTTCGTAGGTTTTACCATGTTTGAGATATTGATGTTTAGGTCACATTTTTAGTTTTTTTTGTTAGGTTTTCACGATTTTGCTTGGGAACGGCAAGTCTTGTCGAAACTGGGACCAGAAAAAATCTTATAGCTGTGAAAATTCTTTACAAGACTGACTTTTGTAACTTTTTCCACTTCCATAGGACTTGCGTTTTTCAACCAAAATCCCCTAAAAGTGTGATTTATTTAAAAAACCCTCCGGCGAATTTTTTAATTTTTCTCATCTATGAGCATTGCAGTTTCAGAATCTGCAAAAACTTCCCAGGTGTAAGCTCCTTCCATTTAAATTTGTTTAAGGCGCACCGTGCGTATGTAAAGCTCACTTTTATATACAAGCTCAGATATTTAAGAAATGTGAATTTTTATAAAAAAAAACTATAATTAATTAATTAATTATCAATATTATAATATTGAAAATTATAAGAGAAAACACACATTTTTCCCATGTAATTTCAATAAATTTAAACAAGTAAGAACGGCGTTAAGTTCGGCCGGGCCGAACTTGTTATACCCTCCAACACAAGTTGTATTGAAGTAAAATGGAATAATTAGTTTCCTTTCGTGTATGAAGAAGACTTAATACTTAATTTCAGCAATTTCGGTAAAACAATGTGAGGCACCATTCTATCAAAAAGTCGATCTATACTGACAAAATTCTGGCGGAAAGTTTTTAGACTCAAAGAAGACTAAATACCAAATTTCCTATATTTCGGTAAGAGAATGTGGCTAAAACTTAAAAAAATACCGAAAATCTAGAAGTACGCTTCTATGGGGATGTAGGAAGACGTGGACCTATACTGAAAATACTCTTCTGGAATATTTTATAACTCTTGGAAGACGAAATAACGAATTTCAGCCGTTTCGGTTGGATATTGACGTCACAATCTTCAGTATTACGAAAATCGGGAGGTACCGTTCTATGGGGGCTATATCGAAACGTGGACCTATACCGACGAATTTTAGTCAGAAATGGGGACCTGTACAGACATATTTCTGGCGAACAGTTTTATATCACATTCAAGACTAAATACCAAATTTCAGCCATTTTGGTGGAATTTTGAAGACACAACCTTCAAAATACGAAAAATCGGGAGGTACCTTTCCATGGGGGCTATATGAAGGCGTGGACCTATACCGACAAATTTAAAGGGGAAGTTTGAGTACCCCCAACGAAGTCTAAATACCAAACTTCAGCCATTTCGGTGGAATATTGAGGCCACAACGTTAAAAATACCGAAAATCGGGAGTTACCGTTCTATGGGGGCTATATGAAGGCATGGACCTATACCGACAAAGTTTTATACCACCAACGTAGACTAGGTACCAAATTTCAGCCATTTCGGTGTGATAATGAAGCTAAAACCTTCAAAATACCGAAAATCAGTAGGTACCGTTCTATGGGGGCTATATGAAGGTGTGGACCGATACCGACAAAATTCTGGGGGAAAGTTTTATACCCCTAAAGAAGACTACGTACCAAATTTCAGCCATTTTCGTAGGATAATGAAGCTAAAACCTTAAAAATACCGAAAATCGGGAGGTACCGTTCTATGGGGGCTATATAAAGATATGGACCGACACCGACAAAATTCTGGGGGAAAGTTTTATACCCCTAAAGAAGACTACGTACCAAATTCCAGCCATTTTGGTAGAATAATGAAGCTAAAATCTTCAAAATACCGAAAATCGGGAGGTGCCGTTCTATGGGGGCTATATAAAGATGTGGACCGATTCCGACAAAATTCTGGGGGAAAGTTTTGTACCCCAAAAGAAGACTACGTACCAAATTTCAGCCATTTTGGTAGGATAATGAAGCTAAAACCTTAAAAATACCGAAAATCGGGAGGTACCGTTCAATGGGGTCTATATGAAGGTGTGGACCGATACCGACAAAATTCTGGGGGAAAGTTTTATACCACTATAGAAGACTACGTACCAAATTTCAGCCATTTTGGTAGGATAATGAAGCTAAAAACTTAAAATACCGAAAATCGGGAGGTACCGTTCTATGGGGGATATATCAAAACGTGGACCGATATATCCCATTTTCAATACCAAGCATCCTGCAAGTAATAAAAACTTCTGTACCAAATATTGACTCTCTATCTTTAAAATTGCGAGCTGTATCTTGATTTTAACAGACAGACGGACGGTCGGACGGACAGACGGACATGGTCAAGTCGACATAGAATTTTATGCTGATCAATAATACTCGTATATGTATGTATGTATATACTTTATAGGGTCTCCGACGAATATTTCGATGTGTTACAAAAGGAATGACAATCTTAATTATACCCTCCATATGGTGGAGGGTATAAAAAGTGTTAAACGGACGGAACATTACGTGTACAGCGTACTAAAATTTCCTTATTAAAAATAAAATACCTCATTTTGCGTAAACATGTAGTGAAACTCAATTTATTAAAAAATATAAAAAATTATTGATTGAAAAGGCCAATGTCGTTCGTGAAAAATATTTTTAGTTGAATAATGTATACAAAATTCAAAATATCCATAAACAAATTTCTAAGGCTAATCACTCTCAATTCAAAAAAACATATTTAAATTTTCTAAGTATGTTTGTAAAAATCCCTACCTAACAAGAAAATAAGAACTGAATAGCTGTCATATTTTCCGAGAAATAGCTATTTCTGTCTCCAGAAAATTTGCAAAAATTACGTGTTTCCCAGAATGTGCGAAAATTTTCGTCTTTAGGGGCACGTCACGCCCACACCTTCCAATATTTTGCCCAATTTTTTGATTTCCTTAATTTTAATATGTTTACTATCTAATACCGTATAGAAATTGTAAATAGGTGACTACAAAAAACTAGGGGTTTGACCAGGAAAATCGATTTCTGGACCATTGTGCGTCGTTATCTACGAAATCGGCGTTTACATTATAGCTTTTTGCCGGGTTAAACTTCTTTATGACGGCTAAGAAATATGTTATTCTGCAGACACTTTAAGCCAAACAAGTAACTTCTACATAATAGCTCAATAAATTCGACGGATCTTAAAATTAGATCCCCTGGGGACATAACAGAGAGACAGTATCCACTTGATATGAAGAGGTACCAAGAAACCCCATACTTTCCCATGTTGAAACCCATATCATCCCAACATATCCCACAATTTGTATTTGCAACTAAATTTCAAATTCTATCTTGTGAATTAGTTTTAAAATAGCTTCGAAATTTACCTGCTAAATAATGTTCAGACAAATTGATTCTTTTCGGTGTTCTCCATACTATCATTTCGTAATAACTTATGTAGGACATACTTCTACTCTTCATGTACCAAAGACAACAAATGGTTATTGTTGTACGTCGATACTCACAGGGATTACAAATATTTTGGTCAAGTAAAATAGTTATGGGCGGCTAATAGAGGGAAATTAGCAATTATTCACTTTACAAATTATTGGAAATCTTTGGATTAAAGACGGACACATTTTGTCTATTGTGTTTTGACATAGAATTTTTAGTTTTTGTTGACCATGCGAATTTCAGCTGCCCTAATCTGATCACTAGTCTGGTTTGTAAAAAAACAGATTTGCGAAGCCGTTCCTGATCTACTTAACAAAGCGATTACAACGATTACAACGGGGATTTAAATTCATTTAAGGCAACAAAATTTTAGAATGGGAACCTCAGCATAAACTAGGTTTCTCGTCTCATGGCATTGCTGAGGGCACTCTGTGTAAGGATGTTGCCGCTATCCATTTTACTTTTTGTTTAATTCTCTTACATTCAATTGTGTAATTTTCTTCTCTTTCCTTTGCTTACTGCTGCTTGCATTGATAATATTGAAGGATACGGATGCTGAAATGCCCGCCAGGATATTACGGGCTGCAAAGGTAAAATTTATTTTGTGTGAGTTTGTGCAACATCGTGGCATCGTGGATTCCAAGAATTGCACCTTTTAATGGAATTGTTGTGTTATCTGTTAGTTGGCAGTTGTAATTGCATAAATCTCTCGCAATCCTCAAACTTCAATCTTGTGCCGGCTTCTTTCTATTGATCTGATTATTGAATGGTTGGATGTGGTGATGCGGTTTACCACATCTGTCAAGGCTTTGTTGTGATCTCATTATTATTTTGTGGTTATTTGTTATGCAAAAATTTTTCATTGATATTTTTATTTATGTTGTTGCAAGCGAGCGAGTTGAAGGGAGCCGTCAGCAATTATTGGCTAAGACCGCACACCTGTAAATGTGAACCTATGATTGATCAAAGAAGAAATGGATGGAAAGCATTCGGTAAAGACTGGTGTAATTTTGTTATTAAATGAATTGTTTGTAAAATAATTTGTATTTGTATCAATACAACAGATATGAAAGAAAATGAGTACTCCATGGGAAAGAATTCTTACCTACCCAGAAATATAGAAATGGTTAATTAAGGATTCTCAGGCTCAAAAAATCATGTATAATTCATTATGTATAAAACTGAAAATTTTATTTCCATAGAAAAGAAACATGCTCCTCTTTGGATTCAGGTGGTGAAATTATAAATCACATATCTGAATATTGCAATTTACTGATATATCCAGACCAATAATTTAAATTTTTCTCCTACCCTCCACTATAGAAGAGCAAGTATATTTCCTGTTCTTCCGTCTGTTAGGCTTCAAAATATACATCTGTAGAACAATACTTTCGATCTGTACCGAAATTCCGAAAATGAAATATTAAGAAAATATTTCGACATAATCATCAATCAAATTTATCAAAAGTTGGACTGGACTAAAACTAGCTACACCACAGCTAAAAATGTTGGTTTTGTATTATAACAAAATTATTCATTTTTAAGTATACACTTTACAAAAATCATTTCATTTATATTTTCAATACTCAATAGCAATTAGGTCAAACTAATCCTTTAATGACTCTAAACATACATCCCACACTCTACAAAAACGAAACCAAACTATTTCACTTGTAATCCTTTAACTCCTTTACAATACTAATAATAACCCTAATAACCCTAAATATGAAATAAACCCTTCAAATATTTTCATATTTTTCTCTCCCTTTCAACAATCAAAGAATTTTGCTCTGGTGTTGATGTTGGTAAAATAGTGAACATAATTACGAATCGAAATTGGCTAAACATTTTTAGAAAATATTTTCATATGTGCGGGGTGTTGAATTGTTGTTGTGAGTGGTCAGTTAAATACACACACTTCCCATTCTAATATTTAATCCTGTAAAATATGTTGTTGTAGGTGGATAATCCTTTTCTGTACTTACATACAAATATTAGGGCGATTAACAATTTCACTTATATACAACAAGAATGTATGTATGCGCATTCATAGATGTGCAAGTGTTTTCCTTTAAAAATTTGAACATTTGCTGTATTTTTCAAAAATAAATGCCAACCAGCGATATTTTGGTGTATTTTGGGATATATTCATGTCATTTATACAACTCGACAAATTTTAGAACTAAAATTAAGCATTTTCAAAATCTCCACTATATCCACCTCTTAAATCTGATCTATAGATCCCTATAATGGAAGGTTAACAAAAAATTGAGCTCCGCGAAATTATAATAAAAACCAGTTAAAAGTGAATAAAAAATAAGTAGTTTGTTTAATTCGATATTGTAGTTACGGCGAAAACAATAATTGAACCGCTGAAAGTTGGAATTAATGACTGTCAATGATTATTTGCTGCAGAAATCACAATAAACAAAATAGAAGAAATTTGCAGACATTCTTGGAGAAGAAGAAGATAAATATTATATTTATTTTGATTGCGGCTAAACTCAGTGCAAATCAACATTAAATAGAGCTAAAATTTTCTATGCTAACACTCCGTTTATGGTTAAACATTCATTTGTTCTAAAAGTGGAGAAGAATCTAGCTGTGAACTGTTCGCCGCTTTTTCAAGAGAATGCCACAAAAGTGTCCATAATCAGAACAGCATTGGCTGTTGCATCTGTAATGAATATTACCACATTGCCTGTGTAAAAATCACTAAAGAGCAGCACTCCTTTTTATACAGGACTAAAACCTTTCTATACAAATGCCCTCAATGTATAGAAAAGAAAATCAACATAGTTGTCAATGATGGAACAGCTAAATCCTCGGCAAATACTTCAACGATAGAGACTAGTAATAACAGTTTAACTGAAAACATGCGAAGTCAATTTGATAGTTTTGCCACAGCTTTGGAGGAAAAGTTTGATGCTTTTAAATCCGATATTCGGAAATATGCCTATGACAAGGAAAAACGCATATGCGAAACAATGTCTTCTCTGGAACATAAACTTAATACCAAAGTTAAAAAGATTGAAGAAGAAATCGTAAGCTGTTTAGCAATAACCAAGCAGTTGGAAACCACTTTCAACAATACCGTAAATGAGCTGCATAGACATAATGACATACAACAGAGAAGGCTAAATCGAGCCGATATTGTTATAAATGGTTTACCAGATGCAATACATGACTTGAGGCAACCGATAATGAAAATAGTAGCACAGTTTCCCATACCTAAAGCGAGTGTAGTTTATGTTGTCATTTTATTTACTTTTAACATTTGTTTTTTATTTACAGAAATATTTGATATTTTTTTATAAGATAAATTTATTTTTGTTCTATTGCTTCACTATGGATCTCAACAATCTAGGTGAAATTGTCCATGACCACCAATTTTTACATGCCAAATTTTCTAATTCTACCGGTTTAAATATTTGTCATTCGTCTTCGCGAGACAATTGGATCAATTCCCCCGAAATAAGATACCACCAATCACTAGCTTATCTTATGGATAAAACCTCACAGAAATGGCAAATCTATTGCAAAGCAAGAAATAAAGCAAAGCCGGTTAAGAGGAAGTGTAAGAGAAATGCACATTCTGCCCTCTTTAGTGGATGCACAAATCCGAAATCTCTTTGGAATGTGGTAAAAAACATAGTTTAATCTGTTCCCACTCTCACACATCAAATGAACTGCTTAATACATCTTTCATAAGTGATCAGCTAGATGGTAATACTGATATTGAAAGCATTATATCATCATCACAAACAAATATTGGTTTCTCATTTTCATCTATTTCATTGCATGAACTTTATTTGGCTTTTTCGACAATAAAATCAAATGCCCCAGGGATCGATGGCCTTCCACTTAAGTTTTTTTAAAATTGTATTTCCTCACATATCGTCATATTTTCTCCATTTGGTTAATACCATTACAATGACGTCGACATTTCCTAAGGGATGGAAGACGGCAAAAATAAATCCAAAAAAAAGAAAGAATCTTCTGGAGTGAAGTATAGGCCAATATCCTTGCTTCCTGTTTTATCCAACGTTATTAAATACGTTCTAAAAAAACAACTAGAAAACTACTTAGAAAGTAACGGTTTGCTCGATGATTGTCAGTGCGGCTTTCGTAGCCATAGAAGCACATCTATGTTGTTGGCGGGTCTAACAGTACTTTATCTATTGTGCTGTCGTTAGATCTGGAAAAGGCTTTCGATAGAATCGACTATAAGATCCTGATCGAGAAACTTAAGAACTTTTACGATTTCAGTCCCAGTGCCTGTAAATTGGTACATTCTTATTTGACCGGGCGAAGTCAATGCGTTGTTATGAATGATGTATGGTCTGATACGCTTTCTATTAAAAGTGGAGTTCCGCAAGGTTCCATCTTGGGGCACATGTTTTAATAATGTTTTTAAACGATCTCTTTACACTCGTTCGGGATTGGTGTTTACCATACTCGTATGCCGACGATATACAGCTTCTGTTCAGTGCGCCTATTGGTAATCAAGATGTTCTTCAGGCAAAATTCAGTCCAAAAGTGAAGCTGGGTTGCCCCATTTGGAAGTTTATCGAATTCAGGTCCCTGATGCTATTTTACAATATTGTAAGGGAACAAAATCCTTCTTTCCTACTAGATACTTTCCATTTTGGCCGTTCAATTAATTCCAACAGCAATTGGATATATGAACAATTAATTTCAGGTTCGCGTTGCCAGATCTTTTAATGGTCTCCCGCATACACTGAAACAGTTTTCATTGTCTAGTAAGACATACAAATCTAAAATAATAAACCATTTTGGTTCCCTACCAACCATTTCGAGCTTACAGGTTTGACGACGTGGTCTTTTATATTAAAAGTAACAATCCGTTTATCAAATGCTTATTGTATAACTCAGGAATATCTGGCATAATTGGTTGTTATTTGGACAATGAATCTCAATGTAAAATAATTTCATACGCTTTACATGTTTTTTTTAATCATGTACATGTCATAGTAGTCCTCAACTTAAAGTAATAACTGAAAATCAAGGTGTACCATACTTTTTCATTCCATATAACATACACTCTTAAATGTGAAGATCCATATTTATAACAAATATTATAAGGAGTAGCTCTCAACTTTGCAACTGAAAATCCAGTGTTGAACTATTTTTCTCACATTATAACCTAATACAACAACACACCATACATCGATTTTGATAAACTATTTTCAGCATACCGTAAAATAAATTTAAATGTCTGCATGTTTTATGTTTGTTTGTACATGAACAATGTTTTTCTTTTTAAATTTTACAATTTTAAACTATGTTAATTTTTTTATACGTATTTTGCTTGCAAAGCATTAAACGCTACCTCATATTCAATTATAATTATACCCTACACCACTATGTGGGAAGGGTATTATAGGTTGGTTTTGCCCAAAAAGTTTGTAACGCATCGAAATAATGGTCGTAGACCCATACTTATATATACCAAAATGAATGTCCCGACGAGCTGAGTCGATCTGGCTATGTGTGTCCGTCCGTCAGTCCGTCCGTCTGTCCATCTAAACCTTGTAATCACGCTACAGGTCGCAATTTTGATCGGATCGTCACGAAATTTTGGATGTTGATGAGGGTCCCGGAGGGGAAGAAGCCTATTGATTTTGGTGATGGTCGGATAATAATTAGTGGTCGGAATGAGCAAAAAAGTTATTTGGAGAAAAAGTCTACATTTTATTCCAAAGCAAATATCTTAGCGTCTATAAGGGGTATATAAAAAGCAAAACTTGGCAATGAAAGTAGAAAATATTGCCTTTGAAACGATGTAACATAGGTTGTCGCAGGTGGTCACACAACGCCTTTTCTCACTTGTTATAGCTTATTCTGAATTATAAACATTGTACCAGAGTAGTTATTTACTTGTCAAACATTCAATGTACGTCATATTCAAAGATTAAATCATAATTATATCTTATTTTTAAGATATTAATATTTTTTTAATTATCATCATGGAGTAGTTCAATCTGCAATTTAATTGTAATCGGCCATTGGGCTTACAATTGCATTATGTGAAATAAATAAAAATAAGTAAATATGACGACATTTTGATAACAGATAACAGATTTTAGCGTTTTCTGCGCTTCACATCGACTTCAATAAAGCACCTGATATGCCATTCTAGTTTTTACAAAGTGGAGCTTAACAAATTTAGCCGAATGAGGGCTTTATTCGATTTATCCTAAAACAAGTAAGAACGGCGATAAGTTCGGCCAGGCCGAACTTGTTATACCCTACACCACGAGTTGCATTGAAGTAAAATGGAACAATTAGTTTTCTTTTGTTTATTGGTAAAACAATGTGACTAACGTTCAAAATACCGAAATTCGGAAAATACCGTTCCATGGGGGCTATATCAAAACGTCGATATATACGCTTCTATGGGGGATATAGTAACCCGCGGACCTATACTGATAATTCTCTTCTGGAATATTTTAAAACTCCATGGAACACTCAGATTTACGAAAATAGGGAAATACCGTTCTAAGGGGGCTATGTCGGAATGTGGACCTATACCGATGAATTTCAGTCAGAAAGGCTTTTACCTAGCTAGGGAGAACAATATGAGAAAGTTACGGATAGTCTCACAAATCGAAGGTGAACCAGGAACAAAGCACTAAAAGATCGTAATGGTACACTACTAACGAACTATGATGAACAAATTCAAAGATGGAGAGAACGTTTTGAAAAATAGAATACAGAGATCTTGTAGGGGCAATAATATTCTGAGAAAAAGAAATAGGATATTTAAAGAATCTGAAAACATACATTGTTATTTCAACCATATATTTTGTGTCAGGAAGCATAATGACACAAAATATATTGTTGATTCAAGAATATATATTTTTATACCCTCCACCATAATATGGAGGGTATAATTAAATTTGTCATTACGTCTGTAACACATCGATATATTCGTCGGAGACTTTATTAAGTGTATATGTATATTCTCGATCCGCTTAAAATTCTATGACGATATAACTATGTCAGATTGTCCGGCCGTCCGTCTGCTGAAACCAAGATACATCTCGCAATCTTTAAGATAGAGCTTTATAATTTGGTACAAAAGTTTATATAACTCCTAGAATGTTTGGTAAGATAATGTGGTTGAATCCTACAAAATACCGAAAGTCGGTAGATACCGTTCTATGAGATGATACCTCGGGATTTTCGGTATTTTGAAGTTTTCAGCAACATTATCTTACCAAAACTGTAGAAATTTAGTATTTAGTATTCTTTGAGCTTACAAAACTTTCCTCCAGAAATCTGTTAGTATAGGTCCACCTGTTGATATAGGTAGCTCCTATAGAACGGTAACTCCCGATTTTCGGTATTTTGAAAGTTTCAGCCACATAATCTTGCCGCAATGGATGAAATTTGATATTTAGTCTTCTTTGGGGCTACAAAAGTTTCCTCTAGAAATTTGTCAATGTAGGTTCACTTGTGGATAAAGCCCCCATAGAACGCTACCTCCCGATTTCCGATATTTTGAAGGTTGTGGTCTCAATATTCCACTGAAATGGCTGAATTTGGTATTTAGTCTTCATTTGGGGTATAAAATTGTCCACCTGAAATTTATCGGTATAGGTCCACGCCTTCATATAACCCCCATGGAAAGATACCTCCCGATTTTCGGTATTGTGAAGGTTGTGGCTTCAATACTCCACCGAAATGGCTGAAATTTGGTATTTTGTGAAATTCGTCGTGAAGGTCTACGTATGCCCCCATAAAAGGGTACCTCCCGACTTTCGTAATTGTGAAGGTTGTGATGGCAATATCCCACCGAAATGACTAAAATTTTTTATTTAGTCTTCCATGGGGTTATATAATATTCCAGAAGAGACTTATAAGTATAGGTAAACGTCTTTCTGTATCCACAAAAATTTAACACCATTAAGGTGTTCAAATCGCCACGGCCTATTGCCCCTTCCGACACCAACTAAAATTGCTGACGAGAATGATTACTTACAAATTTGGTATCCGATTTGTATGAAACCTTAAACATTGTAAAACTTTATTAAACGTACATCAAGTTACCAAGAAGTTCTATATCGGACAGAACAGCTCAACACTTCGCTTGAGTGCAGTTCGAGGATCATTTTGAAATTATTACCGAAGGCACACCTTTTGGTCTTATTTGCAGCGATATAATATGATTCGTGATATATCTGTGTCATCCGACTGATACTCTTTTACTTGTTTTAATGTGTTCTACCTAATCGTAGTCGAAATATGCCCTACCATTATACATATTGACATACAATTCTAAAAATAAAACCACAACTACATACATAATACCCATCTCACGTTATTATTGTGATGAAAGTGTGTTTGGTAAATGCGTGTGATTTGTAATTATCAAAAAATCATTGAATATCAAAACAAATAAATCATCCGTAATATAAAACACTTGTGTTATTCTTTTCGCAGAGGGTGTTTCCGAGTAGCGTTCAATGGTTTTCACACACAACAACCCATTCTCACATTCATCTATTCAGTTATTCAATGCAACGACTTCATATGTTATTAAATCGTCCGTTTTATTATTATTAACAAGAAGAAGAAGGTAAAGCCCAAAACATCAACACCTCCCACATTCATCCATAATCGCTTTGGTATTCATATTCCCTTCACTGTCATTCAGATGGGATTTCGATTTGTTTTCATTTGTTGGGATTTGCAATTTATTTCGCATTTTCGTTTTGTCTTCTTCACCAGTATAACAATCTTCTGAGGGGGGGAGTATTTTTCGCACTCCATAATTGGCTTTCTTGCATTGTCTGTGCCAAAAACCAACAAATATCGGCATCCCACTGGAGCATTTCGGCGAAAACCCATTGATTCAAATGTCACTCTTGTATTTTTTCTCATTTAATTTATACATATGTACATTAGGGCTATAACCAAAAAAATACCACCACATTGCCGTGTAGAGCATGGAAAACTATTATGAAATATGGTGTCAATTTTTCTCTATCGCGAAAAAAGTTTCCGCACCAAATGCATGGAAGTTCAGAAATGCATTTTTTAATTTTATCTGTTATAACAACATATTTGCTTTTGATTAAAATTTTTATTTTTTTGTAATCTAATTTAAAATCATTATCAAAGCGTTCTGGACCAATATGTTCTCAAATCGCGCCATTTCGGACCATTTTAGGATTTTTTGACACTATTGCAGTTTTTGGTTTTTCTTTATAAACTCGTGAATTTTATGTTTATATTTTTTGTACCTATCGGACAACAGAATTTGGGGTCATTTGCAACGAATTCGCGAAAGTTACAGGCTGTTTTTGTTGACCTTGCCTGTGAGAATTGTATTTGTTTTCTACAAAAATACAACACCAGTACCATGTGGGGAATTTTGTCCTAATAATGAAAACGCGTTTCTAAGATCGATTCGATGAAAAACGTTTCAGCACCGACCGCAATTACTAAAACTCTTTTGATATTTTTTCTACTTAAAATTTTAAATTTGCTTTGTTTGAATAAATACTTATAAACAAAAATACATTTCTCACAGGCAAAGTCATTAAAAACGGTCTGTAACTTTCGCGAATTTGTTGCAAATGAGACCATACTCTCTTGTCCGATAGGTACAAAAAATATAAACATAAAATTCGCGAGTTTATAAAGAAAAACCAAAAATTGCAATAGTGTCAAAAAATCCTAAAATGGTCCGAAATGGCGCGATTTGAGAACAAATTGGTCCAGAACGCTTTGATAATGATTTTAAATTAGATTACAAAAAAATAAAAATTTTAATCAAAAGCAAATATGTTGTTGTAACAGATAAAATTAAAAAATGCATTTCTGAACTTCCATGCATTTGGTGCGGAAACTTTTTTTGCGATAGAGAAAAATTGACACCGTATTTCATAATAGTTTTCCATGCTCTACACGGCTATGTGGTGGTATTTTCGATATCTGCAAAAAAGTGCAAAAAGTTATATCCCTAATGTACATATGTACTTCAATAGCTGTAGCTGTGGTGGAGTTGAAAGGCTAAATTAGAATGGGGAATGGAAATCCTTGATATATTTCAGGGGTGTGTGAAGATGATGATGTTTAACCATAATTAAATGGTTTGAAATAGAGTGTTTTAGAGTTTTTCTGCTGTTGTTGTTGGTAATGGTGGTGTTACTGTCACCACTGCTGTGGTTGACAAACGAACGCACTTATCAATTAGTAAAATTAGTTAAAGGTAGAGATTGTTATGCTGTGGTATGAAACAATAATACCATAAAGTTTGTAATTGGATTAGGGCAAGAAACAAATTTGTTGTGTAAAAACATGAGCGGCAAGATTTGCTGGAAACGAAATATGTGCAAAGTTTCGGCCAGCGACTGCTTAAGCAGTCGTCTATACGAACTCCTTTGTGGTATTCTACAAAGATTCCATTTTAGTCGTTTATAAGGACTGCCTTCCGGTCGCCTATAGAGACTCTTAATGATTCCATTCTGGTCGTCTATAAAAGTGTCATTAGGTTGTCTATAAAGACTCTTTTCTGGTCTTCTATAAAGACTTCCTTCTGGGAAGTATGAATAGATGATCAGAAGGGGAGTCTTTATACATGGCCAAACGGGAGTCTTCATAGACGACCAAAAGGTAGTCCTTACAGACGACAAAAATGAAGTGTTAAAAAGACTTCTTCCTGCTAGCTTTTTAAGACTTCTTTCTTGGATCCTTTAAAGACTCCTTTGGGGGAGTCTTTAAAGACGCCTTTCTGGTTGTCTATAAATACTCCCTTTTGATCGTCTATAAAACATCCGTTCCGGTCGTTGATAAGGAATCACTTCTGGTCACTTTTGGTCATCGATAACGACTCTCTTCTGGTCGTCTATAAAGATTCCCCACTGGTCGTCCATTAAGGCTCCCTTCCGGTCATTGATAATGACTCCCTTGTGGTCTTCTATAAAGACTCCCTTCTGGTCATCTATAAGGGTCTATTCTGGTCACCTATAAAAACTGCCTTCTGGTCGTCTTTGAAGACATCATTCTGGTCATGGATAAAGACTCCCTTCTGGTCGCCTATAAAGACTCCCTTCTGGACGCTTTTAAAGACTCCCTTCTGGTCGCCTATAAAGACATTGTTCTGGCCGCCTATAAATACTCCCTTCTGATCGTCTATAAAGACTCCCCACTGGTCGTCCATTAGGTCTCCCTTCTGGTCATTGATAACGACTCCCTTCTGGTCTTCTATAAAGACTCCCTTCTGGTCTTGGATAAAAACTCCATTCTGGTCGCCGATAAAGACTCCCCAGTGGTCGTCTATTAAGACTACCTTTTGGTCGCTTATAAAGACTCCCTTCTGATCCTATATCAAGTCAAGTAGTCTATAAAGACTCCTATTGGTCGTCGATCATATCCTGTCTGGTCCCCACCGATCGTCAATTAAGACTCTCGTCTGATCATCGATAAAGACTTCCTTCTGGTCTTTGATAAAGACTCCCTTCTGGCTATTTTTTTGGTCGTCGATAAGACTCCATTCTGGTCGTCTATAAAAGATCCTTTCTGGTCGACTCCCCTCTCGTCGTCTATAATGACTCCTTTTGGTCGTCGATAATACTCCCTTCTGGACACCTATTAAGTCTCCCTTCTGATCGTCTATAAAGACTCCCTTCTGGTCATCAATAAAGACTTTCTTCTCGTCACCTGTAAAGACTCTCTTCTGATCTTCTAAAAAAACTCCATTTGGACGTCGATAAGACTCTCTCGGGTCGTCTGCAAAGACTCTCTCGGGTCGTCTGCAAAGACTCCCTTCTGGTCGTCTATAAAGACTCCCATCTGGTGTTTCATAAAGATTCCCCTTTGGTCGTCAATAAAGACTCTCTTCTCGTGGTCTGCAAAGACATCCTTCATACTGGTTGCCAAAAAAGACTCCCTTCTGTTTGCCTATAAAGACTTCCTTCTGGTCGTCTATAAAGACTTCCCTCTGCTCGACCAAAAAGACTCCTTTCTGGTTGTCTATAAAGACTTATTTCTGATTGTCTATAAAGACCCCCTTCTGGTTTATTCTACCGAGGGCTAGAAGAAATATTAATTTGATTTTAATATTTGAGCAAATTTTGGCAAATCCTCTTTACCTTTCTGAACCAACTGTACATTCTACAACTAATAAATGAGAGCAATCCAAATAATTTGAAATAATTTACAACTAAAATCACCATCGCCAATACCCATAAAATGGGGTGTTAGCAAGCCAACAGGCAAGCACATCAACTTGTTTGCGAACTTTACAATTCGTCTCTTTCCCATTTCCACCACAAATCCCACACAAAAGCCTTAAAACAAAGCCCTAAATAACTACGGTAAACAATCTCCGCCTCAAACTTGGTAACAACAAATAAGTCTTGCTACGAATGAATCCGCTTCATCATCTTAAACAGATTCGTTTGCGGAAGCAATAGAAATGTCATCAGCAAACAAACGGATTAAAACCATAAAAACGTGTCTCCCCTGGTGACAATCGATGTTTCGTGGTGGCGTTGAATCTTCAAAAGGGTGGGCAACACCCAGTATTTGTCCACAAAATGACAATTGTTTGTAGGGAAATAATTTGAATGGTGGCACACAAGTGCAGATTCATATGACGTGCATGTGTGTTTTGATCCATTGTAAATATGGGTTTTGTAGAAATTTTAAGCAACACCCTTTTTTATTGTACGCTGGAGTATTTACAGCAGAATTCTCACTACTTAAAGGGGTATGTGGTGTAGCCCATTTAAAACTCCTGCAAATTTAAACATTTTTCTTAATCGACATATTTTCTTGTTTAAGAAAATCTTAATCCAATATATTTGCTTATGACAGGTTATTACAAAATAATTATATTTTGACGATTATTAAATCTCTATATGGTAATACGGTTTTTTTCGTATTCCTTGTAGATCACACATTCAGAAGCGACAGGATTTTCATTTCAACCCCAGTTTTTTTAAGATAGACAATTGTTTATGGCTGTTCAAATTTTCTTCCCATCATTAATTTGAATGAATTGCCTATTTCACCCAATTATGTTTGACATGGTGATTATTGTGGCATTTTGTTATCGGTGAGGAGCGTTGGTTGTACCAGTAGCTCTTATCGCCGAAACAAGTTGGTATTTATCTTTAAATCGGATTAAATTCAATTAACAATATTTGTTGATGCCTTAAAAGGATTGTCTGTTATATTTAAATAATGGGCAAGATTGAAAGTGTCATGAACATTACTTGCACCTCAGAACATGGTTATATCCGAATTATAAAAGTGTGTGAATTTTTAAAATAATTTATTCACACTAAATAAACCTTGTAACAAATTGTGGGAGATTTCCATCGGACTGATTCAGGCATTTGAAACTTTTAAGGAAATATTAAAGTTGGACGAAATGCCTGTACTGACTCCAGATTGCATATAAAAACTCCCATCCGTTGTCTGTAAAGTTCCCAAACTATTTGTCCATTACGGCTCCTTTCTTTAAGTCAAAACTTAAATATCCCCTTCTGGTCGTCTATAAAGAATTCCTTCTGGTCGTCTATAAAGACTCCTTAGTAGTCGTCTATAAAGCCTCCCTCCTGGTCGTCTACAAATACTTCCTTCTGGTCATCTAAAAAGCCTCCCTTATCTTTGTCTGTAAAGATTTCCTTCTGGCCGTCTATAAAGACTCCTTAGTAGTCGTCTATAAAGCCTCCCTCCTGGTCGTCTATTAGTACTTTCTTTTGGTCGTTTATAAAGCGTCTAAACAGCCTCGCTTCTCTTCGTCTAAAAGATTTCCTTCTGGTCGTCTATAAAAACTTCCCTCTGATAGTCTATAAAGACTTCTTTCTGGTCGTTTATAAAACCTCCTTTGTGGTCGTCTACAAAGACTTACTTCTGATCGTCAACAAAGCCTCCCTTCTCTTCATCCATAAAGACTTCCTTCTGGCTCCTACGGCTCCCTTCTTGATGTCTAAAAAACCTTTTTTGATCCCCTACTGGTCTAAAACTACTTCCTTTTGGTGGTCTACAAAGACTTCCTTCTGGTTATTTATAAAGACTCATTTTTGGTCGTCTACAAAAACTTCCTTCTGGTCGTCAATAAAGCCTCCCTTCTGATCATCTTTAAACCTCCATTCTGGTCGTCTATAAAGACTTTCTTCTGGTCGCCAATAAAGAATCCTTTTTAGTCGTCTACAAAAACTTCCTTCTAGTCGTCTACAAACACGTCCCTCCGATCGTTTATAAACACTTCCCACTGTTCCATTATAAAGACTCCCCGGACGTCTATAAAGCTTTCCTTCTGGTCGTCTACAAAGTCTTCCTTCTGATCGTCTATAAAGACTCCCTTCTCGTGGTCTATAAAGACTTCCTTCTGATCGCCTCCCTTCTGGTCGACTAGAAAGACTTCCTTCTGGTCGTCTATAAAGCCTCCCTTGAGGTCGCCTACCAAGACTGATTTCTGGTCGTCTATAAAGACTTCCCTCCGATCGTTTATAAACACTTCCCTCTGTTCAACTATAAAGACTCCCTGGACGTCTATAGAACTTCGTCTATAAAGCCTTCCTTCTGGTCGTCTACAAAGCCTTCCTTCTGGTCGTCTATAAAGCCTCCCTTCTCGTGATCTATAAAGACTTCCTTCTGATCGCCTCCCTTATGGTCGTCTATAAAGCCTCCCTTCTGGTGGTCTATAAAGACTTTCTTCTGGTCGCCAATTAAGAATCATTTCTAGTCGTTTACAAAGACTTCCTTCTGAACGTCTATAAAGCCTCCCTCCTGGTCGTATATAAATACTTCCTTCTGGTCGTATAAATATACCTCCTCCTCCATTCTCTTCGTCTATAAAGATTTCCTTCTGGTGGTCTGTAAAGCCCCCTTCTTGTCGTCTTCCTTCTAATCGCCTTTGAAGACCCCAAGAGAAAGAGATGATTGCCATCACCAAAATCATCTGTTTGCTGGGCCACGTTTTTGGGGAAATTTTTGGATGTTATTATGACTCTTCATATATCATAATTTTGGTCATTATAGTCTTGACTACAACATTATATACTTTTTTCTAAGTGAGGACTACACCTTCTGAGTTATGGATCCCGAAATTTCCTTTGTTACCATCATGACACAATTACCCAGGTAGTGGTATCATAAAATTTTGAATATGTTATGTCAAAAATATCTTTATGTTGTTGGGGAAATTACAACAAAAATAATTTTTTTATAAAGGGATTTGACTTTTCATATTCGATCTGCTGGTGTGATACCACTACCTGGTAGTTTTGCCATGGTTACAATTTAGAATTTTATTTTGTGTAGACTTTGTTGATTGGGTGTGTCGCACAAAAATTTACAAAAATAATATTTTTTAATTAAGCTCTTAACATTTAGGTCTACCACTCCCGTTATCTCGATCGACAAAGCTGACTGACACTTTTTACTTGTTAAGTATAAATACAATGTCTTTTTCAGGAAAATGGCTTATATCTTCGGTGGGAACACGGATATACGACTGATATTAAACATA
This sequence comes from Musca autumnalis, assembly GCF_047663935.1. Lineage (NCBI taxonomy): Eukaryota > Metazoa > Arthropoda > Insecta > Diptera > Muscidae > Musca > Musca autumnalis. The sequence goes on along the minus strand of NW_027411755.1, from coordinate 119,422,634 downwards.
GATTGGTAGATATGTTGAAGGCGTCTAACCCCTATTTACTGTCACACCTGAAATGAAGGGTAGATTCTACCAAGTTAAAAGCAAATCAAACCCGTTGATGTGTATGCAAAACCCCTTCGACACCCCCAAGTTTTGAAATAGAAAACAGAATCCAATGTCTTGATATCTGATTGTGTAACTGAAAAAAGTTCTTCTTCCCATTCCATGTTATGCCGAAGACAATTGCTTCGAATATTTGTATGTGTCACAAATGCCAGTAGCAGGACACTCCTGAGAATATTCATGTTTTATGGTAAAAAATTCCACTTAATATTAACTAATATCCGATACTAGACAAAAGCTAAGGATATTAAGGACATATTGTTGAGCTTCCTTTTTGCTAAACAAACAAACAAATAGACAATTTCCTTACCGTTAAATAAACGGATATTAAGTATAAGTCAATAAATCATAAGATGACAACAATAACAACAACGCCATAACGATGACAAATAACCGGAAAAATACGCTTAAATAAACAAAACGAGTGTCAAGAGAAAAACATTGGGAAAGCAAATAGATAATAACTTTGTTGTAATAACACTTCGTTCGTCTAGTGGTTATTGGCCACGGCTAACAAAGACAAGCCACACCATGCAGCAGTCAATATTAATGGTATTTTTCTATCCTGCCAAATAAGGGGAGAAGGCCAATTAAGGCGTGTGACTTTGGGAACGACAGCGTTTGCCAGCAGCAGCACCAACAACAAAACCATCGTTGGTTTTGTAACAAGAATTATAATTGTATAGCTGACAAAAACGGAAGTTCCCAAAAAGCAAAAAAACAAGAATTCGGAAAGAGAAAATACAAACGCTCACAAAAAAACGAACTGAATATTTGTCGCATCAGTAAAACGGTTACAAAGTAATTGGGATGTCGTTTTTCTGGTGTTTATGTGTCAAAACGGAAGGTGGGCTGGAATCGGTTGGGTTGGGTGGTGTGGTCGGTCACACGACAAACAATGTCATAAAATAATAGGCTTAACCGCGAAAAGGGGGTTGTATCTCCCTTAGCCAGCAAATGCCACACCAATCCATCAGACACAGGAGCGCACGCACGCACCAACATTTAGTTTAAGTGTTATTTAATGTAAACATATATTTCCTTCTTTCGAACGTGTCCAACATCCCAAACAACTTGTTAAGTTGTAACAAATTTCCGAACGGTGGTTAGATGTCATAATTTGTACCCTCCAGTTGTTGCCACCAGCATTTAACTTGTCCATGCCCTTTATGCTCTTCGTCGTCGGCGTTCAAGTTAACAACTATTATTAGCCTTATTGAAAGAATTTCTTTGGTTTGGGGGAAGTTAGAAGTTATTTTTGGGCGGATTTTCAATCCTTCCCATCGTAATTGGCCAAATAATATGTTACGTAAACTTTGAAACCGGAAGTCAAGAACGGTTTGTTGTAAATATGACAGGAAATATGATTTTTATTAGCATGTTTAAAAAAAAACGATAACAAGCATATGTTTTTGCAGTGAGTTAAAAAATTGGGACTACTGAAAAAGCGTGGGAACGTAATGCTCTTATTGAAACTACATATTTATAATCGAATACTGACACAAAAAGATAGAGTTATTTGATTAAATATATACAATAATAATTACTTTTGAAGTACTGAAAATAAAAATATAAAAAATATAATTTGATAAAATAGATTTATGATGTAGAAAGAAAAACATGACAATAACACTGTGTGTCATTTTTTGAGTCATGGTTTATTAACCATATTCTGACACCAGGCACGTATCTTCTAAACCGCTAGGAAATTGGGTCTACTTGTGGAAGCAAAGTTGTAGCTCTCGTCCTAAAGAATAATAATTTTTAACACATAAAATCCATTAAACTTCAAGGTCAAAATCGCCAATGTCAAATTTATTTTTTCTCGGATTTCAGTCTGCAGATATCAAACCGATCAACCAACTAGAAAAATGTTCCTTAGATCTATCAATAAACAACATTCTAGAACATACAAACTCAAACAAAGAAATGATTCTTAAACAGCAATTCCTAGCGGTTTAAAAGATATGTGCCTGACAAAATGATCCCTTTTGGCATCAAAGCCTAAGGTATTTGGGGGCCATAACCGCGAATGTTGAATTGATAGGGAAAAACGCGGGGACACTTGTCTTCTTATTTTTGGTCTTCTAGCACGCTGTGGTGTCAGAATAGGGTTAATAATTTTCGTGTCGCAATTTAACTTAAAAAAATATTTTCTTATGAAAAAAGTGGAAAATCTTGTTTTAAATAGTAACGCTTTACTGATGCTTTGAATTCTAGATGGAATGGTGTTCCAAATATTCCATTGAACTTACATATATAAAAATGTCATTCCGATACTAAACTTCACCGTCTAAAATATATTAACATTCTACCTCTGCTAGCCCTATTCAATCTCAGTTCAAAGACGTATAGCAATAAAGACTCGAACAAATGCATTTTCCAAAAACATATGATAATAGTTCCACATTTTGGTTTCAGATGGCTACACAACTCACTGGAATTGATAACAGCAATGTCAATCGTTTTTGATTCCAATTTCTCGCGGCAGAAAACATTAACGTCGTGTTTTGTGGCTGAAATTTATTTCTTTTCTTTTTTTTATTGTTCATTCAATGAAAAAATCAAAAACGAATGCCGTCAAACTTGAGTTTTAATGTTTTTCTTGTCAATATTCCAATGAGTAACAGTTTTCGTTTAACAGAATGTTGCTATGATGTCGTAGCAACAGAGGTTAACTCCCTCTACAGTTAATTTTTCACAATTGACTTTTCCTATCTTATAATATTGACATCTTTGCTCAGTTTGGTGAAGAGATGCATTGATTTATGGTTTGTGATAATTTTATGCAACAATATTATACAAAAACTCATAAATAAAAAACAAATGTCATTCGTTGGTAATTCAATCAGTTGAGAACGACTGGACCGATTTGAATATTTTTTTTTTTTAAATATTCGTCATAGTCCAACTTAGGTTTTTACGAAAACAAATTGACTACGGCTAAATTGTTAAATATGATACATCTTAAAAACTACTGAACCGATTTTCCTGAAATTTTCAGGGGATGTACAGGGTTGCCCCGCCCCATATGCCCTATTTTTTAAAAAACTATATATTCAAAAATTACAGTTTGAAAATGAATTTGCAACACAACTGTGATTATGCCCACGACCTTACGTAGTTATTTGGGACCTAAAAACCCGAACATGCCCGCCCACTTTTTTAAATATTTTACATCTACAAAAGTACTGAACGGATATTCATGAAATTTGCTGACAATGTTTAAAGATGTCCCATGGTGAAAATTAAAAATATTTATGTATTTATTTATTATATATTTTGTAAATAAATTTACAAAGTATAGTTTAAAATGTGCCGGATAACAAATTAAAAATATATTTTTATGAATTTCCTAATAAGGGGTATTATTTATTTGTACATTATTTTGTAACATGCAAAAGCTAACGAGAGAGAGCCAGAGGTCCTTTTAGGAATATACGGGGATTGTTGAGTGAAATCGGGCACTTTTTCAAAATGAGGTTTTTGACTTTGCTGCTCATCAGCAAAATATTTTAGTTTATTTATTAATTTTTTATTTATTTATTTTTTTTTGTCTAAAGGTTCCAGAGATATTGCGCCTTGAAAAAGTCGAATTTTGTAAAAACTATATGCAAAGAAATACTCATAACTTCTTTAGTATTGGTTCAAAAGGAAAAAATCTTTTTTGTATTTCGAATAATTACTATTTTTATACCCTCAGCATTTATGCTAACGGGGGTATATACACTTTCATACGGGCAAAATGTGCCTCATCGAAATAATGGTTTTGGACCCCAAGTGTGTTTGGACGAAATGTGTTTCAGACAATTTGGAGTCGATTGAGCAATGTCCGTCCGTCTGTCTGTCTGGCTGGCTGGAGCGCACGATAACTCTCGAACGGATGAACCGATTCGGTTCAAATTTTGGCTTTCGTAATATTTTGCCCAAACTTAGTTTAAGTTCGAAGATGGGCTATATCGGTCCACTCCTTCCGGCACCTCGCCCACAAAAGTTCGAAAATGTTCGGAAAATTTGTATGCACGATAACTCCTGAAGCGAGTAACCGATTTGGTCCATACTTTGCCCATCGTAATATGTGTACCAGACTTAGAAAAGATTTCAATATGGACTCAATGGGTTCACTCCTTCGGGTACCTCCCACACAAAATTTCGGAAAAGTTCAGTTTAGGGCCATCACTCGAATCGCTTTGATTTTTGTTTTTGCAACTTGTATTCACTGCCTCCCATACGACGGTACAAGTTTCATCAGGGGCAAGTCCACACTTCCTGAGAAAGTAGCCTGAAAGTCGCAAAAAACCCCAATGACACCGTGTGGGGTGGTTGGAGCGCAAGATAACTTACAAACGGATATGCCGATTCGATCCAAAATTTGGCCTCAGTAATATTTTGTCCAAACATAGTTTAAGTTCGAAGATAAGCCATATCGGTCCACTCCTTCAGGTACCTCCCCCACAAAAGTTTAAAAATGTTCGGACAAATTGTTCGTACGGTAACTCTTGAAGGGAGTGGCCGAATTTGTTCATACTTTACACATCCTAATATATCTACCAGATATAGATCATTTTCAAATATGGACTATATTTGTCCACTCCATCCGGTACCTTCCACACAAAATTTCGGATAAGTTCACATTAAGACCTGATATGGAATCACTTTGATTTTTGTTGAAGCAACTTGCATTCGCTGCCTCAATTACGATGGTAAAAGTTTTTTTCAGGGGCAAGTCCATACTTCTTGAGCAAACAGCCCGAAGGTTGTAAAAATCCCCTATGGCACCATATGTAGTGGCTGGAGAACCATTCTTTGTCGTATGTCCGTCGGTCTGAAATTTGAAATGTGTGACGGAATTTGATCCAGAAATAAATTGGCCAAATTACATTAAAATCGATTCATGCATTCGACATACCAAACACAAATTTGGACAGATATTTTGAAATTTGGCAAATTTGACAGAACTAGGTCTAGGAAAAACTTCGCAAAATTATATTGAAAACGTGATGGCGTGATAGTAGTCGACCTCGCCAGACTTTATTCCTTTCCCTGTGCTATATTTGAAAAAAAATTTGGTCGTATCGCCTTGAAAATTAGTTTGCGAAAGTATAGGTACTGCTTTGGGGACATAAGACCCGACCCGATCACTTTTTTATACCCTCAGCATTTATGCTAACGGGGGTATATACACTTTTATACGGGCAAAATGTGCCTCATCGAAATAATGGTTTTAGACCCGAAGTATGTTTGCACGAAATCCGTTTCAGACAATTTGGAATCGATTTAGCAATGTCCGTCCGTCTGTCTGGCTGGCTGGAGCGCACGATAACTCTCCAACGGATTAACCGATTATGTCCAAAATTTGGCTTTGGTTATGTTTTGTCCAAACTTAATTTAAGTTCGATGATAAGCTATATCGATCCACTCCTTCCGGTACCTACCCCACAAAAGTTCGAAAATGTTCGGAAAATTTGTGCGCACGATAACTCTTGAAGGTAATAACCGATTTGGTCCATACATTGCAAATCGTGAAATTTCTACCAGATTTAGATGAGTTTTCAATATGGACTCAATCGGTCCACTCCTTCGAGTACCTCCCACACAAAATTTTGGAAAGGTGCAGTTTAGGACCTGGTCTCGAATCCATTTGATGATTGCTGTAGCAACTTGTATTCACTGAACCCATACGTTGATACAAGTTTCATCAGTGGCAAGTCCTTACTTCCTAAGAAAATAGCCTGAAAGGTGCAAAAACCCCCATGACACCGTGTGCAGTGGTTGAAGCGCAATATAACTCTCGAACGGATCTGCCGATTCGGTCCAAAATTTGGCTTTCGTAATATTTTGTCCAAACTTAATTTAAGTTCGATGATAAGCTATATCGGTCCACTCCTTCAGATGCCTCCCCCACAAAAGTTCAAAAATGTTCGGAAAAATTGTGCGCACGATAACTCTTGAATGGAGTGATCGATTTGGTCCATACTTTAGACATCCTAATATGTCTACCAGATCGGTCCTCTCCTTAGAGTACCTCCCCCACAAAAGTTTAAAATTTATGTCTAAGTACAGTTTAGGGTCTGTTCAAAGATCCTTGGGAAATGTATACCGATACTGTTCGTTGTGGTGCCGTTTGCAGCGAGATTATGTTTTCCGTATACAAGTCCACGCTTCCTGGCATACTGATCCAAAAGTTATACTATGACCCACTAAAGTGACTAGTGGGCGCTGTATCAATCGAATAGATATGACCCCCAAAATAAGATCAATTTCCATAATGGACTATGTCGGTCCATTCCTTCAAGTACCTCCTCCGCAACATTTTGAACTTTCATCCTAATCCACATTTTTGTCGGCAAGTTTAAATGTCCAAAAAGAGCCACGAAATTCTATACATAGATAAAAGTTTTGATTCATATAGGCTGAAGGTATATCTAATTTCATGAAATTTGCAGAACATGGAATGTCCAATGGTGAAAAAAGGCTATATATTTGTTGATAAATTTCGGAGGACCTATTGTTTCAAAATCGATATACATATTTGCTAAGCTTATGAACGCGTCGGCTTACAAATTAATTTGCGAGACAATAGTGGTTGCGTCCCCGATCAAAATTTCTTAGTTCGGGCCAGAAGTTCCGATCTGAATTGTAAGTTATAAAGGCATAAATAGTTGTTTTCTAAAAAACAAAACGACGGGCCAGCAACGCGGACCAAGGTCTGCTAGTATGTCGATAAGAGTGTTAAAAGTACATGCATAACGCCAGGGACATACGCAGGATTTCATGTCATAATTTGAAAACATGAAAATTCGTGACTTTTATTTTCATGAAAACAAGTAAAAAAGTATCAGTCGGCTTTGTCAACAGGCATATGAGGAAAAGTCAAAATTGTTTAGTTTCCATGAAGCCAAGGTTTGCACTATTATAATACGCGAACTATTGTAGTCTACCAGTAACTATGACTATTGCTGGATTAATTTAGATGTTTTTGTACAAAGCTCAAAAATTTAGCAAAAAAATTTAATTTACGTGGTAGTTACGACCGCGTAAAGGAAAAAACATAGGTAAAAACACGTTGAAGCTAAACAGGCTTTTTACATTGCTATTCGATTTCTGATTAAACCATTCAAATGACGGACATCTGTCCGAAGTAAAAGTGGGAGAATACAAAATGAAGATTACACTTCTAATGTATCACTTTCCAAAATTTTCACTGCATCCACCTTTTATGGATGCTGACATTTTGAAGCCGGATTTCAGGTGTTTTTTGTATTTTTTATGTAACTGGGACGCGCATTAGGATATTTTAAAAAACCAATTATAGGATTAAAGAACACACGATTTCGCATAATCTGATATGTATATTGAGTATGTAGCCCACACAGCAGCAGAGTAATCTATTTTCTGCGATATTTTTTCTAAAAACCCTATTTTTTGGGTACAGTATTTACAATATCGTTTTGAGTGTGCTGGTACCCCGCGATATTTTAGTGTTTCGACGATCCGGATCATATGAATCGTAAAAATCCATCTACTAGAACGGCGGAAATGGCTACTGCAAAAACTGAAAAATTTGCGAAAAATGTTTTTCAAAATATCGCTGAATAATTCGCGTTTTATGTAGATCGTTTCCATTTCAATGAAGAAAGTGAATCATCACTCGCGTTTGTGCGAAAACAGCGGGTTGAAAAATTTAGTGGCATGGGAGCTGTATCCGATTTATCCAACAAATACTGTGTGATGCTACATCCACGGTTCTTGATGGATTTTATTGAAATATGTTTAGATCGATGTATTTTTTCGCGGTTGATAGTGAAATCGGATGCGCATAAAAAGTGTATGCACTTTGTGCAAATTATAAGCGTTATACAGTTTGTTGCACAATAAACTGCAGACGAAGCTACATCTTAGCGGCCAAAGTAAATCCTGGCAAATGTGTACAAATTAAAAGAGAAGAATTCGCTGTATTGGTAAACCGAATGCGCATCAAGTGATTTTGAGGATTTCGCAATTTACATGCATTTCAAAATGAACATTACCCGATACAATTTTATTTCAAGATTATACCCCATTTAAAGGAACCCAACATTTATTTGAAAGATATCCATATCTTCTGCTAGATGTTAGCGTGTTTTCGAGAAGTGATTAGAATAAAAAATGTGATTTATTGCGTGAAATTGAACTAAAATAGAAAAAAACTCCGACCTATTTTTCTTAGATTTTGTTCAACTAACTCACAAAATAAATTTTAATAAATATTTTCTCTTACAAAAATTTTATAAATTTCCTCAATATATTTTTTGTTTTTTGCTATAATATGCAAACCGCTAAACGGATTTGTATAGTTTTGGTTTCATTTGAATCTTCGCGATGTTTAGATTCGTACATATTTTTTATATATTTTTCAGATGCATAAACAGCTTGAATTTTATTAGAACAAGTTGTAAACTACCAATTGTTTTGAATGCTTTCCTAATTTCCGCGAAAATTTACAACTTTTTCACTAAAGTTATGGGACCTCAGTAAACATATAGTATGTAGGGAGCCCCTAATTAAGAGAGTTTCTCAATATAATGATTAGAGTCCTTTAAAGATTTTTTTCTTTTTATCAGAAATGAAACCGCCATAACTTTTGTGCGCAACAACCAAAATTAGTATCTCGAACAAATTTAAGAATGGGATTTTTTTCCCAATCTATGTACCAAAAATCTTTCATGTAGCTTAAAAAATTTTTAATTCTTTTTTTTATGGAAAACTAAAAAATTTTGTCTTTTCTTCATATATCCTCAGTCTGTGTTAATTGAAACTTTCATCTATGGACAGATCGATTACAGGCTACACAACCAAAATCTTTTTCGCCAAAAATTAAGTATTTTGGGTACCTTTTTTTAAGGTACGAACTTGCCGAAAAATATCGGAATTTGTGGATAATTACCTTAACGGGTATTTTTCTTGTGCTCAAGTTTTTCTAAGAAATTTAAAAGAAAGGTCCGACATAGTCTATTTTCGAAGTGATCGTATTTTGAGAGTCATTTCGTGCTTTAGGTATCGCACCCATCACCATTTTACTGAGTCTCGGAACGATTTAAAGCCTTTGGACCCATATGTCAGTAAGCATGAACTTGTCCAAGAAAAGTAGACTATCACTGTAAACTAGACCACAAGGAGTCCAAGGAATCCTCGAACAGCCCTTAAACTGTAATTATGTTGAACATTTGTGAGTTAGGTACCCGAAGATCTTGTCCCATATGCACCGTGTTAAAACTTCATGTACGTGTTCGGAAGTAATTTTTCGGTATGAAAGTTTGGGCTAAATTGAAATTTGGTGTGTGACGTACCCGAAGGAGTGGACCCATATAATCCATATTCGAACCTAATCTATTTCTGAAAGAAATATTGCAATGTGCAAAGTTTGGACCAAATCGATTACTCCATAGAGAGTAATCGTGCGCACCGCACGATGGAGGTACCCGAAGAAGTTTACCGATATGACTTAGGCTGTGTGGACAAACCATTTCAGTTAGCTGGTCTAACTTATCGGGCGTTCAAAACACGTGATAAGTGCCTACTTGGGTGGTTTTATAAAATCGGTGTTTAGTTTTGTTAGATTTTAAGATTGCCAAAGTTTAAGCACAATCGGAATATGTTAACACGTACCACGGGAGCCTTAATGTTTCCATACTAATTTGTATGGAGTCAACGGAGAATTTTCACGAAATTGCTGTAAAGGACACATTTATTGTCCAATCGATTAGACATTTTTACCGGTTACCATTGTTGTGGCTAGAAGAAAACATATCCTACAAAAATATATGAAAATCGGGGATTTTGATATTGCTCTGATAGTATATTTGGCCAATTGGGGCCTTATAATATAGCCTTATATAAAAATTCAGCCGATTTTCACAATCTTTTGTAGGATTGCTTGTTTAGAAACAGAAATGAACCGATAAAAAAATCTCATCGATTGGACAATAAATGTGGCCTTTAGAGCAGTTTCGTGAAAATTCGCATTTGGCCCCATACAAATTACTATGGAAACTTTGAGGCTCCAGTGGCACGTGTTAACATATTCCGATAGTGCTTAAACTTTGGCAATCTTAAAATCTAACAAAACTACACACTTTAGGAGAGCACCGCTTAAAAAATCCAACATCGATTTTTTAAAACCACCCTAGTAAGCTCTTATAATGCGTTTTGAACGCCCGATAAGTTAGACCAGCTAACTGAAATGGAAGAATATTCCTTGTGTCGATAGCTTTAAATCATGACTAGCCCGCTCCGTACATACTAGTAAGTAACGTAACCATAACGTAAGAACCCTTGAAACGTCAGTCCAGCAGTATCGTAATGCTACTATTATATTAACACACTGTCTATTACATGGAACCCCCTGCTGTTTCGATAGACATTACTTTACAATTTGTTACAAAGTGCACAATTCGCTGCTGCTTAAATTCCAATTTCTTCTTGACAGTAAATTATGTTCATGTTTGACTAAACCTGAGCATTCTTATCACTTCGAGTACAATCAGCAATTTTATGTGTGCGCATTTCTTTGGAAACAACTATTTGGCTTAACTTACTGCAATGACCACCACCTGGTGGGTTGGTGGCGACCCACTTGTTTTGGTAATAACATCCTTTTTTCAAATTTGAAATTTCCCTGCACAACTGAAAGTGCAGGAGAACTTTATTAGAAAGTTGTTAACTTTACGTGATTCCAAGCAATTATTCACAGGTGAAATTGTTGCTGTTTTTATTTTTGTCTGTCTGTGATTAGCACATTCGAGTGATTGTCTAATGTCTACTGTTGCAAGTCTTACTTTTAACAAATTAATCAAACTGAACAACTCGTGACATAGAACTGCTTCGAGTTACAAAAGTAAAACATAATAAATTTAAAGTTTAGTTATTGTTGAAATGTCTTAAGGGGTGTCTTTTTTGTTTTTCGTATGTAGGTAGACGGTTTGATTTTATCTGCAACTTAAAGAGTCAATTTATTTTCGTACTTTTGTCTAAGGGGGTGTTTTAACACTTTGACCCCTGACTTAAATGTACTGTTTTACATTTTTATTACCGCGCTGGGTACTGAATGGTTTTACTTTGTAAATTAAGTGATATTTTTATGCAGATTGTTATACCATAGAAGTAAATTTGCATTTTATGAAAATCGGAAATACCAAGTTACAGCCGTTTGACTAGAAAAATCCTTTAGAAAACTTCACATTGACCGGTATCGTTTACCATACAATCTGAAAATCCACTGTACGAAATAACAGCAACTTCGGCCGGGAGGAACCTTTGTATGTGGGTTGTACCAAAATACTAGACTTAAAGAAATCGTAAATAACAACGTAAAGCTATTTTAGTCGGAAAACGTAGCTAAAGTCCTCAAAGTACCGCGATATAGGGGCTATACCAAAATGTGTACCTATGTTAAAAATTTTTCGTGGAGTTTTCTGACCACTGGGAATCTTAATTTAGAGATAAAGGTTAATTAACCTTCAAAATACCAAACATCGGGTGGTACAGGTCTGTGGAGGCTACGAGAGCTGTACGATAACTTTCTGGCCTGGACAACACTGCGTGTTTCCAGGCGTCTTCTTAAATTTTTTTGGAAAGTTGGACAATTTTTAGCCTAAACCAAACTCTGGATAGTTTCACATACGACCATGTGTTGGACTGTTTACAGTGTCTTGAAAAAAAATCGAATTTACTTATGAACATTTTCGACCGATCAAACTTATGGCCCGTTTCTCTAAGACGATTCAAATTCAAATTCATTCGAATTGCTAGAAAACTCTGGTTGTTATTGGAAATGTTTTTTTTTTTTTTTTTTTTTTTTTTTTTTTTTTTGAAAATACTTATAATTCAAATATTTTTCAAAAAAAAAAAATTGGTAGTAGTTCGAAGGAGTATATATTCGAATCGTCTAAGTGAAACAGGCTGTAAGGCTTTGTATGTCGATAAAGGACCATATCGACCACTATGAAAAACTGGGTCGTCCAAATACGGACGATGTGCCAGAAAAAATTAAGCCGTGTGTGACGGGTAATGCAAGATCGCCATGTTATATACCGTGAGATAGAGGCATCCCTGGGCATTTCTGGGGGTCTTCGAAGATGAGCCAAATCCAACGAAAGTTGTTCATGGGAAAAGCATTTCGAAGAAAATGGTCGCCTGTTTCCTCGGCTAAACTGACCATGTGGCTACTAAACGGCTAGAGGAATGTATGACGTTTAATTCTGAGTGGTACATTTTGTTTGCCTGCAGTCTCCTGAGAAATTCCAAACACGAACAAGAGAAGTCGAATCATTGTGTACCATGACAATGTGAGCTCTAACTCATCGATTCAAATTGATGGGTCAAAAGAAGCTGTTAAAGTGTTCAAAAACCATGTTGTCTCAATCAGAGTAGAAAAAGTGCTTCAACAATTGGTTTGAGCTCATGGAAAAGTGTATAAATCGTGCTGGACACTACTTAAGAAAACAATAAAACTATTTTTGATGGTAAATATTCGCGTTTTCATTGTTAGGCCAGATAGTTATCGTGCAGCCTTCGTATATCAAAACGTGAACCAGTTCTGACACATTTCTGGAGATACGTTTTGTGGCTCTATAAAACAGTAGATACGAAATTTTCAGACATTTCGGTGTGATAATGCCGATAAAACCTTTAAAATACCGAAAATCGGGAGGTGCCGTACTATGGGGGACATGTCAATTCGTGGGTCTGTACTGATAATTTTCTGGACGAATGTTTTGTAGTCCCAAGAAAGACCAAAGTCCAAATTTTATCCATTTCGTTTTCGATAATGAGGCTAAAACCTTTAAAATACCGAAAATCGGGAGGTGCAGTTCTATGGAGGTTATACGAAAATATTGACCGAGTAACAGAAACTTCTGTTCAGACGGACAGGCGGCGTCGTTAAATCAACTTGGAATTTTATCGATGTGTTACTACCGGAATAAATGGAAAAAAGGAGTGCGAAAAAAATATAAATGTAAAACAGTCCGAATGACGTCGTAAAATCCTACAAAAGAGAGAAAAATCAAACTCATGTCCCAATTATAGATGCGTTATATCCAGCGTGCGAACGACTAAATCCCTTGGCCAATGAAATAATTGGGGCATATCAATGCGTCTATGGGCCTTGTGATCGATACCTGTACAATCTTCTTTTTCATCTATAAAATTGTTTTTCACAGCCCTATACGGTCCAATGTGTTCCAACTCATCACTCAGTTTGGTATTTCGACAGAGATCGGATAAGTGATACCGCAGTAACTCTGTTATCTGATCACTTGCATCAACATAATTGACATCAATGGAACAGTCAAAGGTTCCTCTTCTAAATATAACACACGTGGGCGGAATGTGTCTTCCAGAAAGAAAAATATAAGATAAATATTGAATATTTTACCAATTTTCACACAAAACTTTTGGTCCATTTAACCGATATACATGGGAAATTGCAACCTCATTCTTTGTCAAAATTTCGTCCCGATCGGACTATAATGGCGACCTACAGAGCAGGTAAAATTATTGTTTTTGGTCCATTTCAGCCACTAAATATTTTGCGATCATCACCAATAACTATAGGAGTCTATTCTGGTCCAAACCTTACCTCCATGCAAAATTTCAAAATCGCTTTATTTCGTCGAGATATGAATTTTGGTATGCCACATTGGGACATTGGGGGTCTACGAAAATACGAACTTATAATACCCTTTCCATACCCTTGAACCAACCTTAAATGAAAGGAGCTTACAGCTGGGAAGTTTTTGCGGGTTCTGAAACTACAATGTTCATAGATGAGAAAAATCTAAAAACAAAAAAAAAATCGACAGAGCTCTTTTTAAATAAAACGCTGTCAAAGTTCACATTTTTAGGGTTTTTAGGTATTTACGGTATTTAGATATTTTGCTGCGAAACCGCAAGCCTATTGAAATAGAACTGAAGAAAATGTTGTAGCAGTTAAAATTCTCTACAATATTGTCCTTTATGATATGATCGTAGGTTTTACCACTTTTGAGATATAGAAGTTCAAATTGGGACAATTCACTGACTGTATCGCCTCCTTATAAAACAAAGTCATGACTGCAATTTCCCAACTTAAACTTATATATCTCCAAAATGGTACAACCTAGGGACAAATTACCAAGGCAAATCTTGTAGAGAATTTGCACTGCTATAAGATTTTCAAGCAAATCCTAAAAATGTAACAAAAAACCTAAAAATGTGGCTTGAACTTCTATATCTCAAAAATGTTACAACCTAGGAAAAAAATCATAGCGGTCAATCCTCTATAGAATTTTCACAGCTACAACATTTTCTTTAGCCCCATTTCGATAGGACTGGCGGCTTCCAAACCTAAAAATTTGAACTTTGACCGCGATTGTACCAATTTGAACTCCTATATCTCAAAAATGGTAAAACCTACGAAAATAGCATACAGGAAATCTTACTTACTTAGCTGGCCCATTACAGAACATTTGTTCCATAGACCGAACTAAGAAAAGATCTCCAATTCTCTCTGTTTAGTGCTTCTTACTTACTTAGCTGGCCCATTACAGAACATTTGTTCTATAGGCCGAACTAAGAAAAGATCTCCATTTCTCTCTATTTGTTGCTTCGCATTCTGGAATACCGCGCCTTTTCATCTCATCATCCACTTGTTTGCGCCATCTATTCCTTGGCCTGCCAATTCTGCGTGCACCGCCATGTGGCATGTATTCATACGCCTTTTTAGCGGGTTCATCATCGCTCATTCTTATGATATGGCCTAGCCAACGCAATCGCTGCATCTCGATACGTTTAACAATATTGATGTCGTTGTATAGCAGATACAGCTCGTGGTTCATGCGACGTCGATATTCACCGTCAACGCAGATTGGTCCATAGATCTTTCGAAGAATTTTTCTCTCAAACACACCAAGCACTGCCATGTCTGCTTGCGCAAGTACCCAGGCTTCGGAGCCATACATCAGCACGGGTAGTATCAGTGTTTTGTAGAGCGTTATTTTTGTTTGACGAGATGTGGCTTTGTTTTTAAACTGCTTACTTAATCCAAAGTAGCATCTGTTGGCCAATACAATTCTTCTTTTTATTTCACAACTGATGTCGTTTGTTGTGTTGACGGAGGTGCCGAGGTAGACGAAGTCTTTTACTACCTCAATATTATAGGAACCAACTTCCACAGTCGGTCCGAGCTCAATGGACGCATTGCGCGTCGACACCATCAACTTGGTCTTCTCACCGTTTACCGCCAGACCCACTTTAGCAGATTCTCCTTCGACCTTTATAAAGGCATCAGTTACTTCTTTTACTGATCGACCCATGATGTCTATATCATCAGCATAAGCAAGTAACATGTGACTATTGGTGTAGATTGTGCCACTTCTTTTGACGTTTGCCTCTCGTATAACCTTTTCTAGCAGGATGTTGAAGAGGTCACACGAAAGGCTGTCTCCTTGTCTGAAACCTCTTTTGGTACCAAACTCTTCGGAGAGGTTCTTTCCTATTTTAACTGAGGACCTCGTGTCAGTTAAAGTCATTCTACAAAGCCGGATGAGCTTTGCGGGAATACCAAATTCAGACATGGCTTGGAATACCTTTGAGCGCAGCGGACTGTCGAAGGCTGCTTTATAATCGACAAAAAGGTGGTAGGTGTCGATCTGCATCTCTTGGGTCTTCTCCAGGATTTGCCGCAGGGTAAATATCTGGTCAATGGTGGACTTGCCAGGTCTAAAGCCGCATTGGTATGGTCCAATAATCTCGTTGACCATTGGCTTTAGTCGTTCGCACAATATCCCTGACACGATCTTGTAGGCAATAGGGAGTAGACTTATGCCCCTATAGTTAGAGCATACAGTCTTATCTCCCTTCTTGTGGACGGGGCACAGGATACTCAGGTTCCAATCGTCGGGTACTCGTTCTTCCTGCCAGATGGTGCTAACTAGCTGATGAATACACCTTATCAGCGTGTCGCCTCCGGTTTTGAACAGCTCGGCTGGTAAGCCATCGGCCCCTGCTGCCTTATTATTCTTCAGCCGATTTATTGCTGTCTTTACCTCATCTTGGCTGGGCGGTATACATTCAATACCATCTTCTGGGATTGGGACTGTGGTATCTTCGTCGTCTTCGCTGCTATTGGATACCAACAGATTTGAAAAATGTTCTTTCCATATCCTGAGTACATTATCAGTATCAGTTACCAAATTACCTTGCTGGTCTCTACAGGAGGATGTGCCTGTACCAAAGCCATCAGTTTGATGCTTGACTCTTTGGTAGAATTTTCGGACTTCATTCTGGCTCCTGTACATCTCGATTTTTTCACACTCCCGCTTTTCCATCTCTCTCTTTTTCCTGCGGAAAAGACGTTTCTCCTCTCTCCTTTTCTCCCTGTATCTCTCTCGTGCGCTACGCGTTGCTACGGATTGTAAAGTAGCCTTATATGCCGCATTTTTCTCTTCGGTGGCAGCACGACACTCCTCATCATACCATGGATTCCTTGGTGGAGGTCTCTGGTATCCAAGTATGGATTTTGCGGCTGTTTGCATGGAGTGGGCAATGCTTTGCCATTGCGCTGATATGTTATCGGGATGAGGAGGGCTTTGATTAAGCAATTGGGCTAGTTGAGTGGAATATGCTGTGGCTATCTGTTGTGATTGCAGCTGTTTAGTGCTTCGCTTTCTGGAATACCCGCCTAGTCATCCCTTCATCCACTTGTTTGCGCCATCTACTCTTTGGCCTACCAATTCTGCGTGCACCGCCATGTGGCCTGAATTTATACGCCTTTTTTGCGGGTTCATCATCGCTCATTCTTATTATATGGCCTAACCAACGCAATCGCTGCATCTCGATACCTTTAACTATATTGATGACGTTGTATAGCAGATACAGCTCGTGGTTCATACGACTTCGATATTCACCGTCAACGCAGATTGGTCCGTATATCATTTGAAGAATTTTTCTCTCAAACACGCCAAGAACTGCCTTATCTGCCTGCGAAAGTACCCAGGCTTCGGAACCATACATCAGCACGGGTAGTATCAGTGTTTTGTAAAGCGTTATTTTTGTTTGATGTCGTTTGTTGTATTCACGGCGGTGCCGAGGTATACGAAGTCTTTTAATACCTCAAAATTATGGGAACCAATTTCAATGCGTCGACACCATCAACTTGGTCTTCTCGCCGTTTACCGCCAGACCCACTTTAGCAGATTCTCCTTCGACCTTCATAAAGGTATCGGTTACTTATTTTACTGATCGTCTATATCATCAGCATTAGCAAGTATCATGTGGCTATCGGTGTAGATTGTGCCACTTCTTTTGACGTTTGCCTCTCGTATAACCTTTTCTATCAGGATATTGAAAAGATCACACGAAAGGCTGTCTCCTTGCCTGAAACCTCTTTTGGTACAAAACTCTTCGGAGAGGTTCTTTCCTATTTTAACTGAAGATCTTGTGTCAGTTAGAGTCATTTTACAAAGCCGAATGACCTTTACGGGGATACCAAATTCAGACATGGCTTGGAATACCTTTGAACGTAGCGTGCTGTCGAAGGCTGCTTTATAATCGACAAAAAGGTGGTAGGTGTCGATCTGCATCTTTTGGGTCTTCTCCAGGATTTGCCGCAGGGTAAATATCTGGTCAATGGTGGACTTGCCAGGTCTAAAGCCGCATTGGTATGGTCCAATTATTTCGTTGACCATGGGCTTTAGTCTTTCGCACAATATCCCTGACACTATCTTGTATGGACGGTACACAGGATGCTCAGGTTCCAATCTTCGGATACGCGTTCTTCCTGCCAGATGGAGCTAACTAGCTGATGCATACACCTTATCAGCGTGTCGCCTCCAGTTTTACAGGAAATCTTGTGGAGAATTTTTACTGCTACCACATTTTCTTTAGTTCCATTTTGATAGGACATGCGGTTTCCCAGCAAAATCGTGAAAACTTAAAAAAACCCTAAAAATGTGAACTTTGACCGCGATTTATTTAAAAAGCGCTCTGGCGATTTTTTTTTTCATTTTTCTCATCTTTGAGCATTGTAGTTTCAGAATCTGCAAAAATTTCCCAGGTGTAAACTTCTTTCATTTAAAGTTGTTTTAAGAGCACACTTGTGGTGTAGGGTATAAAAACTGGTTTAATGAATTCGCGGCCGACACTAGCCAAAAACGAAGGGCGTGAGGGATGCTCAAAATCGGCCGTTATACAAACAAAAATTAATCGTCAGATAGAAGCATCCTTGGGCATTCCTTCCACCAATTAACATTTGATATTGCATGAACGCATGACCGAAAAAAATTGTTTTTTTCTCGTTAGATCCAGCAAAATTGGACAATCGCTCAAAAGAAAGCTCGAACAAGAGAAGTCGAACCATTGTGTACCATGTCGAGCTCTCACTCATCGGATATAGCGTAGTAGAATTCGAATATAGCGAAAATTGGTTATAAGAAACTACGTTTATAACGAACAAAGGTTTGGGTTCGCAAAGAATTCTTATTAATTCTTGCACACACGTTCAACTTCCAAAAATGACCACGATTATAACGAACAAAAATTGTCACCCCGCGAGTAGATTTTCTTACAATTTGTTAGGATTTACAGGCACGATTTTAAGCACAAGCGGATGCGACGAATTTGAGCACTGTTTAAATATTTTAATATGTAATATGTAAAAGTAAGCTTTAATAAGAATATAACAGACGAACACGGTTTTAACGAACCGCGGATATAACAAACAAATGTTGTTGTTCCTACCCCCTATTCTTATTTTACCTATTTTATTCATTTCAAGCCAATGAACGCTGTTAAAACCAAAAAAGGTTATAATGAACTAAAATATTGATCCGTCAAAAGATTTTTATAAACATTGCCATGTATAAAATATTGATTCGCTAAGAGATCTTTATAAAAATTATTTTTTTAAAGGACCAAATAAATCACGCAATCAGGATCCCTAGTTAGAACGTATTACGGCTATAATTAACAAAAATGTTGACCACGACACCTATGAACATTTTTACAACACATGGTGAATATTTCATTAAAGAAAATGTCTTTTTAGTTCAAATCGGGTGCTTTTTTGTGTTTAATATTTTCTTTACCAAATCAAAAATTATAAAAAATATTTTTTCTGCAAGGAGGGCATCTTCAAAAAAGTGATATAACTCATAAAACGCAAAAAATCGCTCCTTGGCATATTATATAGTTGATTCAGAACCCTTTTTTGAAGATATTCCTGGTGTCAGAATTTCCGACAAGGTTGGACAATTTTGTAAAAGTCTATAATATAAAACTATAATTTTGTAAAAAGAAAATTCTTAGGTTGTGTCCTATATGACCATTTTTTCCGCTGTAACAAACATTTTGAAGAAAATTATATATTAAAACAGAAAGTACACACCGCCACCACTGAATATCTATGTATTTGATTATTACCAAACTCTAACAAATTGGTAGAAGTTAATACCCTAAGTTTTAATATTTTCTAATATTTTTTTTTTTATTTTGCCTTCGAAATTTTGACTTTGACTTTGAATTATACCGCGAATTTTGAACACTTTTGAAAACAAATTGCATATCCTATAATTTGGCATGTTCTTTCTTCAAATGAAGTTATAAAACTCGCGTTATTAAAAGTGCAAAAATCGACTTTTTGCCTAAAAACCTGTCAAAATTACCTATAGTGCATAGCCGTTTTAATTGTTAGGCCAGATATTTATCGTGCAGCCCTCGTAGTAATCTTTTTAAGTTGGGAAGACAAATTTCAATCGCCAACTTAAAACGCGTTTTTCTCGAAAGTGGATTTTTGAGATGTGTAACTCTTTGAATAAAAGAGCTACATATATAAGTCCACGCAAGTACATATATGTATTTGCAACATTTTTTAATCTCTCAAAATATGATTGACCATATTCATTTTGTATGGTATCAAGACAGAACCCAGAATTCAATCCGAACCATTATTTTCTTTGCAAATCTTATAATTTATTTATGACACACCCGCTGCAGGATTTCACATTTCATAATCGAAATAATGTCTCATTTATTGGCAATTAGGCGTAATCCCTTTACAATACCAATTACTTTGCAATTGTTCCAAATAAAAGTGTGTCACAACATAATAACGGCAGATGCTTTGTAAGGATACCAAAAGTCTCAGCCCCCTCTTGAACGGAGAAAAAGAAAATCTTAAAGACAAACATGAAACTGACATGACATTTCATCGGAGATCTACGCACGCGTTAATTCAACATTTTCAACACTCTACGCCTACAGAACGAAAAATCTGAAAAAGCTGAAGCAGAATTTGCACATGTTCGTTTAATTGCTACATATGATGATCCCACCACTCCTCCTTCTTCTCCAAGAGTAGGCAAGCTGCACAAGAAATACAATAAAAAGATCCCCTCGGCACGATCTCTTGACATTTTTTGTTGATGTTGTGTAAAGTTTGAAGGAGTTTCTGGGATTTAATTACTTCGTCGCAGACGTTGCAATGTCTGAATTGAATTGAAATATTTTTGGCAAATAAATAAATCTCCACCACTTCTTGAATAAAAATAAGACATTTTCGGTCAGAGAAAGAGGGTGTGTGTTTGTGCGAGTGAGTGTGCGTAGTTTGATCCTTCCGGTAAGACGCGAAAGACAATGCCACAATTGCTGGTGTCGTCTACTCCTGGTCTTGAAGCAACCGTGTGCTACAACAGGAAGCAATGTGTGCTACTGCAGCAGCAAATGTGCGATGAAGAGCACACGCCTTAACTTGATTTGATGTTTTGCGGAAGGATAACAAGTAATTCAAATATCAACGGATGATGAATTGAAGTCCTTTTTAACGTTGCAGCTGTCCAACCACCACCGCGTCTTTTAAAGAAAAAAATCAACAATTGCAGCATAATGCAGCTTTCAAGAGAGGGGAGTAATTGTCAGTCAGTCAGTACTTCTTTAAGAATTTGATGATCATTTGATTTCTTAACCGGTTTTATTCATTTCTAACAAAAAGTACTGGCAATGAATTCAATCCGCTTTTTTGTCGCAACCACAGCTAAGGACATGTCTGCATGGAACATTTTTTTTTTCAAGAGTAGGCGTTTGTTGGACTTCTTTTTTATTCATTTCAAGTTTGAACAGATTGTGCAAATTATGAATTAAGATTTGCTTATCCTTTGACAGATGTTGTAGTTGTTGTTTTGGCGCTTCGCTTTAACCACACGTTCACTTTTGTTTTCATTTACGTCAAGAATTTTACGTTATGCCGGAAACGTGTGTTCCTTTTGTGTATCCTGCTGAATTGAATGTTGGTTTGTTTGGTTTCGGCGAGCCTGTCGTTTGCGTTCATTGACACATTACCTTTGCTGCCGTTATTTGTGGTGTGTGCACGGCTCATAATTTATGTGTATGGTAATAACGTGTCAGTGTGTTTTTGTGCGAATGTAATATAAGATTTTCTTTAGTCAGCGTACAATCTAGGCACCTTCCCACTCATTTCAAGTTCTTGATTGTTGTCTTTTTTTGCCAAAGGTCTACGTTGAGTCTGAGTCTTGGCTCGTGTTCTATTTCCGGTTAATTATTTCAATTTCAATTCAAAATGTGTGGGGAAGTGAATGAAACCGTGAAATGAAAGCGAAATGTTTTTTTCTGTTTTTGTTATGCTTTCCATATGTTAGGTGTGCAACAAATCTTTTGTTACTGATCTTGAATTGCAGATTAAAAGCCTGTGTCAACGTTTTAGAACAAGTTTCCTGTCAGTTATGTCTCAAACTTTTAACAAAGAACTCTGAAAAGGGAAATCAGCCGATGATTGAATTACCAACAACAACAAAACGCCGATAGTATGATTCAAGGCTCGTGCCACAAATGTCAGTAACCCAAAAAAAAAAAAACGAGAGAAAGTATTTTATGAATGAGAAAAAGTTATCCGCATAAATGATCCTGTCATGCGATCTTTTGCAAAACTATGAAATAATGAATGAAGTGGGGACAATAAAGCTTGAAATTCATAGTTCGTTTCAATTAAATCAGGTACAAATTACTTTGATTCTCATTGGAATCTATTTGTTGGGGTAATTTTTAAAATCAAGCCAGACAAATGAAGTATCACGATACCGAAGTCTACGATAAATAAGCTTAAAAAGATAACACGATAACTTACTAATTACGATTTGGCCGAAACTTTGCACATTATAAATGTTTTTCAAACGTGCATCAAGTCCCAAGAAAGTCTATATTCAACAACACATTCGGGTACCTCCCTCACAAAAGTAAAACATTTAACTTTTGGCACTCCTTGTTGTCCTGTTTACAGCGATATAGGATTTATCGTGGACAAGTCCATGTTTCTTGAAGGTGACCAAGTAAAATAGCTGGTGGATACGATAACTATCGAAACAATAGACTGACACTGGCCCAACCTTTAAACATCGTAATATTTCTCTCAAAATCCTCCTCACCTTGGAACCTTACTCACAACAGTTTAAATTTTTCGCCTAAGTGCAGTTTAAATGTGGGTGACGTGGGAGGGAGGTGGGTGAAAGCATCGGCCCTGACCGGCATTAACATGGCAAAGCCCAGGACTTATCTTTGTCTATCTTTCATCTCAAGTGTACACTGACCACTCAGTGGTGTCACCTGGAGAGCTACATTTAAAACCCGCGCGTCCGACCATAAGAACGATAAAAACTTCTGTTCGGCGTTAGGAGTTGGACTAGTAAGCCTCCCCTACAAAAAACATCGAAAAAGAGAACCCCTTAATGTTATCGACACCCGCAAACGTTTTAAAGACCATGATCTTCAAATTTGCACATAAAGTATGAGGTTGGTTGCGCATTTGCATTTAGTCGGAGGTTAAAAAATCTGATCTCCAGTTTCACCCCGGTAAATGAAGTCTTTTTTGTGCCCATGTCCTCACTAAATTAAAACATGGCATTAAAATTATTCTAGGCGATTTTAATGCCACGATTGGAAACGAGAATATCAATAGCCCAACAGTTGGGAAATTCAGTCTGCACAGTGAAACATCTGACAATGGTATGAGGCTGATAGACTTCGCAGCGGCAAAAACATGGTAGTTAGCAGTACCAGATTTAAGCATCTCAACATTCATAAGGTCACCTAACTGTTACCAGACCAAAAACTAGAAATCGAATTGATCACGTTGTGATAGACGGACGACATTTATAGAGCGTTTTTGATGCACGACCGGCAAGCTGCAATCACGAGAGATAGACACAGGCTATTTCACCCAACTGGTCCAATTGCCAACCTCCACCAAGCAAGCCATGGTATGACCTCTTAGTGTCGTTCTGCTATCGAAGATAAAAATGTGCCACAACTTAGGTATCGGGTGGAAATGAGAGAAGAGAAAAGTCTTTTCCACAGGAAAAAGACAGAAATGTGAAAAAATCGAGATGTCCCAAAATTCTACCAAAGTGTGAAGCCTCAAATTGATGACTTTGGTACAGGCACATCCTTCTGTAGAGACCAGGAAGGTAATTTGGTAACAGATACAGATAGTGTGCTCAGTATATGGGGGGGCGGTACCTAAAAGGATATTTTCGCCATAGATCAAGTTTCTGAGATAATACGTGAAACGTAGTAAAAGTACCACAAGATGAGATTTTTAAGCATCCAAATATTCTACAAAAATATTGCTAAGAAGATTTTAGGTACGGTTCTCATTGGCTACTAATCAATATTGTCCCGTTTTCATTGTCCTTTCTGACATTTAATCGGTTTTGGTTCAGAAAAAAAACTTTGTTTTTCTGTATATTCGGTATTGGTTATTTTTTGGTATGTAATTCCAATTGGTTACTGCTTATGTAGACATCTGAGGTGCTTCTGAAATATTTACCACAAATAGCTCTTGCAATGATGAACACGTTAATAACAAATTTTCTTGGAGGGAAGATCCGGTTATCTCAATTTTTGAACCGGATATTCCTAGATTAATTTTTTAACGGGTTTGAACGGGTTTTTTGAGAGATATAAGGCTATTTCCTCAGGCATTATAGGGGGGAAATCAAAAAGTAAATCACTCGATATCTCAAAATTTCCTTTTGTTTTCTTAATATACTCACCAAGAGCTTTCATCTCCCCCCAAAAACGCTGCTGCACGGTGATATTAGCACGGATAGTATCAGTGTTTTGTAAAGTGTTTTTTTTTTTTTTTTTGTTCGACGAGATATGGCTTTGTTTTAAAACAGCTTACTTAAGCCAAAGTTGCATCTGTTAGTCAGTACCATTCTTCTTCTTATTTCACAACTGATGTTGTTTGTTGTGTTTATGACGGTGCCGAGTCAGACGAAGTCGTAACCTTAATCAAAAGTATAAGTGCCAACATCCACAGATGTTCCAAGTTCTATGTACGCATTTCGCGTCGACACCATCAGCTTGGTCTTTTCGCCGTGAACTGCCAGGCCTACTTTAGCAGATTCTCCTTAATCCTTCTTAAAGTTATCAGTAACTTCTTTTACTGATCGACATGTGGCTATTAGTAGAGAGTTGTGCCAATTGAACTATATTGAACGACCTATTTCTCTATGTAGTTCAATGGACACCGGTCGTTTGTATGCCCAAACTGCATATAAGTAATATCACACGTTAGTTTGTATGACGTTATTCATACGTTTTTGAATTAGGACAGTGAACTAGGTCGTTCAATTGTCCAACTCTAATTGGTGTAAATTATAATTGTTAATTGCATCTCGTATAAAATTTTCCTGCACAATGTAGAATAGATCACACGAAATGCCGTCTTCTTGTCTGAAACATCTTTTGGTACTGAACAACTGTTCGGAGAGGTTCTTTCCTACTTTATCTGGGCACCGGGTATAAGTTAAAGCCATCTTATAAAGCCGAATGAGCTTTGCGAAGATACCAAATTCAGACATGGCTTGGAACAACTTTGATCGTAAGGTGCAGTCGAAGGCAGCCCTATAACCGACAAAAAAGGTAAGTGTCGATCTGCATCTATAGGGTCTTTTCCAAGATATGCCGCAAGGTAAATATTTGGTTAATGGAAGATATGGATCTGGATTTTGTGGTCTAAAGCCGAATTGGTGTTGCTTAATTATTTCATTGACCACAGGCTTTAGTCTTTCGCACAATATTCCTGATACTATCATAAAACCAATGGAGAGCAGACTTTCTTCGCACGGTGTTCTTGGGAAGTTTTTGCGGATTCTGAAACTACACTGTTCATAGATGAGAAAAATAAAAAAACTAAAAAATCCCCGGAGCGCTTTTTAAATAAATCGCGGTAAAAGTTCACACTTTTAGGGTTTTATAGGTTTTCACGATTTTGCTTGGAAAGCGCAAGTCCTATCGAAATGAGATTAGAGAAAATATTGTAGCAGTGAAAATTCTCTACTAGATTGTCCTTCATGATATTTTGGTAGGTTTTACCATTTTTGAGATATAGAAGGTCAAATTAGGACAATTCCTTGACTGCATCGTCTCCTTATAAAATAATGTCATGACTGCAATTTCCCAACTTTAACTAATATATCTCAAAAATAGTACAACCAACGATGAATAATGTTGTTTCAGAATCCACAAAAGCTTCCCAAGTGTAAGCGGTTTTTATTTAAAGTTACTTAAGGCGCACCGTACACGACATTGTTTTTTTAAGTAGGCGATACAGTCAGTGCATTGTCCCAATTTTAACTTCTATATCTCAAAAATTGTAAAACCTGCGAAAATATCATAAAGATCAATCTTGTGGAGAATTTTCACAGTCACAATATTTTCTCCAATCCAATTTCGGTAGGACTTGCGGTTTCCACGCAAAATCGTGAAAACCTAAAACACCATAAAAATGTGAATTTTGACCGCGATTTATTTAAAAAGTGCTCCGGCAATTTTTTTGTTTTTTTTTTTTATTTTCCTCATCTATGAACATTATAGTTTCAGAATCCTCAAACACTTCCTAAGTGTAAGCTCCTTTCATTTAAAATTGGTTCAAGAGCATCGTGTACTTGGTTCAACTCCCAACAGTTTAGCTGCTACTGACCAGAATTCCAGAGATGATGTAAACTTTTCTATATTTAAACGATTTTAAAGCACTAGATGAGGTTTCTCTACCCAGCAAAATGTTCGATTCCAAAGATGCCATTCAATCATGGGTGCAAGTGAGCTAGCATGTCATCTTTTTAGCATTTTCATCGATGAAATTTATATGAGCGTGGACCCCAAAAGATGCTATTCACTTTTGGATCTAAAACATGTTATTTACACCAATGCTTTGACACGTCATTTTCACCAATGCTTTGGCATGTCATTTCCACCAATGCTTTGGCATGGCATTTTCACCAACCCTTTGCAATGACATTATCATTACGACGAGAGTTTTAACAACGTTGGTTGTGATTTCAAATCTTCGACAACATCAAGCCTATTGCAAATAATTAATCTTATATAGTTAGAAAAAATTGTATAAATAAAAACACAAAATTCATCTCTATTGGATTAATGGAATGAGTTCAAATGCTGATGAAAAGATCGGATCTTTCACGACTTCCTTTACATGGATTCAAATGCAGATGAAAAGATCGCCACTTCTTTTAAACCAATGCAAAAGATGCCATGAAATCACGTCATCGCATGGAACCCCTTCCTTCAAATTTTGCTGGGTAATTCATCTGTTTGACATAAAAGATCTACTACTTTAGTTTCTGAGATAAAGGCCCAATAGTGGAAAAAGGCTCGGTTTAGCCCGGTTTAGATGAGGCAATAAAATCCAAATCAGATATAAGAACGCAAAACCCAACTAAGGTTTTTGTAGTCTCAATATGTACTAGGCCGGGGCGATTTGAAAACCCTAATGGGCCCTTCGCGTTTCTGATTCCATTAAGATTTTCGATTCAACACAAAGACAAGAATTGTAGCCAAGACTCTAATTAAGAACTCTCTAATACATCGCAAAAGCACTGGAACGCTCCTTCAGGCAGTTGTGGCCTTGAGAATGTGCAAACTTTCGGGAAAATGTCGATAAATGGCACTGTGCTACAAAATTGGAGCAGAATGTTATTCAAGCGTTCTGATGTAGATTTCTATCGTGTTGGGATCCATGGACAACGAAAATTCCTTTAGTTCGATTTATTTTTTTATATCGGTAAAAGTAGTGAAATTCTGGGTTCATTAAATTTTCAAATTTAAAGGGGCATATCTTCTTGTTTTTACAACGGATTTCTATTGATTCCTCTTCCTTTTAAAGGGGCGAATAATGTCTTTCGAATAAGTTATTATTTGTTTAAATCGGTTTACAAATGGCTTATAGTGGTTTAAGTCTGAAAACCCCCACAAACAAAATTATAACAGAATTTCTCACAATTTTTAAAATAAATATTGAACAAAGCAAAAAGACATTATGTTTTTGAAAATTGTGAGAAATTTAGTTATTGTTTTGTTTGTGGGGGTTTTCGGATCGAAATCTCAATGGTTTGGTCCATAAAAAACTTAAAGTCAAAATCGGGAGACTCGAGTTTCACCGTAGATATATGGTCCAGTGGACTTTTTTGCTCAGTTCAATCCCAGGAATCAGAAACGCGAAGGGCCCATTAAGGTTTTTTTCCTTCCACACAAATCGCCCCACCGTAATATGTACTTTCAGAAAATGTCCACTAGAAGTTGTTTGCGTTTCCAGTGTTGCACAGTGTAATTATTAGTTTCGCAATACCTAAGAGCATACATTTAAATATTTGTAGAATTTTATTATTACCTCAATTCATATTAGCTTACAATTAATAAAAGCATACCAATAATTGGCCCCCAAACCTACATATCACATACCAAATATCTATCTCTACAATTGTTCATAAATAATAAAAACAAATGTTAGATCTCAATTAATTTCGTTTACATTTCGAAATGATTAATTTTTCTTGCCTTTATTGGAGAGACGGGGAGAGCGACAGAGAAGGAGATTCGGTTGGTAAACATAAATTGATACAAAAATCATTTTCTAAAGCAAATAAAACTGAAATCTTTCTTTTAGTGTGTTTGGGCAATAACAAATGGTCCGCTCAAGGAAACAAAAGCAGCATTGATTCCCCAGGACAACACAAATATAACAACAACGACATAAGTAAACAACAGGGATGAGGAATAACTGGAACACAACTAATATATGGTTGGGGGAAGAACGGTAAAATGTATGTCAGTCATTTAGAGTTTTGTGGATATAGAACCCACTAAATCTCAAGTTCAAATAGATAATAAACTCATCATCATCATCGTCGTCATTAGGGTAGAGGAGGGTATCATCAATGTCCTCACCATGGAAATTACTACCGATAGAATTTTAAGGGATGTAGCGTTGTGTTGTGGGGTGTCTGTCTGTGTATTGATGTGTTAAGAAGTGTTATTGCAACAGCTGTCAAGTGGTGAGTTCTTATATTACCCCCCAACACCCCAGTAGCCAGTAGTGATTGTTGTGCCTATTTGAACAATTTCTTGTTTTTATTGATGCCGCAATCATCCATTACCGCCAATCGTGTTGTTGTTGTTATTTTTATTGTCTATTTACAAGTTATTAAAATGTTTACCAAAACAATGTAAATATTTGATATGTTGTTGTTACTCCAATAAAAACTACAACAACAACAGTTCAAAAGATCAAAACTGTGGTTAGTCCAATGAGATTGTACAATCGACCATTCTTCATTCATGCATTTGAATAACTAAGAAGTGCACACATACATACATGTGTATATGTGGAGTATGGAAT
Source organism: Musca autumnalis (assembly GCF_047663935.1). Taxonomy (NCBI): domain Eukaryota; kingdom Metazoa; phylum Arthropoda; class Insecta; order Diptera; family Muscidae; genus Musca; species Musca autumnalis. The sequence continues at coordinate 119,393,803 of NW_027411755.1, read as the reverse complement.
TGTGTATTTATAAAGATGATGATATTAAAGGTAAATTCAGTGTTTTACTAAGAAAACTGGATTGAGGCGTTCTTTTTCTTCTTTTAATGTATGAAGTACATACTTACAAACATTTGTGTATTATCGGAAATTGGTTTCGTTGCCGATTTAGCGGTTAAAACATGAATTTTGAGCCAGTTGATGTGACTATTCCGAAAATGTAAGGCCGACGTATAAACAAACAAGTAAGCAAAGGCTATAGTCGGACGGGGCCGACCATGTGATGCCCTAAACCACAACCTGTAGGAATTAGCAATGTGCAACCACCTTGTTTGCAATCAGTCCCATACATAACATATGTTTGGGTCCTGCAAACAAATATATGTTTGGGTTCAAACAAATTATATGTTTGGGTGCAAACAAATACAAACCCAAAAGCAACAAAAAAACAAACACATTCACCAGTGGGCGCTTACTGGGCGCAAGGGAGCGTAAATTTTAATGTAAAACACATTAAAATGTATGCTCACTTGCTCTCAGTAAGCGCTCACTGGCTATCTCTAATATATACAGACGTTTATAAATGGTGGTGGTTTATTGAAAGGCATAGAAATACCAAACACAAAACAACGGACACATAGGTACATAAAGAAATCCTAACTAACTAATTCGAAGACTTTAATAAAAGAATAATTTTAAAAAGAAAAAAAATATATAGAAACATGGTTGAACGCTTCTCCTTAGTTGCGAAATAAAACACGTTTTCCTCAAAGTTGAAATCATCAGCGGGAAATCGGCGTCTGGAATCAAATGATTATATAACGTAATAAATAGGTACATCCATATTTCAAATATACATAAGTATGTATGTATGTACATGAAAAATGTATTGATGTAATTACTAATATTAAATGCGATTTCTTCCTTGTCCAATAAAATATTTCCATTCACCTTTTTGATTCAATTATAAAATTTCCAATTATAAAATGTATTTGGCATTTAATTTACTAAAAAGCACCATTTCTTTAAGAAACACACAAAACATTGATTTATTCACTCAATTTACAGTCTTTACTCAACGATTGCATTTAGAAAACTGAAGAAAAAGAACAACATAAGTAATACCTTCTTTCTTTTCCCCTTCGCTTGCTACGTTGGTTAACAACAACAAAGCACGAAACACACGTATTTGGCTGCATACACACCACCAAAGCTTCTGCGTCTCCTATTACACCATACACACAGCTCTTTAATATAAAACAGCATTCCATAGCCGCGAGAGCCCTGCTGTTACTCTCTCTCCATCTATAGAAATATGTTCTAACCTAAAAAATAGGTTGGTACCAAAACAAATAAAATTGAGATATGTATGTTACAAAATGTTGCAAATATATATTTCTTTGGCAACCAGTCCCAAACAAATATTTGTTTGGATCCAAACATTTTTCTAACATATATTTTTCTGCGTATAGGAACGATAAAAACTTGGGTTGGGTGTACTATAAAAAACAAACCCCACAAATTGACAACCCTCGCAAACGTTTTGAGGACCATGATCTGCGAATCTCCAGGCGCAGATTCGAATGTTCGGGCACTTAATTGAGAAGGCGCAGTTTACGCAAAGGCAGATGTACTTGCAAAGTACAAGGTCTGCCCTACAGAAAATACGATGGATTGGAAAAGACGTCATAACAACGCCTAAAAGTGACACTCAAAATTATAGCTGTTATGATATCAATAAAGTACAAGTTTGGTTGCTCATTTTTAGTTAGTCGGAGATTAAAACATCTGGTCTCCAATGGGTGGAAGACTTGCTACAATTCGGATAAAAGCTAAATTTTTCATCATCAGTCTTATTTGCACCCAAGCCCCCAAGGACGATCTGACCTCCATCCCGGCATGGACAATGGTAGCAGAATTCCGACCACAAACCACCCCAAAATTGTAGGGGTCACATTCTTCCGCGCATGCCACAGCAATCTGCGACAAGCTGATATGTTGGAACAAGGACAACAAGTCCATAGCGGGCAGCACTTTATCTTGTTGACCACACATATGGGTCGGTCTGTGGGTCATGTCTTTAGTGGACCATCTACATGAGTGGACAAAGATTCTTCCAGTACAGCAACACAATGGCATGCTTTCGTTGCAGTAATTGCTCGAGTGTTACAGTGAGAGCCATCCTAACATAGTATGGTGGATGTGGCCCCACCCAGGCGTGTCAGGAGGGATTCTCACGATCTAGAAAGAGATATCCAACGATACCAGCAGGTTTAAATAGCATTCACACGGATGTAGTCGCAGATGCCATAAACAACTATTGTGTGAATACGGTCATCAGAGAACAACCTCCCTCTATCGCAGGTGAGGAACGTGGGGATGGTGCAGACGTCTAAATTCCTAGAGGGCTTAGATTGATGACACCGTACAAAATATCTGCACAGCATACGGCACAGGTCCGCACAACACATTGCACTTTTCCACTGCCCTGCCAACCCTACTCAGCTAACTCCTGAATATCCAAACAGCCACATTCCTAGATCTAGAGATAGACTCAGAGCCAGATTAAGCTTACAAGCATAAAATAAAATAAAAAAACTGTTAAAAATCAAGGAAATGATGACCAAAGCTATATTTTACAAACGATTCGAAAAAAACATGTGACCGGTGTCCTGCCCATTACATTAAAATTATTCTAGGCGGTTTTAATGCCAAAATCGGAAAGGAGAATATCTTTGCCCCAACAGTCGAGAAATTTAGTCTCCACAATGAAAGAACTGACAATTGAATGAGACTGATAGACTGAAACATCCTCCTGCAGAGACAAGCATGGTAATCTCGCCAGATTACCGATACAGATAGTGTGCTCAGGTTGATGAAAGAGGATTTTTCACATTTTTAGTAACGGAGACGACGAAGGTACCACAGATCCAATCCCAGAAAATGGTATTGCGTGTATAACGCCCGGCCAGGATGTGGAAAAAGCAGTAATAAACCGGCTGAGGAAAAATAAGGCACCAAGAGCTGATGAATTACTGGCTTTCGAGCTTTTCAAAATTGGAAGCCACACGCTAATAAGTTTTACCCGTTAATTGAAACCTACGCATCATACATATGTCCCGTCCACTAGAAAAGAGATAAGACCGTGTCAAATTATAGGGGCCTATGTTTGCTCCCTATTGCCTATATGATAGTGCCCGGTATATTGCCTGAACGACGTATGTTCAATCAACTATCGTAGGTCCTTTTTGTTACACATTTTGATGAAAAGGATTATTTAATTGTACCAAATTTCGAAGTTTCAAATTTCATTATTTTGAAACCCCAATTTGCAAAAATAAATATGCCTCGTACCAGTGTGAAACATTTGTTATTTTACCCATGGTGTAATAATATAAGGTGTTTGCATGAATTACAACAACTAAAAAGTTTACGATAACAACATGGTTTTTTGGGAACTAAATGTCAATTACAACTTTTGAATACTAGGGTCTTTCCAAAATAGTTCAGAAAAATTTACAGGAAATAATTTAAAAGATATAAAATTTAATTTTAATTGGCGTCGAAATTGCTCTATACATAATGTGATACATTCTACACTTCATATATTTATTATGCAGCACTGAATAGAACAGATTGGAAATCTATTAAATTTTGGAATATTCGGAGTAGATCTTAATATATTGTGACAATTCAGTTTATAAAAAAAGTTCAAAACCGTATGATTGTCACTTACACCTTATATTATTACACACTGATTTTACCAAAAAAAAAAATACAAAATTACATTTTTATACCCTACACCACCGGTGGAAAGGGTGTTATAAGTTTCTTTTTTCAAAAATTCATGTAACACCGGGAAAAATATTAATTATACTCCAGGCCGCAATTATGGACCGATCGTCACGAAATTTTGAATGGAGATATCGTGTTGGCTGAAAGTTGGTTTTAAGTCTTCTTTGGGGCCCCAAAACTTTCCCCTAGAAATTTTTCAGAACAGGTCCGCGATTTTCGGTATTTTAATTCCATAGCGTATCCTTGAAATAAAGTCCGCTGGATTTGTGATGAGGAAAATTTGTTCTAAAAGAGACGATAAGAATATAATTTGAATACAGTTTTTATACTCTCCACCATAATATGGAGGGTATACTTAACTTTGTCATTCCGTTTGTAACACATCGAAATATTCATTGGAGACCCTACAAGGTATATATATTTTAACCCCCTAGTTTTGTAACTATTTTTTGTTCGTTCGTCTATATTCGTAATAATTTAGGCATCCATAGCTCAGCCCCCAGATGACATACGGACCTAATTTTTCGTAGACGCGTTCCATATATAGTTAAGAAATACTTTTTTAAAATCAGAGCTCTACATTTGCGCTGAGGCGAGTTAATCGATCTACAAATTTTGACAATTCGTGTGAGAAGAATAAAAACTTTTACAAAAACAGGGGGTAAGTCGATATAACCTAGTCCGTCTATCCGTCCGTCTGTTGAAATCAAGATACAGCTCGCAATTTTTAAGATAAAGCTTTGTAATTTGGTATAGAAGTTTATATTACTCCTAGGATGTTTGGTATTGCAAATGGGCTATATCGGTCCACGTTTTGATATAGCCTCCATAGAACGGTACCACCCGACTTTCGGTATTTTGTAGGTTTTAGCCTCATTCTCACACCGAAATGGCTGAATTTTGGTATTATGTCTTCGTTGCTGGTATAAAACTTTCCCCCAGAATTTTGTCGGTACATTTCCACGCCTTCGTATAGTCCCCATAGAACGGTACCTCCCAATTTTCGGTATTTTAAAGGTTGTGGCCACAATAATTCTCCGAAATAGCTGAAATTTGTTATTTAGTCTTCATTTGGGCTATAAAACTTTCCGCCACGCCTTCATATAGCCCCCATAGAACAGTACCTTCCGGTTTTCGGTTGTGGCCTCAATATTCCTCCAAAATGACTGAAATTTGGTAATTAGTCTTAGTTTGGGGTACAAAACTTTCCCCTAGAAATTTGTCGGTACAGGTCCACGACTTAATATATCCCCCAAAGAACGGGGCCTCCATCGAAATGGCTGAAATTTGGTTTTTAGTCTTCGTTTGGGGTAAAAAACTTTCCCCCAGAAATGTTTCGGTACAGGTCCACGACTTAATGTAGCCCCCATAGAACAGTGCTTCCCGATTTTCGGTATTTTGAAGGTTGTGGCCAAACTAATCCATCGAAATGGCTGAAATTTGGTATTTAGTCTTCTTTGATGGTATTCAACTTTCCCCTCTAAATCTGTCGGTACATGTAGGTCCACGCCTTCATATAGCCCCCCATAGAGGGATACCTCCCGATTTTTGGTATTTTGAAGGTTGTGGCCACAATAACCCACCGAAATGGCTAATAAGTTTAGTTTTCTTAATCCTCTTAATTATCCATATGATATGCTCCTTTTTCAACAACATTGTATTGTTGTTGTTGTAAATAACTTCCTTTGACGTGCACTTGTTTTTGTGTCTGTTTCCCATGACGCATATCTCACATCTTCGCTTTTATTAAAACAATAATTAAAATTAATAACCCTAAACAACAACCCCATCGTAACCAACTTTTCTTTCAAACACCTTAAAAAAATATTACCTTTAAGGATTTCAGGATATCAAAGATATCCCTTTATCGATTACAAACCAACATTGATTTCAATTTTCAAATACAAACAAACAAAGAAATGGAGTTGAATTCAAAAACAGGCTGAATCCAATTATAATACCGCAAATATTTGTTTAATAAAAGCCGACCGACAGGAAATGCAACAGCGACACTGTGAAAGGGTTAACTCGGTCATTGATGATGGGATGGGAAACAATTGAAGAAATAGAACAAATCAAAATAAACACACATTGCAAAGAAAAATCGAAGGGTTAAGATGCCGTGAATAGCGAAAAAGGGTCAGCCTGCAATGTAATTTTAGCAGTTGGACAAAAGAGAGAAGATGGGAAATTTGGAAATCTTCTTTTTACAAAAAACGGCAATCACACAAGAAAATCACATTCAAAAAAGACGTGACCTTTTATCACTTCTGAATCAAGTGATAGTGGTTGTTTTTCATTCATACAATAAAACCGCAAACAGAAATGCCTATTCAAAGTGCAGTCTGTATGTATGCCCGTCTTTCAGTACTTCCTTTAAACAACAAACAAACTTTGAAAAATACAAAATCTCTGCTCCAAATGTTAAAAAATGCATTTTGACTGTAAATGAAATGGAAAGTACTTGACAGCCGGCATGAAATGAAACCATTCAAGCATTTAGTAGTGCTACTAAAGCATGAGGAGAAGAAGAAGAGGAAGACTTTTTCACGCACATAACCGTTGTTGCGTTCAACCTTAACCTCATACCAGCCACAGCAACCAGATCTTCAAACTTTGCCTTACACCACTCCAAAGACAGATATCCAACAGTTTAACAATCTGTCAAACTGTTTTGTAGACAAGCCAATAACAATGGTGTAAACCGAAAAAAATAACTTCATTCGACTGTCAAAAGTGTCAAGCGTTCAATCACTCGCCCATTCATGGGCATACGTTTTTTATCCTAACGACTTTTGTAGGGGAAAACTTTATACGAATACAAAATTCAGTCCACAGTGAACAGTGGGATGGAATCAAATGAAGATTTTTCATATATATTCTGATCATGAGGTAGAATTGAGTTTTATTTCGATACAAATTGTTATAATGATCCCCTAGGATATCTGTCGGTGACTGGCTCTCTCGGATTCATAAATTTCTTCTTAACGAAACCCTCTGGATTTCCATTGTCAATTCCATAAAATCCACTGGATTTGTGATGAGGAAAATTTGTTCTATAAGAGGAGCTAAGAATATATGTCCACTCCTTAACTTTAACTTCTCAATTTTGAATACAGTTTTTATACCCTCCACCATAATATGGAGGGTATAATTAATTTGCCATTTCGTTTGTAACACATCGTAATATTCATCGGGTACCCTATAAAGTGTAATATTCTTGATCAGCATAAACCTAAGTCGATATAACCTAGTCCGTCCGTCTGTTGAAATCAAGATACAGCTCGCAATATTTAAGATAGAGCTTTATAATTAGGAGCAGAAATTTCTATTTCTAGTATATTTGGTATTGAAAATGAGCCATATCGGGTCACGTTTTGATACAGCCGCCTTAGAACGGTACGTCCCGATTTTCGGTATTTTCAGGGTTTTAACCGCATTATACTAAAAAATGGCTGCACTTTAGTATATAGTCTCCCTTGGTGTCTCAAAACTTTCCCCAGGAATTTGTCAGTACAGATCCAAGTACCTACCGATTTTCGGCATTTTAAAGGATTAATAGCTGTGCTTCAGGTGATGGCCCATCATTAACACGCTTTTCGAAGGACACAACCGACTGTTCTGGTTGAGCAGATTGATAATATATAATTGTTCCATACACATCCCAGAAGGGACAAGGGGAGACTTCTTTCATATCAATGAGTGCACCTGGATTCATATTAGCTCAATGATATGTGGTCTACTGTTTATCGCCATCACTTATAGAGATGATTTACATGGCTGAAATACACAGGAAATGGTTGTAATATTACTGCTACCGTTGAAAATATGGTGTTGCCTGGCCTGGGAATCGAACTCTGGCATTCAGCGTGTAAGGTAGGTGTGCATACCATCGCACCACCGGGAGCAGACATAACCATCGTGTCACCTGGTCTGAGATATTACATCATTTGGCAACGCGTCGTTTCTCTTGGGCCAGACCATCTCCCCATATTTGTCTCCGTCAACAGACCGCTCGAAAGCAGCACTTTCATCACTGGCCTAGTTTAAAAATGATTACCAATCACCGCTTCAGTGAATTGCCCAACCCTTCTGATGTTCGGATAGCAGAAAATATGTTCCTTGACATCACCACAGATGTCGCCTGCTGGGCATAACAATCGTGCCACCTGTTGTTACAAATGACGTCACCTGGCAATCCGTCGTTTCTCTTGTGTCAGACCATCTCCCTATCATTGGCTCCATCAGCAGACCGCCCGACTTCATCACCTCTGACCGCGGCACTTTCGTCAATCATAGGATTCAAATAGATCACCAATCAACGCTTCAGAAAACTTCCAACTCTTCTGTTGTCCATGTCGCCAGCCAACTCTAGTGACCCCAAAATAAAGGAGATGACACTGGAAGTTAATAGGTTGGTCGGTGAAAAAAGTTTTCGAATTATTCGAAGAGTTCCAACATTGGAGCCGGAATTTTTGAATTGTGGGCAACGGTTAAGTCAACCTCGAACCCTGGAAAGAAGTAAGACGAAGTTACGATGACTGATCCGAAGAGGAGCGTACGTGTTTTTTTTTAATCGACAGTTAACGAGCACCCTAGTAGTGACAGGACGAACGGTAAAGTCGACGTTACGCTAACTGATCCGAAGAGGTGCGCAAGTTTCAGGGCGAAGTGAAGAGTCGCATTAGATATCTTCCCGTCAAGGAGAAACCACCACTATTTCCAATGGATAATGTTGTAAATGCCGTCAGCTAAATCATCCATAGCGTTATGAGCTGACGGTATCTCCATGTTTATGCTGAAACAACTGGACGGTCGGAAGTTAAGTATCTCACGAAATTTCACAACCTATCTCAAGATACCCAAATCGTGCCCGAAGTCTGGAAAATAGACAGGGTTGTCCTGCTACTGAAGCCATTCAAAGGTCAATCGTACGGCCCGATTTCGCTTTTGTTGCCCGTAACAAGAAGACGAAGCCGCGTAGAATGAAACAGGGAGATCCCAAAGTGGGAAGATATCTCCGGAACTGTTTAACCTGTACGTTTCCTGTATTCCACCGTCACCATACGGTATTGAGATCGTTACGTATGAAGACGATTGTACCATCTTGATATCGGGTACCTTCCCTAATAATATTTGTGAAAGACTGAACTCCTATTTGATCGACTTTGCCATCTTGTCTCTCGTGAGGAATATTCAAATATCCGCCACTAACAACTCTGAGTTCTTGGTCGATTATAATATATTGCAGACCATTTACTACCCCAAGATACTAGTGGTAACATTGGTAAGTATATTCACGTCGCCCGCGTATGTCACAGCTATCTGCGACAAGCTCAAGTCCCTGCACTTATAACGCGATAGTATGTGGAAAGCTATACTACGCCAGTGTGGCCCGCGAACGTAAGTGCAAACCTCTCAGAACGGCGACCTGAGAACTGCAAAAGGGTGCTTCCTCAAGTCATCAAGGAACAAAGATTCTTCCAGTATTACAACACAGTGGCATGTTCTCGTGCCAGGACTTGCTTGGGCGTTATCGTGAGTGCCACCCTAATCACCATATAGGTAATAGTACTCCCTGACCCATGTATATCAGGACGGATTTTCATGATCTAGAGAGAGAGAGAGAGGTCCAACGATATAAAAGATAATCCTAGATCAAGGTTTGGGTAGCATTCGCAGATGTCATAAACAACTTCCGCGTTGTGTCTGTTGGTACTTTATTTGCTATGTATAATCGGGTACGTACATTTGCTGGGACAAGGTGATGGTCGGCGTGTATGTTTGCTCCTCGGAACGATCGTACATCCAACACACTCGATGAATGTCTTCCATCTATCACAACGTGGTCAATTTGGTTCTTGTTTTTTTGATCTGGTGTTAGCCGGTGCTGCTAACTACGAGTACCATATTTGTTTGCCACTGCGAAGCTAATCAGCCTCGTTCCGTTATCAGATATTTCATTGTGTACATTGAATTTCCTGACTGTTGGACCGAAGATATTCTCCCTAACTATTGTAACGTGGTTTTTGTCGTTGAGAGTAAGTTCAGTCATGTCCAGGGTCGCTATAAGGTCACACTAAACCTTATGGAACGTAAAGATGAGTAATCCCCCTTTCCTGGCGGTTAAATCGGATAATTATTGATGTATAACACTGTGGGGTGAAAGCCCTTGATGAGTATACACAGAACCCCAAAGGTCAGATCCGCCGTGAGTCGATCTTCTGAGTTATGGCGTGATGAATTTTTTGCTGGAGACCCTGTAATCAATCAGAAATTAGCATTATATCTATGTTCGCTGTTATTTTAGCTTCTCTTTGAGATGTTATGTCTTCAGTCAAATCTAATGAGGATTTTTTTCGTAGAACATTTCGACCTTCTAACTCGCTTCCTTCCATGTCCTTTTCGTCCTTTATTTCAAGAACCGCCATAAAAGTACCACAAGATGACATTTTTCAGCTTCGAAATCTTCTAAAAAAATGTTGCCCAGAAGATTTTAGGCTGGGCTCTCATTGACAGCTAATCGATATTGTCGCGTTTTCATGGTCCTTTTTGACATTTACCCTGTTTTTGTACAGAAACAAGTAAAAAAGTATCAGTCGGCTTTGCCGACAGAGATATACCCTCAGCCTGTGCAAATTGAAACACTTTTTTTCACAAAAATGTTGGTCTCTTTAAACCGACAAAAATGTTGATTAGGATTAAAGTTCAAAAATTTTGCTGAAAAGGTACTTAAAGGAATGGACCGGCATAGACCATGGGGGTGCCATAGGGGGTTTTTACACCCTTCGGGCTGTTTTCTCAAGAAGTATGGACTTGCCCCTGAAACAACTTTTACCATCGTAATTGAGGCAGCAAATGCAAGATGCTTCAACAAAAATCAAAGTGATTCAATAGCAGGTCTTAAAGTGAACTTATCCAAAATTTTGTGTGGGAGGTACGGGATGGAGTGGACAAATATAGTCCATATTCGAACCTGATCTATATCTGGTAGATATTATGAGAATGTGTAAAGTATGGACCAAATCGGTCACTACCATCAAGAGTTATCGTGCCCACAATTTTTCCGAATATTTTTGAACTTTTGTGGGGTAGGTACCTGAAGGAGTGGACCGATATGGCTTATCTACGAACTTAAACTAAGTTTGGAAACAATATTACGAATGCCAAATTTTGGCCGGAACCGGCATTTCCGTTCGAGAATTATCTTGCGCTTCCACCCATAAACATGGTGTCATAGGGTTTGTTTTTCAACTTTCAGGCTATTTTTTCAGGAAGTATGGACTTGCCCCTGAGGAAACTTGTACATTCTTATAGGGGACAGTGAATACAAGATGTTACAACAAAAACCAAGGCGATTCGAGAGTAGTTTCTAAACTGAACTTTTCCGAAATTTTGAGTGGGAGGTACTCGAAGAAGTTAACCGATTGAGTCCATATTGGAACCTCATCTAAGTCTGGTAGAAATTTCTTAATGTGCAAAGTATGGACCAAATCGGTTACTTCCTTCAAGAGTTATCGTACGAACAAATTTTCCGAACATTTTCGAACTTTTGTGGGGGAGGTACCGGAAAGAGTGGACCGATATAATCCATCTTTGAACTTGAACTAAGTTTGGACAAAATATTACGAAAGCCAAATTTTGGACCGAATCGGCAGATCCGTTCGAGAGTTATCTTGCGCTCCAACCACTACACACGGTGTCATAGGGTTTTTTGTAACTTTCAGGCTATTTTCTCAGGAAGTATGGACTTGCCCCTAATGAAACTTACAGCGTCGTACAGAGGACAGCGAATACAACTTGCGTAAACAAAAATCAAAGCGATTCGAGACCAGGTCCTAAACTGAACTTTTCCGAAATTTTGTGTGGGAGGTACCCGAAGGAGTGGACCGATTGAGTCCATATTGGAACCTAATCTAAGTTTGGTAGAAATTACACGATGTTCAAAGTAAGGGCCAAATCGGTTATTCCCTACAAGAGTTATCGTGCGCACAAGTTTTGCGACAATTTTTGAACATTTTTGGGGAGGTACCTGAAGGAGTGGACCTATATGGCCCATCTTCGAACTTAAATCGAATCTGGACAAAATATTTCGATACCCAAAATTTAAACCGAATCGATTGATCCGTTCGAGAGTTATCGTGCGCACCAGCCAGCCAGACAGACAGACAGACAGACGGACGGACATTGCTAGATCTACTCAAAATTGTCTGAAACGGATATCGTACAAACATACTTGGGGTCTAAAACCATTATTTCTATGAGGCACATTTTTGGTCGTATCAAAGTGTAAATACCCTTTTTAGCCTAAAGGCTGAGGGTATAAAAACTAAGTTTTGTGTTTTTGTATATTCTGTATATTCCAACAACCAATAAATAACAAATATATAACTGGACCTCCTCTACAAAGGGCTTGAACATTACCGGTGCAGAATCGCAGAAGATGGTCGTTAAAATGTTTGCGGTGGTCCTCAACTTTAGAGGGGTTTGTTTTTCCTTTTCTTTGTTTTCCAATGTAGGATGCTTTTATATATGGTGGATTACTAACCTTGCGCCCAATCAAATCGTTCTAATTGGCGAACGCGAGGCCCCTTTTTAGCTCAGTACCTTTAACGGCTGCTAAAGGTTATTCCATAACACCACGGGGAGATCACTGACCGCTTTAGATGAAAGAGGAACCAAGATAAGTCATGTGGTTTGCCATGTTAAAGCCTTTCAGGACAGTTCCTTGGTATCTTTCATCGCCTGCGTTACCCAGTATGTTTGCAAAACAACATTTTCAACCACTTGTCCCACTGTGTTAAAAAACATACATATGTACGTGATTAACAAACTTGCTTTGAACACGTTCTACCATGCGGGTGTTTAAATTAACGGGATTTGTTTTTAGGGATCGTGGTTCTCCTTTATAAGACACCGTACAAAACATATCAATGTAAATTCATGGAATTATAGCACCAATTTTTATGGCCAACATCAGAGCTTCATATCCATAATTAGATATACTAATCACAATTATAGCCAAATGTATGTAGTTTCTTTAATTATCTTAAAGTAGTTAAGGTTTTCAAGACCACTGCAACAAATAATGTCATTTCTTTTCAAGGAAGTATTTCCAAATCGACCTTGATCTTTACTGCCTGACTGCCTTATTATTCGTCATCATCACCATCATTAGTGCAGAAAGCCGCTCCCTTTTCCGAGTTTTAATTGGAATTTTTATTTACTTTTCTTTTTGTCACAGCAGACATTGTCAAAAGAAATGGTGACGAATCACTTCATTCATTTCCCTCGGGGCCATTCGGTGGTTGTCTACCATTGTCTGGCTTTAATCGTTCAGTGTGTCTAAAGTTAAACGCAGAATTGTTACGAGGATATTCCCCAATTTGCTTTTTAAATTTAAAGCTGCAATCTTTGTAAGTTGTTTTTTTTTTTTATTTACATCCCGGCCTCTTCACGTGACATTTCAGTTTTCGTCATACACTGTGACACTTTAATTGTTTATTTATTCATTGGTTTGCTCCACGGAAGCTTAGATGGATGGTGCTATTCATTTGTGGTGGCACTTGGAAATGTCTTTCAATTCTATATAAACTGATGTAAATATGTACCTCAATATTTACTTCCTTTCATTTGTTGTTAAATAAATTGCATCAAATCAAACAAATACACCAAATATTTGGAGGTTAGTATTTTAAATAACACTGTGTAACATTTTTAAGGTAATCTTGTGCAAACAATTTGAGCTTAGGATTTTTTGAAAGCACAGACCCAAACGACAAAAACCCTAGTTGGGTTTTGTTGTGTCAGACCCAGCTTGGATTTTATGGCCACATCTAAACATGGTTAAATATTGACTTTTTAAAGCAAGTCTTAGTAATATCTCTGAAACCTGTGTTAATCTTTATCTCACATCTGAAGCAAATTTTTAGATAAGAGCAAGAATAAAATATTTGTAGAAAAAATGAGCTCGGATAACTACCTTGGTTGCCTCAAAATTTATAAAATTTCAATAATTTGTATACATTTCCCACCATATCTCCAAAACGGTTAAATGTTTCTTAATATTTTCTTTTGGAAAAATATTCGCTGGAATGCAGTACACAACTTTTCAGAGCATTCCATTGTTGTAAAATGCCTTTATCACGTTGTTGTCAGTATATTTTTCATCGACGATTTAATAAATATGCCAATAATGTGGTGAAATCCGAAATGCGAGAATAAACTCTTGGTGCGAACTGTGTTTGAAATACGTTTTGTAAAATATATGTTGCAAAATACCGCTGAAACAACATGAAGTAAGCATTTTAGAGAATGTTCTGAAGAATTGCTGAGAACTTTATTTGGAAGATTTTTGCAAAGAGTTACTTGGTTCAACTCTCAACAGTTTAGCTGATACTGACCAGAATTTCATCGATTATATACAATTTTCTATATTTTAGCTATTTTGATGCCCTAGATGGAGCTTTTCTTATGTAGTGTTGTAAAGATAAGTTCTACTAGTTGAGGGCTACAATATTGCCAAAGACAGCAAGGCCAAATTCGTATTCGATTCTGAGATACAGGCCCGATAAATGCAAAAAACTGTAGTTTTAGCCCGGTTTAGATGAGGCCATAAAATCCGAACTGGATCTGACAGGACAAAACCTTACTAGGGTCTTTGTAGTCTCAATATGTACTTTCAAAAAAATGCATATTTGCATTTTCAGTGTTGCATAGTGTAATGTTATCATATAACTGGGAATGAAAGAAACCAAGCAAGGGACCTGACCGGCTCTAAATGCCAAAACCCAGGACTCATCTTGGTCCCTCTTTCATCTCAAGTGGGCACTGACCTTCCCCCGTGGTGACACCAGGCGAATTGACTCTAAAACTCGTTAACGTTAGTAAAAAATATCCAACTATGAAAAAAACAACGAAAAACAAACTCCGTCAAATTGGCGGGAACGCGTATCCGGCAATCCTGTGTCCCGTCCACAAGAAAGGAGATACGACTGTAAGCTCTTACTATTAAAGTATCAATTTTGACCCTTTTTTTGCCACTTTTTGAAATGTTGTGCCACCTTTTCATACTCTGTGCCACTATTTTTAAATGTAAATGCGGCACGGTTATTTTTAAGTGATTGATATTTGCATCTGTAAAAACAAATTTTACGGTTTGTAGGAATGAAGGAAAATCTTAGGTAATGGTAGTCAGACAGTAAAATCCGCATAACGGCTAAATTCAAGGCTCTTTCTTCTTATCAAGTAAAGATATATGCAATTTCGTCTACATCTACATTGGATTCCACATATCTACATTAGATTCCATAACTTTCCGTGGAAGAATTTTGTGGGAATTTCTAAGGATAATGCACTTAGGGCCGTTCTTATATCACATTTAAATGTGATTCAATATGCCTGTCCGTATACTCGATAATTTTTAAAAATTATTACAAATATTTCGAATTTTGACAGTTGTATAATGGAGAAGGTGCTAAAAAAAGTGTTTCAGCAAGTTTTGTAAAAATAATCAAGTAAAATGAGTGTTGTGTGTTTGAGTCCGTTGACAGCACATAACATGAGTAATCCTTTGTTTATATCAGAGACGCGCTTCTTTGCAAAGACAGTATAGTGACGGCGTCCACTGAATTGTTTTTGTTTACAGTGTGCATGAATAAAAACAAACGATAAACATCATGTGGTTGTTGTTTTCTTCACTAATACATACACACATACTAAAACATTGATCGAAAATCTTGGGCGGCCCTGGTTTATATGTATGTGGTCATATAGGAAATACGATAGATTTGGAAAGACGCCAGAAAAGTACGAGGGGAACTAGAAAACTTTCGCCAGGCGTCATTTGACATTTTTTGGAAAGTTTGGCAGTTTTTAGCCTAAGCGTACTCAGAACAGTTTGACATTCGACCATGTGTTGGGTTGTTTACAGTGATGGAAGACCGTTCCGAGGAGCAAACATAGGCTCTGACCATCACCTTGTTGCAGTAAAGATACGTACCAGATTGAACATAGCAAATGAAGTACGAGCAGACATAACACCGAACAGCGGTAAGCACAAATCATAACAGATAGGCACAACCTATTCCACTCAACTGACCCAAATCAAATCACTCTTCATCCCAACAACATATCAGCGCAGTGGCAAAGTATTGCCCACTCCATGAAAACAGCCGCAAAATCCATACTTGGATACCAACAAGGAATCCACGGTATCACCAGGAGGACGATTCTACAAAGAGTAACAACGCGTAGCTCACGAGAGAGGTATCGATAAAAAAGAAGAGAGGAGAAACGTATTTTAATCAGGCAAATGTGAGACATGGAAAAGTGGAAGTGTGAAAAATCAAGATGTACAGAAGACTGAATGAAGTCCGAGAATTCTACAAAAGAGGGAAACATCAAACTGATGGCTTTGGTACTGCTACATCCTCCTGTAGAGACCAGCAAGGTAATTTGGTAACTGATACAGATAGTGTTCTCAGGATATGACAAGGCATTTTTCCAAACTGTTGGTATCCAATACTAACGAAAACGACGAAGATACCAGAGATCCAATCCCAGAAAATGGTATTGAATGTATACCGCCCGGCCAAGATGAGGTAAAGACAATGGCTGACCAGCTGAGCTGTTCAAAACCGTAGACAAGACGCTGGTAAGGTGTATGCATCAGCTGAATTTGATATCCCCGCATATCTCATTCGGCTTTGTAAGATGACTCTACCTGATACCTGGTCCCCAGTTAAAATAGGAAAAAACGTATCCGAGCAATTTAGTACCAAAAGAGGTTTCAGACAAGAAGGAACAGCAGGAAAAGGTTGTACGAGATGCAAACGTCAAAAGAAATGGCACAATGTACAGGCATATTTTACATGCTTACGTTGAAGATATAGACATCATTGGTCGAACAGTAAGGAGAATATGCTGGGTCTGGAAGTAAATGGCGACAAGACCAAGCCGAAGGTATCGACGCAAAATGCGTCCATAGAACTCGGACCAACTGTTGAAGTTGGTTCATATAACTTTGTGGTAGTTAAAGACTTCGTCTTCCAGGGAACCGACATAAACACAATAAAACAACATCAATTATGAAACAAGAAGAATAGTACTGGCTAACAGATGCTACTTTGGCTTAAGTAAGCAGTTTAAAAACAAACCCACATCTCGTTAAACGCTTTAGAAAACACTAATACTAACCGTGCTAATGTATAGTTCCGAAGCATGGGTACCTGGGTAAGCAGATAAAGCAGTGCTTGGTGTGTTTAAGAGAAAAATGCATCGAAAGATCTACGGGCCAATATGCATTGAGGGTGAGTATGCAGGGTGAGGGTGAGTAGGATCCAACGTCAACAGTTGGTCCGAGCTCTATGGACGCATTGCGCGTCGACACCATCAACTTGCTCTTCTCGCCGGTTACGGCCAGACCCACTTTAGCGGATTCCCTTTCGACGCGCGGCACATGTTAGCTCACTACCTTTAACCGGTGTTAAAGGCAGCTCCCCAGGTGACACCACGGAGAGGTCTGTGTGCACATGAGATAAAAGAGGGACCAAGATAAATCCTGGGTTTTGCCATGTTAAAGCCAGTCAGGACCGTTCCTTGGTATCTTTCATCCCTACGTCACCCAATACCGTTTTCAGCCTAGTTAAAGTCAGGAAGGTGGAGCCAAACATATGTCCTGCAAACGGACTGGGACACCCCATTGTACTACAAATTCTACTTGCGATTAGAACGTGTTGTTCCTTTTTAGTATTGTTCCTTAAATTTGACGTATACAGTGGGAAATATAATAAATCGGGTTAAGATACCATATTTTAAGGTTCCATTTGCTCTAGCAATGGGAGCAGCATTGGCATGTGGAGGAAAAAATTTTAGAAATATTGAATTTGTTACATTTTAATTTTTAATAAGTACCTTCTGCAAAAAATTACCATTCAATCTGTCCAATCCGTTATTACATACACATTATCGAGGTTTCAAGTACTTCTTGCTAAATATAATAGTTTGTAAAATATTAACAGTTTAAAGATAGGACATGGCGGCTTTGTGATTTTCTGTTTTCACACAGCAGGATATTTGCTAATATGATGTTGTCCAAAATCATACTATTCCATTCAGTGAGCTAGTGAAGATCTACAGGGTAATGCTGATAACGACGAGGATGATTGCGATGGTGGTGGTGCACATATTCGGGATATAGTACAAAAGTAACAAACAACCCCCATTGCTATCATTATCATCGTCGTCATGAGGCCTATCATCTCTAGTCTCTTTCTTGTTCTCCTCACTTTTGTACGGTCTACCTACCACCACTTCTATGTGGTGCGTACAAAACCGGTACTTAGATAATCTGACAGGATAGCCTGGCATTTAGTTCTTTGCATTGTACCATAAAGATTCTATAAATATTTGTTGTTGTTGCATTTCAAATAAAATTGCACAACTATGGCTGCAACACAGCAAACATTGTCGAATGGCATAAAAGGTCAGCAGAGAACACAGAAAATCATCATTAAATATTCTGGCCTGAGTAAATGTAGTCTGTCAGGCAGCCAGCCAGCCATTCAGTCATTCATTTGTGCATCCATTCTTCAATAATAGTCCTGAGTACATACATACATCATACATACATATGTATCATTTATTATTTATGTGGCAAACACAACATCAAGGGGAGGAATGCTTGGTTGCCTCCATACTTTATGGTTACGTCCGTTTGCGTTTGTGTGTGTGTAACAGTGTTCGAAAATAAACACTATGGTATCGTACCGTACCGTTCTGTACCGTACCAAGGTGGATAGGTACACTACGATAGTGTACCGCTCCGGAACACAAACACTAAAAAATATTTTAGTGATACTGTACCGGAACACAACGATAATCGTAGTGTACCGCATGCCGGAGCACTAAAAATCGTAGTGCTCCGACTGCGGAGGACTAAAAATCGTAGTGTTCCGACTGCGGAGCACTAAAAATCGTAGTGCTCCGACTGCGGAGCACTAAAAATTTTAGTGCTCCGACTGCGGAGGACTAAAAATTTTAGTGTTCCGACTGCCGGATCACTAAAAATCATAGTGCACCAAGTGTTGGAACACTAAAAAATTATAAAGGTAATAAAGGTAATAAAGTTTTCTTAGGAAAATTAAATATTTGGTTAAATTTGATCAAATAAAAATTAAGATAAACTGTTATATCCATGTATGTTTAAATTAGTAAAACCCATTACGAAATTTGGTCAAAATTGTGAAAAAACAATATTTAGTTTTTGTGGAATGAAGCACAAAGATCGTCGTGCCGGAGCACTAAAAATCGTTTTGTACCACGTTTTGAAACTATAAGGTAATGAAACATACATTAATTTATTATGATTTCTGAGGAAATTAAATATTATATATATTTTGTTTAATAAATAAAAATTAAAAGAAAATGTGAAAAACATCTAATTTGGTTTTTGGACAATGGAGCACTAAAAATCGTAGTGTTCCGACTGTCGGAGCACTAAAAATCGTAGTATTCCGACTGCCGGATCACTAAATATCGTATTGCACCACCTGTTGGAACACTAAAAAATAACAAAGGAATTACGTTTTCTTAGAAAAATGAAATATTTGGTTAAATTTGATTAATAAAAATTAAGATAAAATGTTACATCCATGTATGTTTGATTTGGTTTGTGGACAATGGAGCACTAAAAATCGTAGTGTTCCGACTGCCGGAGCACTAAAAATCGTAGTGTTCCGACTGTCGGAGCACTAAAAATCGTAGTGCGCCGACTGCCGGATAACTAAAAATCGTAGTGTACCACGTGCAATACAATAAGGTAATGTACCACATATGAGTTTATTATGATTCGTGAGGAAAATTTAATATTTTATGTTTTTTTTAATAAATCCAAATTAAGAAATAAAAATTAGTAGGAAACGTGAAAAACATATGACTGATTTTTGGACAATGGAGCAGTAAAAATTTTACTGTTCGACGTTTAGGTAATCATCTGTTTATTATGATTTATGAGGAAAATTCAATATTTGATGGATTTTGGGTCAAGTAAAAATTAATAAATACAAATTAAGATGAGCATGTTATATCCATGTACTTAAAATTAGTTACAAAATTTGAGAACGTTAGTAGAAAATATGACAAGATGTATGCGTTATAAAACACTATTTATTAAATTTTTTGTTACATATAATCTAAAATATTACAAGTTACTGTGGTTCCACATTTCGACGCTCAGTATATACGTATCAGAATAACAATACTTAGTGTCATAAGATGTACATATTCGTATAAAAATTGGCTTCTTGATCTTCATGAATTACTTAATTTTTTTAATGTGAACAAAACAAATAAGGAACGGGAAATTTTGATAACAACACAATGTTTGCGGAAATTGTACCTGTAACTTTTTGTATCAAAAACAAAATTCCTCAGTGAATGCAGTTGAAGAATGTATGTGGATTTTCCCAAGTAGACTTGTACGTTTGAAGACACTTATTATTTTGGAGAAATTGTACCTGTTGATATTTGTACAACAAACAATATCACTCAATGAGAATGTGCTGATTTTCCGCAAGTATGATTGTACATTTAAAGTCGACTTTATGATTTCGCGATATATACAACCACACACTTATTATTTTGGGGAAATTGTACCTGTTGCCATTTGTACATGAAACAATATTCATCAATTAATGATGATGATTTTTTTTCTAATTTTCTACTAATGCTCTCAACGTTTGTAACTAATTTAAAACACGTGCATTTTATTTATTAATTTTTATACCCTCAGCCTTTAGGCTAAGGAGGGTATATACACTTTGATACGATGAAAATGTGCCTCATCGAAATAATGGTTTTAAACCCCAAGTATGTTTGGACGAAATGTGTTTCAGACAATTTGGAGTCGATCTAGCCATGTCCGTCCGTCTGTCTGTCTGTCTGTCTGTCTGTCCTGCTGGCTGGATCGCACGATAACTCTCGAACGGATGAACCGATTCGATTCAAATTTTGGCTTTCGTTATATTTTGCCCAAACTTAGGTTAAGTTCGAAGATGAGCTACATCGGTCCACCCCTTCCGGTACCTCCCCCACAAAAGTTCGAAAATGTTCGGAAAGTTTGTGCGCACGACAACTCTTGAAGGGAGTGACAGATTTGGTCAATACTTTGTATAGTGTAAACTTTCTACCAGAGTAATATGAGGTTCCAATATGGTCTCAATAGGTCCACTCCTTCGGGTACCTCCCACACAAAATTTCGGAAAAATTCAGTTTAGGGCCATCTCTCGAATCGCTTTGATTTTTGTTTTAGCAACTTGTATTCACTGCTCTCCATACGACGCTACAAGTTTCATCAGGGGCAAGTCCATACTTCCTGAGAAAATAGCATGAAAGTTTCAAAAAACCCCTATGACACCGTGTAAGGTGGTTGGAGCGCACGATAACTCTCGAACGGATCTGGCGATTCCGTCCAAAATATGGTCTTAGTAATATTTTGCCCAAACATTGTTTAAGTTTGAAGATAAGCCATATCGGTCCACTCCTTCAGGTACCTCCCCCACAAAAGTTCAAAAATGTTCGGAAAAATTGTTCGTACGGTAACTCTTGAAGGGAGTGGCCGAACTGGTCTATACTTTACACATCCTAATATATCTACCAGATATAGATCAGGTTCAAATATGGACTATATTTGTCCACTCTATCCGGTACCTCCCACACAAAATTTCGGATAAGTTCACTTTAAGACCTGATATCGAATCACTTTGATTTTTATTGAAGCAACTTGCATTCGCTTCCTCATTTACCATGTTAAAAGTTATTTTAGGGGCAATTCCATACTTCTTGAGCAAACAGCCCGAAGAGTGTAAAAACCCTGTGGCACCATATGTTGCGGCTGGAGATCCACTTCCATAACTGTCAATGTCGATCCATTCCTTTTAGTATCTCCTCCGCAAAACTTTTGATCTTTAATCCTAATCAACATTTTTGTCTGTTCAAACGCTAAAATTTTTAAAACCCCCTAAATACATACGTATTTTGGGAAAAATTGTTTCAATATACACATGCTGAGGGTATATCTCTGTCGGCAAAGCCGACTGATACTTTTTTACTTGTTATTTTTAACTTTTACTCGTCCCACAACCCATAAAATATTTAATTTTCCTCAGAAATTATAATTAACAGCGTTTCGATTTTTAGTGATCCGGCAGTCGGAACACTACCTTTTTTAGTGCTCCGCAACCGAACACTATGATTTTTATTGATTCATTGTTTCGATTTTTAGAGATCCGGCAGTCGGAACACTACGATTTTTAGTGATCCGGCAGTCGGAACACTACGATTTTTAGTGCTCCGCAGCCGAAGACTACGATTTTTATTGCTCCATTGTTTCGATTTTTAGTGATCCGGCAGTCTGAACACTACCTTTTTTAGTGCTCCGCAACCGAACACTATGATTTTTATTGATTCATTGTTTCGATTTTTAGAGATCCGGCAGTCGGAACACTACGATTTTTAGTGATCCGGCAGTCGGAACACTACGATTTTTAGTACTCCGCAGCCGAAGACTACGATTTTTATTGATTCATTGTTTCGATTTTTAGTGATCCGGCAGTCTGAACACTACCTTTTTTAGTGCTCCGCAACCGAACACTATGATTTTTATTGATTCATTGTTTCGATTTTTAGAGATCCGGCAGTCGGAACACTACGATTTTTAGTGATCCGGCAGTCTGAACACTACCTTTTTTAGTGCTCCGCAACCGAACACTATGATTTTTATTGATTCATTGTTTCGATTTTTAGAGATCCGGCAGTCGGAACACTACGATTTTTAGTGATCCGGCAGTCTGAACACTACCTTTTTTAGTGCTCCGCAACCGAACACTATGATTTTTATTGATTCATTGTTTCGATTTTTAGAGATCCGGCAGTCGGAACTCTACAATTTTTAGTGATCCGGCAGTCGGAACACTACGATTTTTAGTACTCCGCAGCCGAACACCATGATTTTTATTGATTCATTGTTTCGATTTTTAGAGATCCGGCAGTCGGAACACTACGATTTTTAGTGATCCGGCAGTCGGAACACTACGATTTTTAGTGCTCCGCAGCCGAAGTCTACGATTTTTATTGCTCCATTGTTTCGATTTTTAGAGATCCGGCAGTCGGAACTCTACAATTTTTAGTCATCCGGCAGTCGGAACACTACGATTTTTAGTACTCCGCAGCCGAACAGTACGATTTTTATTGTTCCATTGTTTCGATTTTTAGAGATCCGGCAGTCGGAACACTACAATTTTTAGTGATCCGGCAGTCGATTTTTAGAGATCCGGCAGTCGGAACACTAAAATTTTTAGTAATCCGGCAGTCGGAGCACTACGATTTTTAGTGATCCGGCAGTCTGAACACTACGTTTTTTAGTGCTCCGCAACCGAACACTACGATTTTTATTGATTCATTGTCCAAAAATCAAATCAGGCGTTTTTCACGTGTTCTATTAAATTTTATTTTTTAGTTTGTATTTGTTAAAAAAAAATATAAAATATTTAATTTCCCTCACAAATCATAATAAACTCATGTATCCACAGTCAGAACACTACAATTTGTAGTGCGCCATTGTACAACAACCGAATCAATGTTTTTCATATTTTCTACTTAAGTTCCCAACCGTATTAATTAATATGTATACATACATGGATTTAAGAGGTGTATCTGAGTTTTTATGTCTTAATTTGCACTTATCTAAAAAATTATAAATATTTAATTTTCCTCGCAAATCATAATAAACTCGTGTGTGGTACATTATCATTACGTTATTTTTTAGTGTTCCGACATGTGGTACACAACGATTTTTTAGTGCTCCGACTGCGGAACACTACGATTTTTAGTGTTCCGACTGCGGAGCACTACGATTTTTAGTGTTCCGACTGCGGAGCACTACGATTTTTAGTGCTCCGACTGCGGAGCACTACGATTTTTAGTGTTCCGACTGCGGAGCACTACGATTTTTAGTGCTCCGACTGCGGAGCACTACGATTTTTAGTGTTCCGACTGCGGTACCCAACGTTTTTAGTGTACCAAAATGTGGTACACTACGTTTTTCGTTGTGCTCCGGAACAGTATCACTAAAATATTTTTTAGTGTTTGTGTTCCGGAACACTAACGCTAAAAATATTTTAGTGATACTGTTCTCGGAGCGGTACACTATGTTAGTGTACTGTTTATTTTCGAACTCTGGTGTGTAATGCGAATGTTAGTTAGTCCTTTTTTGGTACCGTTTTTTTACCCGCCAGGCAAAATGGTTTCCGTCTTTTTACGCCGTAATATGCAACAAAACATCCAAAGAAGAGCAGAAAAAACGGCAACTATACAATAGCAAAATCATCGCAGTTTTAAATGCTGCATATGAGCAGCAGCATCGTGGCTTTTTTTGTGTCCTGGCTACAGTGACTCAGGGCTTTGTTAGGGAATTTGAAATTGCTAATTAATTAGAGAAGAATAGAGTGTTTTATTTGTTAATGTAGGAAAAATCACAAAGACTACCATCGATGAAAATTTTAAAACAATCCTCGAACAGCCTTTAAACTACATTTAA
This sequence comes from Musca autumnalis, assembly GCF_047663935.1. Classification (NCBI taxonomy): domain Eukaryota; kingdom Metazoa; phylum Arthropoda; class Insecta; order Diptera; family Muscidae; genus Musca; species Musca autumnalis. The sequence continues at coordinate 119,369,433 of NW_027411755.1, read as the reverse complement.
CAGAAAATTTTGAATTTTTGTGAGGGCGGTACCCGAAAGTGTTGGAAGAAATTTTACGATGTGCGAAGTTTTAGCTAAAACGGATTCTCGTAAGTTCGCAAGTTATGGTGCTCATTAGTTGTTGTAGCAGCTTCTATATGTACAATGTACATGTATGTCTTTATTTTTATTGATTAGACTTTGCTTCCAACCCCAAGTTCAGAAGGACGCCGCCTGGATAGGATTGGTCCATAGTGAGAGTGGAGTTAGGTGAGTTGGTTTGGCTGGGCAGTTGAAAAGATGCAGCCTATCATGCGGACTGGTGTTGGATGTTGGGCAAATGTTCTGCGTTGTGCCGTCAACCCTGGCCTACCAGCCGAATCTCAGTTGCGCCAAAACAAGCAAGAGTTGTCTAGACAGTTGTTGTTCTTCCGCTGACACGGATGATGGGTGATCTCAGAGGACAGTATTCATAAGATAGCCTCTTATAGCTTCGGCGACTGCATCAGTATGAATATTTTTTAAGCCTGCCTGAAAAGCCTATAAATCTAAATGTTCTCCTTTGTATCTTTGGGGGGTACTATCCATTAGGTGGTGGTTTGGTTTTACCTATAGCTTCCAAGCAAATATTGCATCCGTTCTGGCTGTGCCGAAGCACCGGCAAGATCTTAGAATCCTCATGTAAATAGTCCACTGAAGACATGAAGAGTCATTCTGTTGCTGTTATCAGGACTGCATTCTGGCAGGTTTGCAGGTTTCTCCACTACGTATCACATACCTTGGCTAACCACACTGGCGCCGCATAGCTTACCACATACCAACCTATCGCATTGTATGTGATTAACAAGGTACATTTATATGCTCTTCAAGTGCTGCCGGCTGGGGACTTGAGGACGTTGTTCCTGCTTCTCATCTTATAACAGATAACTGTGGCATGCTTGGACGATTTTTGCGTGGTTTCGAATGTGACCCCCAGGACTTTGGGGTAGTAGGTGGTCGGTAATATATATTGTGGAAGCTTTTTCCGCCGTCCATGTGGTGAACAGTGTGTCTGTTGACTTAGTTGGTGGGGTGGAGAAACTCAACTAGATCAACGAAATAGGCGTTTAGCCTGAGACAAATGTCATCGGCAGTGGGATCTGACGTCATGAGCGTACAGGTTTGGACTTCCTGTTTCTGAATTCCACGTAAGAGTTGGTGACCCAGCGTTTCAAATAAGGCCGGAGGGTAGTATTATTGACATCCTCGAATTGCTTAGCATGGCGGACCGTATCAAACGTAGTCAGGTCCAATGAACTATTAGGGTGGCTTACGATACGTTGAGGACCTAGCTCGAATAATCGACCCCTGGCTTAACATCGCTGACCGTATCAAAAGCTTTAGTCAGGTTCAATGAACTATTAGGATGGCTAACGATACGTTGAGGATCTAGCTCGAATACTCGACCCCTGGCTTAGCACGGCTTAGCATGGCTGACCGTATCAAGAGCTTTAGTCAGGTCCAATGCTACCATCACTGTTCTGTGTCACGGTCTGTTCTGGTTGATACCTCGGCTAATATGTGTGAAAATGGCGTGCGGTCCTGTTGTGGTACTATGCTGCTTCCGGAATCCGTGTTGATGATCAGCAACTGGATAACACGCTCTTATGCTGGGGAGGTGTATCTCCTCAAGTGTCTTTGCTACTGGTAACCCTTGCAGGGTTTCAGCAACGGGACCACCCTATCCACTTTTCCAGGCTTCAGGAACTATTAGGATGCCTAACGATACGTTGAGGACCTTGCTCGAATACTCGACCCCTGATTCATCCAGCTGTTTCAGCACCACCATTGAAATTTCTTCAGGTACAAGCACTTTAAATGATTTTGCGCCTCGGATAACATCTGTGACATCACCCATCGTAAATTGTGGTTGCTCCTCCTCCTGGAAGAGATCGCAAACGACGTAAAACACTTCTCTTTGCCCGGTCGCTATCGAGGTGCTCTATAAATTGATGGCTAAAATAGCCCGCGCACCTCTTCGGATCTGTCTTCTTGCAGGTATTCGACCAGCAGAAATATGGCGAGCGGTTGCAGCAGTGAAGATATATCGGAAATACCTCTCTGCTACCCGAACACCAAAGGTATTGGACAGTTTTCTGAAGCGTTGGTTGTTGAATTCTCTGAACTCTTGTCAATTGGATTTCCCGTGGTTAAGGAAAGTACGGCGTTTACAGGTTATAAATAGGGGATAGGGAAATGGTCCGAACAGGGATATGACGGTTTGCCAAGGCACCAGGTGTCAAACCAGGTGACACGAGTGATATATCAGGCGAACTTTAAGAGACTCCTCTAATCCTGGTGGGTGCGTCCTCGTTCACGGAGCAAAATATGGAGCTATATATTCGATATGCTTCTCTGGCCACTACTTGGGATTAATGCTATAATTCATGATGCGCATTAAAATCTCATAGGACCCGCCGGTTACCATCTTCCAATAGTTTGGGTGATGTCAGCCATTAATCGACACATTTAGCAGTTGTATCTCTGCGGTTTCACACTTTACCGCTATCCCCATACATTCCAAGTATGGCTCCTTAGGATCGAGCTCAAGCGAGATTGGTCTGTAATGGACAGACTGGTGCACCGGGGTGGACTCGTACGATCGAAGAACGTTGTATACATCGCAACTCCGAAAACTGCAGGTGTTCTTGAGTTTCGTTCCCTTAATCGCCTTCTATTCATAAAATGCACGAGCTCATAGATCTTTCGAAGACCATCGCAGTTAAACTGCAGGAATGTCAAATTGTCAGAAACTTGAACAGCAGTACTGTTGGGAAGATTACGGAGGAGCTTCATAATCCAGTGAGAATCAGGTTGGCCCAGCACGATGCAATATAATCCCTATCGATATATCCCCTCAAAAAGGTCAGGCCTGAACAATTCCTGAAAACCCATTCACTCCATCCGTTACATCTCACCGACACCGAAATAGGGTGGACAAACGGTGCAAAAGTATGGTCCGAGGTGAGTCTCTATCCTGACGCGGACCAGAAAAATCCGGAGTAGACTTTCCGGGACATACCGCTCCCAGAATGAAAATAAAAATGAACATGTAGTTGCTGTGTTGACGACCCCTGGCCGAGATGGTACTTCATCGGGTCGGGTCAGTCATTTTAGTTGGTGACGGCTAGAGCTCTTAGAGCTTTTGGGCCATTATCTCAAGAAGTATGGACTTTCCCTGATAAAAGTTTACCATCGTAGTAGCGGACGCGAGGAATACCTGTTGCCTTCAAGGCCTGTTTAAAATTTTAAATTTTGTGTGGATGGTAACCCGGAGGAGTGAACCTATATGGTCCATCTACGAACTTGATGCACGATAATCTGTTTATATGTGAGGGCATATACAAAGTGAGACTTAAGAAAAAATCGATAGTAAATCAAAAAATGTTTTTTTTTTTGGCTTCTTTGAGCTACTGCAAAATCACCCTATAGTTGTTGTTGCTCTTTGAAGACACCCCACCACCGTGATCCCATCTTATTCAAATGAGTGCATTAGCGTGTAAAATCAACAATTTAATAATGTTACACATGAGCGGCGATTTATGAACTGGGCAATAGTTGGTTGGTTGGTTGAATGACTGAAGGGCTGACGGGTAAAGTGACTCGCTGGTTGTTTTGCTTGTAGTTAGCGTGTTACATTAATGGGAATTCAATTCAATCCAATTCCTTATTAGCATAGTGATTTTGCCGTTATACCCCCATCCCTCAAAACAGCGGGAAGATGAGGGTGCAATTGTCATGGTTTCACTACATGATGCCCAATGAGCGAAGTGCGCCGCTACTAGCTATGACTCTGTATTGCATTTTCAGTCGTGGATGAAATGATCCCATTGTTATGTTCTTAACTGTAATTTGTTTCTATCGAAGGCTTATGGACATCTAGTGTGAATGTTATTCTTTTCCAGCTTCTGGATTACGAGGTGGATATGAGGTACAGTGATTTCATTTGTTATCATCGACAGTTAAATACGAAAAATGTAATTTTTGGAAACATTAGCCATGTAACAAAATACCTCAGACAATTTGCAAACAGACAAATGTAAAACATCCCATTTGTACCACTGTGTTTTCACCATTATACCCCTATTACAGTTCAATGGTTTCATTTTGAATGAAACAAAACAAAACGAAGATAAACCATCGTCATGGTGTGAATCGCACGAAAAGAGTACCGGTCGAAAATGTTACAGATGGTGGTAGTTAATGAACTGAAATTTGGTAACAAATGTTTAAATGGTGCTCATCATTACGTAAGTATATAATCAACACTATACTATCGCTTGAAGCAATGACGGTCGGCCAGCATAATGTTGAAAACTATTTTCTAAAAAAAAAGTGTCATTTGATTATGAAAATGAGACATAAAAAGTGAACATAATTTTATAAACAATTATTTGTTACATGTCCAAATGTCGTGGATGTATGATCTTTCGTGTATGTCCTTGTGATGAACTATATTAGCTTAGTTCTGCCGATACTAGTGGTATTAAAGGAAATTTTATTTAGCACCAATTCAAATGCTTAGATTGCAATTTTTACAGTGTTTGATTTAACTTGCTTTGGTGTCCGTTTAGTTCAAATCTAGTAACTCATTTTTGACACAGTTGCAGTTGGCCAATCGACCTAAAACTTTGCACGCTTTTCAGATTTGGATGACAATACAAGAATATGAAATTAAAACTTATATTGGTCCATTTTTACAGTGTCTTATTTAACATGTTACATTGTTTCATTTATCTTTTTCCTACCGCCCCACAGAGGGGAAACATAGGCCTAAAGTTGCTCAAAACTCAAAATATGAAAATCGTTTTTTTATGAGAAAATGTTGATAAACGGCAACCAGACTCTTTTCTACATTTGCTATAACCATCCTCGACTTTGTAAGATTAACCAATCCAATGCAGCAGTCGATTGAACTCAGCCATACTGAAAACAAAAAGTAAATTTTCGAAAACTAAGAAATTAGGTGAACATTAAAATGACATAATTTTCGCGAAAATTTATATTTTTCAAGATTTATTGTTTTTGTACAGTCTGCGAACAAGATTAGCATTTAAAATTTTCATATTGATTTTACATCTTTGCTCTTTAATAATGGTGATACATATCCTCTTTATGAAAATTTTTTATGATAATTTTTAAGATTACTACAATTTCAATAGAGAAAAAGTCTATTTCCCCGTCGTTTCCCGACCATAGTTTCTTCTAATGTTTTATGCGCTTGAGTCTCAAATATCAGATTCAATCACAAAAAATTGCGCATATTTGCGCCATTCCGAAAAAATCTAATTTTTCTCAACTAAAATATGAAATATTTTTATATGGAATTGCAAGGTTTACTCACGTAAAATTTTGCTCCGCCTTATAACCGAGGCTCTTATTTATCAGATTAAACCAACACCTATCAAATATGTTTGCATTATTCAGAAACATTCACGGCTTTTCTCATGTGAATTGAGAAAAATTTAATTTAAGTAAGTTTCAAAAAATAAAATTTGGAATGAAATATATGTATATGGGACTATATATACATCTGTACCGATTTGTTTGAAAATTGGCTCAATGTTTTTTTAGGCTAGTTCAGGTTGCATGTGTCAAATTTCAGTGATTTTGGTGCATTTTTATCTCATATCAGATGCGAATATATATGGAAGCTGCATCCAAATCTGGACCGATTTTCATTATTTTCTATAGGTTTAATCCTAATACAGAAGATATGCTTTGTGCAAAATTTTATATCAATCGGACTATAAATGGGCTTTCTGGGGCTTTTGATCAACTTTTAACACAAATTTCCCCTCTGTGCGCCCCATATAACGATACCACCCGATTTCAGGTAATTTGAGAAATTTGTCTTCATTTTTAGCCCGAATGGGCTCTAACTTGGCATTTGGAGTTCCCAATGGTCCAGGAATTTCCCCACTAAAAATTGTGGACATAGGTCAAGATTTAGTATTGTCTCCATATAGCGGTACCACCCGATTTAATTCAAATCTAGTAACTCATTTTTAACACAGTTGCAGTTGACCAATCGAACTGAAACTTTGCACACTTTTCAGATTTGGATGCCAATACATGAATATGAAACCAAAACCAATATGAGTCCATTCTTTTCCTATAGCCCCCATATAGCGGTACCACACGATTTAAGGTGTTTTAAGGATTTTGTCTTCATTTTTAGTCCCAATTGGCTGTAACTTGGCATTTGGAGTTCCCAATTGTACAGAAACTTCCCCACAACAATTGTGGACATTGGTCAGATTTTGGTGTAGCCCCATATAACGATACAACCCGATTTCAGCCAATTTAATGTTTTTATCTACATTTTCGACCTAAATTGACTGTAATTTGATTATGAATTTCCAGTGGTCAAAAAAATTTATTTACTAAAAATTTAAAAAAAGATAATTAAAAAAATAAGTTTTAGTATTTTATTTATAAATGCTCATAAAACTAGAAAATAATTTGTCGCTTAGCCTCAATAAGTATATTCTTCCACATGATGGAATCCCTCAAATAAAACGCTTGCATTTAAATTACAAATGGTGGCAAAATGAAACGACAAGCGGTTTATTTGAGAGATAGGATAGGGTTTAACTCTATTCATTTTTATAGTTTTGGCCAGGTTTTTCGGAATATTGGCCAGTGCGCACTGGTATAAAGTAAAAATTGTATTGACAAATCTTAAAAAATCAAGAAAAAGCAGTAGTTATTCACTACCAAATAGGACTTAAAATTTTAAATCGCAGAGAATAATCATTGATAAAAAGTAAGTTTATATATTAAATCCCGAATATTGCACCCAAGCCCACTGTGCAATTTTTTTCTATTCTTTATTAGATAGCTGATAAAAAAACAAAATTTTTTTTCTATTTGGACCAATATTAAAGATGTAATGAGTATGTCTTTGCATATATTTATACCGAATTATATTTTTCAAGGCGCGATATCTCTGCAACCGTTAGTCAAACAAAACAATTGAAAATGTACTGAGGAGCTGAGGAGCAACATCAACACAGCAAAAAATAAAGGAAATCTAAAACCACTTTTTGCAAAAGTGTCCCACTTTACACAGAAATCTCCCCATTCCTTTAAAATTCGCCTTAACCTTACATTTTATGGACCTATGCCCAAAGAAAAAATCAAAGAATACTCCATGGGCAACATGATAATAGCGTATGATTTTTCAATATATGCTGACATTTTGAAGCCTGAATTTCGGGGACTTTTTTTGAAGCTTTTTATACCCTCAGCATTTATGCTACGAGGGTATATACACTTTCATACGGGCAAAATGTGCCTCATCGAAATAATGGTTTTAGACCCCAAGTATGTTTGGACGAAATGTGTTTCAGACAATTTGGAGTCGATTGAGCAATGTCCGTCAATGTACTCTCGAACGGATGAACCGATTTGGTTCAAATTTTGGCTTTCGTAATATTTTGCCCAAACTTAGTTTAAGTTTGAAGATGGGCTATATCGGTCCACTCCTTCCGGTACCTCCCCCACAAAAGTTCGAAAATGTTCGGAAAATTTTTGCGCACGATAACTTTTGAAGAGAGTAACAGATTTGGTCCATACTTTGCCCATCGTAAAATGTGTACCAGATTTAGATAATGATTCAATATAGACTCAATTGGCCCACTCCTTCGGGTACCTCCACACAAATTTTCGGAAAAGTTCAGTTTAGGGCCATCTCTCGAAACGCTCTAGTTTTTGTTTTAGCAACTTGTATTCACTGTCCTTCATACGACGGTACAAGTTTCATTAGGGGCAAGTCCATACTTCCTGAGAAAATAACCTGAAAGTTGCAAAAAACCCCTATGACACCGTGTGAGGTGGTTGGAGCGCAAGATAACTCTAGAACGGATCTGCAGATTCGGTCAAAAATTTGGCCTTAGTAATATTTTGTACAAACATACTTTAAGTTTGAAGATAAGCCATATCGGTCCACTTCTTCAGGTACCTCCCCACAAAAGTTCAAAAATGTTCGGAAAAATTGTGTGCACGATAACTCTTGAAGGGAGTGACCGATGTAATCCATACGTTGCACATCCTAATATATCTACAAGATGTAGATCAGATTCGACTATGGACTATATTTGTCTACTCCTTCTGGTACCTCTCACACAAAATTTCGGATAAGTTCACTTTAAGACCTGCTCTCGAATCACTTTGATTTTTGTCGAAGCGATTTGCATTCGCTACCTCCTTTACGACGGTAAAAGTTTCTTCAGGGGTAAGCCCATATTTCTTAGGAAAACAGGCCGAAAGGTGTAAAAAATCCCTATGTCACCATATGTGGCTGTCGGAGAGCACGATAACTCTCGAACTGTTCAACCGACTTGTTCTTCGTCATGTTATATCCAAACTTAGTTTCATGGGGCAATACCGGTCCACAACTTCCGGTACTTCTCCCCAATATTTAAAAAATGTCACTAAAATGCTAGGACGATATCACTTGAATGGGGCAACCAATTTGGTCCAAAGTTTCGATCTCCTAATATTTTGTCAAAATTTAGTTTAACTTCTAAAATGGACCATTTTCATTGGTCCTCCCTAAGGGTACCTCTCCCACAAAGGTTCAACATTTGTGTCTTAGTGCAGTTAATTCCTAATCCACATTTTTGTATAAAAAGGGCCACAAAATTCTGAAGAGACCTTAAATACATTCGATACGTCCGTAGGTAAAGGTTTCACTTCACATTGGCTGAGGGTATATGGTAATATTCAAAAAAGTTTTACAATCGTTGAAGTTGAGGTTCACCATTTAATAAGTCGCGAACTGTTAATATATTTTATAAAATATGAATATATTTATATTAATTGAAGTGTTTTAGCCACGATCTCATAATATGGACCATAACAAATAATTTTCGTGGAAGCTGCGTTGGTGGAAATATAAAAAAATGGGAAAAATGCGTTGAAGTAAACAAGTTTTTTTGTGTTCTTTCTTGATTTCTGGCCAAACCATGCAAAATTCAAACCTGTGCTCAAAGAAAGAACTAAAGAATACCCTTTGGGCAACATGGTTCTAGTGTATGACTTTTCGATATATACACTGCATCCCCCTACAATCGATGCTGACATTTTGAAGTTTTGATTTCAGTGTTTCTCGAATTTTTCTTATAATTATATGGTGCAACTGGATAATATTTTCAAACTAGTTACAGGATTGTAGAACTCGCGATTCCACGTCGTTCGATGTATATCTCATGAGTGTGCTCCGTACAGCTTCCTAGTAATAGGAGTCCAAAGGCGAAAATTTGGTGCGTAAATTTTCTGAAAAAACCTATTTTTTGGCTTTAAAATTTACAACTGTCGTACAGGTACCCCTGAACCCCGCGTGATTTTAGTTTTTTTACGTGCCGGATCTAATAAGCCCTTCTGCGTTCGAATCCATCCACTAAAACGCCGGATATAGGTACCCTGAAAGTAGGAAAATCTGCAAAAATATATTTCAACAATTCCGCGAATTGAACCGCGGTTTTCTTTGATTATTTTTACAGAAATATAATCCTTTATACGCGATTATAATATTTGCCAAAAAGGTGTGTCACAAATTACAAAGATTCGGGAGTAATATCCCTATTTATCCCAAAACAGAATGTGGTGGCACATCCGCAGTTCTTGGCGAATCTGTCTAAAATAATTTATATTGACGTATTTTTAATAGGCGGCCATTGAAATCGGATGCACCTTATAATCATATGCACATCGCGTAATTTTTGCCCACTTGAAGGTTTTTTGAATAGTAAGATGCAACTGATGGCACACTTTGGCCGCTGAATGAAACATGGGAAAATCCATGCATATTGATAGACATGGACTCCCTGTATCCGAAAAGCACATGCACCTCAACTGATTTAAACGGATTCGCGAATTATACGGTTTTTAACTTCTATGTTTTTTCTTTGATTGTAATTTCAATATTACTCTCTACTTCTTATTTCTATTGCTTATCACAGAAAGCAAATATACTTTCACGATGACTAATTATATTTCTTGTAGAAGTTTAAGCAAAATACTTCAGGATTTGTATGGAAATTTAGCGAAATAATAGAATAACTCCCAACATTTTTTTTCAAATTTTTCGTATTTAACCAAAAAATATATTTTTGAAATAATTTCCAACAATAAGTTTCCGTTCTTTGTTGTTGCTGTAATATGCAAGTTATAAACGCGATCTTTATAATTTTGGTCTCACATTTTTCTACGCGTTGTCTAGATTATGTATGTATTTTTAAATTATTTGTTTAGAGATTTTTATGGACTCTGAGTTAGAATAAATAAAATTTACTCTATGATTCTTTCAATATTTTTGATTTTCCGCGAAAATAAAAATAAATTTAGCAACTATTTTAGCATCTACGCATAGATATCAAATGTTGTTAACGATTCATATATACATGTTCTTATTACAACACAATAGGAATTTTCAAATATTTTTTCTTTATAAGAGATTAAAACCCTCCATAACTTTTGAGTGCAGCATCCAATTTTGTGAACGCGAACAGATTTGAAACCAAGATTTTTTTCGTAACCCATGTACCAAAAATGGCGGATGTGCTCGCCAAAAAAATATTTAATTTTTTTTCTATGGAATTTTAAAGGAAATTTGAAAATTACCATATATCTGTCGGCTTTGCCGACTGACACTTTTTTACTTGTTAATAATACGGACGGTTTTATTTATGTTTACTTTTGAAACCACGAAATGGATAACCCTTTAGTATACGCGAGTCATATTTGAAATAGGCGTATATTGACGTATTTTTGATGGGTGATATTGGTATCGGATGCCCATCGAAATCCTATGCACATTGCGCGACTTTTACCTTTAAGATTCTTTGCATTATGTGATCCAACAGACGGCACACTTTGGCCGCTGAGCGAAACATGCCCCGATATTGAAGGAGATTGATTCTCTGTATCCAAAAGCGAATGCGCACCAACTTTAACTAATTCGCGAATAACAGGCTTTGTAATTTTCACATTTTTTTAATGATTGTAATTTCAATATTACTCATAATTTCCCATTTTTATAAGTTTTCACAGTAAGCAACTAAGCGTTCGTGATGGTTAACCATATCTCTTGATGAAGTTTTAGCAGAGTACACTAATTATTGTATGAGATTTTACCGAAATAGTTGGAGAACTCCCAAATATGTTTTTCTAATTTTTCTATTCCAACCAAAAAATTTGATTGGAATAATATTTTAACAATAAGTTTTTTTCTTATTTGTTGTTGCTATAATATGCAATTTATATACCCAATCTCTATATATTCGATTTCATACTTATCTATGCATTGTCTAGATTTTGTAGGTATTTTTTATTTATTTTTTAGAGGTTTGTATGAATTCTGGGGCAGGATAATTTGGATTTAATTCAGTTCTTTTTTTATTATTTGCTGATTTTTCGCGAAAAAGGATAACATTTAGTAAATATTTAAACATCTATGAATAGATATGGAATGCTGAGAATAAAAACCGCTATAACTTTTGCGCGCATCGGCCAATTTTGCGAACGCGAACGGATTTGAAATCAAAATTGTTCCTTTAACCTCTATACAAAAAATCGTAGATGTGCTCGCGAAAAAAAATTTTCAATTTTTTTCAAATGGAATTGCAAAAGAAATTTTGTTGGTGTATACTGTTTTGACGTTTTTGGAACACTCGAAAGAAAAAATTTAATCTGACACAAAGTTTTACCTAATCTTTCTAATTAAACCATGTTTCGCCCTCTGCTGGATTTAATCATGCGAACTTCTGATTTGTAGTCGAGCACACTACACACTCGGCCACGCCTACCAACATAAAAGGTTGTTTAAACTCTAACATGTGCACCATCATCTGTTCTTTATTTTGTCAACAAAAAGCTCACACACAACCCTAGTATTTGTAGTCGCCCAGCAAACCAAATGTCGGATGTGCGACACATCTGAACAATTTCAAAAGCAAATTCGTTCAAATTTCATTCCGATTTCTATACAATTTTTCGTGGGGGAATTCGTTCAGATTTCGTTCCGATTTCGGAGAGAATGTCGGAAGTAATTTCCCTTCGAATATACAATTGTGTACGAATTCGGAGCGAAATGTCGGAAACAAATTTCCCTTCGCACAATAACCACTTTTTGTATGTATCTAATAGCAAGGGGTTGGTTTTATTTTAGTTTGTTGTCATAAAAACAAAATGATTGGTTATAAAATTCGCATATACAATTTTTAAATATTTTAAATATAAATGCAACATATAATAAATCAAGCTAGTGCTGATAGACTCAACATATTCGTACACAGCGTTTACATTGTTATACTATAATTACAAAATGATAACAACAGTGAAAATCGTTAGAAACGTTTGAAATTGCATTCTTCCAATAAAAAAAAACATAACTAAGAAAAATTAATCAATAAAACAGGCATCAGAGAAAAAATGTTTTCCTTCGATATACTCATACGACATTATTCCGAAATCGTTCAGAAATCTTAACGAAGATTCGGAAGGTAGCTCCGATTTTCATACGACAATTAGTCAACTATTCTAAAAACCGCCAAAGGAATTGAACATTCTCCACTATTGGCGAGAAATCGCCATATCTGACAACACTGGTACGGATCGTATGATTACTCTAAGTTCTGATCGTAGTAAGAACTTTCCAATAATTTTATTCACATAATGTCATCTTGAAGTCCATGTCAGCATAAATTTGGATCCTAAATTATACTAATGGTTAAACTACGCTCTCCTACAGTGATAAGATAACTTCGCTTTCTCTATCTTCTATCATTTTACGTTTGTCCAGACATATAATTGTTTTTTAGATGTACTAGCTTCATTTTTTAGACGATTGAACCATTTTTAAGGATTTTACCGCCCATAGAAGCCAAATATTGCCAACATTTTTACACCAATGCTACTCACTGTATAAATACATAAATATTTTTAAATGAACGTTAACAATGAACAACAACAATGCTGAGTAATAATTGCTACTATGCTCAATTTTGTTTCCCAATTGTAGGCGTTTCTTTCATTGATCAACGAACTTTATTCTTTTCACCATTAAAGGTGAACTCTTTATTGAGACATCTCAAAGAACCTGGGAACTTCTTAAAACCCGAGTTCACAAAGCCAAATGTAAAGTCACAGAAATTCTTAAAGAAACTACTAGTATTTTGTTGAAACCCCATAATTATATTAAAAGTACCTCCCTCTTGAAATGACATTTAAAAAACTACAATTATGACACATCCCCATTTAACATTTCAACTTTCAAGAAAGTGGTACTCAAATTACGAAAAAGAACCAAAACAAAATTCACAATATTCCAATTACTACTTCACACACACATACATAATATCACATGCAATTTTACTTCGCAAAAAATGGCACAGGCCTCTTGAAACTACATCTAACTCGATAGCAGTCGAAACAATGCAGACCAAGTTATGTCAATATTTACATGTACGACAATTCGACTGTTTTCACGCATAAAAAGGGGCTATGTCCCTTTCGATTGCGCCAAACCCAATTGAGTGGAGGGTTGTTATAGGTAGTAGCCTACTCCAAAAATGATTTACTTTATCGCCCTGAAACAAAATAAAAAAAAACAATTCAACAAATACATTTTACAACTGGCATTTGGTCGGAAATAACGGTGGAAGCCCAGCCAGGCAGTTGGAGGAGGAGTTGCCACAAATGCCTTTTGCTAAAAACACAACTCGAACTACTCGAATCTATGCTGTGGTAACACAAACTGTCATTCCGTGAATGAGAACTCTTGTTTGTATTGGCAGCAGTGGAGAGTGGTGTATCCTGCTCTTGGGTTAGTGTGCGTGTGTGTGTGTTTTAAATTGGAATCCTTAGAAATCGCATAAAACTAAATGCAAACAAATAAATCGTACAACATAACAACTACAATGCCACAACTTCATTCAGCATAACAGCGAAAGGACCAAAATACACCAACGAAAAAGGCAGCTGTACTCCTCGCCAGTATTGCTAAATATTCTATTGACCACAGTGATAGCACAGTGGAAGAAATAGAGTGTTATGTTTTTATAACTTTTATAAGCGTTTTCTTCTCAACTAGTCTTCAAACATTTGGAAGGTAACATGACTTCCGCGACACCTGTTTTCTAATGAAACGAGACAGAAAGGTTGCTTGGTCGTTTCGACTTTTTCCTCGTCTTCAAAGAGTACTCAATAGTGTTGTTCTCCTTTCAGAAAGGGTCTATAGAAGCAGCCTTTCTTTCAGAAAGGGTCTATAGAAGTAGCCTTTCTTTCAGAAAGGGTATATAGAAGCAGCCTTCCTTTCATAAAGGGTCTGTAGAAGCAACCTTTCTTTCAGAAAGGGTCTATAGAAGAACCCTTTCATATAGAAAGGGTCTGTAGAAGCAACCTTTCTTTCAGAAAGGGTCTATAGAAAAACCCTTTCATATAGAAAGGGTCTGCAGAAGAACCTTTCTTTCAGAAATGTTCTATATAAGCACCCTTTCTTTTAGAAAGTGTCTATAGAAGCACCCTTTCTTTTAGAAAGTGTCTATAGAAGCACCCTTTCTTTTAGAAAGTGTCTATAGAAGCACCCTTTTTCAGAATGGGTCGATAGAAGCACCCTTTCCTTCAGAAAGGGTCTATAGAAGCACCCTTTTCTTCAGAAAGTGTCTATAGAAGCGCCCTTTCTTTCAAAAAGGGTCAATAGAAGCACCCTTTCTTTCAGAGGGGTCTATAGAAGCACCCTTAATTTCAGGAGTGTCTATAGAAGCACAATTTCTTTCAGAGGAGGTCTATAGAAGCACACTTTCCTTCAGAAAGAGTCTATAGAAGCGCACTTTCTTTCAGAAAGGGTCTATAGAAGTGCCGTTTTTTTCAGAAAGTTTTTTCAGAAAGGGTCTATAGAAGCACCCTTTCTTTCAGAAAAAAAAAGTCTGGAGAAGCACCCTTTCTTCTAGAAAGGGTCTATAGAAGCAACCTTTCTTTCAGAAAGGGTCTATAGAAGCGCCGTTTTTTCAGAAAGAGTCTATAGAAGCGCCGTTTTTTTCAGAAAGGGTCTATAGAAGCACCCTTTCTTTTAGAAAGGGTCTATAGAAGCAACCTTTCTTTCAGAAAGGGTCTACAGAAGCGCCGTTTTTTCAGAAAGGGTCTATAGAAGAGCTCTTTTTTCAGAAAGGGTCTATAGAAGCAACCTTTCTTTCAGAAAGGGTCTACAGAAGCGACCTTTTTTCAGAAAGGGTCTATAGAAGCACCCTTTCTTTCAGAAAAAAGGTCTGTAGAAGCACCCTTTCTTTCAGAAAGGGTCTATAGAAGCAACCTTTCTTTCAGAAAGGGTCTATAGAAGCGCCGTTTTTTTTAGAAAGAGTCTATAGAAGAAACTTTTCTTTCAGAAAGGGTCTATAGAAGCGCCGTTTTTTTCAGAAAGAGTCTATAGAAGCGCCGTTTTTTCAGAAAGAGTCTATAGAAGAAACTTTTCTTTCAGAAAGGGTCTATAGAAGCAACCTTTCTTTCAGAAAGGGTCTATAGAAGCGCCGTTTTTTTAGAAAGAGTCTATAGAAGAAACTTTTCTTTCAGAAAGGGTCTATAGAAGCGCCGTTTTTTTTCAGAAAGAGTCTATAGAAGCGCCGTTTTTTCAGAAAGAGTCTATAGAAGAAACTTTTCTTTCAGAAAGGGTCTATAGAAGCAACCTTTCTTTCAGAAAGGGTCTATAGAAGCGCCGTTTTTTTAGAAAGAGTCTATAGAAGAAACTTTTCTTTCAGAAAGGGTCTATAGAAGCGCCGTTTTTTCAGAAAGAGTCTATAGAAGAAACTTTTCTTTCAGAAAGGGTCTATAGAAGCAACCTTTCTTTCACAAAGGGTCTAAAAAAGCAGAAAGGGTCTATAGAAGCACCCTTTCTTTCAGAAAAAAAGGTCTGGAGGAGCACCCTTCTTCTAGAAAGGGTCTACAGAAGCTACCTTTCTTTCAGAAAGGGTCTATAGAAGTACCCTTTCTTTCAGAAAAAAAGGTCTGGAGTAGTACCCCTTCTTCCGAAAGAGTCTATAGAAACAACCTTTCTTTCAGAAAGGGTCTATAGAAGTGCCGTTTTTTCAGAAAGAGTCTATAGAAGCGCCGTTTTTTTCAGAAAGAGTCTATAGACGCACCCTTTTTCAGAAAGGGTCTATAGAAGCGCCCTTTTTTCAGAAAGGGTCTATAAAAGCACCCTTTCTTTCAGAAAAAAAGGTCTGGAGAAGCACCTTTTCTTTCAGAAAGGGTGTATAGAAGCAACCTTTCTTTCAGAAAGGGTATATAGAAGCGCAGTTTTTTTTCAGGAAGAGTCTATAGAAACGCCGTTTTTTTTTTCAAAAAGAGTCTATAGAAACGCCGTTTTTTTCAAAAAGAGTCTAAAGACGCTCCCTTTTTTCAGAAAGGGTCTATAGAAGCGCCGTTTTTTTCAGAAAGAGGGTCTATAGAAGCACCCTTTCTTTCAGAAATGGTCTATAGAAGCACCCTTTCTTTCAGAAAGGGTCTATAGAAGCACCCTTTCTTTCAGAAAAGGTCTATAGAAGCACCCTCTCTTTCAGAAAAGGTCTATAGAAGCACCCTTTTTTCAGAAATGGTCTATAGAAGCACCCTTTCTTTCAGAAAGGGTCTATAAAAGGACACTTTCTTTCAGAAAAGGTCTATAGAAGCACCCTTTTTTCAGAAAGCGTCTAGAGAATCACCCTTTCTTTCAGAAAGTTTCAAAAAAACACCATTTCTTTCAGAAAGGTTCTACAGCAGCACCCGTTCTTTCAGAAGAAACAAGAAAGGATCTGAAGAAGCACCCTTTCTTTCAGAAATGCTCCAAAGAAGTAACCTTTCTATAAGAAAGGGTTTAGAGAAGCACACCTAACATCGATACCTTGCATCTAGGTATGTCATGTCAGATCCTTGAGGTTTTCTCACAGTAGAACTTGTAGAAATTATCAAGGAAGAAGTACAGCGGTAACAGAGAACTCTTCCACCAGTACTTCGAAGGATGGGAAACCCCGTCAATATTGCAGTGCGTTAATAAAGCCGCTATGTCAGCGATAGTTTTTGCTTGCAAGGTACTGACCAACTCTAATTAATGAATCTACATCATTATTCTCTATTATTTCTAGGAGTTCAACATGCTGGTACATGCAGTACAGCTCCAACATGCCGGATGATTTTTTCCCCTACAGATATTGCTCCACCGAATGATTTCCAAAAAATGCCTCATGGGGTTACGGCCACTTACAAATTTTACAACATCGAAAATGTTGCAATAGTCGATCGGGCAAAAATTAGCTGAGATATAAGCGTTAGAAAGAGAAAATACATTGTGATTTGTAAGTAACATCGAAGTTTGAAAGGCGTTTTTCTCAAAATGGCATTTTGGAATGCGGTGCATGTGGGGGATTTATATCTAGAGCGAGACACTTTTAAAACATTTTTATGACGGATTTATGGCGAAAAAGAACTATCCATTTTTTGTTAAAGTCGAAATTTTGAGTTTTACTGTTTACAATTTTTTTTTTTTTAAATGGATATTTTTTAATTCCTTTTCGCTAAGTACAAGATTATTAGGTTCTTAAAGATCCCACAAAAACATATGCTGATCGGTTTATTCGTTCTCGAGCTACAGTGGGCACCGCAATATGCTTTAGTAACAACAGTGTTTCGTATGCGGCCATTTGTCAGAAAAGTGTGCAATATTTTCCAACAAAAAAAAGTAGCTCAAGGTGTGGTCTTTCAGATGAAAACAAAATCTTCTAAAAAATTTGGTAGATTTCTTGTAAACAATTCCTGAAAATTGTCATTTTTCGTGCTCAATAAGTGGCCATAAACCCCAAAAGAAACATTTGTATAAGAAGATATTTATTTTCGATGACAAACAAGACAGCCTAAACCAGTCAGTGTTCCTCGCTGGTAACCACTGTGCCTGTAAAACTTCCGACAAAACTTCATTATTCTACTGGTCTTATCAGACGATCAAAACAAACTCAAATCACACACTACTTCAAAAAAGGAGCAAATTTACACAATTATCCTGGATGTGCAAGTCGACGAAACGTACTGCGCTATACGGAAATACTGAAAAAAAACAACAACAATTAAAAAAACCGAGCAATATGTGAACATTTTACTCTGGCAAAACATAGGTTGTGCAGAAAAAGGGCCGTCATGCAATAACCCCCTTTGCTTTCCCGTCATCTGTGTTCCTTTTTCTTTGGCTGTTTGATATAATGATATACAACGGGCGGCGGAAGCAAAGTGCCAGCGTGTAAAATAAAATAAAAAACATGTTAATTGTGGGTTATGTGAAACATTTGCTTGCGCACTTGAATTAAATCACTGTAACTCTTGAGCAGTAACTGGCGAAAACAACAACAACAACAACAAAATACTAGTTTGCAAGCAAACCATGCATACGACATGTTGTAACCAATTTTGGATGAGTAAGCTTTCCGATTTGAAGGCATTGTGTGCTAATTTAGGAATCCTCACGCTTGTTTCGTTTTCTTCATATTTTTTGCGAAATTCCAATGTTACAGACCTATAAAATGTGCAACATCTGATAAGTGCATCCGTAAACATACTAAAGTTGTCACCCATATACCACATACCTATACCAAATGATTTGGGAATACCTGAACCAAAATAATTATTCATTTTATATTTGACTACTTTCGAAGAAGAGGAGAGAAAAAGAAAAGAAGCATAGGTATTTGGCATTAAAATAGATACTTCAAAATATTAAAATAGGGAAAGCTTAGCACATTTTGCAATAACTCTGATATTGTACATTCAATGCACCAGCACATTTGGTATTAATTTAAAGTTCAGATGGTCTAGTTTCACTAGCAAGCTCTCCCCTTGAAATATGTACAACAGAAGCAGAGATATCTATATTGGAAATAAAATTACACAAATTGGCAATTGCTATGTATATCTGAGCGTCTTTTTCTATATTTCTAGTGTTTTACAACTTGCGGTACCGGAATTGAGATCAGTATAAAGCTCGGAATGACTTCAATAATATAGGAAACTTTTGTTGAAATGTACCAAACCAAAGCTGGAATATTCGTAAATTCAAATAAAAAATGGAAAAGTGGGATGCAGATTATCCTATTTTGCATCATTTGAAAGGTGATATTTTCTTCTTCCATTGACGGGCTTTACTTTTAGTATGCCCCTATTTAGAACGGAGATATAAGCATCAAAATAAATTTTCCTCCACGTATGTACAATAGGGTTATGACTTTTTTACAACCTCAGCGTGATGAGTTTTGCCATAAGATTACATAAAATCTTAATTATAAGGTGATTCGGTGAAAAAACCTCACGCACAAAATGATTTTAAAATTTGAATTTATTAAAATTATGGACAATTTTTTGAAGTCACTGTAAACAGATATGTAATTGATAATAAACTTTAGAGCCACATGAGATAATTAAAATGACATTACATTTATTTCTCACTATTTTTCTTCCATTCTGAGAATCGTAAAAATGTCGTAAACGCTTTTATTCAAAAATATAATTTTTTAACAAAAAACAAAAAATTTAAAATTGTTTCAAAGTGACTTTTTTCGCGACTTTTTTAATATTTGAATGAAATAAACGTTATTATAGTTATTAGTAGGCTTATATTTATTCATTCGTGCAACAAAAAATAATGTTTTGAAAAAAATTTTTTTTTCATTTCATATATTTTTTCAAAAAATTATTTTTTTAAAATCGATTTGTGCGTGAACTTTTTTTATATTTCAATGGAATAAACGATAGCATAGTGATTAATAGGCAAAAGTTTATTCATCCCTGCTACAGGAAATCATTTTTGAGAAAAAATGTCAAAAAGTCATAACCCTAATGTACAACAACCTCCAAAATTTCGTTACGATCCGATTGATTACAATAAAAGGGCAATGTATTATCGACTTTTAGCTATATATATCTCTATATTCTTTGACCACATACGCCATCCTCTTTGTACTAGTGAACTTTTATTCTTACAATGACAGGCTTTGCTTTTGGAATGCTCCTACTAGAAGCAGAGATGGTTGCATAAGAACAAAACGTTGAATTTTTCTCCACATTAGTTTTTTGCCCATTTTTTGTTCCCAAAGACGAAAAATGCTTCCGAATTTTGGAAAATACGTAATTTTTGCAAATTTCTGGAGAGAGTAGCTGTTTCTCTCTCCAGAAACTATAACAGATATTGTGTTCATTGTGCTTTTGTTAGGTAGGTAGGATTGTTGCCTTTAAAAGTCGTTTTTATAAATTACCGTAGCGTTTGCACGAAGTGAGCTATTTTATTTTTCCTCAGGTACTAAATTTTAGTGACATTCCAAGTTTAGTGGACTAGAACTTTTAGGGAACGGCTTTGAACAAGCCGTTTCCACAGAATAGTGGCCGAGAGTGTCCTCTTTCAGCCCATATATACCTTTGTACCAGTCCCGTTCAGTCCGCTTAACACTTTTTTAAATTTGTTAAAACTACATGGATAAAAATATGTGTTTTTTTCCAAACTTTTTCACACAAATGGGTTTTTTTAATATATGAGTTTTTATAAGAGTTATAAGTGTTTTATGAAAACCCAAAGAGTGTTTTTTTTTCAATTTTCCAACAAATTTAAAATTTTTTAAAAAAAAAATTTTGAAAAAATTTGTTTAAAAAAAAATTTTCCAAATTGATTTTTTTTTTTAATTATGCCCTCAGCATTTATGCTAACGAGGGTATATACACTTTCATACGGGCAAAATGTGCCTCATCGAAATAATGGTTTTAGACCCCAAGTATGTTTGGACGAAATGTGTTTCAGACAATTTGGAGTCGATTTAGCAATGTCCGTCCGTATGTCTGTCTGTCCGTCTGTCTGGCTGGCTGGTGCGCACGATAACTCTTGAACGGATGAACCGATTTGGTCCAAAAGTTGGCTATGGCAATATTTTGTCCAAACTTAGTTTAAGTTCGAAGATGAGTTATATCGGTCCACTCCTTCCGGTACCTCCCCCACAAAAGTTCGAAAATGTTTGGAAAATTTGTGCGCACGATAACTCTTGAAGGGAATAACCAACTTGGTCCATACTTAGCCCATCGTGACATTTCTACCAAACTTAGATGAAGTTCCAATATGGACCCAATCGGTCCACGCCTTCGGGTACCTCCCACACAAAATTTCGGAAAAGTTCAGTTTAGGACCTGCTCTCGAATCGCTTTGATTTTTGTTGCAACAACTTTTATTCACACCCCCATACGACGGTACAAATTTCATCAGGGGCCCCTATGACACCGAGTGTAGTGGTTGGAGAGCAAGATAACTCTCGAAAGGATCTGCAGATTCGGTCTAAAATTTGGCCTTCGCAATATTTTGTCCAAACATAGCACGATGGGGCCAATGACAGGTTTTCGAGGCAACAAATCACTGGGGCAAGCTAGACCTTCCAAATTTTGTACAGATGTTTATAATGGGCTTAGAAACTAATATGCCAAATTTGGTTCATATCGGTTCATATATACATATAGCTGCGTATATATGTTCGCCCGATTTCAAGCAATTGATGGACCAAACACTCAAATTCTGCCCAATTTTTATGCGATTTGGAAAATACCACGGAATTAGGACTACAAATAAGTTTGCCAAGTTATATTGAAATCGGTTCAGATTTTGATATTGCTCCCATATATATTTTCGCCCGATTTGTATGTCCAATCTTGATGAAATTTGAAATGTGTGACGGATTTTGGTCTAGAAATATTTTTGGCAAATCATATTGAAATCGGTTCAGAATTGGATATAGCTCCCATATATATGTTCGCCCGATTTCAGGAAAATGATTTACCAAGCATGCAAATTCCATCAGATTACAATAAAATTTGGAAAATGTTACGGAATTCGGACTACAAATAAGTCTGTCAAGTTATATTGAAATCGGTTCAGATATAGAAATAGCTCCCCAATATACATATGTTCAAACTTCACGGTTTTGTCTGTGGTTTGTTATAAGTTAATAAAAAAAGGTTCCAAATTTAGTAAAAATCGGCTAAGATTCCGCCTCAAAAGCCAATGTTTGCGATATCTTTGAAATTATATATTATTATTATTATATACGTCTATTAAATTTTTCCGAAATCCAATTGGTAACATTAATGGGTTACCGATTATTCGCCAACCAAAACATAAAAATGTCCATATTTTTAAGTATTACGACATCTGAAATCAGATTTTTATGAAAAGGCGCAGATAGGCGCAGCTAATTTTTTCACAAAATGATAGTACACATTAATACCTTTCACCACATATATATAATATCCTAGATCTACCTAGATCTCAAATGTTATACTCCAGAGAACACATGGATAACAAAGCAAAATACTCCAAAAAAGACATAACATCTTAACTCAAAAATACATTTACCACACATAACATTTTTATTATTTGTTAACACTATCTTATTTTACACACCCATTGAAGAGCTTTCCATGTTTAAGAAATATAAAAATGTTGAAATGTTCTTTTTGGCACCTAAAATGATTTCACTTCTTATTTATAATGAATGCCGGAAAATGATGCATAAGAAAATATGTCAGCATTGCCAGATCAGTATGTCGCTATGTGATGTTACCAGATTGATTTATTTTTTTATTTTTAGTGATTCAGAGTGTTGGCAATCGAAATCCGTTATTACTTTTGTCAAATTGCTCACTTCAAAAATTGACTTTTTGCCTCGAAAACCTGCTATTGGCCCCATCGTGCATAGTTTAAATTCGAAGATGGGCTATATCGGTCCACTCCTTCAGGTACCTCCCCCACAAGACTTGAAAAATGTTCGGAAACATTTTGCGCACGATAACTCTTGAAGGGAGTGACCGATGTAATCTATACTTTGCACATCCTAATATATCTACCAGATATAGATCATATAGAATATGGACTATATTTGTCTACTTCTTCTGGTACCTCTCACACAAAATTTCGGATAAGTTCACTTTAAGACCTGCTCTCGAATCACTTTAATTTTTTTTGAAGCGATTTGCATTCGCTACCTCCATTACGACGGTAAAAGTTTTTTCAGGGGCAAGTCCATATTTCTTGGGAAAACAGCCCGAAAGGTGTAAAAAAACCCTATGTCACCATATGTGGCGGTCTGAGCGCACGATAACTCTCGAACTGTTCAACCGATTTGGTCCAACATTTGGTCTTCGTCATATTATATCCAAACTTAGTTTCATGGGCAATACCGGTCTACAACTTTCTGTACTTCTCCCCAATGTTTAGAAAATATCACTAAAATGCTAGGACGATATCACTTGAATGGGGCAACCAATTTGGTCCAAACTTTGGATTACCTAATATTTTATCAAAATTTAGTTTAACTTCCTAAAGTACCTGCCCTACAAAAGTTCAACATTTGTGGCTTAGTGCAGTTAATTCCTAATCCACATTTTTGTCGGCAAGTTCAAATGTCCAAAAAGGGCCACAAAATTCTGAAGAGACCTTAAATACATTCGATCTGTGCGGAGGTGAAAGTTTCACTTCACATTGGCTGAGGGTATATAGCCGACTGACCCTTTTTTACTTGTTTCCAAACAGTTTCCCATATAAATTATAGCTTTTTCACACAAATGGGCATTTTTTAATATATGAGTTTTTATAAGAGTTATAAATGTTTTATGAAAACCCAAGGAGTATTTTTTTCAATTTTCGAACAAATTTTACCCCCTGTTTTTGTAAAAATGTGTATTCTTTTCACACGAATTGTCAAAATTTGTAGATCGATTTACTCGCCTTAGCGGAAATGTGAAGGGCTGATTTTTAAATAAAGAATTCTTAACCATATATGGAACGCGTCTGCGAAAAATTAGGTCTGCATCTTATCTGCGGGCTGAGCTATGGATTATTACGAATATAGACGAACGAATAAAAATAAATTTTAAATTTTTTGAAAAAAAATTTTGAAAAAATTTGTTTAAAAAAATGTT
Source organism: Musca autumnalis (assembly GCF_047663935.1). NCBI lineage: Eukaryota > Metazoa > Arthropoda > Insecta > Diptera > Muscidae > Musca > Musca autumnalis. The sequence goes on along the minus strand of NW_027411755.1, from coordinate 119,345,448 downwards.
TCCAAATTGTTTTTTTTAATTTTTGTGTATTTTTATGGTTTGCTTATTGGCCTTTGACCTTTTTAAATAGTTAGAACATATGAATAACTCAAAAACACTCATATTTTGATTCAAAATATGAAAAAACTCAAATTTTTAACTTCGACCTTGAATTCCTCTGCAACAGCTAGACCAAATTTGGTGGCTCTTAATTTGTCGGAAAGCTAAAAGTGATATTTGTCAAACAAAATATCTCTATCCGTTCAAAGTTACAGGAAAAAACGATTCTGAACCACTGTGCGTCGCCATAATCAATAGGCTTCTCCCCTCTGGGACCCCCATCAACCCCCAAATTTTCGTTACGATTCGATCAAAATTACGACCTGTAACGTGATTACAAGGTTTAGATGGACATACGGACGGACGGACACACATATCCAGATCGACTCAGTTCGTCGAGACATTAATTTTGGTATATATATAAGTATAAATATAAGTATATGACCATTATTTCGATGTGTTACAAATTCTCTAAAATCCGAAATTATGGTCCAATCGATGAAAAAACAAACAAATTTTTGGAGGATTCGTTGTTTAGCCTCAACAATTAACACTAGAGCAATTCTGTAACGCGTTTTTTGCTTACCGACAAAAATCGGTAAAATTAAAATGCTTATCATTTTGGTAATTAACGAACGAACGAGTCTGTTGTTTGTTGGGGGGGGGGGGGTGCGAAACAGGAACGGGATATGGGAACAATATCTGCTACTCAAATTGACACGATATTGAAGACCCTAGTCTAGAGCAATGTATTAGCCACATAGTCTAAAGCAATGTATTAGCCCCAAAGGTTTACCTATCATATGGACAGGAATCTAAAGAGTTCGCCCATATTTTTTTCAATTCAGCTTTATTCAAAAATATGACATTACAAATATTAAATGTTTCACCAGCGCCTTAAAGGCTAATTGATTAAAATATGTATCATCTTGCAGACGTGAATGCATTATTACAATTAGTATTAAAAATACTTAATTTTATTTTTTTAAAAAATAATTATTTTCTTTTTGCGTCCATTTCTTTTGCTGATTGTGGATTGATTCAAATCAAATTGAATAGTTGTGGGACAAGTCTTGTGTGTGGCTTTATACATATGTACATATATGTACACTCTAAATTATTTGTTGGAAATTGCAATAAAAATCATTGTGATTTTTTTTATTTTTTAAGGGGTGCGTAATAATTAACAAATTATAGTGTAATTTATAGAAATGCGTAATTTCAAACATAAATTATTGCAAAAATTGGATTTGCAACAGAAAATGCTTGAAATTAAACATGAAGTGCGTAATTACAGACATAAAGTGTTACAAAAACTGTATTTCAACAGAAAATGCGTACAATTAAGCACAAACTGTAGCAAAATCAGAACAGAAAGTGTGTATAACTCCAAAGACATAACAACAAAACTCAAACACACGTGCTCGCGCTTAGTAGCTTTCAATTCTTTGTTTTGAGCAGACGTGGTGGTAGCGAAATATTGTTTTTTAAATAAGTAATACAATTTAAGTTAATTTGAGTATTTTTATAAAAATGTATGTATGCCAAATTTGTGACAAAATGTTTGGAAATGTTAATAAATGTATATGTATATCCACAAAAACAAAAGAAATTCTGTATTTCGGTGCTTGTTTCCAAAATGCAAAAAAGTGTACAACAACTTTAATTCTTATAAATCGATACTAATATCAATGCACCACGAAAAGAAATTAAGCCAGTCTGAATTAGAAACTGCTAAACAATTGACGTCCGACTATTTTGCCACACAGCGAGCATTTTATTATAATGCGCAAAATATCCCAACTGTCCGAAATATATTGGAGATTTGGCCAATGATTTCACAAAGAATGCCTATTTGACCACTTTGAGAAGTTAATGGGTTTGAATATTTCAATGGGTTTCCAAAATTTGTAAGTATACACTGTATAACAAGAAAAGATAACAAGAGTTTTAATTTAATTAAATCATTTCAGATACATCCCCTACAGTTGAAGAGAGGAATTATATCGCATAATATCAATAATATTAAAAGAATTATAACCCTCATACAAAAACCAGATGCCATTCCATAAGCTATATTCTGTATTATGTATGAATTCCTATTTATTTACATACGTATTTTTGGTTTATAAATGAAATAAATTAAGTTTTTGTTAAAAAATAAAATGAATTTCCCTTTCTATTGAAAATGTTGTTTTATTAAACACAATCATAAATTAAGCACAAATTTGCTCAATTTTACACACAGAAGTGCGTAAAATTACAATAAATTTTGTCTAAAACCGCAACAAAAAATGTGTAAAGTTTTAAACACATTATGCGTAAAATCTTACAACAACAAAGCTGTTTAAAATTACGCACTTTTGTGTCGCATCTTGTTGCCTATCATTATCATTGTGAAAGTCAACAGAAAAAGTTTAGAGTGTAAGTATCTGTAGTTTGTATATTCCATGCAATGCACGATGGGGCCAATAGCAGGTTTTTGAGGCAAAAAGTCCTTTTTTCAGCGATTGAAATCAAATAATAAAGGAATTATATTCTTAACACTTTCAAACCTCCAAAACCAAAAAATTACAACCTGGCAACGACCCACGGCGACATGCCAAGCTGTCAAAGATGTCATAATTATCATTCCGTTTATTTCTGACATTCAGTCGTAATTAAACAATTTAAGTATTTTGGCGCCAAACCCTGATCTGTTGATATTATCTATTTTTTAAAAATGGAAAATACGGGTAATGTATGTAAATTAAGATTATTATTAAAAGTGTAAATGTAATATTAGATGTGGTCAATAATTTGTTGTGTCAGTAAGTGATGGTTTTTGATGTAGTCTGTGGTATCGTCCATGTGTTCTTTGGAGTAGAACTTTCGGCTTCACGGTGCTTTCTCGTAAAAATATGTATCTGGTGAAAGGTGACAATGTCGGTTAACAGATTTTGAAAAGAATTTTTGCGTATACTTGCGAATAAAAAATTATCAAAAATTATAAAAAATTCGGAAGTCTGCTATGAACAATACCATACCAAACCCTTGATTCATGCCGCCTCTGTTTCGGCCAATTTGTCAAAAGAAAAATATTTAAACTATGTTCTCAAGGAAGTTCGGTATCAACCAACTAAATTGAGAAAACAATTAACTTCGACAGAGAAAATTTATGAACGATATATCCAAATCTGAACCGATTTCAATATGATGTCTCAATAATGTTTTCTAGACCAAGTTTCTAGACCAAATTTCATCACAATTGGACATATATAGCGTGATTGCTGCGCGAAATACCTAAAATCGTATGAAAATATATATGGGAGCTATATCCAAATCTGAACCGATTTCGATATAATTTGGCATACTTTTTTTCTAGACGTAATTTCGTCACACATTTTTAATTTCATCGAAATTGGACAGAATTTGCGTGTTTGTTGCACCAAATACCTAAAATCGGGTGAAAATTTATATGGGAGCTATATCCAAATCTGAATCGATTTCAATATAATTTGGCAAACATATTTCCAGACCAAATCCTGTCACACGTTTCAAATTTCTTCGAAATTGGACAGAAATTGCGTGTTTGTTGCACGAAATACCTCGGGCGAAAATATATAAGGGAGCTATATCCAAATCTAAACCGATTTCAAAATAACTTGGCAAACTTATTTTCAGTCCGAATCCCGCCATATATTCCAAATATCATAATTAGACAGAATTTTCGTGTTTGGTCCATCAATTACTCGAAATCGGGCGAACATATATATGAGAGCTATATCTATATATGAACCGATATCAACCAAATTCGGCAGATTAGCTTCTAGGCCGATTATAAACATCTGCACGAAATTTTGAAGGCCTAGCTTGCCCCTGTGATTTTTTGCCTCAAAAACATATCATTGGCCCCATCGTGCAATGGTGAGATATTTGGATTGTTGTTGTATAGACCATACGTGGGATATAACTTCGGCAAATTGTGCAAATTGTATACCATTTTAAGTGCCCGTTATTGGGATCTCTGCAGTGACTTTAAATAAACACTCTTCTTATATACATATGTATATCATTGCCATATATGTGAAGTGACTTTGAATTAGTGCGTTACATAGCAAACTCTTTGTTTTTATATCAAAAATATTTTTGAATTTGTGAAAGATTCCTATCGCTGTTGCAACTTTCCTCTTCAGATCATCCATATGCAGATTCCATCTTAAATGACTCAATTATTTATGAATAACGTTTTGCTATATTTGACTCCAAATCCATTGAGTAATTACCAAAAAAATCAAGACCTACTTTATGCCAAAATTACACGAAAGCGTTACCACGGGTCCAATGGGGGAGATATCACCGGATTACACCAAAGTAGTCGTTGATTTATTGTTTGGAGGCTCGAATGTGATGAAAAGAAGTTCAAAAGCCAAAATATGCCTTTATTTTGTTAAAGAAATAAACAATTTTAGGTTTGGCAAAAGTGTAATCTTTATTTTTACTCGTTAGATTATGGGTTATTATAAGAGAAGTAACAAGAAAAGTATTTGATATAAAAAAATGCATTGTCAACAAAAATAAATATAAACTTTTTCATAAATTTATCTTTAAAAAAAGAAAAAATTTTGCTCTGTTCAAAAATTTATAATTGGAAAAAGTTTTAACAATTTTGGTTACGGGGACACACATACTCCGGTATTATTTCGGTATAGTTTAACATCAGTTCAAGCTGAAAAATCCTGTTTTCAGCATATATGAAGCACACAAGTTTCAGTTCTGAAATTTTTCTGCAATTTGTAACTTTTTGGTTTTTTATGCATATCCGTGCCTCCGCCCGTCTGTGGTATAATGGAATAATGCGTCTTTTGTTTGCGGGCACGTAAAATTCTAAGATGGACTTTATCGGTCCATGCTTTGGAATAGCCCCCCATATAACGGTACTGTCCGATTTCTAATATTTCGACATTTAAAGCTATAATTTGGCATTTGGGGTTCCCAGTAATCAAGAAACGTATCCACTAAAAATTTTGTTCTTAAAACGTCAAAATACCTTAAATCGGGCGGTACATTTATATGGGGGCTACAACGAAACGTAGAACTATATCCTTAATTTTTAGTTTGAGATGTTTCTTAATTATTGGGAACCACAAATACCAAACTATAGCTAATTCGGTCCGAAAATGTAGTTGAAAATGTCGAAATACCTAAAATCGGACAGTACCGTTATAAGGAGGCTATATCAAAACGTGGAAATGTAACATTCAACCCTTTCAACGAAAGAAAAATAATAGAAATCCGTGGTGTAATGTAGAAGTTGTGGCCATTTAAAGTTAATACTAAAACATAGTGTTATTCCTTATTTAATTCTCTTCTTTAAAGGGGAGAATAGGCTCAGTTAGATCTACATCCAATCTGTCGATATTAAGAGAAATAAGGAGTGTATGACTATATGAGTAATACCTCCTGCAAAATTCAAAAATACAATACCAAAAACCCAATACACAATACTGAGAACGCCTTCGTAGCTCCTACACTTTCCCTGCGTTTACACATGACAGGGCAGTATAGTACATGTATTGATTGTCAAAAACCCAGAACTTGCCTGTGCGACGTAGGCGTCCAGACAACTGCAAAAACAGTTGTAAAATTATGAATGAAAATCGTCGACTTCTTTTTGTTTTCCATTCACGTACATATTTTGTTTTTGTTCATTTTTTTTTTCAACACATTTCAATTATTATCTCACACATTTTTACAAAAAATTTTAAAAATTTGTTAACGCTACTGTCTGTGAAAAAATGATGGACAGCTGGAAGACAGCCGACAAATGTATGTATGTGTTAGTAAATCAGAGTTGCATTTGAATACAAACTGTCTGGTGTAAACACCTAGTTATGCATGAATATAAGTTTAAAATTGTGACATTAAATGCTCATATAATTTTAGTTTGTTCATTTATATTTAATCGTATATTTATTCATATAATATAGATTGAGCCCTTTACCTTTTTTGACAAATCAATACGCTATTGTTGCAGCAATTTTTATTTCACTGTATTGTACTGTACTGTATGTAGGCCCTGAACGAACTAGTTCAAAGAAACTTTTCCTTAAAGCAACCTCTTCAGCCCTTTCGTTCATCGAGTTCCTTTAGTTCACATTGTTCCTTTTATTCAACTAGATCAATCGTTCGTCATGACACTCCACGTTTATGACGCTCCATTGTATTTGACTGATTGCTGTTATTTATTTGGTACACAGACATTTGATCCTGTAACTAGGTCAGAACTTGTACATACTTTTTTTACAGGTTTTCCATTCCATTGCCCTATTCTTGACATGTTCAAATTAATACATTTATGAGAAAAAGGTTCATCACTTTATAATAAAAATATTCAAATCTTAGAATGGAACTGGTATGTCATTAATTTTAATATTCTTCTTTTAATTAATATAAACAAATCCAAAACAAAAATATTCCCACTTACCTTCTATATACTGAAAGCAGTGATATTATTCCTTGAAATATTAGATCACCAATGAAATAAAATGCAGAGGTTAATAATTAATAATTGATGAGCAGTATTTTTATTGTAAATTACACTTTGAATGAAGCAAAGCAACTTATAAAACAGAGTAGTCGCTTTTGTGATTCACCTGACATACTTAATGTAAATAAATAAACACATTGACATACAGCGTATGAAATTCTTTTGATCATGTATATTTTTGGAATTCCATAATAATTTTAATTAATCTTCAAAACCGTCAGCTTCAAAGCTAAATATGTTTATTCATTCCCTTTATTATCGAGCACTCTTAAATACGTATGTATGTACATATGTATGTTAATCGTTAAATATTATAACACAAACACCCATCGCTTCATATTATTTTCTAATATATGGCCATATTTTCACATTCAACATTGTCCTGATTTATTAAACACTTGTCACACAAACATATACATATGTATATGCTGATGTACATGTATCATCAAAAAGGAAGATTTGATTGTCGGTCTTTGTGTGAACTATTATCGTTTCGTGATTTCGTTTATTTTTTTCGATTTCGCACAAGCCAAAGGATAAAATGCGAAATAAATCACCGTTAATTTGAACCGCATAATGACAATGTCAATTTTGATATGCAAATATTTGATATGATGTGACAGGAGAAGACAGTCAAATACAGACTAACACGGAGAATTTTCTTTACTCAGAAATGGCGCCCAACATTAATGTGAGTTCCTGTTTTTTTTCTTCAACGAATCATCATCGTCCCCACGATACCAAACAACGCAACTTCGTTAAATTGAGATTATGTACATTGTCTGTGTGTGTTGCGTGTGGAAGGCCAACTTTCTCCAGTCGTTCTCAACTGTTTACATTATCCTTAATTTCTTTTGGAGCATATAAAAAACAGCAATAACAAAATAAATGACATGCATATATGTACGCACACATATGAATGTGTGCATTCATAGGACAGAAATTGTACATAAGCCTTATTTGTGGAAGGACATGCAGCTGATACCACCGAATACAAGACATAGACAAATTGTAGGTGGTTAAACAACACCAACTTTCTCACAGTATTAAAAATGGGCATTAGAAATTAATTTATAATGAATTACCAATACATGCATGTATTTATGTAAATACTGTTGCTTACGGCTTAAAAATTGCAATATAGACACCGTTAGATATTAACAAATACACAAGGTGCCGACCATGTGATATCCTGCACCATAAACTTTTTACAATAATACTATTGACAACGTAATGAGCAACGTCTAATCGTTTAATATTCACGGTGTGTCTTAACCAAATTTAAATGGAAGGTGCTTACACCTGGGAAGTTTTTGCAGATTCTGAAACTACAATGCTCATAGATGAAAAATATAAAGAAACACAAAAATCGCCGGAGGGCTTTTCAAATAAATCCCGATTTAAGTTCACATTTTTAGGGGTTCTATAGGTTTTCACGATTTTGCTTGGAAACCGCGTGTCCTATGTTAATGAGCCTAAAGAAAATGTTGTAGCTGCGAAAATTCTCCACAAGATTGACCTTTATGATGTTTTCGTAGGTTTTACCGTTTTTGAAATATAAAACTTCAAATTGAGACAATGCACTGACTGTATCGCCTCCTTTCATTTAAAATCAGTTAAGGCGCACCGTGTATTGTCAATAAAAAATTTGATTACAATAAAAGTCCAGAAATGGAATATTGGAATAGCTTAACACCTTTTGATATCTTAAATAGGAACAGAGATATTTGTCACTAAATTAAATTACCAAATATTAAAAATATTGAGATAGTTTAGAGTCCTTTGCAATAACACCGATATTTGACCAACTACCACAACACATTTGGTTCTTAAAGGTCGGATGGATTACTTTCGTGATCATGTTTTTCCCTTTGAATACGTCCAACAGAAGCAGAGATCTTCACCATGGAAATAAGAAGAAGGCTCTTGTTTTTCGTGGTGGTCGGATCATATTCAGGGGTAGGAATGGGCAAAAAAACTTATTTGGGGAAAAACACAATGGTTTATTGTAATTCGGAGTATTCCAAAAGCGAAGCCTAATAATAAAAGTGGAATTTCACCTCTACAACAATGCAAAGCATGCCTATAACAGGAGAAAATCTCACATTTACAAAGATGCAAAGTTGGTCTTTGTAATCACGCTACAAGTCGCAATTTTGATCGGATCGCCACGAAATTTTTTGGCGGGGTGGGTTCCTCCATCGAGGAAGAAGGCTATTGATTTTGGTGATGGTGGGGTAATATTCAGGAGACAGAATTGGCAAAAAACTTACATATGTGAAGAAAAATTCAACGTCTTATTCTTATGCTCATATCTCCGCTTCTAATAGGGCTATTCCAAAAGCAAAGTCCGTCAATGGGAAAAGAAAAGACCACCTTTACAATGCTGCAAAATAGGATTTGATTTTAATTTGAACTGTACTGACGTATATTCCAGCTTTGGTTGGACAGCAAAAGTGACATTCTGAGCTGATTCCATTTGCGTTACCAAGAGTAGAAAAATACCAGAAATATAGAACTTTTCTAAATAGGCCCAGTAGTGCGATTCTCTAACTCATTTTTTGAGTTACCGATAATTGTCGTTTAATTATACCCTATACCACAATGTGGAAAAGGGTATTATAAGTTTGTTTTGGTAAAAATTCATGTAACACCGCGAAATATTCGTCGGAGACCCCCAATGTGGTATACCAATCTTCATATCTCGACGAGATAAAGCGATTTTGAGATGTGTGTCTGTCCGTCCGTCGTCCGTCCGTCCGTCCGTCCGTCCGTCTGTCCATTATAAATTGTAAACACGCTCCAGGCCGCAATTATGGACCGATCGTCACGAAATTTTGTGTGGAGGTCTGGTTCAGATCAGAATAGATCCCTATTCTTATTGGTGATGATAGAGAAATATTAAGCGGGTGAAATGGACCAAAAACAAAATTTTTATCCGATTTTGTAGCGGCTCTGTATGTCGCAATTATAGCCTGATCGCCTCAAAATTTTAAATAATGTAAGATTATATGACAAAGAAGAAGCTTGCAATTTGAGATGGTGATCGGATGATGTTTAGAGGGTTAAATGGACCACAACTTTTGTGTGAAAATTGTGAAAATGTTTAATATACCGGTAATATCTTTATTCCTGGACCACACATTCCGCCCACATAAATAAAATTTGGAAGGACAACTCTTGCCCTTTCAATTAATGTCAATTACGTTTATTTATGTGGTTAGATAACTGAGTTACAGCCTAATATATCGAGTGTTTTGCTTGTAATGTAATCAAAAGCATACTAGGTGTCGCAATTATAGATCAATAGTCACGAAATTTTGCACGAGGTAGGGGTTTAGGTCGAAGAAGATGCCTACAATTTTTGATGATGATCTGATATTATTTAGCGGGTGCAATGGACCATTACTTTTGTATGCTAAATAAAACATTTTATTTTTGGTCCATATTTGAATCTCTGGAGGCCATATACCGGCAAAGTCGCCTATATATGAAAAACTAACTACCGATCTTTCCTCTGATGAAAATTGCAATAATATGTGTGCTTGGTAACGGACCCACTACCTAAGATATAATGAGTTGTGTGAAGAGAACCACATCTTCCTCCCATGCTACAAATTATCTCTATCATGACAGAAAAATTCCCAGTTCTTCTTCCAAATTGCGTGAAACCCTATCATATTACCTGTCCAATTGTTCAAAATTTAAAGATGTAGCAGAAATTGCTAAACAACGCCAATTTTCAAATTTAAGAATGTTTCTTAAAATGTACTGTATATAATTGTTCCACAAACATCCCAGTAGGGACAAGGGAGCCTTTTCTTATATCAATGAGAGCACCCCGATTAATATCAGCTCAATGATATGTAGACAGCGGAATTTTATGCAACACCTATTTTTGTAAAATTTGCATATTTTTGGCTTCTAATTAAATTCCAATCGAAATATATCACATATGCAAAAATATGCGAAATGTATAAATTATGCATATGCAAATATTATTTTTGCATATGGAAAATGTATGTATTTCACATATTTTCGTATGCTACATATATTTCAATAATATCTTCTAAAATGTTTATGTGTACATTTTTCTGTTTGAAATTCACTTCAGACAAGTCAATAAAATAGAGAAATCTGTAACCAGAGCCACAATCTTCAAAATGTCGAAAATAGGGAGCTTTCGTTATATGGGAGCTATATGAACGCCTAGACCTATACCGACAAATTTCAGATGGAAAGTTTAATACCCCCTATGAAAACTTAATACCAAATTTTAGCCAATTCGGAGGGATATTGAGACCATAACCTTCAAAGTACAGAAAATCGGTAGGTTCTGGTTATGGGAGCTATATGAAGACGTGGACATATAACGACAAATTTCAGGTGGAAAGTTTTTTTACCTCCAACAAAGACTGAATACAAAATGTCAGCCACTTCAGTTTGATATTGAGGCCACAACCTTCAAAATACAGGGTATCGGGAGGTCCGGTTCTATGGGAGCTATATGAAGACCTGGACCTATACCGATAAATTTCAGGTCGAAAATTGTGATGAACGAATACTTAATACAAACTTTCAGCCAATTCGATGGGATATTTAGGGCACAAAGTCTTGCATATGGTTTAGCAAATATGTCACAATATGCAAAAAATTAGGCCCAGACTAAATGTCCGTTCTAAAATTACTTATTGGTGCCACCATAGTACAATTGTGTGCACACCCGCCTTGCACGCTGAAGGTCGGGCATTCGATTCCCGGCCAGCAAACATCAAATTTCCAACGATGGCAAAATACCCCTCAGTAAAGTTGGCGACATTCTCTGAGTATTTCAACCATGTACAACTTCTCTACAGGTGGTGTTTTAAGACATGCCTTTCGGAGTCGGCGATAAACAGTAATATGAATAGTGGTGCACGCCCTGTCCCTTCTGTGATGTTTGTGGAACAATTATTATATTGTTATTTAAACTTAATGTGATAAGGTTGCAGACTCCAAAAATTTATTTCTTACAATGAGCTTATTTGTCCAAAAGAAACTTTGATTTGCTGAAAGCTAACTCGCAGGGTAGTGGTGTAGGGTATCGTATGGTCGGCCCTGTCCGACTATAGCCTTTGCTTACTTGTTTAAAATGCTTATAGTTTCGGTAATTACCGATGTTTTTCGTTAAGTTAGCGACGAATCAAAAGCGGTCACAAAGTTCTACCGATAGCAATAGTGTTGTCAACTTTTATTTGAACTTTTCATTCATTATTTTGCGTTTTAATTTTACCGATTTTTGTCGGTAACCCAAAAAATGTGTTAGAGAATCGCACTACAGATATCCCAATTTCTAATTTATGGCACTTGGGGATATAACTGCTTATGTTGGACATATTAACAGGGTAGATCTTGATAGTGAAACTAGACTGAGCTTGAAATTAATATCAAATATCTTCACATTTTTCCCCCTTGGTTTTGTAACTTATTTTTTTTCGTTCGTCTGTATTCGTAATAATTTAGCCATCCATAGCTCAGCCCCCAGAAGACATACATACATACATATCTAATTTTTCGTATACACGTTCCATACATCGTTAAGAATTCCTCATTTTAAAATCGATCTACAAAATTTGACAATTCGTGTGAGAAGAATAAATTTTTTTACAAAAACCGGAGGTTAATGCTTTCAAGTATTTATTTTAATAACTAATAACAAATACCTCTGCCTGCAAAGCGTCCAATCAGTAACATGGTACAATTAGAAAGGTAGATGCCTCAGCCCAGCTGATCGAATCTAAAACGTCAAAAAACTATGAATTCGCCATGAAAAATCAAAAGAAAAAACCATATGATTCGGTAAGTAAGAGATAGCATGTCTACACTTTATAGACAAACACAAGCGATAAAAAGAGACAACAAGAGACCATTTGGCGAAAATTTTGACAGTTTACATTACAAAAAAAGTTGCTTTGTTGTAGCAATTGGCCGATGCATCTACCATTCTTATTGAACCATGATCAGTAACAAGTACATTGTCGACAGTAGTCAAATAAAACAAAAATCATTAAAAATGATCTTCGCCCTAAAAGGCAAAATTTCAAAAATAAAATTATTAGTTATTTCCTTTTATTGTTATTTATGCCCTATTAAGGCGATTGTCATATTATTGTGATATTTGAATTAATTCTCTTCCTTATCGAAATAGGACTAGAGAAAATTTTATAGCTGTTCAAATTCTCTACAAGATTTGCTTTCGTAACTTTTCCCTAGGTTGTACCATTTTGGAGATACATATATAAGTTTAAGTTGTCAGTGAATTGTCCAAATTTGAACTTCTATATCTCAAAATTTATACAACCTAGGAACAGTCAGGTCAATCCTCTATAGTATTTTCACAGCTACAACATTTTCTTAAGCCCCATTTCGATAGGACTTCCGGTTTGCAAGCAAAATCGCGAAAACCTAAAATAAACCTAAAAATGTAAGCTTTGACCGCGATTTATTTAAAAATCCCTCCAGCGATTTTTTTCTTGTTTTTGGATTTTTCTCATCTATGAACATTGCTGTTTCAGAATCTGCAATAACTTCCCAGGTGTAAGCGGTTTTCATTTAAAGTTGGTTCAAGAGCACCGTGATCAGGGAATAATTTGTCAATAGATTTATTCGAAGGATAGATAGGACTTCATGGTGTTTGTATATGTTTTGTTTAAGGCGCAGAATTTAGGAGTAAAAAATGAGTTTTAATTGAAATGAGCAAATAGAAAAATGATTAACAAATCGACATTAAATATTTTGCATTACTTTTTTCATCTACTCCATAATTTGGCACAGAATTTGTATACCATTGAATGCGTAAAGGACGAGCTTAAAGAAAATTGCTAATATGGATAGATGTTTAAATGATCCACTCTATTTAACATATTTTGAAAGGTGAACGATTTTCTCACAGGGGTAAACAAAGTTCTGCCCAGTCAAACATTACCTTATAGAAATAAAGTCGATGTCGTCAAAAATATTGGGCTGGAGTCTGAGTGCAACCAAAACTCCGACGCCGAAGCCCTGTGCAAAAGGTTTATAATTTCATAAGGACGACTACCAGGATCCCATGCTTATGATGCCGACCTATGTATGTGCTATATGCGATATTCCGTATATCCCACCGAGACGTAGACAACACGCAGAGAAGAGACATTGTAGAAGCATTTATATTCTAAGAACAAAATAATGTATTTTAAAAATCTGAAAATGTGTATTGTTGCTCCAACCATATATTTTGTGTTAGGCTACAATCAACAATATATTTTTAAAATGGCGTATTTCGTTCTTATTACTCTTACAATATCTCTTATCTGCCTGAATTCCCAGCCATGAATCCAATAAAATATATCTTGGTCGGATTGGGAAACCAAGCCGAAAATAGAAATTTTCAAACCCGGGTCCAATAAAGAAAATCCCGAATCTAAAATTTATTTTCATAAGAATAAGGACAATTCTTAACAAAAACAAAATACTCAATATACTCAAACCGAAAATAGGATTGCAGATTGCAAGTCGAAAAACAGCGAGAAAAAAATATTCACTGAAAGAGACGAAAGGTGGCCAATAACCCGAAGGTTGTAGCACCTAAATTTGCTGAGATCGCGCAGAAATATATTAAAACAAGTAAGAACGCTGTTAAGTTCGGCCGGGCCGAACTTGTTATACCCTCCACCACGAGTTTTATTGAAGTAAAATTGTATAATTAGTTTCCTTTCTTGTATGAAGAAGACTAAATACCAAATTTCAGCGGTCTCGGTAAAACAAAAGCTTCAAAATACCGACATTTAAGAGGTACCGTTCTATGGAGCCTATACCAAAATATCGATCTATACCGACAAATTTCTGGCGGCAAGTTTTTAGACTCAAAGAAAACTACATACCGAATTTCCGATATTTCGGTAAGAAAATCAAGAGGTCAGCTTCTATAGGGGACCTATACTGATTATTCTCTTCTGGAATATTTTATAAACCCCTGGAAGACTAAATAACAATTTTTAGTCATTTCGAAATTACAAAAATCGGGAGGTACCGCTCTATGGGGGCAATATCGAAAGGTAGACCTATTTCAGTCGGAAAGGTTTTTACCTCCAACGTAGACTAAATACCAAATTTCAGCCATTCGGTGGTTTGTTGTGGCCACAACCTTCAAAATACCGAAAAACGGGAGGTACCGTTTTATGGGGCTATATGAAATCGTATCGTGGACCTGTATCGACAATTTTCTGGAAGAAGACTAAATACCAAATTTCAGCCATTTCGGTTGAATAAAAAGAAGCCACTACCTTCACAATAACGAAAATGTGGAACTACAGTTCTATTGGGGCTACATGAAGACGTGGACCTATACCTAATTTCAGGTGGAAAGTTTTATACCCCGAAGACAAAATACCAAATGTCAGCCGTTTCGGTGGGTTGTTGTGGCCACAACTTTTAAAGTACCGAAAATCGGAAGGTACCGTTCTATGGGAGGTACAGGCGTGAAACTGTGCCAACAAGTTTCCGGGCAATGTTTTATACCACCAACGAAAACTAAATACAAAATTTCAGCCATTTCGGTGGAATATTGAGACTACTACTTTCAAAATACCAAAAATCGGGAAGTATCGTTTAATGAGGACCATATGAAAACATGGACCTATACAGGCAAATTTAGGGGGCAAATTTGTAAACCCCCAACTCAAAACGGATCAACCGATTTGGTCCAAACTTTCCACATCGTAATATTTCGTTTTGAAAAACATTACTCTCTGTAATAGGGAGTAATAATGAAGTTAAGCCATTGGGGGAATAATCAAGACTTAAGCAATCCATTTTCTACAAACTTAAATAAGTTCGAAGATGAGCCACATCGGTCCTCTTCAAAAGTTTCAAAATTTCCGCTAAAATGGTGCTCACGATAACTCTCGATGGGTGTAAACGATTTAGTCACAACTTTGCACATCGTAATAATTCTTCTAGCCATAGAACAGGTTCGAATATGGACAATATCGGTCCCCTCCTGTGGGTACCAATCACACAAAATTTCACAAAAGTGCAGTTTAAGGACATGTCCCAAATCGTTTTGAATTGTTTGCAACATGTTGTTCTTGCGTTCCCTATTACGACTGTAAACTTTTTTTGGTACCAAGTCAATACTTTCTGAGGCAATAGCTCAAAAACTCTAAAACAAACCTGAGTTTACGATTTGGTTGAAATTTCTTCTAAACATAGCAAAGTACGTCAAGTTCCAAGGAGGTCTATATCGGACAACGGTAAGAGGATCGTTCTGAAATTGCCATCTAAGATAGGATTCTAATACATACATTCACATTCCCACAACATCCTCGAAGGGCAACTTCTCTCATATCAATAAGTGTACGCCGACTCATATTGGCTCAATGATATGGGATCTACTTTTTATCGCCGAGTTCGAACGGCGTGCCTTACAACACCACTTATAGAGAAGCCCACATTGCGCTGAGGAGATTTGCCACCGCCTTAAATTTTGATGTTCTGGTCGGGGATTGAACCGCAGACCTACTGAGTGCAAGGAGGACTTGCTTATCATTGCACCCCGGTGGATCCCATTCTAATTACAACGTTATAATTTTTCCTCTGTACCGCCAAATCATGGAAGAGACTCCAAAATATGTGTCTGCATTTGCCACATCTACGTCGGTGAAAGGCTCACATTGCCATCAGCTCATATCCATTATTAAATCAAACGATTTCTTCCTGTCAATATATTTATTCCTTTAAACTCCTATAAGGAGCATAGGGCCTGTCAATATTTTGGAATAAATAACTCTTCTAGAAACACGCACACACCTCGTCCAAACGCATCCTGCCGACGGCATACGCACGTTAACAATACAAGAAATGTCAATCGTCGACGGTATTCATGGCATTCCATTAAAATTACGTAAAAACAAAAATGCCTTCACAATATCGACGTTTGGCGGCGCAACAAAACAATTTCCCAGAGTACAGGATAGACGCGCGGCGTACACGTTGAGGGTACTACTATTGGCACTTAGGTGGGAAATTGAGTCAAAAGTCGTCGTAAAGAGTAATTTGAAGAAACTAAATTGATGGTAAACGGGCAACAGCAACAACAATAATAACAACAGAATACAGTTACAAAACTGAATGAACGTCAAATCAGTCAGAATATTCAAATGACACCACCCCAATTTACTCAAATTACAAACTCAGAGGCGAACACTCACACGTACACCCTATATTACTCATGTTGCATGGGCAAGCATCTCTTTCCCACATTCACCACCAGGAATACGAATCATTTGCTCTCTCTACCCCTAAACAAAAATTTATTTGAAAACGGTCTTCTCTTTCTCACTACTATTGCGCCTTGGCTTGACTTTCTCCTCCTAATGGAAGGGGTGTTTCTTTCTCACAGTGACAATGGCAACAACAACAAGCGTGTGATAATGTGAGGAACCCATATTTAGTAAATCTTGCTCTGTGGTATAAATTGCATCATATGTCTGCCATCATTACGAACAGTAGTGGCTGGTTGATGCTTCTCATGATGTTGTTGTTTTTTTTTTTGCGGGTTCTATTGCTCAGCAGTCATTGTTCAACCACAGCCATCCATCCATCGTTCACTCAGCAGCCATCACCTTTAGGATGCATGCATGATGGTAGCATATGAAACCTAGCAGTCACAGTTATCGGCATCGCACCTCAGCACCCATAGCGGCGGCACCCATTACTTATTCTCAAAGTATGCGCCGCTTAGCTGGCAACAAAGATTCCTTCCATTTTACTGCTGCTGTATACGTCCCCTTTGCCCGTCCGTAACCCATTACTCGGTGCTTTTAATTCCATTCTTCTTTAGCCTTTGTTTTCAATCCATCACAGTAGGGTTTGTGTACATGGACTCGGTATGTTTGTGTGTCTGTACATATTTGTATTGCAATTTAGTTGATTTGCTCCTTTTTTCGGTTCGCTTCTTATTTGCAGGTGGTCTTCTTTGGTTGTATATTTTAGATGGTTGAGGAGTGATGATTATGATGGTGGTGGTGACATGGGTGCAGGCAATGCATAAACGTAGCTAGAATATCTACACACTTAGGCGTCATGGAGGACACTGACTGGCTGGTTGGCCAACTGCTGTTTGGTAATGTGGCATTTTATGTTTTCAGTACAATGGGCCTTTTGTATTGTTGTCCTCCATTAGTGTACCTTTCTGTTGAATTTCATGGTGATAATGATGGGTTTCTTTCAGTTTCAAATACCGAAGGGAGTTTCGGTATGTTTGCAAAAACAAACAAATGAATACAAACCAATACACATATGCATGTTGTGTTATAGTATAGTTGGGGAATGTGCATCGAAGAAAATAAATTCAACTTAAATTTTAATAAATTAAAGATTTTAAAGTTGCCAATAAAAAGGCGAATATGTCTATCACATGACGCCTTTTGCGGTATGTTTAATATTTGACCATAGTCGACAACCTACTTGGTACTGATTAAAAGATCTACCATAGCATGATGGAGGATATATTAAGTTTGTCAATCCGTTTTCAACTCCTCGAAATGAAAAATGTAAACCCCACAAACCGTTTACATTCTTGATCAGCTTGCAATTTTAATCGATATAGCCGCAGTCTGTGGGTATCATACTTTTGTCCGAACGGATTAAAGTAGATGGATACAATTTTGGTGAAATCTATTGTAGGTCCGTAGAATTCTACGAAAATGGGCTATATAGGTCCACGTTTTGTTATAGTCTGCATACAAAATGACGCGTAAGCACGGATGACAGATTTGACAATTTTTTGGTAAAAAATTGATAAATTACGATTTGACGATTCTTACCCTAAAAATTACGATTTTTTGTTATTTAGCTAATACAGTCAGAAGTAAATTTGTAAAACATGATTGATCAAATATTTGTAGTTGATTTTAATAATAAACCCACTGCACAGTGGAAAAAAGTACCGATTTAGCGCGGCAAAAATAAAAATCAATATTTTATCGTATGTTTATCCATGATTTGGATAATTTTATTTCAAAAAGGATCATTTTAATACATTTATTAATATATATGGCAATTTTTATTATATAATAGATAAAATATACGAAAGTTTATCTTATTTCTGAAATTAAGGTCAGTAGCAGCTAAGCTACTCGTTATGGGACTTCAAACAAGTAACCTTTAGCAAAAATTTTTAAAATAATGTGCTCAGTAATTCTTTAAAACATTCTGAAACTCTGAAATATTTATTTCATGTTGTTTAGGCGGTATTTCATATCATAGTTTATGCAAAACATATTTCAAGCAATGTTCACAGGCTGTTTATTTTCATATTTGGGATATCAATGCATTGTTGATATATTTATCAAATTGTCTTTGAAAAATCTGCCAAAAACAGCGTGTTATAGGCATTTTACAAGAATGGAATGTTCCGAATAGTTATGAATTACAGTAAAGCGGATATTTTTTCTAAAGGAAAGTCAACGAAAAATGTAACAGTTTTGGAGATATGGTGCGAAATATACAAAATAATGGCATAATTGAAATTTTTTATAAAAATGATTATAAAAAAATTTGTTGCAATTTGTTGCAGCTACAATTTTCCAAATTTGTTAAAAACTATGTGTACTAAAAATAAAATAAAAAATCTAGGCGCCATCCTGTGACACTCCCTAGTTCTAGCTTTAACAAAGTACTCAAGTTGAAAAAAAATCGGATGTCACATGTTTTAAGTGTAAAATCCAAGTTAAAATAAATAACATCTTATATTCAATATATTTTAATTCACCTTTCTACAAGAAATATTTAATGCATTAAAGCTTTAAAAATAATTTGTAGGAAGACTGCAAGAGACGATCGCCAATTTACTACTAAAATATATTATGAAAACCAGTCCATAAATTTTCAACGAAAAATGAACCGTTATTTCGCTCTGACTGATGGAAAACAAATTATTTTAACTTCCGTTAGATTTAGTGGACACCCTTGATCAATACTGCACTAATAATTTTTAAATTGGCATATGTGATTTTTTTCACTTTTGGAGCGCTAGATCGGTATTTTTTCCACTGTGCACTGGTCGCTTAAACGCCACAAAAATTGGTAACCAAAATTGACGTAAAACTCCGAATATTTTCGCATTTTTTGTCTGTTATCTGTCATTCCACGCTTATAAAATTTAATTTTGCCAACGCATTTTGACGCATTTGGCCTGAAATGGAAGCAATTCAAAAAATCTACATTTTTGTAATTTTCGACATTTGATAAAATTTTTAAATATGCCGATTTCCCGCTGATGATTTCAACTTTGAAGAAAATGTGTTTTATTTCACAACTAAGGAGAAGCGTTCAATGATGTTTCTATATAATTTTTTCTTTTTAAAAGTGCGACTTTTTATAAGTTATTTCATTCAGCTTTTCTTTTATTAAAGTGTGTCATGGATTTCTTTGGAATTTTGTATGTACCTATGTGTCTTTGTTGTTTTGCCTTTTCTATGCCCTTCAATAAAAAAACACCACCATTTATAAATGTGTATATATGTTAGAAAAAGCCAGTGAACGCTTGCTGAGAGCAAGTGAGAATACATTTCAATGTGTTTTATATTGACATTTACGCTCCCTTGCTCTGAGAAAGCGCCCACTGGTGCATGTGTTTGTTTTTTTTTTGTGGCTTTTGGGTTTGTATTTGTTTGCACCCAAACATATATTTGTTTGCAGGACCCAAACATATGTTATGTTTGGGACTGCTTGCATACAAATATATGTTTGCTGCAAAATATGTTTGGGACATATGTTAGAGAGTCATTTTTTCTGTGTGTACCGGCAAAGTAGCCTACATATGGAAAAGAACTACTGACCTTTCCCCCTAATGCAAATTGCAATAACGTGTCTGCTAGATAATGGGCCTACTGCCTAATATTTAATGGGTTTTGTGTAGAGAACCACATTTTCCCATTCCCAGTTTATGCATTATTGTAAATGGTGCCCTAGCGTATTAATTGTCCAATTGGGTTTTTATACATACATTGCAGCATGGGTCACTTTGCCACCTGTTTTCAAAACGATTCCCCAGTCAGGCAACATCAAATTTTCAACGGTGGCAAAATACCCTTCAGTAATGTTTGGCGACATTATCATTGAGCGAATATGAATCGAGGTACACTCACTCATGATATGAGAGAATTCTTCCTTGTCCCTTCTGTGATGTTTGTGAAACAATTATTATATTATTATTTTAGCTTGGTGTGATACGGTGCCAGAATCCACACAGTTATTTCTTACAAATTTATTTGTTTCATAAAGAAATATTGATTTGTGGAAAGCTAATTCCCAGGGGTAGTGGTGTAGGGTATCACATGGTCGGCCCCGTACGACTATAGCCTTGGCTTTTAAGTGAATTTTCGATTTTCTGCACAATTTCGGAAAAAAACTATAAAAGAACATTCGAATATGGACAGAAAATTGGATGAATTTCGGATCCTTTTTAGAATATCGAAACAAATTCTGATGTTTGATCAGAAATTCGGAAAATTTTCGGATGTTTGATCCGGAAAAAATCAGAAAATCGGAACAAATTCTGTTGATTTATAAGAAATTCGGAAAATTTTCGGAAGTTTGATGCGAACTTCTCAATAATTATTTTCTTTATTTGTTGAACTTAATAAATTGGATATAATAGTAGTATTCATTATAAAACACAACCTTTCCTAATAAGTTCTCCATATGCCATCACGCTGTTGTTCTTTATTTGACGTATCTAAAAGAGAATTAACAATTTGCCGTTGATTGTAGATAATGAACTCTCAACCGAAGTTCGGAAATTTTGCTCGTGAGAAAAAGAAACGAATCAAAATTTCCCTTCAGAGTATGTGCAGAGTACTCCGAAACTAATCGGAAAAAACGAATTAAAATTTCCATTCAGAGTATGTGCAGAGTACTCGGAAATTAATCGGAAAGAAAACGAATCAAAATTTCCCTTCAGAGAATGTGCAGAAGACTCGGAAAAAGGTTAGGAAATCTCGGAAAAAAATCTGATATGAGAGCCATCGGCAAAAATTGTTGGCTGTGTAATTACTCTGTTTTTTTTTTTTGCAAATTTATAAAGGCACAAATTGTCAAAATAGTAGACTTGTTCAATTTCTCGTACAGAGAAATTAACTGCTTGAACTTTTATATTCAGCTCTGTACACAAATTTTAAAATTTAAATAGATTTGATTTTTTAAGCAATTTTATTCATTTTTCGACATCTAAGAATTTTCACATTTTGTGAAAAAGGAGCAAAAGCAAAAATTGGATTCATAATCCATATTTATTTATTACATTACATAATAATCATTTGATTCTAGATGCCGATTCCCCGCTGATGATTTCAACTATGAGGACAATTTGTTTTATTTCACAACTAAGGAGAAGCGTTCAACTACGTTCCTATATATTTTTCCTTTTTAAAAGTGTGACTATTTACAAATTATTTCAATCAGTGTGTTATGTATTTCTTTGGAATTTTGTATGTACCTATGTGTTTGTTGTTCTTTTGCCTTTCAATAAAAAACCACAACATTTGTGTGTATACTATGGAGATAGCCAGTGAGTTCTTACTGAGAGCAAGTGAGCACACATTTTAAAGTGTTTTACAATGAATTTTACGCTCTCTTGCTCTCAGTTAGCGCCCACTGGTGCATGTGTTTGCATTTTTTTGTGCCTTTTGGGTTTGTATTTTTTTGTACCCAAACATATAAAATGGTTGCACCCAAACATATATATCTTTGCACCCAAACATAAATATCTTTGCACCCAAACATATATATGTTTGCACCCAAACATATATTTGTTTCCACCCAAACATATATTTGTTTGCAGACCCAAACATATATTATGTTTGGGACTGTTGCAAACATATATATGTTTGCTGCAAACTATGTTTGGGACATATGTTAGAGAAACCGTTTTTTTGCGTGTAGTACAAGTTGTAAACTGCTCCATATGAATTGTATGGTGTCTGAAGTAAAGGAACGCTTTGCGAGTAAAAAGTGGTAAAACTTGAAGATTCTTATTCTTAGATTATTACTAATGTTGCAAATTTTTACAGCTGTATACAGGAAAAGTTGCTGAAAAATTTTTTCAGCTACATTTAGTGAGTAAAACAACATTCCGCAGCTCTTTACTCGCGAGCAAGCAAAGAGAGTTTCTCTCTCCACTCACTAATTGAAAAACCATGCACTGACAACAATGTTTGCTCAAATTTTTGTTGTGTGCCGAGTACTGGAGTAAAACGACACACCTATTACCTGCAACCTACATTCTTTCCGTTAAGGGTAATGTTTCTATACATTGTTTCATAAACATTTTGTTGTTGCATGCATTATGTCTTGTCTTTACAGTTGCATGCCTTTGTAACGTCCCAGCTAGCACTTTGAAGATTGTTTTTTTTTTCAAAAATCACATTGCGGAGTCTTTTTAGACTCCTTGTGGTGATCAAAAACTGATTAAGTCACTTGAATGATCAGAATGGAATTCGAAAGTGCCTCCCTGTAATGATTAAAAAGAGTTCAATTTAAAATACAACAACAAATGTGCAGCAATCACAAATAAATCATTGAGGCCTTTTGAAATGTGACATTTTTTGTTATTTATTGTCACATTTTGATCATCTAAAGACTGAAAAATGTTTAATCAAAAAAGGGTCATGCAGGTGTTTCAAGTGATTAGAATTATGTATCTTCTGATCATATTTTAAACACCTAGGTGATTAAACACTGATTGTTTTTTTTTTTTAAATAACGGTTTGGTTAAATATAATTCGCATATACACTTTCTACAAAACTTTGATATAAATATCACGTATAATATTATGAATATTGACAAAGACAACACATGTCCAGGGGCTCAATTCTGTTTCTATGAAAATATGAAATGAAATCTTTTATAAAGGAAAAAACTGTCAAATGAAAAAAATTATAAAAGAAATATTTTTCATTTCAAATTTTCACAGAACAAAAATCCAGCCCCTGGTTTTGCCAAGTGAAATGAAGAAACAGTATGCGAAAGGGATAATTAAAAGTCATAACAAAGCAGAAAAGAAAACAAAACAAAGGAAAGAAAAGAAACAAAAAACAAAGAAAAATAAAAAAAGAAAATTCATGACTCAAAAAGACTCGAAAAGAGTCACAAATTAATCAAAAACCCTCCAATCAATGATTAAAATACAACTCGAAAAAGACTTTATATGCCATCAGAAAATGTGCAAAAATGACTCGAAACTAATACAAAGGAGGACTAATTTGTGATTTGTTTATAAGAGTTGCCAGAGGTTACGTTTTCCTCCCGACAAATGTGTCATTTATGATCAGAAAATGAGCTCATATTCCAGATATTTTAATGCTTTTATCTATATTTTCGGTATTAATTGGTTTTTATTTGGCATTTGTTGTTTCTAGAAGTCAAAAAAAATTCTCCGCAAAAAGTTTTAAACATATCGTCGTATTAAATATGTTATTATTTATTCGGCTTCAATGCCTGTAATTTGTTTGATAAAATTCCATGACGTTTGGGAGATAATATGATGTCTTTGGACTTACGACCTTTTCTTTGTACAGTTTTGTATTTTTGCCGGGACTTTCAACTTTTTCCTGCAATTTTCAAAGAACATATTTGTGCTTTTGTTAAAGCATCCTACTATGAAAAAAACAAAGGAAATGTGAAACAAACTGTTCTAAAGTTGACGAAGCCCGCAAACTTTTTAAGGATCATGATTTGCGAATCTGTCCCTGGAATGTTTGCACTGGCAGATGTACTTAAAAAGTACAAGGCCGATATAACCGTCATATGGAAATACGATGGACTTTGAAAAACGTCTCAACAACACCTAAAGGTGACGCACTGTAGCAAAGCTGTCATGAAACTAAGCATGAGTTTGGTTGCGGATTTTTAGATAGTCGGGAGTTAAAACATCTGGTCTCCAGCTTCACCCCAGTGAATGAAAGACTTGCTACAATTCGATTAAAAGGAAAATTCTTTAACGTCAGATTTATTTGCGCTTATGCTCCCGCTGAAGGCAAGAACGAACAGACCAAAGATATATTTTACGAGCGCTTAGAAGAAACTTATAACATTTGCCCTGCCCATGACATTAAAATTATTCTAGGCGAGTTTAATGCACTAATTGGAAAGTCGGCAAATTCAGTCTCCACAGTGAAACATCTGGCAACGGTATAAGGCGGATAGACTTTGCAGCGGTAAAAAACATGGTAGTTAGCAGCACCAGATTTAAGCATCTCGACATTCATAACGGCACCTGGCTTTCTCCGGATCAAAAAGCAAGAAATCAATTTGATTACGTTGTAATAGATGGAAGACATTCATCGAGCGTGTTGGAAGTACGATCGTTCCGAGGTGCTGACATAGACTCAGACCACCACCTTGTTGCAGCAAATGTACGTACCCGGTTAAACGTAGCAAATAAAGTACGAACAGACACAACACGACAGAGAGACATCGGTAAGCTGCAATCACAACAGATAGCCATAGCACTCCTCGTCCCGATAGTATATTAGCATAATGGCAAAGTATTGCCCACTCCATGCAAACAGCCGCAAAATCCAGAGACCTCCATCAAGGAACCCATGGTTTGACCAGGAGTGTCGTGCTGCTACCGAAGAGAAAAATGCGGCATATAGGACTACTCTACAATCAGAAATCGAGAAGTACGGGAGCCAGAATGAAGTCCGAAAGTTCTACCAAAGAGAGAAACATCAAACTGATGGCTTTGATACAGAACCATCCACCTGGAGAGACCAGCAAGGTAATTTGGTAACTGATACAGGTAGTAGGCTCAGGATATGGAAAGAGCATTTCTCCATACTGTTGGTATCCGATAGTAGCGACGGCCGGTTCTATGCACCGGATTGACTCGGAGGAATCTTCGACCAGGGGCCGTCACCTCAACAATTATGTGTTTGTGTTCGTGTATTTTTTCACCATGGGAGCGGCAATTTATCCCGGAATGCCTGCTCCGAGCTCTTCTGGTCCGTGCCGGGATAGAAATGAACCCCGGGCCAGTATGGATCTGTTCCGTTTGCCAGATCCGCATCCACCACATGTCAACAATGGTGAGATGTAATGGATGTATGGAATGGGTGCATTTTCGTGGGTGCTCTGGCCTTAGTAGCACCCGGGATTACAGCGACAGGTATGTTGCTGCTTGCTGCGTCAGCGCATCACCCAGTGCGTCTTCAACGTCGTCGTCTGACTCTTCGTCGTCGTCGGAATACGAGACGCCCCCGCAGTCTCCCCAACAACAACAACAAATGCAGCATCTAACACCACATGTTGTTGTTCAACGGCCCGGAAATGCATCATTCCTGCAATTCAATTGCAACGGTCTCCGCAATAAGGTCAGTGAAATTGTGGACTTTATGAGTCGGAAAAACATCATGGTCGCCGCGATTCAGGAAACAAAGCTCACCGCCACCTGTAGCTTACGTTGTGATGGTTACAACGTTTTGCGGAAGGATCGCACAAGAAGCGGAGGAGGAGGACTTGCCTTCCTAATACACCAGTCTGTCCAGTACAGACCTATCTCGCTTAAGCTTGGCTCTAGTGACCCATACATGGAGTGTATGGGGGTAGCAGTAAAGTGTGGTACTGCCGAGGTAGAGCTGCTTAACGTGTACATACCGCCGATGAATAGCTGTGCCCGACGTTATATGCCCAATATTAGTTCGCTGTTAGAGGGCGATAACCGTCTGGTGCTAGGGGACTTCAATGCTCATCATGAGCTTTGGCACTCCGTCCTAGGTAATGACCAGCGGGGTACAGCGCTGGCAGAGCAAATCGATAGCTCCACGTTTTGCACGGTGAATGAAGACGCTCCTACGAGGATTAGAGGAAACTGCCACAGCTCGCCAGATATCACCATTGTGGCACCAGGTCTGATAAATGACGTAACCTGGCAATCCGTCATTTCCCTTAGTTCGGACCACCTCCCTATCATCGTCTCCGTAAACAGACCACCCGACTTCATAACCTCTGAACGCCGTACTTTCCTGAACCATGGGAAAGCTGATTGGCAAGGTTTCAGAGAATTTACCAATCACCGCTTCAGTCAATTGCCCACCCCCTCGGATCCTCGGGTAGCTGAGAGAACTTTCCGAGACATCATCACTAAAGCAGCCGCTCGCTACATACCTGCTGGTCGAATACCCGAAATAAGACCAAATTTCCCAGCAGAGGCGACGGGACTAGCAAATGAACGTGATGAGCTTCGTCGTACGAACCCCGAAGACCCAAGAGTTAGAGAACTTACTCTTGAAGTCAACAGGCTAGTGGGCGAACATAAGCGGAAAAAGTGGCTAGACCATCTGAAGCAGTGCAACATTGGTGCAGGAATAAGTAAATTGTGGGCAACGGTTAAATCACTCTCGAGTCCGGAAAAGAAGGATGACAGAACGGCTGTTACTTTCAACGGCGTCACAGTAACTGACCCAAAGAGGTGCGCGTGTTATTTTAACCGGCAGTTCATAGAGCACCCCGAGAGTGATAGGGCGAAGAGAAGTGTGCTACGCCGTATAAGAAGAACTCTTCCAGCCGAGGAGGTACCACCACAATTTACGATGAGCGATGTTGCAGATGCCATCCGAAACGCTAAATCATCCAAAGCGTTGGGCCCGCACCGAATATCGATGGTAATGCTTAAACAGCTGGATGAACCTGGAGTTGAGTATTTAACAAGTGTTCTCAACCTATCGTTAGCCACCATGTTGTACCGGATGCCTGGAAAGTTGGCAGGGTGGTCCCGCTACTGAAGCCTGGCAAGGATGGCAGCAGAGGTGAATCGTACAGGCCGATTTCACTCCTGTCGCCAGTAGGAAAGATCCTAGAGGCGCTACTCCTCCCCACGATGAGAAGGTGTTTTCCAGTTGCCCAACATCAACATGGATTTCGGAAAATGCATAGTACTACAACAGCATTAGACGCCATATCCACACATATCAGTAGAGGACTGAACCAGAAAAGGCCGTGCGACCGAACAGTCATGGTGGCTCTTGACCTATCGAAGGCCTTCGATACCGTCAACCATGCCAAGCTGTTCGAGGATATAGAGAAAACTAATCTCCAGCCATGTTTGAAACGTTGGTTAATCAACTATATGTGTGGACGCCAGTCGTTTGTAGAATTCAGAAACAAGAAGTCCAAAACCCGTAGAGTGAAACAGGAAGTTCCCCAAGGAGGGGTGATATCTCCGGAACTGTTTAACCTCTACCTTTCTGAAATTCCACACCCTCCAGACGGCATAGAGATCGTGATGTATGCGGATGATTGTACGATCTTGGCGTCGGGTCCTATCGTCGATGACATATGTGATAGGTTAAATGTCTACATAGCTGACCTAGTGCAGTTCTTCCATCTGAGGAATATGAAAATATCCGCCGCTAAATCCACAGCCACGCTGTTCACCACATGGACGGCTGAGATGAGGCTCCCACTGAACATATTGGTCGATGGTGCACTGATTCCGACCACCAACTGCCCTAAAATACTGGGTGTAACGTTCGATAGCATGTTCAAGTCGTCCGCGCATGCCACAGCTATTTGCAATAAGATCAGAAGTAGGAACAAGGTTCTCAAGTCGCTGGCCGGCAGCACTTGGGGTGCTGATAAAGAAACCTTGTTGACCACCTACAATGCAATAGGCCGGTCTGTGGTAAGCTATGCGGCGCCAGCGTGGTCCGCAAAGGTTAGCGCATCGCAGTGGAAGAAGATTCAAACCTGCCAGAATGCCGCCCTGAGGACTGCAACAGGGTGCCTCCTCATGACACCAGTGGACCATCTTCATGAGGAGGCGAAGGTTTTACCGGTGCGTCAGCACAATAAGATGTTGTCGATGCAGTACCTGCTTGGTTGTTACCGCAGTGAGCATCCCTGTCACGATTTAATGGACAGGCGCCCCCAACCCAGGCACGACAGGAGAGACCTTCATGATCTAGAGAGAGAGGTCCAAAGGTATAAAAGAGAACCGCTAGATCAACGAGCCTATCAGGCAGGCTTGAATCGCATTCACACCAACATGGTTGCGCAAGCAGTACGAAGATACAGTGTGAATGCCGTACTTGGAAACCATCCCCCATCCATCGCAGCAGAAGAACGACAGCTGCCAAGGCAAACACGAGTGGTTTTAGCTCAGTTAAGATCCGGCCGATGCAGCCGCCTCAATTCGTATTGGGCCAGAATTGACGCCACGATACCCAACATATGCCCAGCATGTGGATTGGGACCACACGATACTCTGCATTTATTCAACTGCCCAGCTAACCCCACTCACCTGTCTCCTCATTCTTTATGGACGCAACCAGTCCAGGTTGCAGAATTCTTGAGTCTGGATACAGAGGAACTTGATAACTGAAATAATACACGGACGAACATATATGCGTTGCTACAACAACAACAACGAAGATACCACAGATGCAATCCCAGAAGATGGTATTGAATGTATACCGCCCAATCAAGATAAGGTAAAGACAGCAATAAACCGGCTGAAGAATAATAAAGCAGCAGAAGCCGATGACCTACCAGCCGAGCTGTTCAAAACCGGAGGCGACACGCTGATAAGGTGTATTCTTCAACTACTTAGCACTATCTGGCAGGGAGAACGAGTACCCGACAATTGGAACCTGAGCATACTGTGCCCTGTCCACAAGAATGGAGATAAGACTGTATGCTCTAACTATAGGGGCATAAGTCTTCTCCATCTTGCCTACAAGATAGTGTCAGGGATATTATGCGAACGACTAAAGCCAATGGTCAACGAAATAATTTCGCCATACCAATGCGACTTTAAACCTGGCAAATCCACCATCCTGTAGAAGACCAAGAGATGTAGATCGACACCTACCCCCTTTTTGTCGATTATAAAGCAACCTTCGACAGCCTCCTACGTCCGAAGATATTCCAAGCGATATCTGAATTTGGTATCCCCGCAAAGCATTCGGCTTTGTAAAATGACATTAATTGATACTCGATCACAGTTAAGATAGGAACCCAGCAAAAATCCTCATTACAAACCTCCTTTCCCACCCATTATTTTAACAAGGGCATGTCGCGCGAAGTATCTGATTATTTTGTAACCACTGAAATAGTTAGATGGTAACCTGACTACTTATTTCAGTGGTTACAAAATAACCAGATATTTCGAGCGACATGCCCTTGTCAAAATAATGTGTGGGAAAGGAGATTTGTAATGAGGATTTTTGCTGGGAAAGAACCTCTCCAATGATTTTAGTACCGAAAGAGGTTTCAGACAAGGAGACAGCCACTCGTGTGACTTATAATTATTCAACATTCTGCTGGAAAAGGTTATACGAGATGCAGTTGTTAAAAGAAATGGCACAATTTACACCAATAGCCACATGTTACTTGCTTATGCTGACGATATAGACATCATGGGCCGATCAGTAAAGGAAGTAACAGATACCTTTAAGAAGGTCGAAGGAGATTCTGCTAGAGTGGGTCTGGTTGTAATCGGCTAGAAGACTAATTTGATGGTGTCGACACACAATGAGTCCATAGAGCTCGGACAGTGGAAATTGGCTCTTATAATTTTGAGGTAGTAATATAGACGTCGTATGAACCACGAGCTAAATCTGTTATACAACGACATCAGTATAGTTAAAAGTATCGAGATACAAAGATTGCGTTGGTTAGGCCATGTCATAAGAATGAGCGATAATGAACCCGCTAAAAAGGCGTATAAATATGGGCCACATGTTGGTACACGCAGAGCTGGCAAGCCAAGGCTTCGATGGAGCAAACAAGTGGAAGAAGAGGTGGAAAGACGCCGTATACAAACAGAGAGGAATGGAAACTTTTTCTTAGTACGGCTTATAGGACATATCACTCATTTACTCGAAGAGTGACATAACTCAAAAAATGCGTTTACTGAGTTAGCAATTTTTATTTTTTCTGCGACTTCTACTTTATCTTGTGTCAAATTTTCATGTCGATATCTCTAAAACTCAAGGAGTTACAGGTTATTTACTAGGAGTGTGGCATTAATCAACAAAAAAGTTTTCGGAGCACTAAACACTTCAAATCATGCTTGATCTTGCCCTGAAATTTAGCACTGATACCTACCTCTACACAAAAGATGGTCCAAGTAGCTATTTTATTTTTTGTGTAGTAGTCTTTTTAAGTTGGGATGTCTATTTTCAATCGGCAACTTAAAACGCGTTTTTCTCGAAACTTGATTTTTGGAAATGTGTCACTCTTTGAGTAAATGAGCGATACGTTCTCTAAAAGGCCAACCAAGTAAGTAAGTAAGGCCCCAATATCTAACAGAAATGGCTGAAATTTGGTATTTAGTCTTCGTTGGGGGTATAAAACATTCAACGTAAAATGTGTGGGTGTGGGCCTATAGCCCCCATAGAACGGTACCTCCCGATTTTCGGAATTTTGAAAATTAGTGCCTCAATATCCAACAGAAAGGGCTGAAATTTGATATTTAGTCTTCCTTTAGGATATAAAACTATCCACATGAAATTTGCCGGTATAGGTCCACGCCTTCATATAGCATCCATAGACCAGTACCTCCCGATATTCGGTATTTTTGTGGTTTGTGGTCTCTATATCCAACATAAATAGCTGAATTTTGGGGTATAAAACTATCCATATAGTATAGTATAGGTATAGGTCCACGCCTTCATATAGCCCCCATAGAGCGGTTCCTCCCGATTTTCGGTATTTTTATGGTTGTGGCTTCAATACTCCTCCGAATTGGCTGAAAGTTGGTATTTAGTCTTCGTTAGTAGTACCTAACCCTCCATTAGGAACGTTTTGGTTTTTGGTCCACGTTTTCATATAGCACCCATACAAGGGTACCTCCTGATTTACGGTATTTTGAAGGTTGTAGTCTCAACATCCAACATAAATAGCTGAAATTTGATATTTAGTCTTCGTTGGGGGTATAAAACTATCCACCTGCAATTTGTCGCTATAGGTCCACGCCTTCATATATATCCCCCATAGAATGATACCTCCCGACTTTCGGTATTTTTTGGTTGTGGCTTCAATACTCCTCTGAATTGACCGAAAGTTGTTATTTTTCTTCGTTGGTAGTACTTAACCTTCCACTAGAAACTTTTTGATTTTAGGTTTACGTTTTCATATAGCCCCCATACAAGGGTACCTCCCGATTTTCGGTATTTTGAAGGTTGTGGCCACAATATTCAACAAAAATGGTTGAAATTTGGTATAAAGTCCTCGTTGGGGGTATAGAACTATCCACTTGAAATTTGTCGATATAGGTCCACGCCTTCATATAGTCCCCATAGAATGGTGCCTCCTGATTTTCGGTATTTTAAAGGCTGTGGCCACAATATTCAACAAAAATGGTTGAAATTTGGTATTTAGTATTCGATGGGAGTATAAAACTTTCAACGTAAAATATTTTGGTATAAGTCCTCGCCTTCCTATAGCCCTTATAGAACGGTACCTCCCGATTTTCGGAATTTTGAAAATTGTTCCCTCAAATACAACAGAAATGGATGAAATTGGATATTTTGTATTCGATGGGGGTATAAAACTTCATATAGCCCCCATAGAACGGTACCTCCCGATTTTCGGAATATTGAAAATTGTTGCCTCAATATCCAACAGAAATGGCTGAAATTTGGTATTTAGTCTTCGTTGAGGGTACAAAACTTTTCAGTTGAAATTTGGGGGTATAGGTCCTCGCCTTCATATAGCCCCATAGAACGGTACCTTCCGATTTCGGTATTTTGAAGGTTGTGCCCTCAATACTTCTCCGAAATGGCTGAAACTTGGTATTTTGTGTTTTAGGTTCACGTTTTCAAATAGCCCCTATACAAGGGGGTACCTCCCGATTTTCGGTATTTTCAAGGTTGTGACCTCAATATCCCACCGAAATGGCTGAAATTTGGCATTCATTCTTCCATAGAGGTATACAATATTTCAGAAGAGAATTATCAGTACAGCTCTACGTCTTCATATAGCCCCCATAGAGGCGTACCTCCCGATTTTTGGTATTTTGATGGTTGTCCCCCCTCAATTCCACCAAACCGGATGAAATTTAGTAACTGGTTGTTCCTATTTACTTTACTTGGAAAGCTTTTGATTTCCAGTGGTTAACAACTTTTCCATCAAATATTGCGGACATAGGCCCACGTTGTGGTATAGTCCCCATATAAGGGTACAGCCCGATTTCAAGTATTTTCAAGTTTCTAGCAAACCGTTTAAGCTAAAATTAGGTGTTATGGTTCTTTCGTAACAGAAAGAAAATTAATTATTCCATAGAGTTCAGAATATTTCATGGTGGAAGCTATAAAAAGTTCGGCCCGGACAAACTTAATGCTTTTTTACTTATTAATGAATAAAATTTGTGAGAAATTTGAAATCTGAATAAGTGAAAATGAAGCGACTAGAAAGGGTAAAAGAAGGTGAAGGGGTAGGTATTGGGACAACATAAATTATGCAATGTTGCCACGGTTCAACCATGATTCCATGTGTTCATGCACAGTATAAACTCTTTATTAATTAAAATTTTTTGAGCATTCATAATTTGTTGCAATTTTCAATATTCGTGGACAATTAATTGTCAATAATTGGTAATTATAAATTCCCATGATATGTCAAAGGCCGTGCCGAGCTCAATAGGTTAAGTGCAACAAATAAAAATGTCCTGCCGGCCATAATTTGCCAAGATAACCTAAAACCTATGTTAATTGCCAAAGTTTTCTTGGAAGTAATAAATCGCCATGTGGATATATCCAGGTGAGAAAGTAACTCTTTTTTTATTTCTTAGCAAACATTTATACATTTCAACAATAGTAAGTGCGCACAGTTTCTAAAATGAAAATTTCATTGGCAAACAATCAGAATATAGGAAATTTATAACAGCGGCAAACAAATCGAAAACAATTTCAACATTTGTTTTTTCAACTTCTTTAAGGGGTTCTTTTATGAATGACTTTCTTAAATGTTTTGAATACCACAACCCATTTAAGAAAACTACTGCAGACTTTTGCCATGCCATGCCATAACATAGCACGTCGTGGCATGTGAGAATTAAGATCCTGTAAATATTTAATATTTTCACAATGTCGTCCCGCTTTTATCAAATATTAAATAATTGTTCTTTTCTTCATTGTTCACCACCACTCGACCAGGTCCTCCACATGGCATCAGTGCGTCGTCGTTGTCGTTGCCGTCCCCATTACACACAACACAGTAGCGAGTGCTACGAATTAAACAAATACGATCCTTGGTCGGGATAAAGGCATCGAAACGCACACTCACACATCTGCCTGACATTCAAAACAATAAGCAAAGCAATGGCAACAATCTCGCTCAGTACAACAACACCAGCAGAGAAAATTAAAAATTTAAAACACCACAAGTGGTACAGCAGGGGGCAAGCGGGGAGAGACCCATGGTACAATGGCACACGGAACTAACAATACAACGTAAAAATCGTCCACATAGTTTGAGGGGAAGCACGCCCGCCCGGCCAGTCATTTCAGCCAGGATCTGAAAGGATTGCTTTGTTGACTGTAAAGTAATCATTAAATCTACAGGAATTTTTCCAAACAGATATGAATTCACATTTAAATGTAAATCTGCTAGCAACAGGAAAGACGACAGCATACACACGATATGATGGTATAACGACAGCAACAATAGATTCCATTCGCAAAAACAAGGCATATCAAACATACACTCATAAGGCATGGAAGGCATTGCCAAGAGTACAGCGTACAGGCCGAACCGAGCAGAGGCCTTAAAAACATGTAAACGATACCCAGCAAAAAGTTAGTATCCAAAAAATGATATTCAATCAGTAGTGCGAGAGCTTGGGTACTGTGCCATTTTACCTGATGATTTTTACAAGAAAAGGTGCGCGACTAAAAAGCAACCCATGGATATGCAAAAGAATCCATGGTCGAGCTCATCTTTGTCATTGACGAACTTATTATGTTCGGGACTGTCACCTGTGCTCACCGTGAGAAATGTTAGGTTGTCCTTCTGTCACCCAGCAAAATTTTATGGAAGTGGTTCCATGAGATGTCATGATTTCACTTGACCTTTGGATTGGTTCAAATGCAGTCGTGAATGAACCCATCTTTTCATCAGCATTTAAACCCATTTTATCGATCCAATATAGATACAGTTTGTGTTTTATGTACACTCATGTATATATATTTTCTTTTATTTTTAAAGCAAGGCAAATAGAACAGGTAGTGGTATCGTAAAATTTTGAATATGTTATGTCAAATTTTTCCTTTTTTTGGTGAAATTGCAATAAAAATAATTTTATAATAAAGGCGTTTGACACTTCATCTGGTGTGACACAACTACCTGGTCATTATACCTTGGTTTAAATTTTAAAGCTATATAATACCCCGTTTATATATAACCGGATTTAACAAACCGACTGGGTTTTAAATGTCAATTCCATTGCTTATATTTCAAATAAATCCTTATAAAGAAGGTTAACCCTGCAAAAAGCTATAATATAAACGCCGTGTAAGGTTCAATAAGGCAATGGTAGCAAACCAGCTGATTGAATATGAAGAGTCGAACCCCTTGGTAGTACAATTTTGTTATTGTAATTTCCCCAACAACATAAAGAAAATTTTTGACACAACATATTCAAATATGTCGATGGCACTACCTTATCCATTTGCTTGATTTATTATTTACAATAGGCCAGAACGCATTTTACACTTGCACTTAAAACAGATGTTTTGGGAGTTTACGTCATTTATTTGATAGATATTGTATGGAATTAAAACTTAAACGATTAATGTATTATAAATGTAAAATGCGATTAGGAAGTCTTTGATATTAAACAAGTCCTATTTATCAAAAGCTTTTAATACTGTCAATCACTCCATGCTGTTGAAGGACATCGAGCAACCTACCCGCCAGTCAAATTTGAAATGTGAGGACGCCAGGAACAAAAAGTCCAAGACACGTAGTTGGAAGACCCAGCGAGTTTTCCAAGGTGGGGTGATATGTCCGGAATTGTTTAACCTCTACCTCTCCTGAATTCCAACCCCTCCAGACGCCATTGAGATTATAACGTATGCCGATGATTGTACGATCTTGGAGCCTAGTACCTTCCCTGATGACATTTGTGAAAGGCTGAACACATATTTCTCTGATTTTACCACCTTTTTCTAAATATCCGCCACTAAATCAACGGCAACTCAGTTCACCACATTGGCGGCAGAATTTCATGGTCGATGGTAGCAGAATTCAGATCACCAGCTAGACCAAAAATTCACATCCAACAGTATGTTCATGTGGTCGGCGCATACTACAGCTATCTGCTACGGCAGCGGGTTCTTTCACACCGGATTGATTTGAAACCATTGTGTTTCGGCCCGCGGCTGGCTGCCCACCCACCATCAAACCGTAGGATTCTTGCAGTTCTGAAACATACCAAAAGATTTTTCCAGTACATCAACACAATAGCATGCTTTCGTTGCATTATCGGGTGTTACCGTGAGAGCCATCCTAGGCATTTCAGGAGGGATCTTCAGAAAGAGAGGTCCAACGTTACAAGAGAACCTCTCAATCAACAAGCCTGCCAAGCAGATTTAAATAGCATTCACATGGATGCAGACGCAGATGTATAAACAACCATCGTTTGATTGAGGTGCTCAGAGAACATCCCCCATCTATCACAGCTGACAAGCGTCAGCTCCCATGACAAACCAGAGTAGTTTTCGCTCAACTACGTTCGAAATCGTCGAATCTATATTCTTACAGGTGACATGTCAAAGGGTTGTTAAAGATGTCATGCCAAAGAGTTGGTGAAGATACCAATCCACCGGGTTAGTGAAGATGACATGCTTAGGATCCGACAAATAATTGCATCTTTTGGCGGTCACGCTCTTGTAAAGAAGTACTGCAACGAAAGCATGCCATTGTGTTGCTATACTGCAAGAATCTTTGTCTCCTCATGTAAATGGTCCACTGAAGAAGTGAGGAGGTACCCTGTTGCATTTCTCTGGGCGGAATTCGGACTGGCTTGAATATTTTTCTATCGCGTTGCACTTATATTCGCGGACCACACTGGCTTTGCAGAGCTTACCACAGACCAACCCATCGCGTTATATGCGGTCAACAAGATATGTTTATCTGCACCCCAAATGCTGCCGGCTAGGAACTTGAGGACCTTGTTCCTACATCTCAGCTTGTCGTAGATAGTTGTGACATGCGCGGGCGACATGAACATTCTGTCGAATGTGACCCCTAAAATTTTTGGCCGGTTTGGTGTAGGAATTCTGCTACCATCGACCATGTTCTCACCTCTGCCGTCCATGAGGTGAACAGAGTGGCTGTAGAATTAGTGGCAAATATATTTGCATACTCCTCGCGTGGAAAAAGATGGTAAAATCAGTCAAATAGGAGTTCAGCTTTTCACATATGAAGGTACCTGACGCCAAGATCGACGGGGCTTGCACTTCTTGTTCCTGAATTCCACGTGCGACTAGCGTTCACACATATAATTAATTATCCAACGTTTCAGACTTGGCCGGAGAATTGTCTGCTCAATGTCCTTAAACAGAATGGAGTGCCTGACAGTATCATCGCTGTTCTATCACACGGCTTATTCTGGTTGAGTCCGCTGTTCTATCATAACCGTTGAGTGACATAACCGTTGTCTACAATTCACTTATTCCTGCTCCAATGTTGCAACTCTTCAGATGATTTAACCACTTGTTCTGCTTATGCCCACCGACCAACCTCTTAACTTCTAGTGTCAGCTCACTGGCTCTGGGCTCACTGGGATTGGCACAACGAAGCTCATTACACTCTTTTGACACTCTCCGCTAGTTTTGGTAGGTGCATCCTAATTGTCCGTACAAAACGTAGAGCTATCAATTTGCCACTCTGGTCTTTTCCGAGGACCGAATGTCACAATTCATGATGAGCATTACAATCTCCATCAGGCACCATAATTACCTTTCGCAGTGCTGTCCCCAGATAATTACTTCATTCGTCCAACCTGTATTTTCCCATGAACTAGGTGATTACAGCTATCAAGGCGAGGCCCTTATGGGCCCTTTAAAACAAAGTACCATCCATGTACGGAATTGTGTGCGTAGAAACACACATTACGATGTCAGTCAGTTATGATGAAAAGGATAATGGAATGTTTGCATATAAAATCTAAATTCACAAAAAATAGAAGAATAGTAAAATATACTACCGGAGCACAGATGAAAACGCAATCGCATAACAATGACAATTTATATCCCAATAGGACGTAGGGTTACCAAATTTAAAGCATATTTATTGACAATTGTAACTTTACAGTTGCACCTAAAACACGTAATTCGAGCAAATCTGTGGAAATGACAACTTAAATCACGCTTGCTTTTTAAAATCAGTTAAGCTCAATTTACATATAAAAAAGTTCCACCCATGGCACAATAATACTGGTACTACACCAAAAACAGCTGATTACCTACTAGTAGTTGTCAAAATGCATTATTGTGAATAAACCCACATACTAAACGTAAACAAAAAATTCAAAGTAATGCGTTGGTTGCGAATGCATGTTGACGTTTAGTAACACCTTATTCCGCCATGGTTCTACCAACAAAATAACATTATTTCTGCCTATAACAGTTTAATGCACGTAAAGGATTATTACGAAATGAAAACATTCGAACCAATTAGTTCTATAACGATTTTAATTGGATTTTGTTTTTTAAATGTTTATCGTAAATCTTATTGGAATTACCCAGGTAATCACATCTAGCACGTATCTAGTAAAATATATCGTAAAATAGAATACGTTAATTTAGAATAAATAACACTGTGCTACAGTGAAAATTTGCAGGGGTTCTAATGCATAAATTCGGTTTTGTGGGAGTCCACAGAAGACGAAAATGCCTTTGGTTTCTTTGGGTCACTTCGGTTTTTCATTTTATAACGGTAAATGTAGTGAAAAATGAGCTTTCTTGGATTTTCAACTTTAAACGGACATTACTTCTTTTTTCCACAACCGATTTGCACACACTGTTTTTCATTATAAAGGGGAGAGTATGCCTTTCGAGCAAGCCATAGATTTTTAAAATCGGTTAACAAATGGCTAAGTAATAGTGGTTTAAGTGTGACAAAAACGCATTAAAAAACAGTAAAATGTTTTTCCTTGTGCTCTAGGCTGCGTAAATGACACCTAACAGTACAATTATTTAGAGCTAGCAAGTAGGAAATTTAGTTGGCTTTCCAAAATGGGTAAAAACCAACCAAATCCGTTGAAAAATTAATGCGTTATGGCATTTTTTGTGTTTCAACTTTTTGGTTTTTTTTTTCATATTTTCCTTTCCTAAAGAAGTAATGTCCGTTTAAAGTTGAAAATCCAAGAAAGCTCATTTTTCACTACATTTACCGTTATAAAATGAAAAACCGAAGTGACCCAAAGAAACCAAAGGTATTTTCGTCTTCTGTGGACTCCCACAAAACCGAATTTGTCCATCAGAAATCCTGCAAAAAATTTTTGTCCACTTTTGTATCACAGTGTAATTAGTTGGATATTTTGACTGATTGGAATAATATTGAATTTTAAATTCAATATTATAACCCGTTTCCACGGTACGTCGTTCGTTCTCTATTCGTCGTTCGACCCTCAAATACGAATAAATTACTTGATTCCCCATACAAAATTCTGAGAACGAACGAAGATTTTTCTATGTTGTTCAAGTAGAAATACTCTCCGAACAACGATAAAATATGTCCCATCCCTAACAAATGAGAGAATTTATCGAAAATAATAATTATGACATGTCTAAATTCAAAATTGAAAAATTTGTTGAAAACACAAAAACTTTTAGAACAAAGGAAAAATATGAATGAAAATTAATGAACTAAACATTTTATATAGATGCAGAAGGAAGATGGTTGTGTTTCCTTCTTAATTCCACACACATTTCTTGTCCATTAGTTCAAAATCGCGTAAAAAATCAGAAACAAAAAGGAAACAAATAACTGAAAGTCTGTATACACAAACATTGTTTTGACATGTCTCTCTCTCTTTAATTATGAAAATAGAAAAATATAAAAATGTATTGAAAATACAAAATTATTCAGAATTTATGGAAAAAATTAATGAAATGTGTGTAGATAAATATAAAAGATACATTTGAAGGAAAGTCTACTGTTTTTCCTATTCATTTAATGTATATTTTATGTGTTTTCGGTTCAAATTTTCGTGAAAACAAGGAAACAAATATGAAGGAAATTTTGTTTATGTTTCTGTTAATTACGAATGGTGTCGTGGAAACGGGTTAATTCGTGTACGTCGTTCGACAGGCGAACAACGTAATTGAAACGCTCGTGTGAACATGACATTACTTACAGTACATTTAGAATATGCTGGGTTTAGCAAATCCAGTGGATTTAAGTAGACAGTTTCACACAATATACTGTCGAAATCGCTTTTAACTACGGTCAATGGACCGACGGAATTTGTCGCTATATCCGATATGTCGTTATGAACGATATTTGTTTGGTGAGCGCAAAGTTGTCCCCAATCCATTGAAGACGGCTCGATGACAGCCCTTTGCGATCATCGACGATATTTTCACACAAATATCGCAAAACTCGTACACGACCAGTCGAGCGACAAGGTAAGAGAAGTTGTCTTCACGGACGATAGAATGGACTTTAACTTGCACCAAGGCACATTGCAAGACTTTTTCGATGATGAAATGGTCATCGCAGATTCAATTTCCAACTGGGTTGTTTTCGTCACTTATACATACACACATACTAAAACATTGATGGAAATTCTTGAGCGACGCTGCTCTAGATCATGAAGATCTCTCTCTAGATCATGAAGATCTCTCCTGACGTGTCTGGATGGGTAAGCCTAACCACTAAATCGTGACACTGCGATAACATCCATGCAGGCACCGGTAAAACCTCATGAAGATGGTCCACTAGTGTCACGTTGGGCACCCTGTTGCAGCCCTCACGACGGTATTCTGACAGGTTTGAATATTCTTCCACTGCATAGCGCTAACATTTGCATAACACGCTGGCCCAGCATAGCTTACCATAGACCGTCATATTGCTTTTTAAGAGGTCAAAGGTTTCTTTGTCGGAAAGCCAAGTGCTGCCGGCAAGCGACTTGAGAACCTTGTTCCTACTTCTGATCTTATCGCAAATAGCTGTAGCTTGCGCGAACGACTTAAACATGCTATCGAACTTTATTTTGAGGTAGTTATTAGTCGGAATCAGTACACCATCTAGCAATATGTTCAGTGGGAGTCTCATTTCAACCGTCATCAATACATTATCTGCAAACCATCAACATACCAAGTTTCCAATTACCTACAAATCGTTCAGTAACTACTTATTTTCCCGAGTCGTCAGAGCAATGATAACCACAATATTGAAAGTGAGAAATCTCCCGCAAGTGAACATTTATAATTTGGGTGAATGAATGTGATCAGCACGTCCACCTTGCACTCAAAAGGTCTGGTGTTCAAGCGCTGAACATCAAAATGTTAGCTTACATTTCCTTAGTATTTCAGTCATGAAAAACTTCTCTACAAGTGGTGTCGTAAGATGGGTCCCATATCATTGAGCCATTATGAATCGGCGTGTATTTGATATGAGAAAAGTCTCCCTTGCCCCTTCAGGGGTATTGCAGGAACATACATGCGTATGTAAACTAAAGTTATTCAATAATAACAAAGCTTACGGCGACAATTGTTTTATTCGACCATTAGCTGTTGTGGTGTTCAGATCACTTTGTTCGCTGCTTGAAGTTAATTGTAAATTTAAATTAGACGAAATAAAACAAGAGTGTTATCTGCCTAATCTTAAATACTTATTATAATATTGTGATTGAACTTTGACCTATTTAAAAGTGTCTGCTGTGAATTTTGTTGTTATTATCATTAAATGGTAAATATGTATGTTAAAGATAAAAAGTTAATGTAAAATGTTATGTTTTTAATGTTGGTTAGTAGGTCAAATGCGTAGCTATTTGAAATAAAATTTGAATTCCAAATACATTTAGGCCGAAGTATATTAAAAAGGGTAAAATCGACAATTAAAAATAAATTAATGGCCTGTTTCACTAAGACGATTCGTATTCAAGTTCGTTCGAATTACGGCCAAACTTTTGTTTTCTGAAAATATTTGATTTGATTATGTTTTCAATTAAACACAATTTTTCCCAGCAACAGGAGTTGGGTAGTAATTCGAACGAAATTGAAATGTACCCAGCATGGTGGAATAAGAAGGTGTTACATCAAATCATGCAAAACGTCAAATTTGATCGCAATAATGCATTACTGTGAATTGCTTTTTTACATTTTGTATGTGATTTTATTCACAATAATGCATTTTGACAACTGGTATAAAGATCAGCTGTTTTGCCGCTGTACCTGTATTATTGTGCCATGGTACCCAGCTAAAAGTTTGCATCCGCGAATGCAATTGAATCACTACAAGTGTACAGTACAAGTGCCGTTGGAGTACGTCTTTTTCTATGAATTCACTTATTAATTTTACAAGGGAGCTAGAATGCACTTCATTTTGCTTCCACAGCACACAACTAGGATGCACTCCATTCCAAAATCACAGGTTTTAAGCCCTAAAGTATTGATGGCCAAAACACACACATTTGCAGATTATAGATACATTGAGCTTGTGTGAGTATAAAAATCCGAACGACCAACATTAGTATTACACTAACAAAACAACGTTCTTCTCATCGACTGATTTGCAAAATGTAAACAACACGCCAACCTAAAGGCCTGGGTACATAAGCTGCCTCGCCTGGTCGCCATGCTTCGAAATTCGAAATTTGCTCTGCCTTCTTTATTCTTTAATTTTTATTATGTCAGAAATGAAGCAGGAAAGCAAGGCAAGCAGGCGAGGCAGCTTATGTAGACTTGTGTCGTTCCGGAACGAACTAGTTCAAAGGAACTACTCCACAAAAGGAACGACCGGTACTAGGTCCGACTATGCAGTTCAGCTAGTTCCTTTTTCTCCCTCGTTCGTTTTTCTCCCATTCTTTTTGCTCTTCTCTTTCAGTTAGTTCCATCAGTTCATTTAACATCAGTTGTCTCTCTCTCCTCTCCCTGTCTTCTATTAGTGAATAAGAAATCTCATAGTGTCATTTCGTTTTTCATTTCTTCTAAACTGATCTTTGCCGAATTAAAAAACAATTGAGATATTTTTAATTAACAAAATGATTGTAAATTTGTTTTAAATATTTGTAAACTACCATGAAGAAAGTCGAAAAAATTTATTTTTCTTTTGTTTTGATGAAGAAGAAGCACGAACGATATGAACTGAGTGAACGAGTATGAGTGTGGGTATACATATAAAGGGTGGTACTAAAAGGAACTATGGAACTAACTGAACGACCTAGTTCCTTTTGCGGAACGGAACGGAAAAGATCGAACCTTTTACGAACGAGATTGCCCAACTCTAAGCTTATGTACCCAGGCCTTAACGAAGCCACACGAAGATGTTTATAGTACGGTTATATATAACCGGATTTAACAAACCCACTGGGTTTCAAATGTCAACTCCTTTGCGTATACATACGTCAAATAAATCCTCATTAAGAAGGTTAACCCTGCAAAAGGCTATAATATAAACATGGCCTTACTCTATAAAGCCCTAAACACATCCAACGTTTGAGTAAAGTTTTGTGTCATTTCTAGTAGATGAATAAAAGACAAAGTGCTGCCAAGTTTCATTTTTTCTTTATTCTTCTACCAGAAATGACACAAAACTTTACTCAAACGTAGGATGTGTTTTCAGCTTTAAGCGCTCGGCACATACAACGCGTTGAGCGTCGCGGTACAACAACCACATGAAAAAAGTGTAAGTGATGCCAAGTTTTTTGAAAAACAACAATGTGGCCGACGCATTAAAGTTAAACATAATTTAACTTTTTTGGGACAACGGGTGTCCCAACGTGTCACTAAACGCACCGTATGTGCCGAGCGCTTTAGGGTCCAAATTTAATCTGTCCATTGAGCGTTATTTTACGCGGCCACACGACAACCACTTGAAAAAAGTCTAAAGCCCTAAACACATCCAACGTTTCAGTAAAGTTGGACGTCATTTCTGATAAAAGATTAAAGAAAAATTCGATCTATAATGCCTTGCTCTTTTATTCTTTAATCATAAATGACGACCAACTTTACTGAAACGTTGGATGTGTTTTCGGCTTCAAAATTGACCGATTGTGCCAAGACATTTAAGCTGAAAACACATCCAACGCTTGTGTAAAGTTTTGTGTCATTTCTGGTAGATGCAAAGTGCTGCCAAGTTTAAATTTTTCTTTATTCTTCTACCAGAAATGACACAAAACTTTACTCAAACGTTGGATGTGTTTTCAGCTTTAACGCCCAGTTACATAAGCTGCTGGTTTTTTGCT
Organism: Musca autumnalis; assembly: GCF_047663935.1. Classification (NCBI taxonomy): domain Eukaryota; kingdom Metazoa; phylum Arthropoda; class Insecta; order Diptera; family Muscidae; genus Musca; species Musca autumnalis. The sequence continues at coordinate 119,301,435 of NW_027411755.1, read as the reverse complement.
CCGCTTCATTCCTGATAAAAGACTAATGAAGGTCGATCCAATATCGAACTATGTATCTTGCCCTTTTCTTCTTTATTATTTTATTAGAAACTAGCAAATACCCGCTACTTCGTATGCGGAAAGGGCATAAAATATATATGAACTCTGTTCTGTTGTATTAAAACCTATTTTAAATACCAACATTTAATCGATTTAATTCCTTTAATTCCAAAAAAACATATCTGCCGTATCGCACCCCTACACAGCTACCATATTTTTTATTTCGGATTTCCAAAACTACGACCTCATATCACAGACATACACCAACCGCGACTCATATTGCAAATTTCAGACTTGACTTCTGGTTTTACTCCTTCACTTACACAGCATTCCCTCCCAATACGAATTTCCAAACACTAAACTTTCTCTCACCGCTTCACAACAACAATAACGCACATTCACAATTCAAGGTTCTAGCTTCAGCGGTTTCGCCAAGAACCCGAATAGGTTCGTAAAATTTTCGAAATATATCCCCATATAACTGTACCCCACGACTTAGTGTTTTTTAAAAATAGAACAAATCTATACTGTCCAATTTTCTTTACATTTGGACCTTGAATACTCAGAGGATATAAAAGCTTTATTTAAAAAATGTCTACTTCAATCCACTTTTATTAGAAGAGGTATTTTGAAGACTTAGAGCATTTTGAAGATTTTATGCACATTTTCCAACCGAACTCCGAACTTTATCTCCAAGTTCAGAGTGATCTTCATAACAAATATTTTTCCATTTCGTATTTTTTGTCCAAATTATATAATCCAAGCTTTGTTCCTACACCCAACACCAAATTTAGTACCATTTAGTACTTTTCGTTCACCTATAGTAGGCATTTCTCACTTTAACCGTTTACACAATACCAAAATGGTTTTGGTACCAACATGTTATCAAACTTTTCGTACACATAATTAAAGGTTTCAAAGCTTACTTCCTTATACTCAACATATATCCCGACCTCAATTCACTTTTCCAGCTTTATATGTTCCACTGAAAGCAATTATATTACTATTTAGTACTTTTTGTATAAATAAGTGCGAATTTTCAAAACTTCATCCCTACCTCCACTCTAAACAACAATTGGTAATCTAATACCGAATTTCAAATTTAAAAATTCCACCCCTTTACAAAATCACAAATTGTACAAAATTCTGTACCATATAGCAAATACCAAAAGGTACCAAATTTTGTACTATTTGCCACTTATCGTACACGGCTTTCCAAAAACAACTTGCATAACTCACTTCTTTCGTTCACCTAAATCCAAATTATAGCCAATGTACTTTCATTTAGCACTTTTTCATAAGTACGAATTTCCAAAGTAACCGCAATCCTACACTCCAACAGTAATCTGTTCACGCAAATACAAATTGTATCGAATTTAGAACCATTTAGTACTGCTTCGTGCACATTAGTATGATTTTCTAAAGTTACCTCCATATCTCAATTCTAATTCTAACAGTAATCTTAATTCCAAGTTTCACTCACTACCATTTAGGTCTTTTCGACCTTTGGTACACCTTTCTTACTCTTTATCAGTGACCCTTATTCCAAATTTCAGCACTCTTCGTTAATTCAAATCCAAATTGTACTATATTTAGTACTTTTCGTACCCTTATAGTTCGAATTTCCAAAAACCTTTCATCGCTTCTCTCCATCAGTGACCCTCATTCCAAATTTCAAGATTCTAGCTCTATCCGTTCACCTAAATCCAAATAGTACTAAATTGAGTACCATTTAGTACTTTTCGTACACTAGTAGGTAGAATTTCCAAAAACCTTTTTTTGTTACTCTCCATTAGTAACTCCATTTCAAATTTCAGGATTCCAGCTCTATCCGTTCACCCAAGTCCAAATTGTACTAAATTTAGTACCATTTAGTACTTTTCGTACCCTTATAGTTCGAATTTCCAAAAACCTTTCATCGTTATTCTTCATCAGCGACTCTCATATCAAATTTCAGGATTCCATCTCTATCCGTTTACCGAAATCCAAATTGTACTAAATTTAGTACCATTTAGTACTTTTCGTACCCTTATAGTTCGAATTTCCAAAAACCTTTCATCAGTACTCTTCATCAGTGACCTTCATTCCGAATTTCAGGATTCCTGCTCTATCTGTTCACCCAAATCTCAATTGTACTAAATTTAGTACCCTTTTGTACTTTTCGTACACTTATAGTTCGAATTCCCAAAAACCCTTTGGTACATCTTTCTAGCTCTCCATCAGTTACCCTCATTCCAAATTTCAGAATTCTAGCTCTTACCGTTTGCCTAATACAAAGGGTACCATATTTAGTACCTTTTAGTACTTTTCGTACACTTCTAGGTCGAATTTCCAAAAACCCAGCCTTATCTCACCCCTACACCCCAACAGCAACCTACACCCAAAATTTCAACTTTCTAGCTTCAGCGGTTTCGTCTGGGCGCTGATGAATCAGTCAGTCAATCAGGCAGTCAGTCAGTCACTCACCTCACTACTCTTTTATATATATAGACTAGCAAATACCCGCTACTTCGTATGCGGAAAGGGCATAAAATATATATGAACTCTGTTCTGTTGTATTAAAACCTATTTTAAATACCAACATTTAATCGATTTAAATCCAAAAAAACATATCTGCCGTATCGCACCCCTACACAGCTACCATATTTTTATTTCGGATTTCCAAAACTACGACCTCATATCACAGACATACACCAACCGCGACTCATATTGCAAATTTCAGACTTGACTTCTGGTTTTTCTAATTCACTTACACAGCATTCCCTCCCAATACGAATTTCCAAACACTAAACTTTCTCTCACCCCTTCACAACAACAATAACGCACATTCACAATTCAAGATTCTAGCTTCAGCGGTTTCCCCAAGAACCCGAATAGGTTCGTAAAATTTTAGGATTCCAGCTCAATCCGTTCACTCAAATCCAAATTGTACTAAATTTAGTACCATTTAGTACTTTTCGTACCCTAATAGGTAGACTTTACAAAAACCTTTGATTGTTACTTTTCATCAGTGACCTTCATTCCAAATTTCAATATTCCAGCTCTATCCGTTCACCCAAATCCAAATTGTACTAAATTTAGTACCATTTAGTACTTTTCGTACCCTTATTGTTCGAATTTCCAAAAACCTTTCATCGTTATTCTTCATCATCGACTCTCATTTCAAATTTCAGTATTCCAGCTCTATCCGTTTACCGAAATCCAAATTGTACTAATTCTAGTACTATTTAGTACTTTTCGTACCCTTATAGTTCGAATTTCCAAAAACCTTTCATCTTTATTCTTCATCAGCGACTCTCATTTCAAATTTCAGGATTCCACCTCTATCCATTCACCCAAATCAAAATTGTACTAAATTTAGTACTTTTCGTGCACATACAGTTCGAATTTCCAAAAAATTTTCTTTGTTGCTCTCCACCAGTGACCCTCATTCAAAATTTCAGGATTCCAGCTCTATCCGTTCACCCGAATCCAAATTGTACTAAATTTAGTACCATTTAGTACTTTTGTTAATCTTCATCAGTGAGCCCTCATTCCAAATTTCAGGATTCCAGCTCAATCCGTTCACTTAAATCCAAATTGTACTAAATTTAGTACCATTTAGTACTTTTGTTAATCTCCATCAGTGGCCCTCATTCAAAATTTCAGGACTCCAGCTCAATCCGTTCACCGAAATCCAAATTGTACTAAATTTAGTACCATTTAGTACTTTTCGTACCCTTATAGTTCGAATTTCCAAAAACCTTTCATCGCTTCTCTCCATCAGTGACCCTCATTCCAAATTTCAAGATTCTAGCTCTATCCGTTCACCTAAATCCAAATAGTACTAAATTGAGTACCATTTAGTACTTTTCGTACACTAATAGGTAGAATTTCCAAAAACCTTTCTTTGTTACTCTCCATTAGTAACTCCATTTAAAATTTCAGGATCCCAGCTCTATCCGTTCACCCAAGTCCAAATTGTACTAAATTTAGTACCATTTAGTACTTTTCGTACCCTTATAGTTCGAATTTCCAAAAACCTTTCATCGTTATTCTTCATCAGCGACTCTCATATCAAATTTCAGGATTCCAGCTCTATCCGTTCACCCAAGTCCAAATTGTACTAAATTTAGTACCATTTAGTACTTTTCGTACCCTTATAGTTCGAATTTCCAAAAACCTTTCATCGTTATTCTTCATCAGCGACTCTCATATCAAATTTCAGGATTCCATCTCTATCCGTTTACCGAAATCCAAATTGTACTAAATTTAGTACCATTTAGTACTTTTCGTACCCTTATAGTTCGAATTTCCAAAAACCTTTCATCGTTATTCTTCATCAGCGACTCTCATATCAAATTTCAGGATTCCATCTCTATCCGTTCACCCAAATCTCAATTGTACTAAATTTAGTACCCTTTTGTACTTTTCGTACACTTATAGTTCGAATTCCCAAAAACCCTTTGGTACATCTTTCTAGCTCTCCATCAGTTACCCTCATTCCAAATTTCAGAGTTCTAGCTCTTACCGTTTGCCTAATACAAAGGGTACCATATTTAGTACCTTTTAGTACTTTTCGTACACTTCTAGGTCGAATTTCCAAAAACCCAGCCTTATCTCACCCCTACACCCCAACAGCAACCTACACCCAAAATTTAAACTTTCTAGCTTCAGCGGTTTCGTCTGGGCGCTGATGAATCAGTCAGTCAATCAGTCAGTCAGGCAGTCAGTCAGTCACTCACCTCACTACTCTTTTATATACAGTCAACCAAAAAAGTCTACATACACCCTATAAATCTCGGGTTTTAAGGGTAAGGAAGCATTTTTATGGAAATCCAAGTACATAGATCTATTTCATATCCCTAATAAACAATATTACATACAACAAAAAGATATTCCATAATACGAATAACGGTGAATTCTATAAAAATTAAAAAATTAATAGGGAAAAAGTGTACATACACCCAATGAAATATTAAGATTACCGTAAAATTTATGGAATAAGCAATACAAATTTTACTTTTTATTGCTTTATCGAATGTCTCTGGTTGTCTATGATATTTTTTAGACAAAATAGGAACATATTTGTGCTTTAATTGACGTTTTTTAAAATTACCGTAAAATTTATGGAATAAGCAATCCCAATTTTACATTTCATTGCTTTATCGAATGTCTCTGGTTGTCTGTGATATATTTTGGACAAAATAGGAACATATTTGTGGATTAATAGCCGTTATTTAATGTCAGACTTCGCGTATAGCTCGTTAAGGCGGACCCTTGCAGATTTCTTTGAGTTTTTCAGTCAGGTAGTTTATGAAACCCCAGGAAATACAGTGGGACTAATTATTTTGAGATCCTAGAGCGCTTTGATGTTGTTCTCATGGATAATATATGCTCCTGAGCTTCGCTAAATATGCGAATTCCTGAGTTTTTCCATAAATTTTATAGTTTTCACAGCATTCCAACGGCCAAATTACAAGCAAGAACGTTGGAATTACCTTGTAGTACATTTTTGGACCTTAACTCAATCAGAAATGTACAACATTATTCTACAAACTCGCTCCTAAATTGTCCAAAGCATCAAACTAAAAGCACCACCAAAGAATGCATGCAATTTGTATGAAATGTACACTGTTAACTAGTATGCCCTCGTATTATGATCGTTAGGGTCACTTGAAGCGCTTAAATGTCGGATACTTTTACATTGCTGATTCAAGGGATGCTCGAGGATTGTACCAGACCTTATTACAAGGTAATTCGAAGGCTTCTGCATGTAATTCACCCCTTGGAATGTTGTGAAAACTATAAAATTTATGAAAAACTCAGGAATTCACATATTTAGCGAAGCTCAGGAGCATATATTATCCATAAGAACAACTTCAAAGCGCTCTAGGATCTCAAAATAATTAGTCCCACTGTGTTTCCTGGGGTTTCATAACTACCAGACTGAATAACTCAAAGAAATCTGCAAGGGTCCGCCTTAACGAGCTATACGCGAAGTCTGACATTAAATAACGGCTATTAATCCACAAATATGTTCCTATTTTGTCCAAAATATATCACAGACAACCAGAGACATTCGATAAAGCAATAAAATGTAAAATTGGGTTGCTTATTCCATAAATTTTACGGTAATTTTAATATTTCATTGGGTGTATGTACACTTTTTCCCTATTAATTTTTTAATTTTTATAGAATTTACCGTTATTCGTATTATGGAATATATTTTTGTTGTATGTAATATTGTTGATTAGGGGTATGAGATAGAACTATGTACTTGGATTTTCATAAAAATGCTTCCTTACCCTTAAAACCCGAGATTTATAGGGTGTATGTAAACTTTTTTGGTTGACTGTATATAGATGAAGCAGAGCAAAAAAAGGCAGCCTATGTAAACAGGATTTTAACGCCGTTTTTACTTTCTTTCTGGTGTAATTGGGCCTTTATTTACTTTACTTTAATCTTAATTTTATTCAAATCTTATTAAATTCAAATCGCAATAATGTATTGTGACAGGTAAGTTTATAGGCAGCTTGGCTTTATGTGTGACCTATATTTGGATCATGAGTTTTACTATATGATAGAAATTATTTGTTTTGATGACCTTGCATTATTTACAAATACATATTTAGAACTCTTCACAAACCCTCCGTTAAATTTTTGAACAACAAATTATTAGATTATTTTTATGTGACTGATAAGAGTAATCGTTTGTTACTATTAAAACAACAATGGCCCACACATTCATAATATCAGCTAATAAAATCAATTTGTTTCATTTTATTTATAAATAAATACAATACAACTTTCAAGTGACGCATCATCTGACAAATACCACAATCCTTCAAGAAAATTAATCTAAACATCAACCCATTAAGTTTTATAGAACGTAGGGAATCATTGCTATCTAGAGTCCGCTGCTTCCTACACGAAAATCCGAAATTAATAGAAAAGAGGATATTATGACACTATTGGTCTGTTCCTTTACTTTAAAAAATGGTAACAGTGGCAAGAAATGGTAAAAGTGGTGAACTAGTCTCATATAAAATGTATGCTTGTTGAAGTAAAGGAACGCTTTGCAGGTTAAAAATGGTAAGAAATGGTAACCTCAGGCAGGTAAAGGAACAGAGCTTATAAAATTAAATGGCAAGAATGTTATTTTACATAAGTCCCAATTTACATTAGGCGAGTTTACTTGCGGCAATTGTCAGTTTGATGGAGAGAGAGGTGAGGCATATGGTAACCCTTTGCTTCTCAGCCCCCTCTCTCACCAACAAACTGACAATTGCCGCAAGTAAACTCGCCTAATGTAAATTGGGACTAAACTGAGCTTGGAATAAGGATGAATTTTGCACTGTGTTCTCACCTTTAAATCCGTAAAAACATTACAGTACATTTAGACTATGCTGGATTTAGCAAATCCATTGGATTTAAGTTGTCATTTTCATACAATATATGTCAAATGAAACGAGACAATGCGCTTAATCATCGAATAAGTGTATAGTCTAAAAAGCGTTTTTACCTTGAGGATTTAATTGACGTATACGCAATGGAATTGACATACTAAATCCCGTGGATCCAATCCAATCATATGTAAACGTATTATCCCAGCAAAAAATTTTGGAAGTGGTGCAATGTGGAATTATGATTTCACTACATCCTCCGATGCAGTCCACACGGAGTTATGAAAAATGTACTCCATTTGATAGATTTTAGAAGCACTTGCTTAAAGATCAGGAGATAAAGCAACTCGGTTTTATGATCCCTACATCTTTTCTTCCAAAGAAAGAAGAAAAATGTATAAATTTCGAAGAATTTGTTATAAAATAAAGAAATACAAACAAGACGGAAATTCTTTATATCTTATAGTACGTTTAGACTTATAAATCCACTCGATTTGAAATGTCAATCCCATAGCGTATACGTCAAATTAAATCCAGTGGATCTGTAACTAGGATTTATTTGACGTATACCCTATGGAATTGACATTTTAAATCGAGTGGATTTATAAGTCTAAACGTGGTATTAGAATAAATAAAATACATTTATTATTTGTGTAAAACAGTAATATTAAGAACTTTATTTCATTAACACAAATTATAAAAATTCTCCACTAAATTTAATCGTGACTGGGTTTACTTCCTCTGCTCTGCATTTTACGCCACCGCAATTGATTTTACTTCATCATCTAATGCTTGGTTTACATTTACGAAATCCACTCGATTTCAACTGTCAAATCCATAGTCTGTGTTTAGACACACAAATTTCTCGGGAAAGTAAATTGAGTTTTTTGGGAGAAAGCGGAGAGGAAAGAGCTCCTCAATACTCTTTCCTACCCCCTATTGCCTGAAAACTGAATTTACTTTCCCGAGAAATTTGTGTGTCTAAACACGGACATAGGTTAAACGTCAAATGAAACCCAGATGAGATTTCATTTGACGTTTGAGCTATGGAATTGGCAGTTGAAATCGAGTGGATTTCGTAAATGTAAACCAAGCATAAAACGGTTTGTATACATATTGCCCTCGCACTCCAGTTCAGATTTCGAAATGAACTCCAACTCCACTCCAAAACTAATTTCCGTCTCGTGAATTACCGCAATGTTGGCAACTTCAGTTTGTATTTCTTTATTTTTTAAAAAATTCTTAGAATTTTTGTATTTGGAACATTTACTGCTCGTATGGATCAACAATCTGGCTTTCTTATAGGGATATTTAAGCATGTGCTTATAAAATGTATCGGACGGAGTGCATTTTTCGTAACTAAGGCCCGTTATTACATCCTTTCTGTACTTAAATATTGGCCGGTATCGGTCAGTTAACCCATTTTTTATTTTTACATGTTTACTTTAAGAATGAGTGTCAGATAAATTAAAAGGAACTTTGTGTTCCTTTTAAAATTTAAACTGCGCCCGAGAGTATGCTGCACCAAAAGCAACAAAAAATTGTCAGTAAATTCAAATCAACCAATCAGATTTGAGAAAACTTGAGGTATACAGATTTTTTGCTTGATATTGCCATATTTTTACAAAATATAACATTTAGTTTAAATGGAAGATGTAATAACAAATCCCTTGTAATGCGAACTTTATTCCTTACTTTTCTTAAAGTAAGGTATAACAAAAATGGACTTTAAAGACAAGATGTAAGAATGGGCCTAAGTATTTAAAATATATTTAAAAAACTCCCCAATTTCACAGAAAATATTATAAACTCGGTAACTCTTTCATTGCCAGCATCATCATGTATATTCTTTATGTTTGGTATGCATCTTTTATGTGAACATTTTAAAGTATTTACAGAGGAAAAATAACCCAAATGAACGAGCAGCAGCAGTTTTAGTTTTGAAATGAATGAAAAAAAGAACAAAAGAGTATGAACAAGAATCCCTCTACATTGGCTTTCAAATGACAAACGTCATTTTAGAAAATGAAATTTTCCCCCAACACAATGCCCCCTCTCCCCCATTTAGTCCCATTTTATATACCCTATACTGGACTATAAAAGTAAATATGATTGAGCTGCAATAACAATAACGAAAACATCAAAAAGAGAAAGAGATATTAAGTGGGTGGCATTTCATTCGAATAAAAACAAAGGCGTGTTTATTTAAAGCTCTTGCTGTCGTTGGAGAGAATAACTAAAAAGAGGGGAAAATAAAAAGTGAAGGAGACTGCGCCTTTCCGAATTCTCTTGTATCTCTCTTCTACTCATCATATTTCGTTCTGACGACTATTACAATCAGAGATGGATAATGTCATGGTACAATCATTAAAAGGTAGGGCACAGCAAACATCTGATTACAATTTTTTTCTGAGGTCCTCCTATTGTGTCAAAACAGTTTTGACAAACTTGACAAACGGCAAAATAAATTTATTCAAAATCAAATTGAATACATACATACAAAAACAAATATAGAAGATGTACAAATTTGAAAACAGAAATGACGTGTGCTTACATTAAACAATGGGGCCAGATGAGTGGAATATGCTGTGGCTATGTGTTGTGATTGCAGCTTACCGATGTCCAACTTCCGTGTTGTGTCTGTTCGTAACAATATGGTGATCCGAGTCCATGTTAGCTCGTCGTAACGATGAATGTCGAGATGCATAAATCTGGTACTGCTAACTGTCATGTTTTTGTCGCTGCGAAGTCTATCAACCTGATTCCTTTGGCAGATGTTTCACAGGGAAAACTGAATTTTCGGACGGTTGGACCAAAGATATTCTCCTTTCCAATTTCGGCATTAAAATCGCGTAAAATAAATGTAATGTCATGTGCAGGACAACAATCATGCGTTTCTTCTAAGCGCTCGTAAAATATATCTTTGGTCTGGGGCCATTAGGTGTTGTTGTGACGCCTTACCCAATGCATCGTATTTCCTGTATGGGAGTAATATTAGTCTTGTATTTTTCAAGTACATATTCCAAAGCGTAAACTGCACCTTCTATGAAGATTCCGAACATTTCAGGTGCAGATTCGCTGTTTGTAATCCATACAACTTTTGCGAGGTCGTCAACTTAAGAGCGGGTTGTTTTCTGTTTCTTTGTTTTTCATAATACGATCTTTTGGAGGCATGAGTTATCTATCTTAAATTACAAGGGCAAATTCAAAATTCCTGAAAGCGACAATTCGCGTTATTTGTGGCTATACCAAAACGTGGACATACATATACATATAAATATTTCAATTTAAATATTTGACAATATTTCAAATAAACAAAACCTGTTGCATTTATTATTAGTCATTTGAAGTTATAAGCAAACCGGCATCAGAGTTGTTTTTTTATAATTTCATGAACCTGCCCAACCTTCTAATAATTGAACCATGGATAATGTGAATTTCTTTGTTTCTATATTCTTTTATCTGAAATGACCCCCAACTTTAATGAAACGTTGGATGTTTTTCCGGCTTTAGTCTAAAAACGTTCTCATTTTATTGGGGTATTTAAGTCGAGTTATCCACTATCGCAATATATGTATCTTAAGGTGGAAACACAATGAAATACGCCGCCTTTTTCACGCTCAGTTTCATGTAAAGGATTAAAGGCAAATAACTACCTAATTCAAATTCTACCGAATTCATTTGAATTAGGTAGCACTTGGCCTTTAATCTTTTATACGGCGTTTAGATTATAGTTTTTTGCAGGGTTAACCTTCTTTATGAGGATTTATTTGAAGTATACACAATGGAAATGACATTTGAAACCCAGACCCACTGGGTTAACCCGGTTATATGTAAACGGCCTATTACTTGAAACTGAGCGTGAAAAAAGCGGAGTATTTCATTGTGTTTCTACCTTAAAAGCCAAAACTCGATGGATTTTTCTTGCTTGCTTCTTGGCTCATTTGAGGTAAAATAGTTAAGCCGAAAATACATCCAACGTTTCAGTAAAGTTGAGCGCCATTTCTGGTAAAAAAAATAAAAAAGCAAGGACAACATAGATAGAATTTTTTTTATTCTTTTATCCGAAAAGACACCATACTTTACCAAAACGCATGGTAGTGGGATTCTGTAACTCATTTTTGCTGTTACCGAAAAAAATCCATAAAGCTGGGTACACATTGTCAGTTTTGAATGACAGCTTTGTTGTTGCTTGCTAGTGTGACCGTTAATTTTTGTCATTCATCATGCAACCACAAAATATTTTGGACAGTTATCGATGATTGCAAAAAATCGTCATACAAAACTGACAATGTGTACTGTACTTAAAATTAAATCGCAAAATTATGACTAAAAACATAAAAAATAGTTGGCATCACTGTTTGTGTCGGTAGAGACTAGCAACTACTTTTTATTCATCGTTATCTTACCGAAAAACTTCGTTAACTATCGAAATTATAACATTTTAATTTTACCGACAATTATCGATAACAGCAAAAATGCGTTACAGAATCCCACTGCAGGTTCGAAAAAAAACAATAGAAAATCAAACCTGAAAATATGCCCGCTTTCTTTCATTATTGCCAATTGTTTCAAACTTCAAGTTTTGTTTATGTTTTTTGTTTTCAAAATTAATAAAATGTTTAAGTTTAACAAATACATATTTTTATGCTAAAAACGTTGCTGCAACAGATGTTGTTGTAACGAGTGATTTGTTAAGAGCTTGATAACTTTTTTTTTAAAAAAAACGCATAAAATTTGCAAAATCTCATCGGTTCTTTATTTGAAACGTTAGATTGGTCCATGACATTTACTTTTTGAAGATAATTTCATTTAAATGTTGACCGCGGCTGCGTCTTAGGTGGTCCATTCGGAAAGTCCAATTTTGGGCAACTTTTTCGAGCATTTCGGCCGGAATAGCCCGAATTTCTTCGGAAATGTTGTCTTCCAAAGCTGGAATAGTTGCTGGCTTATTTCTGTAGACTTTAGACTTGACGTAGCCCCACAAAAAATAGTCTAAAGGCGTCAAATCGCATGATCTTGGTGGCCAACTTACCGGTCCATTTCTTGAGATGAATTGTTCTCCGAAGTTTTCCCTCAAAATGGCCATAGAATCGCGAGCTGTGTGGCATGTAGCGCCATCTTGTTGAAACCACATGTCAACCAAGTTCAGTTCTTCCATTTTTGGCAACAAAAAGTTTGTTAGCATCGAACGATAGCGATCGCCATTCACCGTAACGTTGCGTCCAACAGCATCTTTGAAAAAATACGGTCCAATGATTCCACCAGCGTACAAACCACACCATTCGTGTGGTTGGTTTAATGTCCAATAAAGTAAACTGAGTGCGAAACTTGGTCACAATCGCATTAATTGTTTGCTCACTTGGTCGATTATGTAGACCATAAATCGGACGTAAAGCGCGAAACACATTTCGAACCGAACACTGATTTTGGTAATAAAATTCAATGATTTGCAAGCGTTGCTCGTTAGTAAGTCTATTCATGATGAAATGTCAAAGCATACTGAGCATCTTTCTCTTTGACACCATGTCTGAAATCCCACGTGATCTGTCAAATACTAATGCATGAAAATCCTAACCTCAAAAAAATCACCCGTTAGAAACGCAAATTTATACATATTTCAGTTATCTGGTGCTGTTTCTTCCGTATTAAGACTCTAAAATTCAGCAACATGAACTGGTTGCGTCCATAAAAAATCAGGAGACAGTGGAGAGTGAGCTAAACAAATGCAGCGTGTCGTGTGGTTCCAATGCACATGCCGGGCATGTGTTGGGTGTCGTGGTATCAATTCGGGTCCAAACGAATTGAGCGGCTCCATCATCCGTTAAAACCACTCGTTTTATCTTGACAGTAGGCGTTCTACTGCTGCAATGGATGGGCGGTGGTGATCTCCGAATACAGAATACACACTGTACCATTGTACCATATTGTTTTGGTAGTGAAGGTCTCAGTACATAAACGGCTAGCATTTTTGTTTAAGTAATTTGTAATAAAAGACAAAGAGCACCCTAGTTCGAATTTGTATAAAGGCCTCGACACATAAGAAGCATGGCATTCTGGCTTAAGTCATATCTGGTAAATGACTAAAAACCAAGTTTGACCTAATTCAAATGTGATTCTGAAATCTTTTTATTAGATCGAACTTGGTCTTTAGTCTTTTATCAGATATGACTTCAGCAAGTATGCCATGCTTCTTATGCGTCGAGGCCTTAAAGGTGAGAACAGAATGAAATAAGCCGCTTTTTTCACGCTCAGTTTCATGTCAAAGATTAAAGGCCAAGTACTACCTAATTCAAATGCTGTCTAATTAATTTGAATTAGCTGCCTTGCCCGCTTACCTTGCTTGCTTCTGATAAAAGAATAAAAAAGAAAAGGGCAACCCAGTTCGAAATTTGCTCGGCTTTCTTTATTCTTTTATTTTTATTATGTCAGAAATGAAGCAGGAAAGCAAGGCAGCTTACGTACGCAGGCCTTTAAGTCTTTTACATGAAACTGAGCTGATAAAGCGGCGTATTTCATTGTGTTTCTACCTTAAAGGCCTCGGTACATATGAAGCCTCAAACGCATGCCTTCTTCATTTCTGACATAATAAAAATAAAAGGATTAAGAAAGCCGAGCCATTTTCGAACTACGTTGCCCTTTTCTTCTTTATTCTATTATTTTTATTACAGGTCTTTAACCTGCGTTTACACATGACAGGAACATGCCTGTGTGACGTAGGCGTCCCGACAACTGCAAAAACAGTAGTTATATTATTAATGAAAATCGTTGATTTCTTTTTGTTTTCCGTTCACAAATTTTATTTTTATTCGTGTTCTTTTGTTTTCGACACATTTCAATTATAATCTCACTTATTTTAACAAAAAAAATTTCAAAATTTTTTTTAACGCGTCTGTCTGTGAAATTCCCTTTCCACACTAGAGTGAATTAATTGAAAAAATTGCATGAATTTATGCGTCTCTCGATCGACCTCCATAGTAAAGTAAAGTCATAAAATTGCTGTAGTGGGGAATTTGATTTAAGAACACCTAATTTCATGAATTTTTTTAATGAAATTCACGCTAGTGTGGAACGGAAATGATGACTTTCTGATTGTGTTCTCACCTTAATGGCGTCGGTACAAAAGAAGCATTGCATTCTTGCTTAAAACGCCATTTGCATTAAGCCGAAAACACATCCAAGGTTTGAGTAAAGTTTTGTGTCATTTCTGGTAGGAGAATTAAGAAAAATTTAAGCTTGGCAGCACATTGTCTTTTATTCCTCCACCAGATGTGACGCAAATCTTTACTCAACAGTTGGATGTGTTTTCGACTTAATGGAAATGGTGTTTTAAGCAAGAATGCTATGCTTACCGAAGCCATTAATTCATGGCTGAGGTTCTTTTTCTAGAGTCGAGTCAAATCCATTGGTGGTTGAATCCACCTACGCACTAGGTACTCAAATCTTTGAAAGATTCCAATTTTTCAATGTTTTAATGAAACCTTTCGATGATTTACATTAAAGCCATGTTTACATCGGACAAGTTTTAGTAAAACTCGGTTCCAGTATAAACGTACCTAATATATTAATAATTTTATTTTCTTTACAGAGTCCTTAAACACCGGTTAAGGATATTGCAAAAAGTTCGCAACAAAGATGATGATCACTTTAGTGTTGTTGACACTATTCTTATTCCTCCTACTAATCGTGGGAAAATACTATCGGACTCTACGTTTCTGGAGACGGCAGAATGTAGACACCTTCAGTGCCATAAGTATGAATATTGCTACTAAAAAGAAACATATGGGTCTAGTGGTAAGTGATTTGTATCACACCATGTACAAGAAAAGTAAACCGCTAATGGTTGCTCCGTCGATTTTACTAACCACTGTGATGCTACAAGATTTGAATGCCATACGTGATGTTTTGATAACAAACTTTGAAAATTTTTCCGATCGAGGAGGTTTTGTCAACCATCAGGATCCATTAACTTATACAGTTGTGGCAATGACCTATGAATTGTGGAAACCAACAAGACAAAAATTTACTCCAACATTTACCCCGGCCAAGCTTAAAATGATGTTTCCCATCCTAATGGAAGTTGGGGAACAATTTGTCAAGGTTATCGCCAATCAACTTGATACAGATATTAATGACTTGAACATTGATGATTTATGTTCTCGTTTCACTACCGATGTAATAGGCAACATTGCATTTGGTATTGAATGCAATAGCCTGGCCAATCCTCTCACGGAATTTCGTTTGTACGGAGAAAAAGCCACCGATTTTAATATGCATCCAATATTTCATATTATTGGCGGAAAATATCCCAAACTCTCTAAGCTGCTAAATTTTAAAACGTTCAATAAAGATGTAACAGAATTTTTTACACGAATTGTTCAACAAACTATTGAACACAGAGAAGCTAACAATATCCGCAGAAATGATTTTATGGATATTCTAATTGAATTGAAGAAAACGGAAGATTCAAGTGATGGACTCTCTCTTACTTTGGAAATGATTGTAGCTCAGGTATTTTCATTTTTTGTAGCTGGATTTGGAACCAGTTCTGCCACTCTGTCCTTTGCACTCTACGAGTTGGCAAGAAATCAAGCAATACAGCAGAAAGTACGCAGAGACGTTGAAGAAGTCCTAGCTAAGAATAGTGCTAATGAAATAACATACGATAATCTACAGGATATGGTATATCTTCAGCAAACGATTCGAGGTAAGTAGGATATCCGTAGTTATTATATCAATAGGAAACTTTAAAGGCCGAAATTCAATGGATTTTTCTTGCTTGCTTCGCTTTCTTGGCTTATCATTTCTAGTGGAAAAATGAAGAAACGGCAGAGACAAATTCAAACTAAGTTGCCCTTTCCCTTTTATTTCTTCACGAGAAATAACTTTAGCAAAGCAGAAAATTAAGCAAAGAGACGAATTAAGGACTGGGTACATAAGCTGCCTCGCCTGCTTACCTTGCTTGCTTCTGATAAAAGAATAAAAAAGAAAAGGACAACCCAGTTCGAAATTTGCTCGGCCTTCCTTATTCTTTTATTTTTATTATGTCAGAAATGAAGCAGGAAAGCAAGGCAACCAGGCGAGGCAGCTTATGTACCCAGGCCTTTAGCCTGAAAACACATCCAACGTTTCAGTAAAGTTGGGCATCATTTCTGATAAAAGAATAATGAAATATGCTATCTATGTTGCCCTTGCTCTTTTGTTCTTTTATCACAAACGGCACCCAACTTTGCAGAAACGTTGGATGTGTTTGCGGCTTAGTCATCGGGTTATCTTTCTGATAAATGAATAAAGAACGGCAGAGCAAAATTCGAACTTGGCTGTTTTTTCCTGTTTAGTCTTCTACCAGAAATAACATAAGCAAGAAAGCCATGCCAAATGACAAAACCGAAAATTGTAGGATAGATTTTATACACGCATTTTGGGAAAAAAATACTTGCCAGGGTTTCGTTTTATTTATAATTGTTTTTTTTTTACAGAAACTTTGAGAAAATATCCTGTTATTCCCAACATACGACGAATGTGCCGACGACAATGCACATTACGTGATTCTGCTGGCAAAGTTATATGTGAAATTCCCAAAGATACATTTATAGCAATATCGGTTTATGGTATTCATCATAATCCTGACTATTATCCACAACCGGAACTCTTTCGACCGGAACGTTTCGACGATGCTGAAATATCAAAACGACCTGCCGTTGCATACCTTCCATTCGGTGTTGGCCCACGAGCTTGTATGGGTATACGTTTTGCAAAAATGCAAGTAGCATTTTGTCTTGCTCTGCTTCTAACCCACTATCGGTTTTTACTATCCGAAAGTACACCTAAAGAGCTAACATTTGATCCAGGGAATCCTGTATTTTTAACTGTTCAGGGCGGCATTAACTTAAGATTTGAAAAATTATAACTAAAAATCCATTTTTAGATTATTTCCTTAAAATAAATATTAAGTCACTCTAAAAAATAAATTCCAGTCAATTTTTTCTCGATACCTTTTCTTTCTTAAACTGGTCCTCGGACGCTAATGCTTAAGGCCTCCACTCACCTATCAGTCATGCTGTCGGGCCGATGAACCCTTTTTGTATGTGTGTGCATGACAAGTGTATAGCAAAGCCTTCAGTCAATTCTCGAAATCTTGAAATTTTTCTCCAAAAATGAATTAATTTAAAATTTTTCTTTGTTCCTTCACAAAAATAATTATTTGTTTTTGAAAACTACCAAAACTATTTTGATTTTCAGCAGTCTTGATCCAGTTGATCAATAAATAGCAATTGTCCACTTTGGCATAGTTATGTAACTAGTTACTCATTGATCCTAGTTACTTTACACCCAAAAATGGCACACAAAATAGCCTATAGCCTACTTTAGCCACTGGAAATGGGCTTTCCTGCCTATCATGTCAATTCACTAGTTACAGGTAATGCGGCGTGTAATATATTGACTATTTTATAGACTACCTATGGATAGTGTAATCGACCATGGTAGAACAAATACAAGGTAAAGTTAACACTACAACAAATACAACTCGAACAACAACCACAAAGGAATTTGTTTTTGTTTGTAAGGTTACTGCCAGTTGTATTTGTAAACAAAACAAGGAAATGTCTATAAATTATTGGAATTTAAAAAACTAATAATTTTTCACATTTGGTTGAATATTTTGGAAAACATGAATGAAAATTCGTTACATTTTCAATATTTATGGTTCCACATCATTCCACTAAATGCATAAATTCTCGCAGAAAGTAGAATTCTTGCAGAAAAGTTTGGGGTCGCTGGAAATTCATAGAAAAAGGAGAAGCTGTTTCAATGTTTTGTTTTAGAAATCAAAGAAGTACATGTTTATTAGGGCTTTATTTTTTTAAATTTTAACAAAATACCTCACATATTAACAAACGTTGTATCGCCTCTACAAGCGGTGATTTACTGCGCGGCTTATCGTTCGAATTTGGAGGAGGTTACATATCATTGATATGAAGAAGTCTTTCTGGGAAATGGTTTTTTCCGAATGATATATTTTTTTTCTCAAAAAATATATGTCCCTAATGTACATCGAAATAGAAATGAATGTATAAAATGTCATATGAAATTTGACACTAACACTACAACCCAGTTCAGTCAGCTGGGTATTGCTGCTACCTTTTCTTGTTCTACCATGGTAATCGACAATGTTTCTCTCTTGTAATCTCTCTTCGACATTATTTCTTGTTTTAACAAAATATAAAAAAATGTTCTGTCATATTGTTTATTCATAATTAAAAAAACGTATTTTTATGCGTTTGTTGTGCAAAAATTATGATGTCAAAAAAATAACGTGTTACGAGCTAAATCATAGAAAAGATGAACAATTTAAGAAGAATATTTATAATATATCTGTGGCAAGTATTGATATCTATCTTGACGGAATACATTATCGCGTCATTCCATTAAACTGGTATACATTTTATTTCAGGAAATTTTTAATGACCTGAAGGACACACTAGAAAAACATTCCAAAGACCAAATAAACATAAGTCGCTGTAGCAAGTAGAAACGCTCTAGTTCCAGTATCAAGGATCAAGATGGACCTGTCATATCCATAAGTATACAATATTATATTGTCATTTGTAAAATTTTTGCACACCATGCAATAAAATAAAGTGTGTGACTTCAAATTACTATTAATTTTGGCTATAATTTCTGACTACCGAATTGACTGGTTCAAGATCTATTTAACAGGTCACGTAAGTAGCACAACAACAACTCTATTTTGGCCGAAAATTCTTCAATATGTCAAAATGTTTGTTTACGTTTTCATACAATTTATTCACAATAACAAAATATTTGACAGATTGAAACCAATCAGCTGGCCGTTTTACGCCACCTTATAATTTCATCATGGACTGGTTATAGGTAATGCAATGAAGGGACAAGTGGCTTTCCGAAGACTATCGAATTGACTGGTTACTGGTAAAGCAGTGAGGCATGGTAGAACAAACCAGGTACAGTAAGTACTACACAAATACAACTCAACAACAACCACATAGGAATTTGCTTTTGTTCGTAACGCTAGTGTCAAAAATAAATGTAAACAAAATAAGGAAATGTCTATAAATAATTGGAATTCAAAAAACTAATATTTTTCACATTTGATTGAATATTTTGGAAAACGTGAGTGAAAACTCGTTAGATTTTCAATTTGAATGTTTTTATATCATTCCACTAAATGCATAATTTCTCGCAGAAAGTAGAATTCTTGCAAGAATGTTTAGGGTCGCTGGTAATTTATCGAAAAAAGAGAAGCTGCTTCAAACTTTTGTTTTTGAAATCAAAATAGCACACGTTTATTAGGGCTTTAAGGCCTGCGTACATAAGCTGCCTTGCCTGCTTACCTTGCTTACTTCTGATAAAAGAATAAAAAAGAAAAGGGCAACCCAGTTCGAAATTTGCTCGGACTTCTTTATTCTTTTATTTTTATTATGTCAGAAATGAAGTAGGAAAGCAAGGCAATCAGGCAAGGCAGCTTATGTACGCAGGCCTTTATTCTTTTCTAGTTTAACAAAATGCCACGCATATTAACAAATATTGTACCGCCTCTATAAGCGGTGTTTTAGTGTGCGGCATGTCGTTCAGACTTGGAGGAGGTTACATGTCAATGATATGAAGAAGTCTTTATGGGAAATAGTTTTTTTTTCTGATGAATAAATTTGTTTTTCAAAAAATATGTATCCCTAATATACATTGAACATAGAAATAAATATATAAAATGTCGTATTGAATTTGACACTAACATTACAGCCCAGTTCAGTCAGCTGGGTATTGCTGTTACCTTTTCTTGTTCTACCATGGCAGTGAGGAGACAATAGACCCCTTCCCATGACATCCCCATGTTAAATTCACCAGTCTATAACATTGCGAGTAGATTGGGTGGTAACTAGGGGTGTTTACCAGTAGCCAACAAAATTGCTAGTTATTCCCTAGTGTTAAATCCAAAGAATGAGACTGCTTTTACTTCAATTCAGTTGTTTAATGTTTATTTACAAGAAGTTAACTTAAGACTAAAAAGGCAGTTTAATTCAAAAGTAGAAAAGATTGTACATATATGGTTGCCATATATTATGAATGTCAAAAACACAAAACAAAGTATAGAGTTGCCATAATAATACTATTAGATACATTTATAAGACAATACATAACATTTCCTCCCCCTTGTGTATGTTTATTATGGAGAGAATAGGATTCTTTGTCGTCTTGGCCTTAACGATCTCCGTGGTAAAGCAACAGGTTCTCCTTCAGACGTATTCGAAGTAGGTTCCATGTCAACAGATGCGAATCCATGAAAATCGGACTGCGGTGTAGGGAATCCGTCATTGTTGTTCGGCTCTTCCGATTCACTCTCTGCTAGAGGACCATAATTTACCGCGATGTTCCCGCCATCCGAATTAGAACTTGACCGTTGTGGCGTTGAACCTAACCGAGGAGATGTTGGGCATCGGATGACATTCCTTGACTCGGCAGGTGCTCGGTTTCCGTTTGCATTATCCTGGACTCTGTTTCTGATCTGGTCAACATGTCGTCTGACTTCCTTCCCTTCATGCAAAATTTCATAATGCAAGTCGCCTGTTCGCCGTATTATTATACCTTTAAGCCATTTATCCAACCTCTTGTTGTTTGATAGAAAGTATACATCTTGCATTGGCTCAAATACGCGATATGACGGGGTGAACTTGATATACTGCTTTTCAGACATGCTAAATTGTAGTTCATCGGGTTTCAACAGATCGAGTCGTGTCCTCAGTTTTCTTCCAAGAAATAATGAATCGGGAGATTTGCCAGTGGTCGCATGAGGGGCAATTCTGTAATGTCTTAAATACTGATTTAACCGCAGTTGTAGGTTTTCCTTGTTCGCACCCAATGTTTTCATGGCCGCTTTAATGGTTTGCACTGATCTTTCGGCTTGCCCGTTCGTAGCCGGGTGATAGGGGCAGAGAATTTGTGGTATTTGACTCCAATTTTTGTCAGATAATCTTTGAATTCTTCAGATGCAAATCCCGTACCATTGTCTGATACAACTGTTATCGGAATTCCATAACTCGCAAAAAGCTCATCCAAGGCATTAATCGTAACTGCTGACGAAGTTGATGATGTAACCTTAACTTCAATCCATTTACTGTAAGCATCAGTAACAACCAGCAACATTCTTCCCACAAAGGGACCGGCGTAATCAATGTGGATACGCTCCCATGGCCCATTTGGGTATTGCCAATGGTGTCCTCCAAATTTCGCTGGTTCGTTTGCGAACTGTCCACATTCCTCACAAGCCTTCGCCACATCTTCTATATCCTTGTCTAGCCCTGGCCAGTATACAAAAGATCTGGCAACACCTTTCATTTTCACCATGCCCAGGTGAGCAGCATGAAGGTCCTTAAGTACCTTGTGTCTGAGTTTCTGCGGAATTACAACACGATGTTCAAATACTAAGCAGTTACCGGACAGTTTGTAATTTACAAGTGGTGATTTGTAACCGTGCGATTTTAGACATTTCCCCGCTTCTAAGAGTCTCACAATCTTACCCAACTCGTCATCTTTCCGCGTTTCCGCTGCAATTCGCTCTGCTGTTGTCGGTAGTTGCTCTATTTGTCCTATAACAAAACCATCAAAATCGTCATATTCATCTTCGATTTTGCCAATCATATTTGTATCAATTGCCCTTGAACAGAAATCTGCGTTAACATTCGCCTTAGTATCTCTGAAAATGACCTCAAAATCAAAATTCGACAAGTAGTCCGCATAATTCGCCATTCGGCTAATACATAACGTAGGGAGACTCTTTTCAGGGTGCAAGATCTGGGTCAATGGTTTATGGTCTGTTATCAACGTGAAATGTCTTGCATACAAATACAGGAAAAATTTCTGTGTCGCCCACACAATGGCCAAAGCCTCCTTATCAATCTGCGGGTATTTCTGTTCAGTGGCCGACAATGTCCGACTAGCATATGCTATCGGCCTCTCTTTTCCATCCTCCATTATATGCGACAGCACCGCGCCGAGGCCTGTCTTACTTGCATCGGTTGCCAGTACCAGAGGCAACTGAGGATCATATGGTATCAGCACTTGGTCTGAAATCAAGGTACTCTTCAAATCCTTATATGCCATTTCAGCTTCGGCAGTCCAATGAAATGGTTTCTTAGAGAGCACTTCTCTTAATGGTCTAGCTCTAGACGACAAATTTGGAATAAACGACCCGTAATATGTGGCCTTCCCCAGGAAAAGTTGCAGCTCATCATATGTTTTGGGTTTTGGCGCATCCCTAATAGCTTGAATGTGCATGTCCGACTTGTGTATACCTTCTCCGTCAATTCGATGACCCAGAAATTCGACTGATGACGCTGCAAATACACACTTCGACCGATTAAGACGTAGCCCCTTCTGCCGTAGACGCTCCAATGTCGCTTTGAGCGCAATCATAAGTTTTTCAAACGTTTCTGCATATACGAGTATATCGTCGAAGAAATTGCACACATTGGGAACGCCGTGAAGAACAGCTTCCATAGCTCGTTGCCAAACTGCAGGGATATTTGCAGCTCCGTATACTGCTCTCATTGGCCGAATTAACCCGTGGGTGGGAGTGTTCAGTGTTAATGCATGGGCCAGTTCGTCATCAATTTGTAAGTGCGAGTACGCATCAGTAATGTCCAACAGACAAAACAATTTGGCCCCTTTCATCTTATTAAATAGGAATTCCGGTTTCGGAATTGGATGTTCATCTATGATAATTCTTGGGTTTACCGTAGGTTTATAGTTGCCTGTGATTCTTATCTTGGCGTTCTTTTTAACTACTACATGGGTTGTCGACGCCCATTCGGAAAATTCGACTCTCTTGTAAAGTCCCGCTTCCAATTTCTTGTCTATTTCTGCCGCATATTTATCTCTCAAGGCTATTGGTACTTCACGGGCACGTGCGAATACTGGCTTGGCTCCAGGTAGAAAGTGTGCTTTAACAGGTGGCATATCTAACTTTCCTGCAACATCACCGAAGACATCCTCGTATTGACCTAGTACATGCCGTAAAGCGTCATTCTCTTTTCCACTTAATTCTTTATTTGTCGTTTTAATTGAATTGACACCATCCGTAGACCCAAATACCGCTTTGAAGTCAATTTCATCAACAAAATGTGTGATCCACTCTCTTCCCAGCAACGAATCACCTTTGCCTTTGACGACATATAAGTTCAATTGTTTTGCTTTGGAACCAATTTGTGCATTGACTACTATACGGCCAAGACATTGCACCTTGTGACCACTATAACTTGTGAATTGCCTTTCCGTCTTGATTAGTTTGGCATTCTTCTTTATTTTTGACAGGGTGTCTTCGCTCACAATTCCACACGGAGACCCTGTGTCCAACTCCATTGGGATAATCACATCTTCTATCCGTACATTTAAAACGTGCTTCTTTACCTTACCATTCTTATGAAGCATGTGATTTAAACTCTGCACAGCATCCGAATCGTCGGATTTGTCTTCAGCATCCACCTGATATGTCTTGGATTTGCACACTTTTGAGATATGGCCTTTCTTTCTACAGGCAAAACACACTGCATTCCGGAATTTACAATTTTCTCTTTGGTGCGGTCCACCACAACCCTGGCATTTCTTATCTGTCATTGGACTCGATGTCTTTTCGCTCCGCTTGAACTTGACGTTGCTGAATCCTACCTTAAGCGTTGCTTCTTCTCCGGCATCATGGTGGTTGTTTGCTTTCATTTCATTCGCCGATTTGTGTGAAGCTTCTAACCTTACAGCAATATCATATGCATCATTAAATGTGGTAGGCTCTTTTGCAATTATTTCATCACATATATTCCGTGCCTCAAGGCCACAAAGAAATTGTTCCGTCAACATCCTGTCTAAAAATTCACCATACTCACAATGTGCTGCTCCCTGCCGTAGACGTAATGTGTAGGCCGATATTGTTTCCTCCTTTGATTGTATGATGTTTCGAAATTTGATGCTTTCTGCATATTTGTTTTTCTTGCCATCAAAATGGTCACACAGCTTCCGCTTCATTTCATCATATTCGACTTCAGTCGGTGACTTAGGGCTTACCAACGTCCTGAGAGCGTTATTAAGTTCTGGTCCCATGTGAACTAACAAAAACTTCTTGTATTCACTCGTTGGCACACGCCCCAACTGCAGTGCCCATTCACATCTTTCGAAATAATCTTTCACCAATGTTCCTTCTGAACTTTTGTACGGCGAGATGGATACAGCCGCATTTGCTGTTCTTGATCCATCGCCACTGGTTGGCTGTGTCGGTGTTAAACCAACAGATTGTTGCAGAGCTTCAGCAATCAACTTTGCAAGCTGCTTATAATCCTCGTTGTCCAACGGCATTATCCCACTTCTGACACCAAATGTTAAATCCAAAGAATGAGACTGCTTTTACTTCAATTCAGTTGTTTAATGTTTATTTACAAGAAGTTAACTTAAGACTAAAAAGGCAGTTTAATTCAAAAGTAGAAAAGATTGTACATATCTGGTTGCCATATATTATGAATGTCAAAAACACAAAACAAAGTATAGAGTTGCCATAATAATACTATTAGATACATTTATAAGACAATACATAACACCTAGTTACCCGAACAACTGGGGAAAAACTCACACATACATTCTCAATTTTTCGAAAATTGTGTTTTAGGTATTGTTCGGCTTCAGGCTTTTTTAAATAAATAAAACTAGTTGTTTATTATAATTTTGTTTTTATTATCCAATATTTCGATTGGAATCTCCAATCATCCTCAGGGAATTGAAAGAGAGTTTGTTTTAATTGATTCCAAGATCTTTCTGATGATTTGCATTCATAATTTTACAACTGTTTTTGCAGTTGTCGGGACGCCTACGTCACACAGGCAAGTTTTGGGATTGTCACAATCAGTACTGTCCTGTCATGTGTAAACGCAGGGTTAGCTAACCATGGTACAATAATACAGGTAGCATTATCAAGCCAGCTGATGGTAACATAATGTGTCAATTGCATTGAATTGATGTCAAATTTTGACATCTTATGTTACCAACAATTGCCGATGCGGCTACCTGTGTATTTGTACCATGAGGCCTGGGTACATAATAGAGTTGTACAATCTAGTTCATTTGAAAGATCTAGTTCAATAGCTCAGCTCTTTGAACTGAACTAGGTCAGCAATCTAGTTCATAGTTCACTGTCCAGATCAATCATTCGGATAAAAATCGTTCACCGGCGGCTCTTAATCGGTCGTTTGATGAAAACGCATACATACAGTAAATACATACAAACAAACAAAAGACTAATATAATTTAACTACTCCATAACAAAAATATTACATTTACATAATTTTATTGCATTCTTAAAGAAAGATTAATTCATTTTAGAAAAAAACATCCTTCATTTAGGTGGCTGGCAAAAAATTTTATGTTGTGTGTGTGTGTAGTCATTGTCATTCAAGCTTTGTGCGTGTGTGTTTCTTTTTATGTTTTACGTTTTTTTTCTATCCAAAAAGGCAGATTCATTAGGTAATCGATTCGACATATTGTAATATGTTATGTCTCTATGTTTTTGTAGAAATCTTCATTTTCGGACTGCTATTCCATGTACCTTGATCCAAAACGTAAACAAACTGATCACATTACGAAGGCATCCCTTAAAATAGACCACGCCGTCACTTTCTGTATTTGTGAACGACTTGTTGAACTAGATTGTGAATCGTTCGTTGATCGTACGGTAACCGACTGATTATAGTTCAGTGAACTATAATGAACTATATCGACTGATCTAGTTCATACGCTCTTTTCAATGAATCGTTCAATTGAACTAGTTCGTTCATGAACTATACAACTCTAGTACATAAGCTGCCTCGCCAGATTGCTTTGCTTTCCTGCTTCATTTCTGACATAATAAAAATAAGAGAATAAAGAAGGCCGAGCAAATTTCGAACTGGGTTGCCCTTTTCTTTTTATTCTTTTATCAGAAGCAAGCAAGGCAACCAGGCGAGGCAGCTTATGTACGTAGGCCTTTAAGGCCTGGGTACATAAGCTGCCTCGCCTGATGGCTTTGCTTTCCTGCTTCATTTCTGCCATAATAAAAATTAGAGAATAAAGAAGGCCGAGCAAATTTCGAACTGGGTTGCCCTTTTCTTTTTTATTATTTTATCAGAAGAAAGCAAGGCAGGCAGGCGAGGCAGCTTATGTACCCAGGCCTTAATTAAACCGTGGACTCGCCTGCTTGCTTCTGTTAGGCCCATACCTATATACGGACGTATACCCAGGGCGTGTGTGGTGAAAAAGTAGAACACATGTATTCTTATGAGAACTACCGAAATACGACGAGCGTATACTTTTTGTAAGTTGAAAAAGTTTAAAGGCCTGCGTACATAAGCTGCCTTGCCTGATTGCCTTGCTTTCCTGCTTCATTTCTGACATAATAAAAATAAAAGAATAAAGAAGGCCGAGCAAATTTCGAACCGGGTTGCCCTTTTCTTTTTTATTCTTTTATCAGAAGCAAGCAAGGTAAGCAGGCAAGGCAGCTTATGTACTCACCCCTTCACTTTGTCAGAACGTTATTGTTTGTATGTGTGTGTTTTTCTATTTTAAAACAGAAGCCCAACAAAACATGAAATACAATTCAACGCAAAGGAAAATTATTTGTTTTACGAATGAAAACATTTAAGTAAGTTTCGGTCGCGGATTTTGTGTTTTAAATGTGATTTGGGACTCAACGTATTTGGGTAATACGGACGCTCAGCGTTGTTTTGGTAGGTTGGTGAAATATTTGTGTACGTCCCGTCGTTATTTAGGTTTAGCAGATAAAATAATAAAGAAGAAAAGGGTAACCTAGTTCGAAATTGGCTCGGCCTTCTTTATTCTTTTATTTTTGTTATGTCAGAAATGAAGCAGGCGAAGCAGCTTTTGTACCCAGGCCTTTAAAGGCGTCCACTCACCTATCAGTATGCCCGACAGCATTTGTGACAGTATATGTAAATTTTCGAAAAATAATTTTATGATTTTCAAATAACTTTAGATTTATAAGGGCCATAATATCTCATATGACCGATCACAAAAGTGTAAAACACGACAAACTCTGTTGTAAAAACAGTTGCAAATTTCCGTACTTTTTGAGCATAGTTGCATTTTTTGCACATACATCGAATACAACACTGCATTTTTGGTGGATTTGTGCCGGATTTAAAATAAACCCAGCCGTGAGAAGATTTAATAGTACGGTTACACTAGAGATTTTTTTGCCGGGTTAACCCACTTCGAGAGGATTTATCTGACGTTTGCGCTATGGAATTGACATTTGAAATCCAAACCCACTGGGTTAATCCGGTTAAGTGTAACCGGGGTATAATTTTTGTATGGCAAATCTGGTCAGATTTGAACAGATTAAGCAAATAAATCCTCATGAAGTGGGTTAACCCGGCAAAAAGCTGTAGTGTTAGAACGCCAAAATAATGGGAAAGTTTCGAATGAAAGTGTCAGCTGTGTGGCTTTACTCTTATGTTATACGCTAAAACTTTCATACGAAACTTTCCCATTATTTTGGCGTTCATAGATCGAGTTCCATACAAAAGTAATTTTATGAAATTACTGTAATGGGGAACTCGACCTAAGAACGCAAAAAAAATGGGAAAGTTTCAGCGTGTAACATAACTCTTATGTTACACGCTGAAACTTTCCCATTATTTTGGCGTTCTTAAGTCGAGTTCCCCATTACAGTAATTTTATAAAATTACTTTTGCATGGAACTCGATCTATGAACGCCAAAATAATGGGAAAGTTTCGTATGAAAGTTTCAGCGTGTAACATAAGAGTAAGAGTTAGAGTAAGTGTTACTCTTATGTTACACGCTAAAACTTTCATACGAAACTTTCCCATTATTTTGGCGTTCTTAGGTCGAGTTTCCCATTACAGTAATTTCATAAAATTTCTTTTGTATGGAACTCGATCTATGAACGCCAAAATAATGGGAAAGTTTCGTATGAAAGTTTTAGCGTGTAACATAAGAGTTAGGAAATCAGAGTTGTATTTGAAGACAAACTGTCTGGTGTGAAAGCCTACTCTAAAGCCACACGCTGAAACTTTCATACGGAACTTTCCCATTATTTTGGCGTCTTAGGTCGAGTTCCCCAATACAATAATTTCATAAAATTACTTTAGTATGGAACTCGATCTATGAACACAAAAATAATGGGAAAGTTTCAGCGTGTGGCTTTAGAGCTAGTAAAGCTATCTGTCAGTTTAAATTTTTCTTTCGAGTGCTCCTTAAAATTCAAAATTATAGCTCTGTTCCAGAACTAAAAAGTTTTTACAATTTTTACCACTTTTACACATTTTGCGTTCCCGTACACAAAATTTATATGAAAATCGTTTACGACTTTTACAACTTTTACGACTTTTACCACATTATAAAGTACGGGAACAGGCCATATATACACAATCTGTGTATGTTGCTGTTTGCAAAATATGCCAAACAATGATTGTTTTTGTTAGTATTTACACGAAAGAGATCTTTTTTTTCTGTGTTTATTTATTTACCTGTTAGCATTAGGAATCACTGTGATATAGTTGTACTTTGTTTATTTTAATTGTAGAACATTTCCCTGAGGATGAAATTCGCAGAATTTTGAAATATTGGAAATTAAATAAATACAACAAAGGCCTCAAGCTCAAAAACACACCTCTTTTATATGCCAAACAATTTTAAAAACAATCGTATTCAATTACTTTTAAAATTGTTTTTCGTGGCACAACCATTACAAGGTAGAGCTGGCAAAAATCGATGGCACTATCGATAATATCGATTATTATTTAAAAATTCAATATCGATAGATAGTTTTGCCTATCGATATTATCGGAATAAAAACCCCTAACCTGAAATTCATTGAAATAAATAGAAACATCGCTGCTTTTCTGTCGTGTGTGTGTGAGAAAGTAAGTCCGTAGTAACACGTACACATTTTTCGGAAAAGTAAAATGTATTTTTTTAATATTTTTATAAAATAAAAGCAATTGTTTATTCTCCTTTACATTTCTGTGAACTACTTGAGCAAAATTTCAAGAAAATCATTGACATTTCCGCCATTTTCATCTCCAAATTAATGGTGTTGACAACTTAACGATAATATCGATAGCAATCGATATTTTAAAACATTATATCGAAAATATCTAATGTTGGGAATATCGATGGTTTGCCAGCTCTATTACAAGGTAGGACACAGCAACCAGCTGATTACAATTTTTTCTATTGGTTTACTTCTTTCAAATCAGTATACACAAATTGTATATGTATGTGTATTGTTTTGAAAACTATGAAAAAATATTGTTACGAATGTAACTGATAGGTTTAAGTTAATTTAAGTCCTGTTCCAGAACTAAAAGGTTTTTACAATTTTTACCACTTTTACACATTTTGCGTTCCCGTACACAAAATTTGTATGAAAATCGTTTACGACTTTTACAACTTTTACGACTTTTACCACTTTATAAAGTACGGGAACAAGCCATTAGTTTAATTTCCGTTAATTTAAAAATTTGAATTGTAACGTAACGTTTTATTACGCATTTATTTTATTTAAGCAACAACAACTACCATGTAGAACTCTCTTCATCATTCTAGTCGTTACATTACCTTTTGTTAATGTTCTTTTGTTTGTTTTGCCATAATCATGTAATTATCGTTTAGTTTGTTACTTCTTTTCTTGCATTTATTTGTTGTTGTAATTACGTCATTGATCATCCCCCATGTATGTGAGTCTGGTTGTTCGCTTAGTGCGAATGTGCGTCTGTGTGTTCGTTGTACATATTCGAGGAGTTGCCAGACATTTTCTAGAGGACTCTCGAACAGGGAGACTTTGGGATATAAATACAGGGGAACTGGCAATGACGAGTGAGTTGTGTTTTAAGCGTTGAACTGAACAGATCGGTTAAATAAGAGCTGCGTGCTAACTAGAGACTTGCTGTGTGCTTAGTAATTAAAGTCGGTTCCGAATAAGTGTAATAAAGTAAATAAAGCATTGTAGAAACGTAATCTAAAACGAACCCTGTTTTATTTGGTACAAATCGTACTGGGGAATAAAAAAACGTCTACACGGAGCTTAGTTAAATCTAATTCCGTAACAATATACTTAATTAAGAACAACATACAACATTTATTGAATATAAATTCATCAACATTGTGATTAAACATACTTTTGAACATATACAGAAGCTGACTGTGTGAAGAAAATTTGGCCTCCCATTCATTTTTCGTATTTTTAGTTATTGATCCAAAACAGTACAACCTTTTGCATATTCAGTTATGGTAATTCTGACAGAATAAGCAAATACACCCAGACCATGTTTTTCACAATTTATTCGAACCTGGGGCTCAATTCTGTTTCTATGAAAATGTGAAATGAAAACTTTTATAAAGGAGAAAACTGTCAAATGAAAAAAATTTTAAAGGAAATATTTTTCATTTCAAATTTTCATAGAACAAGAATCCAGTCCCTGACCTACCTTTTAGATTATTGTACCATGATTGTTTTTGGAACATTTGTATGGATGAAATTCTTCAGCAATGTATTGTAAACATACCCACTTGTTGATTTTTTGATGTTTTAGGAATTCATGAAAGAACAGTGTTCTACATTTTTTGTTTTCATCTAGATCTACCTTTTGCGTCTGAAAAAAAGGAAAAGGAGAAAACCAAGTTCGAAAATTGGCTAATAGTACGGTTACACTAGAGTTTTTTGCCTGTTAACCCACTTCAAGAGGATTTATTTGACGTTTGCGCTATGAAATTGACTTTTGAAATCCAAAGCCACTAGGTTAATCCGGTTAAGTGTAACCGGGGTATAAGGCCATGTTTATATTATAGCCTTTTGCAGGGTTAACCTTCTTAATTAGAATTTACTTGACGTATACGTAAAGGAATTGACATTTGAAACCCAGTTGGTTTGTTAAATCCGCTTATATATAAACGTACTATAATAGTACGTTTATATATAACCGGATTTAACAAACCCACTGGGTTTCAAATGTCAAATCCATTGCTTATATTTCAAATAAATCCTCCTAAAGAAGGTTAACCCTGCAAAAGGCTATAATATAAACATGGCCTAAGCCTTGCTTGCTTCTGATCATGGTACAATTAGGCTGTCGTCAGACCATCTGCTTTTTCACATGTATGACATCAGCTGTTCTGTATATTAGTATGTATACCCAAAGTGACAACATACATGCGAAAAAGCAGATGGTCTGATGACCGCCTTACCAAGGTAGTGGTATCACACTAGCTCATTATAGGTAATTTGCCCTGTTTTTGAGGCCAAAATTAATAACGGCAGCACTAAAGGGAGAAACAAAATGAAATACGCCGATTTTTCACGCTCCGTTTCATGTAAAAGACTAAAGGCCAAGTACTACCTAATTCAAATGAATTAGGCAGCATTTGAATCAGGTAGTACTTGTCCTTTAATTTTTTATATGAAACTGAGCGTGAAAAAGCTGTTTATTTCATTGTGTTTCTACCTTTAAGGTTAAAATACATTGAACTTTGTTGTTTGCTTTACGCTCAATTTCATGTAGAAGAATAAAGGCCAAGTACTACCTAATTAAAATGCGATATTGTATTTCTTTATTCTTGTACATAAATTTAAGATTGGATAAGCATGAATTTCTCATTGTGTTTGCACCGCTTACTTCACGCTCAATTTCATGTAAAAGAATAAATGGGAGATACTACCTAATTAAAATGCTATCCTCCATTTCTTTATTCTTTTACATAAATTTAGGCTTGGATAAGCATGAATTTCTCATTGTGTTCGCACCTTATTCTTTTACATGAAATTGAGCGTGAAGTAAGCGGCATATTTCATTGTGTTTGCTCCTTTATGCTTGGTTTACATTTAAAAAATCTACTCGATTTCAACTGTCAATTCCATTGCTTAAAAGTCAAATGAAATCCAATGTGCTTTTTATATTAGCACGAAAAACAGATTTTAGGGCTGTTTCGTCATTTATTTGCTAAAACAGACAACATTTTGCGTCATTTACCATACAAAAATAAATGACGATAGCTGCGTCATTTATTCTAAACAACGCACGAAAACAACATTCTATTATAAGCAGCCCGTTTTTGTCTTTGTTTGTTTGTATGTGTTGTAACAAAAATACTCAAACGATGAGAAAAATGAAAATAAATGGTTAAAAAACATGCAGAAATTATGTATTTGCATTCGGCGTCGTTTCGTGATTTCGAAGGCGTTTCGTGATTTCTCGCGGAATCAAGCAAAATTTATCATGTTTTCGCATACAAAAATGAAATCATCTCATTTCGTGATTTCAGCGAAATCAACATCAAAATCACAGTACTCATGATATACAACCCTGTTTTTGCCTAAAAAAGTACCAAAAGTTGCAACACTTTTCACTTATAACAATAAACAAGGTAGATGATGGTCAATTGCTGCAACATAAAATTTTAGTATCGAAATGTGTAAACAATGTGAAAAAAATATTAAACTATTTTGTTACAATGCTATTTTTCATTGTTTTGCCGTACTTTTTTAAAGGTAATGTTAGAAAAACGAGCAAATTGTCAAACATTAGCTGTGTTCCAGAACTAAAAAGTTTTTACAATTTTTACGACTTTTACACATTTTACTCGAAAAAGCGTTCCCGTACACAAAAAAGTTGTAAAATGTTCACTTCTCTTTAAACAAAAATGGCGCTGAATGACGCTCTCTTTAAAAACTTTTTCCACGACAAATTTGGGCGAGTAAAAAATAGTAACATGGTTGCCGGCGTCTGATTGGCTGATACGCCGACTTTGACATTTGTTCCAGTTTTTTTGACGTATTTTCCATTTTGCCGTTCCCGAACTATTTCAAAAAACTTCTGTGTGAAAACAAATTTTTTGCAGTTCTCTCTTTTACGAGTTTTACTATTAAAAAGTACGGGAACGAAGCTATTTCTTTCCCATACAAATTTCCTAAAAATACGGGAATGAAAAAATGACGGAAATTGCAAAAACTCCAGCAGAAATGTGAAAATCAATGTATCAGCTATCTTATTCAGATGCCAATAAACATGCTTCTACTTTTTACTATGCCAAATTTGTATAGCAGAAATCAGGAGAGGAGGGTGTTTGTTATTCAGCGTTATTTTTGTTTATAGAAAAGTGCAAGTCTAGATTTCGGAGTAAGGGAACGCATTTGTAGCACTAAACGGAAAAACTACTACAAGTAATAATATTTTGCAGTTTCTGAACACAACTTTTATCTATCAAAATTTATTATTATAATGTCTAAACGATAAAATCATTTTTTTATTTTTTCATTTGTTAGTACTATACACAATTAATACGATATATAGATAATTGTCGGCATAAAGCAGTAAAGTTCTATATTGTCGTATTTTTTGATGACTAATTCAATTTACAACAGCTTGTTTTGAAAATTCATGTTCGATCAGCTGTGCCTTGATGTATTTCAGGATTTCGCGAAATCCAGTGGATTTTGGAGCGTAATGCCAAGTTTACACATGCGCTCCAAAATCCACTGGATTTCACGAAATCCTGAAATACACCCCGGTGTTTACACTTATTTTTTGTTGATTTCAAACATATCACAATAATCAAGGTAGATGCACATGCGCATCTGATCGGACATGAATTTTCGAAACAAGTTGTTGTAAATTGAATTAACCATCAAAAATATACGACAATATAGAACTTTACAACTTTATTTGGAAAATTATCGTAAAATTATCTATATATCGTATTAATTGTGTATAGTACTAACAAACATGGTTTAATAATAAAGGTTAGCTAAAGCTTCCTGGCAATTTAATTTTTTTTCTTTCGACTGTTCCTAAAACGTCAAAACAATATACACAATCTTTGTATATGTGTGTGATGTTTGAATAATATGCCAACAATTTTATAAACTATCGAATTCAATGATTTTCAAAATTGTTTTTAGAGCATTTTTATGGAAGAAATCCTTCAGCTTATTATTGAAACAATCATTTTATCATATCCACAACTCGATTATGTGGAGAAACCTTGGCCCTTCATACATTTTTCGCGTTTTTATAAAATGCTCAAAATTGGTATTTTGTAAACAAACCCACTTGTTGCCTTTTTGTTTACTAATTTTGAAGTTTTATGAATTCAGGAAAAACTAGGGTTCTATAGATTTTTTTCATTTAAATCTACCTCTTTACTTATACCATGCTAACAAATGAAAAAAATAAAAAAAAATTATTTTATCGTTGAGACATCTTAATAATAAATTTTGATAGATAAAAGTTGTGCTCAGAAACTGCACAATGTTAGTACTTGCAGCAGTTTTCCCGTTTAGTGCTAAAAATGCGTCCCGTACTCCGAATCTAGCAAGACTTGCACTTCACTTTAAACAAAAATAGCGCCGAATAACATCCTCTTCTCCTGTTTTCTGCAACACAATTTTGGCCTAGTAGAAATTAGCAGCAAGCATGTTCATTGGCATCTAATATGATAGCTGATACGGTGATTTCGACATTTATGCTGGAGTTTTTGCAATTTCCTTCATTTTTCCGTTTCCTTTTTTTACGAAATTTTTATGGGGAAGCAATTTTTGACAATTCGCTCTTTTTTCTAACATTACCATTAAAAAAGTACGGGAACACAATGAAAAATAGCATTGTAACAAAGTAATTTAATATTTTTTTCTCATTGTTTACAAATTTTGACACTAAAATTTTTTGTTGCAGCAATTGACCATCTACCTTGTTTATTGTGATACGTGAAAAGTGTTGCACCTTTTGGTACTTTTTTAGGCAAAAACAGGGTTGTATATCATTTGTACTGTGATTTCGATGTTGATTTCGCTGAAATCACGAATTGAGATGATTTCATTTTTGTATGCGAAATCATGATAAATTTAGCTTGATTCCGCGCGAAATCACGAAACGACGCCGAATGTAAACCAAGCATAAGTGTAAACTTGGTATTATGTTTGGTTTACATTCGGCGTCTTTTCGTGATTTCGAAGGCGTTTCGTGATTTCGCGCGGAATCAAGCAAAAACCAGTAAGGAAAGATCAAAGTCGGGCGGGGCCGACTATATGATACCCTACACCACTGTGAATATGTAAAATATGAATCGGAGCTATATCCAGATCTAAACCGATTTTGATATAATTTGGCACATTTATTTCCAGACCGAATTCAGTCACACATTCCAAATATCATTGAAATCCGACTTATATAGGGTGTTTGGAGCAGCAAATACGAAAATCTGCCGAAAATATATATGGGTGCTATATCCAAATCTGAACCGATTTCGATATAATTTGGCACATTTATTTCTAGACTGAATTCAGTCACACATTCCAAATTTCATCGAAATCGGAAATGGAATGGTGTTTGGTACAGAAAATACGTGAAATCGGCCGAAAATATATATGGGAGCTATATGCAAATCTGAACCGATTTCTGTATAATTTGGCACACTTATTTCTATACCAAATTCAGTCAAACATACCAAATTTCATTAAAATCGGACGTATATAGCGTGATTGGTACATCGCATAAGTGAAATCGGGCGAACATATGTATATATGGGAGCTATATCCAAATCTGAACCGATTTCGATATAATTTGGCACATTTATTTTTAGACCAAATTCAGTCACACATTCCAAATTTCATCGAAATCGGACATATATAGCGTGTGTGTTACAGAAAATACGTGAAATCGGCCGAAAATATATATGGGGGCTATACCAAAACTTGGACCGATATAGCCCATCTTCGAACTTGATCTTCCGACGGCTAAAAAAATGGTATTCCCCAATTTTCAGCGAAATCGGTCAACAAATGCGACCTGTATGTTGCGAACGGACGGACGGACGGACGGACATGCATAAATCGACTCAGAAAGTGATTCTATGTATATCCCTAGAAGGAACTATGGGTCTATCTCGCTTCCTTTTGTATGTTACATACAAATGCACTAACACATAATACCCCTTACCACATAGTGGTGTAGGGTATAATTATCATGATTTCGCATACAAAAATGAAATCATCTCATTTCGTGATTTCAGCGAAATCAACATCGAAATCGCAGTACATATGATATACAACCCTGTTATTGCCTGAAAAAGTACCAAAAGTTGCAACACTTTTCACGTATCACAATAAACAAGGTAGACGGTCAATTGATGCAACAAAAAATTTTAGTATCAAAATTTGTAAACAATGTGAAAAAAATATTAAATTACTTTGTCACAATGCTATTTTTCAGTGTGTTATTGTACTTTTTTAATGGTATTGTTGGAAAAAAGAGCGAATTGTCAAAAATTGATTCCCCATACAAATTTCTTAAAAAATAATGGAACGAAAAAATTACGGAAATTGCAAAAACTGCAGCAAATCAACGTATCAGATATCGTATTTAGATGATAATGAACATGTTGCTAGTTTCTACTATGCCAAAATTGTATGGCAAAAAACAGGAGAATAGGGTGTTATTCGGTGCTGTTTTTGTTTAAAGAGAAGTGCTAGTCTTGCTAAACTTCGGAGTACGGGAACGCATTTTTAGCACTAAACGGGAAAACTGCTGCAAGTTCTGAACACAACTTTTATCTATCAAAATTTATTATTATGATGTCTCAACGATAAAATCATTTTTTTATTTTTTCATTTGTTATTACTATACACAATTAATACGATATATAGATAATTTTCGAAATAAAGTTGTAAAGTTCTATATTGTCGTATATTTTTGATGACTAATTCAATTTACAACAACTTGTTTTGAAAATTCATGTTCGATCAGCTGCGCATATGCATCTACCTTGATCATTGTGATATGTTTGAAATCAACAAAAAAAATAAGTGTAAACACCGGGATGTATTTCAGGATTTCGTGAAATCCAGTGGATTTTAGAGCGCAAGTGTAAACTTGGCATTAGTTAGTAAACATGGTTTAATAAGAAAGGTTAGCAAAATCTTTATGTCAATTTAAATTTTTTTCATTCGAGTATGCCTAAAACATCAAAACAATATAAACTAACTGTGTATGTGTGTGTGGTGGTTGAATAATATGCCAAACAACTTTAAAAACAATCGAATTCAATGATTTTTAAAATTGTTTTTAGACCATTTGTATGGAAGAAATTGGTGAGATTTGCATTGAAACAATCAGTTTATCATATTCACAACTCGATTATGTGAAGAAAACTTAACTCTTCATTCATTTTTCGCGTTTTTTGTAAAATGCTCAAAAAATTCATTGTAAACAAACCCGCTTGTTGCTTTTATTTTGAAGTTTTAGGAATTCAAGAAAAACAAGGGTTCTATAGATTTTTTTCATTTAAATCTACCTCTTTACTTATACCATGTTAAGGGCTGTTTACACCATCTATCAATGTCATATGAGCTGTCATTTCTTTCACCCATTCGACATTCTCTATGTTTGTCAAAATTGACAACATCCATACAACTTTCAATTTGTGTGTTCATACCTACAAGTCTTATTTTCGTATGACATAACCTATAAATATAAAAACAGCTGTTTTTGTCATTGTTTACATTTATTGTTGAGTTACAAATTTGCGCAAATTTTTAATTTTGGTTGAAGGAAAATGAATATCTAGCATGTTTGTTGTGGTAGAATAGGTTTTTGGGGTTATAGAGGCATTCATGTTTTGCCACAAAGCAATAATTTCCAACACTGCTCCTTTCGACCCATCGATCTGAAAATAACATTATAAACACCCTTTATTTACTTTTCTAAAGACTTAAATATACATAACTTTCCATTTTCTTTTTTAAAAGAATTTGTTTTTCAATTTTTTTTTTGAGAATGCCAGAAAACAGCTGATAAATTAATGTTTACATACGAGAATGCCGTATCAAATAGAGCGCTCCCTAAATGAAAAATTTACATATGAGTTGCCAAATCATTGTGCGATTGTGTGCGTAAGCAAATGACGCAAAAAAAACATATGTAAATACACTTCATTTGTTTCTAGGATTTAGTAAAACGAAATCATTTAATGTGCATATGTAAATTGGACTCAATGGATTTCGTATGAGTTTTCATTTGACGTATACGCAAACGAATTGACAGTTGAAATCGAGTGGATGGAGTGAAATCTGAAGAAGCTACAACAAAAACAATTGAAATGAAATTACGGAATTGAAACCATTCCGATCGGAATCTGTGACATGCCTGCATATAATGTGCTAATGCAAAAAGGCTATTTCATGCGTGTTTTGGCAAAAACTTTTATATTTGGTTTACATTCGGCGTCGTTTTGTGATTTCGAAGGCGTTTCGTGATTTCGCGCAAAATCAAACAAAATTTATCATGATTTTGCATACAAAAATGAAATCATCTCATTTCGTGATTTCAGCGAAATAAACATTAGAGTTGCGTCGTTCATGAACGAACCGGCTCAAAGGAACGATTCCGTAAAAAGAACGAACGGATCCGTATCCAGCTCATTCTTTTATATCGTTCATTTAGATACCCGATGGACGAGTCATTGCTACTTACAAAATTAGCAGCATTGGTTTTGCAGTCAAACTCTAAACAAACGCTGCGTTAGCGAAAGCAGCACAAATTTCCACACAAAACAAACAATGATTCAGAGAGCTACTCTCGCTCAGTAACTCACCTCATTCAGTAGCACATCTCGGTCATATCTTTCTTTTGCATCATTCGTTCATCTGGTTCTTTCATATCAAAACCACCACCACTACGTTCAGAAACAAAACCACCCCCATTAGCACACAAACAAGCACGTAACACAACAGTTGTGTCATTCGTGAACGAACATTTTCAAAAGAACGATTCGGTGAAAAGAACGACGGAGTCATGGTACAATAATTCTTAGGTAGGCCACAGCTAACAGCTGATTAAAATTTTTTTTTTGTTATGGCTTAATCTGTCAAAACCGTGTTGACATGCAGAGTTGATATTTATTATTGATCAAAAAATTCAACTCTGTTTTGTTTTCATTTCAACATTTCGTTCTTCTTCTTCTTTGTTTACTCATCCGTTATCATTCATCAAAACAATTTTGACGTTTTAAGCCATAGCGACAGGGTTGTATTTTTTGGCGATTCTCATACCTGGCCTACCTATGAATTATTGTACCATGGACGGAGTCATATGCAGCAGAGAACGAACGACTTCAAAAGAAAATAATACAGTCAATGTATTGTTGAACGAAAAAGAGCCAACGAACGAAGTAAACGACCCGGATCTTTTTGGTGAACGGAATGAAAAAGATCGATCCGCTCAATGAATGAGATTGCCCAACACTAGCAAATGAACCAAAGAACCGAGTGGAGGATCCGGATCTTTTTGGTGAACGGAATGAAAAAGATCGATCCGCTCAACGAACGAGATTGCCCAACAGTAATAAACATCGAAATCACAGTACACATGATATACAACCCTGTTTTTGCCTAAAAAAGTACCAAAAGTTGCAACACTTTTCACGTGTCAGAATAAACAAGGTAGATGGTTAATTGCTGCAACAAAAAAATTTTAGTATCAAAATTTGTAAACAATGTGAAAAAATATTAAAGTACTTTGTTACAATGCTATTTGTCAAAAATTGCTTCCCCATACAAATTTCTTAAAAAATACGTGGCGGAAATTGCAAAAACTTCAGCAGAAATATCAAAATTAACGTATCAGCTATCGTATTTAAATGCTGCAAGTTTCTACTAGGCCAAAGTTGTATCGCAGAAAACAGGAGATCATGGTATAAGTAAAGAGGTAGATTTAAATGAAAAGAATCTATAGAACCCTTGTTTTGCCTTAATTCCTAAAACTTCAATATTAGCATGGTAGAATGAAGTAAAGGTAGGCCACAGCTAACAGCTGATTACAATTTTTTTCTTTTTATGGCCTAATCTGTCAAAAGCAGGGTTGACATTTTGTACTGTTTTTGACATTATGCAATCATAAAGGTAGATGTATCGCTGAATTGTTCCAACAAAAAACTTCTGCTGTAACACTATATCTTAAAATTGACAACAAGGACAAATAATGTGTATTCGCGTGGCAAAATAAAATTGTTGATTTTTTAGCAAAACTTACGAATGAACAATTTATCAAATATTGATATTAATTTAAATTTGTACCAAAAGTACGGGAATGTAAAAATTAGAATTTTTGTAAAAATTCTGCTGACATTTATCAGCAAATCGCATGTCAGCAATCACGATGTCAGATTAGCCAAACTTGTCAAGTAGAAAATAAGTGAATGACATTTTTTCATTGTCATAAGTTTGGGAAGAACTTTTGCTATTTTTTGAACACTTTTCCAACAAGAATATTCTGGAGCCTAGCTAAAGAAATGTTTTTATACTATATGGCACTTTTAACATAAAAAGTGAAGCTCTTAAGGCCTGCGTTTGTAATACGGGATAGCTATGCAGGTACATCTACCATTATTATTTTACCATGCCATTTGACGTTTTAAGCCATGGCTTCAGGGTGGCATTTCTCAGTGATTTTCATACCTGGCCTACCTCTACTTCATTGTACCATGAATATTAGTAAACACAAAAGCAACAAGTGGGTTTGTTTACAATACCATTTTGGCATTTTATAAAAAAACTCGAAAAATGAATAAAGTGTCAATGTTTCTCCACATAATCGAGTTGTGCATGGTAGAATAAAGGAAAGGTAGGCCACAGCTAACAGCTGATTACAATTTTTTTCTTTTTATGGCCTAATCTGTCAAAAGCCGTGTTGACATTTTGTACTGTTTTTGACATTATGCAATCACAAAGGTAGATGCATCGCTGAATTGTTTCAACAAAAAACTTCTGCTGTAACACTATATCTTAAAATGAAAAACAAGGACAAAAAATGTGCATTCGCGTGGCAAAATAAAATTGTTGATTTTTTCAGCAAAACTTACGAATGAACGATTTGTCAAATATTGATATTAATATAAAATTGTTCCAAATGTACGGGAATGTAAAAATTACAATTTTTGTAAAAATTCTGCATTTATCTGCAAATCGGATGCCAGCAATCACGATGTCAGATTAGCCAAACTTGTCAAGTAGAAAATAAGTGAATGAAATTATTCACTGTCATAAGTTTTGGGAGAACTTTCGCTATTTTTGGAACACTTTTCCAACAAGAATATTCTGGAACCTAGCTAAAGATTTTTTTTACTTTATTTGGCACTTTTAACATATAAAAAGTGAAGCTCTAAGTTCCATATGTTTTTGTAAAACGGGATAGCTATGCAGATAAATCTACCATTATTATTGTACCATGCCATTTGACGTTTTAAGCCACGGCTGCAGGGTAGCATTTTTCAGTGATTTGCATACCTGGCCTACCTCTACTTTATTATACCATGGAGTTGTGGATATGATAAAATGTTTGTTTCAATGCAAAGCTGACGAATTTCTTCCATACAAATGTTCTAAAAACAAATTTAAAAATCATTGAATTCGATTGTTTCCAAAATTGTTTGGCATATTATTCAAACAGCACACACACATACACAGATTGTGTATAGTGTATTGACGTTTTAGGAACAGTCGAAAGAAGAAATTTAAATTGACAGAAAGCTTTAGCTAACCTTTCTTATTAAACCATACAGGAGATGAGGGTGTTATTCGGTGCTATTTTTGTTTAAAGAGAAGTACAAGTCTTGCTAGATTTCGGAGTACGGGAACGCATTTTGAGCACTATACGGGAAAACTGCTGCAAGTAGTAATATTTTGCAAGTTCTGAACACATATTTTATCTATCAAAATTTATTATTATTATGTCTCAACGATAAAATAATTTTTTATTTTTTCATTTGTTAGTACTATACAAAATTAATACCATCAACAGGATTTCATAATTTTACGATAATTTTCGAAATAAAGTTGTAAAGTTTATATTGGCGTATATTGTTTATGACTAATCCAATTTTCAACAACTTGTTTTGAAAATTCATCTTCGATCAGCTGCGCATATGCATCTACCTTTATCATTGTGATATGTTTGAAATCAACAAAAAATAAGTGTAAACACCGGGGTGTATTTCAGGATTTCGTGAAATCCAGTGGATTTTAGAGCTCAAGTATAAACTTGGCATTACGTTGTAAATGCGTTCTTGGGACATTTTCCCTACAAATCAGAACACTACCACTTCCATACATCTGGCAACACCGAATCATCGATTTCACTCAGATGATTTTAAAGAACATAGTCTATTACAATGATCTATTACTATAAAAAAGTGTCAAAAGACACGTAATGTTTTTGTTTTCGTTGAGAACTGTCAAATCATTCAACTGGGACACAGATTTATACCGAAAGAGACTGGGATTAATAAAAAACAATATTGAACCATCAAATACCACCAATTTATTAACATTTTAAAAAAGAAACACATAAGCGTTAACAATTTTTTCCGGTCATTTGAAAGCGCCAGACAAATTACACACAATGGCAGATGCCGGGCAATGGTTTAAACAACTACCAAGATTTACTAGATATTGGCTTGCGGGCACAATTTCATTAAGTCTTTTGACCCGCTTTGGAATTCTTCCCCTGCAACACATGTATCTCTCGAGAGACTTGGTCTTGGGCAAATTACATCTGTGGCGTTGTGTTACCAGTTTGTTTGTCTACCCGTTGACACCATCAACAGGATTTCATTTTCTTATCAACTGCTATTTCATTACACAGTACAGCGCACGTCTGGAGAAGGATCAGTTCGGTCGTAGCCCAGCAGATTACTTGTACTTACAATTAATAGTGTCGACCTTGGCTATTCTGGGTGGACTTCTCTTTAATGTAGCTTTCCTAATGGATTTGTTGGTTGTCGCCGTTACATATATTTGGTGCCAACTGAATAAAGATGTAATTGTAAACTTCTGGTTTGGTAGTCGTTTTAAGGCAATCTATCTTCCTTGGGTGTTAGCTGGTATGGAACTCATATTCCAGGGGTAAGTTGTTAATGGCTTTACAAAGACTTTCTTAACTTACCATTTTCCTATTTACAGATCTATTGCCTCATTAATTGGCATTTTCATAGGTCACTTTTACTTTTTCCTCAAATTCCAATATCCCCAAGAATTGGGTGGTAATGCTTTTCTTGAAACACCAAGTATACTGTAAGTTTTCAATGAAAGGATTTTTTACCAAAGATTGTTAATCTTGTTTTAATTTCCCAACAGCAAACAATATGTGCCCGATGTAAGTGGTGGAATTAGCTATTTTGGTGTTCCCCCAGCAACAAGGGCCCCACAAAGACCGGCAGCTGCTGCTGGAGGTACTGCTTTCCCCAATGCGTGGGGCCGTGGCAATACATTGGGTCATTAAGTTTATATGTATGAATATTTCTACCACAGCCACCAAACCTGCTGACACGAATACTAAACACCAGCATGTATACATATTATATTTTTCTATCAACTGTTGTATATTGTACCGAATTTGTAATTTAATATTACTGAGGACTTGTTTTAGATTCTCCTCTACCTGTGCGAATAACATTGGATAAATCAATTTGTGAACTTAAAATTTTCCTACAAAAACGGTCTGCTACATGTGTATGATTTGTATAAAGTATATTCAATGATATAATTGAAAACTACAACTTTTTTCAAATAGGGTTAAGGTTGACTATAACAAAAGATCGTGAAAAATTAGCATAATTCCAATAAAAGAAATTATATATTAAAACAAAGAGAAAAATAAATTTTATAACTATTTAGGTGGCCATAACAGAACATTGGTATTTCGGTTATCTGGACTACTTCATGTAGCACAAAGTTAAAACATGATCTTCATTTGAGCTTTTTGTTGGAGTTTTGACATTCCCTTTGGTGTCCACAGTACGACAAAAAGATGATAAGTATTTCAAAATTATATTTAGGCTGACTTCCGTATCGTCATTTGCTTTGTGTTGTTTAAACTTTGCATTGTACTCAACAATTGTTTACAATGACGATGTGAAACAGATGACAGATGTTATTAGGAAAAACAAACATAAAGAACGTGGCAGCACAAATTTCGTTTGAAGTCAGCCTTAATTTTGCAAATCCTCGAAATAATCCTTTTAGATCCACAAGGTATTCATATATATTGATCAGAATAAAATTCAATATCGATAAAGTCATGCTCGTCCGTGTGTTTGTCTATCAGTCTGTGGAATTCACTATGGGACATCCGAAAGGTCCGGTCGAACTTACCGCATTTTTATACCCTCAGCCTAAAGAGAATATATACACTTTCATACGACCAAAATGTGCTCATCAGTCCACTCCCTCTGGTATCTCCCCCAAAAGTTAAACATTTT
The DNA here is from genome assembly GCF_047663935.1 of Musca autumnalis. Classification (NCBI taxonomy): domain Eukaryota; kingdom Metazoa; phylum Arthropoda; class Insecta; order Diptera; family Muscidae; genus Musca; species Musca autumnalis. The sequence continues at coordinate 119,256,675 of NW_027411755.1, read as the reverse complement.
CCAATGGTGCGCGCGATAACTCTCGAAGGAAGTAATTGATTTGGTCCTACCAGATATAGATCAATCCTTCGGGTATTTCCTGTATAAAAGTGCAGCTTAAGACCTCTCGAATGGTTTTTATCTTTTATATATTTATTATTTTTTTTCCAACAGATTTTGTTCGGGGTCCTTATTTTCATTTCATTTATTATAAATATCAATACATAGGAAGCCTTATAAGGCCAATTACCCAGTCAGCATTTTTTGAAAATTTTAATCAAATTCGAGTCTTTTTTGATCCGACTGCACGATTAAAAAGCTAGAATATGAGCTCATTTTCTGATCATAAATGACTCCTTTGTCGGTAGGAAAACATAACCTCAGGCGACTCTTCTAAACAAATCACAAATGAGTCTTTTTCGAGTCGTATTTTAATCATTTATTGGTGTTTTGTTGATTAATTTCGGACCCTTTTTCGAGTCTTTTTAGAGTCATGTTTATAATCATTTATGAGTCTTTAGGGAGTCATTTATGAGTCTTTTTGTTAGACGAAATAAATTAAAAAAATTTTCTTTTTATTCTTCTTTGTTTCTTTCGTTTGTTTTATAGTCTTTTCTGCTTTGTTATGTCTTTTAATTATCCTTTATGTTGCTTGGTGGTTAGTATACTGCTTCTTCATTTCACTTGCCAAAACCTGTTGTGTTGTGTTTGTCTGTACCTTTAATATTATACGTTACATTTATATCAAAATTTTGTAGAAAGTGTATATGAGAATTTTATTTTTTTATTTACAACCAAATAAAAATAAAACAAAGCAATCAGTTTTTAATCACCTAACTGTTCAAAATATGATCAGAGTATACATAATTATAATCACTTTTCAAACACCTGTATGACCCTTTTTTGATTAAGCATTTTTCAATCTTCCAGATGATCAAAATGTGACAATAAATAACAAAAAATTGTCACATTTTAAACACCTCAATGATTTATTTGTGATTGCTACACATTTGTTGTTGTATTTTAAATTGAACTCTTTTTAATCATTACAGGGAGTCACTTTCGAGTCCCTTTCTGATCACACAAGCGACTTAATCAATTTTTGATCACCAAAAGGACTCTAAAAAGACTCCTCAATGTGATTTTTGAAAAAACAGTCTTCTAAATGCTATCTGGGTTAATAATGCATTGTACAGAAAATTCTATGCTAAAGTTGTAATTAAATAACTAAATAATCCATATATTTCATAAGAATTTATATAAACTCATTTTATATATTAGGCTCCCCAGCCAGATGAACATTGCTTAAAAATAAAAGACAATATGATGGTCCTATGGCAGCTAGCTAGCTCAAAATGTGAAAAAACTTCTTATCAATTTATTGGGATCAAACGACCATTAATGTAACCTAAGAGTTTGTCTCTGAACGAGTTATATGAGTACGAAAATAATTTAAGAGGGGTAGGCAAATAATTCCAAAAACGATAAACTCGAACAAAGAATGATTGTTCATAGATAACCGAATGAACCAAAGGGATATCGATTTGAATATTGCGAGTCGAGTTGATGAATGAAAATTCATTAACAAGAACTACAGGAGAAGACGTTTTCATAATTTTATAGAATTGTAGAACCAAGCGGAGGTTAATATAATCACGAAATGAACACCCCAGAAAAGTATATGCACATTGCAATGCACGGGTATGCTCATGCAATTTAATACCAAACACATAGCGTATAACTTTTCTGAAAATTCTTTCTATTCTATCAATACAAAATGACCATGTTCCAGAATAAATTTCAATTCCATAATTCATAAGGGACATTAATAGGGACTGAGCTAAATGGCATCTCACATGTCTCGGAGTATATACCCTTAAGCAATACAGCCTTCTTAAAATGAGACATACCTTATTACCAAGGTGGTCAATATGATCTTCAAAATTAAGATATTAATCAATAATAACACCCAGGCATCTAAGAGAGTGTACAACTTCTATCGGCTGGTCATTTATAAACAACTGATGGCACGGAAAACATCGATTTCGGGGATGAAAAATAATGGCCTTAGTTTTAAAATGATTAATTACAAGACTATTAGTAGTCATCAAGTTTGCAATAAAACCAAGGTGATCATTAATACAATTTTGAGTAGTGTGCGATGTAAACAGGAGATAAATGTCATCAGCATAGACATATGGTTGACAATGGGTATTTTGCATACTCGAAATAACGTCATTAAGATATACTAAAAAAAGAATAGGCCCCAATACGGACCCTTGAGGTACTCCCGAAGTAACCTCTCGAATTGATGAATTAATACCATTAAGAGAAACATATAGAGATCTGTCAGATAGGTAAGAATAAACCAGTCTGCAGGCGGTTTTGGAAAAATTAAAACCACTCTGAAGTTTTGATACGAGAGAGCAATGATTCAGGCTATCAAACGCCTTAGACAAATCCAGTGAAACCAAAGTGCAGCTATTATGGGTATTTAATTGTTTTCTAACTGAGTCTGTCAAAGCCAATAACGCTGATATGGTGCTGTGGTTTCGTCGAAAGGCAAATTGGTTCGGATGAAAAAGAGAGAATTTATCACAATGTTCCAGAATTTGTGCTTTCATCAGATTTTCCAAAACTTTTGACATAACGGGAAGTATTGTTATAGGCCTCATTTCATTGCTATTATGATCATTTTTTGAAATAGGTGTGATCCGCCCTAATTTCCAAGCATCTGGAAAAGTGGATACCATGAAAATTGTGTTAATTAAATGTAACAAATAAGGGGATATAAGAGGAAAAATCATTTTTAAAAATTTTACCGGAATATTATCATACCCGGAAGCATTGGATTTAATTGAATAGATAGCAAAAGCAAGATCATTTTCATTGATCATATGAAACGAAAAAGAATCAGATTTTTCTACAAAATTATCAAAGCAAAAGGTAGCATTATCTTGATTCATAGTACTTGAGAATGTATCAGCTAATAATTCTACATCAGCCATATTGGCATCCATATTAGTTTTCCCTATACAACCAAGTTTACGAATATTTTTCCACATCTGGGCATTATTGCAACCCGTAAACATACGCGTTCCATATTTAAACCTTTCTCTTCTAAGAACCGATTTTGCCTTATTTCGCAACTTGCAATAAATTTTCCAGTTGTCATTCGTACGACTTCGTAGATAATTTGCATATGCTTTATCTCTATTTCTCCTTGCTTGAATTGTCAGAGTCGAGTTCATCCATTTATTATAATTAGCATCAAATCTTCTGGATCTTGACATTGGAACTAAAGAATGCAATTTATCAACAACTCCGTTGAGCAAATTTAATTGAAAGTTAACATCACTTGACTCCAACAACGGGGAAATATTGATGTTACTGAAACATTCATATAGATCATCAAAACACACTCTTCCATAATCTTTGAAGGTTACACAGTCCTGTTGTACAACAAAATCAAACTCCAACGAAATAAAAATAAAGCAATGGTGAGATGAAAAAAAGGGAAAATTTAACTGTCCCTTTACTGCAAGACGATATGGTTCGCTCAACAAAAAATAATCAATTAAAGAAGTACTGTTATTTGGTAAATGAATATGAGTTGGTAAACAATTATGAGCACACTGAAGGCCACACCTGGAAACAAGTGATCTGAAATATATTGACTTCAAGGGATCAAAAAGATTAAAATTGAAATCTCCCATAATTACAATGTTTGAAAATCGGTCAAATATATCACAATGCATATCCTCAAATGAGTCAACAGAACCGGTTGGTAAATATACAACACCCACAACCACAGAAGATTCATTACCAAAAATTTCAACAAATAGCGATTCACAGATTCCATATTTAGTCCCTTTGAACACAACGTTATATTTTAGGTGTTTTGAAATATAAAGACATACACCTCCTCCTCTTTTAGGATTACCGTTTTCAGAGTTATTTTGGTTATTAGGCCGATCATTTCTCACTAAATTGTAATTATGTAAATTTAAGGAACTAGAATAAATGTCCGGCTTAAACCACGTTTCTGATACTCCAATTACATCAAGGCCACAGTCATCAAATGTATTTTTAAACTCTTCAAGCTTTGCATTTGAATTAGAGGGGCAAAGGCTCTGTGCATTTATGTGACCAACATTTAAATTATTCGAGAAAGGAGACATATAATCTTTTAGTAATTGACTACCACTAGCTACAGGACCAAGGTTGCTGTCAATAGACATGATACTGTAAGCAATGTTCAAACGTATGGGGGAGCCGAGAAATAATTACAATTAAGTTTATGTAAATCAATAAAGACATTTTTAAGTATCTATTCGTCCTCATTAAACCTTAAAAAATCCTCTCAATTGAAAGTTAAATTGGATTAATACATAGGGTGATATCAAAAATACTGTTTAATAGACCATTTGAAAATAATACATAGGGTGAGATCAAAAATACTGTTTAATAGAACAATTAAAAAAAAATATTTAAAGTTAAAGATTTGCATTAAAGGAATCAACAAACTCGATAAGACTAAAAGTCTCCTTTTCATTATTTAACATCACAATCTTTGCTTTAAGTAATTCTCTATTTATAATGCTAAATCCCTTTATTTTATTTTCTTTCCTCAGTTTTTTGCATGCTTTAAGTAGTTTATTGGCAAGAGTAGAATAATTATCATTTAAGTAGATACGGCTCATATCATCACCACCAAGAACATCAAAAACTGTAGGAGGTTTGGACTTGAAATAGGCTGACATAAGTTTGTCTCGTTTGTTGATATCTCGGAACTTCATCAGGATTGCATGACGATTCCTAATGTACATAACATTGGTAATATCTTCAGGTACAAAGTCCACCTTCAAATGGGCAAATAAAAACACAACAATATCATTCAGACTCTGCAACTTGTCAGCAAGCCCAGTTACGATGATGTCACATCTATTTAATCGATGCTGCAAGGCATGATTCTGTAGTTCGAGATCCAAAAATTTACTTTTGTACGACTTGTCATTAGATGCTATTAGACTCTCACATTTGTTAACGCCACTTTTCATTTCTTCTACACCTTTAGAAAGCTCCAATCGTATTTCGTTTGCAAAACTTTCAAACATTGTCTTCATTTCGACATGTTCTTTTCTGATGTCATCAGCATGACTACGTAGACTTTCCTTAAGAGAAGAAAATTCGTTTCTCATTTCAAGTTTGAAGGCTAAATCTGAATTGTCTGGCGGATTAAAATTTAATTTCTTTAAAAACTCAATATTTAACCATGTTTAGATGAGGCCATAAAATCCGAACTGGATCTGACAGGACAAAACCCTACTAGGGTTTTTGTAGTCTAAATATGTACTTTCAAAAAATGCATACTAGAAGTTGTTTGCATTTTCAGTGTTGCATAGTGTTATCAATCACATTATGCGACTGTTTACCTAAGCATTCCAGTTTGTGGTGGGATTAGTAGGCTTGCTACTGCGAGCCAGCCACACGGACTTGAGTACGATTGAGTATTCGTAGTCCGCCAAGTGACACGGAAGTGTACAAGGTGTTGGGAAGTACTTTTGAGAGCTGTCCCTTTGTGTGGTGGCTAATACATTCACTCCACCTTCAAGTACTGTTGTTAGTACTTGTAGTATACTGTAGAGGTTAGTGTAGCACTAGCACTAACGAACGACGACCCGAACAACCAAGCCGAATGCTGAATCACCGAGTGGCCGAACGTCTGCAACACCATCTGCAATACGAGCACCGAGTGACCGAACATCAACAACACGAATCATCAATTCCAAACCGTCTAGTACGTATTTATACATCAATAGATTATAAATCGTCTTTTTATTCCGAAAGGTTTAGTGGGTCCTTATGGCGGCCCTGGACACGACTGAATTTACCATAGCCAACGACAAAACCACGTTACAAATCTAGCAAAAGGAATAACACCCAAGGTAATATCTACTTTCAAAATGGACAATGCGCTCCGTTCCTTCAGATCTATATTTTTGTCGGCAAGTTGTCCAAAAGTTCTGAAAACATAACTTTTGAGGAAAATGATTTTGATTGTGTAGCCCGTCTGTATGTCCATAGATGAAAGTTTCAATGTACACTAGATGATGATATCTCCCTATGGGCTAAACCGACTGATACATTTTTATTTGTCATTGTTCCTTTTGGCCTTCCTTCTGGTTTGCAAAGAGCACTCTTGGTACCTCTTTTTCTCCACAGGCTTTTCTTTCGTTCACATAACCAATTCGCAATAGTAGTAAACGGTGAAGAGATAAATTTGTCTTAAATTTGTAATGAGAGTTTAAGCCACGTTTACATGTTTTATGAGGATTTATTCGACGTATGTATATTAGGGTTATGACTTTTTGACATTTTTACTCAAAAATGATTTCCTGTAGCAGGGATGAATGAACTTTTGCCTAATAGTTACTACGCTATCGTTTATTCCATTGAAATATAAAAAAGTTCACGCACAAATCGATTTTAAAAATATAATTTTTTGAAAAAATGTATGAAATGAAAAAAAAAAATTTTTTTTCAAAAATTATTTTTTGTTGCACGAATTAATAGATATAAGCCTTCTAATAACTATAATAATGTTTATTTCATTCAAATATTGAAAAAGGTAATGCACAAACCCCTTTGAAAAAATTTTAAATTTTTTGTTTTTTGTTAAAAAATGATATCTTTAAATAAAAGCGTTTACGACATTTTTACGATTCTCAGAATTGAAGAAAACAAGTGAGAAATAAATGTTATGTCAGTTTAATTATCTCATGTGACTCTAAAGTTTATTTTCAATTGTATATCTGCTTACAGCGACTTCAAAAAATTTTCCATAATTTTGATAAATTCAAATTTTAAAATCATTTTGTGCGTGAGGTTTTTTCACCGAATTACCTTATAATTATGATTTTTTGTAATCTTATGGCAAAACTCATCACGCTATGATACAGGGATATGAGGTTGTAAAAAAGTCATAACCCTAATGTATATACCATGGAATAGACAATATAAATCCACGGAACAAATTTCCTTTACCGACAGTTTGCAAATCGTTTTTCAAAAATCGTAAGTTTCTCTAAATAGCCGGCCTTCGGCCGGGGATTTAAGAAGTCGATTATGGATGCCAACTCACTGAAGTTGCGTTGCCAGACGTGAAAATCACACAATAAAAATAAGTGAAACGACAGAAATGTTTGTCAAATTCATTCAATATGAGTGTTTTGAGACTTCGACTATAAGTTTAATGTAATGTTTAATGTTCAGAAACGGAAATTTCTATTGTTAAATTTGCTGTCGGCAACGCAACTGGAGTTGGGTTGACATCCATAATCGGGCCCTAAGACTTTCTCCTATGGACAGGAGCCAATCTCGGGAACGGGAACAACATTTTCTTTTCATTTTCTTTAAACAAGGGAATTTTCAGAGGCCCATATCTTGGGAAGTGTACCTTTCCCCAACAAAATTATACAGCGTTGCAATCAGCATAAAAAGCGCTATCTGTGGTAATTTTTTCATATCTTTCTAAAGGAAAGATATGCCAAATCCACTGTATTCACTAAATTCATTACAGCGTAAACGTATCATTACGCTTGGTTAAAAAGATTTTCGGTATGTTCAAACAATTTCTTCACAAGATTTTATTTATCTCTAAGAACAACGGAAAAATATATCAATTAAAAAGTACTAGAATTGGTATTTCTTTTTATATTCAACTTCAAAGGTATTTTATTTATTGAAAAGGGTTTCCAAGAAAACAAAAACTGCAATTTTTTTATATAAATTTAATTTATATTACGTTTCTTGTTTGTTGTTTCTAATAATAATAAAAGATAATAATTATAATAGTAATGCCAACCAACAGTGTTATATGCTAAAGAATTTACTACTAACTTAAAGAAGATTGTTGATGTTGTGTGTTGTTGTTGTTTTTTACAAACCATTTTAAGTTATGTTTGTGTATCTATGTTGCTGTTGTTGTGTTTCATCTACTGTACATACTTACAATAAAAAGGGAGAAAATACATATGTATGTATATAATTTATATTATTCATCTATCCTATAATCTCGCTTTGATTCACGTTTTTTTTTTCTCTTGAAACTTATTTATAAGAAACAAGAATCATGAAGAATTTCCTTATTCATACACACAGCAGTGGGTGGTTGTCCTTATCAAATAAGAACAACAATCTATATCTGCTGAATTCATATTTCTTTAATAATAAAATGAAAAAACGAAAACAATTTTTAATAAAAAATTTTACAATCTTATATAAAATATATAATATATACAAACTTTTGTAAAGTTTCAAATTTCATTAAAACTATGCTAAATTTAAAATTAATTAAAAAAATAATGAAGCAAAAAATGTTCAAATCATAACATTAGATGAATGAATGGTGGTGGGTGGGTGTTTGGGTTTTGGTGACCAAGGTTAAGTAGTAGTAAATACATACATATATGTATGTGTTAATTTGTAATGGAGTTGATGGATGAAAGTGCATATACAACAAAGTGATAAAGTGGCATGTCTGTCTATATGAAAAGTAAACAACTAAATGTGCGTTATGTTACGGTATTGCAATGTCAATGCAGATGATAATAAACAATTTAACAAATGTTTAAAACGTATGTATGTGTTGTTGTAAATGTAAAAATGTTATACATTATAAAAAAGAACTTATATATGCGAATATTTATACAAATGAAAACAAAAACAAAACAAACCTTAATATTATACCTTAGATTATAGAAGAAAAATTATAGCAAAACATGTTTTAAGGTTCAACCTGGGTACTACCACTGTTGTTGGCTTGTGTTTCTTGCTGCTGCTGCTGTAGTTGCGTGTTTGAATTATTCACTGTTATTTCTGTTGTATTTGCTTGCTCTTTATTGTGTTTGGTGGCCGCTGTCATAGCTGGAGTTGCTACACTATTGCTGGTATTTAAAGTTAATTTAGTAGTTGTGGTGCTTGCGCCACTACTAAGGGCTTTGGTTATATTAGTTAAGTCGGTTGATGATGATTCCTTAGCTGTAGACTGCATAGACCCATATGTTGTTGTTACAGTTGACAAGGATGATGATGATGTTGTGGCTACAGCTCCATCTTCTTCAATGTATTCTATTGCAGTATTTTCATCGATTTCTGAAACTTTAAAAAATTAGGCGTAAGATACATATTAAGGAGTGGGACACTATTCACTAAGCTCACCTATTGTTTCATCAAAACCGGCATCGACTTCACTTTCCATGTGCTGGTGACGTTGTCGTGCTGACTGCTGTGATAACGTGGTAACATTTGTATTAACTTTCTTTTGCTTATGTTCCGACTGCAACTGTTGTTTATCCACACTGTCGGCAACAATGGATATCTGCGATTTACCACCATCAACACTACCATCGTGTTGTTGATATATTTGCATATCTAATATTTTAGGCTGGTCACCATCTTCATTGGTTCGAGGAGTGACTGTTGATTCAGTGGTGGTTACAACTTGTTCCACATTAGTTGAACAGGACGAGGACAAATCATCCTCATGTTCTTCCACAATGACATCATCAAAACTGTCAACAACAATAATGTTGTTGGCACTATTATTCGAGGAAGACATGCCTTTCATGTGGCCACTTGTTGCAGGTGGCCTATTCGATTTCAATTCAATAGAAATTAATTCATTGTTTAGACGTTTTGCCCTGTTCGCCAACGTACCCCCACCACCGCCACTCAAAGATGAAGTTGAGTTCGAAGAGGAGGATGTTGATATGGTTCTCTTCTGTTTACTTGTGCTTGATTTTTGGTACTGAATTGTAGCATTGCTGTTGTTGTGTGCCGCCGTTGTTATGGCCTGGTCCAATTCCATTTCCCAATCCGTTGCACCCAAAATAACTGTTTGCTGTGTTGTTGTGGATGGCGACGGCAGCGGTAAATGGGTGGAGCTCGACTGTTCTACTATGATTGGAGTTGTGGATGTGTTTGTCGTATTGCTTTCAATTATATTTGCTCCGGATAATACTGTTACAGTATCTCCTGATCCAGATGATACTCCACCCACACCTGGATCCATTACTATAGGCATATTCAAAATATCCAATGGTGCATCTTCGTTCATGAATGATGCCGTACTGCTGTCCATTTCAATTTTATTCTGGTTAAGGGTATCTTTTAGGGAGCCGGTAGAAGTGCTAGGATTTGTGTTCTGTGCCGTCGCCTGTATTGAGGAGGATTGTCCCAAAACAACTATATTTGTTTTTGGTGCATTGTTGCCATCCGGTGACGTGGTGAGTTGCCCACTTGCTGTGGACTTTAACAATATGTTATTTCCCATTTTAGAGAGTGTAACTGGTCGAACATTTCCACTGGCTGAAGATGGCATAAATATCATATTGCTTTTGCCCGTCAATGTTGTTGTCTTGGTCGCCAATGTGGTGGCTCCAGCTTGAATTGTGGCCGTACCAGCTGGAGATCCCAATGGTGCCGGAATAATTTGTACTTTTTGTATGGCAATTCGCTGACCTCCTGGTCCACTGGCAACCGAGGTGCCTGTTGTTGAATTGGCGGCAGTACTCGTCAGCAACTTATGTGACAAGGTGGATGTATTCAACTTCATTTTGGATCCGTCTACCAAACCTGCAGGATGTATTACCACTTTTCCATTGGGCGATTGGCAAATTTTAACACTTGTTCGCATCATACCCGAAGTCGTGGGCAACACATTCTTAAACGTTGAATTGGCTGAGCAGAGAGGCGTTACCACGGTGTTGGATGTATTAACATTCATGGGAGTTAATTTAACATTGCTAATGATATGTGGAGCACCCGATACAGAAGTCGTAGATTTAGAAGTGGACGTAACTGTGGCTACTGATGTTTTAATTAAATTTTGTGGCTTACGAAACACTGTAGCTCCGGCGCCCAGCGTGGAGAATAATGTGCCCGTAACGGTAACTGGCGTCAAAGTGTTCGTGTTAGTATTCAATACCACTGTTGAGGGAAGATTCTTAATAAAGGTGGTGGTAGCAGTTGTTGTGGTGGTGGATGCTGTGGTTGTGCTGCCAGGTGTTGAACACGATGATCCGATTATGATTGGTGTACTACCGGTAATGGATGGAGAGCTGCCGGAGCTACCAACAACATTGTTGCCAGAACCAGATAAAACTAAAGGTAAAATTGTTGTTGTCAACACCTTGCTCTGTGATGTTGGGGCCGGCATAGGTGTAGTAGGAGCAGTAACATCGGAGGTGGATGCAGCACCACTAACACCTGTTGTATTACTCTGTATCTGTATTACTGCTGGTGGCGTTTGCAGGGATGAGGCAAATGATGTACTATTTGTCGGATTTGAGCTACCACCTTGTGATGTTTCCACAATGTGCAAAACTTGACTCTGGGTGCTGGCCACATTTGCCAATTCATGCAATGCCCCTGCATTTATGGGTGATAGGGGCGAAGTTATGGTCGTTATCTTCTTGTTGGTCGTAGGCGAAATTTTTGCTCCCGGAGCTATGAGCGTAGTATTTACCGCTCGCAACTTTGTAGCTGCTGCAGAGAACTGTGGTAATGCCATGATTTGAGAAGCCTGGCCGGAGTTGGCATTCGAGACCTGTATTAGGTGTGCAGAACCTGAAGCATTGGCCGATGGTGGATTTTGAGCGTTTTGCATACTAACAATAGAACCGGGAGCCGTACTAATTCCTGGTTGACGTTCTTCAACAATATATTTTTGCACTGGCGTGGTGGAGATCAATGATTTTTCTGTAGATGATTTAGTCGCAGACGGTTGAGAAGTTAACATCGTGCCCATACTACTTTGCTGTATATCATGCGAGGACATTATTGGTGGATTGGCGGCGGAGGGGAAGGAAACGGGGGCAGGTTGATGTTGATTCTGCTGCATTTGTTGCAATTTATTAAGATTTTTCGAGACATCACGTTTTGAAGCTGCAATTTGGGGTGTAGTTGATGGCGACAACGACGACGACTGTGGCAATAACGACGACGTAGATGCCGCCATTAAAGGGGTTACAGATGACGGTTGATTCGCAGACAATACATGTATTTGAGTTTGAGCTGCTGTTGATTGCTGCTGTTCATCCATAAGTATTTGTTGTGGTGGCACATTCTGAGTAGCATAGGTCAAGAATTGTAAATCGTTGTGTTGTTGGGACAAAACCGAATTTACTGCTATTGGTTGGTGTGGTGATGTCAGATCGATATGCATTGCTCCACCACTAAATGGTATATTTTGTGTTTGCTGTTCACCCATTTGCTTTAGAGTCGCTTGTTGCTGCTTCTGCTGTTCCAATAATTTCTGCTGAGCTCTTCTACCACTTTTGGCAGGAGTAGCCTGTCTTTTGTGACCGCCACCACTGGCTGCTGCCGCCGCAGCCTTTTTAGCCATTTTTTGTTTGGTCAATTGTTGTTGGTGGTGAAAATAACGTTGCTTCTGTAAATGTTGATGTTGAGCTGCCGCAGCAGCTGCAGCTTGTTGTTGCTGTTTTGTTTTCTGTTCATGGCTGGTGGACACTGATACATTGTTATTCACTTGAGGCGAATTTGCCGTAATATGTGGATATTGTTGCCGATACGCAGAGTGTTGATGATTCTTTGTAGGAGAATTCTCACTTATAGCACGCTTTTTACCAGAACCTGCACCACTTACATTCTGATTTTGATCATTAATATTGCGTTTTAAGTTCTTTTTACCCGTACCAGAAGGTATTTCTGGCACTTTGAACTGAAAAATATATAAGGAATAGAAAAAATAATATAATTAAAAAAATATTGTTAAATTATTATTTATTATTAAAAATTAATAGATTTTTTACGATTTAAACGTTTTTGTATAAAAATCAATAAATCTTACAAATACAACAAATGTAATAATGTGCCCTTCCAAAAGAGTGCTTCTCTGTGGACTATTTAAAAAAAGAAGATGTGGAAGTAACACTTCATTCCGATTTCGGGTTATAATATTGGATCCTATGGCGATAACATGGCCGACTTTCGAATCGTTAGATGCTTTGCGGTTTGGCCGACTTCCGTATTGTTAGTTGCTTTGTATTCGTGCATGAAACTAGGGGTTCTTAAATCGATTTCCCCACTACTGCAATTCATAAAATTACTCTAGTAAGGAACTCGATTTAAGAACCCCTAGTTTCATACACAAATACAAAGCAACTGACAATATGGAAGTCGGCCTTTTTAAACTTCGTCAAAATATTTCAGTTACATAGGCTAAATGCGCATATGTGTCTTTTGAAGTACATATCTTCGCATTTGTTAAGTATTGCGGCGCTATGAAATACAATACTTGGGACATTTGCAAAGCATCTGACGATACGGAATTCAGCCAGACCTATGGGCTCAACATAGGAAGAATTGATCTTCCATCTGAGAGTAAAATTAACAACCACCGCTAAATCAGTCTCAGTGTTCAATACAAGGACAATTGAAAGGATGTCCCCTCCATCCTTGACTATTTGACCAAAATACATTTCTAGTCCAATTTGACGCCAACGGGTTCTTTGACACGAAACAAAAGAGTTTCGACCTTAAACTATTTGCAATACCAACACAAAAACTTTACATTATTTTTTATACGTAAAAAACATACTTAAAGCCACACGATGTTGCTTATAGTGCGTTTCTGTTAGTTTTATATTTATATATTAATAGCGATGCTAAAACAAATTAAAAATTGTTAAGACAGTTGGTTTTGTTCATTATGATTGCAGCATTACAGTTTATAAAATTTATAACCACATAGCATTTGGAGAACTTAATTTCTGGTGTTGCCTTCAATGTCATTTGGTTATTTATTTATTTTTTGTTTTGCAATTACAAATTGCTCTTTTGCATATTATTTTTACAAATACACCAATTTCATTCGTTTAGTCATTTCTTAAACATCTGGCATCACTGATACTTACCCGTTAACTACTTTTCAAGTACACAAATACAACCCTGTCAACAAGTAAACACAAATTATTGTGAATGATTATCACATAAGCAAAATACAATACATATTAGCCTTCGCTCACTAATGTACATCAACATTTCCTAACAAAATATTGCCATAATGCAATACATAAAGAAAACGTAAGAGAATGCACAAATGCAAATTATTCCTCTGGGACGATCCTTCATTGATTGTTTATATCAACTTATATAACATTAACAAATGGGTAACCACCAATCAATGTGACAGGTGTACTACACATATATGTCCAAGTACTCACCGGATCACTGGTTACTATGTAGTTATTGCGCTCCACAGTTTCTGTTGGCCTTTGTGTTTCCATGTGTTGCTGTTCTTCCTTAATGGTCTCGCCAGTTTCGGCGGGATATGGTAGTTTTTGATTCTCACTAGCCGTTTCATCGGCTACATTATTGGCAATTAGGGCTAAGGCTGTTTGGGGTGCCACACGTGGCAGCATTGGATAAGGACGTCTACCTTCACGCGACCATTCTTGCCAGGTATTTGGTCCAGATATACTATAAATCACAGAAACAATAAACGTGTATATAAATCTGTTAGAAAGCAAAATTCTATTTATTAGCTAAACTTACGCCTCAGCAATTGTGGCCAACTGTTCATCATTGGCCACACGTCTGGCTTCTGCACGGTGTCGCTCAGTTGATATGTGAAATATACCACGCAATTCCTCTAATAATTTAGCCTTGGCTTCACTCAGACCTCCTTGAGCGCGAAACACACTTATTACTTGAGAATACGATTCCAGCTCTAAAAAGAGATGAAAAATGCACAGCATTAAATTCCATTCAATGGGCTGAACATTGTTTAACACTTAATTATTCCATAACCACATTTCTTCCCAAGTTATCATTGATGGCAGTTCACTTAGTTTTGTTACAGTACCACTTTTTCTCATGCAGTGTACAGCACACGAACGACAACCTACCAAGTCTCCGTAAAATGCCTCGACATTCGTCTCTGGTCATTTGCAGTGCTTGCGGCCACATAATGGCTATATTCGGTAATTGTTTCCCTTAAGAAACTTGCACTTTATAAATTGTCCTGTTTACTTTAATCTTTATTTGTTAAGGTTTGCAAATTGGAGCGAAAATGGAAAATGAAAAAATCCACTGCTTCGTTCGAGATTGGGCAGCCATTAATGTTTATTTGTCAAGATTTCAGGAAGTGTTTGGAAAGAGTATGGTTGGCAGTGCTACCAATATATTAAACTAGATAAAACTTTATTAAAAGGCGTTCCTGTTGATTATTAAAATGGACATTTCCAAAAAGATTCAATTATAAAATTACGAAACACATATTGGGAATATATTAAAATAGTAATAAAATCATATTGAAAATCTCACATGAAAACTTTAAGAACAAACTTGGCATCACTTACGCTTTTTTCATGTGGTTGTTGTTTCTAACGCGCGACGCACAACGGACCGTATGTGCCCATGGCAGAACAAGAAAGGGTAACAGCAATACCCAGCTGACTGAACTGGGCTATAATGTTAGTGTCAAATTTCATAGTTGATGTTTAGACGTTCAAAGTTAATGGGGAAGAAAATTAACAGCCCAATCATGAATATACTTGCGGAATGCAGTTCTCGCGGAATAGTTTTTTCTCGAGAGAACATTCCTCCTATCATGAATAGCTGTGGAAAAATAATCATTGAATTTGGCAGCACTGAAGGGTCGTTTTCATACCTTGTGTGCCCTAATTGTTGTGAAAACAAAGAGAAAATGTCAAGTGTTTGTGTTTTTAGACAAAATAAACAAATTTAATCAAATAAATTACGCTTTTACACATCAAAGAAATTCAGAAGATGTTACTTGTTATGAAAATCATCAAATAAGATTGTAAAATTCCAAGGAAACAGTGCATTGTGCTGTCGAACTGCCACTATCATGAATGTATAAAAAACGAGTGTTTTTAATAAAAAGATGGCAAAAATTGAAAAAATATAAATTTTGAAGTAAAAATAATTGCAAATATGCATTTATCCAGTGTTTTTCAACAATATCGAAGCGGAGTTTTGTATGTGCAAAATTCTGCCATCCTTCGTTGATAAAGTTGAGAGTGACCGAGTTTGCAAACTAATGTTATTTTGTGAAATATGTTAATTTTTTAATAAATTTCCATCGCGAATTGAAGATTTTAGTATAAAAACCCAACAAAAGTGTTTATTTTGCATGTTTTGTATAAAGTTTGTGGGAAATACTAAGATTTTTTGTAAACTCCCTTCAGTTTTGAAAGGGAGATTTTTTTGGAGGAAAACACATGTTTGAGAGCGTTCATGATACCTACTTTTTCTCCATCGGAATTTTTTTCCGTGCGGATTTTTTGTTTGTGATAGCAAAGAAGGGAAAAGAGAGAAATTCCGCACGGAATTTTCATTCATGATTGGGCTGTAAGTTTATGGGCGAGGGAGTAGAGAGGAATAAGAGGGGGTACACACACCCCTGTACTCGCAAATTCTGTTTTGTTTCTTTATTCTTTGCAGATTTTTTTTTGCATTTTCTTTCACTTTATGTTCTCCGCCACAAATAAACAACAACGCATACATTTGAATTAAAAACTTTTTTGATCAAAAATAAATTGAACGAAAAATTATTTGTAAAAATTAATAGTAAACATATGGTCTGTTCCAGTACTGCAAGAATCTACTAATTTTTACTAGTTTTGTCGATAACATAAAGGAAAAATTGTTATCGTAGTAAAAAGTAGTAGCTTCTTGCAGGTTCTGGAACAGAGCAATATACATATGTATTTATTTAATTTTTAATGATCTTTAATTTAATTTCTATAAGCAATATCGCCTTACCCCCTGTTTTTGTAAAACAATTTATTCTTCTCACACGAATTGTCAAATTTTGTAGATTGATTTACTCGCTTTAGCGCAAATGTAGAGCGCTGATTTTTAAATGAGGAATTCTTAGCTGTATATGGAACGGGTATACGAAAAATTAGGTATGTATGTCTTCTGGGGGCTAAGCTATAGATGTCTAAATTATTACGAATATAGACCATGATACAATAAGAAGGTAACAGCAACTGCCGTTTTTGGTAACATAAGATGTCAAAATTTGACATAAATTCAATGCAATTGACATATTATGTTACCACCAACTGGGCTTCAGCTGGGCTGATAATGCTACCTTCTTATTGTATCATGATATAGATTAACGGACAAAAATAAGTTACAAAACCAGGGGGTTAGTATTGCCTTTGCATGATCAAACGAGAAAATGAGTGTGAAGAAGAATCAGAAAATTGACACAAACATTATTTGCGTGTCTAAACTACAAGGAAATTTTGAAAGAAATTGAGAAGAAAATTTGTATATTAGGGATATATATTTTTTTGAAGAAAACATTTATTCATCAGAAAAAGAACTGTTTCCCATAAAGACTTCTTCATATCATTGACATGTAACCTCCTCCAAGTCCGACTATACTATTTGTGTAGTATTTACTTTACCTGTAGTGGGATTCTGAAAAAATCGGTAAAATTAAATCGCAAAATTATGACTAAAAACATAAAGAAAAGTTGGCATCACTGCTTGTGTCGGTAGAGGCTAGCGACTACTTTTTATTCATCGTTAACCATGGTACACACGGTCCAACAAAACTGACAGTCAACGTACTTTTACAGCAATTTTCTGGCAAATAAAAACTTTTTGTTAGCTAAAAATGATTGAAATACAACATTTAAGGTATAATTTAGTGATTAGGAAAGTAATTATTCAGCTAGACTTTGATATTAACGAAATAGACCTCGATGACTGTCAGTTTTGTTGGACCGTGTGTACTATGCTTTAACTTACCGAAAAATTTCGTAAAGCTGGGTACACATTGTCAGTTTTGAATGTCGATATTTCGCAATTATCGATAACTGTCCAACCGTCCAGCAACCACAAAACATTTTGTGGTTGCATGATGAATGACAAAAATGAACGGCCACACTAGCAAGCAACAACAAAGCTGTCATTCAAAACTGACAATGTGTACCCAGCTTTAATTATCGAAATTAAAAGCATTTTAATTTTACCGACAATTATCGATAACAGCAAAAATGAGTTAGACCGTGTTTAGACATTCAAACTGGAAAGAAAATTTTTCTTCTCAATTGCTTTTAAAATTTCCTTGTTGTTTAGACACGGAAATCACGTTTGTGTCATGATGAAATAAAAAGGTGGCGTAAAACGACCAGCTGATTGTTTTCAATCTGTCAATTTTTTTGTTATTGTGAATTAATTGTATGAAAACGTAAACAAACATTTTGACAGATTGAAGAATTTTCGGTCAAATCAGAGTTGTACTTTTTCTCCTTACGTGACCTTATAAATAGATCTTGCGTTTGTGTCAATTTTATAATTTTTCTTATTCTTCTTCACACTCATTTTCTCATTGCGCCGTTCAAAAACAAAGCCAAGGCAAAATTGTAATGAAAAGTAAAAATGGACGTGTGTGATAAACAATTTATTATTAAAGGAATCCTTGAATTGCATTTTGATTTTGATATTTCCACTTATTTCGAATTGTTTTTGCTTACAAAATAGTTTTTCCTCCAAATGGGTTTGTTTTTCAATTGTCTCCGCTTTTGTTTGTTTCTCGACAGAGAAAATAAAATGAAAGAAAATGCAAAAACAAATCTGCAGCCAACTTCAGGTTGTATACGAAGAAAAACGAAACAAAACAGAATTTGCCAGTACAGAGGTGTGTGTACCCCCTCTTATTCCCCTCTACTCCCTCGCCAATAAACTCAATTTTCTTTCCCATTAACTTTCCCTGTATAAACAGGGACTTACAGAATCCCACTACTGGTTTGTTCTACCACGGTATGTGCCGGGGCCATTATTCTTTTATTAAGTCCTCTGAGTCGCGTCACGAGTTAAAGACAACAAACACATGAAAAAAGTGTAAGTGATGCCAAGTTTGTTCTTGTAGTAACGCGACGCTCAACGGACTGTATGTGCGGGGGCCTTTGGTTTGGCCAAAATTTCTTCAATATGTCAAAATGTTTTTCATACAATTTATTCACAATAACAAACAATTGACAGCTACTTATCAATAAAGTCAAAAAGTTTTACAAAAATAAATAATTTCGTACATTTTTCTTAGACATAGTACACACCCAGCAAAATTTTATGGAAGTGGTTCCATGAGATGCCATGATTTCACTGGATCTTTTGCATTGGTTCAAATGAAGTCGTGAAAGATCCGATCTTTTCATTAGCATTTAAACCCATGCAAAGGAAGTCGTGAAAGATCCGATCTTTTCATCAGCATTTGAATCATTTTTACAGATCACTACAAAAAAAAACAAGTCGATTTGTACATCCCTACATGTAGCGACATCAAAACAAAAGAGTATACATTTCCAAAAATTTTGTTATAAAATTACAAGTTAAATGTAGATTCACGAACTAGAAATTCTTAAAGGAGTGCTGTTGGAGTCCATGTCGAAATCTTGTTATGTAACTAAGTCGGAGTGTAAAGGGGAATAAGGCATACCAAGATGTCGCTGGTATACACTTGCCATTGAAGAAATTCGGTCTAGCTCAGTGGCCACTCCTGACTAGCCATAAACAAAATTGATTCATTATTAATTCACAATCACAAACAGGATGCTTTATTTAAAGAAGAAAAATGATATGATGTTGCTGTTGTTGATATGGGTACCCTAGGTGTTTGTTGGGATACCATGCCCTCCCAATGGATTTTCTACAAAATCCCCAATGAGTCTCATCGATGATGATGACTCCCAAAAATTGCCGTAGGCTGACCCTTTCCTTCTACCTTACCTTTACCGGAAGCTTTTTAGCACATCATAATGCTCAATAATTATTTTCGTATAACATTTCACTTATCCATTTATTCAGAGGATAATAACAAAGCATAAGAGAAAATTTCTTACATATAAGAAACTAGATCAACAATAAATTCTGAGAATATTGATTACTTAAGTACGACGTAAATAGCTGACAATTTGTTTGTTAGGTGTAAATATGCATACACCGGATAACTATACATGATTCAAAATGAACGGATGTCCATCCCAGTTTGTTGTGCCATTGTGCACTATTTTTTTTTAGAAAATCGAAAGGTATTAATAAGTATATCTATAATTTTGAATCCTGATGTCTAATTGAGCTTAACGTAGATTTCAGAATACTAGATCAATTCAGTTAAAAATTCAGGAAAAAGTATTATTAATAGTCTGGGATAGACATTAACAAATTTAAAAAAAAAATCATATGGAATGATAAACTAGTATATAGCTAATAATAAAAGGATTGGGGGTAACAGAGGTGGTTTATATACATTTATCAAATATTGAATTTGTTGGAAAACAATTACCTCGTCTCCAAAATTCTTAAAAAAATGAGATTTTGAAAACAGGTGCTACTGTTTGATCAGTACAATTATGATTAACAAAATTCAGTCAGATGCGTAGAAAATTCGGAATTTGAAATATGTAAAATTAATCACCCATATGGTGATCCCATCTCTGCATTTGAGTGCCACTATGCACATAAAAGATGAATAACTTTTAACCCTTCCCTTCCTAACGAGCTCGTTTGAATGCGGGGTCTGTTATGAAAACACTACTGTTATTAAGCAGATGGGACTAACATCGGATGTTAACAGAAATTTGATAGTTATCCACTGCTTAATACTAGATAACAAAAATTAACTAATATGCCTAGAAATATGCTTCAGTTCTTATCTGAACGGAATGGTGAATAAAATCGCGTTTATCTGAACTATTCACAATGATATTTGCACACAGTGCAGAAATTTAATAATTAAAGGCAATATGACTTATGACGTATTGGGTATAATTAATGCGTTAATAAATTCGGTAGTATAAATGGCAAAAAAAATTATTATCTCTAATAATTGTCAACAATTTTAAATAAAGCTGAAATAGAATTGATTAGCATGATAACATATTTGGGTTATGAGGCAAAACAAACACTGAGCTACAATTCTATTTAATCTCTACAATCTTTGACTTACTGTCTGAATGCCCTCTCATGGGGTTTGTCTACTTGCAAGGTATTTTGTCTTGTCAGCTGTTGATGACTAATTTCATTTTTTTGTGATGATGAGAATGTTCTGATGATAATTCCTTAAATACTGAAGTGACGTAGACAAAGACTGGAATAAAATCAGGTTCCTAGCTGCAAATGGTGATGGTGGATGTCGTCGATAGGCCATGAGGTGGGTTGAGATTGGTAAAAGAAAATTCGGTGCTATTGGCAGGTGATTATGACGATACCAGGCTGAAAAATCCCGGTCTGCTACAATAGAATGATGATGTTGAAAAGTTCAGTACTATTATTGAAGGGATGATTGATAAAATGATGATGGTTGGTGATGATAAGTTTCGGCTATTGAGGGATGATGATTGAGGCTGAAAAGTTGCGGTCTTTTGTCAGGTGATGATGTTGGAGGTCACGGACTATGAGAGTATAATGATGGTAGTTGATGATATTCACTGATTTGGGCAGATGTTTAATAACCTGGACGGCGTTGAAGGCTATTAAATGTGAGGCTATTGTGGTGTAGAGGGCTGCCGAGTACGGACTATTGACAGATGGTATCTGGAGGTTGGGGCTGAAAAGTTCCGGACTTCTCACAGGTTATCGGCACTGTCGATTCAAAAATTGATATACGCATCCATGGTGATGTCTCTGAACAGATGAGTGCGATGGTATAGGCTGAACCGTTCCGGGCCTGCGGTAGATTTCATCACAGAGGATTTTATATGATTTCGATGGCTTTTATAGGATGGTATCACTCGTTTGGTACAGACGAACTATCAAGGGTTGTTGCGTGGCGAACGTTTTGCTGAGGTCACCTGTGAAGCAGCGCGGTACAGCTGGACACATGGGCAGTTAAGGCACGTTTCCGTACGGATTTTTATCCGATCACGCGATCGGATGATAATGATAGCAAAACCTGGAAAACCTCCAACGGAAATAAAATCATACAGGCCAATATCGCTTTTACCGATTTTATCAAAATTATATGAAAAATTACTATATACTCGCATTAAACCAATAATAGATCAACACAATATAATACCTAACCATCAGTTTGGATTTAGGAATGCGCACTCAACGATTGATCAGGTACACCGAATAACAGATGTAATTGAAAAAGCTTTTGAAGAAAAAAAGGTTTGCTCCGCAGTATTTTTGGATGTTTCGCAAGCTTTTGACAAGGTATGTCACACATGTCTGCTATTAAAGCTTCGCACAATATTGCCCAGCTCTTATTGCACTATATTAAGATCATATCTAGAAGATAGATTGTTTCGTGTCAAATACGAGAACGAGTATTCACAACTAAGAAAAATACAAGCAGGAGTTCCGCAGGGTAGCATCCTGGGTCCGCTCTTGTATCTTTTATATACCTTTGACGTTCCAGAATATCCGCATACTACGTTGGCCACCTTTGCAGATGACACTGCAATTTTGTCTGTGGCCAGTACAGAGAAAGAAGCCAAACAGAAACTTCAAGAAGCAGTAAACTCGGTCAGAGAATGGACCAAAAAATGGCGTATAAACCTGAACAGCACAAAATCAACTCATGTAGACTTTTCGAATCTAACCTTGTCACATGATCCTATATTTATAGATGACATACAAATCCCCTATTCGAACACAGCAAAATATTTGGGTATGACGCTTGACGCAAAATTACGCTGGAGTGAACATGTCAAAATTAAAGTAAAAGAAATGCAACTTAAATGGAAAAAACTAAATTGGTTGATTGGAAGAAAATCCAAACTTTCCACACAAAATAAGCTATTGATATACAATCAAACATTGAAACCAATATGGTCGTATGGTGCACAACTGTGGGGGTGCACGAGTAAACAAAATATTAATACAATCCAACTTTTCCAAAATAAAGTTCTCAGGTGCATCGTAAACGCACCATGGTATATCCGAATGACCGATTTACATCGAGATCTCAAAGTCAATTATGTTACTGATGAAATTAGATCCATTGCAACAAAACACAACATTAGATTGAGAGGCCATAAAAACACTGAAGCATCAACTCTTGCTGATCAAGATGGAATAGAGCGGCGGTTAAGAAGGAAGAAGCCGTTCGACCTAGTTCGAAATTAAAATATTCCTTTGAGTATATGTATTTTTACATAAACATGTGAATTATCTAATTAGTTGTAAATTGCTTGTTAGTTGTATAACTAGTTGCAGTATTAAATAAATAAAAAAAAAAAAAAAAAAATAAAAAAAAAAAAAAAAAAAACGCGTAATGATTTTTCGCAAAATTATTGTAGATGATTGATATGGGGCTATTTCGTTTGTTTGAGGCAAATTGTGCAATATTGCGGATGGTGGTGTAACCTGGCTATGGACAGCGTTAGGTGGAGGTTATGTGGCGTAAGCTTATGATGACATCATTGTGTGGCAGCAGTCGATCTTTGTGGCCATTTTGGATTTACTGGAAACTGTCATGGATAAACGTTGTTGCGCTTCTTGGACCTTAACTGCATGTCCATTGACGGGTACCAATGATGATGGTGACACGAGGGAGTACCGTTATCATTCCCTCGTGCTATGGTCTGCAATGGAAATTTCCATAAATTTCTGTTTTTTTTTCCTATTGCAATTTTCTTGTTTGCAGCAAAGGAAAACTTACCCCGATGTAATTTATGGTTTGTTTTATTTAATCCAAAGAGCAAAATAAGCAATTATTTGCAAAAATAAAATTGCACTCGCACGTGACTCGGCGGTTTGTTAAAACGGGCAGTGCTAGTTGTTATGTCCAGATTACAATTTTTTTTCGCAAGTTTCTTTTGTTGTCTATTCGCTGCTACTGCATCCACAAGAAAAGATCGTGTTCCCTTCGGTTGCAACTGAAGTTGGTTGCAGTTCATGTGCCACGTCATTTAACAACAATGTTGCCACCTTGCAGAAAACGTTTGTCAATTTAAGGGTGAAATAGATGTAATGCGTCGCATGGATTGTAGAGGGCGCAACGAGGGTGACATAACAAACCCGAACATGTTGTCGGAGGCCTGCCGAAGACTACTGATTCGGGAAGTCAACCGTATTAGTCGTGGGGAAGAACCGCGACCCTGATATACATGTTCATCAGTTATGGTATATATAAGTATATATATAAAAATCACAAATAAAAGCCGGGCAGTTACTTTGTTGGCACCATGTGCTGTAAATCTTTCGCGTGATAAACGCCTATTTTCCTTCCCTGAAGGTCTTCAATTTCATACAAGGAGTTTCCTACACATCTGGCAACTCTGCACTTTACAAACTTTTGACATAACTTAGAGTTAAGATGGCGCGAAGCGTCACTCAAAATGAAGTTTCTTCTAAGTATTTCCTGTCCCGGTTTGAAACTGACGTCGCGAGTCCTAGTGTTATACCGAGCCGCAGATTTTTCAAAAGAATCGTGGATTTTCGTTTTAATCTTCTCGCGGACTAAATTCAAAATATCGTGTTTCGGAACTATTTCAACCAAACCGTCTTCTAAAACTCCTAGTTTGTGTGCCAAATCATATGTGCTCGCGTGTGTAACCATGTGGGTGCCGAATAATGCGAAATACGGTGAACAACCAAGTGTCGTGTGAAAAGTGGACCTCAAAGAACATTCTATGGACGATATATTTCGGTCCCAATCGCGTTGATCTTCCGAAACATAAGTCCGGATCGCCGCGATTATGGTCCTATTTACGCGTTCCGATGCATTCGCCTGTGGCGAATACACGGCATTTCTAATCGGTCGACATCCATATTTATTTAAGAATGAAGAAAATTCTGAGGAAGTGAATTGCTTTCCGTTATCGGAATGAACAATCTGTGGCACGCCGTATTTGTGAAATACCTCGGATTCTAAGAATTTGATAACGTTTTTCGAGTTCGCCTTGGCTAGTGGTTTCAACAGAACAAATTTTGTCAAGTGATCTAACACAATAAAGATATACGTGTTTCCTAACCTTGACCTCGGAAAAGGTCCAATGAAATCGATAAAAATCTTTTGGAAAGGCCTATCGGTTACGGTTTCGTTTCCCATCTTGGGTCTTAAAATGTGATTTGGGGCCTTGGTTTGTCTACAAACAATGCAGTGATTAATAAAATTTCGGACTTGTTGAGCCATCTTAGGCCAGTAAAAATATTGCCTCAGTGCCGCGATCGTACGTCCTATACCACAATGACAATTTACAGCAGAAGTGTGTGTTTTTTCGATAAGTGAATCGGTTAAAGAACTCGGAACCCATAGCTTCCAAATAAAATTTTCATGTACCGGAGTACCATCTGACGGGAGTGTCTTTTTGTAAACAAACGAATCGCTAATTTTCAAATCCGGTAAACTGTCCTGATTTTCCTGCACCATGGAGACTAATTGTGTATATTCTTCACCTTTAAACTCGGGTGAATCTAAGTCAACAAGAGGCCTTTCGTCAACAAACATATTGACTTCGTCCAGGTGAACGCGAGAAAGAGTATCGGCTACGACATTTTGTGATCCCTTGCGGTGCTGGATTTCAAAATTAAAGGCTTGGAGTTTTAAACTCCATCTTGCCAACCGACCACTGAGGTCCTTCTGCCCCATCTGCCAAACTCCTCAACATCATGGACTAAATCATCAAAATCAGAATCGTTAATTTCATTTATCATTCGAGGGGGTTGGCCTGTTCTAAATCTCATCGACGATTCCCTTTCAAGAAACTCTTCAGCTTTTCTAACTTCATTTCGGAATTGTTCAACAGAATAAAAGGTGCCACTGAAAGTTAAATGGGCAAGTCGGGGTTTTAATCCCGCTTTGAGAATGTCTATAACTTCAAAATCTTTCAAAGGTTCCCTTAATTGAGTACGCAGATTATTTATAGCATCTATATATTGTGTAGCAGACTCATCTCTCCCCTGCTTCCTGTCCATAATCTGCCTCATCACATCAAGATTTGATTGAAAACGCTGGAATTCCCTAATTATACACAGCTTTAACATCTCCCAGTTCAAATTTGGATATTGACGGATCAGACCCCAGTACCACTGACAAGGACGGCCTTCCAGTAAATGATGAAATTCATCAACCAATTCTTGTTCTGGGCAGCCATAACTATTTCGAAGCCTTTCTACTCGAAAGATGAAATCTTCGACATTTGGTGTCTTTGGGGTAGCATCAAACTTGATGCCCCACTTACTGAGATATGGGTACCTGGGCCTACTAAAATCTTCCCTATAACGATTTGGAACTTCCTGGTTTCTACTACCCGAACCTGCATGTCTGGTATCGGTTTGTGGTGGTGGCAAATCATGAGGCCAATCAATGCTTTGAGAATGTGGTTCTTGTCTGTTAATAGGATTAGCTGGAGGAACGGAAGATTGAGAAAAAGCAGCTTGAACTGCAGCAGCAACCGCTTTCTGCATTTCCTTTTTCATGGTTTCAACCATTGATGCTTGGGTGGACTCTAAGGCGGACTGAACTACCTCAAGAACTCCTGTGCTACTAAGCCTGTCAACCTGATCTTCATCATTGCCGCGAATAGTCAAAGGGCTAAAAGAAGGTCTAGTAATTGTGCTTGGTTGCTCATTTACTTGCGAAAGAGTAGGTGGACTTGCAAATTCGTTTGGTGTAGGCAGATCATTGCCATCAGCGCTAGCGGGGATGCCCGATTCGGTACCTGGTTCTGTTCCAGCAGCTTCTCCTACTGCTTGGCTTGTCGACCTGGTAATAATGCCGTAAGTTTTTGGCTTGGCCCCTGTAGCTGGCTGCATGATGTCCCACAAATCAACAAAAGTTACAAAAAAAAAAATGTCCTTGTACTACTCAGTCCAACAAGAAATTTCAATAAAAAGCTCAAAATCCAAAAATGTCTTCTCTAATGACCGACAGGTTTTCAAAAAGGTAGGTATGATACCATAAATTCAACAAAATACCAAAGATATATTGATGAAACAGTCAATCACGGCCACTGCCTTTAGGTTCCGAAAAGTCCAATATTGAAAATCTCATACGCAACAAAACTCGATATGAAAATTGAATGGTTCCAACGGGTCAGGTATTTTCGAAATGAATCGAATCAAAAATCAAAAAATCTTACAAAATATCTCGAAACCAGAACAAATGCTCAGAAATTCTGTAAAACAGAATAAATCGAGGTAATAGATTATTTTCTCTAGGCTGTGGTAGATCAGTATAAATATTTGTAAGTCCGGGTAAAATTAATTCGAAAAATATTCGAATCAGAAAAAGAAAGGTCTTAGCTGGTGAAAAAAAAATAATAATAGGACTTCGATAGGCTCTTCAGTCCTCTTCGCCTACCCCTATTGTTCTATGGGGTAAACTGTTCAAAACGTAGAAGTGATTGTTGCCGGTTAGAATTTCCTCAAAGAGTTTCTCGAGGTCTCTTCAGTGTATCTTTAGTTAAGCATAGAACGGCTTTCTAAAGATACACTGGGAAATCGACAACCAGACAACAAGCAGTCCTACGGAAAATGCTCCAACTCAAGGTTGAGCGCTGCCGTCCGAAGGCTCTCCAGACTAACCGCCCCTACAACCTTAAAGTACTTCAGCAGACCTCGAGTCGAACTGAAGACCAGTCTTCGGAAACAGTTAGTCCAGTTCTGTGTACACCCTGTGTGTACGTGAAACCAAAACAAAAATATATTACTACTTAAAGCTTATATATTTTAAAAGTAAGAACTAGCAATCAGTAGTTTGAGCCTATCAAACCCCTCCTGCAGTCTTATAATCAAAAAGAGAAAAACAAATGTCTTGAGGGCGACGACCCTATGCCTCACGCAATCGGAAAAAGAATGATAATTAGTACCACGGTAGAAAATTCCAGCAAAGTGAATAGTAAATTACTATCACTTCTGAAAAATGTAACAAAAACTAATGCACCACCGATTCCAATTGAAATCTCGAAAGGTTTCCCCAGGTTCCACGACGATGCTTCACATTCAATTCTCAAACCGGAAACAGGAAAAAAATTGTCAATAGAAACTCTTAAGTCCTTATCAGTGCAGGTGCCAGATAATTACGAAAACTAATATGTCTTAAATGTGCCAACAATCGAACAAAAATCAATAATTTAATTTCCAAAAAAACAAATTCCAGAAAAATTTCCAATAATCTCGGGTCAAAATTATTTCATAAAATGTATAAGGTAATTGGTAGAAGGTTAAGGTATCAGCCAGGATAAAAAAAAAAATAATCAACAACAACAAACAATCTTCATACTCTTCCAAAAGCGTGGTCAAAATTTTCCCCAAAAATTTCAATTCTAATAAATCAATATATTAAAGCATCTATAATATCGCAAATCATGCAAATGATCATAAATAATCAACTGCCGATGACAATATATTATAAAGCTTTAAAGAAAGTCGAAGTATGAATCTCGAAATGTAGAAGCTTTGTCACAAATTGCAGCTTGACATAAACTCAGGCTTGCAAGACGACTAAAACACTTTTCCTTTAAGATGACATTCAAGAAATGATGTTAAAATTTAATTGACCTTAAGTCGCAATTGGTATGTTGTAATATAACAACAACTCAAGACATACTGAAAACCAATCAAACAAAAATTCATACACCTAATGTTCAGGAACAATTCCCATTGATGGGAGTTGAACCTAAGACATTGGCTTATACGTTGGGCGCCATTGTTAT
This sequence comes from Musca autumnalis, assembly GCF_047663935.1. Classification (NCBI taxonomy): domain Eukaryota; kingdom Metazoa; phylum Arthropoda; class Insecta; order Diptera; family Muscidae; genus Musca; species Musca autumnalis. Next base: position 119,228,020 of record NW_027411755.1, on the reverse strand, counting down.
GTAACTAGCTTGGAGTGTAAAGGGGAATAAGGCATACCAAGATGTCGCTGGTATACACTTGCCATTGAAGAAATTCGGTCTAGCTCAGTGGCCACTCCTGACTAGCCATAAACAAAATTGATTCATTATTAATTCACAATCACAAACAGGATGCTTTATTTAAAGAAGAAAAATGATATGATGTTGCTGTTGTTGATATGGGTACCCTAGGTGTTTGTTGGGATACCATGCCCTCCCAATGGATTTTCTACAAAATCCCCAATGAGTCTCATCGATGATGATGACTCCCAAAAATTGCCGTAGGCTGACCCTTTCCTTCTACCTTACCTTTACCGGAAGCTTTTTAGCACATCATAATGCTCAATAATTATTTTCGTATAACATTTCACTTATCCATTTATTCAGAGGATAATAACAAAGCATAAGAGAAAATTTCTTACATATAAGAAACTAGATCAACAATAAATTCTGAGAATATTGATTACTTAAGTACGACGTAAATAGCTGACAATTTGTTTGTTAGGTGTAAATATGCATACACCGGATAACTATACATGATTCAAAATGAACGGATGTCCATCCCAGTTTGTTGTGCCATTGTGCACTATTTTTTTTTAGAAAATCGAAAGGTATTAATAAGTATATCTATAATTTTGAATCCTGATGTCTAATTGAGCTTAACGTAGATTTCAGAATACTAGATCAATTCAGTTAAAAATTCAGGAAAAAGTATTATTAATAGTCTGGGATAGACATTAACAAATTTAAAAAAAAAAATCATATGGAATGATAAACTAGTATATAGCTAATAATAAAAGGATTGGGGGTAACAGAGGTGGTTTATATACATTTATCAAATATTGAATTTGTTGGAAAACAATTACCTCGTCTCCAAAATTCTTAAAAAAATGAGATTTTGAAAACAGGTGCTACTGTTTGATCAGTACAATTATGATTAACAAAATTCAGTCAGATGCGTAGAAAATTCGGAATTTGAAATATGTAAAATTAATCACCCATATGGTGATCCCATCTCTGCATTTGAGTGCCACTATGCACATAAAAGATGAATAACTTTTAACCCTTCCCTTCCTAACGAGCTCGTTTGAATGCGGGGTCTGTTATGAAAACACTACTGTTATTAAGCAGATGGGACTAACATCGGATGTTAACAGAAATTTGATAGTTATCCACTGCTTAATACTAGATAACAAAAATTAACTAATATGCCTAGAAATATGCTTCAGTTCTTATCTGAACGGAATGGTGAATAAAATCGCGTTTATCTGAACTATTCACAATGATATTTGCACACAGTGCAGAAATTTAATAATTAAAGGCAATATGACTTATGACGTATTGGGTATAATTAATGCGTTAATAAATTCGGTAGTATAAATGGCAAAAAAAATTATTATCTCTAATAATTGTCAACAATTTTAAATAAAGCTGAAATAGAATTGATTAGCATGATAACATATTTGGGTTATGAGGCAAAACAAACACTGAGCTACAATTCTATTTAATCTCTACAATCTTTGACTTACTGTCTGAATGCCCTCTCATGGGGTTTGTCTACTTGCAAGGTATTTTGTCTTGTCAGCTGTTGATGACTAATTTCATTTTTTTGTGATGATGAGAATGTTCTGATGATAATTCCTTAAATACTGAAGTGACGTAGACAAAGACTGGAATAAAATCAGGTTCCTAGCTGCAAATGGTGATGGTGGAGGTCGTCGATAGGCCATGAGGTGGGTTGAGATTGGTAAAAGAAAATTCGGTGCTATTGGCAGGTGATTATGACGATACCAGGCTGAAAAATCCCGGTCTGCTACAATAGAATGATGATGTTGAAAAGTTCAGTACTATTATTGAAGGGATGATTGATAAAATGATGATGGTTGGTGATGATAAGTTTCGGCTATTGAGGGATGATGATTGAGGCTGAAAAGTTGCGGTCTTTTGTCAGGTGATGATGTTGGAGGTCACGGACTATGAGAGTATAATGATGGTAGTTGATGATATTCACTGATTTGGGCAGATGTTTAATAACCTGGACGGCGTTGAAGGCTATTAAATGTGAGGCTATTGTGGTGTAGAGGGCTGCCGAGTACGGACTATTGACAGATGGTATCTGGAGGTTGGGGCTGAAAAGTTCCGGACTTCTCACAGGTTATCGGCACTGTCGATTCAAAAATTGATATACGCATCCATGGTGATGTCTCTGAACAGATGAGTGCGATGGTATAGGCTGAACCGTTCCGGGCCTGCGGTAGATTTCATCACAGAGGATTTTATATGATTTCGATGGCTTTTATAGGATGGTATCACTCGTTTGGTACAGACGAACTATCAAGGGTTGTTGCGTGGCGAACGTTTTGCTGAGGTCACCTGTGAAGCAGCGCGGTACAGCTGGACACATGGGCAGTTAAGGCACGTTTCCGTACGGATTTTTATCCGATCACGCGTAATGATTTTTCGCAAAATTATTGTAGATGATTGATATGGGGCTATTTCGTTTGTTTGAGGCAAATTGTGCAATATTGCGGATGGTGGTGTAACCTGGCTATGGACAGCGTTAGGTGGAGGTTATGTGGCGTAAGCTTATGATGACATCATTGTGTGGCAGCAGTCGATCTTTGTGGCCATTTTGGATTTACTGGAAACTGTCATGGATAAACGTTGTTGCGCTTCTTGGACCTTAACTGCATGTCCATTGACGGGTACCAATGATGATGGTGACACGAGGGAGTACCGTTATCATTCCCTCGTGCTATGGTCTGCAATGGAAATTTCCATAAATTTCTGTTTTTTTTTTCCTATTGCAATTTTCTTGTTTGCAGCAAAGGAAAACTTACCCCGATGTAATTTATGGTTTGTTTTATTTAATCCAAAGAGCAAAATAAGCAATTATTTGCAAAAATAAAATTGCACTCGCACGTGACTCGGCGGTTTGTTAAAACGGGCAGTGCTAGTTGTTATGTCCAGATTACAATTTTTTTTCGCAAGTTTCTTTTGTTGTCTATTCGCTGCTACTGCATCCACAAGAAAAGATCGTGTTCCCTTCGGTTGCAACTGAAGTTGGTTGCAGTTCATGTGCCACGTCATTTAACAACAATGTTGCCACCTTGCAGAAAACGTTTGTCAATTTAAGGGTGAAATAGATGTAATGCGTCGCATGGATTGTAGAGGGCGCAACGAGGGTGACATAACAATCTGAACTGGTGATGAGAAGATAATAGAAAAGCTTTTGTAAGATGAAACAAAATCAGTGGCTGAGAGTGGACGAAGTAAACTCTGTTGCGGTGCAGCGGCGGTGTTTAGACTGCCACAGCTGGGACAGCCGGAAGTCAAGTTTCTCACTTAAATTTACAACCTGTCGCTTGTCAAACACATCGTTCCCGATGTCTGGAAAATAGGTCAGCTACTGAAGCCCGAAAAGGATGCCAGCAAAGGTGAATCTTACAGGCCGATTTTGTCGCCCGTAGCAAGGACCCTTGTGGCTTTAGTTCTTCCACCATCAGAAATAACTTTCCAGTTGCCGATCAATAGCATAGGATCCATAAGCAGCACAACAACTGCGCTGAAGGCCATCTCCATCTCCATATTAGCCGAGGATTCACTCAGAGAGCAAGCCGTGTGATAGAACATTGATAGTGACACTTGATTTAGCAAAGCCCTTTGATATTGTCAAGCACCCTCGTTGTTTGATGTCATCGAGCAGACTACGCACTGTCCAAGTTTGAAACGTTGGATAATAAATTTTAAGTGTGGATGACAGTAGTACGTAGAATTTAGGATCAAGAAGTCCAAGACCCGTAGAGTGAAGAAAACCTCTTCTGAATTCCAAACGCTGCAGACGGCATTGAGAACGTAACGTATGCGAATGATTGTACTATCTTGGCGTCAGGTGCCTTCCCTGACGACATTTATGAAAGACTGAGGTCCTTTTTGTCTGATCTTACCATTTTTTTCCACGCGAGGAATATGCAAATACAAGCCAATAAATCTACGGCCTCTCTGTTCACTACCTGGGCGGCCGAGTTGGGAACAATAGAGTTGAATGTCATGGTCGATGATAGCAGATTTCAGACCACAGGCCCAGGCAGCCAGGGGGTCTTCATAAATAACTATAAGAGAAGTCTAACGTTACAAGAGAGAACCTCTAGATCAACAAGCCTTTCAACCAGGTTTAAGTAGCATTCACACGAATGCAGTCGGAGATGCAGTAAACAGTTATCGTGTGAATGCGGTCCTTGGAGAACATCCACCATCTATCGCAGCTGAGAAGCGCCAGCTGTCAGGACAAACCGGAGTAGTTTTGGGTCAATACGCTCGGGATGGTGCAGACGTCAAAATTCCTATAGGGCAAGTACTGATGACACCGTGGAAAACATCTGCCCAGCATACAGCACAGGCCCCCACGACACACTGCTCCTTTTCAATTGCCCTACCAATCCTGCTAAGAAACTTAAGTTTGCAGCTTTGTGGTTACAAACCATATAAATAGCGAAATAGCCCCATTCTTATGACTGATAGACCCAGAGTCAGATTAAGCAGAAAAATGAGAATACAAACATATTAACTACTGTTACAACAACGAGAACAAACTGCAATTATAGATGTAAACTTTATGATGATAAATAAATTATAGTTATTTCATTAATTCCTTGGAATTAATAAAATAAAAAATGAAAATCATTTTTCAATACAACATTTTCAATTTTCCGAACAAGACGTGAAAATTACATGCCAAAGGGTTGGTGAAAATGACATGCCAAAGATTAGTGAAAATGCTATTCTTGGGAATTGGTTAAGATGACATGCCAAAGGATTGGTATAGATGCCATTCCAAAGAATTGTTGAAGATGCCATTCCATCGAGTTAGTAAAGATGACATGCTTAGGATCTGAAAATGAATTGCATCTTTTGGGGGTCACGCTCTTGTAAAAAGAATGAGTGAAGATGCTGAAAAAATGACATTCCATTTCACTTGCACCCATTCTTGAATAGCATCCTTGGCATCGAACATTTTGCTGGGCACTGACCAACAAAACTGACAGTCATGGAGTTATATTTCGTTAGTATTAAAGTCTAGCTGAAGAATTACTTTCCTAATCTCTAAATAAAGCTGAAAACACATCCAACGTTTGAGTAAAGTTTTGTGTCATTTCTGTTAGATGAATAAAATACAAAGTGCTGTCAAGTCCGTCAAGTTTCAATTTTTCTTTATTCTTCTACCAGAAATGACTCAAAACTTTACTCAAACGTTGAATTTTGTTATGTAACTATGTCGGAGTGTAAAGGGGGAATGAGGCATACCAAGATGTCGCTGGTATACACTTGCCATTGAAGAAATTCGGCCTAGCTCAGTGGCCACTCCTGACCAGCCATAAACAAAAAAAAATATCGATTCATTATCAATACACATATTCATAAAAGAAACGCTTATTTAAATTAAAAAGAATTAAAGTTGTTGTTGTTGTTGATGGTACCCAAGATGTTTGCTGGGTTACCTTGCCCTCCCAATGGATTTTCTACAAAATCCCCAATGAGTCTCATCGATGATGATGACTCCCAAAAATTTGGCTTGGCTGACCCTTACCTTTACCTTACCTTATATTGTTCAATTAGAACCTCATGATGATTAATTTCAGAATTCAAAACATGTTTATTTATAACTATTCGTTATAATAAGAACAATCAATAAATGCTTAGGGGTAATCTTATAATTAATCACTATTCGATTATTATCTAAGGCCATGTTTATATTATAGCCTTTTGCAGGGTTAACCTTCTTAATGAAGATTTATTTGACGTATGCACAAAGGAATTGACATTTGAAACCCAGTGGGTTTGTTAAATCCGGTTATATATAAACGTACTATAACTGATATTAGGTTCCCAAAATCAGTAAAAAGAACAATTCAATTTATATTCAGTTCAGAAATACATACAAAATTCAAATTTGTTTTTGCATGTCATTCCCATTCGTGCCACTGTGCACCAAAATATTCAATACTACCCTCAATTTTTTTTACCTAATGAGCTCAGTAGATAAAATTATGAGGGTGAATATCCAATAAGGATAGATGGACGGAGATCATAAATAATGGGATTGACATTATATAATTATCAGGTAAAATGATCAATTAAAACATATGCATATACACTATATGTATGTATAAACTAAAAAAATCGGAAATGTCCGCATCAACAAAAAAAAAGTATCATTTACTGTTTTGGTTGACCGCAAGTCAATTTAACGTCGAAAAGATTCTTAAAATTGGGTGTATTTATATGTCTATATATGCATATATTTTAACCGAGGTATGCGCCTGATATGATTTATAAATAAAGATGATGTTCGTGAATTGTAAACATAATTTTATGAAGGTCGAAATTCAATAAAACATCCAATAAATAGGTACGGTATAAGGTAATCACAATCTGTCGACCTGCAACGTAGTCTCGACGTATAAAAATTTCTTAAATGCTTTTTATCAGAAGGCGCGGAATTTTAAACGAAGTTTCCAAAGATAGGATAAATCTGTTGTAGGTTCTTTTTTTTCAGAAAAGTCGCACTCGAAATTATTTAACCAAATAACAAAAAGAAAAACTTCGAAATATCCATCCACAAGAATCACTATTGTAGGAAATAACCGTCAGTAAAATATCGAATACTAGATTTGTTCAACAAAATTCGGATGAAAATTGTACTATATCACGTATCATGTTCTCAGGGACCTAAATTTTCTGACCGGACTACACTGGGTAATCACGGGTTATTTTCCTACAATAAGCAATGGACAACAAGTTAACAGGCATACGCCGAATATACCCATAAATTTGAAAAAAAAGAAACAATCTCGAGCGCAGAACAAAATGAAGATGAAATTTGAAAAGCACGAGAAATGCTAATAGAAAGAAACTACAACAGTTGTTGGTTTAGCCGACTATTTCTCTTTCCCAAAAAAGAGATAAAAAAAAATCATCAAAGAGAGCAAGAATCTGTTTTCTCTCACTAAAGTGAGTTGGATTTATCGTTGATAGAAAGAAACAGAAAGATGTTTTTGTTGTAAATTTCTTATTCGAAAATGGAAATGAGAATAATACAACAACAACGTACATAAAACGTTTCTGTTAAACCGTTATTGCAAAGCTTTCATGATTATCTTCATCTTCTTTTTGCACGTGGAGACGAACCGTTACAGGTCCAACAACAACATTAATTTCTTATATACATACATACAGGGCTATGACTATGTATGTGTGCATACAAAGTGCAATGCCAAGAGAATACTTAAAAAGAGAAAGAAATAAATAATTTGCTCTGCTGACGTCGAGGGCTGGATGTAGGAACTGGTTTCCAAAATATAAAGATGACTACTAGGCTTCACCGTCGAGGGATACGAAAAGACTGGTCCCAATACCTCCCGGTCTGTGACCGGTTAGTAATGGGGTACCACAAAGACACAGGAAATATGCACCGACTGTACTATGTTCATATATCAATTACTTACAGTTGGAGGGCAGGCCTTACCCTTGACACGGACTGACATCTCCTCTTGACTAGCGTTACTTGCAAAAATGTGGATGGAAAAAACGGCAAACACAATGGTGGTGACGGATGTATTCATGTAATGGTGGTTCTTATGATGTGGCTTCCTTTCTGTTGGAAGGTAAGTGCCATGGACTGATGATATTGGTTTGAGTTGGTTGATGATGTTAATTTTAGCTGTTGCACTCAGACTGATGGTGATGGGATGGAATCGCTATTACTAGGAGTTTGATTTTATCCTATCTGATAGCGGTGGATGTGAGTAATGCGACTGGTGGTGAAGTGTCGTATTGTGGAGCGCACTGTACTTTAAAACAGGATGGTTGATGCAAACAGCGTTATGTAGCCAATGGAGTCATGCTACACTTTTCCTTTTGTTTAAAAATACCTAACCTCAAAGCCGGAACATGGTTGTTATTGGCCTTAGGCTAAGGTTAAAAAAAGAATGAGCACGGGTACGGCCACACACAGACATCATGTTTAGCATGTGCCTTTTTCTTATAAGAAACACCTTTCACAAATAGAAAAAGAATTTATTTTAAAATAAATTCTGTAAATATCCACTTCACTGTAACTCACCACTTTCTATTAATAAAAATCCAGCAAGATGCAGTGAATTCCAATTAGGTGGAAGAAAATTCCAACTATATTGCAGGAAATTATTGCAGGGACACTATTATGGCGGTTTGCTGCCTTGTTGGATTATTCCAGAAGAAGTAATTTCTGGTTTTCTTCTTGCAATCACTAATCCTTGCACTATTTCGAGGAGATGTTTTCACTTCAGTAATTTTTTTGCAATGACGCCAGATTTGAATGGCAGAAATTTGATGGCCGCGAATTCTCGCCATTTGCATTTCACAGTGATGCCATATTGCCCGAAAACTAAATGTCAACATTTAGTTGGCCGAATTTAATTGACGGCGTTCCTTACGCTGCCGCCGCTTAGCGTACGTTTACATAACCGAAACTCATTGGGTTTCAATGTAAACGGTTAACATAACAATTTGTTTTCAGCTTAATACTTTACATATTGTAGCTCTGTTCCAGAACTAAAAAGTTTTTACAATTTTTACCACTTTTACACATTTTGCGTTCCCGTACACAAAATTTATATGAAAATCGTTTACGACTTTTACAACTTTTACGACTTTTACCACTTTATAAAGTACGGGAACAGGCCATGTATTTCAAACATTTTTAGGTAAAATGAAGCTTTTATTTGGCAGAAAATTGTGGTAAAAGTACGTTGACTGTCAGTTTTAAATGATGGTGTGTACTCCCTTTTTAATTCAAATGGTTTGTAACTTTGCTATTGTCTTGCCAATACAGTCTGTTTGTAAACGCCTAGTTAGAACTCAAAAATCGATCTTTTGATTCTTACTCAGAACTCAAAAACCGATCTTTCGATCTTTTGATTCTTAATTAGAACTCACTTGGAGAAAAGAATCGTTCGATCGAGAAGACTCCTTCGTTGAAAATGTGTAACGTTTTAGTGTACAATGCTTCGCGTTTAACACTGCCGTACCGTTAGGTTAACTTTTTTCATCAGTACAACAAATAATATAATATTGTACTACGTACTATGAGATACTTCCTTTTAAAATATATTTCCATGGATTATTTTAAGTTAATCCAGTGGAACTTAAAAGGTCTAATCAACAATTACATCGATCTTCAACTTTTATTGAAAGACCACAATCCCCACTTTATATCACTACAAGAAACCCACATATCAAACAACTCACAACCTATAGCACCCCAAAATTTCACGTCCTACTCTGCCAATAAGCCGGAGAACGTCACGGCAAAAGGCGGCATAGCAATATTTATAAAAAAATAATATACCACATAAACAAATTGTAAATAATTCGAAACTATTGAACATTGCCATAGAGGTTTCCCTCCATATAAAATTCACAATCGTTTCAATTTACATCCATCCCAACGAATCGTTCACAGTTTCCGATATACTAGACCTTTTCATCAATATAAAAACCCCAGTAATTCTCGTCGGCGATGTAAACAGCTGGAACATTATCTGGGGATCCAACAAAAACAATCCCCGTGGTCTCATTTTGGAAAATGCTCTAAATGCTCAAAACCTATGCGTATTGAACGATGGGAAACCAACACATCTTTCTACGTTTGGAACATATACCAACATTGATATAACATGTTGCCCATCTTCTCTTCTTTCGATAGCTAGCAGTTGCACCCTTGATGACATGTATGGTAGTGACCACTTCCCGATAATCACCAATATTAATTTTGGTACGCCAGTTACAAAAGTTAAACCATCTTTTAAATATAATTTAAAAAAGGCGAATTGGGACTCCTTCAGGACGGATATTGACACTTTACTTGATAGCAAAACATTTTTCGGCAATCCAAACAAAGTAAATGCAATCTTTACCAAAGCAGTCAGAAAATCTGCTCACAAAAATATCCCACTTACAAGACCTACTTCCAAAACTTCCGTACCGTGGTGGAATAAGGAGTTAAATATTCTGCGGAACAATAAGGTAAAGCTCTATCGTATTTCAAGGAAAGCTCCTTCCAGAAAATATATTATTGTACAAAAAATCTAACGCCAAATTTAGATTTGAATCTAAAAAAGGAAAAGCCTTATGTTTCTACAATTTCACAAAAACCATCAGTCGTGATTCGCCCCTTAACATTGTGTGGCATAAAATCAACACAATGACAAAAACAAGCAACTACAGCTTATTTACATCTATGAAATCAAACGACATATGCATCAAAGAACCTATCGATATCGCAAACCACTTCCCAGCAAAATGTTCGATGCCAAAGATGACATTCAATCATGGGTGCAAGTGATCTAGCATGTCATCTTTTTAGCATCTTCATCGATGAATTTTATATGAGCGTGGACCCCAAAAGATAACGTTCTTTTCTGGATCCTAAGCATGTCATTTTAACCAATGCGTTGACATGTCATTTCCGCCAATGCTTTGGCATGTCATTTCCACCAATGGTTTGACATGTCATTTTCACCAATGCTTTGACACGTCATTTTCACCCATGCTTTGACATGTCATTTTAACCAATGCTTTGGCATGTCATTTCCACCAACCCCTTGGCATGAAATTTTCATGTATTGTTTGGAAAATGGAAATGCTGTATTGAAATATGGTTTTCATGAAAAACAAAACTCTTTATTAATTCAAACGAATTCATGAAATAACTACAATTAATTTATCAGTTTAGTTTTTCAAAAGTTTACATCAAAATTTGCAATGTAATCACCACCGCTGCAACGCCAAAGATTACTTTCTCCGTTCTCCGCAACTGATATTCTTTCATCTTACAAAAGGTTTTTTCAATTATCTTCCCATCACCAGTTCAGATTGCGACATGGACTCCAAATGCACTCCTTTAAGTATTTTTATTTCGTAAATTACTTTTATTTTATAATTTTGTTATTTTATAACAACATTTTGGTAATTTATACTCTTTTGTTTAGTGACGGAAATATGTAGGGATCTACAACCCGGCTTGCTTTAGGGATCTCTAAGAACAAAATGTAACGAACGGGGAGGAGAGACTTTTTACGGAAAATACCATTTATGCTTAATTAATTTATTTTTAATTGTTTCTTTCCAAAAGTAGTTTCTTCTTTATTTTCAGATTCTTGTTCCTTTTCGTTTCGGACTTTTTTGCAAATTCCAAGAAGCGAGATTTGATTGATTTCATTCTATGTCAGATTTAGAACAGACAAGGGAACTTTTAAAATAGCAATGTGTGCAGTCCGATTCTATTTTTAGCTCGATGGTTGGGACTTCATATAATACCAATGGTTTAGAAGTTTTAGTTGTTTGATATGCAGGAAATGTAAGACAACATCACGACGACAGTTCTAACAACTTTGGTCTGTTCCAGAAACTGCAAGAATCTACTTATTTTTACTACGATAACAATGTTTCCTTTATGTTATCGGAAAAAATAGTAAAAATTAGTAGATTTTTGCAGTACTGGAACATACCAAAATGAAAATAAACAGGTGTGTAAATAAAAACACAAACATCATCTCTATTGGATCGATGGAATGGGTACAAATGCTGATGAAAAGATCGGATCTTTCACGACTTCCTTTGCATTGGTTCAAATCCTAATGAAAAGATCGGATCTTCCACGACTTCCTTTGAACCAATGCAAAAGATGACATGAAATCACGTCATCGCAAAGAACCCCTTCCGTCAAATTTTGCTGGGTTTGGCAACAAATGGTCCTACGAATCATCAAATGAAAACTTCGCCCCAAAGTTCTGTGCTGCTAAATCTAACATACCAACTTCTTTCTCTAATAATCCGTCTAATAAACAAGCGTCAATAATTGAAAAGGAACTTACATTTTCTGAACTACAATTAGCTTTTGGTAAGGTGAAAGGAACCACACCAGGACGCGATAAAATACCATATTCTATGCTTAAGAATATATCCAGCAAGAGCAAATATAAATTACTCCACCTTTACAACACAATATTTGACACTGATATAATTCCTCATTCATGGAAATCAGCAGTTATTATTCCGATACCTAAACCAAATAAGAGCAGATCAGAGTTTTCCTCATATCGGCCAATATCTTTATTGTCCTGCCTCTCAAAACTGTTGGAGCGTATAATTTCCAACCGCTTATCATGGTTTATGAATGCTCGTAACCTGATTTCAACCAACCAAGTTGCATATAAAGCTAATAACCAAGGCTGCACCGACGTGCTTCTGCACATTGACTACTATGCTTCCAAAGCTATTTCTACCAGGAGTCACACTTCAGTTCTTTCAATCGACTTCGAAAAAGCATTCGATCGTATAGGAATGCATATAATTTTAGATGCCTTAAAATTATGGGGTGTTGGTCACAAAATGTTGAACTTCATTAAGGCTTTTTTAACTGGTCGCAATTTTGTAGTCAGAATCAACAACTTTTATTCGAACCAATTTGCAATGGAAAATGGCATACCGCAAGGATCCCCGCTGTCAGTCGTACTCTTCCAAATAGCCTTTAATGAAATCAGCAAAATCATAAGCAAACATCCCAGAATTTATCATTGCCTGTACGCTGACGACCTTTATGTTCTTAGCTCCAATACAGACAACAATGTTATTAACAATCAATTCTCTAATATTATAAATGACATAAGTACTTGGGCCAAGACATCTGGCGCCAAAATATCACCGTCTAAGACTTCAATTTTACATATATGTCGGAAGCACAACTGTAAACCTACAGACATTTCCACTAATGGTATGAACATACCATACGTAAACAAACAAAAAATTTTGGGAATTATCTTTGAAAAAAACTATCGATGGAAAGAGCACATATTCAAATTGAAGAAGGACCTCATACCTCGGTCAAATATTATAAAATATCTTTCATCCAGGAGTTTTGTACATATCAATACCCTCACTTACTAAGTAAAAACTCTTGTACTTAGCAAGATTGACTACGGTTTGTTCCTTTTTGGCGATAGTCCCACTTCTACTTTAAAACAAATAAAAGCAGTATACCATGATAGCCTTAGATCCAGTATCTATGCATACAGAACAACACCCATCAAAACACTACTTATTGAAACTGGTTTACCTTCTCTTGAGCAAAGGATTCTCGAGTCAAGAAATATGTTGTTGCCGAAAGTTCTATCGTCTAAGTCTTCTGTTATTTACTCCGATGTCTCTAAAGTTATGTCAGCAAAAAGGAAACCTAAAAAGCTATCGGCCATTTATAATTCAATAGAAGACAATGTAGTAAATTTTAAGAAGCAGGTTACATGCTTCAAAACCAAGTTCCCAACAGTTAATGCATGTGACACATCTCTCAGTACTCTAGAGAAAAGTAAAACTCCTAATGAAATTTACGCACAACATTTTCAACATTTCTCCTCCAAACACTCTACTTACCAGTTTTTATACACCGATGCTTCAAAAACAATCTGCACTACTTCATACGCTGTTGTCAATTCCAAAGGAGATATCCTTTCCGTTAAAACCCTTGTTGATTTTACATCCATCTTTACTGCCGAAGCTGCTGGGATTTTGGAAGCCATTAACATAGCAAATATAAATTACTCCACCTTTACAACACAATATTTGACACTGATATAATTCCTCATTCATGGAAATCAGCAGTTATTATTCCGATACCTAAACCAAATAACAGCAGATCAGAGTTTTCCTCATATCGGCCAATATCTTTATTGTCCTGCCTCTCAAAACTGTTGGAGCGTATAATTTCCAACCGCTTATCATGGTTTATGAATGCTCGTAACCTGATTTCAACCAACCAAGTTGCATATAAAGCTAACCAAGGCTGCACCGACGTGCTTCTGCACATTGACTACTATGCTTCCAAAGCTATTTCTACCAGGAGTCACACTTCAGTTCTTTCAATCGACTTCGAAAAAGCATTCGATCGTATAGGAATACATATAATTTTAGATGCCTTAAAATTATGGGGTGTTGGTCACAAAATGTTGAACTTCATTAAGGCTTTTTTAACTGGTCGCAATTTTGTAGTCAGAATCAACAACTTTTATTCGAACCAATTTGCAATGGAAAATGGCATACCGCAAGGATCCCCGCTGTCAGTCTTACTCTTCCAAATAGCCTTTAATGAAATCAGCAAAATCATAAGCAAACATCCCAGAATTTATCATTGCCTGTACGCTGACGACCTTTATGTTCTTAGCTCCAATACAGACAACAATGTTATTAACAATCAATTCTCTAATATTATAAATGACATAAGTACTTGGGCCAAGACATCTGGCGCCAAAATATCACCGTCTAAGACTTCAATTTTACATATATGTCGGAAGCACAACTGTAAACCTACAGACATTTCCACTAATGGTATGAACATACCATACGTAAACAAACAAAAAATTTTGGGAATTATCTTTGAAAAAAACTATCGATGGAAAGAGCACATATTCAAATTGAAGAAGGACCTCATACCTCGGTCAAATATTATAAAATATCTTTCATCCAGGAGTTTTGTACATATCAATACCCTCACTTACTTAGTAAAAACTCGTGTACTTAGCAAGATTGACTACGGTTTGTTCCTTTTTGGCGATAGTCCCACTTCTACTTTAAAACAAATAAAAACAGTATACCATGATAGCCTTAGATCCAGTATCTATGCATACAGAACAACACCCATCAAAACACTACTTATTGAAACTGGTTTACCTTCTCTTGAGCAAAGGATTCTCGAGTCAAGAAATATGTTGTTGCCGAAAGTTCTATCGTCTAAGTCTTCTGTTATTTACTCCAATGTCTCTAAAGTTATGTCAGCAAAAAGGAAACCTAAAAAGCTATCGGCCATTTATAATTCAATAAAATACAATGTAGTAAATTTTAAGAAGCAGGTTACATGCTTCAAAACCAAGTTCCCAACAGTTAATGCATGTGACACATCTCTCAGTACTCTAGAGAAAAGTAAAACTCCTAATGAAATTTACGCACAACATTTTCAACATTTCTCCTCCAAACACTCTACTTACCAGTTTTTATACACCGATGCTTCAAAAACAATCTGCACTACTTCATACGCTGTTGTCAATTCCAAAGGAGATATCCTTTCCGTTAAAACCCTTGTTGATTTTACATCCATCTTTACTGCCGAAGCTGCTGGGATTTTGGAAGCCATTAACATAGCAGCTTCTTCCAAACATGAAACTATTATTTTCACTGATAGCTTATCCGTTCTCAAGGCTGTGTCGTGTATATCAAACAACAACTGGGCCTCAGTAAACAAAATTCGTGACATGCTTATCCAACAACAATAATATAAAACTATACTGGATACCTGGTCACGTCGGTATTAAAGGAAACGAATTTGCTGACAAAGCTGCTAAATATGCATGCTCAGCAACTTTGATGTTCGATAGCATAATCGAAAAAAATTGATTTAAAAACTTATTTCAAACATGAACTAAAGGAACAATGCAAACAGTAGCAACTGTTATATAATCATATCCACTACAACCAAGTCAATCCCAACAATATAAAACCTGTATATCCTACCAACGTTCATAAAAATGAAATACGCATATTTTCACGTCTTCGAATGGGACATAGTATAGCTACACATCAACACCTATTAAACAAAAATGTAGACAACAAATGTCCAAATTGCAATAGCATCTGCACCGTTCAACATATTTTAGAAGGATGCACCTCTTTCAATAATGCCCGCCTCACCTACCTCAACAATGATGGACTGAATATCCTCAAATACCCCACAGCAGCAAACATCAACAAAATATATAACTACATAAAGCAAATCAAAATAACCTTATAACATAATTTTAAGTTTTGAATTTTTTACCAGTTTTAGCTGATGGCCATTGTAGCCAATGCTATTTCATCTGTTATTAACAGTGTATTAACTACATTGTTAATATTATAATAAATAAATAAATAATATTGTTGTCTTGCTTCTCACCAATGAAATCTGTATATTTCATTTTCGTAGTACATCAAAAAGTCAAAACAGAATTGATCTTTTGATTTCCACTGCAAGAATCTAAAGACCGCTGCACATACGGCGCGTTGAGCGTTGCGATACAACAACCACATGAAAACTTCAAGAACAAACTTGGCATCACTTACACATTTTTCATGTGGTTGTTGTTTTCAACGCGCAACGCGTCACACAACGGACCGTATGTATTTGGCCCATAAGAATCATAATAGAAAATCGATCTTTTGATTTTCTATGAAGTCAAAAGTCGACTTCGATTTTTAGATTCTTCCAATCAAAAAATTGAGAAATCGATCAAGGCCTGGATACATAAGCAACCTCGCCTACTTGCCTTGCTTTCCTGCTTCATTTCTGACATAACAAAAATAAAAGAATAAAGAAGGCCGAACCAATTTCGAACTAGGTCGCCCTTTTCTTTTTTATTCTTTTATCAGAAGCAAGCAAGGTAAGCAGGTGAGGCAGCTTATGTACCCAGGCTTTTACTCGAAAATCGACAGTGCCGAACAAGAAGAGCGAAGCCACAAATGTAAGTCGATTTGCGTTGTTTCGATTTGCGTTAACAAAAAAATAATAGATTTTGTTTCGATCTGCGATTTGCGTTGTATAAAAAAATAATATATGTATGTATTTGGCTATGAATATCGTGAAGATGATATTCATGGGTTCTTAACGTCACAAGATAACAAAATTATGACATGTTCACACGAGCGTTTCAATTACGTTGTTCGCCTGTCTAACGACGTACACGAATTAACCCGTTTCCACGACACCATTCGTAATTAACAGAAACGTAAACAAAATGTCTTCCATTTTTGTTTCCTTGTTTTCACGTAAATTTGAACCGAAAACACATAAATGAACAGGAAAAGCAATAGACTTTCCTTCAAATGTATCTTCTATATTTAACTACGCACTTTTCATTAATTTTTTCCATAAATTCTGAATAATTTTGTATTTTCAATATATTTTTATTTGTTTAAATTTTCAAAATTAAAGAGAGAGAGAGACGTGTCAGAACAATGTTTGTGTATACAGACTTTCAGTTATTTGTTTCCTTTTTGTTTCTGATTTTTTACGCGATTTTCAACTAAATGTGTGTGGAATTAAAGGCCTGTGTGTGTGGAATTAAAGCAGTGTTCACAGCAACAACAAATTCAACCGCTGCATTTGTGTTGTGGACACACACGAGGTTATCTATCCCTCTCTAGATAAACATCGTGTGCGTTAATTCATTGCTAAAACAAAGAAGATGATCGGTGGTGAGAGCAACGTTCAAACTCACCACAATTGAGATTGTGTGTGTTCACACAGACACGGCTCACGAGCCCAGTGGTGATTAACACTGAATTAAAGGCCTGCGTACATAAGCTGCCTTGCCTGCTTACCTTGCTTACTTCTGATAAAAGAATAAAAAAGATAAGGGCAACCCAGTCGAAATTTCCTCGGCCTTCTTTATTCTTTTATTTTTATTATGTCAAAAATGAAGCAGGAAAGCAAGGCAATCAGGCGGAGCAGCTTATGTACGCAGGCCTTAAGAAGGAAACACATCCTTCTTCCTTCTGCTTCTATATAAAATATTTAGTTCATTAATTTTCATTCATCTCTTTTCTTTTTTTCTAAAAATTTTTGTGTTTTCAACAAATTTTTCTATTTTGAATTTAGACATGTCAAAATTAATTTTTTCGATAAATTCTCTCATTTGTTAGGGATGGGACTTTTTATTCGTCGTTCAGAGAGTATTTCTACTCTAACAACGTAGAAAAATCGTCGTTCGTCCATAGAATTTTATGTGGGGAAATAAGTAATTTATTCGTAGTTATGGGTCGAACAACGAATAGAGAACGAACGACGTACCGTGGAAACGGCACATTAGCAACGAATATCAAAGCTAAGCAACTTATAAACAAAGCATTTGAAATGTTTGTGGACAACGATTCAGAAAATACAGCGGTAATTGTTATAAAGAAATATTTTTACCAAAAAATTTATTTTACCAAAAATAAACAGCTTTTCTCAGAGAAATTGGCATAATATGACGACTGTTTAAAAAAATAATAATGAAAAAATAAATTTATAGGATGAATTTATACTATTTTAGTTCGGTAGACGCAAGGCGACTGCCTTCTACTCTTGATTTATTGTTGACCGATGTGCCCACATACATATGTATATACAAACAGTTAAGGCCGTCAATAATTTGGGATCAGATCATCTACCAATTTTAATCGAAGTCAATAGAAATGTTGATCAGTCTGAAAATTTATTTTATGATTTCAGTAAAGCCAATTGGAATCGATTCAAATCACATATTAATAGAAATCCATCTATAAATCATGATGCCGATACGTCTAACATTGATACTGATCATATTGACCATCTGTAGTGCGATTCTGTAACTCCTTAACGACAGAATTAACGACGATTGTCGGTAGTTAACGATAATTTTCGGTAAGTGCTATTCTGTAACAAATTTTAACGATTTTTGTCGGTAAATTTTGTCGTTAATTACCGAAAATTATTGTTAAGTTAACAACCAAAAAAAGTAGTTGTTAGGTCTTAACGACAGTATATTATTGCAATATTTTGCTGATTTCTTTTAAAAAAAGGCGTTTTCATTTAAAAATATGTATGTTAATGAGGTAAATATACAAATTCCGCATTATTGATCTATGTTGACAACTTTCGGTGGATAAATTTCGTGACCACGAACTCATATGGCCATAATTATGTGAGTCGATATCGAGTTTTTTCGAACCGAGTACTAGAGCTGGCAAAAAATCGATGGCACTATCGATAATATCGATTGGTTTTTAAAAATTCAATATCGATAGATAGTTTTGCCTATCGATATTATCGGAATAAAAACCCCTAACCTGTAATCCATTGAAATAAATAGAAATTTCGCTACTTTTCGCTTATGTGTGTGTATGAAAGTAAGTCCGTAGTCACACGTACAAATTTTTCGGTAAAATAAAATGTATTTTTTTACGTTTTTAATAAAATAAAAGCATTTGTTTATTCTCCTTTACATTTCTGTGAACTACTTTTGCATAATTTCAAGAAAATCATTGACATTTCCGCCATTTTTATCTCCAAATTAATGGCGACGACAACTTAACGATAATATCGATAGCAATCGATATTTTAAAACATTATATCGAAAATATCTAATGTTGGGAATATCGATGGTTTGCCAGCTCTACCGAGTACCCAAAGTTGGTATGATAACATTCGGTATCGAGTAAAATTATCGAGTTATCGATCAATTTTCTGCGAGACATTTCTCGTTGCTACATTACCAATCGTAAACAAGCAAAAGGAAAGAAAATGCAAGAAAAGTAATGTGCAAATTGAATCTTGCTTTCGTTTATGCAAAATACAGATAAATTAGTTAATAAATGTGAAGATTTCTGAACAAAGTAAGAATAATAATAAGTCGTGCGCCGCACCGCCATATTTGGAACATATAGCCAAAATTGTATATTCATGATCGCAAATCTATAGTCATGTAAATAAAATTTGATGAAAATAACATTTTCTATAAACAAAACTTACTATCATAGAGTTAAGGTTGTGATAGCCTTTTCTGTTAAAGAACATATGCTCATTTTCCGTTGGTTTTTGTAGGCCAAAATGGGTTCCGCCAACACATCCAATTACTAATATAATTTTGTTAATTATTGCATGATATATTAAATATTATATACGAACCTCCAGGAATTCCATATTTGGTATAAAATGATTCCTTACATATAGTAGATTGCTCTGGAGAAAATCGTATATGTTGTGGGCATAGTTTTCGCTCCATTTCATTTACAACATGTTTAACAATTTTTGATGTAACACTCTGACACAGACCTAAAATTAAATCATTCCCTATAGTATATTGGAAACCGCCACTTCCCAAAAGGGACAACGTTGCTGCCAACTGCAAAATTGGGGGGACAGATTTTGAACTTTGGCACGAAAATTCCAAACAAGAAAGTACATAACGGAAAGCCTCTTTTGTCAGCCTGAATCTCTGTAGAAATCTGCGAAGAAATATAATATACATTTTAAATTGATCAATTTATGATTTATACTTTAAAACACATACGCAGCTTCCGGTAAAGATAAAGGTTCACTGTGTGAACGAATTTGTTTACGAATTAAATTAATGTTGTCATCTTCTTCGTCAGAAGAAGATAACAAGAATAACACAGATAGATCCATTTTATTATTTTATGTTCATTTCTTATAAAAATTGCGCCAATCAAGAATGTTTCTAATAATTCTGCCAAAACAACCGTACGTTTATTAAGGTAGATGCATTATCAATATGTCACAACAATTTAAAAAAGGATTTCCAAACATTAATAATGTTCTTATTTTCTTACCACAACTTTATTCCGAAATTATTATTCAAAGTATTTTTCAAAAAATTTCACAAAAATTTACATTTTTTCATTCATAATAATGCTTTTTTTCGTTTTTGTTTTAAAATAAATACTTTTTCGGCATCTACCTATAATTATGTTCCTTAAAGAAAATTCAGGCTTTCACAGTTCGATTACCGGTTTTCACAGTTCGATTACCGGTTACTATCGAAAAAATCGATAACAATGCTTAAACGTTTTCGACCGAGACTTATAATGCCGTTTCTTTATCGTGTCGAAAACAAATTCACGAGTAATTTCTCGATCGAATCGACTCACATAATTAGGCCCCAGGTGGTTGGTTCAAAAAGTAGTTCAAATTCTCAAAATACCTACAGTCAGGGACAAAAGTTTACATACACCCCATAAATCTCAGGTTTTAGGACAAGTGATGATTTTTACGAAATTCCAAGTATGCAGTTTTATTTCTTCTCACTAATAAACAATATTTGAAAAAGCAAAAGTATAATCCATAATACAAATAACGGTAAATTTTACAAAAACCAAAAAATGGTGGGGACAAAAGTTTACATACACCCCAAGGAAATTGTGTATTGCCGTAGAATTTATGGAATTAGCGGCAAAATTTCAACATTTTATTGTTTCAGCGAACGACTCTGGGTGTCCAAGATATATTTTAGAGAAACAAAAATAATTTTTGCGGGTTAAATGACGTTATTTAAGGTCAGAATTCTTGTATTCCTCATCAAAGCTGACCCTTGCTTAATTCTTTGCGTTTTAAGGTATTGTACTTTATAAAAATCATAAAATTAGTGTCAGATGGCAAATCTTGAGACCCTAGAAAGCTTTGAAATTGTTCCTGTTCATAATATACCTTCCTGGAAGTCGATAATGCACGTTTTTTCTCAGATTTTGCTTGAAGTTAATAGATTCTGAAGAATTCTTTGCGCAAATTACATCCAGAAGGCTTTGAAGTGCCTTGTAATATGGTCTGATACAATCCTTGGACATCAATTGACTCAGAAATGTACAATTATCCGAAAGTTTTCGCCCCTATAGTGACGGTAATTATCATAATACAAAAACGACATTGTTCACGGTACAAATTTCAAGCTTTTTTGGTAGTGTTTATATTTTGATGCTATGGAAGCTTTGGGAGCAGGTTTGTAACAGAATATTTCACATTTCTGGTTCAACTGATGTCCAAGGATTGTATCAGACCATATTACAAGGCAATTCAAGGTCTACGGTATGCAATTTGCGCAAAGAATTCGGCGGAATCTATTAACTTCTAGCGAAATCACAGGGAAAACGTGCCGTATCCACGTCCAGGAAGGTATATTATGAGCAAGAACAACTTCAAAGCTTTCTTGAGTCTCAAAATTTGCCATCTGACACTAATTTTATGCTTTTTATAAAGTACTATACCTTAAAACACAAAGATGAGGAATACCAGAATTCTGACCTTAAATAACGTCATTTAAGCCCCAAAAATAATTTTTGTTTCTCTAAAATATATCTTGGACACCCAGAGACGTTCCCTGAAACAATAAAATGCATAAAATTTGCCGCTAATTCCATAAATACTACGGTAATACATAATTTCCTTGGGGTGTATGTAAACTTTTGTCCCCACCATTTTTTGGTTTTTGTAAAATTTACCGTTATTTGTATTATGGATTATACTTTTGTTGTTTCAAATATTGTTTATTAGTGAGAAGAAATAAAACTGCATACTTGGAATTTCGTAAAAGTCATTACATGTCATAAAACCCGAGATTTATGGGGTGTATGTAAACTTTTGTCCCTGACTGTATATTGAAAATGTTTAGTGGAGACGTGTTGTGACCGCTAGGACATTCAAATGGCAAATTACAGGTAGTTCGGTTAAAAATTGTAGCTAAAATCCTCAACATACCGAAAGTCGGGAGGTATCGTGGATCCACGATCTCATTTCAAATTTTAAACCTCAATCTTTGTCTAGTTCTTCTTTTAATTGCGCTATTCAGAATTCCATTACAAGCGCCAAAACCGAAAATATGATCCTACCTTTGTAATTAGACAAAATAAAACAGCGACTTAAATACATACATATAGGATCTACCACATTTATATTTCTATATCACACACACACACTCATTACATCTATTAAACATAAATCATGCAGCTTCTGTTGCTACACCACACACGGTGTATAGATAGATGCACACTTCCTTAGATTGTTGGCAAATTTATTGGTCCACTATAAATCCATTAAATAGAGATATTCTGCATTTTTGGCTTGCCGAGCTATTACATAACTGATAACATATCCTGGAATAAAACCACCAAAGTCTGTGTCAATCATGTATTGTTCATTTTCCTCCTTACTTTACTCACATAAACATTTGATGCTTCCAATCCCACGGCCGCGGGTTCTTTCGTACCGGATCGACCCGAAACTATAGCTAGCGGCTGCCAACCCAGCATCAAACCTGTGCTTCTACGTAGGTTTCTATGCTTCAACAGCAAATGTTGTTACAACAACAACATTTGATGCTTTACCCTTGTTTAACGCATTGTTGGAGTACATGCGGATACTTATTTTCGGCACATTCCTCCAAACAGCAGTCCTTTTTCCAGATTTATGCGATTTATGTTCAGTAGTTGCGAAGGAATTATCTTTTTAACACAAAAATTCATTAATAAATATTAAAATATAATATTTGACATTTTTGCTTTCCATCGATATTCGTCGGTATGTGCTAACGATTTCTACAATCGGTAACATAAAGTTACAGAATAGCACATTCGTTAACTCAACCGAATATTTTCGTTAACTACCGATGTCGGTTCGATATTAAAAAAAGTTACAGAATCGCACTACTGGTAACCAATCTAACCAACAGCATCAAAGAAGCTGTTGAATTCAGTGTCCCCAAATGTTACTTTAAAAGTAAGAGTAATGAAATTCCCAGAAACGTAAAAGAAATGATTCTATTTCGAAATATCTACAAACGAAATCGGAAACGCTTTAGAGACCCAATTGATAGGCATCAAATGAATGTTCTAAACAGAAGAATAAATGCAGAGTTAACTGATTATCGTAACAAAAATTGGAACCAAATGCTATCTAATTTGGATAAAGCATCTTCGCCTTTTTGGAAAATATCTCAGGTGCTGAAGAAAAAGACCAACGTTATTCCAGCCCTTAGAATGTAAAATGAAGTATTTTTTACTTAGGAAGAAAAGTGTGAAGTTTTTGCAGAAACTTTTCTTAAAAATCATACAGTATCTACATGTTGTTGTTGTAACAGCATATAATGCTGGGTTGGCAGCCGCTGGCCGAAACACTTTTGGTTTCGGGTCAATCCGGTACGTAAGAACCCACTGCCGTGGGATTGAACAGTATCTACATCGTTTAGTGATAGTAATACTAGTGATAGTAATACTATCAGAGAGGTAATGAACGATGTACATGATATAAATATTTCGATACCTGAACCATCAAGATTAAAGTTCACAACAATAGATAAAGTAAAAAAATTAATTAAAAAACCAAAGAACAAGAAAGCACCAGGAATTGACGAAATTAGCAATAAATGCTTAAAAATGCTTCCTAGGAATGCAATCAAATATCTGACAAAAATTCTCAATGCCTGTCTAAAACACTGCTATTTTCCTCGAGAATGGAAACTTTCTAAAGTTATACCAATCCGAAAAGTAAACAAATCTTGTGACGATCCTAAATCATACAGACCAATAAGTTTGCTATCACCCGTCAGTAAGATATACGAAAAAATTATACAAGAAATGCTGAATGAGTTTATCGAAAGAAATGATATTTTACCACATCCACAATTCGGTTTTCGAAAGCAGCATAACACTTGCCAACCACTTGTACAAATCAGAAACATGGTTAAAAACAATTTCAATGAGTCATTGTCTACAGGCATGGTACTGTTAGATATAAAAGCGGCTTTTGACGGAGTTTGGCATAACGGCTTTATATATAAGATGAAGAAATTTGGGTTTCCTCTTCAACTCATTAAAATTGTAAGCAGTTACCTTGATCGTCGACGATTTTGCGTACATATTGGAAAAACTAAATCTAGAATTGTGCATATACCTAATGGTTGCCCCCAAGGTTCCTGTATATCCCCAATTTTATATAATATGTATATTTACTGCCGATATACCCCATATAGAAAACTGCACTGTTTCTGTATTTGCTGATGACACTTCATTATTAAGTGCTGGGCTTTATTCAAATATCATATCTCGTCATCTCCAACAAGGACTAAATACATTAAATGACTATTTTAAAAAATGGAAAATCATGGTAAATCCAGAAAAAACTCAAGCAATTTATTTTTTATTTTTTTATTTATTTTTCCCGCAAACGAAAACCATTCTTTTTGCCAAAATCTCCACTTCTTTTCCTCGGTCACAACATAGAATGGAAAGTCAATGTGAAATATTTGGGATTCATTCTTGACAGAAAACTAATCTTTGCTGAACATATATCTTATATCGTCAATAAAATAAATAAAATCATACGAATTATGTACCCATTAATAAATCGTAAATCGGACCTAAATATTGAAAACAAAAAACTTATTTTGAAATCAATATTTTTGCCAATAATTTTCTATTGCGCACCTCTTTTCTCACCAGCGGCAAATAATCACATAAAGAAATTACAAGTGATTCAAAACAAGTTACTGAAATTAATTTTCAATCTCCCATGGCATTATTCAACACAACGGCTCCATGCACTGTATGGATTCCATCTCGTCAAAGACAAAATCGAAATATACAGAACTAACATTGATATCGATGTATTTCTTCGTGTTTTGTCCATATTAATGAACTTGTTTCATAAATGGATTTATATCCACGCCTTCTAGTCAACTAAATTTAAGGTTTTATTTTTTTTCCTTACATAAAAATTACATTATGAAAAATCATTGCTCATTATGTTATTAACTAATGGGCCGATTCCGTACAGCGAGGCGAGTCGTGTCGCGTTGCCAAATGCAATTTTTAGATTCCGTACGGCAATATTCGCCTGACGCCGTCAAATTTTGTCGCTGTAATGTTCATTTTCCGGCGACAACAAATTAGCTGTCGCCGTTCATTTTTACTAACGAATAAAAATAAAATAAAAAAAAAATAAAAATAACTTGTTATTGACGATTATTTTCTATCGCTGTACGTAGTGCATTTTTTAAATTTTGTCACAGAGACGATAGACGACGCGACATGACTCGCCTCGCTGTACGGAATCGGCCCATAAATATAATATTTAAGCACATGGTATAATAAGAAAGGTATGACAGAGCTCACAGCTGATTACATTTTTTTTTTCGTTAGTGACCGACTTGTGTCAAACCGATTTTGATATGTTTTGTTTGGATTGTTCACATTGTGACAAATTTCAAAGAGTAAATATATACACACATACATACATAACAGAATTTTCATTTGAAACAAAACAAATTGTAGTCGAAATAAAAATAAATTTAACACAAAAGATGATGTTAACGAGCGAGAAATGAGTTCAATAATATATTAAAAGTGAAATGGACCGAGAACATTTCATGAAAGTAATGACGAAAAGGCTACTAGCGCGCGATAAATCTCGAACAGATCAACCAATTCGGTAAAAAAATTGGCGCTCGTTTTTGTCCAAATTTAGATCACGTTTAAAAATATTGATGCACCCCCTCGGGTACCTGCACCACAAAACTTCAAAAATTTTCGCAAAAATGGTGCGCATCACTGTCACGGATCTGTCGAAGAAAGTAACCAATTTGGTCCATACTTTTTGTATCGTAATATTTCTACAAGAAGTACATACATACATACATCAGTTTCGAATATGGACTATGTATATTAAGACCTGCTCTCGTATCGTTTTGATCCTGAGAAAATAGGTCGAAACCGTAAAAACCCCTACGGTCATCATATGTAGTTGGAACAAGATACTGAGTTGATGCAAACTTTGCATATCATAATATTTCTGACAATCTTAGATAAAGTTGGAAGATGGTACTTATCGGTCCCCACCTTCCGGTAACTCCCCGACACAACTAAGGCATTTTTGTTAAGTGAAGTTCAAGATTGTTCGAAGATTCTTTGCAATTTTTTGATGCTACTCATTGTGCTTCTGTTTATAGCGATATTATTTTATTCATGGGTAAGCCCATGCTTAAGATTTACGTAGTCCTTACCGCGGTACAATGTTAAGCACGCCTGTAAGCCACATTTCTGTGTATTTGGTTAGATTCAGACTCGTCCACAAGAATGTGTCTTGATACTTCCTCTTATAAAGCAATAGGCCGGTCTTTGGTAAGCTATGCGGCGCCAGCGTGGTATGCAAATGTTAGTACTACGCAGTAGAAGAATATTAAAACCTGCCGGAAGTGGAAGTTTTTCTGTTGCATCAGAACAACATGATGTTGTTGTAGTGCCTGCTTGATTGCTACCGCCGTTAGAATCCCTGCTACGATCTAGTGGACAGTCTACAAGAACCCGGGCACGTCAGGAGAGATATTCATGAGGACCAAAGGTATAGTCGAGAACCCCTAGATTAACGAACTTATCAGGCAGGTTTGAATAGCATTCACACTGATGCAGTCGCGCAGGCAAACCCTTGATACAGTGTAAATGCCGAACTTGGGGACAATTCCCCAACCATCACAGCAGAAGAACGTCATCTGCCAAGACAAACACGAGTAGTTTTAAGTGAGTTAAGATTTGGACGATGCAGGCGCCTAAATTCGTATTGGGTCCGAATTGACGCCACGATACCCATCACATTCATTTGTTTAGCTGTCAAGAACTCCCTCACCTGTCTCATGATTCTTTATGGACGCAACCAGACCAAGTTGCAGAATTTTTGAGTGTGGATACAGAGGAACCGGAACCAGATAACTGAAATAATACCCGAACCAGCATATTTGCGTTGCTACAACTGCATCTTTTGCAGTAACGTTGTTTGCAGATCCGCATAAAACATATTTGCTCTTTTGTACAACGTTCTATTTATTTTTTCAACATTTTATTAATTTTGAAAATTGAATATTATATGAAACAAACATAAACAAAAGTTGAAGTTTGTCACCACTGCCAATTTTGAAAGAAAGCGGGCATACGTGTAGGGTTGATTTTCTATGATTTTTTCGAACCTGTTCTACCTTCCTTATTCTACCATGATTTAAGCAGAAAAGGAAATAGTATTTTCTAAACTCTTTGTATTCTTATTTGTAACACTGATTGTACTCGAAATGTCAAATAAATAAACAAACAAACTATTTTAAGCGCCCCATACACTATAAAATTTTGATGTCAACATTCGTAGTAGTATGTGTACATTTTTCAAAATGTGAGAATGTGTGTGTGTATTTTATGGATTGAGGAAAATCAAAACAGTTTTGCTTTTCAAAATGAAACCCAATCAATCCGATGAATATGGTTTATTTTCAAAATTGTCAAAAAGAAATTTTGAAAAAAGAAAACATTGTGTTTGGGAAGAAATAAAAAAATTGAGTTCATTCGTTTTTTAGAGGAAAATTTGAAGATTTCGGTTGCTGGTTGAAGGCTGATTGAATGCTTTCCTACACACTTATCAAGCACACACGTACAGAAGGAGTTCATCGGATGGACAAGCCAATTTGATAGTTTATGGCCCGCTTTAGTTAAGTTTTTCGTAAATGGACTAATGTTGATGTTCCTTACATGCTAGTAATTGGTCTGTTCCAGAATTGCAAGAATCTACTAATTTGTACTATTTTTTTCGATAACATAAAGAGAAAATTGTTATCGTAGTAAAAAATAGTAACTTCTTGCAGGTTCTGGAACAGAGCAAATAATAATATAATTTTTTGGTCTGTTCCAGAACTGCAAGAATCTACAATTTTTTACTATTTTCTTCGATAACATAAAGGAAAAATTGTTATCGTAGTAAAAAATAGTAGATTCATGCAGGTTCTGGAACAGAGCAATAATGGCATTGGTATCATTAAAGATTAAAAACCACATTCGCATGAATTTTTAGTGCAAAATTTAGAAAAAAGATTCTAGAAAACAATTTTGGAACCAATTAAAAAATTCTTCACACAAACATGTGTTTCGATTTGCGTTGTTTCGCATTGCTTTGAAGTTTGCCGGAACCAATTATTAACGCAAATCGAGCTATTAGTGTATTTAAAATTTATGACAGTGTGTTAATAAGATTGTACGCCCGCAAGCTACAAAACAAGAAAAAATAAAAACATTTGCTATTTTTTGCATGCTCTTTCTTTGCGTTCGGATCGTATGTGTGTGAATTGCCGATAATCTTCGTAACCAGCGGCACTGGTCTAAACTACAAGGAAATTTTAAAAGAAATTGAGAAGAAAATTTTCCATTCCAATTTGGACGAATAAACACGGATTATATGAATGCAAGGGCGGGATATAGTTCCAATAGTTATTTGTCCGGAATAGTTCCTACAAAAAGACATGCAAGAGGGCCTCCTTTTATCAGAAATTAAGCGGAGCAAGAAAATCAGCCCGCGAGACTTTATAGTCTTACCAGTAGGCCTATTCTGTAACTTTTATCGATTGAAAAGTTGTTAAAATTTCTTTTGTTTTTGTAACAACTACAAAACAAACAAATGAAATTGTTGTAAAATAAACAATGAGTAAAGTTGTTAAAAACTTACAGAATAGGTACCCTGGGGGCCTATTCTGTAATTTTTTAACAACTTTACTCATTGTTTATTTTACAACAATTTCATTTGTTTGTTTTGTAGTTGTTACAAAAGCAAAAGAAATTTTAACAACTTTTCAATCGACAAAACTTACAGAATAGGCCTACAGAAATGACTTAAGTAAGAAAGACAGCCGCCTATATAATGAGTACTTATTAATAAATTAAACCAACCATATATTTACATATGTATGTATATTTTGTACCTTCCTTTAAGTTATTTCAATTCACCACATGCATATATTACAACTTTGCTGGATGTCGCACCAGTTTTTGAACCGACTCGTTCAATTTTCCTTACTACATCTGCGCCACTTATAACATGTCCAAATACCACATGCTTATTGTCCAGCCAATCTGTTCTAAAAATACGAAACATTGCAGTAAGTTATTTTCTCAAGTGAGAACGTAAAATGCATAAGTATATGACTCTCCACGCGAAGCACAATTGCATAAATGTCTACACAATTTATAAACATTTAGATAACTTACTTTGTAGTGCAGATAAAGAATTGTGAACCATTTGTGTTTGGACCCGAATTTGCCATAGATAATGTTCCAAAGCCGTTATGTTTTAAAGTAAAATTTTCATCGGCAAACTTTTTACCGTATATCGATTTGCCACCCGTGCCATTATTGTTTGTGAAATCTCCTCCCTGGCACATCTGAAATAAAACAAATATTTTGAATAAATTTCTGCAATATGTAAATAGCCTACTTACAAATTCTGGTATAATCCGATGGAAAGAACTTCCTTTATAGCCAAACCCATGTTCATGTGTACATAAAGCACGGAAATTCTCAGCTGTTTTGGGAACCACATCGGCTCTAAGCAACATGACAATGCGACCCACATCATTGCCTGCTATCCGTATATCAAAATATACTTGTGGATTGCGCTTTTCACTTTTTTCAATGACAGCAGGAGCGCTGGATGGTGTTTGTGGTTCTTCTGTGTTTGTTTCTCCATTACCGTTTTCCGCCTCGGTCTTTTCTGCTAATGTTGCTCCGGCATGCTTCTGTAGCCAATCATCATCAGCCCAAACTGGTTTGAAACTACCTTCTTTAATGCGTACAGGTTTAGCCAAATTAACACGAATTGTTCGTCCACAAAGCTCGGCATCATTCTAAATTAGAACAGATACAGAAAAGTATAATTACTGGTCTACAAAATACATATTTTACGACGTACCATATTGTCAATCGCCGCAGCTGCATCTTCTGGAGATTCGTATTCTATGAAAGCAAAGCCTCTGTGCTTCTGTGTTTCATAATCTACTGGCATTTGTATGTCAGCAATGTCTCCAAACGGTATGAAGGCATCATTCAAAAGTTTCTCATTGACTTCATCAGCCAATGAACCGACGTAAACAGTACGTTTGTCATTGGACATTTTGACGGTTATATTTATTTATATTTATATCAGTTATATTCTATATACATTTATCTTTTATACAATTTAATAGCAATGGGACAAGTGGAATTCAGCCAAACGAAACCAACTAAGTACCAAATCGTTTACAGACAGAACTCCTCAAAATACTTTATTTAATCATTCGAGATTTTAATTTGGATGTTATCGTTTATGTTCACTATATAACTTCCTGGATACTTAATGGTGGATTAAACTAAATGCCAATGAACAAGTTTTACTTTACTTTAGTTTGGTTTGGGGGTATTTACTGGGAGAACACGCCGGCAGAAAACGTTTACGTTGTTGGAGATGAGATACAAACAAGACGATAAAAGAAAATCACCGATAAAAATCAGTAACCAAAACAAACAGAATGAGGATGGCAGATGGGTCTGTAGGTCGAAAATGACGGTGCCAGAAGGATCTATAGATTTTAACAATTTCCCAACAACAACAATTTAGGCTGGGTACACACTAGAGCTGGCAAACCATCGATATTCCCAACATTAGATATTTGCGATATAATGTTTTAAAATATGGACTGCTATCGATATTATCTTTAAATTGCCATCGCCATTAAATGATTTTCTTGAAATTATGCAATAGTAGTTCGCAGAGAATAAAGAACTGCTTTTATTTTAAAAAAAATGTAAAAAAATACATTTTATTTTACCGAAAAATGTGTACGTGTGACTACGGACTTATGCTTGGTTTACATTTACGAAATCCACTCGATTTCAACTGTCAAATCCATACGTTAAACGTCAAATGAAATCCAGATGAGATTTCATTTGACGTTTGAGCTATGGCAAAACTATCTATCGATATTGAATTTTTAAATAACAATCGATATTATCGATAGTGCCATCGATTTTTTGCCAGCTCTACTCTAGATGCCACTATCGATTATTATTTAAAAATTCAATATCGATAGATAGTTTTGCCTATCGATATTACCGGAATAAAAACCTCTAACCTGAAATCCATAGAAATAAATAGAAATTTCGCTGCTTTTCGGTTATGTGTGTAAGAAAGTAAAGCGGGGTACACACGATGAGTTTTGACTAACAGCTTTGCTCAGATAATCGGATGCTTGATAGTGTGGCCGCTCATTTTTGCCAGTCATCAGGCAACCACAAAATATTCTGTGGTTGTTGGAAGTAGAGTTGTGTAGTTTCGAAACGAACTAGTTGTGCAAAGGTCTGGTCAACAGACCATTGCAAAATCGTCTGCAACTGTCAGACCTCATTCTTCTGGAGGAAGGAAAGATGGAGCGTGGCACAGGGCTGACACGGCGAAGTTACATGTGGCGGGTTCGAGGGATGGCCCTCTAACCTGAAATCCATAGAAATAAATAGAAATTTCGCTGCTTTTTCGGTTATGTGTGTAAGAAAGTAAAGCGGGGTACACACGATCAGTTTTGACTAACAGCTTTGCTCAAATAATCGGATGCCAGTCGCTACTCAACCCTGGTTGATATTAGACCGCTCTTTTCGACTGCGTTTTCTTTCGTATTCTTTTTAGCAAACAACAACAAACATATAGAGCAAAACATAAACAAACTGCAAACCGGCAATTCTTTTGTTTTGCATGTCTCTTTAATTATTCTTTTGCTGAATTTTTTTTTTTTACAAAGGGATATTATTATATCTTGGATTGTGTTCCGCTTAAAAAAAATGAGCGGGGTCGACAAACCACCCCCGCTTCCACCTCCTCCTCCCCTTCCTGGGGATTCAAACAAAAGGAAAGCACCACGATTATCCAGTGATAAAAAGTCATTCAAAACAAGTCATGAAGCACCCAATAATAATAAATCTTTTAAATTCTCAGCTGCAGTGCCTTCGCAACCTGCCCCATTGGCAACTCAAGAAAATGCTTCCACTTTAACATTTCCACCATCAATTCCGGCTACACAGACAACTCCTCGGTTGGCACCTGCCTCATATCTTATACCATCCTACTTTGCAAACCAGAACTCAACTGAATCTCAACCGCTATCGATTATAGACATTCCGCAAGCCTCAGGAACGGCAGAACAAGAACCTTCATCTGCTCCAAAAGAAAAAATTAATAATAGCCCCACTCTAGATCGCTATAACTACAATGCACAAAGTAATACTGCATTGCAATATCCAAAACATCATCCGGGACCTTTCCATGTACTGGTAACATCGGAAACCCCAGTCAGCTCACGCAGGAAAAACTGCGAACTTCATGTTTTTGCCAAATTGGAATCAATAAATATTGAGGACAATTATGTATGTAAATGCATTGGTTTTAACACCTTTCGCCTAACATTCAACAACTATGGCTCTGCCAATAGTTTCTCACAAAACCAAAATCTTTCGACTATCGGTTTGAAAGCCGAAATTCCTGAAAGATTTGTTCAAAAATATTATGTCATTAAAAATGTTCCAACATCGATTATGGGTCTTACTATAAAAGAATCCATTACAAGCAACAATGACATTGATGTCATTTCAGTATACCGCTTCCTGAGGAAAAATGAACAAGGTCAAAGCGTACCGACTGAAACGGTGAAAATAGGTATTATATGTGATGGTGTACCACAAGAAATTTTGATGTGTGGTGCTAGAATTATCCCCGACCTGTATATCCCTCCAATCCGCCAATGCAAAAACTGTGGTCGTCTTGGCCACATTGCAATGCGCTGTAGATCGAAAAAACGATGCTTAAAATGTGGCAAAACTCTTATTTGTCCAAATGAGTGTTGTTATGTCACCCTCGTTGCGCCCTCTACAATCCATGCGACGCATTACATCTATTTCACCCTTAAATTGACAAACGTTTTCTGCAAGGTGGCAACATTGTTGTTAAATGACGTGGCACATGAACTGCAACCAACTTCAGTTGCAACCGAAGGGAACACGATCTTTTCTTGTGGATGCAGTAGCACCGAATAGACAACAAAAGAAACTTGCGAAAAAAAATTGTAATCTGGACATAACAACTAGCACTGCCCGTTTTAACAAACCGCCGAGTCACGTGCGAGTGCAATTTTATTTTTGCAAGTAATTGCTTGTTTTGCTCTTTGGATTAAATGAAACAAACCATAAATTACATCGGGGTAAGTTTTCCTTTGCTGCAAACAAGAAAATTGCAATTGGAAAAAAAAAACAGAAATTTATGGAAATTTCCATTGCAGACCATAGCACGAGGGAATGATAACGGTACTCCCTCGTGTCACCATCATCATTGGTACCCGTCAATGGACATGCAGTTAAGGTCCAAGAAGTGCAACAACGTTTATCCATGACAGTTTCCAGTAAATCCAAAATGGCCACAAAGATCGACTGCTGCCATACAATGATGTCATCATAAACTTACGCCACATAACCTCCACCTAACGCTGTCCATAGCCAGGTTACACCACCATCCGCAATATTGCACAATACGCCTCAAACAAACGAAATAGCCCCATATCAATCATCTACAATAATTTTGCGAAAAAATCATTACGCGTGATCGGATAAAAATCCGTACGGAAACGTGCCTTAACTGCCCATGTGTCCAGCTGTACCGCGCTGCTTCACAAGTGACCTCAGCAAAACGTTCGCCACGCAACAACCCTTGATAGTTCGTCTGTACCAAACGAGTGATACCATCCTATCAAAGCCATCGAAATCATATAAAATCCTCTGTGATGAAATCTACCGCAGGCCCGGAACGGTTCAGCCTATACCATCGCACTCATCTGTTCAGAGACATCACCATGGATGCGTATATCAATTTTTGAATCGACAGTGCCGATAAACCTGTGAGAAGTCCGAAACTTTTCAGCCCCAACCACCAGATACCATCTGTCAATAGTCCGTACTCGGCAGCCCTCTACACCACAATAGCCTCACATTTAATAGCCTTCAACGCCGTCCAGGTTATTAAACATCTGCCCAAATCAGTGAATATCATCAACTACCATCATTATACTCTCATAGTCCGTGACCTCCAACATCATCACCTGACAAAAGACCGCAACTTTTCAGCCTCAATCATCATCCCTCAATAGCCGAAACTTATCATCACCAACCATCATCATTTTATCAATCATCCCTTCAATAATAGTACTGAACTTTTCAACATCATCATTCTATTGTAGCAGACCGGGATTTTTCAGCCTGGTATCGTCATAATCACCTGCCAATAGCACCGAATTTTCTTTTACCAATCTCAACCCACCTCATGGCCTATCGACGACATCCACCATCACCATTTGCAGCTAGGAACCTGATTTTATTCCAGTCTTTGTCTACGTCACTTCAGTATTTAAGGAATTATCATCAGAACATTCTCATCATCACAAAAAATGAAATTAGTCATCAACAGCTGACAAGACAAAATACCTTGCAAGTAGACAAACCCCATGAGAGGGCATTCAGACAGTAAGTCAAAGATTGTAGAGATTAAATAGAATTGTAGCTCAGTATTCGTTTTGCCTCATAACCCAAATATGTTATCATGCTAATCAATTCTATTTCAGCTTTATTTAAAATTGTTGACAATTATAAGAGATAATAATTTTTTTTTTGCCATTTATACTACCGAATTTATTAACGCATTAATTATATCCAATACGTCATAAGTCATATTGCCTTTAATTATTAAATTTCTGCACTGTGTGCAAATATCATTGTGAATAGTTCAGATAAACTCGATTTTATTCACCATTCCGTTCAGATAAGAACTGAAGCATATTTCTAGGCATATTAGATAATTTTTGTTATCTAGTATTAAGCAGTGGATAACTATCAAATTTCTGTTAACATCCGATGTTAGTCCCATCTGCTTAATAACAGTAGTGTTTTCATAACAGACCCCGCATTCAAACGAGCTCGTTAGGAAGGGAAGGGTTAAAAGTTATTCATCTTTTATGTGCATAGTGGCACTCAAATGCAGAGATGGGATCACCATATGGGTGATTAATTTTACATATTTCAAATTCCGAATTTTCTACGCATCTGACTGAATTTTGTTAATCATAATTGTACTGATCAAACAGTAGCACCTGTTTTCAAAATCTCATTTTTTTAAGAATTTTGGAGACGAGGTAATTGTTTTCCAACAAATTCAATATTTGATAAATGTATATAAACCACCTCTGTTACCCCCAATCCTTTTATTATTAGCTATATACTAGTTTATCATTCCATATGATTTTTTTTTTTTTAAATTTGTTAATGTCTATCCCAGACTATTAATAATACTTTTTCCTGAATTTTTAACTGAATTGATCTAGTATTCTGAAATCTAGGTTAAGCTCAATTAGACATCAGGATTCAAAATTATAGATATACTTATTAATACCTTTCGATTTTCTAAAAGAATAGTGCACAATGGCACAACAAACTGGGATGGACATCCGTTCATTTTGAATCATTTTTAGTTATCCGGTGTATGCATATTTACACCTAACAAACAAATTGTCAGCTATTTACGTCGTACTTAAGTAATCAATATTCTCAGAATTTATTGTTGATCTAGTTTCTTATATGTAAGAAATTTTCTCTTATGCTTTGTTATTATCCTCTGAATAAATGGATAAGTGAAATGTTATACGAAAATAATTCTTGAGCATTATGATGTGCTAAAAAGCTTCCGGTAAAGGTAAGGTAGAAGGAAAGGGTCAGCCTACGGAAATTTTTGGGAGTCATCATCATTGATGAGGCTCATTGGGGATTTGTGTAGAAATCCATTGGGAGGGCAAGGTAACCCAACAAACACCTTGGGTACCCAAATCAACAACAACAACAACATCATATCATTTTTTAAATAAAGCATCCTGTTTGTGATTGTGGATTAATAATGAATCAATTTTGTTTATGGCTAGTCAGGAGTGGCCACTGAGCTAGGCCGAATTTCTTCAATGGCAAGTGTATACCAGCGACATCTTGGTATGCCTCATTCCCCCTTTACACTCCAAGCTAGTTACATAACAATGGCGCCCAACGTATAAGCCAATGTCTTGGGTTCAACTCCCATCAATGGGAACTGTTCCTGAACATTAGGTGTATGAATTTTTGTTTGATTGGTTTTCAGTATGTCTTGAGTTGTTGTTATATTACAACATACCAATTGCGACTTAAGGTCAATTAAATTTTAACATCATTTCTTGAATGTCATCTTAAAGGAAAAGTGTTTTAGTCGTCTTGCAAGCCTGAGTTTATGTCAAGCTGCAATTTGTGACAAAGCTTCTACATTTCGAGATTCATACTTCGACTTTCTTTAAAGCTTTATAATATATTGTCATCGGCAGTTGATTATTTATGATCATTTGCATGATTTGCGATATTATAGATGCTTTAATATATTGATTTATTAGAATTGAAATTTTTGGGGAAAATTTTGACCACGCTTTTGGAAGAGTATGAAGATTGTTTGTTGTTGTTGATTATTTTTTTTTTTTTATCCTGGCTGATACCTTAACCTTCTACCAATTACCTTATACATTTTATGAAATAATTTTGACCCGAGATTATTGGAAATTTTTCTGGAATTTGTTTTTTTGGAAATTAAATTATTGATTTTTGTTCGATTGTTGGCACATTTAAGACATATTAGTTTTCGTAATTATCTGGCACCTGCACTGATAAGGACTTAAGAGTTTCTTTTGGCATTTTTTTCCTGTTTCTGGTTTGAGATTTGAATATAGAGCGTCGTCGTGGAAGGTGCTGAAACCTTTCGGATTTTAGTTGAGATTCTTTGGGTGTTAGTTTTTTCCGGTTTTTTTTGTTACTTTGCGATAGTTAATTACTATTCACTTTGCTTACATTTTCCGTGGTAGTTACCATTCTATTTCCGATTGCGTGAGGCATAGGGTCGTCGCCCTCAAGACATTTGTTGTTTTTTTTTATTTCTATTAAAAGACTGCAGGAGGGGTTTGATAGGCTCAAACTACTGATTGCTAGTTCTTACTTTTAAAATATATAAGCTTTTACCCCCTGTTTTTGTAACTTATTTTTGTTCGTTCGTCTATATTCGTAAGAATTTAGGCATCCATAGCACAGCCCCCAGAAAACATACACATAGAATTTTTTGTATACCCGTTCCACATATCGTTAAGAATTCCTCATCTAAAAATCAGCGCTCTACATTTGCGTTAAAGCGAGTAAATCAATCTACAAAATTTGACAATTCGTGTGAGAAGAATAAAAATTTTTACAAAAACTGGGGGTAAGTAGTAATATATTTTTGTTTTGGTTTCACGTACACACAGGGTGTACACAGAACTGGACTAACTGTTTCCGAAGACTGGTCTTCAGTTCGACTCGAGGTCAGCTGAAGTACCTTAAGGTTGTAGGGGCGGTTAGTCTGGAGAGCCTTCGGACGGCAGCGCTCAACCTTGAGTTGGAGCATTTTCCGTAGGACTGCTTGTTGTCTGGTTGTCGATTTCCCAGTGTATCTTTAGAAAGCCGTTCTATGCTTAACTAAAGATACACTGAAGAGACCTCGAGAAACTCTTTGAGGAAATTCTAACCGGCAACAATCACTCCTACGTTTTGAACAGTTTACCCCATAGAACAATAGGGGTAGGCGAAGAGGACTGAAGAGCCTATCGAAGTCCTATTATTATTTTTTTTTCACCAGCTAAGACCTTTCTTTTTCTGATTCGAATATTTTTCGAATTAATTTTACCCGGACTTACAAATATTTATACTGATCTACCACAGCCTAGAGAAAATAATCTATTACCTCGATTTATTCTGTTTTACAGAATTTCTGAGCATTTGTTCTGGTTTCGAGATATTTTGTAAGATTTTTTGATTTTTGATTCGATTCATTTCGAAAATACCTGACCCGTTGGAACCATTCAATTTTCATATCGAGTTTTGTTGCGTATGAAATTTTCAATATTGGACTTTTCGGAACCTTAAGGCAGTGACCGTGATTGACTGTTTCATCTATATATCTTTGGTATTTTTTTTTAATTTATGGTATCATACCTACCTTTTTGAAAACCTGTCGGTCATTAGAGAAGACATTTTTGGATTTTGAGCTTTTTATTGAAATTTCTGGTTAGACTGAGTAGTACAAGGACTTTTTTTTTTGTTGTAAATTTTGTTGATTTGTGGGACAACATGCAGCCTGCTACGGGGGCTAAGCCTAAAACTTACGGCATTATTACCAGGTCGACAAGCCAAGCAGTAGGAGAAGCTGCTGGAACAGAACCAGGTACCGAATC
Source organism: Musca autumnalis (assembly GCF_047663935.1). Lineage (NCBI taxonomy): Eukaryota > Metazoa > Arthropoda > Insecta > Diptera > Muscidae > Musca > Musca autumnalis. Next base: position 119,189,219 of record NW_027411755.1, on the reverse strand, counting down.
GGGCATCCCCGCTAGCGCTGATGGCAATGATCTGCCTACACCAAACGAATTTGCAAGTCCACCTACTCTTTCGCAAGTAAATGAGCAACCAAGCACAATTACTAGACCTTCTTTTAGCCCTTTGACTATTCGCGGCAATGATGAAGATCAGGTTGACAGGCTTAGTAGCACAGGAGTTCTTGAGGTAGTTCAGTCCGCCTTAGAGTCCACCCAAGCATCAATGGTTGAAACCATGAAAAAGGAAATGCAGAAAGCGGTTGCTGCTGCAGTTCAAGCTGCTTTTTCTCAATCTTCCGTTCCTCCAGCTAATCCTATTAACAGACAAGAACCACATTCTCAAAGCATTGATTGGCCTCATGATTTGCCACCACCACAAACCGATACCAGACATGCAGGTTCGGGTAGTAGAAACCAGGAAGTTCCAAATCGAAATAGGGAAGATTTTAGTAGGCCCAGGTATCCATATCTTAGTAAGTGGGGCATCAAGTTTGATGCTACCCCAAAGACACCAAATGTCGAAGATTTCATCTTTCGAGTAGAAAGGCTTCGAAATAGTTATGGCTGCCCAGAACAAGAATTGGTTGATGAATTTCATCATTTACTGGAAGGCCGTCCTTGTCAGTGGTACTGGGGTCTGATCCGTCAATATCCAAATTTGAACTGGGAGATGTTAAAGCTGTGTATAATTAGGGAATTCCAGCGTTTTCAATCAAATCTTGATGTGATGAGGCAGATTATGGACAGGAAGCAGGGGAGAGATGAGTCTGCTACACAATATATAGATGCTATAAATAATCTGCGTACTCAATTAAGGGAACCTTTGAAAGATTTTGAAGTTATAGACATTCTCAAAGCGGGATTAAAACCCCGACTTGCCCATTTAACTTTCAGTGGCACCTTTTATTCTGTTGAACAATTCCGAAATGAAGTTAGGAAAGCTGAAGAGTTTCTTGAAAGGGAATCGTCATTGAGATTTAGGACTGGCCAACCCTCTCGAATGATAAATGAAATTAACGATTCTGATTTTGATGATTTTGTACATGATGTTGAGGAGCTGAGGCTTCGGCCGAAGGCACCTGGTGTTTCCAAAAATGAGACTTCAAGATGTTGGAATTGCGGTAGCAATGGCCACATTTTTAAGAATTGCACTAGTTCTCATCGTTCAGTCTTTTGTTTCCGTTGTGGATCACCAGGGGTTACTACTCCACAATGCAACCAATGCAAACAAGTTAGTCGTCCTTCTAATCCTTCTAAATCAGAATCCATAGCTACTCAGACTGTGGATTGACTAGCCTCTACTGATGTTTCCACTTCTACAGATCCATTTCTTTCTGATCCATGTAGAGTAATACCCAGACTTTCCAATGACTTAGTCAAAACCAAACCTGATTTGACTTTGCCTTTTCATATCCGCATGGCCAATTACTTGAAGACTAGAGAGCGCATTTTCAACTCCGAAATTTCTTGCAAATCTGATGTTTTTGTTTCCAGACGAATCCTTAAAGCTCGCGCACGTTATAAATTGAGACGCCTTAATAGACTTTCTGTTTCTTCTTCCACTTTTTCGGATTTTAGATCCAAAGACCCTCGTCCTTTTCGAGAAGTCTTAGTGAATGGTATGTCTGTATTAGCCTTGTTTGATAGTGGAGCTACGGTGACGTGCTTAGGCAAAGATTGTTTATCCTTTGTTGACAAATTGAAGTTGAAAATTATTCCAGTTTTTAAGTGCAGCGTTGGTACTGCGAGCGGACAGCGTGTATCTTGTGCAGGCAAAGTTAAAGTTCAGCTTAGTTTTAATGGTTTAACCAGATCTATGGAGGTTTACTTGATTCCGGGCCTTGAAAATTTGATGTACTGCGGCGTCGATTTTTGGAAAGAGTTTAGCGTAGCACCCAAACTCATAAGCAGTCTCGAGATCGGTTCTATAGGTGAAGATTCTGATATGCACATTTTATCGGATGATCAGGTAGTCCAGCTTGAGAAAGCTAAAGAGAGTTTTATGGATTTCGAGAAGCATGGTCTTGGGAAGACGCATTTAGAGGAGCACGTGATTGATACCGGGGATGCGGTCCCGATTAAACAGCGTCATTATCCCGTGTCTCCCGCCATAGAATCTCTCATCTATAAAGAACTCGATCGCATGCTGAGTTTGGGGGTTATTGAGCCCAGTACGTCACCGTGGAACTCTCCAGTCACCTTGGTCCGTAGGGGTGAAAAGAATAGGTTGTGCCTAGATGCACGCAAGTTGAATGAGGTCACCATCAAAGACGCGTATCCTCTGCCGTTTATAGACGCATTACTGGGTCGTCTCCAAGACACCTATTTTATTTCTAGTATTGATCTTAAAGACGCCTTTTGGCAGGTGCCCTTATCGGTAGACAGTCGTCCGAAGACCGCGTTTACAGTGCCGGGGAGACCACACTATCAATTTACCGTCATGCCGTTCGGGTTGTGCAATGCAGCCCAACGGTTATGTCGGTTAATGGATAGTGTGATCTCACCGGAACTGAAAAACAAAGTCTTCGTTTATCTTGACGATCTTTTGGTAGTCTCACCCGACTTTGAATCTCATGTGGTACTGCTTCGTCAAGTAGGGGAAATGCTGTCTAGGGCCAATCTCACGATCAACTTGAAAAAGTCAAAATTCTGCAGGCGTCAATTAAGGTACCTCGGATATATAGTGGGTGAAGGAAAACTTAAGCCGGATCCGTCCAAAATAGATTCGATCACCGACATACCAATCCCCAAGACAGCTCGGGAAGTTAGACGATTTTTAGGAATGGCTTCATGGTTCAGGCGGTTCATTCAGAACTATGCCGAAATTACAGCACCTCTCACTAGGACTTTAAAGAAAGGTAAACCATTCTCCTTTGATGATCAGGCGATAGAAGCTTTTAATAAATTGAAAGTAGCATTGACTACTAGCCCGGTTCTTCACCATCCGGTTTTTGACAAACGTTTCTACGTCCAGTGTGACGCCTCAAACATTGGCCTAGGTGCGGTCTTGTACCAACTGGACGCTGTTGGTCTGGAACGCCCCATCGCCTTTCATTCTGCGCAGCTCTCCAAGGCTGAGCAGAACTATAGTGTGACGGAGCGGGAGTGTTTGGCAGTCATCAGTGCGATAAAGAAATTTCGCCCGTTTATCGAAATGATGCCATTCACTGTCGTGACGGATCACAGCGCGTTGAAATGGCTGATGGGGCAGAAGGACCTCAGTGGTCGGTTGGCAAGATGGAGTTTAAAACTCCAAGCCTTTAATTTTGAAATCCAGCACCGCAAGGGATCACAAAATGTCGTAGCCGATACTCTTTCTCGCGTTCACCTGGACGAAGTCAATATGTTTGTTGACGAAAGGCCTCTTGTTGACTTAGATTCACCCGAGTTTAAAGGTGAAGAATATACACAATTAGTCTCCATGGTGCAGGAAAATCAGGACAGTTTACCGGATTTGAAAATTAGCGATTCGTTTGTTTACAAAAAGACACTCCCGTCAGATGGTACTCCGGTACATGAAAATTTTATTTGGAAGCTATGGGTTCCGAGTTCTTTAACCGATTCACTTATCGAAAAAACACACACTTCTGCTGTAAATTGTCATTGTGGTATAGGACGTACGATCGCGGCACTGAGGCAATATTTTTACTGGCCTAAGATGGCTCAACAAGTCCGAAATTTTATTAATCACTGCATTGTTTGTAGACAAACCAAGGCCCCAAATCACATTTTAAGACCCAAGATGGGAAACGAAACCGTAACCGATAGGCCTTTCCAAAAGATTTTTATCGATTTCATTGGACCTTTTCCGAGGTCAAGGTTAGGAAACACGTATATCTTTATTGTGTTAGATCACTTGACAAAATTTGTTCTGTTGAAACCACTAGCCAAGGCGAACTCGAAAAACGTTATCAAATTCTTAGAATCCGAGGTATTTCACAAATACGGCGTGCCACAGATTGTTCATTCCGATAACGGAAAGCAATTCACTTCCTCAGAATTTTCTTCATTCTTAAATAAATATGGATGTCGACCGATTAGAAATGCCGTGTATTCGCCACAGGCGAATGCATCGGAACGCGTAAATAGGACCATAATCGCGGCGATCCGGACTTATGTTTCGGAAGATCAACGCGATTGGGACCGAAATATATCGTCCATAGAATGTTCTTTGAGGTCCACTTTTCACACGACACTTGGTTGTTCACCGTATTTCGCATTATTCGGCACCCACATGGTTACACACGCGAGCACATATGATTTGGCACACAAACTAGGAGTTTTAGAAGACGGTTTGGTTGAAATAGTTCCGAAACACGATATTTTGAATTTAGTCCGCGAGAAGATTAAAACGAAAATCCACGATTCTTTTGAAAAATCTGCGGCTCGGTATAACACTAGGACTCGCGACGTCAGTTTCAAACCGGGACAGGAAATACTTAGAAGAAACTTCATTTTGAGTGACGCTTCGCGCCATCTTAACTCTAAGTTATGTCAAAAGTTTGTAAAGTGCAGAGTTGCCAGATGTGTAGGAAACTCCTTGTATGAAATTGAAGACCTTCAGGGAAGGAAAATAGGCGTTTATCACGCGAAAGATTTACAGCACATGGTGCCAACAAAGTAACTGCCCGGCTTTTATTTGTGATTTTTATATATATACTTATATATACCATAACTGATGAACATGTATATCAGGGTCGCGGTTCTTCCCCACGACTAATACGGTTGACTTCCCGAATCAGTAGTCTTCGGCAGGCCTCCGACAACATGTTCGGGTTTGTTATGTCACCCTCGTTGCGCCCTCTACAATCCATGCGACGCATTACATCTATTTCACCCTTAAATTGACAAACGTTTTCTGCAAGGTGGCAACATTGTTGCTAAATGACGTGGCACATGAACTGCAACCAACTTCAGTTGCAACCGAAGGGAACACGATCTTTTCTTGTGGATGCAGTAGCAGCGAATAGACAACAAAAGAAACTTGCAAAAAAAATTGTAATCTGGACATAACAACTAGCACTGCCCGTTTTAACAAACCGCCGAGTCACGTGCGAGTGCAATTTTATTTTTGCAAGTAATTGCTTGTTTTGCTCTTTGGATTAAATAAAACAAACCATAAATTACATCGGGGTAAGTTTTCCTTTGCTGCAAACAAGAAAATTGCAATTGGAAAAAAAAAACAGAAATTTATGGAAATTTCCATTGCAGACCATAGCACGAGGGAATGATAACGGTACTCCCTCGTGTCACCATCATCATTGGTACCCGTCAATGGACATGCAGTTAAGGTCCAAGAAGTGCAACAACGTTTATCCATGACAGTTTCCAGTAAATCCAAAATGGCCACAAAGATCGACTGCTGCCATACAATGATGTCATCATAAACTTACGCCACATAACCTCCACCTAACGCTGTCCATAGCCAGGTTACACCACCATCCGCAATATTGCACAATACGCCTCAAACAAACGAAATAGCCCCATATCAATCATCTACAATAATTTTGCGAAAAAATCATTACGCGTGATCGGATAAAAATCCGTACGGAAACGTGCCTTAACTGCCCATGTGTCCAGCTGTACCGCGCTGCTTCACAAGTGACCTCAGCAAAACGTTCGCCACGCAACAACCCTTGATAGTTCGTCTGTACCAAACGAGTGATACCATCCTATCAAAGCCATCGAAATCATATAAAATCCTCTGTGATGAAATCTACCGCAGGCCCGGAACGGTTCAGCCTATACCATCGCACTCATCTGTTCAGAGACATCACCATGGATGCGTATATCAATTTTTGAATCGACAGTGCCGATAAACCTGTGAGAAGTCCGAAACTTTTCAGCCCCAACCACCAGATACCATCTGTCAATAGTCCGTACTCGGCAGCCCTCTACACCACAATAGCCTCACATTTAATAGCCTTCAACGCCGTCCAGGTTATTAAACATCTGCCCAAATCAGTGAATATCATCAACTACCATCATTATACTCTCATAGTCCGTGACCTCCAACATCATCACCTGACAAAAGACCGCAACTTTTCAGCCTCAATCATCATCCCTCAATAGCCGAAACTTATCATCACCAACCATCATCATTTTATCAATCATCCCTTCAATAATAGTACTGAACTTTTCAACATCATCATTCTATTGTAGCAGACCGGGATTTTTCAGCCTGGTATCGTCATAATCACCTGCCAATAGCACCGAATTCTCTTTTACCAATCTCAACCCACCTCATGGCCTATCGACGACATCCACCATCACCATTTGCAGCTAGGAACCTGATTTTATTCCAGTCTTTGTCTACGTCACTTCAGTATTTAAGGAATTATCATCAGAACATTCTCATCATCACAAAAAATGAAATTAGTCATCAACAGCTGACAAGACAAAATACCTTGCAAGTAGACAAACCCCATGAGAGGGCATTCAGACAGTAAGTCAAAGATTGTAGAGATTAAATAGAATTGTAGCTCAGTATTCGTTTTGCCTCATAACCCAAATATGTTATCATGCTAATCAATTCTATTTCAGCTTTATTTAAAATTGTTGACAATTATAAGAGATAATAATTTTTTTTTTGCCATTTATACTACCGAATTTATTAACGCATTAATTATATCCAATACGTCATAAGTCATATTGCCTTTAATTATTAAATTTCTGCACTGTGTGCAAATATCATTGTGAATAGTTCAGATAAACTCGATTTTATTCACCATTCCGTTCAGATAAGAACTGAAGCATATTTCTAGGCATATTAGATAATTTTTGTTATCTAGTATTAAGCAGTGGATAACTATCAAATTTCTGTTAACATCCGATGTTAGTCCCATCTGCTTAATAACAGTAGTGTTTTCATAACAGACCCCGCATTCAAACGAGCTCGTTAGGAAGGGAAGGGTTAAAAGTTATTCATCTTTTATGTGCATAGTGGCACTCAAATGCAGAGATGGGATCACCATATGGGTGATTAATTTTACATATTTCAAATTCCGAATTTTCTACGCATCTGACTGAATTTTGTTAATCATAATTGTACTGATCAAACAGTAGCACCTGTTTTCAAAATCTCATTTTTTTAAGAATTTTGGAGACGAGGTAATTGTTTTCCAACAAATTCAATATTTGATAAATGTATATAAACCACCTCTGTTACCCCCAATCCTTTTATTATTAGCTATATACTAGTTTATCATTCCATATGATTTTTTTTTTTTTAAATTTGTTAATGTCTATCCCAGACTATTAATAATACTTTTTCCTGAATTTTTAACTGAATTGATCTAGTATTCTGAAATCTAGGTTAAGCTCAATTAGACATCAGGATTCAAAATTATAGATATACTTATTAATACCTTTCGATTTTCTAAAAGAATAGTGCACAATGGCACAACAAACTGGGATGGACATCCGTTCATTTTGAATCATTTTTAGTTATCCGGTGTATGCATATTTACACCTAACAAACAAATTGTCAGCTATTTACGTCGTACTTAAGTAATCAATATTCTCAGAATTTATTGTTGATCTAGTTTCTTATATGTAAGAAATTTTCTCTTATGCTTTGTTATTATCCTCTGAATAAATGGATAAGTGAAATGTTATACGAAAATAATTCTTGAGCATTATGATGTGCTAAAAAGCTTCCGGTAAAGGTAAGGTAGAAGGAAAGGGTCAGCCTACGGAAATTTTTGGGAGTCATCATCATTGATGAGGCTCATTGGGGATTTGTGTAGAAATCCATTGGGAGGGCAAGGTAACCCAACAAACACCTTGGGTACCCAAATCAACAACAACAACATCATATCATTTTTTAAATAAAGCATCCTGTTTGTGATTGTGGATTAATAATGAATCAATTTTGTTTATGGCTAGTCAGGAGTGGCCACTGAGCTAGGCCGAATTTCTTCAATGGCAAGTGTATACCAGCGACATCTTGGTATGCCTCATTCCCCCTTTACACTCCAAGCTAGTTACATAACAGTGTAAAATGGAAAAATGCGTAGACTGCCTGTCAACAACATCATGCAAAACTGGGTGTGGCATCCCGAGATGCATTCTCTGCAACAGTGGAGGGCACACCTCATCTGAAACCAACAAATGCCCTGTTTGGGAAGAAGAAAGAAATATTAAAAGCATAATGGCTTTATCCAATCTTTCGAAGAAAGAAGTTATAGAAAAATACACAGGTGTACAAAATTATTACCAAATCCTGGCGGATGATGAATATAGCAATTCATTTCCACAAATTAACAAAAATAACAAGAATACTTCTACAACAACAAAAAGAAATATACATGAAGAAATAAATAAGCGAATTACAAAAACGAAATACAGCAAGGTGGCAGCACAGCAGATCAAAAACAATTTGCCCATAGCAAGTCCAATGCAGATTACTCCAAAACCTGTCTATCAGTACCCTCGTTTCTCAAAAGTATCAGATCTGGAAAAAGCCATGTCATTATTTGCAAAACAAATGTCCAATCTACTTACCTCTTTAAATTCTCAGTAGTGCGATTCTCTAACTCATTTTTTGAGTTACCGACAATTGTCGGTAAAATTAAAATGCTTATAATTTCGGTAATTACCAATGTTTTTCTATAAGTTAGCGACCAATAAAAAGCAGTCGTAAAGTTCTACCGGTAACAAGAGTGCTGTCAACTTTTATTTAAACTTTTCATTCATAATTTTGCGTTTTAATTTTACCGATATTTGTCGGTAACTCAAAAAATGAGTTAGAGAATCGCACTACAGGAAGGCCTTGATATCCTTCAAAAGTTCCAGCAATCAGTCAGTTCCAGCAATAATCCAAGTCAAAACAACAACGAACCAGCTAGTGAACCAGAACATTCTGAAGCTCCAACATAATACTAATCAAAAACAAAACAGAATCACATAAATAAAAATAATTAATTTTCTTTTTAATAAATAATCAATGAACATTTTACAATATAATATCCAAAGTCTCAACAAAAACAAAAGTTTTTTAGAAATTTACTTAAAAAAACTAAACATCGATATATGTGTTTTAAGTGAAATATTCAACATCGATGAAAGCAAAAACTCAAGCTCCATACAAAATTACAACGTTATCTCAAAAAAACGACAAGACAACTATGGCGGTGTTGCCTTTGTCATACATAAAAGTATAAAATTCAAAAAAATATCGTTTTCTACCCAATTTGACATTTTAATATGTGAAACTACGGGCCTTTCGTCAAATATTACCTTAGTATCCGTTTATCTCCCACACTCACTTAAGTGTAAAGACATAAAAATAAAACTTGAAAAGCTTTTTTCATTTCTTGAAACAAAACAAAATGTATTAATATGTGGAGATTTCAATGCTCGTCACTCTTCCTACGGAGACGTGTTTGACTCGCAACGTGGCAAACTCATAAAAACTGTTTTTGATATTTCACCCTTTCGATGTTTGAACAACGGTCAACTGACATTTAAGAAATGTCTTAGTGAATCTACAGGCTCAGTACTAGATCTAACCTTTAGCAATACAGCTCTCAATGTAACATGGAGTGTCCATCCAACTACGATTGGTGGAAGCCATCACTACCCGATCATTATAAATGTATCCTCTGTCTCGATAAAACCAAGGAAATTTCTGGCGAAGAAAAAGCTATTGTCCAACCTAAACAGTGTTTATCTGGGGCCATCTTTTGAGAGCATTAATGCCATCTTTAAAGATGAGCTTAGAAACTCTACTTACACAATTACTGACAATGCAATACCAAAGGACTGGTGGGACCCGTTTGTAGAAAAAACCTACAGGTTACAACTTGCCGCTCAGAAGACTTTCGATCGCGATAATAATAGAACAAATGCCAAAAAATTGAGCGATGCTATTAAAAACTTTAGAAACGCGGTAAAATATGCAAAAAAACATTCTTTTAAAAATACCATTTCAACCCTAAGTAACGCTCCGAGTTCAAAATCGCTCTTTAGAATTGTTCGCGGGTGTAAAAACTCACTCTCCTGCTCAACGCAAGGTAAATGGTCATCTGATAATGACAACGATTTTCTAGTACACCTCAGAGATCAGGTTCCAGACAACACACCAGTGAATATCGACCTGTCACCCTTTCAAGTTACCAAGGAATTTACATATGGAGAATTCTCTAAGGTCTTAAAACATAAAACTAAAGCATCTGCTGCCGGTATTGATGGGGTAACCTATGAAATGGTAAGTCACCTCTCAGACTTCTCTAAAACCAACCTTCTCAAAGCCATAAATGCTGAATGGATGAATTGCAACATTAAAGAGGAATGGCGCAGAATCAAAATTGTTCCCATTCCAAAGAAAAACAAGAACCTTGATGTAATATCAAATTTCAGACCAATAGCATTGATTTCTGTTTTTGCAAAAATTATCAACCTTATGATAAAAGATCGTCTACAAATATTCTTAGATGAAAATCATATACTACCTTCCAACACGTATGCCTACCGAAAACACCTCTCGGCTTCGATGTGTATTAACGACATTTTGCACACAATAAACTTCCACAAAGAAAAGGGAGAAAAAGTTATTCTTCTGTCCCTGGATGTAGCCAAGGCGTATGACTGCGTCAGAATAGACACTTTACACAAAATAATGCAAGAACTTGGATGTCCAAATGATTTAGTGCAGTGGATCATAAATTTTTTAAGTCGGTGTGTTCTGGTTATGGGAACTAACCAAATGGAAATATACAATGGGCTACCTCAAGGAAGCTGTTTGAGTCCCACTCTATTCAACATATACACTCTAGGTCTACATGCAATTAACGACGAAAGAACTTACACTTTTCAATTTGCTGATGATTTCATCATTATATCTACACACAAAGACTTTGACTCTGCCAACCATAATCTACAAATGAAACTCAACAAATTTCATAGCGTCTTATCGCAGCTAAATCTTAAGCCAAACACAGAGAAGACCGCTGTAATGTACGTTGCAAAAGGTGCAAGGAAAATTCCACAAATTAGTATTCAAGGCATCACAATTCAAGCCGTAAATACAGTTAAATTTCTCGGCAGACACATCAAAAATAGTTTAACCGTTAAAGATCACTATCAAGAAGTTCTTTCATCATGCAGCACAACTTTAAATGCACTCAAAATGATCAATTCAATCAAACAAGGAATCCATCCAAAAACCGCAATTTCGTTATCAAAGTCGCTAGTATTCTCCAAAACAGAGTATTCAATATCATCCATGGCTCACATGCCTACATACATCAACCGCAAAATCACAAGTTTCCAAAATTAAACATTAAGAAGAAGCTTGGGTTTGACTCCGTCTACACCAGTCCACATCATATATGCGCTATCGCTAACATTGCCTCCTGAGCAAAGATCACAATACCTGGCCTCCAAGGAGCTGATAAAATTCAAAATCACAATTGTATATACAGGAAAATTACATCGAATCCCTCATCGAAAACTAGTCTGGGAAAAGTATACATTAAATTTAAACATCTGTTTGATGACATTGTCATCAATCAAGCTGCAGTACCAACCAACAAAATAACATTCCTATTGGATATCTTTGATAGTAAAAAAAACTCGTATCCCAACGAGTACTTTAGAAGCATCGTTCAAGAAAAGCTACACGATTTCAGATGCGATGGAACTTCCATTTGGGCCACAGATGCCTCTGTCTCCTCAAGAAGCACGGGGTGTGCTGTATGCAATATCTCAAGCAATAACAACTTTTTATTTAAAATCAACTCCAAACTATCATCACTCATGGGTGAACTGCATGCAATATACAAATCAATTGAAATCATTATAGATGATGGCATTGAAAAAGCCGTGATTCTAACGGACAGTAAAAATGCCCTACTTCTGCTTAAGAACAACACAACACACAACTATCTAGCTAATGAAATTGTTCACAAAATCAATAATTCTTCAGTTACTTCACTTACATTTATTTGGATTCCATCTCACATAGGCATAACTGCTAACGAACGGGCTGACTACTATGCCAAATTTGCCGCAGACTTTGGCTGCACAATACCGTCACATCTAGCAGTAAAGGACGGTCTGACTGCCATCTATCAAGAGCTCTGGAGAGAATGGGAAACCAGCTACAAAGAAATATCGAGATCCAAAGGAATTTTTTTCAATAAATTTTTCCCTGAGCTTCCAAAATCCCACTGGCACTCAGGATTATCACTGTCACCTGAAAATATAAAGTTAATAAACAGGCTACTTACAGGCCACACTTATGGAAAAACTTACCTGCATAGAATAAAAGTTGCCTCGTCAAATCTTTGTGAATCGTGCAACACCACTGAAACGGATAACCACGTAATCTTCCAATGCAGCAAACACAACACTGAAAGGAACAACTTTTCCATCTTCAACAAATATGACAACCTAACTGAGTTACTCCTCAACAGATCAACTACTGAATTAGAAGAACTATGCAAATTCATACATCACGCAAAAATCACACTCTAAAACATCTGATCTATCAACCCAGTCACAACACACTTTAGTCTGTATAAATAGACAAGTTACCAAATAACCAGTCGTGGATATGATTACTTCGGGTAGTCAACCAACCACTTGACAACTGCAGCAGCAGACAAATCCAAAAAAAAAAAAAAAAAAATAATCGGATGCTTCATAGTGTGGCCGCTCATTTTTGCCAGTCATCAGGCAACCACAAAATATTCTGTGGTTGCTGGAAGTAGAGTTGTGTAGTTTCGGAACGAACTAGTTGTGCAAAGGTCTGGTCAACAGACCATTGCAAAATCGTCTGCAACTGTCAGACCTCATTCTTCTGGAGGAAGGAAAGATGGAGCGTGGCACAGGGCTGACACGGCGAAGTTACATGTGGCGGGTTCGAGGGATGGCCCATCGACCTCAAAACAGGGTGGATCTTCGAGGACATCTGCGCAGGAATGCGTTAAGAGGGTTAGGTCCTCCGAAGATCCACATCCTGTTGCTAAGAGGGTGGTGGAGCATCAGTCGAATAACCAGGTGGAGTCCTTCGCAAAGGTGGCCGGTCAAAAGAAGGTAGAGAAGGCTCAACCGGGGAAGGCCGACCAACCTACAGTTGAACGACCATCGGCGTTAGCGGGCTCCGAGGTGATGGTCGCTCCGGATGATCTTCGGGTGGCGATCATCGATAGAGCTGATCTGGATGGGAGGATCAGCGATACGCATTGGATAGAGGTGGAACGTCTTCTTAGGAAGATCATAACGTCCGACAAGGTAGACGCCAGGAAGACCGGCTTTGGCCGGGCAGTCGCTCATAGGGGCATCAAAGTCCTCTATTGTCAGGATGAGGAATCGAAGGACTTTCTCATCCAGACGATCGAGGGCGCTGGTGAGCTCTGGGAGGGCTGCAGGCTGGCCGCGGTTCCTGTGGAAGAGATACCTCGAAGGATCGTAGCCACAACATGGGTCCCCCCTCCAGACTCTGACGTGGAGGAGGTCATGAAGATGATCAGAAAGCAGAATAGAGGTCTCTTCATCGACGATTGGAGGTTGCTGAACTTCTTCAGAGAAGGAGATGGCATGGTGATGAGATTCACCATAGATAGTGAGAGCGCTAACTACATCAGAAACTGTGGGGGAGTGCTGTACTTCGGTTCTGGTGGACTCCGGTTCCGGATCCCGAAGTCGCAGTGAGGTTTTTCAGCAGCATGGCCTGCGGGTGGTGCAGATTAATCTGCATCATTGCAAGGCTGCGGCTGCTGAACTCCTCCTCTCCCTCACAGTTTCTGAAATAGATATCGCTTTGGTCCAGGAACCCTATTTATATAAAAATAGGGTTTCTGGACTAAACGATAAGCGCTTCTCACTATTCTTTGCCAATAATGGTGAGAAGGAAAGAACCTGTATTGTAGCCAAGAAAAGTCTAAATCTTATTCAACTCTACAATTACAGCGATGGCGATACGACTGTAGTGAGGCTAGACGAAGATACCGTTTGGGCTTTGGTACTAGCCTCGGTCTACATGCCGTATGAAGCACCCGACGCACCAAGCGGATTGGTGCGCAAACTGGTGGAGGAGACTACGGGCATTTGCAGTTTAGTGATGGGCTGTGATGCGAATGCTCATCACTTCCACTGGGGAAGCAGTGACACCAATGCGAGAGGTGAGTCCATATTCGATTTTATTTTAACTAATAATCTGCGAGTATGTAATAGGGGTAATACTGCCACCTTCCATAATAGGGTAAGGGAGGAAGTCATTGACTTAACCCTTACAAATATGGAAGATACATCCATAGTAGACTGGAGAGTATCGGAAGAGTGCTCCTTTTCGGACCACAGGGCGATACACTTTCGAGTCTGCTATGAGTGTAAACGGCAACCGCCTCATCGCAACCCAAGGAGGACAAACTGGGAATACTACAACTCCCTTGTTTCCTCGTGGTTGGGCGAGTTCTCTGAACCACGCACAACGGAGGAATTAGATGGCCAAGTTGTAGATCTTACACGTGTCCTCAACGGTTGCTATGAGAAGTCTTGCCCATTATCTTATCCTGGTAGGAGAACTCAACCAGTTTGGTGGAACGAAGAGTTAGCCAAACTTAGGAAGAATAGCCGGAAAGCTTATAATAAAGCTAATAACACTAAAGTTGATGCCGATTGGGATCTCTATAGAGAGAGCTTCAATAGGTATAAAAGAGAAATCAGGAAGGCTAAGAGAAATTCGTGGATTAGCTTTAGTGAGTCTATAGAGGGGGTTAATGCAGCAGCTAGATTCCGTAAGGTGATCTCAAAGGATCCTAAGCCCATTGGAAGCGAGGATGCCTGCTCGAGTAAACCCGGTGTGGACACGAGGAGGACCCACACCTCAGAGGAGTTGGCACTTGTTGACAGGTTAGTAAGCTATAACAGAATCTCATGGGCGATTAGCACTTTTCAGCCCTACAAGTCTTCGGGACCGGATGGTATCGTCCTAGCAATGCTCCAAAACGCACCTGCTGTCTTGATAATCATTCTTCAGAAGATTTTTAGGGCATGTCTACGACTATCGCACATTCCGGCACTGTGGAAGGAGGTAACAGTGACCTATATTCCCAAAGCTGGGAAACCAAGTCACTCGTTGCCGAAGGACTACAGGCCGATTAGTCTCTCCTCCTTCCTTTTGAAGACTTCAGAAAGGTTATTGGATTTAGAAATAAGAACTTTCATACGCTAAGACCTTATAAGCAATTCACAGCATGCTTATATTAAAGGGAAATCGACAGAAACAGCGCTACATAGTGTCGTAGGGTACATAGAGAAAAATCTGAATGAATCGAATTTCACCCTGGCAGCCTTTCCGGACATAGAGGGCGCCTTTAATAATGTGAAACTCGAATCCATCCATTCTTCTCTAGAATCATTGGGTGTCCCCTCTGTCCTAATAAACTGGATCGATAGCATGCTTAGAAGCAGGCTAATCAATTCTAATATTGGGGAAAGCTCCATCAGGAGATCTGTTACCAGAGGCACTCCTCAGGGGGGAGTTCTGTCTCCCTTACTCTGATTACTGGTGATAAATGGGATACTCATTAGTGGGAAATTTTTGTCTACATTGTCCGATCTAATGCAGGGAGCACTTGCCAAACTCTCACGCTGGGCGCACATCAATGGCCTTGGTGTGAATCCGGCTAAGACAGAGCTTGTGCTCTTTACCCGAAAAAGGAAAACCGCCGAGTTCGTACCGCCAACACTGGATGGAGTACGTCTAAATCTCTCTACGGAAGCGAAGTACCTGGGAGTGATTCTTGACCATCGTCTCAGATGGAAAAGGAACATAGAGGAGCGCTCTAAGAGGGGTCTAGTTGCACTCTACTCCTGTAAGAACTCCATAGGTAAAAGTTGGGGTTTGAGACCGCATGTGATACACTGGTTGTTTATGACAGTGGTCTGCCCAATTTTGACCTATGGATGTCTTGTTTGGTGGCAGGCCCTGAACAGCAAGCCAAACTTGTCTACGTTAACTACTGTGCAAAGATCTGCTTCAATTCTAATTACAGGAGCAGTGAAGAGCACCCCTCAGGCAGCACTGAATGCAGTACTGAACATCCAGCCTCTGGATATTCTTGTTCAGTACCAAGCATCCCGTAGTGCCTTGAGGCTCAAGGAGCTTAACCAGTGGCGCTCTTCAGGGTCTGGACATGCTAGCATTTTACAACAGCCAAGCAGTCAGATCGGACTAAGGGATGGGGGGAGTGTAACCGATTACATTTCGCCTTCACTGGATTTCGATGTAGCGAAGGTGACTATCCCTGATAGAAGTGAATGGGAGCATGGCAGGCCACTACCCGATAGCCTTTCCATCTTTACTGATGGTTTGAAGATGGATGTAGGTACTGGAGCGGGGGTGTACTGCGAAGAGCTAAACATTAAACGCTCGTTCAAGCTTAATGCAAATTGCAGTGTTTTCCAGGCTGAAGTCTTCGCAGTATTGAAGGCCTTAGAATTAGTAGCAGGAATGACGGACAACGCAGGCAGGACAGTTACAGTCTATGTAGATAGTCAGGCTGCCCTTAAGGCGTTAGGATCCTACACTATTAAATCTAAGATCGTTCAAAAATGTAGGTCCACCTTAAAAACTTGCAATTTAAGCGTCAACCTTTGTTGGGTTCCAGGGCACTGCAATGTTGAAGGGAATGAGATTGTTGATGAATTAGCAAGGCGAGGCTCCCAGTCCTCTGACCTTATGGTAGAGGACTATGTCAAGCCACCGCTCTGCTACTTCCTCGGCAAACTCTGCCAGTTCTATGCAGAGAAAACCGTAAGAATTTGGCAAGACGTACCTGGTTGCAAGGCATCGAAGTCAATCTGGCCGGCAATCTCAGGGCGTAGAACTGCGTCCCTTCTCTCACTTTGCAAGTCGGAAATCAGAATCGCTACAGGGGTCATAACTGGCCACTGTAGAATAAGATCTTTGACATGTAAGTGGGATGATAACAACATTGAGTACTGTAGGCTATGTGAGGATGAGGAGGAAACGGAGACAATCGAGCACCTTTTATGTAGATGTCCTAGACTGATGATCAAAAGGCATAGACTATTTGGTGTACACGTGATTGACTCTCTGTCTTACTTCTCCTCTATTGACCCTACTATCCTGGTGGTTTACTGCAAGAGTCTAAAGTGGCTCTGGGGCGGGTCAGAATAGGCTTAGCACAGTCTAGAAAAATAATCTCTTTCTTCTTAAAACAATCTGTTACCCTCCTTCACAATTACTCATTCTTCTTATTCTTGTCTCTTTTGTCTTATCACTTTCCCCTTCCCTCCTTTCCATCTTTCCAACCTAATCCACAATTTCCTCCCACTTAGCTCACCATATCATCATAAATAGCCTTGCATCATCATCTGCAGGCCCACAGCACCATTCAGAATACAATCTGCAGTCTCGCAACATCATACAGCATCGCCCATAGCAAAAAACACATCACACCATCAGCACTCACACACCACCGTATACCGTATGCACAAATCACCATATACCCATCAGTCACACATCACCACAATCTGTAGTCACGCAACATAATACAGCCCCGCACATAGAAAGAAACACATCACACTTTCCGCTACACATCTACAGTGAATCTTCTTTTCAACACCATCCATCATCTATCCATAACATCCACAACCGCACGCTTCATCATCATCAATAGCCTTGTATCATCATATGCAGACAAAAGGCACCATTCAGAATATACATCATAGCTCATGACTCCTGTACACCATCATCACCACACGTAACATCATACAACCTCATCCATTACACACAACATATCACACTTCCACTTCACATCATCACCATCTACATTCACACTTCACCATATAGCCGCATCTATAATCACTTCATCAATAGCCGACTTAAACCCCCATCATATCACAACAACATCATCACATACAACACATATACTTCAATAGTCAGGATGATCACAATGGACCTCAAGGTCTCCGAGTGGAGTGGCTGCCAGCACGGCAGCTGCGCATCCTAAACCTAACCTAACCTACACGTACACATTTTTCGGAAAAGTAAAATGCATTTTTTTATATTTTTATAAAATAAAATCAATTGTTGTTTATTCTCTTTTACATTTCTGTGAACTACTTGTGCAAAATGTCAAGAAAAGCATTGACATTTCCACCATTTTCATCTCCAAATTAATGGTGCTGACAACTTAACGATAATATCGATAGCAATCAATATTTTAAAATATTATATCGAAAATATCTAATGTTGGGAATATCGATGGTTTGCCAGCTCTAGTGTGTACCCCGCTTATAGGCCTGGGTACTAGAGCTTGGGTGTCTCACCCCTCTCTCCATCAAACTGACAATTGCCGCAAGGAAAATTGCCTAATGTAAATAAGGACTAAAATTCATTGAAATAAATAGAAATTTCGCTGTTTTTCGGTTTTGTGTGTGTGTGTGAAAGTAAGTCCATAGTGACACGTACACATTTTTCGGTAAAATAAAATGTATTTTTTTACATTTTTTATAGAATTAATAAAGCAATTGTTTATTCTCCTTTATGCCATGTTCATACCAGCATTTGAATCACGTTTTTCGCTCTCGTAATTAGGTACACGAATTAACCCGTTCATACGACATGGTACACAATTCATACCCAGTTAAAAGTTTGCATCCGCGGATGCAGTTGAATCACTACAAGTGTACAGTACAATTGCCGCTGGAGTACATCTTTTTCTATGAATTTAACAAGAGAGCGTGCAGCTAGGATACACTCCATTTTGCTTCCACAGCACACAGCTAGGATGCACTCCATTTTCGATCCAAATCGCAGCATTTGATGTAGTGTTTTGGATTGAATTTAAATGCACTCTCCAGATTGTGTTTTTAATCAATATAAGGATGCAGTAAAAATGCAAACCATTGCGAATTATTCCAGAATAACTAAAATGCATTTATTATTTGGGTAAAACAATAATACAAAGAACTTTATTATATAAACACAAATTAAAAAAAGTTTCCATTAAATTCAATCACAATTAATCCAAGCGCATCTGATTTTGCTTCATCATCCTAAAGGTTTTTTATGTTGACTTCCCATCACTAGTTCATCTTTCGACATGGACTCCACTCCATTAAAAATTTCCGTCTCGTGAATTACCCTGCGTTTACAAATGACAGGACAGTTGACTTCATGTATTGATTGTCAAAATCCTACAACTTGCTTGTGTGACGTAGGCGTCCCGACAACTGCAAAAACAGTTGTAAAGTTTTGAATGAAAATCATCGATTTATTTTTGATTTCCGTTCTCATATTTTGTTTTTGTTCATGTTCTTTTGTTTTCAACACATTTCAATTATTATCTCACTTATTTTTACAAAAATGCCAAAAATTTGTCTTCCTTTCTGTCTGTGAAAAAATGATGGACAGCTGCGAGACAAACGACAAATGTATGTATGTGTTAGTAAATCAGAGTTGTATTTGAAGACAAACTGTCTGGTGTAAACGCCTAGTTACCGCAAAAGTGTTCACAACTTAATACTATGTTTACATTTACGAAATCCACTTGATTTCGTCTGTCAATTCCTTTGTGTATACGTCAAATGAAAACTCATCTGAAATCGATTGGATTTCATTTGACGTTTGAGCAATGCAATTGACAGTTGAAATCGAGTGGATTTCGTAAATGTAAACATAGTATAAGTTTTTATTTCTTTATTTTATAACAAATTCTTAGAAATGTATACACTTTCTATTTTTAGAATAAATGAAAGTTTCGTCCAAAAGAGGAGTAAAACACTCTGCAACATTTTTAAGGTGGTCTTATGCAAACAATTCGAACTGAGGATTTTTTGAAAGTACAGACCCAAACGACAAGAAACCCTAGTTGGGTTTTGTTGTGTCAGATCCAGCTCGGATTTTATGGCCCCATCTGAACATGGTTAAATATTGAGTTTTTAAAGAACTTCGGGGCTATATCTCTGAAACCAATGCGAATCTTCTTCTGACTTCTGAAGCAAATTTGTAGATAAGGACAAGAATAAAATATTTGGAGAGTTAATAAACTCGAAAAAATACATTTATTGCCTCACATTTCAAAATATATACAAAAATTCCACAATTTTTATACAATTCGCACCGTATCTCCAAAACCGTTAATTTTTTCTGATTATTTTCTTTCGGAAAAATATTCCCTGGAATGTAATACTCTTCAGAACATGTGATTGTTGTAAAATGCCGCTATGCCGTTGTTTTCAGTACACTGTTCAACGACGATTTAATAAAAATGTCAATAATGTGGCGAAATCCGAAATGCGAGAATAAACTTGTTGCGTGGAGCTGGAGAGATGTTTTTTTTATATCGAGGCGTCCTGCCTCTGGCAGCCGGCAAACGAAAAAGAAACCGGATACACATTAGATGGTCGGTTCATAGGCAAAATTCGCAGTGTTGCCAACCAATATGAAATAATAAAATACAACACTGTGGGGAACTATAGGGATCTATAGATTAGTTCGAGGCCAAAACGACAACGAAAATGAAAGCGATAAACGTTGGGAAATCCGCGAAAAAGCTGGAAAATAGGAAAATGTCTGATGACGGCCGTATATAAGGCGTAACGGGGAGAAAATTCGCCATTGAAGTTTTTGGTGCCTGACAATAAGTTTATAATTGCCAAAATAAAAAAATATATACCCCCAGGAAAATAGTTAAATTGAATAAAACAAAAGACTGAACGTTTGAGAAAAAAAAACACTTCCTAATATTTATTTAAATTGATGGTGTTGTGTTTATGTTTTTTGTGCGTACAAAAAAATTGTAAGTGTTTGTTTTATTAGTGATTGGTTGTCGGATATAAAATATTCCTCTTTTATTAAAGATAACGCCAAGAAGAAAACCGACCACATCAATTAGAACTCTGGCCCCTCCAAAGCTTTGTGTGGAGGTGGTCAGTAAAATTTTATATTGAGTCTGTTGGAAGTCAGACACCTGTGGGCTTGAGTCTAGAGGGAGGCATTGTGTCCCGGGGAATGTTTCGGACGCTTGGAAGTCCTAGATTGGCTAAACCATCATCATCTTCATCTGCAAATATTGAAGAAAAG
The DNA here is from genome assembly GCF_047663935.1 of Musca autumnalis. Taxonomy (NCBI): domain Eukaryota; kingdom Metazoa; phylum Arthropoda; class Insecta; order Diptera; family Muscidae; genus Musca; species Musca autumnalis. Next base: position 119,168,158 of record NW_027411755.1, on the reverse strand, counting down.
AGCGAATAAGTATCTGGCTACCAGGTAAATCATAAACTTGTACCTACCGAGATATAAAACGGCGCTTAGCACGCACAGGGGTGACGTCTGTCTCCTAATGTATATGCGCATGCGCTCCAGAAGGTTTTTGGTGCCTGAAATTACATAAAAGAACAGAATAATTTCAATCATTGCTTGTTTTTTTTTTACAAATTGACCTTAATAATATAATCAAAACTTCAACTAAAAATACTAAGATTTAAAATTGATATCATCTTTAGGTTAAGTGTGATCGTCTGTAGTGAGTAGATTAATATTTAAGTTTCACATTTGTTAAGAATTTCTAACGCCAAAAAAAAAAAATTACGTGAGCGTAGGGTTACACCGATATGCGAAAGGAGTAATTTTGGTTTTTTTATGTGTATGGACATATGGTAACGTCCATCTTCCCCTTAACAGAGCTCTATTAGGGTGGGAAAATTAGTAAAAGTGGCCATATTGGCAAAACAATTCCTACTCATATTAGTCAGTAACCTGAGCGATTGGCTCGCAATAATAAAGTCAGGTGTTAGGAGTTTAAATAAAAATCTATTGTGTTAAAATGTTTCATTGTTAGAATTAAGTTTAAAACATGATAATAAACCCATTTAATGTTTGAATGTTTGTGATTTAATATGAATTGCTGACTTGTTTCTTTGTAAGGGAGATAATTAGGATGTAGGTTATTAAGCGGTAAGTGTGTGTGGCTTCTGGGGCCCTTTAAAATTGTTGTCTTTTTTCGTATGGACCAAAGGGTCAAGGATGGGCGGGCTATGTGTGGGAACGAGACACCAAGTTCCCTTGTCATGGTTGTATAACGTGTTTGTGTCGTTTTATTTTGTGTTTATCTTGTTCTGTTTTCATTCCTTTAATTGTTTGACCCCTAGGGCTGACGGTGGAAGGGTTGAGAACCCCCTGAAAGTGTACGCCCCGACTGAGCTTGTCGGAACCCCACCGTAGCGCCGCATTAGGCGGTACATAACAAACTGTTGGTGTAAACTGTGTTTGAAATACGTGTTGTAAGTCCCGGCCCACACTAGAGTGAATTTCATTAAAAAATTTCATGAAATTAGGTGTTCTTAAATCGAATTCCCCACTTCAGCGATTTTATGATTTTACTCTACTATGGACGTCGATCTAGAGACGCATAATTTCATATTAAAATTTCAATGAAATTACTGTAGTGTGGCCCGGGACTAAAAGATATGATGCAAAATACCGCTGAAACAACATGAAGTAAGTATTTTAGTGTTTCAGAATGTTCTAAAGTATTGTTGAGAACTTTATTTGTAAGATTTTTGCAAAAGGTTACTTGGTTCAACTCCCAATAGTTTAGGCGATACTGACCAGAATTTCAGCAATAATGTAAAATGTTCTATATTTTATAGATTTTGATGCCCTAGATGGATTTTTTCTTATGTGGTTTTTTTAAAAGATAAGTTCTACAATATATATATATATATATATATATATATACATATAAATAACCGAAAAGCAGCGAAATTTCTATTTATTTCAAGGTTAGGGGTTTTTATTCCGATAATATCGATAGGCAAAACTATCTATCGATATTGAATTTTTAAATAATTATCGATATTATCAATCGGGCCATCGATTTTTTGCCAGCTCTAGTAGAGCTGGAAAACCATCGATATTCCCAACATTAGATATTTTTTGGGTGTAATAGTTTACAAATCGATTGCTATCGATATTATCGTTAATTAGTCACCACAATTAATTTGGAAATGAAAATGGCGGAAATGTTGTGTGTTGACATTTTGCACAAATAGTTCACAGAAATCAAAAAAGGAGAAAAAAAACAATTGCTTTTATTAAATAAAAATACATTTTACTTTTTCGAAAAATGTGTACGTGTGACTACCAACTTATGCTTTGTTTACATTTACGAAATCCACTCGATTTCAACTGTCAATTCCATTGCATAAACGTCAAATGAAATCCCATGGATTTCAGATGAGTTTTCATTTGACGTATACGCAAAGGAATTGACAGATGAAATCTAGAGGATTTCGTAAATGTAAACAAAGCACTACTTTCTTACATCCACAAAACCGAAAAGCCGTGAATTTCTATTCATTTCAATGAATTTTAGGTTAAAGGTTTTTAATCCGATAATATCGACAGACAAAACTATCTATCGATAGTGTATTTTTAAAAAATAATCGATATTATCGATAGTGCCATCGATTTTTGCCAACTCTAATTACTAGGCGTTTACACCAGACAATTTGTTTCAAATACAACTCTGATTTACTAACACATATGGTATGTTCCAGTACTACACATTTCTACACATTTTTACTCCGATAACTGATTTTTTCCTTTATGTTATCGAAAAAAATAGTAAAAATGTGTAGAAATGTGCAGTACTGGAACAGACCAATACATACACTTTTCGGCTGTCTCCCAGCTGTCCGTCAATTTTTCACATACAGCAGGGGTAACAAGGGAGATTATAGGTGTGTACGATAACCCAAAAGTTTGTACAAACTTTTACAAAATGCTGTTCGATAACAAACTTGTTCAATAAAAGAGAAAAGAGAAGTAGTTGCAAGTACTTGCAAGAACTTGCAAATACTTTTTACTTGCGAAGTTATCGAACAGGCCTAATAATTGAAATGAGTTGAAAACAAAAGAATATGAACAATAAAAAAATATGTGAACGGAAAACAGAAGGATATCGATGAAGTTTCATTCATAATTTTACAACTGTTTTTGCAGCTGTCGGGACGCCTACGTCACACAGGCAAGTTTTGGGCTTTTGACAATCAATACATGAACTCAACTGCCCTGTCTAAATGCAGGATTAGGCCCCAGTTTTTGGAGCAAACACGTGTTTTATTCAATGGAATTGGTTAAAAAGGGAAACTAGGTTGCCCTAGTTCAAATTCGACTCGTCAGTTCTTTATTAGTCCCGGTCCACACTAGAGTGATTTCATTGAAAAAATTGCATGAAATTATGCGTCTCTAGATCGACTTCCATAGTAGAGTAAAATCATAAAATTGATGTAGTGGAGAATTCGATTTAAGAAGCCTAATTTCATGAAATTTTTCAATGAAATTCAGGCTGGTGTGGACCGGGACTTATTTTACCTAGCCAAAAACATTTCGTTCGGGCCTTAAAGACCTAAATTCATTCAAGGCCAAAATTCAATGGGTTTTTCTTGTTTGCTTCGATTTTTTGCTTGCCATTTTTGCAAAAATAAAAAGAAACGGCCAAGATAAATTCGAACTAGGTTCCACCCATGGTAAAATAATAAAGGTAATTTCATGCAAACAGCTGATTAAAATTTTTTTCAAATTTTAAATTTGAAGTGCGTTCATTGTCAAGGTGAATTTGACTTATGTGTGTACATGTATACCTAATGTGTACATACATATGTCAGCAACTATTAAATTTCGATTTGAATTGAAATGAAAAAAATTTTACAAAAATCTTATTTTACCGTCGTCATAAGGAACAAACGACTAACACAGAAATAATTTGCGGACATTGATGTGGTTGTATCCTCCGCTGTTGGCGCTGTGGACAAGCTTGTTAGCTTGGCAAGAATGCATGATAGCCATATCCAACGTGGTAGAAGAACATTATTCAGAAGAACTACAAGCAGAGTCAACACATCCAGCAGTAGCAGAAGCAGCAACTTTGCAGAACATCACCAGCAACAACTTTTAGCAGAAGCTGCTGAGGCGAACAACATTAAGCAATGGAATTAGATAAACCAGACCCAAACAGAAACTGATGGTAATCCAATTATGATCCGGGGACCAGAACAAATTGGACAGTTGATACAATCAATGAGTGAAAAGACGACGGATGGTACACAATGGGAACGGTTTAGAAATGGCCAAATAAAAATCGAGAGCAATTGTTGAATGTCCAATTTGTTAAATATGCGTATACGTTTTATTAATAAAAAATAAAAACACTAAAAATAAGATATTTTCAATAAATGAGAATAGTCTTCTTTGTCAAAATAGGTGCGTCCTCCAGATTCAAAGATTTGATAAAGGTGAGGAACTTGTAGTTCTTAAAATATATCATCAGTTGACGTAATCGGTTTTTGATATATGATGCAACTGTTTTTGTTATTGGTGGGGTAAATATTGTTAAAACTGTTGTTGCAGCAATTGTAGAGTCCGAAGTTCGGACTCCGAACTAATGATGTGAAACAACAGTCGATAGCCGGGAAAAATTGCATACAAACTCCAAAGCATATTGTTGGTGTTGCTGATAGGGTTCTGTAATAGAATCTTCTTTGTTCCAAATCAAAAATTGAATTCATCTGTGGTTGAATCTGGCTTTGGATCCGATTAGCTATCTTGCAGGAACATCATGTTGTTACGTCCGTTGCAGCTGCTGTTATTGTAGTGGATCGGTGGATCCCAGCTCCACATCATATATACATACATAGTTGTTGATGGCGGCAAAAGCAATTTTTTTTGAATTAGTTAAAATATTTCATAATTATTTTTCATAAAAACAAAATTCAATAACAAAGGGTATTTTGTTTTTGTTATGAAATGTCATGCCATATTATTATTTTGCATTTGACACGCTCCCGTACAGACATACAGGGCTGTATTTACCTAAATTTGACAGATGCGACTATCTTTTATTATTCTACCATGGTTCCACCCAGCTAATACAATTTTTTCTAAAGGCCAAAATTTAATAAGCTTGTCGCTTATAAATGAAAAAGGGTATCCTAGTTCGAATTTTTCTCAGCCGTTATTTATTCTTTTACCAGAAATTAAGCGACATAGGCATGAAAAATCCATTGAGTTCTGACCTTAAGTGCACTTATACTATGTTTACATTTACGAAATACACTCGATTTCAACTGTCAATTGCATTGCTCAAACGTCAAATGAAATCCAATCGATTTCAGATGAGTTTTCATTTGACGTATACACAAAGGAATTGACAGATGAAATCAAGTGGATTTCGTAAATGTAAACATAGTATTAGTTACAGGTTTGTACGAACTTTTGCGAAATATAGCTCGATAACTAACTTGTTCAATTAAAGAGAAATGCGAAGTAGTTGCAAGAACTTACAAGTACTTTTTACTTGCGAAGTTATCGAACAGGCCTAATGATAAATATATTAGATTAATAGTACGTTTATATATAACCGGATTTAACAAACCCACTGGGTTTCAAATGTCAAATCCTTTGCGTATACGTCAAATAAATCCTCATTAAGAAGGTTAACCCTGCAAAAGGCTATAATATAAACTTGGCCTAACAGCCTGCTTCTGTTGGTATGTTCCTTTACTTTTAAAAATGGTAACAGTGGCAGAAGATGGTAAAAGTGGTAAAATGCTATCATATAAATTGTATGCTATTAAAAGTATGGGAACACTTTACAGGTTAAAAATGGTAAGAAATGGTAACCTCAGGCACGTAAAGGAACAGAGCATGTATGTCGAAAGAAGAATGTGTGCGAAATAAACACGTCCAAACTCTTGTGTTTTTCATATTTGTTTTTTGTTTTGAAGCAAAAGCAAAGGTTAAATTATTTCGAAAACTAAAGTTCGGCGTGTTTCATTCGCACACATTCTTCTTTCGACATACAGAAACTGGCTGTAAATGTAGTACAATGTAAAAAGTTATGCACTTTGTTCAAAGTCTTTGAAAATTGAAATATGTAATTGTAGTCTGTTTTTGTTTTTAACAACGCACACGCAACACGCACTCAAGGTGAGAACACAATGGATTTTTGTTGTTTATTTTTTCCACCTCGCTTCAAAGCGCAAAAGTGAAGCGAGGCTTCAGGCCACAAAGTTGAAAATTGTTGAACTATTGAATTCTTCGCCTGGCTTCATTTTTGACATTTCGTTCGAACTTTAAATTTGATATAAACACGTGTTAATCTGAAAAATAGAATTTGGCTGTAATTTTTATGTTCGGTACTAATTATTTAGGGACAAATCATATTAAAAAATTGAATTTTATTTGATATATTGAAATAATTATGTTTATAGCGCCCATGAATTTTATACTATGTTTACATTTACGAAATCCACTCGATTTCAACTGTCAATTCCATTGCTCAAACGTCAAATGAAATCAAATCGATTTCATTTTCTGCCACTTTTTAATTATTCCCTGAAATTTGGTTATTTCCCAACATTTTGGAAAAAATCTTACTTGGTACCTCTTCATAAATCTGGCAGCTTATCCGACGTATCAAATTATAGAGGAATTGCAAAACTGAGTGCAATTCCGAAGTTATTTGAAAAACTCATCACGGATGTAATCTCTTACAAAGTACATCATATTTTAAGCCCTTATCAGCATGGTTTCCGCAGTGGCTTATCCACCGTTACGAACCTAGTTCAATATACCTCAAAGGTCATTAAAGGATTTACTCAGCAGAAGCAAACTGACACAATCTATACTGATTTCAGTAAAGCGTTCGATAGAGTCAATCATAAATTATTAATATACAAATTAAACCGAATCGGTTTCAGTAAAATCCTATTATCTTGGATCTCGTCTTACTTGCAAGGCAGGTCACAAGTTGTTTTATTTGAGGATTGTCATTCCAAATCAATAAATGTACCATCAGGTGTTCCTCAAGGGAGTCATCTGGGCCCTGTCTTGTTTTTATTATTTGTTAATGATTTACCGTTGTCAATAAAAAATTCTGAACTACTTATGTATGCAGATGATGTTAAAATTTTTATAACACACAAGTCTGTAGAATATTTACAATTACTGCAGGAGGATTTAAATAGATTCTCCCGGTGGTGCGCTATTAATAACATGGATTTAAATTTAAAGAAATGTAAACATATGTGTTTCTCTAGAACCTCACCTCTAACATATGATTTCCGGATAAATGAATCTACTCTAATATCTGTGGATTCCTTTGTTGATCTAGGTGTCCTATTGGACCCCAAACTAAATTTCAATAATCATATTATAACAATGGTTAATAAAGCAAATGGAGTTTTAGGATTCATTAAGCGTTGGGCAAAGGAATTTTCTGATCCCTATGTCACCAAGCAATTATTTGTCTCACTTGTCAGACCTATACTTGAATATGGTTCTGTTGTATGGGATCCCTATTATTCGAAATATTCTGATAAAATTGAATCTGTGCAAAAACAATTCTTACTTTTTGCTTTAAGAGGCTTTCATTGGAATAGTGATTTCATCTTGCCCTCATATACGAGCAGGCTTAAGTTAATCAGATTACCAACATTAAAAAGTAGACGTGTAATGTTCAATACAATTATGGTACAAAAAATTTTGAATGGCAATATACTTTCAGATTTCCTTATTTCTTCAATCAAAATAAATGCTCCTATCAGATTCAGTAGATATTATCGTTTCTGTAACACTGATTCTCATCGCACTAATTATGCACTAAGCGAACCTGTCTGCAGAATGTGTGATGAATTTAATTCTTTATATTTTATTGTAGATTTTGGTGTAGATATCAATATTATCAAGTCTAGAATAATTTCATATCTTAATACTTAGAATATACCTAACATTATAAAATATACTAGCTGTTAAAGAATTTTCTGTAGCTGGTATTCAATGCCAACTTTTTATCCCGTCATGCTCCGGATCATGACGTGTACGCGATCCCTACGTAATGGGGAGGTCGCCCCCACGGTTCGGAAGGGGTGGGAAAGTGTGGCGTTGGGAACGTTCGAAAAAACAGATGAGTTTTCATATGACATATACACAAAGGAATTGACAGATATCGAGTGGATTTCGTAAATGTAAACATAGTATTACGCTTCGATGTGTGATACCATGGTACAATCATTACAAGGTAGGACACAGCAAACATCTGATTACAATTTTTTTCTGTGGTCCTCCTATTGTGTCAAAACCGTTTTGACAAAGTTGACAAACGACAAAATAAATTTAAAAAATAAAATCAAATTGAATGCATACAAAAAAATATATAGAGATGTAAAATTGTGAAAACACAAATAACTTCAACATTGCCGACGGGCGCTTTTATTAAACAATTGGGCCGGATTATTGGAATGTGCTGTGGATATGTGTTGTGATTGCAGCTTATCGATGTCCAACTTCCGTGTTGTGCCTGTTCGAACTTTATTTGCATCGTTTATTTGGATATGTAGCACGTACTTTTGCTGCAACAATATGGTGATCCGTGTCCATGTTAGCTCCTCGGAACGATGAATGTGTAGATGCTTAAATCTGGTATATCAACCTGATTCCTTTGTCAGAAGTTTCACTGGGGAGACTGAATTTTCGGACTGTTGGGCCAAAGTTATTCTCCCCTCCAATTTCGCCATTAGAATCGCATAGAATAAATGTAATGTCATGGGCAGCACAACAACCATGTGTTTCTTCTAAGCGCTCACAAAATAAATTTGTTAACTGTTCGTACTTGTCTTCCGTGGATGCATGAGCACAAATAAAACTGATGTTGCTTCTATACGAATTGTAGCAAGTCTTTCAATCACTGGTGTGAAGCTGCCGTTAGGTCTTGTTGTGGCACCTTTCCCAATCCATCGTATTTCCTGTATGGCAGTTATATCGGTCTTGTATTTTTCAAATGCATCTGCCAAAGCGTAAACTAACTTATGTGAGGGTTGTTTTCTGTTTCTTTGTTTTACATAGTACGATGTTTTGGAGGGCTATTAGCCCAATGCCCAACTCAAGTTTTTATCGTTCTTATGTGTAAACATGCTAACTCACTACCCTTAACGAATGTTAAAGGTAGCTCCCAAGGTGACTCCGGTGAGCTCAGTGTCCATTGGGCCGAGCCGAAAGTTTTATATTCACAGTCAAGTTTTCTGAACTAAAATCTGAAGGTACCGTTATATGGGGGCTAACCCATAACGTTGACATACATACATACATACGAGTATATAAAATATTTCAATTTAAATATTTGACAATATTTCAAATAAACACAACCTGTTGCATTTGTTATTATTCATTTGAAGTTATAAGCAAACCGGCATCAGAGTTGTTTTTTTATAATTTCATGAACCTGCCCAACCTTCTAATAATTGAACCATGTGTGATACCAAGAAATAAGCAGCCTAGTAAGAAATAAGCTAAGGGCTAAGGGTGAGAACACAATGAGAAATTTATGCTTATCCAAGCCTGAATTTGTGTAAAGGAATAAAGAAATCCAAAATCGCATTTTAATTAGGTAGTACCTGGTTTTTATTCATTTACATGAAATTGAGCGTGAAACAAACAACAAAAGTCATTGTGTTTCTACCATAACTGTGTTCTCACCTTAAAGGTGCGAACAGAATGAAAAATTCATGCTTATCCAAGCCACAATTTATGTACAAGAATAAAGAAATGCAAGATCGCATTTTTATTAGGTAGCACTTGGCCTTTATTCTTTTACGTGAAATTGAGCGTGAAGCAAGCAACAAAGTACAATGTATTTTAACCTTAAAAGTCGTGACAGAATCAGCTCGTTGCTAACTTTGCTTGCTTTCAAATGTCAAATTATATGGGGAACGCAAAGAGGCTCGGATAGTCCTTTATAATTTTACATTTGGGAAGGAAGCTAAGCAAGCAGCGATTGATTCTATTTCTACCTTAATTTAGGTTTTGCGCTTAAACTTGGCCTAAAGAATAGAATCTACAAAATTTGCAAGAATCTACAAAATTTTACTACGATAACAATTGCTCTGTTCCAGAACCTGCAAGAAGCTACGATTTTTTACTACGATAACATTTTATTCTTTATGTTATCGGAAAAAATTGTAAAAATTAGTAGATTCTTGCAGTTCTGGAACAGACCAAATTTTTCGTTTGTGATATCGAAAAAAGAATAGTTGCTCTGTTCACAACCTGCAAGAAGCTACTACCATGGTTTAATTAAAAAGGTTACCTAAAGCTATCTGTCAGTTTAAATTTTTTCTTTCGAGTGTTCCTAAAACTTCAAAATTATATACACAATCTGTGTATGTGTGCTGTTTGAAAAATATTTCAAACAATTTTAAAAGCAATAGAATTCAATGATTTTTAAAATAGTTTTTAGGACATTTGTTTGGAAGAAATTCTTCAGCTTTGCATTGAAATAATCATTTCATCATATCCACAATTCGATTATGTGGAGAAACTTTGACACTTCATTCATTTTTCGCGTTTTTTATAAAATGCTCAAAAATGTATTGTAAACAAACCCACTTGTTGCTTTTATGTTTAGTAATTTTGACGTTTTAGGAATTCAGGAAAAACAAGGGTTCTATAATTTGTTTTCATCTAGATCTACCTCTATACTTATACCATGGCTACTACTTTTTACAACGATAACATTTTTCCTTTATGTTATCGAAAAAAATAGTAAAAATTAGTAGATTCTTGCAGTACTGGAACAGACCAAGTAAAAATTAATAGATTCTTGCAGTACTGGAACGCATTAAAGCTCCGTTCCTTTACGTACAATAATCTTCAAGTTTTACAACTTTGTACTAGAAAAGCTTTCCTTAACTTCAAACACCATATAATTCATGGGTCTGTTCCTTTACTTTTGAAAATAGTAAAACCGGCAAAAGTAGTAAAAATTGTAAACTACTTCCATATGAATTTTACGGTGTCTGAAGTAAAGGAACGCTTTTCGAGTAAAAAGTGGTAAAACTTGAAGATTCTTGCACGTAAAGGAACAGAGCTCATATGGGAGTAGTTTCCAACTTTTACTACTTTTGCTGGTTTTACTAGTTTCAATAATAAAGGAACAGACCATGGCACAATTACTACAACAAAAACCAGTTCAGTACTGTGAAATGTCAAAAATGTTTTCCAAAAATAATGCGATTCACATAATTTTTCAACAAAATTTCGTTAGGCAGGTATTAATAAACGCATTATTACAAAAATCCATCAAAAATGCACAATTTTTCATTTAATTTTTTGTGTTTTCAATTACAACAACTTTTTTGACAACTCGCAGTACATCAGCTGGGCTGATGAGCGTACCTTGTATGATTGTGCCATAGGAACAGACCATGTCATAATTACCAAGGTAGTGGTATCACACCAGCTGTTCGAATATGAAATGTCAAATCCCTTTATAAAAAAAAAATATTTTTGTTGTAATTTTTCCAACAACATAAAAAAAAACATTTTGAAATAACATATTCGGCCTGTTCCTTTACTTTAGAAAGTGGTAAAACCGGCAAAAGTAGGAAAAGTTGTAAACTGCTCTCATATGAATTGTATGGTGCATGGTTTAATAATAAAGGTTAGCTAAAGCTTCCTGTCAATTTAATTTTTTTTCTTTCGACTGTTCCTAAAACGTCAAAACAATATACACAATCTTTGTATGTGTGTGTGATGTTTGAATAATATGCCAACAATTTTAAAAACAATCGAATTCAATGATTTTCAAAATTGGTTTTAGAACATTTGTATGGAAGAAATCCTTCAGCTTATTATTGAAACAAACATTTTATCATATCCACAACTCGATTATGTGTAGAAACCGTGGCCCTTCATTCATTTTCGCGTTTTTTATAAAATGCTCAAAATTGGTATTTTGTAAACAAACCCACTTGTTGCCTTTTTGTTTACTAATTTTGAAGTTTTATGAATTCAGGAAAACAAGGGTTCTATAGATTTTTTTCATTTAAATCTACCTCTTTACTTATACCATGGTATGGTGTCTGAAGTAAAGGAACGCTTTTCGAGTAAAAAGTGGAAAAACTTGAAGATTATTGAACGTAAAGGAACAGGGCTATTACAAATATGTCGATGCCACAGGTATATGCATGAATTACAACAACTAAAGGCCTGCATACATAAGCTGCTCTGCCTGATTGCCTTGTTTTCCTGCTTCATTTTTGACATAATAAAAATAAAAGAATAAAGAAGGCCGAGGAAATTTCGAACTGGGTTGCCCTTTTCTTTTTTATTCTTTTATCAGAAGTAAGCAAGGTAAGCTTATGTACGCAGGCCTTAACAAATTTACAAAAACAACATTGTTATTGTTGAAAATTAATTGTCAAAGAAAATATTGAATAATAGGGTCGTTCCAATTTTTTTTCAGGACAACATAAATACATTTTGAGAATCCTCTAAAATAGAACTAATTTGAATTAAAATGTAAATATAAAGCCCTCGGCACATACGGTCCGTTTAGTGACACGTTGGGACACGCGTTGTCCCAAAACAGTTAAATTATGTTTAACTTCAATGCGTCGGCCATATTGTTGTTTTTCGAAAAACTTGGCTTCACTTTCACTTTTTTCATGTGGTTGTTGTAACGCAACGCACAACGCACCGTATGTGCCGAGCGCTTAACGCATTCAGATCTCTCGTAGGTAATTTTTATTACACGTTTAAGATGAAAAGCAGTATTTTATGGCAACAAATTTCGAAGTTTCAAATTTCAAAAAAAGTAAGAATACAGCTGATTGTCACTTCTACCTTATATGAATATGCCTTGATGTGAACGTGGTTTAAATGTACTAAAATTCCGTCAATATGTCATCGCATTTAGAAGTCTATCGCATTTAGAAGTAAAACAATCCTCCTGTTGTCATAGTCATATGTTGGAGATTTGTTTTAATCATAAAAACGCGATAAACAATGATTTTATGAGTTAAATTTACGAAACCAGTGGTAGAAACCAAAGATTTAAATATTTTATTATAAAAAATGTCGAGCAATATGTTTCGCACCGCAAAATATAAAATAGATTTTGTAAACTTTTCATCATATCGCCGGCTTTTTGTGGTTCTACTATGTGTTTGTATATTCTTTTATCTATTGCCGCCCATTTTTCGTTATCTATTCCTAGGAGGAAGCGCACCGGAAAATAAAGGTATGTATGTTGTTGATATGCTGACCTGGAGGAGAAATTTGGCATTTTTATTACAGGTACGCTTTCGGCCCTTATTCCAACGGTGTATAACCTTTGTCCCGGAAATGTATACTTCCCGAGATAAAGGCCTCGAAAATTCCTCAAAAACTCCAACTAGGACTTAAACGCATTTACTCGCATTTACTAAACTCAAATCTTGCACACCAGTATATATGTATAGAGAAAGATAAATCCACCGCCGAAGGCCAGCTTCTTAGAAATAATTACAATTTAAAAGAAATTTTAATACCATTCCCGAGATTTGCACCTGTCCATAGGAGAAAGTCTTAAATACCCGGCCGAAGGCCGGCTACATAAAGCAAAATGTACAATTTAAAAATACCTATTTCTCGGGAAGTTTGGAGTTTCCCCACACATATTGTATACTGGTTTGTTCAGGGGGACAATACTTACCTGTAATAACAAAATTTTTAACGATTCGAGTCTAGTAAATATTTTTAACTTAAGGCGGAGTAATGGTTTTTGTGGAACTTTCGAGGCATATATCTCGGGAAGTACACATTTCCGGGACAAAAGTTATACACCGTTGGAATCAGTACCGAAAGCGCTATGGTGAAAATGCCGATTTTTCAGCCAGGTGGACCCTAAAGGAAAGAAGTTCCATATTGAGTAACTAATATGTATTTCTTAGATCCCTTAATGCAGTGCATGGATGATCGATTGACACCGTTTTTCTTGCAAAATTTTGAGTTTGATGCCAACATTAGGCACGTGCCTCCCTTTGCAGAGGAACGTAATATTATACCGTATGTTGGCAACGGATATATAGGTTTGGAAGTGGCTCATGATGCTCCCTTAAATATTAAATATGGACGTGCTATGCATACATATACACAATTTCATCCGGTTGTTTCGGTTTTGCAAACTGCCGAATCTGGCAGGGAAGCTACAGTTGTGGAATACCTTTCAGGCATTGCGTGGAGGTAAGTTTAAAAGTTTATTTTACAAGTATACTCAGAAGAAAAACAAATTGAAATATGAAAACATTACCCCGTATTGTCAATGTCCATTCCAATTGAAATAAACAGTGATAAATTTAGATTGTTTAACGTCCATATCTCGGGAAGTATGAATTACATGAAAAAATATTATCAAAGTAAAACAGAGTACATGTTGGAAAAGCTTGGCAACATCCTGCAGATGCCGTTAAGGGTTTTAAGGTTTATCCCGTTCTACATTTACAGAAGAGCTTTGTTTCCTAAATAATGACCAATACTTTTATTTTTTGTTTCCTTTCAGATTTCAATGTTTTTCAAACATGTTCATATCTTATTCATATTACGCTCATCGAACACATCCAAGTGTCCTAATGCAAGAAATTAAAATTACCAATACACGTAATACCATGGAAGAAGTTGAGCTCATTTTACCGAGGATACATTTCCAGTCACCCATCACTCGTACAATACAACTTGGTTCTACGGAATCGACAAAAGAATTTCAAATTATCACTGGAACTCTGAATCCAAATGAAGAGGACAAATCTTTGATTATTATTGTCACTATTGTATTACCAAAAGTATCGAGAAGTATACAATTGAAAAAACGAGGAAGTATTAAAATTGAAATACCAATAGCTGTACACTACTCCAAGCCATTGAAAGGAGACAACGAAGAACAAATACGAACCACAACAGCTGAGACAGAACAAAAAGCTACATTAGCCATGAATAAGGTGCTACAAAGTTTGCAGTCCAAAACAGAATCTGCCAGTACAGCGCTGCACAACTTTAGACAAGCTCACATTAATGTATGGTCCGATCTATGGGCGACAGGTTTTACGATTAGTACATCTAAAGCAGAAAACAGCTTAAATGGCGATCGTATCAATGCCACTATGTATGCTGTATTATCACAAACGCGTAGTTATGAATTTGAGGAATATATATCAGTGTCTGCTCCATCCAAGCAGGATATAGCAAAGGCTTTAACGTATGCGGAAGGTTGTTATGACTCTTATCATACCTTACAGGCCGACAATCTATGGTTACCTATGGATTCGTTAGAAAAACTAAACAAAGTTGTCTCATCGTGGATGTTAACGCTAGAAAAACAGGGCTGTCATAATCTAATTCGGGCTGGTTCTTCTGGTGTAATTCAAGCTATGGTTTTAAGTTTCGGTAGTTTTCGTTTCAGTAATCAACATTTGGAGTGTAATATGCATCCGAAATATTTACATCGAGATTTTCATTTTCGTCGCCTGAATTATGGCAATCGTACACATGTTAATGTGACAATAAATGTAACCGAAGACAATAAGGCTGTCATCAATGTTGCACTAGATCGCTCCGATCGTTCATATTATGCTTGTGATGGTGGGTGTATGGATGAACCGGTTTTATTAACGTAAGTAAATGAAAGAGTTGAGTTAACCCATAATATGTACATTAATGCAATTAAACTATTTATTTTATAGGCAAAATCGTCGACAATTTCCGGTCAAACTTACAGAACCATTGACTGCCATCCTTTACATAACCGAGGACAAGCAGCACATGGTTGAACTTCATCAAGCTATACATGTTAAAGAGGTTGTGGAAGGTAATATCATCACTTATAAGTTTAATTTTCATTTGCGAAGTGTTAATTCGATCTTCGTTTCTTTTCATTTAGCTCCCGCACATGAACAACACATAATATCGCTCCATAAACATGGGCATCAGCTAGGTGGGTTACCCACATTGTTTTGGGTATCTGTATGTGCAATAATTATAGTATTCCATATATTCTTATGTAAATTAATTATTAAAGAATATTGTGAACCTTCAGATAAATTAAGATATCGTTATAACAAGCCGTGATTTTAGGTTCTAAATTTGTAAAGTACTAAAGTATATTTACGACTAAAAAATTAGCCTTTTTATTTAATTTTTCTTTTCTCAACTTTGTAACACTGATTTTTCAGAAATTAGCTAAGTTTACCATGTACGCAATATTTAGGACTAGAAAAAATGAGAGAGATATGAACATATTACTAATAACTTATCCCCCTAAAGCTTTACAAAGTAAAAGCTGCATAAAATATTTTTTGTGAATCATGAAGAAGAAAATGACATCGCAATGTTAAAAAAAAAATTAAAAATGTATATAACTAAAGACAATTTATTTAACTTTGATTACATAACCCATAACTCCGTATTATTCCTATAGAAGAAAAATAAATTGATGTTGGCCTTAAGAATTTTTTATTGTGTTCTATTTTTCTACTCTGGGTAGGTTAGGTTAGGGGATGTGTAGTCACTAATTGTGACTGCGTCACTCGGAGACCTTCCGGTCCATTGTGATCATCCAGTAGAAAAGAGCTGCAGGATAAAGGAGGTGAAAAAAGGGAGGATAGGGGAAAAAATAAAAAGAGAAAGTTGTTAGCGCAGTGAAAGAACGAGTAGATTACAAGAATGTTTAAGAGTGGAGTGATAGTTTTAGAGTAGGAGAAAAAAATTTATTTTTAATGGTAGGCAGAATAGTTGAATTTATTTACGCGTTCAGGTTGCGCTGTCCCAGCCACTTCAGAGATCACAGCAGGCTCCACAGTTGAGTAGAAAGTTAGACACGGTGGGAAGTGAGCACCTACTAACCTATGCCGTCTACCAGCCATTGCTGGACAACGACACACGTGAGTTGAATGTCGTGGTCGACGGTAGCAGAATTCCGACCACAAACTGCCCTAAAATGTTAGGGGTCACATTCGACACTACATTCACTTCGTGCGCACACGCCACAGCTATCTGCGACAAGTTGAAAAGTAGGAACAAGGTCCTCAAGTCCCTGGCCGGCAGCACTTGGGGTGCAGATAAAGAAACCTTGTTGACCACATATAACGCGATAGGTCGGTCTGTGGTAAGCTATGCGGCTCCAGTCTGGTCCCCGAGATAGTGTGATTCGAACTGGAAAAAGATTCAAACTTGCCAAAATGCAGCCCTGAGAACAGCGACAGGGTGCCTCCTCAAATCTTCAGTGGACCATCTACATGAGGAGGCAAAAATTCTTCCTGTAAAGCAACACAATGAGATGCTTTCGTTGCAGTACCTGCTTGGATGTTATCGTGTGAGCCATCCCAATCACCATCTTGTGGGTAGGCCCGGCCCATTCAGGGAGATCAGGAAGGATATCCATGCTCTAGAGGGAGAGGTCCAACGATACAGGAGAGAACCCCTAGATCAACAAGCATATCAAGCAGGATTGAATAGCATTCACACGGACGCAGTTGCCAAGGCCTTAAGCAATTATAGTGTGAATAAAGTACTTGGAGTACATCCTCCATCTATCGCAGCTGAGGAGCGTCAGCTGCCACGACAAACTAGAGTAGTTTTGGCCCAACTACGCTCGGGATATTGCAGTCGCCTAAATTCTTATTGGGCGGAAATCGATCGCACCGTGCAAGACATCTGCCCAGTATGCGGCATGGGCCCGCACGACACACAACACCTTTTTAACTGCCCCGCCAAACCTACCCATCTAACTCCAGTGGATCTATGGCTACATCCCATCGAAGCAGCCACTTTTCTTGAACTGGAGATAGACCCAGAGCCAGATTGAACAGAGGAACGAACAAATAAACATAACAAAAACACTGTTACAACAACAACACAACAACAACGACACAAGATGTGCTCGATCGTCTCTAACTCCTCCTCGTCCTCACAGAATCTGCAGTAGTCAGTAACATCCTCAACCCATTTGTTGGTATGGGCCCTGATGTACATAGCAGTGTCCAGTGATGACTCCCGTCGTTACTCTAACTTCATCTTTACTCAGGTTCAGCAGAGAGTTCGTTCTTTTGACTGACAGAGACGGCCATATGGATCTTGCCACAATGCACGTAGGTTCATTATGCCACAATTCACTGGCTCTTTCGTCAGAGAACGTTTTTTTCTACTCTGGGTACCTTAATGCTTAAAACACTTTCAACGTTTGAGTAAAGTTTTGAGTCGTTTCAGATAAAAGAAAGAGAAATTCGAATTTTGTTGTCCTTTTGATTTTATTCTGACGCGAAACTTTACCGACTTTATTTTTCTGCTTTACGGCGATAAATTAAAGCCGAAAACACATCCAAATTTTGAGAAAAATTTTGCGTTATTTCTGGTAGAAAAATAAAATAATGTATTCGGTTTTACGACCATAAACTAAAGCCAAAAATACATCCAACGTTTGAGACAAAAATGACTCAATACTTTAATCAAACCTTGGATGTGTTTTCGGCTTAAAGCCTAGGGTTGAGAATAAAGCGCTCGGCACATACGGTGCGTTGAGCGTCGCGCTACAACAACCACATGAAAAATGTGTAAGTGATGCCTAGTTTTTTGAAAAACAACAACATGGCTGACGCATTAAAGTTAAACATAATTTAACTTTTTTGGGACAACGTGTGTCCCAACGTGTCACTAAACGGACCGTATGTGCCGAGGGCTTTACTGTGGGGACTTATTACGCGTCACTCTAAGGTTAAGCCCTCGGCACATACGGTCCGTTTAGTGACACGTTGGGACATGCGTTGTCCCAAAACAGTTAAATTATGTTTAACTTCAATGCGTCAGCCATGTTGTTGTTTTTCAAAAAACTTGGCATCACTTACACTTTTTTCATGTGGTTGTTGTAGCGCGACGCACAACGCACCGTATGTGCCGAGCGCTTTAGATCTTTAAAGTCATGATTAGGTGTGTAGTGTATTTCAATATATTTCATACACATGTCATGAGTTATACTATGTTATGATATTTCTATTCTATCAATGTATCTAGTAACTATTTGCTACATTTTTAATAACTGCCATTTTGTTTACTAGTTATTGTTCACTTCGATTTCAACTATCAAACATATCAAATGTTCGACTCGATTTTTTTATATTCGATTCATCTTTGTTGTTATATCTTTAATTAACTTAGCGCCGAGAATTTTTTTGAGAGACCTTTAAAAAAAAAACTTTTCTCTAAAACGAATAGTTTTCCTGCAATCGGGCCTTCTTTTAAAAGTTCCGAAAACTTTGAAGGTTAAAATAGGTCTATTCTTACGTGCCAATCCCTTGGTTTTCGACTGAGAAAATACTCTTTCCATATGCCTGACAAACCGTGACTTTATGGGGGTTATCATTAATGAAATTTCCCCGTGAGTTTTGCCTTTCCGACCTTGCAACTTAAGGGAGAAAGTGGAAAAATCACGGGGAATTGCCGTTCATGATAAACCCTATATAAATGTAACATTTATGATTAAATTTTTATCGCATATTTAAATTTTTCATCAAAAGTCGAAAATTACAAAAAATTTCCTTTTCTGAATTGCTTGCGTTTTAGGGCAATTGCGTCGAAATGCATGGGCCATGAATTTCTACAAACATTTTTTGTGGCGTTTGAACAACTCTTGTGTTAAATAAAGCTTTATTTTAATTAAATTTATTAAACGCGTGCTTCTTTTTAATTTAAATACACAAAAGAGTGACAGCGGCGTCGATTACTGATGGATATGTGAATATGCAGAAGAGATAGAGACGGTGGTACTTGTATCAAACATAAATATACCAACTATATACTACTACCTTCTTATCACTATGTGTCCTTATAATCTATATATATAAAAGAGCAGTGAGGTGAGGTATTCACTGACTGACTGATTGACTGACTGTCTGATTCATCAACGCCCAGACGAAACCGCTGAAGCTAGAAAGTTGAAATTTTGGGTGTAGGTTGCTGTTGGTGTGTAGGGGTGAGATAAGGCTGGGTTTTTGGAAATTCGACCTAGAAGTGTACGAAAAGTACTAAAAAGTACTAAATATGGTACCCTTTGTATTAGGCAAACGGTAAGAGCTAGAATTCTGAAATTTGGAATGAGGGCCACTGATGGAGAGTTAGAAAGATGTACCCAAGGGTTATTAGAAATTCGAACTATAAGTGTACGAAAAGTACTAAAATTTAAAAAATTTAGTACCAATTGTATATTTTGAACGGATATAGCTAGAACCATGGAATTTGGTATGGAAATCAAGGTTGGGAAGTGGCGTTGATGTAATTAAATGGTTTTGAAAAATCGTACTAATGTGTACGAAAAGTACTAAATGGTACTAAATTAAGTACAACTTGGATTTGGGTGAACGGATAGAGCTGGAATCCTGAAATTTGGAATGAGGGCCACTGATGAAGAGTAACAATGAAAGGTTTTTGGAAATTCGAACTATTAGGGTACAAAAAGTACGAAATGGTACTAAATTTAGTACAATTAGAAATTGGGTGAACGGATTGAGTTGGAATCCTGAAATTTGGAATGAGGGTCACTAATGGAAATTAACAAAAAAAAGTTTTTGGAAATTCGAACTATATGTGCAAGAAAAGTACTAAATGGTACCAAATTTAGTACAATTTGGATTTGGGTGAACGGATTTGAAATTTTGAATGAGGGCCACTGATAAAGAGTTACAATGAAAGGTTTTTGGAAATTCGAACTATAAGGGTACGAAAATTACGAAATGGTACTAAATTTAGTACAATTTGAATTTGGGTGAACGGATTGGGTTGGAATCCTGAAATTTGGAAAGCGGGTCACTAATGGAAAGTAACAAAGAAAAGTTTTTGGAAATTCGAACTATATGTGCACGAAAAATAATAAATGGTACTAAATTTAGTACAATTTGGATTTGGGTGAACGGATAGAGCTGATATCCCGAAATTTGGAATGAGGGTTACTGTTGAAAAGTAACAATGAAAGGTTTTTGGAAATTCGAACTATAAGTGCACGAAAAGTAGTAAATGATACTAATTGTAGTACAATTTGGATTTGGGTGAACGGATAGAGCTGGAATCCTGAAATTTTGAATGAGGGAAACTGATGAAGAGTAACAATGAAAGGTTTTTGGAAATTCGAACTATAAGGGTACGAAAAGTACGAATTTAGTACCAAAATTTAGTACAATTTTAATTTGGGTGAACGGATTGAGTTGGAATTCTGAAATTTGGAATGAGGGTTACTGATGGAAAGTAACAAAGAAAGGTTTGGAAAGGAAATTCGAACTATAAGGGTACGAAAAGTACGAAATGGTACTAAATTTAGTACAGTTTGAAATTGGGTGAACGGATTGAGTTGGAATCCTAAAATTTGGAATGAGGGTCACAAATGGAAAGTAACAAAGAAAAGTGTTTGGAAATTCTAACTATAAGTACACGAAACGGATGTGGGTGAACGGATAGAGGTGGAATCCTGAAATTTGGAATTAAGATTACTGTTGGAATCTAGAATTGAGGAGGAGGTAGCTTTGGAAAATCGTTTTAATGTGCACGAAGCAG
Organism: Musca autumnalis; assembly: GCF_047663935.1. Taxonomy (NCBI): domain Eukaryota; kingdom Metazoa; phylum Arthropoda; class Insecta; order Diptera; family Muscidae; genus Musca; species Musca autumnalis. The sequence continues at coordinate 119,146,996 of NW_027411755.1, read as the reverse complement.
TGCTAAATGGTACTAAATTCGATACAAGTTGTATTTGCGTGAACAGATTTAACGAGGGTCACTGATGATGAGTTATAAGGATGTACCAAAGGGTTTTTGGAAATTCAATCTATAAGTGTACGAAAAGTACTAAAAGTTACTAAATTTGGTACCATTTGCATATTTTTAATGGATAAAGCTAGAATCTTGAAATTTGGTATGGGAGTCAAGTTTGGGAAGTGGTGTTGATATAAGGAAATGGTTTTGGAACTTCGTACTTATGTGTATGAAGCACTAAATGGTACTAAATTTAGTACAACTTGGCTTTGGGTGAACGGATAGAGCTAGAAACCTGAATTTGGAATTATGATTACTGTTGAAGTGTATGATAAAAGTATGGGGATACTTTTGGCAATTCGTACTTATGTGTACGAAAAGTACTAAATGGTACTAAATTTGGTACAATTTGGATTTGAAACGAACGGATAGAGCTGGAATGCAGAAATTCGGAATTGAGATTACTGTTGGAGTGTAGGATTTAAATATGTTTAACTATAATTGTGCGAACAGTACTAAAATATACTAAATTTGGTACCACTTCGTATTATGCGAACGGGTAGAGTCAAAACTTTGAAATTTGGAATGAGAATCAATATTGAGAAGTAGGGTTCATAAAAGGAGGTAGCTTTGGAAACGTGTACTCATGTGTACGAAAAGTACTAAATTTGGTACAATTTGGATGAACGGATAAAGCTGGAATCCTGAAATTTTGAAATAAGACTACTTTTGGGATGTAGGTTTGAGATATGGAGGTAGTTTTGGAAATGTGTACTTATGGATACGAAAAGTACTAAATCGTACTAAATTTAGTACAATTCGGATTTGGGTGAACGGATCCTGCGATTTGGAATTAAGGTTACGGTTGAAGTGTAGAATGGAAGTAGTTTTGAAAATCGTACTTATGGGTACAAAAAGTACTAAATGTAGTACAATTAGACTTTGGTCTAACGGATAGAGATGTAATCCTGAAAGTTTGAACGATGTTTACTCTTGGAGTGTAGAATGGAAGTAGTATGGAAAATTCGTACTTATGGATACGAAAAGTACTAAATGGTACTAAATTTGGTACAATTTGGATTTGGGTGAACGGATAGAGATTGAATCCTGAATTTTGGAATAAAGATTCCTGATAGAGTATAGGATTGAGGTAGTTTTGGAAATTTGTTATAATGAATACTAAAATAACTAAATGGTACTATATTTAGTACAGTTTGGATTCGGGCGAACGGATAGACCTGGAATCCTGAAATTTAAAATAAGGTTACGGTTGAAGTGTAGAATGGAAGTAGTTATGAGTACAAAAGTACTAATTTTGGCACAATTTGGATTTGGGTGAACGGATAGAGCTGGAATGCCGAAATGTGGAATTAAGATTGCTGTTGGAGTATAGGATTGAGGTAGCATTGGAAATTCGTACTTATGGATACGAAAAGTACACCTGGAATCCTGAAATTGGCAATTAAGGTACGGTTGAAGTGTAGAATGGAAGTAGTTTTGAAAATCGTACTTATGGGTACAAAAAGTACTTAATGTAGTAAAATTAGACTTTGGTCTAACGGATAGAGATGTAATCCTGAAATTTTGAACGATGTTTACGAAAAGTACTAAATGGTACTAAATTTGGTACAATTTGGATTTGGGTGAACGGATAGAGCTAGAAACCTGAATTTGGAATTATGATTACTGTTGAAGTGTATGATAAAAGTATGGGGATACTTTTGGCAATTCGTACTTATGTGTACGAAAAGTACTAAATGGTACTAAATTTGGTACAATTTGGATTTGAGTGAACGAATTAAGCAGACATGCTGAAAATTGGAATAAAGATTGCTGTTGGAGTATAGGATTGAGGTAGTTTTGGAAATTTGTACTCATAAGTACGAAAAGTACTAAATTTGGTACAATTCGGATTTGAATGAACGGATAGAGCTAGAAAGCTGCAATTTAAATTGAAGTTTCTTTTGTAGTGCAGGATTGAGTTAGTTTTAGAAATTTGTACTTATGTGTACAAAAATACTAAATGGTACTAAATTTGGTACAATTTTGAATGGTTGAACGGATTTCTGTTCATGTGTAGAGTTGAGGTAATTTTGAAATTTCGGACTTATGGGTACGAAGAGTACGTAATGGTACTACATTTGGTACAATTACAATTTTGGTGGACGGATATAACTGAAATCGTGAAATTTAGATTAGTGTGTAGGATTGAGATATAGAGGTAGTTTTGGAAATGCGTACTTATGTGTTCCAGAAGTGTTAAGTGGAACAAAAATTTTTAACTTTTTGATATTTGTTAAAATATAAAACTAAATTTCTTAATTTTAGTATTAGGATCCCTGTCGGAAATTAATGCTTATGCTGTAATAAATTTGACATCGGGTGGTACTCAATTTTGTAGAAATACGTTCCACAAATACAAGAAAAGTACTAAAACAAGAAAAGTGCTAAATTTGGTATTTGGGGGCTGAGTTCGAATTCAAAAACTAGAGCCACTGTTGGTGTGAGGGGGTAATTTAGTAGGTGAACAGCTAGAGCTGGCAATGAGAATCACGGTTGGTGTATAGCGTTTATATACGGAGTAATTTTTGAAGTTTATACCCAAGTGTACGAAAAGTAGCATTTTTGGTACCATTTTGATATTCTGAAGTTTGGTACGAAGGTCTCTGTGCACTGAGCTGTGGAGGTGGTATTGGAAATACCTCCTATAAGGCTACCATAAGTATTAAATTTGGTCTTGGATGTAGGATTAAAGCCGAAATCATATAATTTGGAATGCTAATATTAGTGTACGCATAGCACTCAAGGGTAATATACAACAAATGTTTTAGAATTACTAAATTTTACTACACATTGGAACACCGATATGAATGAAGTGGTAAATCCAGCGTTAAGAAATTTGTGTTACGAGTCACTGTTGGGTTTAGATCACAATGGTTATAAAAATTCGCACATTAAATATGTATATGGCATGTTTCTACATGTAATGAAATAGGCATTGGGCGAACAAGTAGGGATAAAACTGTAAAATTTTAGATAGGGTCGTGGGTTAGAAAAATTGTATTGAATATTGTATTTTTATTGTGTTTTTATTCTGAACGCATTAGAAAGTTAATTTGGAAACGTAGACCTATGCGAGAATTTTTTTGCACCCTAAGGACAGAAAGCCATAAATTAAAATACTTCGCTGCTGATTTGCAGGGGTGAGATGGACCGATTTTAGGTAGTAGTACAACAAAACAATCAGTGTTCACCATTTCGGTATTAAGTATTGTTTGTTGTTGTTTTTATTTCCTTTCCGCAAACGAAGTGGCGGGCACTTTGCTAGTCCTTTATAAATTTGCAAAAAAAAACCTTGCCAAGCCATGACTAACCTTCTTTATCTCTTCGAGTACAAACCATCGATAAACAACACAGTTATATGCCGGAAATTTGTTTTATTATTTATTTCATCTTGCTTGCGAATGACTCTAAAATAAAAACAGAAATTTTTCAAACAACAACCATTTACGGGTAATGCAGACAGACTCAATTGGTTACCTCCTATGTCATTATCATGTTACAGTTGAAAAGAAATAATTGGGAGCACTCTACTCTAATCATGAAATATGAGAACATATATCTACTATTCACATATATTGTTCTCACTATTCCTAAAATGACTCTATTCTAAAGTGCTTGAAATCCCTATTGACCTTTCCCAGCACATCAATATAACCAAAATTTGTTGATACATACCTTTCAGATACCACTGTAATTTTATAGACTTCAACAAGCAAAGGATTTTAATATTGAAATATTGAGAAAAAAGTTAAAACGACAAACTTTAGTTTAAACTACAAAATAAAATTTATTTTCTCGAACATAAAATATATTTAACAATTATTTTGTTGATTATAGATTTCGGTCAGTGCAAATGCTTATAGAAAAATAAGTGCATTTTAGTCTTAAAATTAATAATAGTTTTGTTTTTTTTTTCTACAATAAGGTATATTGCATTTCAGTGTACGTATTTGGAAACGATTTACTTGGTGACTTCGTGCATGGCCTTTGCCAAATATTCAACATTTTTGGTAGTAACGCCAGCCATTGAAATGCGTCCATCTCTGGTCAAGTAAATGCTATATTCTTTGGCCAAACGGTCGACCTGTTCGGGTTTCATGCCGCTATAACAGAACATACCAATTTGATTGGTAACGTGATCCCATGATAATTTCGAACCGTTTTTAATCAAGTTCTCCTTTAGCTTAGAACGAACACCAATAATACGATCGGCCATAACTTTAACGTCCTTTAACCATTCGCTGCGTAATTGGGGATCATTTAAAATTTCTGCAACCAAACGGGCACCATGAATAGGAGGATTGGAGTAGAGGGCACGAATTAAAATCTTAATTTGAGATGTAACACGATCGGCTTCTTCTTTGTTGGCACAGGCAACAGTGAACGCGCCAGCACGTTCACCGTACAGACCCATATTCTTGGCAAAACTTTGAGACAAACAGTATTGATGACCCTCCGATTCGAAAATGCGAATAGCCTGGGCATCATGATCAATATCTCCAGATGCAAATCCTTGATAGGCCATATCAAAGAACGGATATAGATTTTTTTCTTTAATCAATTTGGAAAGTTCCAACCATTGTTCTTTAGTTGGATCAACACCAGTGGGATTGTGAGCACAGGCGTGCAACAAAATAATGGATTTGGGTGGAATTTTCTACAATAGAAGACATTTTTCAATTTAGAATTCACAAAAAAAGAAAAGTGTTCACTTACGCTAATGTCATCTAAGCATCCCTTAAAATCCAAGCCACATGTGTTGGGATCATAGTAACGATATTTCTTAATAGGCAAACCGGCATGTTCAAAGATGGGAATGTGATTACCCCATGTTGGATTTGGTACATATACTTCACGATTGCCATCCCAGAATTTACTCAAAAATGCAGAACCAATGCGCAAACTTCCAGTACCACTGATACCCTGAGCAGTAGAATTACGTTTCTCGTGCAGGACCTGAGAGTCGCTGCCCAATGCCAATTCAATGGCTTTGTTATAGAATTCGGGAATACCTAAAATTGTGGCATATTCCTTGTTCAAATTTTTGCCAATGACACGTTGTTCAGCCTAAAATTGAATAATATGGTTTATAATGCAATCAATCGTCTCTCTTAATATTATTAGAACTTACCTTAGTTACACTAGGCAAAACCCAGGGATTGCCATTATCGTCTCTGTAAGCACCGACACCCAAATTGATGCGTTTAGGATTTGTGTCTTTTTTGTATGCTTCTGTAATGCCCAAAATGGCATCGGGTGGACCCATTTTCACTCCATCGAACCATGATCTGTAATGGGAATGAAATATTCAGTAAAGTTGGCATTCAAAAATATAAGTATGTATATGTGTTAGGTTTGAAAAATATAGAATTGACCTATAGTTTGAAATAGGTTTGAAAAGAAATAGAAACCCTTCTGAACACTGGGTGGGGTACAAAGGTTTTAATTGGAAATAAAATGTACAACCATGATAAAAAGAATCTTGTTGGCTGAGCATAGTATTTACAACACCAACAAAATCATCATCCATTTGAAGATCATTTACCATAAGATTGTTTCGTCTGAGGAGCAATGTAAAATTGCTTATGCATAATTTAGTATTATCGAAAAAAATTTCAAAAATATTGGCATAAATCTCCATAAATACCTATATAAAATGTAGTAAGATAACAAATATATCAAATCATCATACATCATTCATTAAACTAAAAATTAAAATAATATTGTCAGTTAATCCGATTCAAGTTGATATAGTTTTGTTTTTATTAGAATTGAAATTTGACCATTTGTCCAATGGAGCATAGCTGATTTGTTAGGTACTTTTAAGATAAAGATAAGTAAATAAACAAAGTGTACCTAATGGTTATAGGTATGCTATCGATTAGAATTTATTTTTTGATAAGAGTAATAAAAACAATAGTTTCCAGAAGTCACAATAAAGGTAAAAGATCATAAATGCTAAAATCAGTGTAATATCAAATAATGTTAGTCATCATGTTTAATTCTGCTTAAACTAGGGGGTCAGTGAGTGACAAGGAATGCGCTTTGGAAATTATTTGAAAAAATTTCAAAACACAAGATAAACGTAATGCTCTTTTAAAATTAATGAAATCTAATTTGTCTATTAACAAACTTTAGACATCATTCGTTTTAATAGTAGGATTCATTGACTAAAATATAAAAAGATAGCAGTTTAATCAATCAGTCCTCAAATATTAAAATGCTTAGTCGGGATTGAGAATAGAGAATCTAAGGAGGCTCCAACAACAGCCATTGAAAGGTTCTGCATATTCGCAATTTCGTGGCAAGGGATTCGAATTTGCTTGGGTGAATGATTGCCAAAGGGATTTGCTTTTTAGCCCAAATCAAAGCCGAAAGGAAAGATAAAGTTGAAGGATATCCTGTTGTATGCACGTCCACATACTGTATGAAAGCTAAAGTGGCAAGGCTGACTGAGAAACACATCCAAGTTATGCAGCATAAAAATTGTGAAACGTATTTGCTTCTCCGAAGGCCCGCAGCTTTTATCCAAGAAGAAGTCAGTCCAAATATCGAAGCCGTTCTTGACCAGAAAACCAAGAAGAAAAGCCCACTAGTAAGAAATCGTATGGAAGGTCGGTCCCAACGATGCTCGGTGATGTAAAATGTCCGACAGTCATTGGTTGCTGGTCGAAACCAGTCTTAGGAACATCATTGTTTCTGCCAAGGTATGTATATCAGGGAGACCTAGAGTTTGGCAGCTCCCTTCTCCCCATGGACATCAAGGTCATAACAAGAAATCGCTAGATTTCTTTGTTTAGGCTGTTAGTGGCCTTGTGGAGGTAGCTAACTGATGTCCGCATCTCTAAGATACCTTCCTGAAGTTCTCCAACAGCCTCCTTCCGAATTCAGATCATATATATGTCTGGTTATAATTAGTCTGACCCCTTGTAAGGAGAATGGAGGCATGCCCATTTAGGTTGCTGTGGACCCAATAGGGGAGTATTTTATACAAGGAAGCGCGAGGGAAAACTGAACATGTAGTTGGAAAAGATTCGGTTCAGTCTGAAGGAAAGCTGCAAGTTCTACGCATCTGGCAGATTAATTTGGACTACTGCAAAGCAGCTGTCTCCGAAAAGAGTAGTACGAAAGGTGAAGGACAGGGTGAGGATATGTGTAACAAGTAGGAGGAGCTTAAATGTACTTTTTCTATCTAATTACAGTAATGGAGATACGTGTATAGTAAGACTGAAGTGTGGTACCAAAAAACCATTCTTCTGTCTTCACTCCACACTCCTTTTAAGTACCAGAACCCACCGAATCTAAGTGACATTTGAAATTCAGTGGATTTATTAAATCCAGTTATAAACCATCGAAATAATAAGTTTAAAATTAAATATAACCTACAGTTGCGTGCAAAATAATAGCAATGCGGAACTGCTATGTACGAAAGTTGCAATAGTACTGCTATAAATCCTTAAAGCAATTCAATTATCTGCATCAGGCGAATGCTTATAAGGTGCCTGACCTCACGGGCTAAAATAGTTTACATAAATATGCAACTATTAAGAAACCCCATTAAAGTTTTCTGCTCAGGAGGGTTTTTTCGTATGCATAATAATAGCAGTGCAAGTAAGCCAAGTAAAATGAACATGTTAAAAGCTATTCATTTATAACTTTTTGGAGTTGAAAAGTATTTTGGAATGAAAATAAGACCAAATACAGACAATATGTGTACAAATGTGGATCTTTACAGCCTTTAGTGCATCACTGCAGCACAGATGGTCATAAACATAAAAATACATTTTCCAAGGAAAAACTTATCACATACTGGAATATATCAGTGGTATTTTATCAAAAATAATTTGTTATCCTCGAAAATCGTCCTGCGTATCCTTAAAGCAACTAACATCCATACTACGGATACTACTTTTGGAATTTTATGTAAACATAATCTGACAAAGTGAAGAAAATAAGACCAAATCTTTTGGAAACGTGCTGAATAACCACTTTTATGGATTGATATGGCCTTCAATTTTGTTATCCAGAACTAGAGCTACAAGTTTGTCAAAGATCCAAAAATCCAATCAATTTCCGAGATATGAAACCAACAACTTATAAACAGAAACTAAGATTAGCCGTCTGTAGATGAAGCCATAAAGTGGCCGTACAGTTATTGCAGATAGATTGCACTATGGAACACTTAAAAAGTCATTACATTTAAAAATCTGTTTTAAGAATATGTCGAGACTATAAAAGTCGTGGGTATCGGTTTTTAGCGGTAAATAATGTAATCTTTCAGCAATAGCTTCCAGGTCACTTCATCTACAACCGGCTAATCTTAGTTTCTGTTTATAAGTTGTTGGTTTCATATCTCGGAAACCGATTGTATTTTCATTTTTGGATCTTTGGCAAACTTGTTTGCCAAATTATTGCAACTTTCGTACATAGCAGTTCCACACTGCTATTATTTTGCACGGTACTGTATATATTCAAAAAAAAGAAGAAAAAAATATGTTATTTTATGTAAACTATTTGCCTCAACGATGTAGATTATTTCTTCTATATGCTTACAATTTATGGGAAAGATTTTTAAAAAAGTCTTTGTTTGCAGGAACAAGCTCTTTGTTTTCTATACTCGTGCCAGCATGTTTCGTTCTAAGAACATGAGCGAAACAAGCACATGTCATTACATATGATAAAACCTGTTACCGATAAAATAGAAATTGAATATTCAAAATCTCATACGTGGAATATGTGTGTTGAAATTACAGCATACATATTTACATATGTATGTTTTAAATCAATTATTGAATGATGACATGTGTATCTACGTTTGCGTACATCCTTAAGGAATCTCAAGCCAATTCAGTGCTTATTTTTGTAATATATGTGTTTTCTTGTATGTCTAATGATGATGCCCAGTATTCCCCAAAGAATCTGATTCAGAAGTTCAATATCCGTACAGGCAGCTATAGTAAAAAATATATATGTCTGTGGATAATCTTACCAAGACCATAAGAGAATTATCAAAAAAAAAAAAATCCATTTTAGGTTGTTGACAATTTCCGACCAAAGACCACAGCTCATTTGTTTTGCCGACCTTAATATGGGTCAACGTAGCCAGTGCAAAAAAAAATATTTATTGTTTTTATATTTTGTTTTCGATACATGTATGTAAATAAATCTGAACGTATTTTTCAAATGCTTGCAACTGCTTATGGCAATATACCGACTGGTGATAACAGTAACGTTCAATACCATTAAACTGATAGCAAATAAATAATATGTTGTCGTCAACATGGTTCAATAATGTATTAATAACCAATAACAATAATAAGATGTGACGTAGGCAATATTTGCACCATTCATATAATAAGAAAACATTTTGTAACATTTATTCTATACGAACTAGAAGAAAAAGCCTTACATATTTACATCTTATGGGATGATGTGGGAATATAGTCACTCAATATAATAATACAATTTATATTGTTACTATACCATACGCAAACTAGGAAATTACATTTTACAAGCATACCTACATATATATTAAAAAAAAAAGTTGATAAGAAAAATATGACTGACATGTGCATTTTAGTATTACCGGTTTTACAAAGAGAATTGAAAATGCAAAACTAGTGGGATCCGGTGTAATTCATGCACTTTTTACACATTTACGTTGTAAACTAAATTGTTTGAAGATATTTTTGTTAGACTTCCTCAAATACCTACTTTAACAAATATTAAAGAAGGAAATAAAACGATAGTCATGATTTGTTATAATTAATGAATATTGTGAATATTTTATGCCTTACATAACAACAACTTCTCAATAAAAGGGAATTAAAAACAAGGTACCCATATTAACTGGAAGATACTTTATTAAATACACTAGAACTGCATATCTTAATTTGCAAGTGGATTCCAATCGACAATGACAATAATATCATTAAAAATAGTGATACCTAATGATAATTCTGTACCTTGAAAGTAATAAAGGTATAATCAGATTAGGTTCAGTTCCGAGACTTTAGTTTAAGACATTTTTCCTTCAGTTGTCAGAATTATGCGCTATGTCTGAATTTGGAATTTCTGGCTATAGACAGAGCTCAATGCCAGCCACGTGATTTCCTTCGTAATGTACTCACGGAACGTTGAAGGCCTATATACATATAAGATGTACGTCGATGTAATCTGACTCTGTCTTGTGGTAAACATGATTCACGAGGATGCCTTAACTAGATTTAATGTTATATTTGCTTTATCTTACTGTTTTAAAAACCTACTAAGGCAATTAACGGAGGAGCATTCTACAATCAGTTATAATCTTATTTATAAACAATTGATATACTACTATTATTTGTTTTTAAAAGCTTTTCAACTCGTAATAGTGTTACAATACTTTACCTGTACATATAAAAAAAAACGTTAATTAAACTTCTTACTCTTCTCCTGCCCTTCTCATAAAAGTTCACATCGATTTTATAAATAGAATGAACTGGAATAAGCGCACATACATAATACGTATACTAGAATTCTAAAACAAAGAAATCTCAGTGTTTATGCAATATTATTTTGTTCCAAAGAGATTTCTATGCATCATCCATTGATCAAGTTCCCCATCTTTTTTGCACTTAGAATGACCTTGCAATTTATGACCTAAAACAACCCAACCAAGGGAAGGGGCAATATTTTTGTCGGTTGGTGGAGGAAAACATACACCTTCCACTCACAACAAAATCAAATTGTTTTATTTAAGATGTGTATGTATGCGAAGCCATGTAGCCAATGGAAATAATTCATCTCATTAGAACATTACTTTTTTGCAAAAACAAAAAGACAATATCCATTGCCATAAAAAAAAACAATATATTTTCATCATTACCACTAGAACAATTCCGACCATGTGTTGTGTCCATAAAGGTATCTAACATCTGTTTTACAATAGGGTCACACTTACTACTTACTTTGAACGTTGGCTGCAAATTGTTGAAGTATACGATACCAATATACGATTTGCCGGTAAAAGAGTTTTTACACAAATATTAGCCATGCTATTTAATTAGTTGGCAGTAAAAATAACCGAAACTTCCCAAACACGTCCGATGCAAGACAGGTACACGATTAAACTGCTTTGGTCAGCTACAGGGGATCTACAAGTCGCCTTTTGTAATCCATTCGACTTGTGTATTTGACTACAAGTCCCTATTGTTCTAGTTAAACGGCTTCTACACGGTATGTTTTTACATATGTCCTAGAGTTGGGCAATCTAGTTCCTGGAGCGGGACGATCTTTCTAGTCCCTTTTCCCAAAAGGAACTATTTCCTTAATATAGTTCCATAGTTCCAACTAGTTCCGAGAGCGACATAGTTCAATAAATCTTTCACATTCGTCGCATTTTCTGTTTCCTTCGTTCTAAATAGTCCCGAGACCGAAATAGTTCTTCCGTCGTGTTTTTTAAGGCCTGCGTACATAAGCTGCTTTGCCTGATTGCCTTGCTTACCTGCTTCATTTCTGACGTAATAAAAATAATAGAATAAAGACGAAATTTTGAACTGGGTTGCCATCAGTTGGAAATTGGGTCGGCCTTCTTTGTTCTTTTATTTTTTATTGAAGCAGCAAAGCAAGGCAGTCAGGCAAAGCAGCTTATGTACGCAGGCCTTTATTTCCTATCTTCCAAATAGTTCCGAGAGTGAAGTAGTTTAACGAATCTTTCTTTTTCATCTTGTGGTGGATGAATTAACATGCAAATAAATCAATTGCAGCGATATAACGAAGATGTAAAGGTGAGAACACAATGAGAAATTCATGCTTACCCAAACCTAAATTTCTGTTAAAGAACAAAGGAATCCAGGATCGCATTTGTATTAGGTAGAACCTTGCCTTTATTCATTTATTTATTTTATTTATTAATTTATTTACTTTGCAATTGAAGCCAGTTTACAATTCTATGGCCAATTTAAATATAATTACAAAGAATCCACATGAATATCATAGCTACTCGAAAATATAATTAAGTAATTACATATACAGTTGAACCTCGATTATCCGTGAATCGATTATCCGGGAACCTCCATTATCCGTGATACAAAAGAAATTTTGGACTCTGTTCCATTTCCTCTATTTTTCGTTATAAACTTCATTACCCGGCATTAAGAGAACTCTTTCCAATTAATTTGATTAAGCAAACAAAAGGTAAACAAACAAAAACTGGAAATTGTCCCGTATTACACAATTTGTGCATTTATGGTATCACAAAAACCATGGGACAAAGTCAATTCAGATGAATCACATGATGATGATTTTAAGTATCTTTTAAAATTTTGCTGGATTGGCGTAACAAATTTAAAAAAATTGCAGATATTCATATTATTGTACGATACTATGCCACTTTTACTTTAAAATATGTTCTAAAACTGCATAAAAGCATTGCCTCCATTATCCGGGAAAATCGATTATCGGTAATGCCTCCGGTCCCGACCATCACGGATAATCGAGGTCCCACTGTATTTTAATAATCTTAATAGGTAATATACATTAATGATTTTAAAGAATTAAATTCAAATTTGTTTAAAATAACTAGCACAACATTATTTCATTACTACTCGGCTATATAGCATGATGAAATGATAAATGATAAATAGATCTTGCTATATAGCCTACTTATAGAAAGGAAGTATTATTTATAATGTCTGAATAATTTTAATAAGGAATGTAGTTTTTGTTTGAAACGCCTATCATTACATTATTTCATAGCTACTCGGCCATAGCCACTTAAGTAAGAATCAAAGGATCGAAAGATCGATTTTTGATTCCTACGTAAGAATCGAAAAATCAATTTTTGAGTTCTAAAGCTGGGTACACATTGTCAGTTCTGAATGACAGCTTTGTTGTTGCTTGCTAGTGTGGCCGTTCATTTTTATCCTTCATCATGCAACCGCAAAATGTTTTGTGGTTGCTGGATGGTTGGACAGTTATCGATACTTGAGAAATATCGACATTCAAAACTGACAATGTGTACTGCTCTTAAGTGGGGTACACACGATCAGTTTTGACTGTCAGTTTTGCTCAAATAATCGGTTGATTGCCAGTGTGGCCGTTAATTTTTGTCAGTCATCAGGCAACCACAAAACATTTTGTGGTTGCTGGATGGTTGGACAGTTATCGATAAATACGAAAAATCGACAGTCAAAACTAATCGTGTGTACTCCGCTTTAAGTAAAGCTGAGTACACATTGCCAGTTTTGAATGACAGCTTTGTTGGTGCTTGCTAGTGTGGCCGTTAATTTTTGTCATTCATCATGCAACCACAAAATGTTTCGTGGTTGCTGGACAGTTGGACAGTTATCGATAACTGCGAAATATCGACATTCAAAACTGACAATGTGTACTGCTCTTAAGAATCAAAAGATCGATTATTGAGTTCTAAGTAAGAATCAAAAGATCGATTTTTGCTTGGGAATACGTATCCCTAGAACGAACCGAACGAGAAAGATAAAGACCTGCGTACATATGCTGCATCGCCTGGTTGCCTTGCTTTCCTTCTTCATTTCTGGCATAACCATGGCACAAAATACAGGTACAGCTGCAAAATCTGCTGGTTATAACACTAGTTGTCAAAATTCATTATTGTGAAAAAATACACATACAAATTGTAAACAAGCAATTCACAATAATACATTATTGTGACCAAATTTGACGTTTGGTATGATTTGATCATGATGAAATAATAAGGTGGCGTAAAACGACCAGCTGATTGGTTTCAATCTGTCAATTTTTTGTTATTGTGAATTAATTAATCAAAACGTAAACAAACATTTTGACAGATTGAAGAATTTTCGGTCAAATCAGAGTTGTAATTTTTCTCCTTACGTGACCTTATAAATAGATCTTGGATTTGATGTAACACCTTTATATTCAACCATGGGAATAACATAAAATAAAAGAATAAAGAAGGCCGAGCCAATTTCGAACTTGGCTGCCCTTTTCTTCTTTATTCTTTTATTTTTGTTATGTCAGAAATGAAGCAGGAAAGCTTGCTTTGCTTCAGTAAAAGAATAAAGAAAAAATCAACCTAATTCAAATTCGTCTTGGCCGTTCTTTATTCTTTTACCCGAAATAAAGCCACGCAAGCATGAAAAATGCATTGTGTTGCTACCTTAAAGGGGTGAGTACATAAGCTGCCTGGCCTGCCTACCTTGCTTGCTTCTGATAAAAGAATAAAAAAGAAAATGGCAACCCAGTTCGAAATTCTTTATTCTTTTATTTTTATTATGTCAGTAGTGGGATTCTGTAACTCATTTTTACTGTTACCGACAAAAATCGGTAAAATTAAATCGCAAACTTATGACTAAAAACGTAAAGAAAAGTTGGCATCACTGTTTGTGCAATGGTAGAGGCTAGCGACTACTTTTTATACTTACCGAAAAATTTCGTTAATTATCGAAATTATAAGCATTTTAATTTTACCGACAATTATCGCTAACAGCAAAAATGATTTACAGAATCCCACTACAGGAATGACACAAAACTTTACTCAAACGTTGGATGTGTTTAGGGCTTAACTTACCGAAAAATTTCGTTAATTATCGAAATTATAAGCATTTTATGTGTATAAATAAGTAAATGAAATGTACCTCGATATAATTGTATGGTCGCTTAGTCCCAATTTACATTAGGCGAGTTTACTTGCGGCAATTGTCAGTTTGTGGGTGGGAGAGGGTGTTGAGAGGCAAAGGGTTACCATATACCTCACCTCTCTCTCCATCAAACTGACAATTGCCGCAAGTAAACTCGCCTAATGTAAATTGGGACTTACATTCGAAAATCGAATTAGCAAATAAAGAAGAAGAAGATAAGCATACTAAGTCCCGGGCCACACTACAGTAATTTCACTAAAATTTTTATATGAAATTATGCGTCTCTAGATCGACGTCCATAGTAGACCCAGCAAAAAGTTTGCATCCGCGGATGCAGTTAAATCACTAGAACAATTGCTGGAGTACATCTTTTCCTATGAATTCACCTATGAATTTTACAAGAGAGCGCGCAGCTAGGGTGCACTCCATTCTGCTTCTACGGCACACGGCTAGGATGCACTCCATTTTCGGCCCAAATCAAAGCCTTTGTGTTTTGGATTGAATTTAAATGTAGTCTAAAGATGTTATAAAACGCAAGCCATTGCAAATATCCCAAAATAAATAAAATACATTGCTTATTCGTGTAAAACAATAATATTTGCTGTGTTCCAGAACCTGCAAGAAGCTACTTCTTTTTACTACGATAACATTTTTTCTTTTATGTTATCGGAAAAAATATTAAAAATTAGTAGATTCTTGCAGTACTGGAACAGACCAATTAACTTTATTACATTAACACAAATTATAAAAACTCTCCATTAAGTTTACTTCCTCTACTCTGCTTTTTATGACATCGAAATTAATATTGCTTCATCATCCAAATGTTTTTTTCATTTGTCATCCTACTTCAGTTCAGATTCAAAAATAATTCACTTCAAAAATAATTTGCGTCTCGTGAATTAAACCATCATCAGACCATCCGCTTTTTCACATGTATGACATCAGCTGTTCTGTATATTCCCAGCAAAAAAGTGTGGAAGTAGTGCAAAGCAGAGTTATGATTACAATAGCTTTGTTCCTTTACCTGCCTGAGGTTACCATTTCTTACCATTTTTAACCTGCAAAGCGTTCCTTTACTTTAACAAGCATACAATTTATATGAGACCAGTTCACCACTTTTACCATTTTTTGCCACTGTTACCATTTTTTAAAGTATAGGAACAGACCAAATACATCTTTCGATGCAGTCCACACGGAGTTATGAAAAAATGCACTCAGCTCGATACATTTTTGAAGCACTCGCTTAAAGATACCTAGCCAAGCAAGCCAATTTTTTTTATCCCTAAAAATGTCGCAGTCTTTTTTTCTGAACACAAGAAAGAGTGTCTAAAATTATAAGAATTTGTTTAAAAAATAAAGAAATACAAACTAAAGATACGAAGATTGCTGTAATTCACGAGACGCAAATTATTTTTGAAGTGGAGTTGGAGTTTTTTTGGAAATCTGAACTGGAGTTGGAGGAAAAATGAAAAACCATTTGGATGATGAAGCAATAAAGGGCTGCGTACATAAGCTGCCTTGCCTGCTTACCTTGCTTACTTCTGATAAAAGAATAAAAAAGAAAAGGGCAACCCAGTTCGAAATTTTCTCGGCCTTCTTTATTCTTTTATTTTTATTATGTCAAAAATGAAGCAGGAAAGCAAGGCAATCAGGCAGAGCAGCTTATGTACGCAGGCCTTATCAGTTGCGATGTCAAAAAGCCGAGCAGAGGTAGTAAACTCAGTTATGATCAAATTTAATGGAGAGTTTTTTATAATTTGTGTTAATGTAATAAAGTTAATATTCTTGTTTTACACGAATAAGCAATGTATTTTATTTATTTTGGGATATTTGCAATGGCTTGCATTTTATAACATCTTTAGACTGCATTTAAATTCAATCCAAAACACTACATCAAAGGCTGTGATTTGGATCGAAAATGGAGTGCATCCTAGCTGTGTGCCATGGAAGCAAAATGGAGTGCATCCTAGCTGCGCGCTCTCTTGTAAAATTCATAGGAAAAGATGTACTCCAGCGGCAATTGTTCTAGTGATTTAACTGCATCCGCGGATGCAAACTTTTTGCTGGGAATGGAATTGACAGTTTAAGTCGAGTGGACTTCGCAAATGTAAACTTACTATTACCATGATTAAGTGCATTAAAGTCCCAGCAAAAAAGTTTGGAAGTAGTGCAATGCAGAGTTATGATTTCAATACATCTTTCGATGCAATCCACACGGAATTATGAAAATGCACTGCGCTCGATACATTTTGGAAGCACTCGCTTAAAGATCCCTAGCCAAGCAAGCCAATTTTTTAATCCCTACAGTCGCAGCCTTTTTTTCTGAACACAAGAAAGAGTGTTAAAATTCTAAGAATTTGTTTTATAAAAAATAAAGAAATACAAACTAATGCTAAGTTTACATTTACGAAATCCACTCGATTTCAACTGTCAATTCCATAGCGCAAACGTCTAATGAAATCTCATCTGAAATCCATTGGATTTCATTTGACGTTCAACCTATGAATTTGACAGTTGAAAGACGCATAATTTCATATCAAAATTTTAGTGAAATTACGGGACTTAGAATGCTAATAATTTCGATAATTAACGAAATTTTTCGGTAAGTTAAGCTCTAAACACATCCAACGTTTGAGTAAAGTTTTGTGTCATTCCTGTAGTGGGATTCTGTAACTCATTTTTGCTGTTATCGATAATTTTCGGTAAAATTAAAATGCTTATAATTTCGATAATTAACGGAATTTTTCGGTAACTTAACGATGAACATGATGAAATAATAAGGTGGCGTAAAACGACCAGCTGATTGGTTTCAATCTGTCAATTTTTTTGTTATTGTGAATTAATTGTATGAAAACGTAAACAAACATTTTGACAGATTGAAGAATTTTCGGTCAAATCAGAGTTGTAATTTTTCTCCTTACGTGACCTTATAAATAGATCTTGACGATGAATAAAACGTAGTCGCTAGCCTCTACCATGACAGAACTTCCAGGTAGTGGTATCACACCAGCTGATCGAATATGAAAAGTCAAATCCCTTTATAAAAAAAATATTTTTGTTGTAATTTCCCCAACAACATAAAGAATGTTTTGACATAACATATTCAAAATTTTACGATGCCACTACCTGGGTAATTGTGCCATGGCCTCTACCATGGCACAAACAGTGAAGCCAACTTTTCTTTATGTTTTTAGTCAAAAGTTTGCGATTTAATTTTACCGATTTTTGTCGGTCACAGCAAAAATGAGTTACAGAATCCCACTACTGGTAGAATAATAAAGACAAATTGAAACTTGGCAGCACTTTGCCTTTTATTCATCTACCAAAAATGACACAAATCTTTACTCAAACATTGGATGTGTTTTTAGCTTTATTAGCTGTGTCTTTTTACGTGATAATTAGTAATAATTATTACTAATGTTGCAGATTTTGACAGTTGTATAAAGGAAAAGTTGCTGAAAAAATTGTTTCAACTACATTTAGTAAGTAAAAAGACACACCAATTGTGTTTTCATAAAATCGAAAATAGATCATGAGAAGTCGATTTTCTCAATTCGACTTTTATTTGGATGCAACATATCTTTTATCATCTGCTCGATTGTGAGTCGTTTGCCAATAATAAGTCCCTGTTTATACAGGGAAAGTTCATGGGAAAGAAAATTGAGTTTATGGGCGAGGGATTAGAGAGGAATAAGAGGGGGTACACACACTTCTGTACTGGCAAATTCTGTTTTGTTTCGTTTTTCTTCGTATACAACCTGAAGTTGGCTGCAGATTTGTTTTTGCATTTTCTTTCATTTCATTTTCTCTGTCGAGAAACAAACAACAGCGGAGACAATTGAAAAAAAAACCATTTGGAGAAAAAAAAACTATTTTTTTAAGCAAAAACAATTCGAAATAAGTGGAAATATCAAAATTAAAATGCAATTCAAGGGTTCCTTTAATAATTAATTGTTTATCACACACGTCCATTTTTACTTTTCATTACAATTTTGCCTTGGCTTTGTTTTTGAACGGCGCAATGAGAAAATGAGTGTGAAGAAGAATAAGAAAAATTATAAAATTGACACAAACATGATTTCCGTGTCTAAACAACAAGGAAATTTTAAAAGAAATTGAGAAGAAAAATTTTCTTTCCAGTTTGAATGTCTAAACACGTTCTAAAGAAATATTTTTCGACAGTGAAGTGTGTCGTGCACTTAAGAAGGTTAATGTTCGCATATTTTCGGAGCAACAGTTGCCATGCTTTTATGCAGGAGAAGAAGAGGTCATTGCTACTAAAATGAACCTCTCTTACAAAATCGCCAAATTCCTCCAAAGCCGAATCTTTCTCCTCCAGAGACATATGTTGAACCTCCAATATGTATATTTTAATTCTATAGCTGAAGGACACTTCTTCACTTTTTTTTAAGTAAAGTATACTTCACTGGAGTTCCCTGGAGTTTAAGGCGTCCTTCTATTAATGCGTGCACACAATTCACTAGTAGATGCATCATATCAATGCCCCACAGTAAATGTTGACCTTTCACAGGTTCGCAGAACAGCTCAAAATGTCTCAATGGCGTCAACAACTGAACGTGCTGCGTCTGTGCATCGCAGACATTGAACTCTATTGAGAGACCAATTTTACCCGCAGCCGTATAAATTTTTGAAAGCCATTTTTAATATCTTCCACCTTATACACATCCTTCAACGCAACTCCTGCAACCACTTAAAATAAAACAATATGCTCGTCTCGCTTTTTTAACATTATGGTCATACACATTTGCACCATCAAATGACGGAATACACTTCCTGTAGTCCATGGGTTTCTGCTCAAATATTTTTTTGAGCACAGCTGTGGTACTGTCCTCGAAACCCATGAACTCTGCCATGACTTCGGATGATGTGTTGATTTCAGGAAATTTTATTATTGAATTATTTGTAGTCGGACCTTCGGCTTTCCCTCTCTCATCCTCGTCGTTTGCAGAACATTGAATTCTACAACTGTTGTCCGCTGCAGCTGATGTAGTAGGACCTTCGGCTTCCGCTTCCGGTGTTGAATTAGTGTCCTCACTATCGCTGAAGTAATTTATTTCTTCATCATCCTTATCATCCTCATCCAATTGCATTGTAGAATTGCTGTCCGCTGCAGCTGATGTAGTCGGACCTTCGGCTTCCGCTCTCTCATTGTCGTCTTCTTCAAAACCTATAAAGTCGGGTTCCCCTCTCTCATCCTCGTCGGATGAACTGTTGTTCATTGGGATATACGGAACCACTGGTAAAGCATCCCACAATAAATACTTTTTTGAGGATACTGAAGAAGAGGCAAAATGACGTGAGCAAATAAATTTTTTTAGGTAGTTGACCCCAGCACCATAATTGTCTTCAAGGATTCCTATCCAATTCTTCCGCACTCCATAGAACTTTACGTACGGTATCGGCTCTCTATTCTTACAATTTGGGATGCAGCATGACCGCCTGTTTACCATTCTTGAAATTGAATTGTTGTTGATATTTTATATTGATTGTTGAAGTTTGAAATTGAATTGGTTATTTCCAGAAAATTGAAATAATTGTTGAAACTGAATTGAAATTAAATTGTTGTTGATATTTGATATTGATTGTTGAAGTTTGAAATTGAATTAAAATATTTCCAGAAAATTGAAATTTTTTTATATTAAATGTTCAAAGGATATCGATTTTTTCATTGAATGAACAATAAAAAAAGAAAAGAAATAAATTTCAGCCACAAAACACGACGTTAATGTTTTCTGCCGCGAGAAATTGGAATCAAAAACGATTGACATTGCTGTTATCATTTCCAGTGAGTTGTGTAGCCATCTGAAACCAAAATGTGGAACTATTATCATATGTTTTTGGAAAATGCATTTGTTCGAGTCTTTATTACTATACGTCTTTGTCAGCTGTTTTGCCTCATGCATTTAGTTTCTGTCAATTTACAAAGTTTCCACATGCAGTCGTCTGCATGGTTTAATTCTTTTTGTGTTTTTGTTTGTTTAGTTAGTCCCTGTTTATACAGGGAAAGTTGATGGGAAAGAAAATTGAGTTTATGGGCGAGGGAGTAGAGAGGAATAAGAGGGGGTACACACACCTCTGTACTGGCAAATTCTGTTTTGTTTCGTATTTCTTCGTATACAACCTGAAGTTGGCTGCAGATTTGTTTTTGCATTTTCTTTCATTTTATTTTCTCTGTCGAGAAACAAACAACAGCGGAGACAATTGAAAAAAAAAACCCATTTGGAGGAAAAACTATTTTTTTAAGCAAAAACAATTCGAAATAAGTGGAAATATCAAAATTAAAATGCAATTCAAGGTTTCCTTTAATAATTAATTGTTTATCACACACGTCCATTTTTACTTTTCATTACAATTTTGCCTTGGTTTTGTTTTTGAACGGCGCAATGAGAAAATGGGCGTGAAGAAGAATAAGAAAAATTATAAAATTGACACAAACATGATTTCCGTGTCTAAACAACAAGGAAATTTTAAAGGAAATTGAGAAGAAAAATTTTCTTTCCAGTTTGAATGTCTAAACACGGTCTTATTTATTTCACCCTTAGTCCCGGTCCACACTAGCGTGAATTTCATTAAAAAATTTCATGAAATTAGGTGTTCTTAAATCGAATTCCCCACTACAGCAATTTTATGATTTTACACTACTATGGACGTCGATCTAGAGACGCATAATCTCATATCAAAATTTCAGTGAAATTACTGTAGTGTGGCCCGGGACTTACTAATATGTGTTTCTTTTCTTTTGCAGGTGGCCTACATTTGGGAATGGTTTCCAGCGATGGAAACCATAAAACGACGGTGCCCTTCCAGCTTTATTATAATTGGCAAAATGTACGTGCTGGCGGCATCGCAACGAGGGACTAGGGGACCCCCGGTGGGAGAAGATAAAACCCTCCACAGCAACACACCCGGTCCCCTATGATATACAAAAAGAATAACAGCCAGTTTCTGTATGTCGAAAGAAGAATGTGTGCGAATGAAACACGTCCAAACTCTTGTGTGTTTTTCAATTTTTGTTTTTGTTTTGAAGCAAAAGCAAAGGTAAAATTACTTCGAAAACTAAAGTTTGGGCGTGTTTCATTCGCACACATTCTTCTTTCGACATTTCTGTATGTCGACTGTAATTGTTTTTTTTTAAGGTGGTTTTTGTAGCTTCCACCATGGAAAAAAGCTACACCCTAGCGAAGCTCCACGCAATTTTTTTTTTTTTTTTGCGTCAGGGCCGAATCGCGGGTTTGGGGCGCCCGCAACACATAATAAAAATAAAAGAATAAAGAAGGCCAAGCAAATTTCAAACTGGGTTGCCCTTTTCCTTTTTATTCTTTTATCAGAAGTAAGCAAGGCCTGCGTACATAAGCTGCCTTGCCTGCTTACCTTGCTTACTTCTGATAAAAGAATAAAAAGGAAAAGGGCAACCCAGTTCGAAATTTGCTTGGCCTTCTTTATTCTTTTATTTTTATTATGTCAGAAATGAAGCAGGAAAGCAAGGCAACCAGGCAAAGAAGCTTATGTACGCAGGCCTTTACAGAATCCCACTATAGATATGGCACAAAACTTTACTCAAACGTTGGATGTGTTTAGGGCCTAGGTACATAAGTCCCGGTCCACACTAGCGTGAATTTCATTATAAAGTTTCATGAAATTAGGTGTTCTTAAATCGAATTCCCCACTACAGCAATTTTATGATTTTATTCTACTATGGACGACGATCTAGAGACGCATAATTTCATATCAAAATTTCAGTGAAATTACTGTAGTGTGGCCCGGGACTAAGCTGCCTTGCTTTGCTTGATTCTGATTAAAGAATAAAAAAGAAAAGGGCAACCCAGTTCGAAATTTTCTCGGCCTTCTTTATTCTTTTATTTTTATTATGTCAAAAATGAAGCTGGAAAGCAAGGCAAGCAGGCGAGGCAGTTTATGTGCTCAAGCCTCTAAGCTGAAAACACATCAAACGCTTGTATAAAGTTTTGTGTCATTTCTGGTAGAAGAATAAGGAAAATTTGAAACTTGTATTTTATTCTTCTACCAAAAATTACACAAATCTTTACTCAAACATTGGATGTGTTTTAGCTTTATTGTGTTTTCATAAAATCGAAAATAGATCATGAAAAGTCGATTTTCTCAATTCGACTTTTATTTGGATGTTTTTAAAATTATATTTGATTTACACATCCCTAGAAGTGGCATGGAATTGTTTTGTTTTGGAGAAAATATTCACAGTAGCAGGAGACTGGAGACTACGAGATTTATATGGTGCACTTTCGTTCACATCCTTCCTAGCAGTTTCTTAATTGTCAACTTTGTGTTTAATACAGTGATTATTCTTAAAATGGGAGGAGGTGATTTAGTAAGTTCTATTCTATTACAAGGTTAAATTAGGGAACTACTTTCCTTTGCCGACCCAAATCAGAAAATTCATAATTCCAATATTCCCACAGGTGTGCTTTTTATCCCGATTCCAACCATGTTTTGCTTTTGTTGCGGAAAAGTATACTTCTCGAGATATGGGCCTCCAAAGTTCCACAATGGCCCTAGTCAAAAATTTTGGCAAACCACCGCAGAAAACTGTGAAAAAATTACCACTGATAGTGCTTTTTATACCGAATCCAACGTCGTATTGCTTTTGTTGCGGAAATGTATACTCCCCGAGATATGCGCCTCAAAAGATCCACAAAGGCCCTAACCTATTTTTCTCTAAATAGCCAGCCTTCGGCCGGGATTTAAGACTTTCTCCTATGGACAGGTGCAAATCTCGGGAACGGGAACAAAATTTTCCTTTAAATTAAATATTTTTCTCTAAATAGCCGGCATTCGACCGGAATTTAAGACTTTCTCCTTCGGGATAAAGAACACTATCTGTGGTAATTTTTTGGAACTTTGGAGGCCCATATCTCGGGAAGAATACATTTCCGCAACAAAAGCAATACATGATTGGAATCGGTCTGGGTAATTGTTTCATAATTTTCTGAGGTGGGTCGGTAAAGGAAAGATAAGCCTGAATTAGACTAATTCATAATCCTTCTTTAATAGAATTCCAAGAAGTCATGGCATCCTCATACTTTAAAGAATCAAGAGCAAGTTTGGAAAGCCGAGCAGGCAAAAGCACTAGAAGAGAAAAAACTTCACGATCTGAGAAAAGAAATACAGGAGGAACGTGATATGGAAGATCTTAAAAGAGTTGGACGGGAGAGTGGTGTCTTGTCTGGTGGACAAGAACCGGACAAAAAACTAGACTGGATGTACAAAAGTAAGTCAATATTTTGTTGCGATTTAATTTTTCTATAAACATACACTTGTTTGCAGGTACACATGAACTCATAAATAGAGAAGAATATCTATTAGGCCGTAAGATTGATAAGTCATTCGAAATTCTTCAAGCGGAGGAACTGCAAAAGGAGAAGAGCAATCTGGTTGGAGTGAAACAACCATTGAATCATGTGGAACACGAATGTGTTCCATTCTCTATCAGAGCTTACAAAAATATACAAAGTACTGAGCAGGTTGACCTACAGCGAAAATTCATGGAGGATCCTTTAATGTTGATCAAACAACGTGAAATGGAAACCCGACGGAAAATACTTGAAAATCCGGTCAAATTAAAAGAGCTGCACAAGATTTTGAAAACTGATATAAAACTGAAAAAAGAAGCCAAGAAATCGAAAAAGTCCAAGAAAAGCAAAAAGTCGAAAAAGAAACACAAGAAGAGAAGTAAATCGTCCAGTAGTTCCAGTTCATCTGAGGATGAGTCCAATAGTGATAGCGATTCCGACATTGATAGTAAGTTGGCCAAAAAACTAAAAGTTGGCTTACTCGATGAAAAGGATTTTCTAGAGAAGGGAATGAATCTAGATAAGATTTTGGATTCAAAATATGAAAAAATTTCACAGGAGTTAGACAAAGCGGCTAAATCAAAAAGTAAATCCAAGAAGAAAAAGAAGGATAAATATAGCTCAGACAGTGATGAAGATGATTTTAAAAACGAAAGACATAAAGATAGAAGGATAGGGCACGTGGCAGAGTATTATAATAGAAAAGAAGGTAAATCTGAGTCAGGTGCAGGACGTCGTGCTTCTCCCAAGAAATCATCGCATAAAAATAGTTATGTTGATAGGGACAGATCGCGCTCGAAATCAAGACACCGAAATAATAGAAGATCTAGATCAAATTCTAGGGACAGAAATTCAAAAAGAAACAGTAATTGGGAGAGTAAATCATCTTCAAGTTCTAACAGAAGAAGATCGAGATCATATGATAAGCAAGGAAAAGGATCTGATTCTGTGGAAAGACCAAATCGTAATAGAGGTAAAAGGGAAGATAGTTCTATTTCTCCATACAGTAAACGAAAAAGTAGATCACGATCTTCAGATAATTCAAATCGTAACAGAACATCATATAAGGCAAGATCACGATCAACTTCACCCTCCTCTAAGAGAGGCAAACATTTATTACAACGACCACGAAAATCTCCGCCTAGATCACGATCGCCACGTTTATCACCTAGGAAAGTATCACCCACATCATCCCAACGCCAACCTGGCCGCTTAACAGAGAAAGAAAAACAAGAGCGATTGAAAGAAATGATGTCAAATGCCGAATGGCGTGAAAAAGAAAGAACACATATAGTTCAAAAGCATCGTGAAGATTACGCCCGCGAAGAAGAACAACATAAAAAAAGAGAATTTGATAAGGATTTCTTAAACAAAGAAGTTAAGAAAGCCATTGCTAATCAGACATCAGTTGGTTCTCGTTTGAGAGCCAATTTAAATAACATCCAACGAACTTCGTCCTCTATGAATGACAATTTTATTAAAAAATAATAAAAAAAAAACTAAATATTGGTTGTTGTAGGTTTTATTTAAACATTTATTCAACAACTAATAGTTCATATATTAACTTACATATGTATATGTATGCGTGTATGTGTATAAACGCTGGTTTCAGCGTTAATGCGGCGACTTATATGCCGTCAAACACAATGTATCATTTCAATGTCAGCATTTTAGCTAAACTATGTGCTTTCTTCTACTTCTTATGAACTTTCTTTAGATCAATTACAAACGTTTAAGCATTACTCAAAGCAGCAACACCTGGCAGTGTTTTGCCCTCCAACAATTCCAATGATGCACCACCGCCAGTGGAAACATGTGAAACTTGAGATTCCGTGTTCCACTTGGCACAGCAAGAGGCAGTATCACCTCCGCCAATGATTGATACGCAGCCATTCTTGGTGGCAGCTACAACAGCATCCATAACAGCTTTGGTACCGTTTGCGAAATTGGGGAATTCAAAAACACCTGGAGGTCCGTTCCATACAATGATCTTAGCACGTGCAATTGGTTCGGCAAAAGCGGCTCTGGTTTTAGGTCCAACATCCAAACCCATGTGTCCATCGGGAATGCCACTTTCCACTGTAGCTTCGCTAACAGCAGCATCTTCGGCAAATTTATCGCCACAAACAAAATCGACAGGCAAATGAAGTTGAACATTGTTCTTCTTTGCTTTCTCAACGAGATTTTGTACAATTTTAGATCCCTCTTCGTCAAACAAGGAGGAACCAATTTTCATGTTGTTTAATACTTTCAAGAAAGTGAAGGCCATACCACCGCCAATAATCATCTCGTTTACCTTATCCAAGAGATTTTCAATCAATTGGATCTTATCGGCAACCTTGGCGCCGCCAAGAATGGCCAGGAAAGGACGGGGTGGGTTATCCAAAGCTTGTGAGAAGTATTTCAACTCCTTGTTTAGCAACAAACCGGCAGCACGCTTTTCAAAACCTTCACCCATCATAGAACTGTGGGCGCGGTGGGCAGTACCAAAAGCATCGTTAACATAAACATCACCCAACTTGGCCAAACTTTCTCGGAAAGCTTTAACTTTGGCTGGATCAGCCTTAACTTTGGCTCCGGTGGCATCTACACCCTTGCCTTCCTCTTCCACATAAAAGCGGACATTCTCCAACAAAATTACACTACCTTCGGGAGGATTTTTGCACTTTTCCTCTACTTCGGGACCAACGCAATCGTTTAGGAATGTAACATCCTT
This sequence comes from Musca autumnalis, assembly GCF_047663935.1. NCBI lineage: Eukaryota > Metazoa > Arthropoda > Insecta > Diptera > Muscidae > Musca > Musca autumnalis. The sequence continues at coordinate 119,120,213 of NW_027411755.1, read as the reverse complement.
GCCCAACAACTTCTTCAATTCCTCTGCTACGGGGGCCATGGTATACTCGGGATTTTTGTTGCCATCTGGACGTCCCAGATGAGACATCATAATGACGGCTTTAGCATTTTTGGAGAATGCATATTTCACACTATCCAAGGCAGCCACAATACGTTGGTTGCTGGTAATTTTGCCTTCTTTAATGGGGACATTGAAATCCACTCTGAAATGATTTTGTTTTATTTTTGAACACTATATAATTTGAAAAATTCTTATTATTACCTCATCAAAACTCTCTTTCCAGCCAAGTCCAAATTTTCAATGCTTAGCTTGTTCAGTGCCATTTTGAATAGTCTGTGTATACGGTTGAAGAGTTTGGAATCAATAGATTACGTCTTCGTAGGAAACAAAACAGGACCTGACTTCTACCCTTAAAAACTGCAAATTCAACGGCTGAATGTCAAGTGAAGGTCAGTTCAATCAAGACCAGTGATGTCTACTTTCGGAAAAACATGTTACATTTCCATTGTATATAATTATAAGGTACTTTCACATCTAATGATTTGTTGAACAAAATATGTCCAACAAAAAAATTGGAAGTAGTGCAATGTGGAGTCATGATTCCACTAGTCCCGGTCCACACTGAATCGATTTCAGCTGATGGTAACATAAGGTGTCAACTGCATTGAATTGATGTCAAATTTTGACATCTTATGTTACCAACAGTTGCCGATGCGGCTACCTGTGTATTTGTACCATGGACAGCATGCACTTCATATGGGAACAGTTTACAATTTTTGCTACTTTTGCCGGTTTTACCATTTTCAAAAGTAAAGGAACAGACCAATAGTGGTCACACTATAGCTTTGTTCCCGTACTTTTTAATAGTAAAACTCGTAAAAGAGAAAAAGAGAGAAAAATTGTTGTTACACAAAAGTTTTTTTCAAAAAGTTCGGGAACGCAAAAATGGAAAAAACGTCAAAAAAGCTGGAACAAATGTCAAAGTCGGCGTACCAGCCAATCAGACGCCGGCATCCATGTTACTATTTTTTACACGCTCAAATTTGTCGAGTAAAAAGTTTTTAAAGAGAGCGTGATTCATCGCCATTTTTGTTCAAAGAGAAGTTAACATTTTACAACTTTTTTGTGTACGGGAACGGGTTTTCGGATAAAATGTGTAAAAGTCGTAAAAATTGTAAAAACTTTTTAGTTCTGGAACAAAGCATATGTGTCATGGTGGAATAAGAAGGTGTTACATCAAATCATACCAAACGTCAAAATTGTTCACAATAACACATTACTGTGAATTGCTTGTTTACCTTCTGTGTGTGTTTTTATTCACAATAATGCATTTTGACAACTAGCGTGATAATCAGCTGTTTTTCCCGTTGTACCTGTATCATGATGAAATTATAAGGTGGCGTAAAACTGCCAGCTGATTGGTTTCAATCTGTCAAATGTTTTGTTATAGTGAATAAATTGTATGAAAACGTAAACAAACATGTTGACATATTGAAGAATTTTCGGCCAAAATAGAGTTGTTGTTGTGCTACTTACGTGACCTGTTAAATAGATATTGACCTGTATTATTGTGCCATGCTATGTGTACAACATTCACAGGTAGCAAATTTGACATCTCATATGACATTGATAGATAGTGTAAACACCCCTTAAAGAAATTTTATGAAATTGCTATAGTGGGGGACTCGATCTAAGACCCGGTCCACACTAGAGTGAATTTCTTTAAAAAATTTCATGAGATTAGACATTCTTAGATAGAGCTCCGCACTACAGCAATTTCATGATTTTACTATACTATGGAAGTCGACATAGAAACGCATAATTTCATACCTTTTTTAATGAAATCACTCTAGTGTGGACCGGGACTAAGAACGCCTAATTTCATGAAATTATTTCACTGAAATCGCTCTAGTGTGGTGGCGAACGAGCGTATAAATTTCTTAGAATTTGCCATGGCGGAATAAAAAGGTGTTACATCAAATCATGGCACAATAATACAGGTACAGCGGAAAAAACAGCTGATCTTCATACCCGTTGTCAAAATGCATTATTGTGAATAAAATCACATACAAAATGTAAACAAGCAATTCACAGTACTGCATTCTTGTGAGCAAATTTGACGTTTTGTATGATTTGATGTAACACATTCTTAAGGCCAGAACAGAATCAATCGTTGCTTGCTTCCCAAATGTCAAAATATAAAGGAATACTAGATGCTTAGTTTACATTTACGAAATCCACTCGATTTCAACTGTCAATTCCTTTACGTATACGTCAAATGAAAACTCACCCGAAATCCATTTGATTTCATTTGACGTTTAAGCAATGGAATTGACAGTTGAAATCGAGTGGATTTCGTAAATGTAAACCAAGCAAGAGCCTCCTAAAGGGGAGGCTCTGGCATTCCTTTATAATTTGCAAAGCAAGCGACGATTGATTCTGTTCTGGCCTTTATTCCACCATGCATCAAATCATTTCAAACGTTAAATTTGGTCACAATAATGTATTATTGTGAATTGCTTGTTTACATTTTGTATTTGTTTTTATTCACAATAATGAATTTTGACAACTAGTGTGATAACCAGCTGTTTTTGCCGCTGTACCTGTAATATTGTGCCATGGTTGGGCGTAAAGCTGGGTACACATTGTCAGTTTTGAATGACAGCTTTGTTGTTGCTTGCTAGTGTGGCCGTTCAATTTTGTCATTCATCATGCAACCACAAAATGTTTTGTGGTTGCTGGAACCTGCGTGAAGTTAGCAACGACAGTTAGCAACGATAACAAAAGTTATCGAAAAAATACAGGGCGACACAGAACGCCCAAAATTTGCATTTAATACGTTTTTTCCAACTGTGGGGACGAAAAATAGCTACGAATATAAAAATTTAATTTATTTATTAATTAAAAAATAAGCTCCAATGTATAAACGTACACAAGAAACTATACATAAAAGGAAAGAAGGAGTCTTCACGAGCATTTTGGCATACTCCATATGTTCCAAGTCAGTTTTTTGTAGAACAAAGTTTCCAATTTTCTGGTTTCCAACTGGTGGTCAGGACAGAAAATTGGCTCTGGAAGCCACAATATAAAAATGTACACAAAAGTCTCAACGGAATATGAAAGAGGGAGACCTTAAGACCATTTTGGCATACTCCATATGTTCCAGGTCAGTTTTTTGTGGAACAAAGTTTCCAATTTTCTGGTTTCCCACAGGTGGTCAGGACAGAAAATTGGCTCTGGAAGCCACAATATAAAAACGTACACAAAAGTCTCAACGGAATATGAAAGAGGGAGTCCTTATGAGCATTTTGGTGTACTCCATATGTTCCAGGTCAGTTTTTTGTGGAACAAAGTTTCCAATTTTCTGGTTTCCAACTGGTGGTCAGAACAGAAAACTGGCTCTGGAAGCCACAATATAAAAACGTACACAAAAGTCTCAACGGAATATGAAAGAGGGAGACCTTAAGACCATTTTGGCATACTCCATATGTTCCAGGTCAGTTTTTTGTGGAACAAAGTTTCCAATTTTCTGGTTTCCAACTGGTGGTCAGAACAGAAAACTGGCTCTGGAAGCCACAATATAAAAACGTACACAAAAGTCTCAACGGAATATGAAAGAGGGAGTCCTTATGAGCATTTTGGCATACTCCATATGTTCCAGGTCAGTTTTTTGTAGAACAAAGTTTCCAATTTTCTGGTTTCCAACTGGTGGTCAGAAAAGAAAACTGGCTCTGGAAGCCACAATATAAAAACGTACACAAAAGTCTCAACGGAATATGAAAGAGGGAGTCCTTATGAGCATTTTGGCATACTCCATATGTTCCAGGTCAGTTTTTTGTGGAACAAAGTTTCCAATTTTCTAGTTTCCAACTGGTGGTCAACACAGAAAATTGGCTCTGGAAGCCACAATATAAAAACGTACACAAAAGTCTCAACGGAATATGAAAGAGGGAGTCCTTATGAGCATTTTGGCATACTCCATATGTTCCAGGTCAGTTTTTTGTGGAACAAAGTTGTTATGTCAACCGGTCGGCGTAACAAAAGCGTACGACCGCTTTCATTTAATGCAAGAAGGGTTAACAATCCCTCTGGCATGCACATTTGATTTGACGTTTATCTTTTTCTTCCTTTCGTGCACATTATTAATGTGCACAAAACTGCAAAAGCCGGCCATTTTGAACATCGAACAACAAGCTCGATGCATTTCATATTTTTTGCAAATCATTGCATTTTATTCCTTGAAGAGACAACATCGGCGGCCATTAAACACCAAAGTGTATTTTAAGAGTAACACGTGAGAGAATAACAGAAAGCAAATTATAAAAGTGCCGCACAAATAAATTAATAAGAACGACGTTCCTATTGGAAAAATCCTTCCAACCACGCATAACTAAACAGCAAGAAAGATTTCTCTCACAACGCAAAATCTTGGTGGATTGTCTTCGAGTTTTAGACGTGGATACCCCGACACCCCAGCACTGTTCCCCTCTCCATCAATAAAAGAGTTCGTACAAAACCATCATTCCATTAATGACAGTGGAATTTTCTCAAAAATTGTGGAGTCGTGTTTTTTTTTGGCAAATTATTTGGATTCGTGGCTGTTATACCAATAACCACTACATTATTGCACCACACGGGGGTACAGTCATGCGGGGGTATCTCGTCCTGTCTTTTTAGGGAAATAATTGAAATTCCTAACTTCTGGTCACCAAATGAATAATTATTTGCCCGCCTTGATACACCGAGCAGTTTAATTGGTTGCCATCCAAATTGCTACTCAACCCCTGAGTTGCCGTCATCAGTATTCCCTGAGGGGACATGAACGAAGATTACTCAACCAACCCTGAGCAAACTTGCCATCCAGAGAATGAACAGATATACCTGAACTACTACGTCCTCAAGATTGCCTGTCACCACCAGAACCTAACCTGCAACAGTTGCAGCCATATATATAACTCAGACAACAGGAAATCAAATTCCAGATAAGTATCAAGAAAAGAAATTAGCACTTGTTAAGATATTTCCTTTTGTGTTCATCGCTCCGTTGAGTAAGTACGATCAGGGTAAATCATACCCTTTAGTATCCGTTTTTCTCCATCACAGAGGGGGGAAAACGTGAACTAAATATTTTAACATCCGTCGACGGTCAGCCGATTAAGTTTCTTTTCTTGATTAAAGGAATTAGATATCAGAGTTTGAATAGCTCCCCATCCATACCCCTATCCATAACCACGTAACAGTCAACCACTTTACATGCACACTTTTGGTGCGTTTATGTAATGTGCACGTTGCAAAACGGTACGTCACCGCGTGGATGTAATGGATAATGGTCTAAAGTCAGGTTTTAATTAGCTACAAGAACCACTAGTGGTACATAAGTATACCTTTAGGGCAATATCTGCCTTTTTGAATCATTTCTAAATTTACCATTGACTTTCGGCTATTCATTCAACTTAATTTTTTTTTGGCTTCCCGTCAAAATTCAGATTTTGATAAATTGTTCGTTTATTGCACCACGCGGGGATACCGTTTCAAGGTGCACACTGTAGCACAAATCAAGTCATTTTCTATTGTTTTTTTTTTGTGGCAGTAATGCCTAATGTATAATACAATTGTTGAAACGTAATCGTTATTATTATAAATATTTATAAATTATATATATTTATAAATATTGTAAATATTATCAGCTTAAATAAGCTAAAACAAATTTCATTTTGTTAAGGCTAACCCCATATTTTATGTCATCAAATATTGGAATTCATCATTGTGAATTATTATTTTATCATCGATTGAGCTCAATAGAAAGATAAACCACATTATTAGTGATTCAATACCACTTGCATATTTGCATTGAAATTTGGGGATAGTCATACCTAATGCGTATACCCTCCTATCTTTGAATTTAACCCCCCCTTTCACTATAACCATAAACATTATTTTTACTTGAATTAATAGAAGAATCAGTTAAGCAAAGCATATATATAAACATTTCTAAATTCAAAAGTTATTTCCAAATATTTATCCCATGGATAAATTTAACATTTATAATATTGTTTACATCTTTTATTTTTCTTGAATTTATGGATGGCTTTCGAGCGTTCTGAAATAAAGTGTGTTATGTACATCTGGATTTGAAATGAATACCATGGAGTAATTTCTTGTATAAGAAGGTAAAGTAATAAGGTAAAAAGGTTCAGTCGAGATATTTATGGGGGTTTGCATGTTCAGTGTGGCCCATATGGGGATTCGTCGGAATCCATTGGGAGGGCAAAAAGGGGACCACTACCACCTGGTGTCCCTACAACCACAGTCATAACCCCGTGCAACGATACACGATTCATTTATGTTTCATTATTCTTTGTGATACAACCAGATTGTTTGTGGATGAGTGAGTATGATGGGCCGAGCCGGAGCGCAATTCAAAAGCGTCATACTCAACACCTTAGATGACCATACGCCGTGATACATATTCTCCAGTCCACATAACAAGATGGCGCCCCAACGTAAAAGGCTTTTGTTTGAGAGGTTTTTGAAGGATGAATGTGTCAATGCACGTTTCCGTTTAAGCTTCCAGACATTAGCATGATCTTTTGTATAGAATGTTTTTTTAGTAATAGACTTGAGCAGTTGCTTTGTATGGCGACTCTCAATAGCTAAACTAACGAATTATTTTTGGCAATATTTCTGGATTTACACCTAACAGAAAATTGTATTTGTTGACTTGGTTGTTTGCGTTTATGGCAAAACCAATATTGCAACAGTATGATTAGATAAATCAAAGATCAAAATTTCAATGTTAGAGATCAAAATACGTAGTCATAGGCGGTTGGCTATTTATGGTTGACGTTCTATTTGCAGTATTTTTGATTTCTATAAAGGTTGTATCACTTTATGAGAGATATAGGACAACAATTAAATTCTGGTTTCACTGTGTATATGCAGTGGTTGTATTAATTTTATTTCGGCTGAAACCTAACCTTTACTTTAACCTTTTTGAACTCTTATGAATACTTATCTTTTGACGTTTTTGTGAAAATAGGTCGAGCTGTAGACAAGTAACTTTTGTGATTACGGAATAGACAATTAAATTGGTTGATGCTTTTTCGGTCCGCGTGAAACATTATCGATTCTTTACATTGTTCCTTTATGTTTTTTGGGTTTTTTTAATTATTGGCGTTGGATCTCGTTAGTTTCTCATTTTAGATAGAAATAGTAAGATATATATTTTTTTGCACTTAAGGGGATTGTCGTTTCGGTCCTATAGATTATTTGCATTGTTTTTTTGCTTGGGTCAAGTATTTCTGAGGGTACTTACCATCTGGATATACCATAGCCTACTTGCAAAGGAAGAATCAATTCTGCTGATTTGTTTTTATAAATATTTCTGGGTTTTTATTGAGAAGTTTTACTCCGAATAAGAGAAACTTTAATTTTTCATTGGTTGGGTTTTTTTTTTTTTTTTTTTTTTGAGATTTGATTATAGAGTTTCGTCGTGGGATGTTTTGAAATTTTTTTCCGATCGTTAGTTTGGATCTGTGGTTCATCAGTTTTAGTCAGTTTTTTTCTCAAAACTTTGTGATAGTAATTTACTATTCACTTTGTTGGAATTTTCTACCGTGGTAGTTACCATTCTATTTCCGATTGCGTGGGGCATAGGGTCGTCGCCCTCAAGACATTTGTTTTTCTCTTTTTGATTAAAAGACTGCAGGAGGGGTTTGATAGGCTCAAACTACTGATTGCTAGTTCTTACTTTTAAAATATATACGCTTTGAGTAGCAATATATTTTTGTTTGTTTTCACGTACACACAGGGTGTACACAGAACTGGACTAACTGTTTCCGAAGATTGGTCTTCAATTCGACTCGAGGTCAGCTGAAGTACCTTAGGGTTGTAGGGGCGGTTAGTCTGGAGAGCCTTCGGACGGCAGCGCTCAACCTTGAGTTGGAGCATTTTCCGTAGGACTGGTTGTTGTCTGGTTGTCGATTTCTCAGTGTATCTTTAGAAAGCCGTTCTATGCTTAACTAAAGATACACTGAAGAGACCTCGAGAAACTCTTAGAGGAAATTCTAACCGGCAACAATCACTCCTACGCTTTGAACAGTTTACCTCATAGAACAATAGGGGTAGGCGAAGAGGACTGAAGAGCCTATCGAAGTCCTATATATATATATATATATATTTTTTTTTTTCACCAGCTAAGACCTTTCTTTTTCTGATTCGAATATTATTCGAATTAATTTTACCCGGACTTACAAACTTTTACCCTGATCTAGCACAGCCTAGATAATCTACTGTCTCAATTTATTCTGTTTTTCAGGATTTTTGAGTTTTTTTTTTCCTTGCTTATGAGAAACTTTGCAGATTTATTGTTTTTTCGGTTCGATCCTTTTTCGAAATACCTGACCTGTTGGAACCATTTAAATTTTCATATTGAGTTTTGTTGCGTATGAGATTTTCTATATTGGACTTTTCGGAACCTTAAGGTAGTAACCGTGATTGACTGTTTCATCTGTATATCTTTGGAATTTTTGTTGAATTTATGGTATCATACCTACCTTTTTGAAAACCTGTCGGTCATTAGAGAAGACATTTTTGGATTTTGAGCTTTTTATTGAAATTTCTTGTTGGACCGAGTAGTACAAGGACATTTTTTTTTTTTTTTGTAACTTTTGTTGATTTGTGGGACATCATGCAGCCTGCTACAGGTGCTAAGCCAAAAACTTACAGCATTATTACCAGGTCGACAAGTCAAGCAGTGGGAGAAGCTGCTGGAACAGAACCAGGTACCGGATCAGGTATCCCAGCTAGCGCTGATGGCAATGATCCGCCTACACCAAACGAATTTGCAAGTCCACCTACTCTTTCGCAAGTAAATGAGCAACCAAGCACAATTACTAGACCTTCTTTTAGCCCTTTGACTATTCGTGGCAATGATGAAGATCAGGTTGATAGGCTTAGTAGCACAGGAGTTCTTGAGGTAGTTCAGTCCGCCTTAGAGGCCACCCAAGCGTCAATGGTTGAAACCATGAAAAAGGAAATGCAGAAAGCGGTTGCTGCTGCAGTTCAAGCTGCTTTTTCTCAATCTTCCGTTCCTCCAGCTAATCCTACTAGCAGACAAGAACCACATTCTCAAAGCATTGATTGGCCCCATGATTTGCCACCACTACAAACCGATACCAGACATGCAGGATCGGGTAGTAGAAACCAGGAAGTTCCAAATCGAAATAGGGAAGATTTTAGTAGGCCCAGGTATCCATATCTCAGTAAGTGGGGCATTAAGTTTGATGCTACCCCAAAGACACCAAATGTCGAAGATTTCATCTTTCGAGTAGAAAGGCTTCGAAATAGTTATGGCTGCCCAGAACAAGAATTGGTTGATGAATTTCATCATTTACTGGAAGGCCGTCCTTGCCAGTGGTACTGGGGTCTGATCCGTCAATATCCAAATTTGAACTGGGAGATGTTAAAGCTGTGTATAGTTAGGGAATTCCAGCGTTTTCAATCAAATCTTGATGTGATGAGGCAAATTATGGACAGAAAGCAGGGTAGGGATGAATCTGCTACTCAATATATAGATGCCATAAATAGTCTGCGTACTCAGTTGAGGGAACCTTTGAAAGATTTTGAAGTTATAGACATCCTCAAAGCGGGATTGAAACCTCGACTTGCTCATTTAACATTTAGTGGCACTTTTTATTCTGTTGAACAATTCCGAAATGAAGTTAGGAAAGCTGAAGAATTTCTTGAAAGGGAATCGTCGTTGAGATTTAGGACTGGCCAACCCTCTCGAATGATAAATGAAATTAACGATTCTGATTTTGATGATTTTGTACATGATGTTGAGGAGCTGAGGCTTCGGCCGAAGGCACCTGGTGTTTCCAAAAATGAGACTTCAAGATGTTGGAATTGCGGTAGCAATGGCCACATTTTTAAGAATTGCACTAGTTCTCATCGTTCAGTCTTTTGTTTCCGTTGTGGATCACCAGGGGTTACTACTCCACAATGCAACCAATGCAAACAAGTTAGTCGTCCTTCTAATCCTTCTAAATCAGAATCCATAGCCACTCAGACTGTGGATTGACTAGCCTCTACTGATGTTTCCATTTCTACAGATCCATTTCTCTCTGATCCATGTAGAGCATTACCCAGACTTTCCAATCAACCGGCTATATCTAAACCAGATTTGGCACTTCCATTCCACATCCGCATGGCTAATTACTTGAAGGCACGAGAACGAATTTTTAATTCTGAGATTTCTATTAAGTCATCTGTTTCCAAAAATATTTTGAAAGCTCGAGAACGTTATCGGCTTAGACGTTTAAAGCGATTGTCTGTTTCTTCTGCGAATTTTTCTGATTTCAAGACCGATGACCCCCGACCGTTTCGAGAAGTGTTGATAAACGGCATAGCAGTTTTGGCTTTGTTTGACAGCGGTGCTACCGTCACCTGTCTCGGCAAAGATTGTTTTTCCCTAGTAGAAAGTTTGAAGTTGAATGTTACCCCAGTCTTTAAATGCAGCGTCGGCACAGCTAGCGGTCAGCGTATCCATTGTAAAGGCAAAGTTAGAGTTGAACTGTCTTATGATGGCCAAACAAATACCATGGATGTTTATCTGATCCCTGGTTTAGAAAACGCGATGTACTGCGGCGTTGATTTTTGGAAAATATTTCGTATAGCACCCAAACTTGTTAGTAGTATTGAACTCCGTAATAATACTGATTCGGATATGCACATATTGTCACCAGACCAAATTGAAGCACTTGAGAAAGCAAAAGAAAGTTTCAGGGATTCTGGAAAATACGGTCTTGGGAAGACAAGCATTGAGGAACACGTTATTGATACGGGCAACGCGGTTCCTGTTAAGCAGCGCCATTACCCGGTGTCTCCTGCCGTGGAGTCCTTAATATATCAGGAACTAGACAGGATGTTAAGCTTAGGCGTTATCGAGGTCAGTACCAGCCCCTGGAATTCCCCGGTCACTTTAGTTCGCCGAGGGGAAAAGAACAGGCTTTGTTTAGACGCGCGCAAGCTTAATGAAGTCACTGTCAAAGACGCGTACCCCTTGCCATTTATCGATGCTCTGCTTGGTAGACTTCAGGATACTTATTATATCTCCAGCATCGATCTCAAGGATGCGTTCTGGCAGGTTCCCCTAGCGATTGAAAGCCGTCCGAAGACTGCGTTCACAGTACCGGGGAGACCACATTATCAATTTACCGTCATGCCGTTTGGGTTGTGCAACGCGGCCCAACGGTTATGTCGGTTAATGGATAAAGTGATCTCACCGGAACTGAAGAACAAAGTCTTCGTATACCTTGACGACTTATTGGTGGTCTCACCAGATTTCGAGTCGCATGTCGCACTCCTTCGCAAGGTAGGTGAACTATTGTCTGGGGCGAACCTGACCATTAACTTGAGCAAATCGAAATTCTGTCGTCGCGAGCTAAGGTACCTGGGGTACATTGTAGGGGAGGGGAAGTTGAAGCCGGACCCAACAAAAATCAATTCAATAACTGATATTGCCATTCCCAAAAACACCCGTGAGGTACGCCGATTCCTTGGCATGGCATCGTGGTTTAGGCGCTTCATTAGAAATTACGCAGAAATAACAGCTCCAATCACGAACACTTTGAAGAAGGGCAAGACCTTTTCTTTTGACGCTACCGCCATTGAAGCTTTTAATAAGCTCAAACTAGCTCTGACTACTAGCCCCGTTCTTAGTCATCCGGTTTTCGACAAACGGTTTTACGTCCAATGCGACGCCTCCAACCTCGGCATCGGTGCGGTCTTGTACCAATTAGACGCTGCAGGTCTGGAACGCCCCATTGCATTTCATTCCGCTCAGTTGTCCAAAGCTGAACAGAATTACAGCGTTACTGAGCGGGAGTGCTTGGCCGTTATTAGTGCTATAAAGAAGTTCCGACCCTTTATAGAACTCATGCCCTTCACGGTAGTAACGGACCATAGTGCTTTGAAGTGGTTAATGGGGCAGAAGGACCTCAGTGGTCGGTTGGCAAGGTGGAGCCTCAAACTCCAAGCCTTTAATTTCGATATTCAGCATCGCAAAGGCTCCCAAAATGTTGTCGCTGACACATTATCCAGACTGCATGCTGATGAGATAAATATGTTTGCTGATGAGAAGCCGTTGATAGACTTAGAATCGCCCGAGTTTAGAAGCGAGGAATACACGCAGCTAGTAGAAATGGTAAATGAGAATCACGAGAGTCTTCCGGACTTGAAAATTTCAGACGGTTTCGTTTATAAGAAAACTGTTCCTTCCGATGGAACACCAGTTCATGAAAATTTTGTATGGAAACTCTGGGTTCCCTCAGGTTTAACACAGGCACTTATAGAGAATGCTCACTCGTCTTCGGTAAAAAGTCATTGTGGTATCGGACGAACATTAGCAGCGATTAGGCAATATTTTTACTGGCCCAAAATGGCCAAACAAATTCGCGATGTTATTAATTTATGCATATTGTGTAAAGAAACCAAGGCCCCGAATAAGATTTTACGCCCGAAGATGGGGAACGAGACAATCACGCACAGACCTTGGCAGAAAATCTTCATAGATTTTATTGGACCCTTCCCGAGGTCCAAATCCGGAAACACTTACGTACTAATCGTTCTTGATCACTTGACAAAATATATTCTTTTAAAGCCACTGGCCCGTGCAAATTCGAGAAGTGTCATTAAGTTTTTGGAAACCGAAGTTTTTCACAAGTTTGGGGTACCCCAAACAGTACACTCGGACAACGGAAAACAGTTCACATCTGTAGAGTTCACTTCATTTTTGAGTAAATACGGTTGTGCCCAAATTCGTAACGCGGTATACTCGCCACAGGCGAATGCATCCGAGAGGGTCAATCGGACGATAATCGCGGCGATAAGGGCATACGTTTCCGAAGAGCAAACCGATTGGGACAGATATTTATCTGCCATAGAATGTTCTATCCGATCTACGGTGCACACGTCCACCGGATGTTCACCGTATTTTGCATTATTCGGGACACATATGATCACACACGGCAGCGCGTATAAATTATCACACGAACTCGGTATATTAGAAGATGGCACTGTAGACGTTATCCCGAAACACGATTTCCTTAACATAGTTCGATCGTCGATTAAAGAAAAACTTCACGATTCATACGAAAAGGCGGCCGCGCGGTACAATATTAGATCACGTGAAGTAACGTATAAACCGGGACAGGAAATACTACGTCGGAACTTTGTATTGAGTGATGCTGCCCGCCATATTAATTCGAAACTCTGTCGAAAATTCGTCAAGTGTAGAGTTGTCAAAAAGGTAGGGACTTCACTCTACGAAATTGAAGACATGCAAGGCAGGAATATAGGGATCTATCACTCTAAAGATTTGCAGCATATGGTCCCAATTAAGTAGAGGCCCGGCTTTAAAAAAAGAATTGTTCTTGTTTGATCTCAGGGTCGCAGTTCTTCCCCCCGTTCACTAATGGTTGACTTCCCGAATCAGTATGGCTCCGGCAGGCCTATGCCAACATGTTCGGGTTTGTTATGTCAACCGGTCGGCGTAACAAAAGCGTACGACCGCTTTCATTTAATGCAAGAAGGGTTAACAATCCCTCTGGCATGCACATTTGATTTGACGTTTATCTTTTTCTTCCTTTCGTGCACATTAGTCGATGGTCAGACTAGCAAGGTTTCTCGAAACCAATTTCGTTAAAGTTTCTTTTAAAGTTTCGTTTGTGTCCACACACGTTAACGTGAAATTTAAGATTTTTGCGTGTCCTCTTTATTCTACCATTCGCGTTTGTTGTGCTTCTCATACCAATAAAAACAAAAAAGACATAAATAAACCAAAAAACAACACAAAATTATTAACATTAATAATTAAATTAATATTAATATTTAAATTTTCACTATTTCATTAATTAAATGTTTTTATTAAATCTTTTTATGTTTGTTTTGTTGTTAACGTTTGTTTGAGAAAATAAAAATGAAAGAAAATGGAAGATAAAATCTTGCAACGAAAAACAAGAAGAGGCAACATAACAAACACAGAAAACCATGTACATGGATTTCACTACTTCATACCCCTCGCCTATAAACTTGACGTCGCCATGTTGAAATCGTGCTAGTCTGACCATCGACTTATTAATGTGCACAAAACTGCAAAAGCCGGCCATTTTGAACATCGAACAACAAGCTCGATGCATTTCATATTTTTTGCAAATCATTGCATTTTATTCCTTGAAGAGACAACATCGGCGGCCATTAAACACCAAAGTGTATTTTAAGAGTAACACGTGAGAGAATAACAGAAAGCAAATTATAAAAGTGCCGCACAAATAAATTAATAAGAACGACGTTCCTATTGGAAAAATCCTTCCAACCACGCATAACTAAACAGCAAGAAAGATTTCTCTCACAACGCAAAATCTTGGTGGATTGTCTTCGAGTTTTAGACGTGGATACCCCGACACCCCAGCACTGTTCCCCTCTCCATCAATAAAAGAGTTCGTACAAAACCATCATTCCATTAATGACAGTGGAATTTTCTCAAAAATTGTGGAGTCGTGTTTTTTTTTGGCAAATTATTTGGATTCGTGGCTGTTATACCAATAACCACTACATTATTGCACCACACGGGGGTACAGTCATGCGGGGGTATCTCGTCCTGTCTTTTTAGGGAAATAATTGAAATTCCTAACTTCTGGTCACCAAATGAATAATTATTTGCCCGCCTTGATACACCGAGCAGTTTAATTGGTTGCCATCCAAATTGCTACTCAACCCCTGAGTTGCCGTCATCAGTATTCCCTGAGGGGACATGAACGAAGATTACTCAACCAACCCTGAGCAAACTTGCCATCCAGAGAATGAACAGATATACCTGAACTACTACGTCCTCAAGATTGCCTGTCACCACCAGAACCTAACCTGCAACAGTTGCAGCCATATATATAACTCAGACAACAGGAAATCAAATTCCAGATAAGTATCAAGAAAAGAAATTAGCACTTGTTAAGATATTTCCTTTTGTGTTCATCGCTCCGTTGAGTAAGTACGATCAGGGTAAATCATACCCTTTAGTATCCGTTTTTCTCCATCACAGAGGGGGGAAAACGTGAACTAAATATTTTAACATCCGTCGACGGTCAGCCGATTAAGTTTCTTTTCTTGATTAAAGGAATTAGATATCAGAGTTTGAATAGCTCCCCATCCATACCCCTATCCATAACCACGTAACAGTCAACCACTTTACATGCACACTTTTGGTGCGTTTATGTAATGTGCACGTTGCAAAACGGTACGTCACCGCGTGGATGTAATGGATAATGGTCTAAAGTCAGGTTTTAATTAGCTACAAGAACCACTAGTGGTACATAAGTATACCTTTAGGGCAATATCTGCCTTTTTGAATCATTTCTAAATTTACCATTGACTTTCGGCTATTCATTCAACTTAATTTTTTTTTTGGCTTCCCGTCAAAATTCAGATTTTGATAAATTGTTCGTTTATTGCACCACGCGGGGATACCGTTTCAAGGTGCACACTGTAGCACAAATCAAGTCATTTTCTATTGTTTTTTTTTTTTTGTGGCAGTAATGCCTAATGTATAATACAATTGTTGAAACGTAATCGTTATTATTATAAATATTTATAAATTATATATATTTATAAATATTGTAAATATTATCAGCTTAAATAAGCTAAAACAAATTTCATTTTGTTAAGGCTAACCCCATATTTTATGTCATCAAATATTGGAATTCATCATTGTGAATTATTATTTTATCATCGATTGAGCTCAATAGAAAGATAAACCACATTATTAGTGATTCAATACCACTTGCATATTTGCATTGAAATTTGGGGATAGTCATACCTAATGCGTATACCCTCCTATCTTTGAATTTAACCCCCCCTTTCACTATAACCATAAACATTATTTTTACTTGAATTAATAGAAGAATCAGTTAAGCAAAGCATATATATAAACATTTCTAAATTCAAAAGTTATTTCCAAATATTTATCCCATGGATAAATTTAACATTTATAATATTGTTTACATCTTTTATTTTTCTTGAATTTATGGATGGCTTTCGAGCGTTCTGAAATAAAGTGTGTTATGTACATCTGGATTTGAAATGAATACCATGGAGTAATTTCTTGTATAAGAAGGTAAAGTAATAAGGTAAAAAGGTTCAGTCGAGATATTTATGGGGGTTTGCATGTTCAGTGTGGCCCATATGGGGATTCGTCGGAATCCATTGGGAGGGCAAAAAGGGGACCACTACCACCTGGTGTCCCTACAACCACAGTCATAACCCCGTGCAACGATACACGATTCATTTATGTTTCATTATTCTGTGTTATACAACCAGATTGTTTGTGGATGAGTGAGTATGATGGGCCGAGCCGGAGCGCAATTCAAAAGCGTCATACTCAACACCTTAGATGACCATACGCCGTGATACATATTCTCCAGTCCACATAACAAGATGGCGCCCCAACGTAAAAGGCTTTTGTTTGAGAGGTTTTTGAAGGATGAATGTGTCAATGCACGTTTCCGTTTAAGCTTCCAGACATTAGCATGATCTTTTGTATAGAATGTTTTTTTAGTAATAGACTTGAGCAGTTGCTTTGTATGGCGACTCTCAATAGCTAAACTAACGAATTATTTTTGGCAATATTTCTGGATTTACACCTAACAGAAAATTGTATTTGTTGACTTGGTTGTTTGCGTTTATGGCAAAACCAATATTGCAACAGTATGATTAGATAAATCAAAGATCAAAATTTCAATGTTAGAGATCAAAATACGTAGTCATAGGCGGTTGGCTATTTATGGTTGACGTTCTATTTGCAGTATTTTTGATTTCTATAAAGGTTGTATCACTTTATGAGAGATATAGGACAACAATTAAATTCTGGTTTCACTGTGTATATGCAGTGGTTGTATTAATTTTATTTCGGCTGAAACCTAACCTTTACTTTAACCTTTTTGAACTCTTATGAATACTTATCTTTTGACGTTTTTGTGAAAATAGGTCGAGCTGTAGACAAGTAACTTTTGTGATTACGGAATAGACAATTAAATTGGTTGATGCTTTTTCGGTCCGCGTGAAACATTATCGATTCTTTACATTGTTCCTTTATGTTTTTTGGGTTTTTTTAATTATTGGCGTTGGATCTCGTTAGTTTCTACTTTTAGATAGAAATAGTAAGATATATATTTTTTTGCACTTAAGGGGATTGTCGTTTCGGTCCTATAGATTATTTGCATTGTTTTTTTGCTTGGGTCAAGTATTTCTGAGGGTACTTACCATCTGGATATACCATAGCCTACTTGCAAAGGAAGAATCAATTCTGCTGATTTGTTTTTATAAATATTTCTGGGTTTTTATTGAGAAGTTTTACTCCGAATAAGAGAAACTTTAATTTTTCATTGGTTGGGTTTTTTTTTTTTTTTTTTTTTTTGAGATTTGATTATAGAGTTTCGTCGTGGGATGTTTTGAAATTTTTTTCCGATCGTTAGTTTGGATCTGTGGTTCATCAGTTTTAGTCAGTTTTTTTCTCAAAACTTTGTGATAGTAATTTACTATTCACTTTGTTGGAATTTTCTACCGTGGTAGTTACCATTCTATTTCCGATTGCGTGGGGCATAGGGTCGTCGCCCTCAAGACATTTGTTTTTCTCTTTTTGATTAAAAGACTGCAGGAGGGGTTTGATAGGCTCAAACTACTGATTGCTAGTTCTTACTTTTAAAATATATACGCTTTGAGTAGCAATATATTTTTGTTTGTTTTCACGTACACACAGGGTGTACACAGAACTGGACTAACTGTTTCCGAAGATTGGTCTTCAATTCGACTCGAGGTCAGCTGAAGTACCTTAGGGTTGTAGGGGCGGTTAGTCTGGAGAGCCTTCGGACGGCAGCGCTCAACCTTGAGTTGGAGCATTTTCCGTAGGACTGGTTGTTGTCTGGTTGTCGATTTCTCAGTGTATCTTTAGAAAGCCGTTCTATGCTTAACTAAAGATACACTGAAGAGACCTCGAGAAACTCTTAGAGGAAATTCTAACCGGCAACAATCACTCCTACGCTTTGAACAGTTTACCTCATAGAACAATAGGGGTAGGCGAAGAGGACTGAAGAGCCTATCGAAGTCCTATATATATATATATATTTTTTTTTTTCACCAGCTAAGACCTTTCTTTTTCTGATTCGAATATTATTCGAATTAATTTTACCCGGACTTACAAACTTTTACCCTGATCTAGCACAGCCTAGATAATCTACTGTCTCAATTTATTCTGTTTTTCAGGATTTTTGAGTTTTTTTTTTTTCCTTGCTTATGAGAAACTTTGCAGATTTATTGTTTTTTCGGTTCGATCCTTTTTCGAAATACCTGACCTGTTGGAACCATTTAAATTTTCATATTGAGTTTTGTTGCGTATGAGATTTTCTATATTGGACTTTTCGGAACCTTAAGGTAGTAACCGTGATTGACTGTTTCATCTGTATATCTTTGGAATTTTTGTTGAATTTATGGTATCATACCTACCTTTTTGAAAACCTGTCGGTCATTAGAGAAGACATTTTTGGATTTTGAGCTTTTTATTGAAATTTCTTGTTGGACCGAGTAGTACAAGGACATTTTTTTTTTTTTTTTTGTAACTTTTGTTGATTTGTGGGACATCATGCAGCCTGCTACAGGTGCTAAGCCAAAAACTTACAGCATTATTACCAGGTCGACAAGTCAAGCAGTGGGAGAAGCTGCTGGAACAGAACCAGGTACCGGATCAGGTATCCCAGCTAGCGCTGATGGCAATGATCCGCCTACACCAAACGAATTTGCAAGTCCACCTACTCTTTCGCAAGTAAATGAGCAACCAAGCACAATTACTAGACCTTCTTTTAGCCCTTTGACTATTCGTGGCAATGATGAAGATCAGGTTGATAGGCTTAGTAGCACAGGAGTTCTTGAGGTAGTTCAGTCCGCCTTAGAGGCCACCCAAGCGTCAATGGTTGAAACCATGAAAAAGGAAATGCAGAAAGCGGTTGCTGCTGCAGTTCAAGCTGCTTTTTCTCAATCTTCCGTTCCTCCAGCTAATCCTACTAGCAGACAAGAACCACATTCTCAAAGCATTGATTGGCCCCATGATTTGCCACCACTACAAACCGATACCAGACATGCAGGATCGGGTAGTAGAAACCAGGAAGTTCCAAATCGAAATAGGGAAGATTTTAGTAGGCCCAGGTATCCATATCTCAGTAAGTGGGGCATTAAGTTTGATGCTACCCCAAAGACACCAAATGTCGAAGATTTCATCTTTCGAGTAGAAAGGCTTCGAAATAGTTATGGCTGCCCAGAACAAGAATTGGTTGATGAATTTCATCATTTACTGGAAGGCCGTCCTTGCCAGTGGTACTGGGGTCTGATCCGTCAATATCCAAATTTGAACTGGGAGATGTTAAAGCTGTGTATAGTTAGGGAATTCCAGCGTTTTCAATCAAATCTTGATGTGATGAGGCAAATTATGGACAGAAAGCAGGGTAGGGATGAATCTGCTACTCAATATATAGATGCCATAAATAGTCTGCGTACTCAGTTGAGGGAACCTTTGAAAGATTTTGAAGTTATAGACATCCTCAAAGCGGGATTGAAACCTCGACTTGCTCATTTAACATTTAGTGGCACTTTTTATTCTGTTGAACAATTCCGAAATGAAGTTAGGAAAGCTGAAGAATTTCTTGAAAGGGAATCGTCGTTGAGATTTAGGACTGGCCAACCCTCTCGAATGATAAATGAAATTAACGATTCTGATTTTGATGATTTTGTACATGATGTTGAGGAGCTGAGGCTTCGGCCGAAGGCACCTGGTGTTTCCAAAAATGAGACTTCAAGATGTTGGAATTGCGGTAGCAATGGCCACATTTTTAAGAATTGCACTAGTTCTCATCGTTCAGTCTTTTGTTTCCGTTGTGGATCACCAGGGGTTACTACTCCACAATGCAACCAATGCAAACAAGTTAGTCGTCCTTCTAATCCTTCTAAATCAGAATCCATAGCTACTCAGACTGTGGATTGACTAGCCTCTACTGATGTTTCCATTTCTACAGATCCATTTCTCTCTGATCCATGTAGAGCATTACCCAGACTTTCCAATCAACCGGCTATATCTAAACCAGATTTGGCACTTCCATTCCACATCCGCATGGCTAATTACTTGAAGGCACGAGAACGAATTTTTAATTCTGAGATTTCTATTAAGTCATCTGTTTCCAAAAATATTTTGAAAGCTCGAGAACGTTATCGGCTTAGACGTTTAAAGCGATTGTCTGTTTCTTCTGCGAATTTTTCTGATTTCAAGACCAATGACCCCCGACCGTTTCGAGAAGTGTTGATAAACGGCATAGCAGTTTTGGCTTTGTTTGACAGCGGTGCTACCGTCACCTGTCTCGGCAAAGATTGTTTTTCCCTAGTAGAAAGTTTGAAGTTGAATGTTACCCCAGTCTTTAAATGCAGCGTCGGCACAGCTAGCGGTCAGCGTATCCATTGTAAAGGCAAAGTTAGAGTTGAACTGTCTTATGATGGCCAAACAAATACCATGGATGTTTATCTGATCCCTGGTTTAGAAAACGCGATGTACTGCGGCGTTGATTTTTGGAAAATATTTCGTATAGCACCCAAACTTGTTAGTAGTATTGAACTCCGTAATAATACTGATTCGGATATGCACATATTGTCACCAGACCAAATTGAAGCACTTGAGAAAGCAAAAGAAAGTTTCAGGGATTCTGGAAAATACGGTCTTGGGAAGACAAGCATTGAGGAACACGTTATTGATACGGGCAACGCGGTTCCTGTTAAGCAGCGCCATTACCCGGTGTCTCCTGCCGTGGAGTCCTTAATATATCAGGAACTAGACAGGATGTTAAGCTTAGGCGTTATCGAGGTCAGTACCAGCCCCTGGAATTCCCCGGTCACTTTAGTTCGCCGAGGGGAAAAGAACAGGCTTTGTTTAGACGCGCGCAAGCTTAATGAAGTCACTGTCAAAGACGCGTACCCCTTGCCATTTATCGATGCTCTGCTTGGTAGACTTCAGGATACTTATTATATCTCCAGCATCGATCTCAAGGATGCGTTCTGGCAGGTTCCCCTAGCGATTGAAAGCCGTCCGAAGACTGCGTTCACAGTACCGGGGAGACCACATTATCAATTTACCGTCATGCCGTTTGGGTTGTGCAACGCGGCCCAACGGTTATGTCGGTTAATGGATAAAGTGATCTCACCGGAACTGAAGAACAAAGTCTTCGTATACCTTGACGACTTATTGGTGGTCTCACCAGATTTCGAGTCGCATGTCGCACTCCTTCGCAAGGTAGGTGAACTATTGTCTGGGGCGAACCTGACCATTAACTTGAGCAAATCGAAATTCTGTCGTCGCGAGCTAAGGTACCTGGGGTACATTGTAGGGGAGGGGAAGTTGAAGCCGGACCCAACAAAAATCAATTCAATAACTGATATTGCCATTCCCAAAAACACCCGTGAGGTACGCCGATTCCTTGGCATGGCATCGTGGTTTAGGCGCTTCATTAGAAATTACGCAGAAATAACAGCTCCAATCACGAACACTTTGAAGAAGGGCAAGACCTTTTCTTTTGACGCTACCGCCATTGAAGCTTTTAATAAGCTCAAACTAGCTCTGACTACTAGCCCCGTTCTTAGTCATCCGGTTTTCGACAAACGGTTTTACGTCCAATGCGACGCCTCCAACCTCGGCATCGGTGCGGTCTTGTACCAATTAGACGCTGCAGGTCTGGAACGCCCCATTGCATTTCATTCCGCTCAGTTGTCCAAAGCTGAACAGAATTACAGCGTTACTGAGCGGGAGTGCTTGGCCGTTATTAGTGCTATAAAGAAGTTCCGACCCTTTATAGAACTCATGCCCTTCACGGTAGTAACGGACCATAGTGCTTTGAAGTGGTTAATGGGGCAGAAGGACCTCAGTGGTCGGTTGGCAAGGTGGAGCCTCAAACTCCAAGCCTTTAATTTCGATATTCAGCATCGCAAAGGCTCCCAAAATGTTGTCGCTGACACATTATCCAGACTGCATGCTGATGAGATAAATATGTTTGCTGATGAGAAGCCGTTGATAGACTTAGAATCGCCCGAGTTTAGAAGCGAGGAATACACGCAGCTAGTAGAAATGGTAAATGAGAATCACGAGAGTCTTCCGGACTTGAAAATTTCAGACGGTTTCGTTTATAAGAAAACTGTTCCTTCCGATGGAACACCAGTTCATGAAAATTTTGTATGGAAACTCTGGGTTCCCTCAGGTTTAACACAGGCACTTATAGAGAATGCTCACTCGTCTTCGGTAAAAAGTCATTGTGGTATCGGACGAACATTAGCAGCGATTAGGCAATATTTTTACTGGCCCAAAATGGCCAAACAAATTCGCGATGTTATTAATTTATGCATATTGTGTAAAGAAACCAAGGCCCCGAATAAGATTTTACGCCCGAAGATGGGGAACGAGACAATCACGCACAGACCTTGGCAGAAAATCTTCATAGATTTTATTGGACCCTTCCCGAGGTCCAAATCCGGAAACACTTACGTACTAATCGTTCTTGATCACTTGACAAAATATATTCTTTTAAAGCCACTGGCCCGTGCAAATTCGAGAAGTGTCATTAAGTTTTTGGAAACCGAAGTTTTTCACAAGTTTGGGGTACCCCAAACAGTACACTCGGACAACGGAAAACAGTTCACATCTGTAGAGTTCACTTCATTTTTGAGTAAATACGGTTGTGCCCAAATTCGTAACGCGGTATACTCGCCACAGGCGAATGCATCCGAGAGGGTCAATCGGACGATAATCGCGGCGATAAGGGCATACGTTTCCGAAGAGCAAACCGATTGGGACAGATATTTATCTGCCATAGAATGTTCTATCCGATCTACGGTGCACACGTCCACCGGATGTTCACCGTATTTTGCATTATTCGGGACACATATGATCACACACGGCAGCGCGTATAAATTATCACACGAACTCGGTATATTAGAAGATGGCACTGTAGACGTTATCCCGAAACACGATTTCCTTAACATA
Organism: Musca autumnalis; assembly: GCF_047663935.1. Taxonomy (NCBI): domain Eukaryota; kingdom Metazoa; phylum Arthropoda; class Insecta; order Diptera; family Muscidae; genus Musca; species Musca autumnalis. The sequence continues at coordinate 119,097,100 of NW_027411755.1, read as the reverse complement.
GTTCGATCGTCGATTAAAGAAAAACTTCACGATTCATACGAAAAGGCGGCCGCGCGGTACAATATTAGATCACGTGAAGTAACGTATAAACCGGGACAGGAAATACTACGTCGGAACTTTGTATTGAGTGATGCTGCCCGCCATATTAATTCGAAACTCTGTCGAAAATTCGTCAAGTGTAGAGTTGTCAAAAAGGTAGGGACTTCACTCTACGAAATTGAAGACATGCAAGGCAGGAATATAGGGATCTATCACTCTAAAGATTTGCAGCATATGGTCCCAATTAAGTAGAGGCCCGGCTTTAAAAAAAGAATTGTTCTTGTTTGATCTCAGGGTCGCAGTTCTTCCCCCCGTTCACTAATGGTTGACTTCCCGAATCAGTATGGCTCCGGCAGGCCTATGCCAACATGTTCGGGTTTGTTATGTCAACCGGTCGGCGTAACAAAAGCGTACGACCGCTTTCATTTAATGCAAGAAGGGTTAACAATCCCTCTGGCATGCACATTTGATTTGACGTTTATCTTTTTCTTCCTTTCGTGCACATTAGTCGATGGTCAGACTAGCAAGGTTTCTCGAAACCAATTTCGTTAAAGTTTCTTTTAAAGTTTCGTTTGTGTCCACACACGTTAACGTGAAATTTAAGATTTTTGCGTGTCCTCTTTATTCTACCATTCGCGTTTGTTGTGCTTCTCATACCAATAAAAACAAAAAAGACATAAATAAACCAAAAAACAACACAAAATTATTAACATTAATAATTAAATTAATATTAATATTTAAATTTTCACTATTTCATTAATTAAATGTTTTTATTAAATCTTTTTATGTTTGTTTTGTTGTTAACGTTTGTTTGAGAAAATAAAAATGAAAGAAAATGGAAGAAAAAATCTTGCAACGAAAAACAAGAAGAGGCAACATAACAAACACAGAAAACCATGTACATGGATTTCACTACTTCATACCCCTCGCCTATAAACTTGACGTCGCCATGTTGAAATCGTGCTAGTCTGACCATCGACTTATTAATGTGCACAAAACTGCAAAAGCCGGCCATTTTGAACATCGAACAACAAGCTCGATGCATTTCATATTTTTTGCAAATCATTGCATTTTATTCCTTGAAGAGACAACATCGGCGGCCATTAAACACCAAAGTGTATTTTAAGAGTAACACGTGAGAGAATAACAGAAAGCAAATTATAAAAGTGCCGCACAAATAAATTAATAAGAACGACGTTCCTATTGGAAAAATCCTTCCAACCACGCATAACTAAACAGCAAGAAAGATTTCTCTCACAACGCAAAATCTTGGTGGATTGTCTTCGAGTTTTAGACGTGGATACCCCGACACCCCAGCACTGTTCCCCTCTCCATCAATAAAAGAGTTCGTACAAAACCATCATTCCATTAATGACAGTGGAATTTTCTCAAAAATTGTGGAGTCGTCTTTTTTTTTTGGCAAATTATTTGGATTCGTGGCTGTTATACCAATAACCACTACATTATTGCACCACACGGGGGTACAGTCATGCGGGGGTATCTCGTCCTGTCTTTTTAGGGAAATAATTGAAATTCCTAACTTCTGGTCACCAAATGAATAATTATTTGCCCGCCTTGATACACCGAGCAGTTTAATTGGTTGCCATCCAAATTGCTACTCAACCCCTGAGTTGCCGTCATCAGTATTCCCTGAGGGGACATGAACGAAGATTACTCAACCAACCCTGAGCAAACTTGCCATCCAGAGAATGAACAGATATACCTGAACTACTACGTCCTCAAGATTGCCTGTCACCACCAGAACCTAACCTGCAACAGTTGCAGCCATATATATAACTCAGACAACAGGAAATCAAATTCCAGATAAGTATCAAGAAAAGAAATTAGCACTTGTTAAGATATTTCCTTTTGTGTTCATCGCTCCGTTGAGTAAGTACGATCAGGGTAAATCATACCCTTTAGTATCCGTTTTTCTCCATCACAGAGGGGGGAAAACGTGAACTAAATATTTTAACATCCGTCGACGGTCAGCCGATTAAGTTTCTTTTCTTGATTAAAGGAATTAGATATCAGAGTTTGAATAGCTCCCCATCCATACCCCTATCCATAACCACGTAACAGTCAACCACTTTACATGCACACTTTTGGTGCGTTTATGTAATGTGCACGTTGCAAAACGGTACGTCACCGCGTGGATGTAATGGATAATGGTCTAAAGTCAGGTTTTAATTAGCTACAAGAACCACTAGTGGTACATAAGTATACCTTTAGGGCAATATCTGCCTTTTTGAATCATTTCTAAATTTACCATTGACTTTCGGCTATTCATTCAACTTAATTTTTTTTTGGCTTCCCGTCAAAATTCAGATTTTGATAAATTGTTCGTTTATTGCACCACGCGGGGATACCGTTTCAAGGTGCACACTGTAGCACAAATCAAGTCATTTTCTATTGTTTTTTTTTTTTTGTGGCAGTAATGCCTAATGTATAATACAATTGTTGAAACGTAATCGTTATTATTATAAATATTTATAAATTATATATATTTATAAATATTGTAAATATTATCAGCTTAAATAAGCTAAAACAAATTTCATTTTGTTAAGGCTAACCCCATATTTTATGTCATCAAATATTGGAATTCATCATTGTGAATTATTATTTTATCATCGATTGAGCTCAATAGAAAGATAAACCACATTATTAGTGATTCAATACCACTTGCATATTTGCATTGAAATTTGGGGATAGTCATACCTAATGCGTATACCCTCCTATCTTTGAATTTAACCCCCCCTTTCACTATAACCATAAACATTATTTTTACTTGAATTAATAGAAGAATCAGTTAAGCAAAGCATATATATAAACATTTCTAAATTCAAAAGTTATTTCCAAATATTTATCCCATGGATAAATTTAACATTTATAATATTGTTTACATCTTTTATTTTTCTTGAATTTATGGATGGCTTTCGAGCGTTCTGAAATAAAGTGTGTTATGTACATCTGGATTTGAAATGAATACCATGGAGTAATTTCTTGTATAAGAAGGTAAAGTAATAAGGTAAAAAGGTTCAGTCGAGATATTTATGGGGGTTTGCATGTTCAGTGTGGCCCATATGGGGATTCGTCGGAATCCATTGGGAGGGCAAAAAGGGGACCACTACCACCTGGTGTCCCTACAACCACAGTCATAACCCCGTGCAACGATACACGATTCATTTATGTTTCATTATTCTTTGTGATACAACCAGATTGTTTGTGGATGAGTGAGTATGATGGGCCGAGCCGGAGCGCAATTCAAAAGCGTCATACTCAACACCTTAGATGACCATACGCCGTGATACATATTCTCCAGTCCACATAACAAAGTTTCCAATTTTCTAGTTTCCAACTGGTGGTCAACACAGAAAATTGGCTCTGGAAGCCACAATATAAAAACGTACACAAAAGTCTCAACGGAATATGAAAGAGGGAATCCTTATGAGCATTTTGGCATACTCCATATGTTCCAGGTCAGTTTTTTGTGGAACAAAGTTTCCAATTTTCTAGTTTCCAACTGGTGGTCAACACAGAAAATTGGCTCTGGAAGCCACAATATAAAAACGTACACAAAAGTCTCAACGGAATATGAAAGAGGGAGTCCTTGTAAGCATTTTGGCACACTCCATATGTTCCAGGTCAGTTTTTTGTAGAACAAAATTTCCAATTTTCTGGTTTTCAACTGGTGGTCAAAATTTGCGCCAAATTCTTCTTCTTCGCCATCCACTTTGTGCTGTGAACTTCTTCTTATTGATAATCTGTGCATACACAATTTGCGACAAAACAACGTACTTTCTTCTATTCTTGTATTCTAGCCCCTCTTTTATAAAAATAATATACATATATTTATAAAATGGAAATAAATTAGTGATCGTTTTAGCATGTGGCATAATTCGTGTTTACATTAGAACTTTTGCAGGATTTACTAAATGCAGTGCAATGTAAAACCGAAAGCACAATAAACAAAAAAGTTTTGCGTCATTTAAGGCTTGTATTTTGGTGACAAGATAAAAAGTTAATTTTTCACCTAAATACAAGGTCTATAGCAAGAAATCGGAATTAGCATTCAAAATAGTTTATATTCTTCTAATAGTTTGTTTGCAATTAAATTATGAAAAATGTACAAAAATGCCTTTATAGCACGGTCACATTAGAGTTTTTTTGCCGGGTTAACCCACTTCATGAAGATTTATTTGACCTTTGCGCTATCGAGTTGACATTTGAAACCCAGTGGGTTTATTAAATCCTGTTAAGTGTAACCGGGGTATTAGCTTGAACTGTAAAACGCGTTTTATGTTTGGTTTACATTCGGCGTCTTTTCGTGATTTCGAAGGCGTTTCGTGATTTCGCGCGGAATCATGCAAAATTTATCATGATTTCGCATACAAAAATGAAATCATCTTATTTCGTGATTTCAGCGAAATCAACATCGAAATCACAGTACACATGATATACAACCTTGCTTTTGCCTAAAAAAGTACCAAAAGTTGCAACACTTTTCACGTATCACAATAAACAAGGTAGATGTGCGAATTGCTGGAACAAAATATGTTAATATCAAAATTTGTAAACAACGTGAAAAAATATTAAATTACATTGTTACAATGCTATTTTTCATTGTGTTCACGTACTTTTTTTAATGGTAATGTTAGAAAATAGACCGAATTGTCAAAAATTGCTTCCCCATACAAATTTCTTAAAAAATACGGGAACGAAAAAATGACGGAAATTGCAAAAACTCCAGCAAAAATGCCAAAATCAGCGTATTAGCCATCGTGTTCAGATGCAAAAAAACATGCTGCTAGTTTTTACTTGGCCAAATTTTTATAGCAGAGAACAGGAGAAGAGGCTTTTATTCAAAATCAAGTGCAAGTCTTGCTAGATTTCGGAGTACTGGAACGCATTTCTAGCACTAAACGGGGAAAATACTGCAAGTAGTAATATTTTGCAGTTTCTGAACACAAATTTTATGTATCAAAATTTATTATTATAATGTCTCAATGATAAAATCATTTTTTAGTTTTAAATTTCTTAGTATTATAAACAATTAATACGATATATAGATAATTTTACGATCATTTTCGAAATAAAGCAGTAAAGTTCTATATTGTCGTAAATGTTTGATGATTAATTCAATTTACAACAAATTTTTTCGAAAATTCATGTTCGATCAGCTGCGCATTTGCATCTACCTTGATTATTGTGATATGCTTGAAATCAACAAAAAATAAGTGTAAACACCGGGGTGTATTTCAGGATTTCGTGAAATCCAGTGGAGTTTAGAGCGAAAGTGTAAACTTGGCATTACACTTTTAATGCAGATGTTTTGGAAATTTAAACGCTTTTTACATTTAAGACGTTATATAAAACATGCATCATTTAAGTTGTCAGTTCCATACAATTACTGTGAAATAAATGACGTAAACTCCCAAAACACCTGTTTTAAGTGCAAGTGTAAAAGGCGTTTTGCATCATTTATTTGAAAGATATGCTTCTTATACTACGTTTACATTTACGAAATCCACTCGACTTCAACTGTCACTTCCATTGCTCAAACGTCAGATGAGTTTTCATTTGATGTATGTATACGCAAAGTCTGTGTTTAGACACACAAATTTCTCGGGAAAGTAAATTGAGTTTTTGGGAGAGAGCGGAGAGGAAAGAGCTCCTCAATACTCTTTCCTACCCCCTATTGCCTAAAAACTGAATTTACTTTCCCGTGTGTCTAAACACGGACAAAGGAAATGACAGTTGAAATCGAGTGGATTTCGTAAACGTAGTATTATGGCCTGTTCCCGTACTTTATAAAGTGGTAAAAGTCGTAAAAGTTGTAAAAGTCGTAAACGATTTTCATATAAATTTTGTGTACGGGAACGCAAAATGCGTAAAAGTGGTAAAAATTGTAAAAACTTTTTAGTTCTGGAACAGAGCTTTAATCTTGCTTTAGACAAAACACTATATGCTTCGTTTACATTTACGAAATCCACTCGATTTCAACTGTCAATTCCTTTGCGTATACGTCAAATGAAAACTCATCTGAAATCCATTGGATTTCATTGGCGTTTAAGCAATGGAATTGACAGTTTATATCGAGTGGATTTCGCAAATGTAAACTTATACTATGTTTACATTTACGAAATCCACTCGATTTCAGTTGTCAATTCCATTGGTCAAACGTCAAATGAAATCCAATCGATTTTAGATGAGTTTTCATTTGACGTATACACAAAGGAATTGACAGATGTAATCGAGTGGATTTCGTAAATGTAAACATAAGCTCTGTTCCTTTACGTGCTAGAATCTTAAAGTTTTACCACTTTTTACTCGAAAAGCGTTCCTTTACTTCAGACACCGTACAATTCATATGGGACTAGTTTACAATTTTTACTACTTTTGCCGGTTTTACTATTTTCAAAAGTAAAGGAACAGACCAATAGTATTACTATTACCATTATTAAGTGCATTAAACGCCGTACACATTAGAGCCTTTTTGCCGGGTTAACCTTCTTTGTGAAGATTTGTTTGACATATAACCAATGGAATTGACATTTAAAACCCAGTGGGTTTGTTATATCCGGTTATATTAATAATTTTATAAACAACAATCGTTTCTTATACTACGTTTAAATTTACGAAATCCACTCGACTTCAACTGTCAATTCCATTGCTCCAATTGGAATTCAATGGATTTATTTGACGTATACGCAATGGAATTAACATTTGAAATCAAGCGAATTTATTTGATTTAGGAAAAGAAGTGGATTTAAAATAAATCGAGATAAAGTCATGTTTATATTATAGACTTTCTTCTTTTTGAGGACTTATTTGAAATATAAGCAATGAAAATGACATTTAAAGCTTAGTGAGTTTGTTAAATCCGATTATATATAAACGTACTTTAATGTAATTAATCATGGTAATAGTAAGTTTACATTTGCGAAGTCCACTCGATTTAAAATGTCAATTCCATTGCTTAAACGTCAAATGAAATCAATGGATTTCAGATGAGTTTTTATTTGACGTATACGCAAAGGAAATGACAGTTGAAATCGAGTAGATTTCGTTAATGTAAACGAAGCATATAAGTGTTTTGTCTAAACCAAGATTAATACTACATTTACGAAATCCACTCGATTTCAACTGTCATTTCCTTTGCGTATACATACATCAAATGAAAACTCATCTGACGTTTGAGCAATGGAAGTGACAGTTGTAGTCGAGTGGATTTCGTAAATGTAAACGTAGTATAAGAAGCATATCTTTCAAATAAATGAGGCAAAACGCCTTTTACACTTGCACTTAAAACAGGTGTTTTGGGAGTTTACGTCATTTATTTCACAGTTATTGTATGGAACTGACAACTTAAATGATGCATGTTTTATATAACGTCTTAAATGTAAAAAGCGTTTAAATTTCCAAAACATCTGCATTAAAAGTGTAAAACGCGTTTTACAGTTCAAGCTAATACCCCGGTTACACTTAACAGGATTTAATAAACCCACTGGGTTTCAAATGTCAACTCGATAGCGCAAAGGTCAAATAAATCTTCATGAAGTGGGTTAACCCGGCAAAAAAACTCTAATGTGACCGTGCTATAAAGGCATTTTTGTACATTTTTCATAATATAATTGCAAACAAACTATTAGAAGAATATAAACTATTTTGAATGCTAATTCCGATTTCTGCTATAGACCTTGTATTTAGGTGAAAAATTAACTTTTTATCTTGTCACCAAAATACAAGCCTTAACCCCCTGTTTTTGTAAAAGTTTTTATTCTTCTCACACGAACTGTCAAATTTTGTAGATCGATTTACTCGCCTCAGCGCAAATGTAGAGCACAGATTTTTTTTAAGAGGGTTTCTCAACTACATATGGAACGCGTCTACAAAAAATTAGGTGCGTATGTCATCTGGGGGCTGAGCTATGGATGCCTAAATTATTACGAATATAGACGAACGAACAAAAAATAGTTACAAAAACAGGGGGTTAATGACGCAAAACTTTTTTGTTTATTGTGCTTTCGGTTTTACATTGCACTGCATTTAGTAAATCCTGCAAAAGTTCTAATGTAAACACGAATTATGCCACATGCTAAAACGATCACTAATTTATTTCCATTTTATAAATATATGTATATTATTATTATAAAAGAGGGGCTAGAATACAAGAATAGAAGAAAGTACGTTGTTTTGTAGCAAATTGTGTATTAGAGTTGTATAGTTCATGAACGAACTAGTTCAATTGAACGATTCATTGAAAAGAGCGTATGAACTAGATCAGTCGATATAGTTCATTATAGTTCAATAGTTCACTGAACTATAATCAGTCGGTGACCGTACGATCAACGAACGATTCACAATCTAGTTCAACATGTCGTTCACAAATATATAAAGTGACGGCGTCGTCTATGATGCCTTTGTAATGTGATCAGTTTGTTTATGTTTTGGATCAAGGTACATGGAATAGCTGTCCGAAAATGAAGATTTCTACAAAAACATACGAATCATGACATATTACAATATGTCGAATCCAGATTCAATCTGACTTTTTGGATAGAAAAAAAGGGAAAAAATAAAAAGAAACACACACACACACACAAAGCTTTTTTGCAATGACAATATCTAGACACACACACAACATACGATTTTTTGCCAGCCACCTAAATGAAGGATGATTTTTCTAAAATTAATAAATCTTTCTTTAAGAATGCAATAAAACTATGCAAATGTAATATTTTTGTAATGGAGTAGTTAAATTTATATAAATCATTTGTTTGTATTTGGTGTATGTATGCGTTTTCATCAAACGACCGATTAAGAGCCGGTGAACGATTTTGATCCGAATGATTGAACTGGACAGTGAACTATGAACTAGATTACTGACCTAGTTCAGTTTTAAGAGCTGAGCTATTGAACTAGATCTTTCAAATGAACTAGATTGTACAACTCTATTGTGTATGCACAGATTATCAATAAGAAGAAGTTCACAGCACAAAGTGGATGGCGAAGAAGAAGAATTTGGCGCAAATTTTGACCACCAGTTGAAAACCAGAAAATTGGAAACTTTGTTCTACAAAAAACTGACCTGGAACATATGGAGTACGCCAAAATGCTCGCGAGGACTCCCTCTTTCATTTGGCGTTGAGACTTTTGTGTACGTTTTTATATTGTGGCTTCCAGAGCCAGTTTTCTGTCCTGACCACCAGTTGGAAACCAGAAAATTGGAAACTTTGCTCTACAAAAAACTGACCTGGAACATATGGAGTATGCCAAAATGCTCATAAAGTCTCCCTCTATCATATTCCGTTGAGACTTTTGTGTACGTTTTTATATTGTGGCTTCCAGAGCCAGTTTTCTGTTCTGACCACCAGTTGGAAACCAGAAAATTGGAAACTTTGTTCTACAAAAAACTGACCTGGAACATATGGAGTATGCCAAAATGCTCGTAAAGTCTCCCTCTATCATATTCCGTTGAGACTTTTGTGTACGTTTTTATATTGTGGCTTCCAGAGCCAGTTTTCTGTCCTGACCACCAGTTGGAAACCAGAAAATTGGAAACTTTGTTCTACAAAAAACTGACCTGGAACATATGGAGTATGCCAAAATGCTCATAAAGTCTCCCTCTATCATATTCCGTTGAGACTTTTGTGTACGTTTTTATATTGTGGCTTCCAGAGCCAGTTTTCTGTTCTGACCACCAGTTGGAAACCAGAAAATTGGAAACTTTGTTCTACAAAAAACTGACGTGGAACATATGGAATGTGCCAAAATGCTCGGGAGGACTCCTTCTTTCCTTTTATGTTTAGTTTCTTGTGTACGTTTATACATTGGAGCTTATTTTTTAATTAATATATAAATTAAATTTTTATATTCGTAGCTATTTTTCGTCCCCACAGTTGGAAAAAAAGGAATTAAATGCAAATTTTGGGCGTTCTGTGTCGCCCTGTATTTTTCGATAACTTCTGTTATCGTTGCTAACTTTCGTTGCTAACATGGTATAAGTAAAGAGGTAGATTTAAATGAAAAAAATCTATAGAACCCTTGTTTTCCTTGAATTCCTAAAACTTCAAAATAAAAGCAACAAGTGGGTTTGTTTACAATGTATTTTTTGAGCATTTTATAAAAAACGCGAAAAATGAATGAAGAGTTAAGTTTTCTCCACATAATCGAGTTGTGAATATGATAAACCGATTGTTTCAATGCAAATCTCACCAATTTCTTCCATACAAATGGTTTAAAAACAATTTTAAAAATCATTGAATTCGATTGTTTTTAAAATTGTTTGGCATATTATTCAAACACCACACATACATACATACATACACAGTTTGTTTATATTGTTTTGAAGTTTTAGGCATACTCGAATGAAAAAATTTAAATTGACATAAAGCTTTGGCTAACCTTTCTTATTAAACCATGGTTGCTAACTTCACGCAGGTGTTGCTGGACGGTTTGACAGTTATCGATAATTGCGAAATATCGACATTCAAAACTGACTATGTGTACTGCACTTAAGTAATGTTTGGTTTACATTCGGCGCCGTTTCGTGATTTCGCGCGGAATCAAGCAAAATTTAACATGATTTCGCATACAAAAATGAAATCATCTCATTTCGTGATTTCAGCGAAATCAACATCGAAATCATGATTTTGCCTAAAAAAGCACCAAAAGTTGCAACACTTTTCACGTATCACAATAAACAAGGTAGATGGTAAATTGCTGCAACAAAAAATTTAGTATCAAAATTTGTAAACAACTTGTAAAAAAATATTAAATTATTTTGTTACAATGCTATTTTTCATTGTGTTCACGTACTTTTTTAATGGTATTGTTAGAAAAAAGAGCGAATTGTCAAAAATTGGTACCCCATACAAATTTCTTAAAAAATACGGGGACGGAAATTGCAAAAAATTCCAGCAGAAATGTCAAAATCAACGTATCAGCTATCGTATTTAGATGCCAAAGAACATGCTGCTAGTTTCTACCAGGCCACAATTGTATTGCAGAAAACAGGAGAAGAGGGTGTTATTCGGTGCTATTTTTTGTTAAAAGAAAAGTGCAAGTCTTGCTAGATTTTGGAGTACGGGAACGTATTTTTAGCACTAAACGGGAAAACTACTGCAAGTAGTAATATTTTGCAGGTTCCGAACACAGCTTTTATTTATCAAAATTTATTATTATGATGTCTCAACGATAAAACCATTTTTTATTTTTTTCATTTGTTAGTACTATACACAATACGACATATAAGCTATGTTCCAGAACTAAAAAGTTTTTACGACTTTTACACATTTTACCCGAAAAACCGTTCCCGTACACAAAAAAGTTGTAAAATGTTCACTTCTCTTTGAACAAAAATGGCGCTGAATGGCGTTCTCTTTAAAAACTTTTTACTCGACAAATTTGAGCGTGTAAAAAATAGTAACATGGTCGCCGGCGTCTGATTGGCTGATACGCCGACATTGACATTTGTTCCAGTTTTTTTTACGTATTTTCCATTTTTCCGTTCCCGAACTATTTCAAAAAACTTTTGTGTGAAAACAATTTTTTTACAGTTCTCTCTTTTACGAGTTTTACTATTAAAAAGTACGGGAACGGAGCTATAGATAATTTTCGAAATAAAGATGTAAAGTTCCATATTGTCGTATATTTTTGAGGACTAATTCAATTTACAACAACTTGTTTTTAAAATTCTTGTTCGATCAGCTGCGCTATGCATCTACCTTGATTATTGTGATATGTTTGAAATCAACAAAAAAATAAGTGTAAACACCGGGGTGTATTTCAGGATTTCGTAAAATCCAGTGGATTTTGGAGCACAAGTATAAACTTGGCATAAGTCCATATTTATTGGTCTGTTCCAGTACTGCAAGAATCTACTAATTTTTACTATTTTTTTCGATAACATAAAGGAAAAAATGTTATCGTAGTAAAAAATAGTAGCTTCTTGCAGGTTCTGGAACAGAACATATATTAGGCAATTTTCTTTTCGGCAATTGTCAGGTTGAAAGAGAGAGAGGTGAGGCATATGGTAAAATACGGGAACGGAAAAATGACGGAAATTGCAAAAAAAAAAAACTCCAGCAGAAATGTCAAATCAACGTATCAGCTATCATATGTATTTAGATGTCAATGCACATGCTGCCAAAATTGTATGGCAGAAAACAGGAGAAGAGGGTTTATTCGGCGTTATTTTTGTTTAAAGAGATTTCGGAGTACGGGAACGCGTTTTTAGCATTAAACGGGAAAACTACTGCACTGTAATATTTTGCAGGTTCTGAACGATAAAATAATTTTTTATTTTTCATTTTTTAATACTATACACAATTAATACGATATATAGATAATTTTACGATGATTTTCGAAATAAAGTTGTAAAGTTCTATATTGTCGTATATTTTTGATGACGAATGGGTACTTTACACGATATGTTTTTTACATATGGGTTGTCTCTTTTTAAATACAAAATGTATATGCAAAGTGACAACCCATATGTAAAGTACCCATAATTCAGTTTCATGGTACAATTACATATTTAGGTAGATGCATCGGCGAATTGCTACAACAAAGCAACTTTTTTGTAATGTAAACTGTCAAAATGTTCGCCAAATGGTATCTTGTTGTCTCTTTTTATCGCTTGTGTTTGTCTATAAAGTGAACACATGCTATCTCTTACTTACCGAATCATGTGTTTTTTTGTTTTGATTTTTCATGGCGAATTCTAGTTTTTTAACGTTTTGGATTCGATCAGCTGTACTGAGGCATCTATGTTATGGGTACTTTACACGATATGTTGTCACTTTGCATATACATTTTGTATGGGAGAAGTGACAACTCATATGCAAAAAAACATATCTTGTAAAGTACCCATTAGTAATTGTACCATGTTCAGTTTACAACAACTTGTTTTGAAAATTCGTGTTCTATCAGCTGCGCACATGGCCCAATTATAAAGGTCTTCTCTCAAGCGAATTCAAACAAAAACACAGATTTGAAATGTCAAAAATTCATAAACAAAGGCGAAAAATTTGTGTTTTCGGAATGTGGCTGCGCATATGCATATACTCATGGTGTAATAACTAACAATTTTACAATAACAACATAACTCTATGGGAACTAAATGTCAATGGCAATGTTTGAATACTAGGGTCTTTCCAAAATAGTTCAGAAAAATTGACAAGAAATAAATAAAAGAATAAAAAGAAAAATAGGCAATTTAATTCTAATTGTCATCGAAATTACTCTATACATAATGTGATACATTCTACACTTAATATAATTATTGTGCGGCACTGAATAGAACAGTTTGGACATCTATTTATTAAATTTTGGAATATTCGGGGTAGATCCTAATATATTCTGATAATTCAGTTTATAAAAGAGTTAAAAGCCGTATGATTGTCACTTACAAACATATTTAAAACGATCACAAACACACGGTACACATGAAACAAGGGAACTTGGTGGGTTTGCTTTTATATTATTCATTCGGCGACAGTGATTTGGTTTACACATGTTAGCTAATGTGCAAAAAAGTGTTTTACATTGCATGAAATAATTTAGATGTGCTTTGCTACCAAAAATCGTTCGCGGTAGGATTTGTGAATTGTTTTTATGTTCTTTCAGTTTAATGTGTTTTACTATGTTGAGGCGAAAAGTATTATATTTTGGGCTGCTAGATTTGTAGGTAGTCCCATTTAGGTCGTGAGTGCTTTTGCCTTTATTGTTAAACAAGCTTTTGTACATAACCTTTACCGAACTTAAATTGGTTTTCATACCTGCATATTCTGTTTTGATCTTGATTATTTTTTTGGTTAAGCCCATTTTAGGATGGGTGGTTTTGGTTATATGATTTTGTGTTCGAATCTGATATTTCTCTTTTTTGTATTTTTTTACATTTCTCTCCCTCATTCAAATTACTATGTCTACAGCATTCCTGACATTAGCAAGGGATCGTTTTATTTTTACTATTGTTGTCGTGTATGTGTATTATACAGGTTTTGGCCCAACGTGGGGAACTCCCACGCCCTGATTAGTCTTTTAAGCCGGGCATTAGAAATCCTTGTTATACTTGTTGTGTATAGAAAATACATCTTGGGATAAAACCCTCAAAAAACATCATGAATAAAAATATTAACATGCAACGTATAGACTATACGTATTGTGCATTCGCGACTGAATTTGATTGATATGGATAGAAAAAACTAATATAAAAAATTTAAGCAGAATTGAATTCATCAGTCACACTTATTCTTGAGTCGTCATAAAATTGGGGAAGGGTTCTTTGTTTCAATACAAAGAACTAAGAGAACTGATGAGTCCAAGTGGCGTTGGACGAAACTAGTCTTCTCTGCCATCCCCTAAAGTAATAGTAAGTTTATATATAATCGGATTTAACAAACCAACTGGGTTTCAAATGTCAATTCCATTGCTTATATTTCAAATAAATCCTAATAAAGATGGTTAACCCTGCAAAAGGCTATAATATAAACATGGCCTAATCAATTTTAACTACATCCTACTTTAAACTTGTTTTTAAATTTGAAAACAACAAATATGAGATTAAGCTTAACTTACATACAAATCAGCGTTGTCAGTATTGGGGATTTTTCCCCAAATTGGGGAAATTTTATTTGAAATGGGGAAAAAAAATTCGACTTGGGGAATTGGGAAAATGTTGAGGAAATCTGAAAAATATTTGGGGATTTTTGGGGAATTTCTTTTTTTAACTAATTACTTCAGATTATCTTATCTTTTTTTAATTTCAGTACCTGAATAGTAGTAGCGCACGCGTGACGCACAAATAACATACATCATATACTAGCTGGTCGCAGCTGTAATAATTTATGACAGATTTGAAGTGTTATCATGCGGTTCGACGACTGACAGCGTATAGAACAGTGGGTTGAATTGAAATAACATTTTCCATCATTTCTACTGCTGAAGGGGACTTAACTGCAGAAATGATTTCTGGATTGATGGGCAATGATGAAATTAAACTTTATTTAACATTCATGGCTCCAATTATAAAAGAGATGAATATGCTAAGGCCCATTATTATATCCTTTTTGTTGTTGAATGTTGGCTGATATCGGACAGATAACCCGCATTTTATTCCTTTGTGTTCCTTTTAAAATTTAAAGTGCGCCCAAACAACAAACATTTGAGAGCAAATTCAATCAACCAATCCGATTTGAGTAAATTTGATGTATACAGACTGTTTTGCTTGAAATGGAATGGAAGGTGTAATAACAAATCCCTGGTAATGCGAACTTTATTCCTTATTTTTCTAAAAGTAAGGTATAACAAAAAGGGATTTTAAATAAAAGATGTAAGAACGGGCCTTAATCTAATTTTTCAAACCGATGCACACTGCTAATATGCATTCTTCCCTGTGCACTCGAACATTGAAACCATTTATAAAAAAATTAAGATATTGAAAAAATTGTGGAATCGATTGAAAAAGACCTAGGCTTTAATTTTGACGTGTACTTTTTTTGAGTAAACAATTATTAAAGTTAAAAAGACCAGTGTTGAATATCTTAAACGCTGTTAATATATATGCTGAAACAGATGCCTACAAATATGCAATTTTTAAACTTACAAGCAATAGGTGTGTACGATAACCCAATAATTTGTACAAATTCGTACAAATTTTTGCTGAATGCTGTTCGATAACAAAATTATCCAGCAAAAGAGAGCGAGTTTGGAGAGATTTTTGGAGAGTTTTGTGACTGAGAACTTGCAAATTTTTGCTGGGAAAATTTGTCCCGCAAAAATTTGCAAGTCTGATCAGCTGACTTTTAATCACATGTTCAATGTAAATAAATCGAAATGTTAACATTTTCGACCAAGAAAATTTCACGATTGCACATTTTTTTAGATTCTAAAGCGTTGTGGATAGGATTAAAGCATTAAATAAGTAAAGTGCAATTTTAAAATTTTTTTTTTTGTTCCGTTTGGTTTAAAATATCAAAAGAAACAAAAACAAATTTCATACATTTTCGGAAACAGCTGACTTTCTTGCAAGTTTTTGCAAAATGCTGTTCGATAACTTTTTGCAATTTTTCTTGCTTGAGAGAGTAAAATTCACTGAGAGAGGTTGCTGGAACTGACTGAGTAATTATTGCTGGGAAAGTTATCGTACACACCTAATTTTACCCCAATATTTGCAGCAATTAATTGGGTCAACACATTTTTATCTCTATACGAACCTTTTTAGAACCAGTTGTCAACACAAAAATCTCTACGATTGTTTACGAATCGCAATGGAGAAAGTTATCATTCGTAAATTGGAGATGGTATTAAATATGCTTTCCGTTCCAACAAGTAATTCTTAAGTAGAAAGAGTCTTCTATTTTGAACCATATTCAGAAATAAAATGCAGTACGAGTTACTAGAATAAATAATCAATTTTCTAACAACTCCATTTTTAGTAGAAATTTTGACTTACAACAAGATATGGACTCAAGCTGACACAAAGATGTAAAATTTTGACCCACGTAAAGAAATGTTACAACTCTTCCATTATACAAATTTATATAAATCCAATGAGACTAATGATTCTGAATCACTTGAAAGTGAAGTTTTCAATATCGTTAATTTAATTCATATATAAGTGTATAGAATATTTTACAAGTTTAACGATATGAATTTCAATAGTAAAATAAAACTAGATTTGCTTTTTTGTAATTATTTGTTAAAAAATTTTTGGGGATTTTTTTGAGGAAATTCAATAAAATCTGGGGAATTTTGGGGAAATGTTTTGGGCAAGTTGGGGAAAAGAGTCTAAAAAATACTGGCAACGCTGATACAAATAGTCAGTAAAACACACATCTCAACAAAACTGCCAAAGTGAATTTAAAAATAGACACAGAGCACCGTGGACGATTGGTTGTTGTTATTTTTCGACAACTATCAAAATAGTTATGTGCATTCTCTGCAATGTGGAGACACATGACAGTGGGAGTAGTTAATTTGGTTTACATATGCAGCTACGAGAGTTTTTAGGTGTTTCGGTTGAATTCGCATTCAAACGAATTCAACAGTCACACGTATTCTTGAGCTCGAGTCGTCATAAAATTGGGGAGGGGTTCTTTGTTTCAATACAAAGAACTAAGAGAACTGATGAGTCCAAGTGGCGTTGAACGAAACTAGTCTTCTCTGCCATCGCCTAAAGTAATCAATTTTACATCCTACTTTAAACTCGTTGTTTTTAAATTTGAAAACAACAAATATGAGATTAAGCTTGACTTACATACAAATAGTAGCTGTGTTCCTTTACTTATCTGAGGTTACCATTTGTTACCATTTTTAACCTGCAAAGCGTTCTTTAACCCCGAAAAGTGGCAAAATTTGAAGCTATTTTTAAGAGAGTGAGAGGAGAGAGAGAGCGAAAATGGCTTTCTCTTCTACCACAGTCTACCAGACAAATTTCTGCAGGTAAAAAATGGCAGAACTGATTTTTCGAATTTTGTTTGACGATTATTTCACAATGGAGAAGAAAAAACAGAAGAAAAAGTCGAACGCTGACAAAACTAAATTAAAAACTGTGAAATAAAAGACGAAAATTGATTTTTTATGTTTCTTTTGACATTGCTGCCAGATCTACCATTTTTCCGTTCCTTTACTTTTCTGGTAAAAATGTTCACGAGAGAGTAATTTTGAGCAATTTTGACGCTTTTTTCTTTTGCCACTCTTATCATTAAAAATGTAAAGGAACAAAGCTAGTCAGTAAAACAGACATCTCAACAAAACTGCCAAAGTGAATCTAGAAAAAAATAAATATAAAAATGAATGTGGCAAATTATAAATCTAAGAATATTGTGAGGATTAAAAACTCTATAAACTTTTATAAGATCTAAACCATAAATTAGTATATTATTATTAACTTATTAACGGCGCATAAACTCATTCGGTAATAAAAACACACATGTATACAGTCAAACTAAACACGAACAAGATATAAGAGGTTTTTGTTAGTACTTTTTTATAAAACATATAAGAGGAAGTTAAGTGTTTTTTTTTTTTCAATAGCCTGTGATGTGAATAGTGGGATAGAGTTTATTTTTTTGCGAAATGTTTTTTTTTTCAAGTGCCCTAAAATGGTTGTTTTGGTGTACTTGTAGACAGGAGTTAACGAAACTTTAAGAACAAAATTCATTATGAAAAGATCGCACCACTGCAGTTTTCCTGAAAATTGCTAGAAAAAAAGATCTCGTGAAAGAGGACTAGAAGGCAATGCACGCCTACGAAACCCATTTCATAGTGGCCACTGCCCGTTCCCCTATGCTAACTCTATATATTGACTTTATTCTTAGCGTGAACAAACATGTAATATTTCTAAGGGTAGTACCACGGCAGTTTTCCAAACCTATTTCGAAAAAGAGATCTCGTGAACGAGTACTCTATATACAAACCAATCCACTTCTTCATATCACACTTTTTTATAAATAAAGCTGTGTCTGCAATATTATATAGTTCTTGCAAGAAAATGCGATTATAGATGTAATTGCACTGATGTAGATATATATTTTTGGAAAATATATTTATTTTTCTTCCGTTTGGGCGCCATTTTGTTACGTTCCACCTACTGTAGGGCTATAGTTGACTGGGTTGGGACCGCCCTGAAGATGCTCCCCCTGAGCTTGCTGGAAACCTTCACCATAGCACCACAGTAGGTGGAACGCATCAAAATCAGGACATCGAAGTAAATTTTTTGCACTTTTCTCTGAAAATAGTTTTTCGGAATATTGCTTAATGATTTTTCATAGTCATTTTTTGGAAAATAGCTTTAAAAACTAGCCAAATTGCTTGCAAAGGGACATTGATTACAATCATGCCAAAATTACATCAGGCACATCATTCATTCTATCGAAATCAATGTCAAACCTACTGATAACGATAGGAAACCAATTATTTCACCATTCTGATTCATGGTAGAACAAATACAAGGTAAAGTTAATACTACAACAAATACAACTCGAACAACAACCACAAAGGAATTTGTTTTTGTTTGTAAACCTTAGTGTCAACGTAAATGTAAACAAAACAAGGAAATGTCTATAAATTATTGGAATTTAAAAACTAATAATTTTTCACTTTTGATTGAATATTTTGAAAAACATGAATGAAAACTAGTTAGATTTTCAATTTGAATGTTTCCCTATCATTCCACTAAATGCATAATTTCTCGCAGAAAGTAGAATACTTGCAAACATGTTTCGGGTCGCTGGTAATTCATTGAAAAAAGAGAAGCTGTTTCAATCATTTGCTTTTGAAAACAAAAAAGCACATGTTTATTAGGGCTTTATTCTTTTCAAGTTTAACAAAATACCACACATATTAACAAATATTGTACCGCCTCTATAAGCGGTGTTTTAGTGTGCGGCATGTCGTTTGGACCTGGAGGAGGTTACATGTCAATGATATGAAGCCGTCTTTATGGGAAATAGTTTTTTTTTCTGATGAATAAATTTGTTCTTGAAAAATATATATCCCTAATATACATCGAACATAGAAATAAATACATAAAATGTCGAATGGAATTTGACACTGACACTACAACCCAGTTCAGTCAGCTGGGTATTGCTGCTACCTTTTCTTGTTCTACCATGATTCTGATTACTAAATGGCACACAAAGCGAAAAATTTGGAAATTATTAATCGATTATTGTGGTGCATCATTTTTAATGCTCATTTTAAAATGCCCATTTTTTTAGGTAGTGCCAAAGAAATTCTCGATCAGAGTGTTTCTTTGCACACGTATCTATTTGAGCGGGCAATTGACACTTGGGTATAAAAAGTTTCTTGTTGAAAAACAAGAAACAAGGGAACTGATGAAGATCTGTGGCGAGATCTGAAACTATAGTCTTCCCTGCCTTACCCCTTGGTAAACATCGCCAAATTTTTTCCACTAATAAATTAAAGTTGTTTTAATAAAATATTAAAACAACGACTATGGGATGAGGCCTGACTATTTTAAAAAACATGATATGGAATCATTCAAATTGAAAATCTAACGAGTTTTCATTCATGTTTTCCAAAATATTCAATCAAATGTGAAAAAATATTAGTTTTTTTAATTCCAATAATTTATGGACATTTCCTTATTTTGTGGTTGTTGAGTTGTATTTGTTGTAGTACTTACTTTACCTGGTTAGTTCTAGACATTTTTGCAGATTTTATAGCTAAATTTGTGTAGGACATTTTTTTTTCAATAATTCTGACCCTTTTCACAGATTGGTTTAGCTAAAAATGGCAAAACTGTATGAACGAAGATTTTAACGGTGAGAATAATGTATACACAATCAAATATTTGGTCTGTTCCTTTACTTTTAAAATGATATCAGTGGCAGAAAATGGCAAAAGTGGTAAACTTCTATCATATAAATTGTATGCTATTAAAAGTAAGGGAATACTTTACAGGTTAAAAATGGTAAGAAATGGTAACCTTAGGCACGTAAAGGAACAGAGCAATTGTGAAGTCTCCTGTATGTTCAAGGGGTCCATTGTAGTAACAGAGTGGCGATTGGCAAAAGTGTGTTATTTTGGTAATCTTCATTTATTTTCTAATAAAACGTTGGAAGGGCCTAATATTTTCTGGATTTTAATTCACCACTAAATACTTCAAAAATATACATTTATATGTATAATAGTGCAATCAAAAAAATGTTGAGAGGTGTAAACTTTATTTTGAAGCTCACTGTACCTTGGTAATTGTGCTATGAACAAAAATTAATGACTGCCATTTAAATCCTACAATGCAATGAGATTTGTAAAGTATTTATTAAATCCAGTTGAGGATCGCTAGTCGAAATGAGCTATAAACAAGGTAGATCGCGAATTGTTGCAACAAAAATTTTTAATAATAAAAGCTCTGCTCCTTTGTCGATGGTCAGACTAGCACGATTTCAACATGGCGACGTCAAGTATGGTATGAAATAGTGAAACCCATGTACATGGTTTTCTGTGCTTGTTGTGTTGCCTCTTCTTGTTATTCGTTGCAAGATTTTTTCTTCCATTTTCTTTATTTTTATTTTCTCAAGCAAACGTTAACAACAAAACAAGCATAAAAAGATTTAATAAAACATTTAATTAATGAAATAGTGAAATTTTACCTATTATTATTAATTTAATTATTAATGTCAATTATCTTGTGTTGTTTTTTGTTTTATTGTGTTTATTTGATTTGTTTTTTTTTTTTTTTTGGTACGAGAAACACAACAAACGCGAATGGTAAAATAAAGAGGACACCCAAAAATCCTCAATTTCACGTTAACGTGTGTGGACACTAACGAAACTTGAAAAGAAACTTTAACGAAATTGGTTTCAAGAAACCTTGCTATTGCTAGTCCATCGACTTTACGTGCAAGAATCTTCAATCTTCATAATTGCATGACATTAGGTCTGTACGATAACCCAAAAATTGTTACAAATTCGTACAAATTTTTACTGAATGCTGTTCGATACAGGGCTGCCAGATTATTTTTATCGAAAATCGTCAAAATGACGATTTTTTTTAAATCGTCAAATCTGTTTTTTAAAATCGTCAAAAATTAAAATGCGCACATTTAGATATATTTAAATATATTTTTTATTAAAAGGAACATAGGTTAGAGGATGTGCAGCCACTAATTGTGACTGCGCCACTCGGAGACCTTACGGTCCATTGTGATAACATAAAATAGGTATTCAATTCATTAAACGTGTTTGTACTTTAAGTTAATCACGAAAGTTATTTATTTTAGTAATTAATATTTGAATAGTCATTTCGTCTTCAATTAAGTCATTCATTTTGTAAATAAATATTTGAGTTTATCATTTTTAACAAGTCGGGTTTAATTAATGTATCATAACAATTTGTTTTGTTAAGTTTCAAATATTGAGCGAATTTCGAAATTTTGTTTTATTCAGATTTACCTGGCTGAAAACACGCTCAACATTTGCTGAGGAATGGGGTAATACCATTATCTTCCGTACTAATTTAGTTAACACAGGAAAAACATATGAACCATCAAAACGTTTCAAATCAAAAATTGCATTCCAAAAACGAAATAAATCCGTTTCATTATTTTCACAAATTTGATCAAAATCAAAAAATCTTAGTTCACGAAATTCTGAATCCAGTTTTTGCTTTTCATCTTCGTTCACAAAATTTGGAAATTCTTTAAGGATATCGAAAAATGAATTATTATTTACATTTCTAATATATGTGTGACTTATCATAGATAAGCTTTTAAAATTGCTTTCAAAATCGAATCTTTTTAAAATTTGTGTACACAGTTCAATATAAAAGTTTATGCAGTTATCATATATTTTGTTCTTTTCACTTGAATCCAGGTTTGTTTTTGTTAACAATTCTTTTGCATGTACCCCTAAATATGTCGAAGGTCACACTAGCGCTGTTTCAACATGGCGACTTCGAGTTTATAGGCGAGGGGTATGAGGTAGTGAAACCTTTGTACATGGTTTTCTGTGTTCATGATGTTGCCTCTTCCTGTTTTTCGTAACAAAAACTCGCTAGTGTGACCATCGATTATATTTGATTGTTGTGTAAGAAATTGTTAAATTCAACTAAATATGCCTTATCAGTCTTTAAAAATTCATGTTTTACAAAATTACTTATAACAGTCTTGAAAAGTATTTCCATTTGAGAATACAGATTATGTATTTCTGTTGTTTCACTTTGAAACATTTTGTTTACATTATTAATAATTGCTAGAACATATTTTAAAAATGACAAGTAAATTTCATTAGTATCATTTAAGTTTTCAAATATAATTTTAGCAATATCAATGTTGTCTACATTGGCAGCAAATGAAAAGTAAATTTTTAAGGGTTCATAAAGTTCCAAAATCCGGATAACAACTGATTCTAAAGACAACCATCTTGTTTGACTTGGGTGCAACATTTTTTTTGGATTTCTTTAAATTGGTTGCATCTTTTAGGACTGTTCGAAATGTAATTGAAAATGTTCCTTGCCAATGTCTCAACTGCTGAAGGTAGTTGCAGACATGCATATGAAGAACATAAAGCCAAAGAATGGCATATACATTTAATTACAATCAAATGAGGAATATCATTCGCCAAATGCGTGGCAACTGAATGATTTTTACCGGTCATTACAGATGCTCCATCGGCGGCAAATCCAATCATGTTTCGTTTGTAATCTATACTATTTCTATTAAATTGATCGACTATTAAATTATATAAACCGTTAGCATCACCCTGATCAACATTAATTAATCCAAAGAAAAGATCATGTATTTGACAATCAATAAAAATCCGAACAACCAAACATAACGATTTCATATTTGAAAAATCTGTGGACTCGTCCACACACAAGCAAAATGTGTTGTTCCTTAAAAACTCACAAACAATCTCGTGTTGTTTCTTACCAGTTACGTTTTTTATAATCGAAGTAGCTTTGGTCCGTCCAATTGTCATATTTGCAGCTAAATCGGAGTCCGTAAATGAGCTTTGACAAACTTTTGTCATGTGATCAGCAACTAAAAATGGAAGGTTGTGTTCCACAATAAAGAGGCACATTCGTATTTCTGCTTTCTAGGTACCAAAGTTTTGATTGGAAACAAACACTTCATCTATTTTTTTCATTTAGCATTATAGAACTGGCCGCAGCCTGATGTTTTTTTGTCTGCGAATGAGCTAACAGATCAGCTTTGCCGGATGAAACTTTAAGATTACAATTACAAAATGCACATATGGGTGGTTTTTTTTTGTGCCCAGGTTTTAATGTCTGGATGTTCCATCCAATCATCTCTCAACTTGCGCCTTTTTCTGCTATCCTAAAGTAAATATTGCGTTTTGAATGCTTTGTATTCATAAATGCATTTACTAAATTTTACCAATGTCAAACTATTTGATGTACCAGCATCTTCATCCCCAGCGTCAAAGTTTTTTTCTGAATTTTTTTATAAAACCATTTAATATTTCTCCTGCTATCTTCTGTTGCTTCGCTTACCACTGTCTCTGTTTAAAAATTTGTCCATAGTACTTTAGAAACTAGCAAATATTACAAACATTTAATAGCTTTGTGTAAATTAAAGCTTAAATTTATTATAACTAATTTTCCGTTCACCAATTTTCTTCCATTTGCCCGTGTCAAAAAACAACAACCGTTAACTATTTTGTTTGTTTTAGCCCTGTTCCTTTACATTCAAGAATCTTCAAGTTTTACAACTTTTTACTCGAAAAGCGTTCCTTTACTTCAGACACAATACAATTCATATGGGAGCAGTTTTCAACTTTTACTACTTTTGCCGGTTTTACCATTTTCAGAAGTAAAGGAACAGACCATTTGTTTTGTTGCTGTCTACCATGGTACAAATACACAGGTAGCCGCATCGGCAATTGTTGGCAACATAAGATGTCAAAATTTGACATCAATTCAATGCAATTGACACATTTGCTTTGTTCCAGAACCTGCAAGAATCTACTATTTTTTACTATTTTTTCCGATAACATAAAGGAAAAAATGTTATCGTAGTAAAAAGTAGTAGCTTCTTGCAGGTTCAGGAATAGAGCATTTGTTTCAATGCAAAGCTGACAAATTTCTTCCATACAAATGTTCTAAAATCAATCAGTGTGTTCGTTTACTCAAAATTTTTACAAATTGTTACTGGATGTTGTTCGTTTACTCTACAGTACAATGCAACAGACATTAGGCGATTACAAGAAGTTACTGAACTTGTACAAATTTGTACAAATTGTTGAGTAAACGAACACACCTAATTTTAAAAATCATTGAATTCGATTGTTTTTAAAATTGTTTGGCATATTATTCAAACAGCACACACACACAGATTGTGTATATTGTTTTGACGTTTTAGGAACAGTTGAAAGAAAAAATTGTATTGACTGAAAGCTTTAGCTAACCTTTCTTATTAAACCATGATACCATCAGAAAATGGGCAAAAATGACTCGAAACTAATGCAGAGGAAGACTCATTTGTGATTTGTTTAGAAGAGTCGCCTGAGGTTACCTTTTTCTTCCGGCAAAGGAGTCATTTATGATCAGAAAATGAGCTCATATTCCAGCTTTTTAATGGTGCAGTAGGATCAAAAAAGACTCGAATTTGATTAAAATTTTCAAAAAATGCTGGCTGGGTATTTGTAGTACACATACACACATACATATGTACAAATGTAAATACGTCAGTTACTTTTTAAATTGAAATGAAAATTTTATATAAAAATCAGATTTAATGGAAATGTTTTGAAAATAAGTACAGTTTGAGCTAAACATTTTATAAGAGTTTTTTTTACGAAAACATACCCTATAAAGTTTGACAGGAGAAGTGCCGTGAACACCTAGAAAAAAGAGAAAGACAAGCGATGTCAACGAAGTAAAAATATGTATAACTTGTTTGCATTTTTATAAAAAAGTAGTTTCTACAAACCTATAATTCACAAAAATACTGTCCGTCTGATATAAATGTGTGAAATTCAAACAATAAAATGCATATTCGCGCTGTTTACAATCACAGCGGCGCTCGAACGTACTGCCTTGGTGTCCGCAAGCGTATACGGACAATCAACAATTTTTTTGGCATAAATAGAATACTCTCCCACCTGGCAGAAAAATCTGGAAAATAGGAAAAACTTACAATTTAAAAAAAAATTTCAAATTTTTTCCGTCAGGTGGTAGAGTATTCAATTTGTTCAATTTTTTTTAAACTTGGAGCTCATTTGCGTAATGAATATTCATAAAACAGCAACAAACTATATAACAATTACAAGAAACATTTTTTTACAACACAAAATAAATAAATTAATATGAAATTATTATTTATTTCTTGCACATATCCATCCAAAATTGCGCTACATTTGTTCCCAAAAATGAGAATTAAAAATTGTTTCCTCGTGTAAATGAGCTCTTAGAGTAACAGAGACAATATTGCTTTCTCCTTCTAACTGGAATTTTTTGAATTTTCCAATCAACAACTGTTGGAATATTCTTTTTTTTTTGATTTTCTAAAAAGTACAGTACAGAGATGGAAGCGAGTTAACTTTCGGACGGCGGCGCGCCGCCGCGTTTCTTTTTTTTAAGGCTAAAAACCGCCGCCGTTAACTCGACTAGAGATGGCGCGCTCCGATATTTTTTAATCAGGGCTATCATGAATATTTCCCGCGGAATTTTCCGCACAGAAAATAATTTTGAAAAGTGAAATTCGTTCAAAATCGATATTTTAAAATGTTGAAAACTACTAGAATCACGTAATTGTGCAATATTCTCGTCGAATCTACAAAAATATTCCCTTTTTGCACATAAATATAGAAATAAAAAATTGTAAAATTGGGGAAAGGGAAAAAATCCGCACGGAATTTTTATTCATGATTACCTTGAATCTATTTAACGGAAAAACGCTGATTATCATTCTAGTTGTCAAAATGCATTATTGTGAATAAAATCACATACAAAACATAAACGAGAAATTTACGGTAATGCGTCATTTTTAACAAATTTTGACTTTTAGACTGATTTTGAGCAACTGAAGTAATAGTTGCTCTATTCCAGAACCTGCAAGAAGCTACTACTTTTTACTACTATAAGATTTTTTCTTTTATGTTATCGGAAAAAATAGTAAAAATTAGTAGATTCTTGCAGTACTGGAACAGACAAAGTACGTTTATATATAATCGGATTTTACAAACCCACTGGGTTTCAAATTTCAATTCCTTTGCGTATACGTCAAACAAATCCTCATTATGAAGGTTAACCCTGCAAAAGGCTATAATATAAACATGGCCTAACACCTTAGTCCCGATTTACATTAGGCGAGTTTAATTGCGGCAATTTTTCTCGTTCCTTTTTAAACTTGCCTCTTGCGTTTATAAAAGGCAACTCTGTTCCGACAAGTTTTGCTTTCAAAACAATAAAAATAATGTCAAATACGAAAACTATAAAAGAAATTACCTGAAAATTGCAGCTACGAGCAATTTTTTTCCATATCAATTCCCCTTACGTGTTTCTCCTACAAACAGGGACTTGCCGCAACTAAACTTGCCTAATGTAAATTGGGACTTATTACTCCGCCATGATTTATACGTACCGACACAACCATAATGACTGCTGAGCAATAAAACTTATCCGATATAGCCGAAATTTATATCGTAAAATTTCTTACAAACATACCACAAGTTCAAGAGTTCAGAAGGTACCTCATTCACAAAAATTCAACAATTTTGCTTAAGCACATTTTAGAAATATGTGTAGGATCGCTTTTATGTATTTACAACGGGCCCGTGCTGCTCACATTACGACAGTATAATTTTTATCGCCTTTAAGTCCATACTGACTGAGATAATTGCCCTGTATAAATCCACTTCCACTCAAGGTAAATTTATAGAAGGTATTAGAGTTGGGCAATCTCGTTCAATTGAACGATCCGGATCACTGTCCTCATTCAAAGACGAATGAGTAACATCATTAAAACCAACGTGTGAAATTAAGTATACGCAGTTTTGTCAAAGAAATTACCGGTGTCCATTGAACGAGATAGTGATCCGGATCGTTCAATTGAACGAGATTGCCCAACTCTAGAAGGTATGTGCATGAATTACAACAACTAACAAATTTACAAAAACAACATTGTTGGTATCGAAAATTAATTGTCAAAGAAAA
The DNA here is from genome assembly GCF_047663935.1 of Musca autumnalis. NCBI lineage: Eukaryota > Metazoa > Arthropoda > Insecta > Diptera > Muscidae > Musca > Musca autumnalis. The sequence goes on along the minus strand of NW_027411755.1, from coordinate 119,069,409 downwards.
TATTGAATAATAGGGTCGTTCCAAAAATTTCCTCAGGAAAAACATAAATACATTTTGAAAATCCTCCAAAATAGAACAAATTTGAATGACAATGTAAATATAAAGCATTCAGAACAGTGGTAGGTCATTTTTACTACAAGTTTAGGAAGAAAAACAGTATTTTATGGAGGCAAAATTCGAAGTTTCAAATTTCATGAGTAGACCCTATTACATTTTGAAAACTAAATTTACAAAAAAAGTAAGAATACAGCTGATTGTCACTTCTACCTTCTATAAATGTACCTTGCTTCCACTATTTGTTTCTTTAAAATGTTAAAAGCAATTGGTCTGTTCCTTTTCTGTACTGAAAATGGTAAAACCGGCAAAAGTTGCAAACTGCTCCCATATGAATTGTATTGGAACTGAGCTAATAAGATGTTTAGATTCTTGGATAGTACAACAACTCCACGAACTCTCAAAACCCCACTTTTCTGTACGACAAATTTTGTACTACAAAATATGCCAAAATTAGACGCCAGTCGGTAAATTAGTCGGCGCGCCGCCGCCGATTGGCTAACATATGAACTGAGCGAGCGAGTCGAAAAACGGGGTCAACTTCGTTGTCTGGTACAGTATGACTTTTTATTTTTCAGGGATCATTTGAATTGATTGGATGACAATCGAATTTTATTTCCTTCGCCGGAAGAAAAAATTTATAACAAATTTCCTGAAGAAGATTCAAACGTTGCGAAGAAGTTTTAGTTGAAGCTTCTATAAGTGAAATTCGGGCTGCTGCACTGTGGGCGAAATTCAAATCTAGCGGGGAAAAAGTCCGAAAACTAAGTAAGACCTAAGTAAAAATCATTAATGCAGTATTTTACCAAACATACTGGTAGACCTAAAAATAACAATCAGTATTGCATTTAACGGTTATTGGCCGTTATAACGGTACATTTACTGGGAGTTTTTTTGCAAGTGATAAAATCGACTTTTTTGATAACTTGTATGTTGACTAATAATATGGAGAAATGAAAATAAACATGTCGATAATTTATTTTTTTTAGATAGCTTGGAAGTAGTTTTTATTAAAAAAATGATTATACTAGTATTTGATGTTGTAAATATTCTGAAGAAAATGTTTGAACATTTGTATGAAATTTTTTCTACTTAGAGCATTTTGAGTAAAGTGCAACTTATGGGAAACACACGGAAACACTATCGGACTTTTTTAATATCAAATTACATACTTAAAAGTATCTACTCCCAAATTTTGGTCTGCCTTTTTTTATGTTATCAACAATTTTATAAATCCATTTTTACATGAAAATGCGTAATTTAAAGTGGGGCATTTGTGTGGCGGATATACCAAAAAGTGAACCCAAGTGAATAATGTTTTGTGTGTAGATGTTTTGTCTTTTAAAAACACGAAAACCAAATTTACAGCGATTTCCGTTGGAAAATGTTGCTTAAACCTTCTGAATTCTGGAAATCGGGAGATACGTATATATGGGTAATATATCAAATCGTGGATCTAGGTCGAACATTTTTGGTATGGAGATTTTGTGTGTACTTAGAACCCAAAATACCAAAGTACAGCCAATTTGGTTGGAAAATATGAAGAATACCTTCAAAATACCTAAAATTTCGGGGCTAGACCAAAACGTGGACCTATGACCCCCATTATGGGAACTAATGTCACATACCCCCTTAAGACCCTAAATACCAAAATACAGCAAAATTCACAGTGAAATGTGGTCCACATACCCAAAATACCATATGTGCCGAGGTACCGTTAAGAGGACGATATGATTTAACGGTGAGCTATATTTGCCATACTCCGTGCAATCATACCTATACAAATAAGTAACATCTGTACCAAATTATAGCCGCTTACCTCAATTAGTTTAGGAGTTATTAATTTTTCCCCGCTAGATTTGGATTTCGCCCACAGTGTGCTGTGTATAAAAACTGGAGTGCTCAGCCGGAATATCACTCAACAAAATGTTAGCAAAATTGGCTTGCGGATTAAACAAACCTAATAAACAAACAATTCTACCAATTACACACATCCATCAACTGTTTGGTGCAAAATTTGGTGAAGAGGTGTGTCAACAACTGGGAATTCGATATGTTGGTGAAATACAAAAATTCAAGGAGGCAGAGTTACAGCGAAAATTTGATGAAAAAAGCGGGTATGTATTTATTTAAAATTAATCTTTAGAAGCTATGTTATGTACTAATCAAATTTAAAATTCGAAAATTTGTTCCTCAAAACACTTCATACGTTTTAATTCAAATCTGTTTAATTTTAAAAGATTTTCAATATTACATCTTTGTGTTTATTTCAGCTCTAGTCCATATTTTGTTGTATTCAAGTATTTGAATAACAACAAAATGTTTTACGGTGGATATGAAATTGATTAGTTGCGGGCGGAGGGTGGGGAATACTATAGTTTCAGTTGTCACCAAACAACTTCATCAGTTCCCTTTTCCGCCGACTCAAATTTCATGAGTAGACCCTATTACATTTTGAAAACTAAATTTACAAAAAAAGTAAGAATACAGCTGATTGTCACTTCTACCTTCTATAAATGTACCTTGCTTCCACTATTTGTTTCTTTAAAATGTTAAAAGCAATTGGTCTGTTCCTTTTCTGTACTGAAAATGGTAAAACCGGCAAAAGTTGCAAACTGCTCCCATATGAATTGTATTGGAACTGAGCTAATAAGATGTTTAGATTCTTGGATAGTACAACAACTCCACGAACTCTCAAAACCCCACTTTTCTGTACGACAAATTTTGTACTACAAAATATGCCAAAATTAGACGCCAGTCGGTAAATTAGTCGGCGCGCCGCCGCCGATTGGCTAACATATGAACTGAGCGAGCGAGTCGAAAAACGGGGTCAACTTCGTTGTCTGGTACAGTATGACTTTTTATTTTTCAGGGATCATTTGAATTGATTGGATGACAAACGAATTTTATTTCCTTCGCCGGAAGAAAAAATTTATAACAAATTTCCTGAAGAAGATTCAAACGTTGCGAAGAAGTTTTAGTTGAAGCTTCTATAAGTGAAATTCGGGCTGCTGCACTGTGGGCGAAATTCAAATCTAGCGGGGAAAAAGTCCGAAAACTAAGTAAGACCTAAGTAAAAATCATTAATGCAGTATTTTACCAAACATACTGGTAGACCTAAAAATAACAATCAGTATTGCATTTAACGGTTATTGGCCGTTATAACGGTACATTTACTGGGAGTTTTTTTGCAAGTGATAAAATCGACTTTTTTGATAACTTGTATGTTGACTAATAATATGGAGAAATGAAAATAAACATGTCGATAATTTATTTTTTTCAGATAGCTTGGAAGTAGTTTTTATTAAAAAAATGATTATACTAGTATTTGATGTTGTAAATATTCTGAAGAAAATGTTTGAACATTTGTATGAAATTTTTTCTACTTAGAGCATTTTGAGTAAAGTGCAACTTATGGGAAACACACGGAAACACTATCGGACTTTTTTAATATCAAATTACATACTCAAAAGTATCTACTCCCAAATTTTGGTCTGCCTTTTTTGCCTTTTTTTATGTTATCAACAATTTTATAAATCCATTTTTACATGAAAATGCGTAATTTAAAGTGGGGCATTTGTGTGGCGGATATACCAAAAAGTGAACCCAAGTGAATAATGTTTTGTGTGTAGATGTTTTGTCTTTTAAAAACACGAAAACCAAATTTACAGCGATTTCCGTTGGAAAATGTTGCTTAAACCTTCTGAATTCTGGAAATCGGGAGATACGTATATATGGGTAATATATCAAATCGTGGATCTAGGTCGAACATTTTTGGTATGGAGATTTTGTGTGTACTTAGAACCCAAAATACCAAAGTACAGCCAATTTGGTTGGAAAATATGAAGAATACCTTCAAAATACCTAAAATTTCGGGGCTAGACCAAAACGTGGACCTATGACCCCCATTATGGGAACTAATGTCACATACCCCCTTAAGACCCTAAATACCAAAATACAGCAAAATTCACAGTGAAATGTGGTCCACATACCCAAAATACCATATGTGCCGAGGTACCGTTACGAGGACGATATGATTTAACGGTGAGCTATATTTGCCATACTCCGTGCAATCATACCTATACAAATAAGTAACATCTGTACCAAATTATAGCCGCTTACCTCAATTAGTTTAGGAGTTATTAATTTTTCCCCGCTAGATTTGGATTTCGCCCACAGTGTGCTGTGTATAAAAACTGGAGTGCTCAGCCGGAATATCACTCAACAAAATGTTAGCAAAATTGGCTTGCGGATTAAACAAACCTAATAAACAAACAATTCTACCAATTACACACATCCATCAACTGTTTGGTGCAAAATTTGGTGAAGAGGTGTGTCAACAACTGGGAATTCGATATGTTGGTGAAATACAAAAATTCAAGGAGGCAGAGTTACAGCGAAAATTTGATGAAAAAAGCGGGTATGTATTTATTTAAAATTAATCTTTAGAAGCTATGTTATGTACTAATCAAATTTAAAATTCGAAAATTTGTTCCTCAAAACACTTCATACGTTTTAATTCAAATCTGTTTAATTTTAAAAGATTTTCAATATTACATCTTTGTGTTTATTTCAGCTCTAGTCCATATTTTGTTGTATTCAAGTATTTGAATAACAACAAAATGTTTTACGGTGGATATGAAATTGATTAGTTGCGGGCGGAGGGTGGGGAATACTATAGTTTCAGTTGTCACCAAACAACTTCATCAGTTCCCTTTTCCGCCGACTCTGTATCGATAAACAGGTCAATAAGCCCATCCAGCAAATTAAACAAAATGAGAAAATTGCTGTATGGCCCTAAAGCTGATTACCCTACAATTTGAGTCGAACTAAAGAATTTCATATCCACCACTGTTTTTATGTCGTCTTTGCTTTGCAAAGAATGCGAACATATGAGTGTTGCTTCAATAAGCGGGGGTAAAACAACGAGAAAGTTGTTGTTTTTGCATTACGCATTGATCAACAAGGCCGTGCTGATGCCTATTATTGTTGTTGGCGTTTTTTATTGTTGGACTGCAGAATTTTACATCTTTGTGTTTATTTCAGCTCTAGTCCATATTTTGTTGTATTCAAGTATTTGAATAACAACAAAATGTTTTACAGTGGATATGAAATTGATTAGTTGCGGGCGGAGGGTGGGGAATACTATAGTTTCAGTTGTCACCAAACAACTTCATCAGTTCCCTTTTCCGCCGACTCTGTATCGATAAACAGGTCAATAAGCCCATCCAGCAAATTAAACAAAATGAGAAAATTGCTGTATGGCCCTAAAGCTGATTACCCTACAATTTGAGTCGAACTAAAGAATTTCATATCCACCACTGTTTTTATGTCGTCTTTGCTTTGCAAAGAATGCGAACATATGAGTGTTGCTTCAATAAGCGTTGTTTTACCCCCGCTTATTGAAGCAACACTCATATGTTCGCATTCTTTGCAAAGCAAAGACGACATAAAAACAGTGGTGGATATGAAATTCTTTAGTTCGACTCAAATTGTAGGGTAATCAGCTTTAGGGCCATACAGCAATTTTCTCATTTTGTTTAATTTGCTGGATGGGCTTATTGACCTGTTTATCGATACAGAGTCGGCGGAAAAGGGAACTGATGAAGTTGTTTGGTGACAACTGAAACTATAGTATTCCCCACCCTCCGCCCGCAACTAATCAATTTCATATCCACTGTAAAACATTTTGTTGTTATTAAAATACTTGAATACAACAAAATATGGACTAGAGCTGAAATAAACACAAAGATGTAAAATTCTGCAGTCCAACAATAAAAAACGCCAACAACAATAATAGGCATCAGCACGGCCTTGTTTATCAATGCGTAATGCAAAAACAACAACTTTCTCGTTGTTTTACCCCCGCTTATTGAAGCAACACTCATATGTTCGCATTCTTTGCAAAGCAAAGACGACATAAAAACAGTGGTGGATATGAAATTCTTTAGTTCGACTCAAATTGTAGGGTAATCAGCTTTAGGGCCATACAGCAATTTTCTCATTTTGTTTAATTTGCTGGATGGGCTTATTGACCTGTTTATCGATACAGAGTCGGCGGAAAAGGGAACTGATGAAGTTGTTTGGTGACAACTGAAACTATAGTATTCCCCACCCTCCGCCCGCAACTAATCAATTTCATATCCACTGTAAAACATTTTGTTGTTATTCAAATACTTGAATACAACAAAATATGGACTAGAGCTGAAATAAACACAAAGATGTAAAATTCTGCAGTCCAACAATAAAAAACGCCAACAACAATAATAGACATCAGCACGGCCTTGTTGATCAATGCGTAATGCAAAAACAACAACTTTCTCGTTGTTTTACCCCCGCTTATTGAAGCAACACTCATATGTTCGCATTCTTTGCAAAGCAAAGACGACATAAAAACAGTGGTGGATATGAAATTCTTTAGTTCGACTCAAATTGTAGGGTAATCAGCTTTAGGGCCATACAGCAATTTTCTCATTTTGTTTAATTTGCTGGATGGGCTTATTGACCTGTTTATCGATACAGAGTCGGCGGAAAAGGGAACTGATGAAGTTGTTTGGTGACAACTGAAACTATAGTATTCCCCACCCTCCGCCCGCAACTAATCAATTTCATATCCACTGTAAAACATTTTGTTGTTATTCAAATACTTGAATACAACAAAATATGGACTAGAGCTGAAATAAACACAAAGATGTAAAATTCTGCAGTCCAACAATAAAAAACGCCAACAACGATTTTCAATATTTTCTTCGACATTTTTGGTCTGTTCCAGAGTCTACTAATTTTTACTACTATGTTACGGAAAAAATAGTAAAAATTAGTTCAATCTTGCAGTTCTAGATCAAACCATTTGCGTTTTCAAATCCATCAGATACTAAAAGAACACATATAACAATGGCCCTAAATTCATCAAAAAATGGTCTGTGGGTGTTTGAAAAAATTGTTTAAAAAATCCACGTTTATTGGCCAAAAAATGGTCTGTGGGTGTTTGAAAAAATTGTTTAAAAAATCCACGTTTATTGGCCAAAAAATGGTCTGTGGGTATTTGAAAAAATTGTTTAAAAAAATTGTTTAAAAAAATCCACGTTTACTGGTCTGTGGGTGTTTGAAAAAATTGTTTAAAAAATCCACGTTTATTGGCCAAAAAATGGTCTGTGGGTGTTTGAAAAAATTGTTTAAAAAATCCACGTTTATTGGCCAAAAAATGGTCTGTGGGTGTTTGAAAAAATTGTTTAAAAAATCCACGTTTATTGGCCAAAAAATGGTCTGTGGGTGTTTGAAAAAATTGTTTAAAAAATCCACGTTTATTGGCCAAAAAATGGTCTGTGGGTATTTGAAAAAATTGTTTAAAAAAATCCACGTTTACTGGTCTGTGGGTGTTTGAAAAAATTGTTTAAAAAATCCACGTTTATTGGCCAAAAAATGGTCTGTGGGTGTTTGAAAAAATTGTTTAAAAAATCCACGTTTATTGGTCAAAAAATGGTCTGTGGGTATTTGAAAAAATTGTTTAAAAAAATCCACGTTTACTGGTCTGTGGGTGTTTGAAAAAATTGTTTAAAAAATCCACGTTTATTGGCCAAAAAATGGTCTGTGGGTGTTTGAAAAAATTGTTTAAAAAAATCCACGTTTACTGGTCTGTGGGTGTTTGAAAAAATTGTTTAAAAAATCCACGTTTATTGGCCAAAAAATGGTCTGTGGGTGTTTGAAAAAATTGTTTAAAAAATCCACGTTTATTGGCCAAAAAATGGTCTGTGGGTGTTTGAAAAAATTGTTTAAAAAAATCCACGTTTACTGGTCTGTGGGTGTTTAAAAAATCCACGTTTATTGGCCAAAAAATGGTCTGTGGGTATTTGAAAAAATTGGGAGTATCTGATTTGAGCAAACTTTGCACATTGTATTATTTCATACACTTTGTCAAGTAATTGTTTTCGAACCAAGAAAACTAACAATAAACAATTAATAAATAATATGGGTTATTTTGGAAACTCCATTAAATTTCGAAAACATTTATTTGACAGCTTGAATTATATGTAGTTATAGGTTTTCGTTAATTTTTGTTGGAATACGTGGATCAATTTTTTTTATACATCCAATCTTGTCTTTAATTTGTCTACCAACTATTTTTTGCAAAAAACCCGACATTTGTATCCCAATTATCAGTCATTTTTCATAAATAAATACTGGAAAATGCTAGTTTTCTTGGTTTGAAAACAATTACTTGACAAACTGTATGTCTCTCACACAAAAGTTGGGAAAAATAAACTTTGCCTGAAAAAATAGGTCATGAAAAATTAAATTTTCAAAAATTAAACATGAACTACAAATATTAAAAATTTATTTCAATAACCAAAGTTACCATTTTGAATTTTTGAAATGGAAATTTCCAAAATTTCCATTTGTGAAATTTTTAAAAAAGCAGGCTTTGCCACTGGAAAAAAAGAAACTAAGGAAAACGAAAATATTTTTTCGTTTTCCTCATTCAATACTTGAACGTCAAAATGGTAAGTTTGGTTGCTAAAATAAATTTTTAATATTTGTAATTCTTGTTTAATTTTTTTAATTTTAATTTTTCATTACCTATTTTTTCATTTCTTTATAGGCAAAAAACAAAAAACACAACCAGAGGAAGCAACGCAACAGCAACAATCAAAAAAAAGTCACGGTCATTGTGGAGAATGGTGATGGAAGCAAAACCATCACCACCACCAAGACCACAAACCGAAGAGGCAATTGTAATTGCAATAGACGCTGCAGACGCAATTACAGAAGACGTGGCAACAGACGCAACAGACGTGGAAGAGTCGGCGAAAATCAACATCAAGCCGATGCCAATCAACATCAAGCCGATGCTAATCAACATCAAGCCGATGCTAATCAACATCAAGCCGATGCCAATCAACATCAAGCCGATGCTAATCAACATCAAGCCGATGCTAATCAACATCAAGCCGATGCCAATCAACATCAAGCCGATGCCAATCAACATCAAGCCGATGCTATCAACATCAAGCCAATGCTAATCAACATCAAGCCGATGCCAATCAACATCAAGCCGATGATAATCAACAGCAACATGACAATGAAATGGACAACGATGAGGAGGAGAATGAAGGTGTTGTTTATCAATTTTAAATATTCCATATTTTTCTCATTTTTAATTTAATGTGTTTCCATTTTCATTTATTCAAAAATAAAATCTATGAAATAAAAAAAAATAAAAATCTATGAAAATTTATTGTATGAAAATGGCATCTTAAATCGACTGGATTTTCTAAATTCAGCATAGTCTAAACAGGTTATAACCTGAAATTTAAACTGTTTTAAAAATGCTTTGTCGAACATTTTTCTGGACCAAATTCTGCACTCTTTTTACAAATTGCGACCGATTCAAACTTATATCTAGACCAAATAAAATGTCATTGAACCGATTTCAATATAATTTGGCAAACTTATTTCTAGATCACATTCCGTCACATTTCATGCTTTACCAACGTTGGACAGATATAGGGTGTTTGGCGCATCAGATACCTCAAACCGGTCAAAAATTTATATGAAGTCGATGGCTTTAGCAAATGTTTCTTTGTTTTGAACTATTTAGGACGATCTTTGTCGTAGAATTTTGGTTTATTAGAGCTTATTTACATTTGCGTTTTAATCAAGTAAACTATTTCGAACATTTTCGTCTGCTTTTCTTTCTGACTTCTCTGTTTAAAGTTATCTCCCGAATTCGAAAGTTCGGAATAAAATCATAGATGAACACGGAGAGTACATTTGTATGCTGAATCCTTATTTAAATTAGAAGGGCACATTCTTCGTGTGCGGATCAACCGAACAAAATTTTAATCTTCGTAATATGTTGCTCAAACTTAGTTAAAGTTCGAAGTTGACCCATGTCGTCCACTCCTTCGGATACCTCTGCACAAAATTTGGGAAAAGTGGACTTTGAGGACTCGTCTCGGATCTCTTTGAGTTTTTTCCGGAGTAAGTTCATGTCACCCTGCCTGAACATACTTAAACTGTTTAACAATTTTTTCCATACTTGGTTTACACCCTCTGTTTATACTTGTGTTTTTTTTTTTGTTGGTCAAATGGTAAAGCTGACTGTTACTGGTCAAGCTGACTGATACTTTCTTACTTGTTTCATTCCAAATTGGAATATCATACTTTTTAGATACACATATGTTTGTATTTGACCATTTGCAATTGCTTTCCAGTTCTGCGGGAACTAAACTGATTCATTTCATACTCCTTTTCAGTGGGGATATCATTTCTTAGTAACATGACAGGACCTAAACAGTATCAATGTATATCTGGTACTGCTCAGATTGTATGCGACATAAATCGGAAGTTGATCTTTCTAAGATATTTTTACTTACGGTTTAAACTGTGGAAACGATTTCCTGCGTTATCATCTTCATCTTTTTAATCGGAATCTGACCGAAACCACTACTAATATTTACAAAATCATAACTAAACTCTATCTTTTTAATAAAGTTTTCGCTGTTAATTTTCTAAAAAGACGCTTAAAAATAAATGAAAATCGATTTGATTGTGAATAAAAAATGTCTATACAACTTTCAGAAATTGACAAAACAGAGTAGTACAATGGACCCTGACAGTTGGTGCATATACAATAAGTTATAAGCGTAGTAACTAACATCATCCTTTTTTATATATATAGATTATAAAACTCCTTTGGAGTGGTCTGCAAGAAGAATGAAGTCTTTTAAAAGTCGCCAGAAACCAAAGCCATTCGATAATAGAATAAAAATGTAATTTAATTGAGTAATATTTTTAACAATTAGTTAAGTTAATTATAGTAATACTAAATTGTAATTGTATGATCGGAAACATTCGACTGTGGATTAGCAGATAAAGGAGAAGTAGTGATTTTATTATTGAAGATGGATTTTATCGGTCCATGTTTTAAAATAGACTACATAGAACAATACCATATTTTCAGTAATTTGAAGGTTCGGAAATTAGATGTATACTACTTTGTTGTAGAAAATTGTCATATTTTCGATATTTGGTTGGTTTTAAGCACATTGTGCAATAGAACATATGCAATTTTGATCTTGGTCTTCGATCGAGGTACAAACATTTCTTGTTAAAAGTGTTCGGCGAAGCTCCAACTTTCGGCGTAGCAGTACTTTTGGAGTTCAGCCTCAAAAAATGTTGGTATTTTGTGTTCCTAGCATTTCTTACAGAAAACATATTTATGATCCATGTTTTGAAGCAAAAAACACGGCAGATTTAACACTGCGCTTTGGGTATTCTTTATCACTTATATACCACTGATTCTGACTCGCGGTACTGGAATATGACAGAATATATAACACAACCACATAAAAGGCATTTTATCATTATTTACGGTCAATAAAACCGGAATGTATTTACTTTATCAAATCATAAAAAAATAATTGCTCGAAACCACTAATAAACGTTGACAATTTGTATCTTTTTAATTTCTTCTAAACATTTAATTGTCGTAAATAAAATAATTCTTTAGAACTTTAATATATTTATGAAACCGTATATTGCATATCGTCAGCATAAATGCCCGAAGACGGAACCCACAAAACCAAAACTTTATAGGAGAAGCAAAAAACGTTATAAGATAAAAAATGATTTATAGAATATGAATCTTCGAAGGACGATTATTTGGGTATTTTTCAATCATGTTCTAAAGAGGGAGTATGCAATGAAACCAAAACCGTGGGATCCTTCATTACAACAACATCTGCAATGTTATCCCATTTTCCGAAATGCCATTTCTTGAATAGGATCGTTATTTGTAAACATATAAGGTTGAAACTTTGCCAGAGCTTGTGGGTTGTTTGTCGTAAATTAAGTATTTTTTAGAATTTTTAAATATTGATAAAACTTACGCTTTTCGCAAAAAAAATGAGAAAAGGTGGAAATAAATAAGTCGACAACCAAAGCCTCCAACGAAACGTAAGGAAACAATTAACTTTGATAAAAAATATTTTTGTATATTCTTTATTTATTTGTTGTTGGAATATACTTTAAATTTCTACATTGTAGTCGTAGTAGTCGAGTTATTTTTTTGACTCAGTCACATATTTTTTTAAACAAAAAAGGAATATCATTCTGACACATTCTGCCGTTCAAGAAAGAATTAAGAATTTTCAAGAAAGACAATTTTTCAAAAAGGAATATCTGTCGTTCAAGAAAGAATTATAATTTATTCAAGAAAGGCAATTTTGCAAAAAGGAATATCTATCTGTCGTTCAAGAAAGAATTCGAATTTATTCAAGAAAGGCAATTTTTCAAAAAGGAATATCTGTCGTTGAAGAAAGAATTAGAATTTGTTCAAGAAAGGCAATTTTTCAAAAAGGATAATCAAGATGCCAAAACTTCCACCGGGAAAGGTATGTTTTTATTTTCGTTATTTTGGAGGGGTTACGTGTTTTTAGGAAATTACCTCCAGATTTTCGGAAGGTTTTAGTGTCAACATATTGTAGTCTTGTCCCACGGAAATGGCTGAAATTGGTTTGATTTTCTGTTTATAGAAGACCTCAAGATGTTTTCTGTATATTGTTACGTCTAAAAAAAATGTATCCATTTCATATGTTAAAAGAAATACTATTGCTGGGATTTTCAATGCTCTAATTTAATGCTGAATATTTGAATGTCATCGCGGAATGAGCGAGTGTCGTAAAGAAATTTATTAAAAAGATTACTAAGTAATGAATGCGAAACTTTGGGCGGAAAAGTTAATGGTGATCATTTAAATTTTACTATAAGATCATACTACACGGTATTTCCAGTGAACTTAAACGAGTGGTAATGACTGAATACAGCCGCGAATAATCCAATTTGGATAGAAAGATCCGATCGTTTGAAAGTGACCACATTCATTATTCGACCGATTTTCTTCATGTGTAACCAAAAAATACCACCCAGTACCATATGGGGAATATTGTCTTGATTACGAAAAGGCCTGGCCAAAATAATAAGTACAAACATAAGTATGCATATTTTTCGATTTTGTACCAATGCTTGACATATGGGGATGCATGTTTTGGACCGTAGTTCTGTTCAATAAAAAATAATTAAAAAAAATTAAGTTTCAACACTGGCCGAACTTAACGACTTTTTACTTGTTTGTTATAGTTTGGATTTTTCGTTGTTATGTCTACTCCTTTATAAAAAAATGCAATTATTCCACTCTTCATGTCCTTTATGAACAGGTTTTTGTCTCTACTGATAAGTAAGAAATTTTGAGTTGCTTCCTTTTGTTGATCAGGTGCGATATATTAAAAAATTTACAAGTGGCAATAACCTTTAGAATGATCAATTATTCAATATTATGCTTCCAAACCTACTGAACCTAATTATGAAGTTTCCGGTGGTGTCGATATAGTTGCAAACCCAATGATCGTATCAAATCTTCTTAATTCGAGCCACTTTTAAGTAACGAACCGATTTTTATGAAATTTACTGAGATGTGGCATAGTGGTATAAATTTCGAAGGTTGCACGAAAGATCCCTTATATACGATATATTTAGAAACTACATTAAATGGTGAAATTCAACGGCACAAAAAGCATAGATTTATATATTAACAACGAAAAACTAAATAACTTATACGGCCTCAATAAGCGAAAGAATACGACTGTATTTTTTGAAGAGATCGCGTTGGGATGAACATATAGATGATTATAAATTCTAAACAGCATCGTTAGAGGGAAAATGCAACAAGGTCCGTTGGAAAAAGTTAGATAAAATGTGTTAATAATTATACAATCCTCAATGAATAACTCAGTTTGACAATGGATCCCAAAATGAGAAAGAATATTGATATTTTTTGAATTGTTAAGAACAAAGCAAAGCGGACACGGGCCTGCTAGTTATATATAATTGTTTTGTCAATTAACTAAGATAACAATTACATTTTCATATTTTTTAAAGGCAACCACAAACTTGTTGATAGATCTTTTTATTTTTGGTCTGTTCCTTTACTTTTGAAAATAGTAAAACCGGCAAAAGTAGTAAAAGTTGTAAACTGTTCCCATATGAATTGTATGGTGTCCGAAGTAAAGGAACGCTTTTCGAATAAAAAGTGGTAAAACTTGAAGATTCTTGCACGTAAAGGAACAGAGCTTTTAAAGAGTACATCTGTCGTCACAATTCCGTCGAAACTGTTTTTTATTAAACTGTTTTGGGATAAATGGTTTATCTGAACCAAAATACGTTGTTGGTAAAGTGTCAACATTTCAAAAATAGCAGACTTTTGCAGGTTCTGGAACATAGCAATAGTTGCAGTCAAAATATTAGTGATAAAATGGCAGAATCCACAAAGTTATTTCCTACAATAAGTTTATTTGTTCCATAAAGGAATTTTGATTTGCTGAAAGCTATTTCCCAGGGGTAGTGTAAACACCTGCATGGATACAACTGAATATATCAGTTCCGACATTTTTCAACATTGAGTGAGTATGGAAAAAAGAAACATATTTGTTTATATCTGGTTTGTACAAACTGATATAAATGGATATTGGTGTGATACAATAAGTATTTATTGTATGTAGCCCAATCAAAATAGGAATTGAAATAGAAAAATTCCCACAGAGCTGAATTTTGGTGGAAATGTAGGATTTGTCATTACAAATGAGGTCCTAAAAATCTCTGTTGATCCCATGCGTGCAAAGAAACTTATTCAGGGTCATAGGTCATATTTTTGGTTTTTTTTTATACTGTGAGCCTTACAAAAAAGTGACTAAAGCAAAAGACAACGACCGTAAAATTCTCTATAAGATATGGCGTTCCTAAAAGTCACATAATAATGATATGCACATATAAAGCACCTATAACTTATTTGACCCGAAAGTCAGGATACAAAATCTGGTTAGACCTGGTGCTACTGGACCGAGTACTACAAATCAAATCAATAAATATAACAAAACTATTTGCAATAAATATTTGGAATATAATAAAACTATTTTTGATAAATAATCGCGTTTTCATTATTAGGTCGGAAACTTTTCTAGTAGTCCTCGTACATTCCACTCACAGTTATACAGTTATACCATTGCACGTGTTTAGGGTAGTGGTGTAGGGTATCACATGATTGGCTCCGTCCGACTATGTTCACAATTGGGGATTGTTGTAGGGTAATTCCAGAATTAATATTTGTTTCAGCCGAGACTGAATTTGAATTTACCCTCGTTGATTGCAAAGGATTTGTTTCTTGATTGGTGGCAAAATCTTTCAAAACCATATTTGAAGCTTTTGTTTGGGACTGATTTGCTTCTTCTATTGCAATAGGAATATAGGTTTGCCGGTCTTCTTTTCACAATTCATTTATGATTCTTATGTCAGATATTGTTGATTTCAATTTCTGTTGAAAATCCAGGTCTATTTCCATTGAGATGTCAGACGTTAACACACCAACAATGGCCACTGAATTTTTATTATTTTCCGTTGGGGAATCCGAGGTGGTGTCGATACAGTGAAGCAAACTAGTAGTTGACGGAAGGACCAGTGGATTGTTAATCGTACATAAAGAAGCTCTTGAGCAACTCCAGTTACATTTTCTGATTCCATATTCGGTGTGGAAACCATGCAATCAAAATGTTGCATTGCAATGTTGCAATTTGTCTCATCAATAAACAGCTGATTCCTTAACATATCTTACTTTTTATATTCCTCACCATAAATTACATTGGAACCCGATTTCAGCCATTTCGGTTGTATAAAGTAGCTAAAACTTAAAAAAATAACGAAAATTAAGCGGAACCCTTTTTACTAGGATAACATTTCAAGGGAGACGACTTTTTAAACGATTATTTTCTTAATTTCTAGATTTCATACAAATTTATTTGTTGCATTCCGCAATGCAACAGTAAAAGGGCCAGACATGATACACAATTGGTCTGTTCCTTTACTTTTGAAAGTGGTAAAACCGGCAAAAGTAGCAAAAGTTGTAATCTGCTTCCATATGAATTGTATGGTGTCTGAAGTAAAGGAACGCTTTTCGAGTAAAAAGTTGTAAAACTTGAAGATTCTTGCACGTAAAGGAACAGAGCTAATGTCAGCCCGGCAACGAGGTAGTTACTTTTCACAAAGTTAGGACCAATTGGAAAACAATGTTGATTGAGAAATATGGTTTAATTGAAAACCAATTAAAACATATTTGTTCAAGACATTTTCCATCATATATGCGATGTGGCGGAAATACATTTCTCCCACACGCTCAACCAATTTATAATTTACCACCAGAGGTACAACAAGTAAATATTGTTGATATATTAAATGGCACTGATCAAGAAAATGAACAAAGTCATCTTCCAGGTGTTCCATAAAGGAATTTTGATTTGCTGAAAGCTATTTCCCAGGGGTAGTGTAAACACCTGCATGGATACAACTGAATATATCAGTTCCGACATTTTTCAACATTGAGTGAGTATGGAAAAAAGAAACATATTTGTTTATATCTGGTTTGTACAAACTGATATAAATGGATATTGGTGTGATACAATAAGTATTTATTGTATGTAGCCCAATCAAAATAGGAATTGAAATAGAAAAATTCCCACAGAGCTGAATTTTGGTGGAAATGTAGGATTTGTCATTACAAATGAGGTCCTAAAAATCTCTGTTGATCCCATGCGTGCAAAGAAACTTATTCAGGGTCATAGGTCATATTTTTGGTTTTTTTTATACTGTGAGCCTTACAAAAAAGTGACTAAAGCAAAAGACAACGACCGTAAAATTCTCTATAAGATATGGCGTTCCTAAAAGTCACATAATAATGATATGCACATATAAAGCACCTATAACTTATTTGACCCGAAAGTCAGGATACAAAATCTGGTTAGACCTGGTGCTACTGGACCGAGTACTACAAATCAAATCAATAAATATAACAAAACTATTTGCAATAAATATTTGGAATATAATAAAACTATTTTTGATAAATAATCGCGTTTTCATTATTAGGTCGGAAACTTTTCTAGTAGTCCTCGTACATTCCACTCACAGTTATACAGTTATACCATTGCACGTGTTTAGGGTAGTGGTGTAGGGTATCACATGATTGGCTCCGTCCGACTATGTTCACAATTGGGGATTGTTGTAGGGTAATTCCAGAATTAATATTTGTTTCAGCCGAGACTGAATTTGAATTTACCCTCGTTGATTGCAAAGGATTTGTTTCTTGATTGGTGGCAAAATCTTTCAAAACCATATTTGAAGCTTTTGTTTGGGACTGATTTGCTTCTTCTATTGCAATAGGAATATAGGTTTGCCGGTCTTCTTTTCACAATTCATTTATGATTCTTATGTCAGATATTGTTGATTTCAATTTCTGTTGAAAATCCAGGTCTATTTCCATTGAGATGTCAGACGTTAACACACCAACAATGGCCACTGAATTTTTATTATTTTCCGTTGGGGAATCCGAGGTGGTGTCGATACAGTGAAGCAAACTAGTAGTTGACGGAAGGACCAGTGGATTGTTAATCGTACATAAAGAAGCTCTTGAGCAACTCCAGTTACATTTTCTGATTCCATATTCGGTGTGGAAACCATGCAATCAAAATGTTGCATTGCAATGTTGCAATTTGTCTCATCAATAAACAGCTGATTCCTTAACATATCTTACTTTTTATATTCTTCACCATAAATTACATTGGAACCCGATTTCAGCCATTTCGGTTGTATAAAGTAGCTAAAACTTAAAAAAATAACGAAAATTAAGCGGAACCCTTTTTACTAGGATAACATTTCAAGGGAGACGACTTTTTAAACGATTATTTTCTTAATTTCTAGATTTCATACAAATTTATTTGTTGCATTCCGCAATGCAACAGTAAAAGGGCCAGACATGATACACAATTGGTCTGTTCCTTTACTTTTGAAAGTGGTAAAACCGGCAAAAGTAGCAAAAGTTGTAATCTGCTTCCATATGAATTGTATGGTGTCTGAAGTAAAGGAACGCTTTTCGAGTAAAAAGTTGTAAAACTTGAAGATTCTTGCACGTAAAGGAACAGAGCTAATGTCAGCCCGGCAACGAGGTAGTTACTTTTCACAAAGTTAGGACCAATTGGAAAACAATGTTGATTGAGAAATATGGTTTAATTGAAAACCAATTAAAACATATTTGTTCAAGACATTTTCCATCATATATGCGATGTGGCGGAAATACATTTCTCCCACACGCTCAACCAATTTATAATTTACCACCAGAGGTACAACAAGTAAATATTGTTGATATATTAAATGGCACTGATCAAGAAAATGAACAAAGTCATCTTCCAGGTGACCTGCCACTTGCTATTGTTCAAGAAAATGAACAAAGTCATCTTTCAGGTGACATGCAACTTGGCATTGATCAAGAACATGAGCCCAGTCATCTTTCAGGTGACCTGCCACTTGCTATTGTTCAAGAAAATGAACAAAGTCATCTTTCAGGTGACTTGGAACATGGCACTGATCAAGACCATGAGCCCAGTCATCTTTCAGCTGACATGGAACTTGGCACTGATCAAGAACATGAGCCCAGTCATCTTTCAGGTGACATGCAACTTGGCATTGATCAAGAACATGAGCCCAGTCATCTTTCAGGTGACCTGCCACTTGCTATTGTTCAAGAAAATGAACAAAGTCATCTTTCAGGTGACATGGAACATGGCACTGATCAAGACCATGAGCCCAGTCATCTTTCAGGTGACATGGAACTTGGCACTGATCAAGAACATGAGCCCAGTCATCTTTCAGGTGACATGCAACTTGGCACTGATCAAGAAAATGAACAAAGTCATCTTCCAGGTGACCTGCCACTTGCTATTGTTCAAGAAAATGAACAAAGTCATCTTTCAGGTGACATGCAACTTGGCATTGATGAAGAAAATGAGGCCAGTCATCTTTCACATGACACGGAATTATATCAACAACGTACTCATCTTCCTCAAATAATAGAAGATATAACACTAAGTACTCCAATCCTAATGGTATCAAACATTTCGCACAATAATATTAGTAGTAGTAGTAGTACTAGTAATATTAGCCACCATCTTCCTCAATTATTAGAAGATGAAACACAAACTTCTCCAATAGTTATAACGGTGCCACAATTTTCGCAGGATGAGAAAAACATTAGGCACGGTAACATTATATCTGGTTCAATTTCTGAACCATTTTCTCCCGAACATATAAAAATATGTACGGAAGTGTTACTTTCTTCTGAATATTCGTATGAATATTTAAAAAGATCTTGCAATTTCAAAGGTCCATCAGCTGACTTCTTAAAACAGCAGTTTCCGAAAGGCCTTATTGGTTTTGATGAGGAAACAACTGCAGTTTTACTGAAAATGTTTTCAACAATGTCCGCATAAGAAAAATTGTGTGTATTAACGTTTGATGCAACCCACCTTTCGCATAACGGTCATACAAATTGTGACGGATTTGGTTTCCAATTGCACGGTCTTCTCAGTGATTGGAACCTTTTAATTGGTCTTAAAGCTATGACCGAAAAATATACAGCAGCAAAGGACATCCGTAACATGTTGGTTACAATTTATGAATTTGCTGATCGCTTAAACTTAACAATTTCCTTGAATGTATGTGATGCATCAAACGTCAATATAGCTTTAATGTCAAACTTTATGAACACAGATTCAACATTAGCTGAAATTATTACTGGACATGAAGTACATTGTGCTTTTGATCTACATCACTGCATACACCACTTATTGGGAGCTTTCGCTAACGATACTTTATATTACTTGAAACATAAGCTTTCTTTTAAATATGTGAAAGACCATGTCTCTAAACCCTCACATTTTACAAAAAGTTATCAATATGACAAATTTGATATGAAGAATCTCAGTGAAATGTTTAGTAAGAAAGTTAAAGATGCACTGGACAAATACAAACTCACTGAAAAAGATGATGCATCAATATTTAACGCGACAAAGTCGTTTGTAAATCTTTTTGATCCTTTTATTCAAATGTTTGTAAATGAACATGAATATACTTTAGATCGGAAAAACGATATTATCAAAGAATGTATAAAATTGCTACGAGACTTAAAATTTTGTAGCTATAAGCACTATTTTATAAAGACTTTGACAACAGTGTTATACATATGGCAAACATATGGAGATGTTCCCTTTAATAAACTTACAACGCATAACAATATAGAACGTTTCTTTGATGATCTAAAAAGAAAAAATATTGCAATGGCACCTAAAACAAATAAAGATAATGTACAAATGTCTTCCATAGTACCAACTGCTAACGAATTTGAGTATTTCAAATCAAGAAATGATGCAGTATCTGAAAAATAATATAGAGAACTATTGTGGGCTACAAAGACAGAATAATTTCGTTGTCTTTAAAAGTATCAAAAGTACAACTACCTACTACTACTACTAATTACTGTGTGCCTAGTACAAACTACCTTACATTAGCACTTAATATCCACCATTATCCGGATCATGGTGTGTACGCGATCCCCACGAAAAGGGGAGGTCGCCCAGTCGGTTGGGGTGGGAATGAGTGGCGTTGGGAACGTTCGCCAAATACATAAAGGATTAAGGCGCACCAAGAAGAATTTACGATGCGAAGTAAGGTAATATAAAATAATTTACTAATATTTTAAAAAAATTTCAGAGCCATTCACATATCAAACCAATGAAAATGGAAGCAAATTAATAAATAAAAAACGTACCTTAAATCTCAATAAACGTTTTTATTATACAACAAATTAAACATTAACTAAAAATCATTAAAATATTAAAATTAAATATTAAAATTAATTTATTTTAAATATTAAAATCAATTTAATTGAATGGAAAATTAAAAAATTTAATTAATAATAATTAAATAAAAAAACCATTTTAAAAATTATAAAATTGGAGCTCTTTTAATTCGACATCCACATGCCTAATTCTTCCTATAGAATATGAAAAGTTAATATTGGCATTATGCTGTTCTTGGTAAGATGAATAATATTTTCTCAACTATGCTTTGTTTATCACGTTTCTCTTCTCGTAGTTAGTGAGCTAACATGTTTTATATTTTTTTCTCCAACATGAGTCATAAACTGAGTCACTATGCCAAGTCACGTGGTCTAGAAACAGATTCATTACATTAGCTGAGCAAACCTATGGAAGAAATGACATGGAAATGGTAGTACCGAAGTCCCCAGCAACAGTATCATGCCCCCTGTGACCGAAGTAGAAAAGTCTTGACAATGGAATACGGCGAAATAAGTGATGGGCCGGCAGGATTCAATTACACACAAGATTCTCATTGCGAATGGCTTATCAAGGCTCGCAATTCATTACACTGGCATTTCATACAATGGGTACTGAGTGCTCGTATGATTACATATACGTTTACGATGGTGATTCCTTCAATTCAACTCTTTTGGGAAGTTTTAGTGGTCGCACACAACCCCAAAGGCTAGTGGCACGCAGTGGAAGTGTATGTATCGTCTATTTTTTTTTGTTTTTGAGTTATTGATTTAATAATTTGTATGTATAATTCCAGATGCTTATTTTGATGTACAGTGATACGAATTATGTCCTGGATGGTTTTCGGACTTCTTACTACATATAAAACTAGCTGACCCGGTCCGCGTTTCTGGCCCGTTGTTTGGGTTCTCCGTGTAAACTTTAGTTATCAATACAGTATTGATACACCCATAATTAGGCATCCCTCTAGAAACTTCATAATATAAATCAATGTTTTGACATAAATTCCATGTAATGGTATCCCCCAAATTTAAGATATAAAATCTCTTTTATTATACCCTTCACCATAAATCGACAGTTTAAAGCACTTTGTGACCCACATATAATGGTCGGTGCACGTCAATTAACATTGCTATATATTGGATTGTTGGTCTCGGTTGGGGTCGTAATTATTACTGCAGAGAAATGTTAGTATAGGTCCACGTTTCGATATAGCTCCCATAGAACGGTAGTGGCTGATTTTCGCTATTTTTGAGGATTTAACATCATTATCGACAACGAAATGGCTGAAATCTGTTTTTAATATATTTTAAAGAGGAGAGCATAAATATTCGGATCGACCGAAAGACACGCCTTTTTATTTGCGCTCGGTATGTAACAGTTATAGGTTCACGTTTTGATATAGCTCCCATAAAACAGTACCTCCAGATTTTCAATAGTTCAGAGATATAGCCACTGTTGGGGGTCGTAAACAGTCTTGCAGAGAATTTTCAGTATACGTCCTCGTTTTGATATAGCTCCCATAGAACTGTGGCGCCTGATTTTCGCTATTTTTGGTGGATTTAACCTCATTCAGCCAGAATGAACGTAATGCCAAGTTTACACTTGCGCTCTAAAATCCACTGGATTTCACGAAATCCTGAAATACATCCCGGCTTATTTATTTCGAAAATTATCGTAAAATTATCTATATATCGTATTAATTGTGTATAGTAATAACAAATAAAAAAATAAAAAAAAATGATTTTATCGTTGAGACATCATAATAATAAATTTTGATAGATAAAAGTTGTGTTCAGAACTTGCAGCAGTTTTCCCGTTTGGTGCTAAAAATGCGTTCCCGTACTCCGAAGTTTAGCAAGACTTACACTTCTCTTTAAGCAAAAACAGCGCCGAATAACACCCTATTCTCCTGTTTTTTTTGCCATACAATTTTATTACAAAGAGAAAAGTGTCAAAGTTGCTCAAAATTGCTCTCTTATGAACATTTTTACCAGAAAAGTAAAGGAACGGAAAAATGGTATATCTGGCAGCAATGTCAAAAAGAAACATAAAAAAATCAATTTTCGTCTCTTATTTCACAGTTTTTAATTTAGTTTTGTCAGCTTTCGACTTTTTCTTCTGTTTATCGTCTATTTGTGAAATAATCGTCAAACAAAAGTCGAAAAATCAGTTCTGCCATTTTTTACCTGCTGGTAGCCTGTGGTAGAAGAGAAAGCCATTTTGCTCTCTCTCCACTCTCACTCTCTTAAAAATTGCTTCCAGTTTTGCCACTTTTCGGGGTTAAGGAACGCTTTGCAGGTTAAAAATGGTAACAAATGGGAAAAATTATTACCTCAGGTAAGTAAAGGAACACAGCTATTGTGAAAAAGTAATTTAATATTTTTTCACATTGTTTACAATTTTTGTTACTAAATTTTTTTTTTAATCAATTGACCATCTACCTTGTTTATTGTGATACGTGAAAAGTGTTGCAACTTTTGGTACTTTTTCAGGCAATAACAGGGTTGCATATCATGTGTACTGCGATTTCGATGTTGATTTCGCTGAAATCACGAAATGAGATGATTTCATTTTTGTATGCGAAATCATGATAATTTTTGCTTGATTCCGCGCGAAATCACGAAACGCCTTCGAAATCACGAAAAGACGCCGAATGTAAACCAAACATAACGCCTTTTTTTCGCGCTCTATATGCAATAGTGGTAAAATACCCCTCAGCGAAATGTATGTTCCTTCGGGATATGTATGGCAACATTTTTATAATTCATAAAAAATTACTTCTATAAATTGTAGTCGTTATTATCGAGATTTTGCTGTATTTAAAAAATGTATCTTTATCTAGCTATTCTAAGGATTGAAATCAATGCTCATGAAGTTTCACTTCCCATATTTTGAGATTTTATCCGTAATTATAATATTTTCAAAAATCGAACACGATCGCGGTATTCTGATTCCAATGATGATATTGTATTGTATATCAATAACTTTGTCTGATTTCCAATCGATCTTTCTGGAATTTCGATCTTGTGACATCTCAAGTTATAGGGATTTTACTGTATTCCAAATGTGGAGTTGATCGCGCTATCCCACTTATTGTTTAGTGTTCAGCGTTTATAGCGTTTTTTAGGCACGCTTACAAAATTATGTATATTATCTGAAATAATAAATGTTTGCAAATTTTGTGATAACCGCGTTATTTCACTTTTCGCGATATTTCACTTCCGCGAAGACCATTCAGGGTCAAGACAGTAATTACAGTAGTATTGCAAACAATCTGTAAACAATACGTTAAAAAATATCATGGACTTCAGATTTAAAAAAAAAAAACAAAATTTGAAGGAGAACCTCCGGTCACTACACTTAGCCATATTAAAATAGCTCACGACCGCACTATCCCACTTGTTCATGCTAGTGTTTATATCATTTTTGTGTCACGCTTACTAAAATTATGTATATTAATTGAAGTAATACATTTTTGAAAACTTTGTAATGACCGCGATCATTCAGGGAAAACAATCTGTAAACAATACGTTCAAAAATATCAAAGATTTCAGATTTTCTTAAAAACATTGTGGGGGAGGACCACCGGTCACTACTCCTAGCCGTATAAAAACAGCTTACGACAGTTCTAATTAATTGAAATAATACATTTTTGAAAATTTTGGGATGACCGCGATTTTTACTTCCGCGACGACCATTCAGGGTCAAGACTGTAATTACCATAGCATTGCAAAAAATTTGTAAACAATATATTAAAACGTATCCTGAATTTCGCGGTTTTCTTAAAAAAATTGTGGGGAGGACCACCGGTCACTACACTTAGCGGGATAAGAAAATAGATTACGACCTATTCTCAGACCTAAAAACTCCACATACAAAATTTCATAAGATTTCCCAATCGATTTTTCGGAATTTCTATATAGTGACATCTCAAGTCATCGGGATTTTACTGTATTCGAAAATATGGCGTTGATCGCGTTATCCCACATATTGAAGCCAGTGTTTTAGCGGTTTTGTAGTCACGCTTACTAAAATTAGGTATATTATCTGAAATAATACATTTTTAAATAATTTGGGATGACCGCGATATTTGTATGTTCCGAATAGACTCAAAAACGGCTGAATAGATTTTCTTGAAAATTTCAGATAATGTACTGGGAACACCGGTGGTGAAAATAGGCTATATATTTTTTTGAATGGTCGTCGCGGAAGTGAAATATCGCGGTCATCCCAAATTATTTAAAAATGTATTATTTCAGATAATATACCTAATTTTAGTAAGCGTGACTACAAAACCGCTAAAACACTGGCTTCAATATGTGGGATAACGCGATCAACGCCATATTTTCGAATACAGTAAAATCCCGATGACTTGAGATGTCACTATATAGAAATTCCGAAAAATCGATTGGGAAATCTTATGAAATTTTGTATGTGGAGTTTTTAGGTCTGAGAATAGGTCGTAATCTATTTTTTTATCCCGCTAAGTGTAGTGACCGGTGGTCCTCCCCACAATTTTTTTAAGAAAACCGCGAAATTCAAGATTCGTTTTAATATATTGTTTACAAATTGTTTGCAATGCTATGGTAATTACAGTCTTGACCCTGAATGGTCGTCGCGGAAGTGAAAATCGCGGTCATCCCAACATTTTCAAAAATGTATTATTTCAATTAATTAGAACTGTCGTAAGCTGTTTTTATACGGCTAGGAGTAGTGACCGGTGGTCCTCCCCCACAATGTTTTTAAGAAAATCTGAAATCTTTGATATTTTTGAACGTATTGTTTACAGATTGTTTTCCCTGAATGATCGCGGTCATTACAAAGTTTTCAAAAATGTATTATTTCAATTAATATACATAATTTTAGTAAGCGTGACACAAAAATGATATAAACACTAGCATGAACAAGTAGGATAGCGCGGTCGTGAGCTATTTTAATATGGCTAAGTGTAGTGACCGGAGGTTCTCCTTCAAATTTTTTTTTTAAATCTGAAGTCCATGATATTTTTTAACGTATTGTTTACAGATTGTTTGCAATACTACTGTAATTACTGTCTTGACCCTGAATGGTCTTCGCGGAAGTGAAATATCGCGAAAAGTGAAAAAACGCGGTTATTACAAAATTTGCAAACATTTATTATTTCAGATAATATACATAATTTTGTAAGCATGCCTAAAAAACGCTATAAACGCTGAACACTAAACAATAAGTGGAATAGCGCGATCAACTCCACATTTGGAATACAGTAAAATCCCTATAACTTGAGATGTCACAAGATCGAAATTCCAGAAAGATCGATTGGAAATCAGACTAAGTTATTGATATGCAATACAATATCATCATTGGAATCAGAATACCGCGATCGTGTTCGATTTTTGAAAGTATTATAATTACATATCCCGAAGGAACATACATTTCGCTGAGGGGTATTTTACCACTATTGCATATAGAGCGCGAAAAAAAGGCGTTATGTTTGGTTTACATTCGGCGTCTTTTCGTGATTTCGAAGGCGTTTCGTGATTTCGCGCGGAATCAAGCAAAAATTATCATGATTTCGACCGCGATATTTCGCTTCCGCGACGACCATTCAAAGAAATATATAGCCTATTTTCAACACTGGTGTTCCCAGTACATTATCTGAAATTTTCAAGAAAATCTATTCAGCCGTTTTTGAGTCTATTCGGAACATACACACATTGCCTTTTATATATTAGAAGAAGAAGATATATATATATATATATATATATATATATATATATTGTTACGGAATTAGATTTAACTAATGTCCGTGTAGACGTTGTTTTATTCCCCGATACGATTTGTACCAAATAAAACAGGGTTCGTTTTAGATTACGTTTCTACAATGCTTTATTTACTTTATTACACTTATTCGGAGCTGACTGTTATAGCTAAGTACACAGCTTTACTTTACTTCTTTACTAGTCGATGTTTACACTTCGGTATAAAATTCACAACTGCTCACTGTTTGGCCGGCATCTCATATTTATACCCAAAATCTCCTTGGTCTAGAATTATCTACACAATCTGGCCACATCTCGAATCTGTGCAGCGAAAACACAGACGCACATTCGCACTAAGCGAACAACCATACTCACATACATACATGGGGGAATACAATTGGACGACAAGCACAGTAATGACGTAACAACAACAAACAAGTGCAAAGAAGTAACAAACTAAACAATAATTACATGATTATGGCAAAACAAAATAAAAGCACATTAATGAAAGGTAAAGTAACATCTAGAATAATGAAGAGAGTTCTACATGGTAGTTGTTGTTGCTTAAATAAAGTAACTGCGTAATAAAAACTTTACGTTACAATTCAAATTTTTAAATTAACGGAAATTAAACTAAACTAACTTAAACCTATCAGTTACATTCGTAACATTGCCTCCCGCTTAAGCCTGTTCGTCCCGAATAGGCACAGTTCCCTCTCTGTGGTATGGGCATTGGTAACACACTGCCTCCCGCTTAAGCCTGTTCCTCATGACCTGGCACAGTTCTCGTTCCATAGCGGGCCAACCGTTCTAGATGTACCACCTTCATCTTTGATCTAGGGCTGTCGCTCTTCTGTATGCGATACACGACGTCATTTATTTTCTTGACTACCTTGTAGGGGCCTTCCCAGTGCGTTTGTAATTTAGGGCATAGTCCTTTCTTCCGTTGTGGGTTGAACAATAGTACCAGTTGCCCTTCTTGGAACCCATCGGTATTTGCCGCTCGATCGTACCTCGCCTTCATGCGGTTGCTGACCATTTTTATCCGACGGCGTACTGCATCGTGGACTTCACTGAAAGAGTTTTGACTGTTTTCATCGTTATCAATTTCGGGGTTTGGTGTGGCACCGAAGATCAGGTCACCAGGCAGCTTCAATTCATTGCCGAACAAAATTCTGGCTGGGGTTCGAGATGTGGAGTCATGAATGGCCGATCTATAGGCTAGTAGGAATTTTGGAATATGCTCATCCCAGTCACTTTGGCCGCTATCTACCACCTTTCGTAGATGCGATTAAATCTTTCCACCATGCCATCTGATTGTGGATGCAGGGGCGTTGTCCTCGTTTTCTTGATTCCGTGGGTGTCACACATTTCTTTGAAGATCGCTGACTCAAAATTTCTTCCTTGATCGGAATGAACCTCGGATGGGACACCATAGCGACAAATCCATTTCTTGCTGAACACATCCACTATTGTCTTGGCTTCCTGGTTGGGAATGGCATGAACCTCTGGCCATTTGCTGAAGTAATCCATGACCACTAAGACATACCGGTTCCCGGAGTCGCTTATTGGAAACGGTCCAGCCACATCCATTGCGATTCTTTCAAATGGAGCTCCTGAATTATACTGTTGCATGTGGCCTCGACTCTTCCGGGTTGGACCTTTAGCTCTTATACACCTCTCACAATTGGCAATCCAGTCTGCAATGGATTTCTGACAGCCGACCCAGTAGAACCTCTGCTTTATCTTTTCAGCAGTCTTTGTCACACCAAGGTGTCCTCCACTTGGCCCATCGTGAAACTCTGACAAGACATCTTTTATTTTGGAGTCTGGTACGACAATCAAGTTGCGGTGAGTTTTTCCATCGTCGCTCTCCCACTTACGATGTAGGCACCCATCTATTAGAAGTAGACTGTTCCACTGGGCCCAATACGATTTCAAGAGGGGGCTTTCGGGCGCTATTTCTTTGCGACTAGGGCGTTCGCCCCTTTCCATGGCAGAAATTAGTTTGCCTAGGGTGCGATCTTTTCTTTGTTCCGCCGACCAATCCTCGCCGGACTCAACCTGCAGTAGCCGGACATCGACGATACTTGCTTTGCCTTCAGCCTTCGAGCAATGTCTGCATTCAATTTTGCATGGCCGACGAGACAGGGCATCAGCATTACCGTGTTTTCCACCTTTTCTGTGCTCGATACTTAGGTCATAACTCTGAAGCCTTTCGATCCAACGGGCCAATTGACCTTCCGGGTTCTTAAACTGGAGCAGCCATCGCAGAGCGGAATGATCGGTTCTTAGCAGAAAGTGCTGTCCATACAGGTATTTGTGATAGTGTTTGATGCTCTCCACAACTGCCAGCAGCTCTCTCCTCGTCACACAGTAATTCCTCTCAGGCTTTGACAATGTTCGGCTGTAGTACCCGATGACTTTTTCTTGGCCGTCTATTTCCTGGGAAAGGACACCACCGATCCCGTATGCACTGGCGTCAGTGTCCAACACAAACTTACCGCCGGGTACAGGGTACGCCAAAAGAGGAGCTTTGCAGAGCATGTCTTTGAGTTTTTGGAATGCCTCATCCTGGTCGTTGCTCCATAGAAATTTCTGTGTCAGTCGGTGTAAGCTTGCGGCAATGTTGGCAAAATTGGGGACAAACCGACGGTAATAGGTGCAGAGACCCAGAAAGCTTCGCAGCTCATGGAGGTTTCGAGGCTGCGGCCAGTCTCTGACGGCTTTAATCTTCTCGCTATCCGTCGATATGCCCTCCGTCGTCACATGGTGCCCCAGGAACTTCACCTCTCGCTGGAAGAGGTTACACTTCTTCGGGTTAAGTTTTAGACCCGAAGACGATAGCTGCTGGAGTACATTCCTTAAATTCGTGAGGTGTTCGTCGAAGGTCTGTCCCATGACTATGATGTCATCCAAGTATATAAGGCACGACTTCCACTGCAACCCTTTCAGCACCCGCTCCATCAGCCTTTCAAAGGTGGCCGGGGCGTTGCAGAGCCCGAATGGCATGACATTAAATTGCCAGAGACCGCCGTTAACGCCAAACGCTGTCTTTTCCTTATCTTTTTCGGCTATCTCTACCTGCCAGTAACCACTCTGCAGATCGAGGGTAGAGAACCATGACGTCCCGGCTAAGGTGTCTAGTGTGTCATCGATTCTTGGGAGCGGGTAGCTATCTTTCTTGGTGACATCATTTAGTTTTCTGTAATCCACACAAAATCTGGTACTTCCATCTTTCTTCTTGACCAGTACTACTGGGGAACACCAGGGACTCGACGACGGTTCGATCACACCACTCTCCTCCATTTCGCTTATCAACTTCTGGACTTCGTCCCTTTTTGCCAGTGGAACGCTTCTTGGGGCCTGTTTTATTGGTCTTGCGTCTGCTGTGTTTATTTCATGTTTCACCACCGATGTTCTTCCTTGATGCCCTTTTGCAGACGCAAAGGTAGAGGCATGTTTCCATAATAACTGCTTGGCCTTGTTCTTCTCGGAAGGTGATAAGTTCTGTGTCCACTCTTTGATGTAACCATCGAGGTGCTTCTTTTCCGTGGCTGCTGATTTTTCGGTGGTATTTTCCAAATTGATTACAGCTTCGGCTGGTGTACATTGTCCAACGTCGGAAAATTGGCAAATTTGTTCTTGCTTATCTGACAGGTTCAAAACTCTAACTGGAATCAGTCCATCGTCGTTGCTTTTCACCAGGGCATTCGCTATTAAGATGTTACTATTTTTGTTCTCTGCTGGTTCCACCACCCACAATTTCCCGACTCCACAATCTCCATCCATTGGTACCCATATCAATGTTTCGGCACAAGGCGGTATAATCTCTGGATGTTCCGTAGTCAGACGTCTAATAGGTGTGTTTTCATCGTAGCCCATATTTAATGGGATTTCCACATTGGACCATGTCATCACACGTTCTTTCATATCCAGATTAAGACCAAAGGCAATCATAAAATCTGCGCCTATGATAACTTCGTCAACGATATCAGCCACTATAAACTCGTAATCGACCGATTTATTGGCAATAGTAAGCCTCACGGTTATCTTTCCATGTACTGCCGCAGGCTCCCCCGTTGCTGTGCGCAGTCTGACTCCATTTAGTGGCGTTATCTTTCCTTTTGCCAGATCAGATCTGATGATTGACTTTGATGCGCCTGTATCCAAGGTCAGAATTCGCTTGTCGCCATTGATATAACCAGTTGTTGTAAGGTTGTGGTTTTTCTGTTGTACTATCGCTATGGAGATTGTGGGGCCGTCGTCGATGGGAGCCAGTTCACGCCCCGCTGGACTGGCTCGATTTAGTTTAACGGTGACTCGTTTGCAGAACGTTGAGCCACTCTTTTACTTTCCCTTGACGGGGGTGGTGACGATGACCTCGATCGCTTGCGCTTCGCTCTACAATCACGCGCAAAATGACCCATTTTGCCGCAATTGTGACACCTACCCCTGGCCTTAGTTGGTGCTGCCGTATAACGTTCTTCCCTTAATGCCTGCTTCAATGCTGCCACCATCTCGTTAGTAAGAGATTTGGGTTCATCGAACTCGGTATCCAGTTTGCGGACCTTGTGAGTCTGGGGATTGGTGATTATTCTTGCCGTCTCTTGTGTAAGGGCGTACGACACGGTTTCAGCAAATGACGATTTTGGTGACGCATACGTTGCACGTTTGATCTCGGCGTCACGTATACCATTCACAAATGTTTCGATTTTCATACGGTCCAACAATGGATGGTTTTCTCCTGGATACGTCATTAGCACCAAACGTTCTACTTCCGTTGCGAAGTCCTGTAAGGTCTCATTTGGCTTCTGTACTCTTCCCCTTAATTCCATTAGGTAGATGTTTTGCTTATGTTCGCCACCGTACTTACGTTCGAGAGCAGCCATTATATCCCCATAACTGTTTCTAGAAGCGGCGGGAATAGTCTGTATTACCTCAGCAGCACCGCCCTGCAATGCCATAAGTAGTGATACAGCCTTGTCATTGTCGTTCCAAGAATCTCTAGTAGCCACGGTCTCGAACTGTAATTTGAACACATTGAAAGAGGTTGAGCCGTCGAACACAGGAGTCTTGATTTTTAAGGTGTTATGAGTAGCTCTCACTGGGCCACCTTTGATTTCCAGTTCCGACATTTTCTTCTCCAGGTTCACAAATTTCTCGTCATGGGCCAGAAATTTCTCGTCAACAGACAGAATCTTTTTATCCAACTCTTTAATTTGCACCTCCATGTTTTCTACTCTCTTTTCAATCACTATCGTGATGTTCTCGAGTTTCTCGTTAATTTTTCTAGAATTCTCTTCCAACTCCTCTTTTAAGTTTCTTGAATTTTCTTCAAACATCCTAGAATTTTCTGCCATTAAGTTTTCGGTGATTTTTCTAGAGTTCTCCTCTAACTTTTCCTCTAATTTTCTGGAATTTTCTTCGCTCATTCGACAATTTTCTGCTTTCATTTCCATCATAAGTCTAGAAGTTTCTTCATTCTTTCTAGACATCTCTTCTAACATTTTACTGGAATTTTCTTCAACCATTCTACAATTTTCTGCTTTCATTTCCATCACAAGTCTGGAAGTTTCTTCATTCTTTCTAGACATCTCTTCTAACATCTTACAGTTGTCAGATTTCATTTCCAGCATAAGTCTGGAAGTTTCTTCATTTTTCTTATTCATTTCCATGGAGCTACCTTCTATTTTCTTAATTTCCAGCATCATCATAGCCAGCATTGATTTCAAATCGTCTCCACTGGCAGCTACCGATGAAACTTCCTCAACGGGGGATTCGCCCTTTGCCGATAAGTCGACTTCCTCCTTACTGTCGAACTCATATGCGTCGATGTTCATTCCACGGCGCTCGAACTCTTCCAACAAGCGTTTTTGTAGTTCGGCTTTGTTGCCAGTAGAACACAACTCCAACTTACTTAGCTCCTTCTTCAAGTCTTCCACTCGTAGATCCTTAAACTTCATTGTAGGATGATCGTAATCTCACTGCTGACACCAATTGTTACGGAATTAGATTTAACTAATGTCCGTGTAGACGTTGTTTTATTCCCCGATACGATTTGTACCAAATAAAACAGGGTTCGTTTTAGATTACGTTTCTACAATGCTTTATTTACTTTATTACACTTATTCGGAGCTGACTGTTATAGCTAAGTACACAGCTTTACTTTACTTCTTTACTAGTCGATGTTTACACTTCGGTATAAAATTCACAACTGCTCACTGTTTGGCCGGCATCTCATATTTATACCCAAAATCTCCTTGGTCTAGAATTATCTACACAATCTGGCCACATCTCGAATCTGTGCAGCGAACACACAGACGCACATTCGCACTAAGCGAACAACCATACTCACATACATACATGGGGGAATACAATTGGACGACAAGCACAGTAATGACGTAACAACAACAAACAAGTGCAAAGAAGTAACAAACTAAACAATAATTACATGATTATGGCAAAACAAAATAAAAGCACATTAATGAAAGGTAAAGTAACATCTAGAATAATGAAGAGAGTTCTACATGGTAGTTGTTGTTGCTTAAATAAAGTAACTGCGTAATAAAAACTTTACGTTACAATTCAAATTTTTAAATTAACGGAAATTAAACTAAACTAACTTAAACCTATCAGTTACATTCGTAACAATATATATATATATATATATATATATATATATATATATATATATATATATATATATAAAATTTACTCCTGGAATATAATTAGATGCTAAATACGTACATTACGACTACTTACCTTACAAATACTCACCTCACCAATTTACATATGCACATTAAATGATTTCGTTTTACGAAATCCTAGAATCAAATGAAGTGTATTTACATCTGTTTTTTGCGTCATTTGTTTACGCACACAATCGTACATACACACTTATACAATAACACAAACACACGCACACAATATATTTATTCAGAGAAATAGGAATTTCACAACACAAATGTGTATCGAATAACTTGACTTAATTAAAAAAAAATTAAAAAATATATCTTTTGCAAGTTTTTTAACCATTTATTTACACTTTTGTCGTCGTTTGAGTATTTTTGTTTTTCTACAACACACACAAACAAACAAAGACATCATAAAACAGTTGCATTTTTTGGTAGTTTATGACGAAAAAGTAGGGTTGCGTATAATAGTATGGTGTTTTCGTGCGTTGTTTAGAATAAATGACGCAGCTATCGTCATTTATTTTTGTATGGTAAATGACGCAAAATGTTGCCTGTTTTAGCAAATAAATGACGAAACAGCTCCAAATGTCGAAAAAGTTGCTAATGTAAATTGGACATAAATAAAACCTATTGTAATGTATATTGAAATTTTGTGAGTTTTATAATGGCAAATTAAATTAATAGAAGGTAAGAAAACTTAGACGAGAACAGTAGTGCGATTCTCTAACTCATTTTTTGAGTTACCGACAAAAATCGGTAACATTAAATCGCAAAATTATGAATGTAAAATACAAATAACAGTTGACAACACTGTTGCTATAGGTAGAACTTTACGACTACTTCTTATTGGTAGCTAACTTACCGAATTTTATCGTTAATTACCGAAATTATAAGCATTTTAATTTTACCGGCATTTGTCGGTAACTCAAAAAATGAGTTAGAGAATCGCACTACAGGTGGTATAAATTAGGGGTATTCCAATATGATTCGGAGAATGAGAATACCATGGTGGGGTGGGATTTCTCCGGCGCTATTAACAACTAACCAGCGCCATGAAACTAATCATGCTTTCATACACGACATTGTCGCCATAACCTTTTTGTATTAGCTTTGTTCCTTTACTTTTTTAATGGTAATGCCAAGTTTACACTAGCGCTCCAAAATCCACTGGATTTCACGAAATCCTGAAATACACCCCGGTGTTCACACTAATTTTTTGTTGATTTCAAACATATCACAATGATCAAGGTAGATGCATATGCGCAGCTGATCGAACATGAATTTTCACAAGTTGTTGTAAATTGAATTAATCATCAAAAATATAAATATATAGAACTTTACAACTTTATTTGGAAAATTATCCTAAAATTATCTATATATTGTATTAATTCTAACAAATGAAAAATAAAAAATGATTTTATCGTTGATACTTCATAATAATAAATTTTGATAGATAAAAGTTGTGCTCAGAACCAATAAATGGGATTATTCGTGTTCATTATGTTTCCAAATACATTATTCTTGTTCTTATTCAGTAGTTTTCCCGTTTAGTGCTAAAAATGCGTTCCCGTACTCCGAAATCTAGCAAGACTTGCACTTCTCTTTAAACAAAAATAGCGCCGAATAACACCTTCTTCTCCTGTTTTCTGCCATACAATTTTGGCCTAGTAGAAACTAGCAGCAAGTATTTTCATTGGCATCTAATATGATAGCTGATACGTTGATTTTGACATTTATGCAGGAGTTTCTGCAATTTCCGTCATTTTTCCGTTCCCGAATTTTTTAAGAAATTTGTATGAGGAAGCAATTTTTGACAATTCGCTCTTTTTTCTAACATTGCCATTAAAAAGGTACGGGAACACAATAAAAAATAGCATTGTAACAATGGAACAATTACCCAGGTAGTGGCATCGTAAAATTTTGAATATGTTATGTCAAAACTTTCTTTATATATAATAAAAGGATTTGACTTTTCATATTCGATCAGCTGGTGTGATACCACTACCTGGTAGTTCTGCCATGATTGTAACAAAATAATTTAATAATTTTGCCACATTGTTTTATTTACAAATTTTTATACTAAGATTTTTTTGTTGCAGCAATTGACCATCTACCTTATTTATTATGATACGTGAAAAGTGTTGCAACTTTTGGTACTTTTTTAGGCAAAACCAGGGTTGTATATCATGTGTACTGTGATTTCGATGTTGATTTCGCTGAAATCACGAAATGAGATGATTTCATTTTTGTATGCGAAATCATGATAAATTTAGCTTGATTCCGCGCGAAATCACGAAACGCCTTCGAAATCACGAAACGACGCCGAATGTAAACCAAACATAAGGGTGGTAAAAGAGAAAAGTGTCAAAATTGCTCTCTCATGAACATTTTTACCAGAAAAGTAAAGGAACGGAAAAATGGTAGGTCTGGCAGCAATGTCGAAAAGAAACATAAAAAATCAATTTTCGTCTTTTATTTCACAGTTTTTAATTTATTTTTATCAGCGTTAGACTTTTTCTTCTGTTTTGCGTCCATTTTCTTTTTCATTGTGAAATAATCGTCAAACAAAAGTCGAAAAATCAGTTCTGCCATTTTTTACCTGCAGAAATTTTGCTGGTAGCCTGTGGTAGAAGAGAAAGCCATTTTCGCTCTCTCTCCACTCTCACTCTCTTAAAAATTGCTTCCAGTTTTGCCACTTTTCGGGTTTAAGGAACGCTTTGCAGGTTAAAAATGGTAACCTCAGGTAAGTAAAGGAACACAGCTATTATTATCCAACCTGGCAATAGAAAATGGTTTTTTTTGTCCACTCTGTTAAGAAGTTCGTTCACCAGCAAGAACTACGGCCCCAAAGGCTGAGCTAACGTCCGGGTGAATAACGACTTGCCAGTAACAGCGGTGAACAGTTTCTTGCTCCAAAAGCAGAGGTACCTTAGGACAGGATAAATTTCAACTTTATTTTGTTTCAATGGGTGTTTTAGTTTATTCGACCTTTTTATTGTTAATAAAAGAAGTGTGTTTTCGAGCTTGAGGCCTTTGTTGTTGTATTTATTTAATTTCCAATATTTCGAAATTCTGTGAATTTCATCCTCAGGGAAATGTTCTACAATTAAAATAAACAAAGTACAACTTATTAACTATATCACAGTGATTCCTAATGCTAACAGGTAAATAAATAAACACAGAAAAAAGATCGCTTACGTGTAAATACTAAAAAATAATAAAAACTTAAAAAACTACTGTAGCGTTCCTACTCCGTCAAGTTTCATTATTGCACTGATTAGTATTCATTTTTGCATGATCTCTTCCCCCGTGTGAGTTGCCTGTAGCAATAGGCTGTGTTGTCCGTGTCTGTTTTGTGGTTTATTCTCGTTGTTGTTGGGAGGCTGTTTATGTGGAGCATCTCTAGCGTTAGTCTCTTATTGTAATTATTCTCCGTTTGTAATAATCTCACATCATCGATATTAGGTGTATGATTGTGTAGTTTACAGTGTTCGGGCAATGCAGTCTTTTGTGTTACGTTTATGTTTCTTAATTTTATGTCCGATTTATGTGCTGACATCCTGGTTTTTAATTTATTTTTTGTCGTACCGACATATAGTTTTCCGCAGTTTTCTTCACTGTTACCACCACATTCAAATTGGTAAATCACGTTGTGTTTTTCCATTTTAGGTATTTTACTTTTTAGTTTGCTAAATAATATTGATTTTGTTGTTTTTCAAGAACTGTGAGCTGTTTGTTTTTGTCATATATGTCAGATTTTTCCAGTCGTTCTGAAATATTTGCAAATATATCAGGGATTTGTAAATTTTCTTTGTTTCCTCGTTTTTCGTTGTCCGTTTTGTTGGCTTGTATTCACTTATTAATGAGTTTATTATGTGCTTTGGAAAATTGTTACTGCTAAGAATATTTTTTATTTGTTTGTTTTCAACATGAAATTGTTCTTCACTTATATTAAGTACTCGATGTATTAGGTTTCTTGCTGTGTTGATAATTGTTCGTTTTGTATGTTTCGAGTAGTAATTTATTAACCTTCCAGAGGCGGTAGGTTTTTGGTACCACTTTAACAGGATTTTGTTGTTATTTCTTATTACCAGTGTGTCTAGGTATGGGATCTTTCCTTCGTTTTCTTCTTCCAGAGTAAATTTTATAGTTCTGTGCAGACTATTCAATATCGTTAAGGTTTCGTCTATGGAATCTTTCTCGATTATAGCAAATAAGTCGTCTACGTATTTTGTCAAGATTTTTGGTTTATGGGGCAGTTTACTTAGACAATCATCGAGTAGGGTTTCCATAACAAGGTCAGCAATTATTGGGGATGCCGGTGAACCCATTGGTAATCCCACTTTTTGTTTATATACTTTATCCTGATACTTGAAGTATCTATTTTCTTTTATGCAAAATTTAACTATGTTTAGGAACATTGACTTAGGTATATCCGTATATCGTTGAATTTTTTCCCACCTGTCTTCAATTATCTTTAATCCTAAATTTACTGGTATGCTTGGAAATAGTGAGACCATGGTATAAGTAAAGAGGTAGATTTAAATGAAAAAAATCTATAGAACCCTTGTTTTTCTTGAATTCCTAAAACTTCAAAATTAAGCAACAAGTGGGTTTGTTTACAACACCAATTTTGAGCATTTTATAAAAATCGCGAAAAATGAATGAAGGACCAATGTTTCTCCCCATAATCAAGTTGTGGATATGATAAAATGTTTGTTTCAATGATAACCTGACGAATTATTTCCATACAAATGTTCCAAAAATAATTTTAAAAATCATTGAATTTGATTGTTTTTAAAATTGTTTGGCATTTTATTCAAACACCACACACACATACACAGTTTGTGTATATTGTTTTGAAGTTTCAGGAATACTCGAATGAAAAAATTTAAATTGACATAAAGCTTTGGCTAACCTTTCTTATTAAACCATGAGTGAGACTACATCGAAGAAAACCATCTTTTCGTCGTCATTAATCGTCAAGTTTTTAATCTTATCCCTAAATTGCACAGCATCTTTTATATTATAGAGAGAGTTTTTTCGTCAAGTTTTTCAAAATGTTTACAATATATTTGCACAGTTCTGTTGATGAGGAATTTATTGACGAACAAATCGGTCTAAGTGGGTATCCATCTTTGTGTATCTTGGGTCAGTTTTCAATGTTTTTCTTTCCATTGCGATATAAATTTTTGTTTAAATAGTGCTTCTACGATTTCATTATTTTTCTTTTGCAAATTCGTCGTGGGATCTTTGTTGATCCGTTGATATGTCATGATATCTGTTAATATGTTTGACATTCTCTCTTGATAATCATTCTTATGCATAGCCACAGTAACGTTCCCTTTGTCGGCATTAAGTATTATTACGTCCTGGTTATGTTTAAGGAATTTACGAGTTCGTTCCACTGTGCCAGCTATGAACTTATCTCTAGCGCTCTCTCTCATCTTATTCGTGTGAGTTTCTATCATTGTTGTAAGTTTCGTTCTTGCCATTTCTTGTTGTTCTTTGTCAGTATTGGTTTGTATCAAATCTTCAGCATCAGCAATGTATTTAAATAAAGGAAATTCTGCTCTTCTTACGGGTACGCAGTTTGTCTCCTAATGAGAGTAACCAAGTTACATCTTCTGGGAATTTTATATTGGTTTTGTTAACGAACCAATTCTCATTGTGCTTTAAGTCAAGTTCTTTAGTTAGTTGTTGTTGTAGTTTTTTGAATTTATTTTTATGTCGTTCGTCGTGTCGTTTCTGTGCTCCTGTTATTATTAAATTTTCATTAAACTCTAGTTTATGTCTTTCATCTTGTGAAAGAAAACTGTTTAATGTATTTTCTATGTCTTTTAGAATGTTTTCGTTATTTTTTAATTCTTCGTGTTTTTGTTTTATTATTAGATTAAATAATTTACCTTCAAATTGTTCTATACATGATTTTAAATTAGTTTGAATGTGGTGGTCGTTGAATTGTGACTTGAATATTTTATATACATTCTTTATTGAATTTTTTATGAAATTCAGTATTATCCCAGTTTTGCGGCAGCGAATAAGAAATGTGATGGATGTTTTTATTTTCGTAATTTTGATTCGTATGTTCTTATGATTGTTAATGTTGTGTCGTACTTTTTGATTCGTTTTGATTTTATTGTAGATCATTTTGTTGTTATTAATTACGGCGGGCTCTCCGTTATTACAATGGGTGTTTTAGTTTATTCGACCTTTTTATTGTTAATAAAAGAAGTGTGTTTTCGAGCTTGAGGCCTTTGTTGTTGTATTTATTTAATTTCCAATATTTGCAAAAGAAAAATAATGAAATCGTAGAAGAACTATTTAAACAAAAATTTATATCAGCAATGGAAAGAAAAAGATTGAAAAATGAAAATATATGGATTACCCAAGATACACAAAGATGGATACCCACTTAGACCGATTTGTTCGTCAATAAATTCTCCATCAACAGAACTATTTTCTCTGGAAGAAGAAAACGAAGGAAAGATCCCATACCTAGACACACTGGTAATAAGAAATAACAACAAAATCCTGTTAAACTGGTACCAAAAACCTACCGCCTCTGGAAGGTTAATAAATTACTACTCGAAACATACAAAACGAACAATTATCAACACAGCAAGAAACCTAATACATCGAGTACTTAATATAAGTGAAGAACAATTTCATGTTGAAAACAAACAAACAAATAAAAAATATTCTTAGCAGTAACAATTTTCCAAAGCACATAATAAACTCATTAATAAGTGAATACAAGCCAACAAAACGGACAACGAAAAACGAGGAAACAAAGAAAATTTACAAATCCCTGATATATTTGCCAAATATTTCAGAACGATTGGAAAAATCTGACATATATGACAAAAACAAATACACCATAGCTCACAGTTCTTGCAAAACAACAAAATCAATATTATTTAGCAAACTAAAAAGTAAAATACCTAAAATGGAAAAACACAACGCGATTTACCAAATTGAATGTGGTGGTAACAGTGAAGAAAACTGCGGAAAACTATATGTCGGTACGACAAAAAATAAATTAAAAACCAGGATGTCAGCACATAAATCGGACATAAAATTAAGAAACATAAACGTAACACAAAAGACTGCATTGCCCGAACACTGTAAACTACACAATCATACACCTAATATCGATGATGTGAGATTATTACAAACGGAGAATAATTACAATAAGAGACTAACGCTAGAGATGCTCCACATAAACAGCCTCCCAACAACAACGAGAATAAACCACAAAACAGACACGGACAACACAGCCTATTGCTACAGGCAACTCACACGGGGGAAGAGATCATGCAAAAATGAATACTAATCAGTGCAATAATGAAACTTGACGGAGTAGGAACGCTACAGTAGTTTTTTAAGTTTTTATTATTTTTTAGTATTTACACGTAAGCGATCTTTTTTCTGTGTTTATTTATTTACCTGTTAGCATTAGGAATCACTGTGATATAGTTAATAAGTTGTACTTTGTTTATTTTAATTGTATAACATTTCCCCGAGGATGAAATTTGCAGAATTTCGAAATATTGGAAATTAAATAAATACAACAACAAAGGCCTCAAGCTCGAAAACACACTTCTTTTATTATTTTGTGTCAATAAAACATTAAAAAACTATTGATTTAGATTTTTCATTTAATCTACATATGTACATATATTTTTAAATTATTAGTCAATATAAAACGGCGGAGCTATGATGAAAAAAACATGGAATCTTGAGACCAGCGGCAAGTCATAACCAACATTGCAAGACCTTGTGTACATGTTTTGACCAGTCTTAAGTTCCGGTTTAAACCGCAAAACTGGATCTGTTTATTCTGTTCTGGATTATTGCTAATGCTCTGCAAATTAGTCCTATGAACGAGGATCACTGTTTTAATGATTTCATCATCGAAGCAGGCATCAACATACATGCACAGGCATGGTAGACATCGTAAAGGATATTCCAATATCAAATCACAAATGCATTTGGAGGGTCACACGCATGCACAAGCTTTCTCCAAATAGTGAGCAAATATATTTTGTTCTCATTTTTTAATGGTTGGATTAACAATTTTTATTGTCGGGATTTCAAAAACAAATAAACAATATTTTGTTTTTGTTATTAAATGTCACATAATTTTTTTTTCCTTATTAACTTAAGAGTGTAAGCCTCCTTGGCCCACTCCCTTGCTGTGGGGGGTGTTAAAAGCCATCACCAATTGTGCAAACTTTGTTTGCAGATGTATGTTAAGGATGATGGGTGACTTAGAAATGGTGTTAATAGGATGATTGTGATGAGTAAATAAGTGTAGCGATCGATGTGTTATTGTATGGATGTTGATAGTATGATGATAATGAATGATGTGTTTTGACAGGTACCAGAATGTTGTTATATGAATTGAATATGGAAGTTTTCATGATAATTTACATATGCATGTTTTAAAATTTTGAAGAATCGGAAAGTTCCGAATAAAGATGGGTTGGGACCAATAAGTTTTGAGACCAGTTGATATGGATAGTAATGTGAATTATAAATCAATAGCCGCCTTTTTGCAAAATTCTGCTAATTCATTTAGTCCGTCGAAGCCCTTGAGGTGTATAAAATCTTCTAACGTGGAGAAGTTGTAAAGACTCTGGAAGCTTCTTCTAGCATTGTTGTACTTGCTGCAGCTAAAAATGGCGTGAGCTGCTGTGTCTTCAACATCGCATATGTCGCACAAGTGTGAGGGTGATACGTTCATTCTAGCTAAGGTACTGTTGCAAAAGCAGTGACCACTTAAAATTCTATTTAACATTTTTTGCGATAAGGAATCCAAAGCGGATGCCTTATACCAGGGTGTTCTAGAGGTGCTTTGAATTATCTTATAAAAATGAGAATTACCATTTGTTGCAAGTACCTTGTACTCTTCTGTCCAATCCGACCACAAAGATTTGGCCATGGCATTAATGGCGTCGTTAAGAGTCCATGGTAGATCCAACAAGCGTTTTTTGCTGCACGATCTGCAATATCATTATGACTAATATTAGAATGCCCTGGAATGTAGTGAAGTTCAAAAATAATTGAGAGACTATTCACCTTGTTTATGAATCTATCAATGAGGTAGTTTTTTTATCACCGCTGGCAACTGCCTGAATGCCACTGAGGCTGTGAGGATAGCGATGCGATCGAAGTTTTTTCCTTCTGAGTTCTCGGCTACTTTAAGAAAAGCTAACACCTCTGCTGACATCGAATAGAACTTTTTATTGACGTAGAACGAAAATGTGGAATTGGTGTTGAAGTGGTGAAAGGCTGCACCTGTTGTGTCGTCTGAAACTGAGCCGTCGGTGTAGAAGATTTGGTACCCCTTCTCCTGAAGAGAGTTATGTTTTTCAGCAGCCAACTGAAGAATCATTTCCTTGCTTGCGTTGGACTTTTTGGAGACTGAGTTCATAAAAAAGTCATCGAATTCAACAATATTGTTAGAGACGAGGCTAAATAGTTTGGTTGTGCCTGTTATTTAAGATGTAAATAAATTTCTGCCAAATCATCGAATAGCTGGTATTAAGGGAGGGATTTTGAATCATCAGTTCAGCTCCTGGCAGCCCAAAAGCAGCACATTTCGCTAGTTCCTTAGCCGTAGCGAGTTGGAACCTCTGACGTGGTGGTAGTTCAGCTGCTAAATTATAAATAATTGGCACTGGGGTTGATTTTATAAGCCCAAGAGATTTCCTTAAGGTGTTTTGTATGCATACTTTAAGTTTTTGTTCCGATCCCTTTGTGAGGTTGGAGAGAGAAGCCGCACCGTATTCAATTTTTGGCCTCGCGAAAGCTCTGTAGAAATGAAGAGGATTCTAAAGATTCTAAGAAAAGAACAGTTCCTGTTTACCTCATTTGTAACGCCCTCGAAGTGCACCTTTTGCATTTATCAGATGAAATTGAATGTAGGCTGTTGGTATAAATGTTGAATAATATGGGGCTTAGCCCGCTGCCTTGAGGGAGTCTGTTCTTGATTTGAATGCTTTTGCTGCCATCCATTTAATAACGTGGCCATTCACGCCTGATTTAAAGAGAGATAAAGCCAACAGCCCGATGTCGGTGTTATCAAAGGCTTTCTCGATATCTATGACTGCACCGACTACGAAGTTGCCTTTGTTCTTTTGAGCCTCCACTGAATTTAACACGTCATTGATGCACATGGTAGTGGATTTATCCTTGCAAAAAGCATAATACCTCCTAGGGATGATTTGATTTTCCTCAATTGCTTCACAAATTAGTTTCTTTAGAGCGCCTTCCACGATTTTTTGTGAGGTACAAAGTAGTGCAATGGGTCTGAAGCTTTTAATATCTGAGGGGTCCTTTCCTTTTTTGGGAACAGGAGCAATTCTAATGTGTCTCCACTGCTCAGGGAAATTGCCTTGCATCCAGGTAGAATCAAGTATGTCCAGGTAGTTGTGTCTTTCTACATCGCTCAAACTAGCAATCATACTGTAGGAAATTTTATCCATACCAGCGGCGGATTCAAGATTCCTGTTTTTGATGAAATTGATCATTTCTCTTCTGTCAAGATGCGGTTTGTCTTGGATTATGTTGCCAAAAGAAACGGGGGTGGGGTTTTCACCCACCAAAGAGGATTGAGTTACAAAACCGAGAAAATCTTCTTTTTGATCCTCATCCCAAGAGTTGTTGGGGGATTTATCTTGCCTGTACTTTTTTGTATTTTTCAGCATGTTCCACATGGCCTTAGGATTTTTTGCTTCCGACAACTAATGAAGATGATTATTAAAATTCCTCCTTTTTAGTATTTCGATTTGCTTGTAAAGCTTCCTTTCCATGGCTCCTGCCTTCAATCCCGTTTCAAAATCGCCAGTCCTGTTGAACTCAGCTCTTAAAGAATTTCTTTGATTGTAGAGGTCCTGAATTCTGTCGTTCCACCAAGCCTTGGGTGTTCCGGTGATCAACTGTGATGGTGTTATTATCTAGAGCCTTGTGAAAGGTTTTTTCAGCCTCTTGCAAATTGTTGCCTATTTGTGCGTTGGCGAGTTGTTGTAAAACTCTTTTTTTGCAAATCATTTTACCGTTTCTGGGAGGTAAAAAGTCACCATGTAGTTCGACAATAATGGGAAGATGATTGCTGTTTGTGATCTTAAGGTTAGTTACCGACCAGCTGGTATGAAGAGAATCGCTATTTACAAAAGATAAATCAATTGCTGAGCTAGAATTGCTAGTTGTGAATGTTGGCACTCCTGAGTTGATCATTTAAAGTTGAAGTTGATAGCATGATTATATACTGCTTCTCCCTGAAAATCAGTAATAGGGTTGCCCCACGACGTCGATTTGGCGTTAAAGTCTCCCGCAATAAAGGTAGGGTTCTTAAGTTTGGAAGCTGCTTTGAAGAGGTTAGACACAATTTCTTTGTAGAAATTTTGATTTGTGTTTGGGGGTATATAGACAACAAAAAGGTTTAACAGCCAGTTTCTGTATGTCGAAAGAAGAATGTGTGCGAATGAAACACGTCCAAACTCTTGTGT
Source organism: Musca autumnalis (assembly GCF_047663935.1). Classification (NCBI taxonomy): domain Eukaryota; kingdom Metazoa; phylum Arthropoda; class Insecta; order Diptera; family Muscidae; genus Musca; species Musca autumnalis. The sequence continues at coordinate 119,024,668 of NW_027411755.1, read as the reverse complement.
GTTTTTCAATTTTTTTGTTTGTTTTGAAGCTAGAGCAAAGGTAAAATTAATTCGAAAACTAAAGTTCGGGCGTGTTTCATTCGCACACATTCTTCTTTCGACATACAGAAACAGGCTGTAAGTTTTTCTTTAGGTTTAGTGTTGAGATCCCAATGATTTCAAAGTTGGTATTGAAGTTGATGATGCGGTATTTGATGTTGCGCTTGATATAAATACCAACGCCACCGTAACCGTCATCTCTATTTTTCGAAACGAAATTGTAATTACATATGTTGGTTCGCGTATCCAAGTTTCGGAGGTGTCGCGTATCCAAGATTCGGAGAAGAGAGCTATGCCTATGTTTTTCTTCTCCATAAATAGTTCTATTAGATCTTTATTGCATTTTTTGTTCAAGCTTTGTATGTTGTATTGAAGGATTTTAATCATATTAGAGAGTAAAAAGAGATAATTTAAAAGATGTATAAAGATTTGATTTAAATATAAATGTTAATTAGATCTTAGAGGTCCTCATCAAAATTGATGGGATTTTTATTGAAGTTTGACGGTATATTACCTGTATTAATCATTTGTACGTCGAGGTTTAACATTTCAGTAAGCATTTTTTGTTTAATATTGAATAACGACTCCATTTCATCTTGTTCGAGTTTTTTTCCACATTTTTCTTTAAGTTCATCTACTTTTTGGACCAAAGATCCAAGGTATTTTTCCATTTGGGAAAGTTTTTCAAATTGTGAAGTTGAGGCATTTTTGTAGTAAGTTGTTGTGATCACCCTGACAATTCGTACTCCTAGGATCTGGTTCGCAGTCCTCGGTTTGTTTGTGGGCCAGGAAGCAAGTCTTGCAAGCTGGAACTTTTTGTTTGCAATATTGCGAAAAATGATTATATCTAAAGCAATTATAGCATTGCCCAAACGAGATGAAATGCTTGACATCAGTTTTCATAAAATCATAAAGTTTTACCGATTGAGGCAAATTGACGCCCTTAAAGAAAATTTTAACTCTTGTAGTAGGAACGAGTGAGTTTTGGTTCATTCTTGTCATACGTACGATTTTTAGGATTGGAACCTCAGCGTCAATGGCCTGGAGTAATTCTTCTTCAGATATTTCTGTGGTACACCAAAAATAATGCCTATTTTGGAGACAAATTGAGGGAATATTTTCGGTGTATAACCTTGATTTAACAATTCATCATTCTTCAAAACTAGATTGGCCGAAAGGCCGCTCTTAAAGACCACTTTGGCACGGCCAAAGCCTATTTTAAAGACCTCTAGAACACCCTCTACTTTAAGCGTTTTTAATAATCTGGTAAGATGAATACAATTAATGCCACTCTTATCACCCTCAATCACTTTTTTGTCAACATATGCAATAAAAGGACCCTTATGGTCCTCGTCATAAGTGTTATTAAAGTTTACGTTACCTTGATTGCTAGCATTGGAAGAAGCTCCTTCGTCCATATTTGTGGTATGTTTGTTGCAAGGGCTTATATGACGGACATCATGATCCTCGTTCATTGCCATGTTGTTGTTTTCGTCGTCTATCTTTTGCTTTTTTCCACTGTCACTATTCCTTGTGGAACTTCTACTTCTGCTTCTATCTTTTCTCTCGCTCATATTGACATCAATAATGTTTTTCTCCTTTCTGTTCGCAAACCTATCAGGGAGGGGGAAAATTGTCTCCCCCATTCATTTTGATTAGAGACTAGGCGTCTCTCTACTTGCCAAAAAGAAAGTAACGGGATCCCTTGGGAGTCACGTAAGCTCTTGTTTGGCGTTGTTTAAAAAATCACTTTAATACTCCGATAATCACCAGGAAATTGATGTATGTTTTCCTTAAATTAATTAAATGGTATCAAACTCCACAGACTTTTGATTAAAGTTTGATTTCCAAAATAAATGCTGTTTGGCTTAACACCCCCCTTATGCTATGTTTACATTTACGAAATCCACTCGATTTCATCTGTCAATTCCATAGCTCAAACGTCAAATGAAATCTTATCTGAAATCCATTGGATTTCATTTGGCGTTTAACCTATGGATTTGACAGATGAAATCGAGTGGATTTCGTAAACGTAAACTTAGCATTAGTCGGGCAAGGAAAAAATTAGCACAGCTTCTATTTCTTTGATTTAATTCAATTAAAAACACTGTTTGCAACTTGTGCGATGTTTGATCTTTTGATTTGTCACAAAAAGATGATAAGTTTTATTGATTAACGAAACGAAGGCACTAATTTATTTATTCCAAAGGTTTTTGGTTAGGATTTTTGTTCGATTTTTTTTCACGGTTTGCTCTCTGTGCGGTTTAGTAGTTTACGCTACGACGTTCACGAGAAGAGTGATAATTTTTGTTTTGCTTTGTATTTGACACGGTAAAGTACATATAAACAGAGTTGCATTTACATAAATTTTTGAGATGCGACCACCTTTAATTATTTTGCCATGGGACCGGCCGGTAGAGCTGGCAAAAAATCGATGGTACTATCGATAATATCGATTATTATTTAAAAAATTCAATATCGATAGATAGTTTTGCCTATCGATATTATCGGAATAAAAACCCCTAACCTAAAATCCATTGAAATAAATAGAAATTTCGCTGCTTTTCGGTTATGTGTGTGTAAGAAAGTAAGTTCGTAGTCACACGTACATATTTTTCGGTAAAATAAAATGTATTTTTTTACATTTTTTATAAAATAAAATCAGTTGTTTATTCTCCTTTACATTTCAGTGAACTACTTTTCCATAATTTCAAGAAAATCATTGACATTTCCGCCATTTTCATCTCCAAATTAATGGCAATGACAACTTAACGATAATATCGATAGCAATCGATATTTTAAAACATTATATCGAAAATATCTATGGTCTGTTCCACTGCAAGAATCTACTAATTTTTTCAATTTTTTTCGATAACATAAAGGAAAAACTGTTATCGTAGTAAAAATTAGTAGCTTCTTGCAGGTTCTGGAACTGAGCACTAATGTTGGAAATATCGATGATTTGCCAGCTCTACCGGCCGGACCATGGTACAATAAAGTAGAGGTAGGCCAGGTATGAAAATCACTGAGCCATGGCTTAAAACGTCAAATGGCATGGTACAATAATAATGGTAGATGTACCAGCATAGCTATCCCGTATTATAAAAACATATGGAACTTAGAGCTTCACTTTTTATATGTTAAAAGTGCCATATAGTGTAAAAACATTTCTTTAGGTAGGCTCCAGAATATTCTTGTTGGAAAAGTGTTCCAAAAATAGCAAAAGTTCTTCCCAAACTTATGACAGTGAAAAAATGTCAATCACTTATTTTCTACTGGACAAGTTTGGCTAATCTGACATCGTGATTGCTGGCATCCGATTTGGAGATAAATGTCAGCAGAATTTTTACAAAAATTTTAATTTTTACATTCCCGTACTTTTGGAACAAATTGAAATTAATATCAATTGCTCTGTTCCAGAACCTGCAAGAAGCTACTATTTTTTACTACGATAACATTTTTGCCTTTATGTTATCGGAGAAAATAGTAAAAATTAGTAGATTCTTGCAGTTCTGGAACACACCAAATATTTGATAAATCGTTCATTCGTAAGTTTTGCTAAAAAAATCAACAATTTTATTTTGCCACGCGAATACACATTTTTTGTCCTTGTTTTCAATTTTAAGATAAAGTGTTACAGCAGAAGTTTTTTTGTTGGAACTACTCAGCGATGCATCTACCTTTATGATTGCATAATGTCAAAAACAGTACAAAATGTCGACCCTGCTTTTGACAGATTAGGCCTTAAAAAGAAAAAAATTGTAATAAGCTGTTAGCTGTGGCCTACCTTTACTTTATTCTACCATGGACCGGACTTTACGGTATTCAATCTAGTGGTTTAGACACACAAATTTCTCGGGAAAGTAAATTCAGTTTTTAGGCCATGTTTATATTATAGCCTTTTGCAGGGTTAACCTTCTTTATGAGGATTTGTTTGACGTATATATAATGGAACTGACATTTAAAACCCAGTGGGGGTTTGTTAAATCCGGTTATATATAAAAAAACTCAATTTACTTTCCCGAGAAATTTGTGTGTCTAAACACAGACGTACGAAAACTGATTTTTTCTCTAGCCAAAAATCGATTCGGAATTTTACACTTTACAAGAAATCGACAAATCGATTTATTAATCGATAGTCGACCTGCGTATCCCTAAACGACACAAACTCTTGTTTTCCATAATCAGTGTTCGTATTAAAATAATAAATAATAAAAAATAATGCAAATGTTTTGAAAATAAGTACAGTTTGAGCTAAACATTTTATAAGAGTTTTTTACGAAAACATACCCTATAAAGTTTGACAGGAGAAGTGCCGGGAACACCTAGAAAAAAGAGAAAAACAAGCGATGTCAACGAAGTAAAAAAATGTATAACTTGTTTGCATTTTTATAAAAAAGTAGTTTCTACAAACCTATAATTCACAAAAACACTGTCCGTCTGATATAAATGTGTGAAATTCAAACAATAAAATGCATATTCGCGCTGTTTACAATCACAGCGGCGCTCGAACGTACTGCCTTAGTGTCCGCAAGCGGTCCGCAGCAACAGTATCATGCCCCCCCTGTCCCCTGTGACCGAAGTAGAAAAGTCTTGACAATGGAATACGGCGAAATAAGTGATGGGCCGGCAGGATTCAATTACACACAAGATTCTCATTGCGAATGGCTTATCAAGGCTCGCAATGATAGTCAATTCATTACACTGACATTTCATACAATGGGTACTGAGTGTTCGTATGATTACATTTACGTTTACGATGGTGATTCCTTCAATTCAACTCTTTTGGGAAGTTTTAGTGGTCGCACACAACCCCAAAGGCTGGTGGCACGCAGTGGAAGTGTATGTATCGTCTTTTTTTTTTGAGTTATTGATTTAATAATTTGTATGTATAATTCCAGATGCTTATTTTGATGTACAGTGATACGAATTATGTTCTGGATGGTTTTCGGGCTTCTTACTACATATCAAATTGTTTAAATAATTGTCATAGCCATGGCAAGTGTGTAGGTCATCAATGTGTTTGCCATGGTGAATGGGTTGGTCCGGATTGCGAAGATGAAATATGTCCAAATAAATGTGGTGAGGCACAAGGAAGAGGGAAATGCATAAAAGGAGTGTGTCATTGTGAGAATGTAAGTGGTATTAAAAAACTTTTAGCAGTGATTTGTCTGTTCCCAATATAGGAGCAGGTTGAATGTTTGGACTGGATTCGGATCGATCTTGCAGTGCTGATCACCCCAATATACATATATAGCATGGGCAGGAAGTCCATACTTCCCGAGATGTAGGCTCCGAAAGTTCAAAAAATCCCTTGGTTTTTGCATAAGTTTAGTGTAAATCGAAATTGTTAATAAGGTTTAAGTCTTTCTCATATGGACAGGAACAAATCTCGGCTAACGCGAACAAAATTTTAGTTTAAATCAGACATTTATTTTTTCATAATCGATCCGAATCAAGTCCAAACATTCAACTTATGTCATATGTTTTATACAAACCATTGGCCTAAAAAATTTTGATGTATTAATGGAAAAGCTTTTTAGTATGATACAATATGTATTAATGAAAACCAACCTTACTTGTTTGAAATTTTGAATTTGTTAGACATGACGATATATACTTGTTCCATTTAGGGTTACAGCGGCAGATTATGTGACTTACATGAAAATCCTCCTGGCGGTAATTGGCGCTGGCTCTCTACTGACGCTGAAGGAATGACCGCTCGCGCTGCTCATACAGCTGTTTACATCGAAGAAGAAGATTCATTGTATGTGTTTGGTGGATACGATTTGAACAATGTCATAAGTACATTGCAGGTAAATAAAGCTATAACTTATTTTTATGATATGATATGAACATATTTGTATGATCATATTTAATTGAAATTCTAATATTCTTTTCCAATAGATTTATCGCTTCAAAACTAGTCAGTGGGTTGACGAATGGGGCATCACTCTACAGAATCGGCGACACTATTATCACCAACCTAAAATTGATCACACGCTTTTGAAAGCTGTACTACAGCATAAAAATGAGGAGGAGGCAAAACTATGGGGACTTAACAGTGACATTTCCTTCTTTCGAAATATTCTTTACACTTTAGCTGAAACTAATCCCTCAAAGGATATGCATACTAGACGAACTGTACGCAGTTCGCCACTTCTAACAACGCTTACCGTGAACTCAACAGATGAAGAGTTGACCGAATATCTGGAGGATATTTTAGAAGAAGTAACAGATTATAAGCCCCATGGTCGTTATGGTCATGCAGCTACAACTGTTCCAGGAGGATTTGTTATATTCGGCGGAAAACAAGCGAATGGAAGTTTTTTCAATGATTTATGGTTTTATAATCGCAGCGAAAGTGGTGGAAAATGGAAACAATTGGCAATGCAATCGAAGCTAAAGGTACCGCCTATGGCTAGACACACTTTAACATATGCCGGGGACTATTTGTACATATTTGGTGGCAGCTTGGAGTCTGGCGAGTTCTCATCAGAGTAAGTACACTACCTACACAATGGTAAATTGAAATCATTTTAAAATCGTACTATATTCAATTTTTTAGCATATATCGCATACGTTGGCCCGTTACCAGACCAGATAGTGATGAGGAATCTGAATGGGAATTTATACATCCACGCGGTGGCAAAAAATTAGATGTTCGTCTGGCTGCTCATACCACCGTCTATTATAAGCCTACAAATTCCTTAATAGTTTTCGGTGGCATAATGACAAGTCTGGCTCGTTTCTCAAAGCTATCCGATCGCATTTTTGCCTTCCAATTAGATAAATTTCATTGGACTGAAATACTATATCCACGCACAGCACTTAGAGATACAAATATACCGCGTGAACGTGCCTTTCATACGGCAACTGTTAGTGGAAATTATATGATTGTATTTGGTGGTTATACGCATCGCCACAACAAAGACGAAATATGCTATGACAATCAAATGTATTGGTATCATTTATCCTGTCACATTTGGATTAATCAAGAAGTACCGGCCGAGGATAATATCTACCCCAAGAAACAGGGTGTGTTCGCCCATGCGGCTGCCCTTAGAAAAAATAATACATTGCTTATTGTTGGCGGATATCATGGAAATGTAAATGCTGATTTATTTGCATATGAACTGCCTCAGGTACTAAGGGCTAACGGTATATTTGGGCATAATCCGGAAATGGCTTGTCGTTATCACACGTCACACGCAGCCTGCCTATCGAATCCGGAATGTGGTTGGTGTTCGGCAGACAGCAGTTGCTATGGTCGTACTATTGGTGCAAATTGCACGAGCAATCTACAAACATCCAGATGTCCAGGAATATGTCCCTCATTGGGTGATTGTCACTCTTGTTTGGTTCACGGCACTCAATGGTCCAGACCATCAGACAGCAGCGATAATTACCTATCCGTCGCAAGCAAACTGGGCTTAAATGAGTGCTCTTGGTGTGTACAAAATGCAAAATGTCATCATCGTGATGATAACTACGGTATTTGCGGAGAGGATACTCCGTCACACAGTCCCGGCTGGTGGGGTGAACAGGGTACCGAAATTCGTCAACCATCTCAGTGTACCAAAAATGATCGAAGACCCGGTTTAACGTACATCAAATATCATTACCCGGTAAACTTAACAATGCCAGACTTTGTGGCCATCGTAAATGCAACAATGGTGGACTTCTCCTCGCCCACACCAACAACACAGTATGAACAAAAAATGGAAGGCGAAATGTTGGCTCGACTCTTGGGTTTCGTTCGTCCACAAAAACAATGGGAAGAAGAACCAACCGAAATCCAAGTGTGTACCAGTTATTCCAATGCTGTGCTGAAGGCTGGTCTGGGGCGGGATTTAAATTCTCTGAAGGAATTGACAAAACAATCTTCCAATCAATCCTATTGCAGCAATGTCGAGATTCCAAGTACCGAACATCCGTTCCTTATTGATTTTCAAGCACGTCGCCGCATTGGTCTCAACAACATCTACAATACGTATCAGAAAACTAAAATGGAATTGCAGCACATATACCATGGCAATTTGAATGCATTTACATTTGAATATCTGGAACCGTACTACTCGGGCGAGGATTGTAATCAATATAAAAACTGTTTGCAATGTTTAACAGATAACGCATGTGCCTGGTGCTCGCTGAAATCGCAATGTATGCCCAAAACCGTAAATGAGACGGAGGCTTGTAGCCTTAGTAAGGTATCGGAGACAAATTCCTCGTATGTCCTGTGGGAATATTTGGTGAATCAGCCCAGCCATTGTGCCAATTGTTCAAACTATGTTTCATGCGAAGAGTGTGTCGAATCGCGTTTGTGTGAATGGTGGGCGGAAGAGGCTCGTTGTGCCCGCTTAGGAAAATCCGAAAACAGCGTTCGAGCTGTTGACCAATGTCCGGTTCAATGTAGACTACGTACCAATTGTCAAGATTGTTTAAATGAGAGGGGGCGATGTGTGTGGTGCGAAGCTAGATCGGCATGCTTCAGTTTCGCTGTCTATACGAGCGAGTATCAATTCGGAATGTGTCGAGAATGGCTGGACCAGTCAGTGAATTCTCATCAAATTGAAGGCGATAATAGCATTATGGGTGGTTCAAGATCATCTGCTCTGATACCCATTCATCATCAGGCAGCACCAAAGCAGCAGCAATGTAAATCCTGTTCTCAATATCGCAACTGTACTACGTGCTTGAAAACCCTTAGTTGTGGTTGGTGTTTTGATCGTGACAATCCCATCGAAGGCAAATGCATGCAAGGAGATTTCAGTAGACCCTTTGGAAATTGTTCATTGGCTTTGAACAGTTCCTATATACATGACGCCGAATGGGCTTATGCCCAATGCCCCGACGTAGATGAGTGCGGCTTGGGTTTGCATGACTGTCACAAGGAGGCTAAGTGCACAAACACTCATGGCTCGTACAGGTGCCACTGTAGACGAGGCTTTATTGGAGACGGTAGGCAGTCCTGCACAAGAACTTGTTACGAGACTTGTGTACACGGTTATTGTTCCGATGCCCCGGATTACGTTTGTCGTTGTGAATTAGGCTGGACTGGGGCAGATTGCTCCATAAATTGTGGATGTCACAATCACTCCACGTGTAATGAACGTGTGGGTAAATGTGATTCTTGTCAAGCTTGGACAGAAGGTGAAAGATGTGAACGCTGCCGACAAGGTAGTTATGGGAATGCGACTTCGGCAGCCGGGTGTACACCTTGTGAATGTAATGGCCATGGAAACCAAGATTTGGGCATTTGTAATGTCAACAACGGCGAATGCTACTGTAAAGATAACACGGAAGGCGTTAAATGCGACAAATGCTCTCCCGGCTTTTATGGAGACCCTCGAGATGGTGGTCAATGTTATTATCAGTGCGAGTCTCGTGGAATGCTGCGAAATATGGGTCGCAGTGGCATTGGTTCTTATAAAGCCTACAAATCGCCATGGGGTGCTAAACTAGAAGTAAAAGAATGTTTATGGATCTTGGCACCGAAAACACTAAATGCCGAAAAGTCGTTACTTCAAGTCGAGTTCGAGTGGAATTCCCTAGCAATGGATTGTGATGAAAATGCTGTTTACATTTACGATAGTTTACCCGATCTGACAGGTGTGTCTCAGCAGAATCAACTTATTTCGGTGGTCTGCAATCCCTACACTTCATCACACATCATTGAGGCCAGATCGAGTCATGTAACTGTTTACTATAAGCAAGGAGGTGGTTTGCGTAAGCATTTCGGATTTAATGCATTGTACACGGTTAAGAATTGCGTGGCAAATACCTGTCAACATCCGCATATATGCGACGAACAACAAAGATGTGTCTGTCCAGCCGGCTATGTGGGCCCAAGGTGTGAAATAGAAATATGCCCTCGCAATTGCAATGCCAAGAGAATGCAAGGTTATTGTGACACAGACTATGGTCGTTGTATTTGTAATCTGGGATGGGGTGGAAAGGATTGTAGTACTGCTCTCAAACTGAATCAGATAACCGTTACGGAACTCTTTAATACCATGCTACTGTCGGAATCCTATGAACATTTACGTAAAACAATTCCTAGGTTTGGTCATACGGTATGTGCTGATCGACGAGGTTCCCTGTGGATGTTTGGAGGCTACTCTCCATCACATGGACCGCTCAACGATTTTCGTCAATTCGACACTAAAAACGGTACCTGGATGCAAGTTACTGTGGAATCAACACCTGAAGACAAAATGCCTTTGGGCAGGTACTTCCATGCTGCTGAGATCTATGTAAAGAGACAGACGATATTCATCTATGGTGGTATAACAACTACTGGTACAACAGCATCTCCAAAACCCGAAATATTATCAGACTTTTGGCAGTTTTCTATACAAAATCAACGATGGTCTGAGCTAGATTTATCAGGTCATAGGGTAAAGCCACCCGCTCTTGCTGGCCACACGCTCACATATACACGGAATAATGAACGTGAGTCATTGATTCTAATCGGTGGCATGACCTTGAACAAATCCCGACAATTGGAATTGTGGGAATTCAATCTTGAAACATTTAGGTGGGAGCAATTGTTGGCATTGGGAGTTCGGATGCCAGTGCTCTATGGGCACACCACGGTGTACCACAGCGAGAAACATATTATGTATGTTTTTGGTGGTTACTCCACAGAGCCACAAAACAAACTATATGCCTTGCACTTGCAAAAAATGACATGGACAGAGTTGCCACCTTTCAAAGAGCTTAATCGACCGGAGTCGCTTTTGCCCAGGGCTCGATACTTCCATTCAGCGGTTACCACTGACCAATATATGATCGTATATGGCGGGCGCAATTTCCCTTACAATGCCAGTGATGTTCTCATTGCCTATGTGTATAACTGTAATCAATGGATCCGATTGACCGAGGATGTGAATATGGTGGGACAACTTCAGATATCCACATATGCCGAAGACATATCCATAGATCATGAAAGCAATACTATTTATGTTATCGGTGGTTGGGACGGTAGTGCTGCCCAAAGTCACGTGACCAAGATAAGTTTACCCAACGATATTTGTCAATTATGGAGTGCAGGAAAGTATTTGTGCCGCCACTACATGGGTTGCAGTTTCTGTACTGTGTCTGCGAACTTTGTTACTTCTTCATTTTGTTATTCGCACGATACGCATAGTGGTGTGTGTAATAATGGAAATGGTACACTGGTGTATAACAATGGGGCTGCCTGCGATGACGCATGGATGTCGAAAAGAAACTGTTCCAGTTTCACCACCTGTTCAGCCTGCTTAGCATCATGGCCTTCACATGTGGAAACGACACCTGTCTGCCAGTGGTGTGATGAATGTGGCATTAAGGGTAGATGTGTGCCGGCCGGAGTAGATTGTGAGCGTCGTACGTGGTGTTCGAAGGAAGTTAGTGTTGGTCTCTTGAACCTTTGTCCTCAGCCTCAATGCCATACGCTGTATTGTGAAGCTTGTATCCTAAATGAAAATTGTGAATGGGCCCAAAATGAATTGGGAACAATAGAATGTATTACAAAGGAATTAGTGGAACAAAATCAATATAAAATAATCGGTCAATGTCCTTTGCCCTGCCATCATTATACAAATTGTTCGACGTGTTTAAGCAACGACGACAGCGAACAGCCCAAAGATTGTAAATGGTCAACCATGTTGAATACCTGCCTCTCACCTCAAACACAGCCATTGCTCTGTGCTGGCGGTGTATGCGGTTTGGTGTTGGAAGCAAATGAAACGGACCACTGCCCTGAGCCGTGTAATGTGTATACCCAGTGTTCGACCTGTTTAGAACATGCTCACTGTGGTTGGTGTGCCAGAGATGGCTACAATGGCGATGGTATATGTACGGAAGGTTCACTTGAAAACAAGCAGGAATATCCTTCATCTTCCACTTGTGATCTTATCTATGCTCAATTGCGTAATGACTCCATGCTCAAGCCTACAGATGTTGTCTCCTGGAACTATGTTAAGTGTCCGGCTGAAAATGAATGTACAAATGATCATCATCATTGTCATCCAGAATCTGAAAAGTGTATAGACACCGTCGATGGCTATCACTGTGAATGTGGTGAAGGATATCGTCCCGAAAATGACACCTGTATACCGGTCTGCAGTCAAGGATGTGTACGAGGTAATTGTGTGCGCCCCGATATGTGCGAATGTGACTTTGGTTATGTGGGTGCCAACTGTAGTATACAATGTCTGTGCAATGGACATTCGAACTGTAGAGGACCAAATCTATTAGACGATTGTATTGAGTGTCATAACAATACGATGGGCCCGCAATGTGAAAAATGTCAACCATTATTTGTGGGTGATCCCCGAGAGGGCAGAGCATGTATACCCTGTCATGAGTATTGCAATGGACACACCGATTCGTGTATAGCCCATGATTCTGAACCAACCTATTTCAATATGACTCGCGAAGAACTGGAGCGTAATTTACCTGAGGGACCACTGGGCAATGCGACATGCCTTCGATGTGCCAATAACACAGCCGGTGAACGTTGTGACACATGCATAGTGGGTTATTTTCGCGGTTCCGAGGATCATCGTAAGGAGTGTCGCCCATGCCAGTGTCACGGTCATGGCAATGTCTGTGATCCAGTGACGGGAGAGAAATGTAATTGTGGCAATAATACGGAGAGTGATGCTACATGTACGGCTGGTGGCGGTAAAAATTCGGCACATTTATGCTGGAGTGTTCAGTGTTCGAAATGTCGTGATTCATATGCTGGAAATCCCATAGATGGTCATCAGTGTTATAAGCAGATAACTGTGGAGTCAAGAATGTGTTTTGATGCCAAACCAATTGGTGAGTTGTTGAGAGTTTTTTTAATATGTATATGCATATGTATTTGTTGTTGTTTCTATAATCGAAAGTGCAACGCTGTAATTTGGAGTTTGACCGATTGGCGGATGGAAAGTGGGTTTTTGTTACATGTTGAATCAGAACTGTCTGAGGGCAAACTCTGCGAGACTTGACTAAACATGTCTATTTAACCTTGGGGGTTCTCTTGGACCCTCAGTTTGCTGTGCTTAGAGAAGCGCCATATAACAGAGAGTCATTTCTACAAGTAATCCTCTTTTCTTTGAACTCTGTGGATACTTTGTACTTTCCGTAGACCAAAAAATTGATCGGGGTTGTTCCCCTAAAGTAAATAATTACGAGGTCCAGGACCTAAAAAACCCAATACCGGCCGCAAATGTTTTTAAGACTACAAATGTCATCGAGATCAAGCGATTGTGATCAGACTGTTTTAGGTGTGGATGCCTTGGGCACCCACATCTGTACTTGCTACAAGTGCACAAAATAGTAACGACGAATTGAACACCATGGACGAATTGGACACCATGGTGAGCCCAACCAAGTGTACTAGGAAGATTAGACTAAGACGAAGGATGGGAGTATGGGCTCAGATGCTCAAGTCGTAGCAAGCCAAGTTCCAGCTGGCTCTGTATCAGCACATGCCGGTAATAAACTTCAAAGGCAGAATGCCAAGGAGGTTCCAACAGCTGTCATTGACCCTAAAGACAGATCTACCAGAGAAGTCAGAGAAACAAAGCACTATAAACGTGATGTGATGTATTTACGCAAATTCGAGAATGAGGTCTTCTTTATCTGAGCAAATCTGTATAAGCAAGCAAATAAGTAGAATTGGCGAAATCTATTGCCACAAGCAAACAAGTTGAGTCAATCTCTGTTTCGAAGCAGAATCCAACACAAGTGGGAATAAAGAAGCTTAAAGATATACTCTAAACTGAACTACATCCGTGAAACAGATCGAGAGGGGTCCGCCTATAAAATCTGCATCCACTGTTTTTTAAAAAGTGATATTTTTAAATTTGTACAATAAATTACTGTTTTTATAGTAACGTTTACATTGTACTGGAGTTACTAACTCGTCCATTCTATTGTATACACGACAAATAAATTCTCGAAGATTATTTTTGTAAGAATCGGATCTGATTTGGATATAGCGCCCATATGTGTTTGCCCGATTTAATTTTCAATATCAATTTGCTATTTGGATAAAATTTGGAAAATGTCATGGAATTTGGACTAAAATAGGTTTGCCAAATTATAATGAAATCGGTTTTGATTTAGATATTGCAACCATATATTTATTTTCATCCGATTTGATGTTTGTTTACGTACTAGCAGACCAGGATCCGCGTTGCTGACCCGTCGTATTGCGTTTTAGTGACAAGTTTTTATGGAGTTTTCTTCTGGTCCATTGTCAAACCGAGTTATTCATTGAGGATTTTAAATTTATCAACAGATTTGTCTGCAGCCTTTCTTTTCTCTTACGGACTTTTCGGATTTTTTCGCCTATTGATGCTGTTTAGGAATTATTATCGTCCTAGAGCGATCTAATAATAAAAGTTAAACAAAATGTTTAAGTCAAATTCTCCCGCTTATTGTGACGTATATATTGGACTTCACCATTTAAGGACATTTGTAAATATGTCGTTTTTCTTAATAGGGGAGATACCGTGCCACCTTCGAAATTCATGCCTACATGTACCACTCCACATTCCACAAAATTTCGTGAAAATCGGTTCGCTAGTTTTCGAGATATAACATACTTAAAAACTGGCCGTGGTCGGGACACCAAGAAAAAACATTTGATCGGGGGCGCAACCACCGTTGTCTCGAAAATTAATGTGCAAGCCAATGCAATTCATGAGTTTAGCAAGAATAGCGATTTTAAAACAACAGGCCTCCGAAATTCAAAAAATATATAGCATTTTGTACCAAGGGTCATTCCTGAACATTTTCTGAAAATTTCATGAAATTATGTTCAATAGTTTTGAAAAAATTTACTGAAAAGAGTGGGCGTGGTATCTGTTTTCGAGACATAACATATTTAAAAATGTGAGCGTAATCCGGTATTTTTGCTCCAAATATGTATATATAATAAGATATAATAGAAGCTTGCAATTTTGAGTGTGGGTTGCTGTTGGTGTGTAGGAGTGAGATAAGACTGGGTTTTTGGAAATTCGAACTGGAAAATACTAAAACGTACTAAATATGATAACCTTTGTATTAGGCAAACGGGAAGATCTGGAATTCTGAAATTTGGAATGGGGGTCGCTGATAGAGAGTTAGAAAGATATGCCAAGGGGTTTTTGGAAATTCGACCCATAAGTCTACGAAAAGTACTAAAAATTGTAAAATTTAGTACCAATTATATATTTTGAACGGCTATTCTAGCTATTTGGTATGGAAATCAAGATTGGGAAGTGGTGTTTATGAAAGGAAATTGTTTTAGAAACTCGTACTCATGTGTACGAAAAGTACTAAATGGTACTAAATTTATTACAATTTGGATTTGGGTGAATGTATAGAGTTGGAAACCTGAAATTAAGAATTGAGAGTACTGTTGAAGTGTGGGATTGAGATATGAGGGTGGTTTTAGAAATTCGGACTTATGTGTACGAAAAGTACAAAATGGCACTAAATTTGGTACTATGGGGATTTGGGTGAACGCATAGAGCTGGAATCTCGAAATTTGGAATTGAGATTACTGGTGGAGTGTACGAAAAGTACTAAATGGTACTTCATTTGGTACAATTTGGATTTTTTTGTTGGCATATTCAATTTGAACTTAGCCTACTCACAAGAAAATACATATATTAAGCTATTTATCAATATAATATATGTTTTGAATGTTTCTTATTCTAGATCTTTGATGTATTGTTTCCATTCTTCCCAATTTGGGGCTATGAATCTGAGTTCGTTTATAGATTTGGACGTTTCTTTCCTCATTTGAATGTCTTTTTCAATGCCATCTTGTTTTTTTACTTCCCATAATCTATCATTTGTTATGGTATTATTCCACCATATTTTGAGAATTGCTCGAAGACATCTATTCACAAACGCTTGCATTTTGCTCCTCGTTGCCTTTGTCACAAGCCATGTATCGCATCCATACAATAGTACTGTTTTGACGCAACTAACAGTATTTTGGTGTGCAGACGTAGACTGTTATTACGTCATACATTGTTTAGCATTCCGAAAGCATTTATGGCTTTGCGTATTCTTGCCCCACCATCCGTCGTAATTTGACTTCCTAATATTTTGTAGGGTGTCATCGTCTAAAAATATGTTTGTGTTAACTGCAGAGTTGATGGACATATTCTTTGTTTTGCTTATGTTGACTTTTAGTCCAACTTTACGTGCTTCATTTGTTAAACACGTAACTTTGGTTTGCATATCCCTATGTCTGGCCGCAATTAATGCTATGTCGTCGGCGTATATTAGCTCTGAAAGCTTATTTGTAATTCCCCAGGGAATTCCGAGTTGCTTGCATTAACTACTTCGAAAACTATATCCAGGGCAGTAATGAAAAAAGGGGAGAAAAAGCACAACCCTGT
This sequence comes from Musca autumnalis, assembly GCF_047663935.1. Lineage (NCBI taxonomy): Eukaryota > Metazoa > Arthropoda > Insecta > Diptera > Muscidae > Musca > Musca autumnalis. The sequence goes on along the minus strand of NW_027411755.1, from coordinate 119,008,250 downwards.
TTTACACCACTTTGGTACTAAATGGATCAGTCAAGTTTCCCTCATGAAGAACTCTGCGAACACTTCCTCCATAATTCGTTTTAATTAGTCGAATTATCTTACTCGGTATGCCTCTGCCTTCTAGTGCTTTCCATATAAAATCTCTCTTAAGGGCATCAAAAGCTTTTGTAAAATCCACAAACGTTATGTAGAGTATTGAGTTGAACTCTACAGACTGGTCAATCAATATACGGATAGTGTTGATATGATCTATACAGCTTCTATGAGGCATGCATCCGGCTTGTGTTGGAGATATAAGTTTATTCACGTGCTCCGCAATTCGATCTAAAATAATCTTATTAAAAATTTTTGTGACGGTGGGTGTTATTGATATTCCACGCCAGTTGTCACATACACTTAGATTTCCCTTTTTCGGTAGTTTTATAATGATGGATTCTTTCCATTGCACATAGGTTTCAATCAGGAAATTTTTGGCCAAAACCCTATTTTTGAAGTTTCGAAATTTTAACTTTCTTTGCACAGAATAATAAAAAAACCTCAGGTCATCTGAAAATAATTAGTTTTTGTAAATAACGTTAGTATTCGTTGATTGGCGCAGTACCAAAGTTGACACTTTTTTATGGAAAAAAAACGGACTTTGTGCTGTATAATATACAATTTTTGTTGTATTGCGTCGCTGCATAAATATACAGAAGTGAGACCAAAGTTATTATGAATCGGGAAGCTGTTAATGAGTACTTTCATAATATTTACAAAAAGGGCGATGAAATTTGTAAAATTTGCGTAATAAAATCAATTTTTATATATATGTATATATAGATATATATCGTCACCATAAATGCCGGAAGACGTAACCGACATGAAAATCGAAATTCGTTTTTTGGTGGAATCTGATACATAAAGCTAAAATACATGCTCTGGCAAAATTTCAAGCTTCTACGTTCAAAAACAACGATGCTATTCAAGAAATGGCATTTCGGAAAATGGGATAATATTACCGATTTTGTTGTAATGGAGGATCTCAAAACTAAGCACTTCAGCGGTTTTGGTTTCACTACTAAATTCCCTTCGTATATAATCGATAATATCCCATATACTCGCCTTCATAAGATTAATATTCCATAAAACAGTTTTTAATTTTATAACGTTTTTTGCTCCTCCGATGACGACGATATATATATTTAAAAATTATTTTTTACAAATATTTTTAAAATATATTTAGGGCCTGTTTATGTATGTCGATAAGAAAACGAATGCGGAAGAAAAACTACCAAATTTGAGTGTGTATTACAACTTTGTTTTTTGTTTTGAAGCAAAAGCAAATGAAATAATATTTCAAAAACTAAAGTTTGGGTGTCTTTCATGCGCACATATTTTCGTTTCGAAATACATAAACTGGGTGTTAAACTTTTAAAAAAATGTCCAAGTTTGTCCACCTCCAAATTGATTTCGGAAGATAGCTGGGGGTCTGAACTAATAAATTGAGAAATAAATTCTTGCTCAAATTTGCCACAGTTAAAATAAAGTGGATTTTTCTATTTTAAGATGGGAGAATTTTTTGTAAATACCTGTTGTGACTGTACGTAGTATCCAATTGAAATAGAACGGTAATACCTACATCTATCAACCGATTTCTCTTAAAATTCATATTTAAAGGTTTCATAGTGTAGAAAACATGTATGTGTAAGTTTTTCGAAAATAGGTCCATTTTTTGTCATAGCCCCCACATAAAAGTAGCGTCCGATTTTAGATATTTTGTGAATTTTAGCGACACTTTATGACCGATTCGGCTGAAATTTGGTATTTCGACCTCTTGGAAGATATGAATCCTTCGTACCAAAAGTTGTTAACATAGGTCAATGTTTTGGTTTAGACCCCACACAACGGGACCACCCTGTTCAACAAATTTTGGCAGTTTTTGTTCATTTTGGTCGATAAAACGTAAGAATTGCTGTTTGTACACATTTATTATAAATAATAATTAATTTTAATACAAAATGGACGTTGAAATAGTTTTGGCCAGAAAATTTGGATTTGGGACCATTGTGCATTGTGTAGGAATGGCTCAAACAGGTTGTGAAGTATTGTTGCAGTAGCCTCTGGATTGACTTTAAAACATTCAGCTGGCAGACCATCGCAGCCAGGTGGTTTACAATTTTTAACAGCGTGTTTTTGTAAATTGCTTGCCTGTCACACGAACCGTTCGTACTAAAACGTATTTGGTTTTTGTAAAATTTTACGAACCATTCGTTTTTATCTAAAAGCTTTCGTCTATTTCATAAAAGCTTTTATATTTCAGGGTTTCCATGATACTTATTTTATGAATTTTGCACAGGCATCTGCACGTAAAATGTGTTTCTTGATGGCAACCCCGATAAACAGATGACAAACAAAAAATAAGAAAAAAAATGTAATCAAATTTGTTCAAAAATAATTGTGATAGGGATACGCAGTGAATTCCAATAATCGGTTTTTCGATTATTCGATTTTCGTGAAAAACTTAAAACTCGATTTTCGGTTAGTCGATTATTTGAGAGTGTTCTAAAAGTCGACTTTCGATTAATCGTTAACCGCCGAAAACCGATTATAATCGAATATAATGGAGCATTTTCATTGATGCGATCCGTGATGGTTATATGTATAAAAAAGTACGGTCAATTAGCGGTTTTAGCACACCCAATAGTCAACTTCGACTACGAATAATAATAGATTACGACTAGTGATTGACTACGAATAATAGTTGACTCCGTCTTCCGAAAGTCGACTAAGAATAATCGATTATTCGGTTTTCGCACAGTCAATAGTCGACTACGACTTTTGGAAATTTTACGGTTAATAATTTATCGATTAACCGAAATCGATTTTACGTATCCCTAAATTGTGATAATATGAAGAAACGGTTGTACATATACGCGTGTGCTTCTATGGAAATAAATAAAATTTCATTCCCTTCCAGTTTCCGTGTGTTTTGTGTCATTTATTACTCAAATTATTTAATTTTCATTCAAAACGATGGGTCTTTTCCATTCGTTTATTTTTGACGTATTCGTTCGTCTAATTTTCTTACGAAAACCAAAAAAATTACGAAAATAAAAAGCTTTCATTTGTTTGTCACACGAATACAAACGTCAACCGCTATGAAAACCAAATTGTGTCTTCGTTCATAAAATCGACGAACGAATGGGCAAAAACTTTTTACAAAACCACGCTGTAAGAGCTAGTATTGCATTCTTTACTTCCATCAAGCTAGGCGGTCTATTACTTATGCCTCTATTAGTATTGTGTTGCCTCCGTATTGAATGTTGTCTCGAATGTTACTCCATTTCGAATCGCTGGACATTTGGTTTAGACTCTGCGATTTATATTCATCGAAATGTATTGCGGCGATTTTTTCAGAAAAAGTGTTTCGTAGTTCTTCGTTTTGAAGTTTGTCAACGTCATATCTTCTTTGTGTTTGGCACCTTTTCTTTTTTAACCACATATCAAGTCGGAGTTCAGCCACTAACATGTAGTGATCACTGCCTATTTTATTATTATTATCAAATTTATTAATCAATCAAAATCCCTATAAGGGCTACAAATTGATAGATACATATTAATAGTGTTACAAATTATAATGACACATAAATTTTCTTACATTCTAAAAAATTCTTTTAACAAATAAAGGCAATTTAATTGTGAGATTCAAAAATAAATTAAACAGTAAAAAAATGTACTTAAGACATGAAGATTTTATCATAAAAAATTATTAAAAAATATTATTAAAAATTGTTAACGCAAATTTCCCTAAAAGTACATTAACATTTACATGCAATGAGTGTCAGTAATACTCAAACAATAAAGAACTACGTTATATTTTGATAGTAAGAAAGTAAAGACTTTTTAAACTTGTGAGGGCTAATGGAAAACAATTTTAATGACGAAGGCAATAAATTCCATAAACGAACAACTCTATTATGAAATGAATGGTCCATATATGAAGTATTAAACCGTTCGATAAGAATATTAGAATTTCTAGTGGTATTTAAAAATGTGTAGGTGTCTAACAAATATGAGGGCTTGCCGTATTTAATAGTAGAGAAGAGGTTACAAAGGCATCTAACACTAACTAAATGTTCAAAAGAGCAACCTATAAATTGGACAGAGAGTGATTGATAATCGATTCGGCTGAGATTACCATAAACAAATCTAAGTATCCTGTGGTAACAAGATACCAGTTTGCTAAAATATGGAGAGTTTGTACTTGAGTAAATTTCCAGTCCATAAAGGATATGTGACATTAATAATGAATGAGCCAAAGTATATTTAATATGCATAGGCAATATTAGGTCCAAAGAGTACAGCGTTTTAAGTGAATAATGTACTTTAGAGATAACATTTGAGATATGATGTCCAAATTTCAGTTTTAAATCAATTTCAAATCCAAGACAAGAGATACTATCTGCACAGTGATATGTGAAGAGCCAGTAGAAGTACCAAATAGAATACACTTAGTTTTAGACAAATTGATCTGAATATTATTATTTGAGGCCCACGTACAAATGCGACCAACATCTTCATCAAGTTTGGATAAACAATCACTTAATGATTGCAAATGTGTAGATGTGAGAAGTTGAATATCGTCGGCATAAATGCCTAAAGTTGAGTTCCGAACACAATCCCTTATGTCGTTCACATATAACATGAATAAAAGAGGACCGAGTATAGAACCCTGCGGAACTCCAGAAGAGATATTGCAACTGTGCGATGAGATTCCATTAATTGAGACAAATTGTGATCGACGATTAAGAAATGATGATATTAGATTACACGAAGTTATAGAAAAGATAAACTGCCGGTATAGCTTGGAAATAAGAATAGTATAATTGACAGAATCAAAAGCCTTGCTTAAGTCTAAAGCAGCCAAAACACACGGATGTTTACTGTCCAAATGTTTTCTAGCTTTATCCATTAAGTACAGTAATAATGTTGTGGTGCTGTGGTGTTTTCGGAAACCAGCTTGACTAGAATCAATGAGACGATGTGATTCTAAATAACTTTGCATCTGATTGTTTAAAAGTATTTCCACAACTTTGGATAACGATGGAAGAATTGAAATTGGACGATAGTCTTGACAGTTGAGTCCAGTTGTTCCTTTCTTGCGAAGAGGAATAACTCTAGCATGTTTCCAAAATACGGGAAAATGACAAGTAGTAATTATAGTATTTATAAAATGAAGAAGGTGATACTTGATAAATGGAAATAAAATCTTTATGAATCTAATTGGTAGAGAATCTGTCCCCGTGGCATTAGATTTAACTTTGAATATAGCATTGCACAATTCCAATTCGTCAACATTTCTAAAGGAGAAGTCATTATAACGCGGAGAAAGATCGTGTGTAAAATCTAAGTAATAATTTGAATTAGAGGAGGAAGATGACACAGACATAGGAGACATAGAATTAGAGGAGGAAAATGACGCAGACATACATGACACAGAAGTAAAGTATTCGTTTAAAGTATTAACATTAATATCACAGTAACTATTATCACGGTTCAAAGCACCGGTAGAATTTATACGAGACCACAGCACTTTGCTATCAGTCACACCACTAAATAGATTATAACCATATAATCTTTTTGCATTACGGATATAACGGCGAGCTAAGATTCTGTATCGCTTAAAAATATTCTTATTCTCATCAGAAGGATTTTCAACGTATGCTTTATGAGCAAGATCTCTATAACTTATAGCCGATTTAATGTGAGCTTGATTCAAAATAGAAGAGTAATTGCAGTTAATCGTAATGGTTTTCTCAGGTACGTGTTTCTCATATAATGAAATGAGGATGTTATTTATGCATTGTAACTGGGCATCTGAGTTATTTGTATTGTAAATTGAGGAGAAATCAGAATGATATAGATCAAAAAGGAGGGACTCCATATTTATACCATTATAGTCCCGTATTGTTTTTATTTGAATTGTATTACTGTACGCCAAGTTATATTGAACTAACATAAAGGCATGCATAGAATTCAGAGCTGGAAAGTAGAATTGACTACTCCGCAAAATATCAGATCTATCACTCACCAATGAAAAGTCAATGAGAGAAGTTGAGTTTCTTTGCAAATCTATATGTGTTGGCATGTTGTTGTGAAGAACAGAGAGGTTACTACGTGTAAGAAACGATCTAAAAGCAGCATATTTAGTACTATTAGAAATATCGTAATTGAAGTCGCCGACGACGATAACTTTACCAAACCTAGTATTAATATCAGTGATAGTTTCTTCTAGAACGTTAATGTTGCCGCGTGGCAAATATACTACTCCAACAACGAGACTGCAATTATTATTAAAAATTCGAATAAAAAGTGCTTCACATCTACCTTCCATGGAAATTGAAGATATAACATGTGTTTTCAGAGATGCTGATATATAAATAGCAGTTCCACCACCTCTACAGCTACAACGATCATTCCTGAAAAGACGAAATCCCGGAATATTAATTGACTTATTGGAGGCATATGGTCTCAGTTATGGCAACTACATCTAAATGACCACTAGATAAAACATTTTTTAGTTCCAAAAATTTTGAAGAATTTCTGCTAGGCTTAAGAGATTGAGCATTGAAATAGCCAATATTAAAATTTGGGCACTGTGAGGAACAAAAGTCTTTTATGAACGAGTCATCACTGACAAAATTGCCAATAGGTCTAACCGAAGTCATAATTACAATAGAATAGATAAAAGGAAATTTGCGTTAATAATACAGAAACATTGATAACATTTAACATTAACATTCGAATAATCACAAAATAAAACTGGCTAATAAATAAATAAAAGGTGTGGAAAACCAAATAATAGACCAAAAGATAAGGTAGTTAAATTAACTACCTTATGTTCTAACCCTCCCTCCCGTCCACAGGTCTTTCAATAAACATACATATAATTTCATCATATTCTCGGAGTTCCAAATACAGGCATTAGGTGACGTTGTCTGTTGGCGACTGGGGTTGATGGATCGAGTTCAACGGTCATATCTTCAAGCTGGGCTAATGGTAGAATTTGTTTGCTTCCATTTTGAAAATAAACTTTAGCCGCAGGAATAGACTGAATTAACTGAAAGCTTTTTATTTTCTTGCTCTTTACCAAGGAACGGCACACATGCTTAATTTTTAATGCAATCGGAGATAAGTTGTCATTTAGATATACTCTCGACTGCACATCAGTTTGGACAATTTGATTCAGTTTCAGATCCTTTTTCTTCATATAGGATCTCATGATCTCATCACGCTTAATTGACGAGCAAAACTTCATCAGCATTTTTTTTTTATATTTACCAAGCCATAAACAAGCATTAATGTTATCTAAACTTATGTTTACTCTCAATGCCTTACAAATATTAAACGCCACATCCACAGGATTAACATTCTGTGGTAACCCAGTGACTAATATGTCATTTCTATTGAGCTGTTGGCGAATTTTGTAGTTCTCTTTGTCCACACGTTCCATATAAGCAAATGTCTTAGCTTGGAGTTCGTCCAATGTAACTTTTTGATGACAAATTACATCCTTAATAGCCGCCAAGCTACTATCTATCTCTGTTTTTACCATAACAGGAATAGATGCGATCAGACCATCAACTTTTTTTGACAGTTCATCAATGGATTTCGACAATTTCTCAATGCTGTCATCACTACGAGTGAGTGGGGAACACATATTGCATTTCCAGCGAATTTGTCCAGGGTTTTTAATTAAAAAATCGTACGTTTCATCAGCTAATTGCGAGCACGCCTTTAGATGAAAATAATTTTGGCAAACAAAACAGCTGACACTACCGCATGTTTTGGTTATGTTTTTTCCGCAAGCGCCACACACAAATGTTTGAGAAGTTGGTGCCATGATGTTAATTAAATGAAACAATAAATCCAATGATTTGTTGACAGCTGTAATAAAACTCGATCACAGAGGTATAAGATCATTTGTTTTTCCATAAAATATTTAAGTTTATTTGTTTATAAACTAACAAAAAATAGATTTTAGCCAGCAGCGAACAAAATTACACGTACATGGTTTCGATAACCGATAACCGATCCTTCGTCTGTTTCTCACGTCGCAGCAAATATTAAAAAAGTTTCTGGATATACAAATATGGTCTATTTGCGAGTGAAAGTTTCCAGCTGGTGATTTCCATGTGTACTTATGGCAGTTTTTGTGTGGGAAGACTGATCCTGCTATCTTAAGGTCGTAGTTGCTGCATGTTTCTATAAATAGCTCGCCATTGTCATTGCAAACACCTATCCCATGTTTGCCCATAATATTTTCATAATCGGTATTGTCCGGCCCAATTTGCGCATTAAAATCTCCCATTAATATAGTTCTGTGGTTATTTTGTATATCATGGAATGTTCGGTTTAGAAGGCTGTAGAATGCCTGTTTCTGCTCAGGGTCGCTATCCTCTGTAGGTGCATAGCACTGCACAATTGATATGATAAACTTTTTATTTCTTATTTTGGCTGTTATTATTCTTTCTGAAATGGGCTGCCACTTAATAAGGGATTGAGCTAATTGCCGCCTTAAGTAAATGCCAACCCCTCGTATATGTGGGTCATCTTCATTTGGCATACCTGAGTATAAAAGCAGTCCACCATTGTCATCTCTCAATTCATTACTACCATTCCAACGTACTTCGCTTAAACCTATCAAACCGATCTTCAATCTTTCACACTCGGCACTGAGCTGAGCAAAGTTGCCAAGTTGTGCAAATCGTGTCCTTTTCCGTAATTTCCTTTTATTTTCCTTGTGAATACTCGAATCATTTAAATTTCGGCAGTTACAGGTGATTAGTCTCTAAGAGCCTAGCTTGGTGGCAGGTACGCTGCCTTTTCCACGATGCTTTGCATTTCACTTGACCTCCAAGCATGTCATGTGAAATGCAATCTTTTACGGTATCAATGTAAAAGACACAATAGGTTATTTATTGGCGCCTATGACTCGCCACGACGCTTTGAGTATCGTTGGCACTCAGAATTTACTAGTGATACAGCGTGGCCCGTGTCCCCTCTGAGACCCTCCTCTCAAAGCCGCTATATTGTCCGCGGCTGCTTATTTAAGTCGCAGCTGCCCCATATATCTATGGTCCACAACCTGTGGACGAGCCCGGTAGCACACAGCTATGCTCCCCTAAGGCGGAACAATTTGGATTTGGGTGAACGTATAGAGCTGGAAACCTGAAATTTGGAATTAAGATTACTGTTGAAGTGTAGGATTAAGATATGAGAGTGGTTTTGGAAATTCGTGCTTACGTGCACGAAGAGTACTAAATGGTATTAAATTTGGTACAATTTGAATTTGGATGAATTGATAGAGCTGGAATCATGAAATTTGGAATTGATATTACTGTTGGAGGAGTGTAGGACTAAAGTAGTTTTGGAAATTCGTACTTATGGATATGAAAAGTACTAAATTGTACTAAATGTGTTACAATTTGGATTTGGGTGACGGATAGCGCTTGAGTCCTGAAATTTTAAATTAGGATTACTGTTGGAGTGTAAGACTGAGGTAGTTTTGGAAATAGCGCTTGAGTCCTGAAATTTTAAATTTGGATTACTGTTGGAGTGTAAGACTGAGGTAGTTTTGGAAATTCGTAGTGGTGGGTACGAAAAGTACTAAGTGGTACTACCTTTGGTACAATTTGGATTTGAGTGCACGGATAGCGCTGGAATCATGTTATTTGGAATTACGGTCACTGTTGAAGTGAAGGATTGAGGTAGTTTTGGAAAATCGTACTTATGGGTAAGAAGACTACTTAATGGTACTAAGTTTGGTAAAATTTATTATTGGATGAACGGATAGAGGTGGAATGAATCCTAATTTGAAATAAATATTACTTTTATTATTCGGTATTAATGTCAGTGTAGGGTTGATATATGTGGTTGTCGAAAGACGTACTATATGTATACGAAAATTACGAAATGGCACCCAATTTTTTATTGGAGTCAGGGTGAGTGTTGGTGTGTGGCGTTGGTATATGGAGGCGGTTTAGGAAATACGTGCATACCATAAATATACGAAAAGTACTAAATCGTTCTAAATTTGGTATCGGGTGTAGAGCTGGAATTCTACAATTTGTCCTTAGAGCCACTGTTTGTGTGTGGGGTTAAGACATGCAGATAGATGAATTTGGAAATATATACTATGAAAAGTACTAAATGGTACAGAATTTGGTACAATTTGTTTTTGGCTAAAGGGGTTTTTGGAAATTCGTCCTAGAAAGGTTCGAAAAGTACTAAAGGGTACTAAATATGGTATCCATTGTATTAGGCAAACGCGAAGTGCTAGAATTCTGAAATTTTTAACGAGGGGTCACTGATGGAATTTTATAGAGATGTACCAAAGGCTTTTTGGAAATTTGACCGATAGGTATATGGAAATCAAGGTTGGAAGTGGCGTTGAAATAAGAAAAAGGTTTTGGAAGTTCGTATTTATGAGTACGAGCAGTGCTAAATTTTGATTTGGGTGAACGGATAGAGCTGGAATCCGGAAGTTTTGAATTTAGATTACTGTAGGGGTGTAGGATTGAGGTATTTTTGGAAATTCGTAATTATGGGTACGAAAAGTACTAAAATTGGTACAATTTGGATTTGTGTGAACGGATAGAGCTGGAATTTCTGAAATTTGGAATTAATATTACTGTATAAGTGTAGGATTCAGGTAGTTTCGGAAAGCCGTACTTATGGGTACGAAAAGTACCATAAGTAAAAGAAAAGTACTGAATGGCACTCAATTTGTTTTTGGGTGAAGGGACAGTGCTGGAATCTGTATTTTTGGTGTTAGGGTGAGTATTGGTGTGCAACGTTGATCTCGCTCTTAGTGTGTAAGGGTGAGATACGGATGATCTTTTTAAAAAATAGTACTAAAGGGGTACGTACAGTACTAAAATAAAAATAAATATTGATTAAAATTGGTATTAGTGCAACACAATTTTTAGTGTTTGCAACTTAAATATTATATATTGTTTATTTGCTTTTTATATCCTTTCCACATACGAAGTAGCGGACATTTGCTAGTTGTAAATATAGCATTTTTTTTAAAATAGTGTATAGGGGAAGCTCCCCGCTTCTTCCGAAATTCGACAAAATATGTAGCCTATTTTCAACGGGGTCCATCGCTGTACATTCCCTGACCATTTCAGGAGAATCAGTTCAGTAGTTTTAGTAGAAAATATTAAATTTGAAAACTGAAAAAAGTGGGCGTAAGAGCGTGCATGAAAACATAAGTTGGGTTATGACGAACATTTCAAGAAAAGAATTATCCAAATCGGTCCAGCCGTTCTCAACTGATGCCATTACCAACGAACGACATTTGATTTTTTTATATAGATACTACCTAGGCCAATTTTCGTCACACATTCCAACTTTCTTTAAAATCGGTTATATATAGGGTGTTTTGTTCATCAAATCCAAATCTAAACCGATATTTTTTTGGAGTTACATCCAATTCTGATGCTATATCTCCGGATCAACGCGGAATTTTAGAAATTTTTATAGCCTATGTTACTTTCAGGCCATGTAGTGATATACTGTGAAAATTTCAGGAAGATTGGTTCAGCGGTTTTTGGGTCAAACAAACAAACGTACAAATTTTTTTCTACTTTATATAGATAGATAGAGTCGTGTAGTAGTGTACCATATAGTCGGCCCTCCCTATTTTGGTCCCTTTCTTACTTGCCTTTTTATTTATTTTTAATTTTTATCTCCATTCTTTTCTTTCAGAGGAGTGCAAAGCTAAACCTTTCCTTGTGAATACTCGAATCATTTAAATTTCGGCAGTTACAGGTGATTAGTCTCTAAGAGCCTAGCTTGGTGGCAGGTACGCTGCCTTTTCCACGATGCTTTGCATTTCACTTGACCTCCAAGCATGTCATGTGAAATGCAATCTTTTACGGTATCAATGTAAAAGACACAATAGGTTATTTATTGGCGCCTATGACTCGCCACGACGCTTTGAGTATCGTTGGCACTCAGAATTTACTAGTGATACAGCGTGGCCCGTGTCCCCTCTGAGACCCTCCTCTCAAAGCCGCTATATTGTCCGCGGCTGCTTATTTAAGTCGCAGCTGCCCCATATATCTATGGTCCACAACCTGTGGACGAGCCCGGTAGCACACAGCTATGCTCCCCTAAGGCGGAACAATTTGGATTTGGGTGAACGTATAGAGCTGGAAACCTGAAATTTGGAATTAAGATTACTGTTGAAGTGTAGGATTAAGATATGAGAGTGGTTTTGGAAATTCGTGCTTACGTGCACGAAGAGTACTAAATGGTATTAAATTTGGTACAATTTGAATTTGGATGAATTGATAGAGCTGGAATCATGAAATTTGGAATTGATATTACTGTTGGAGGAGTGTAGGACTAAAGTAGTTTTGGAAATTCGTACTTATGGATATGAAAAGTACTAAATTGTACTAAATGTGTTACAATTTGGATTTGGGTGACGGATAGCGCTTGAGTCCTGAAATTTTAAATTAGGATTACTGTTGGAGTGTAAGACTGAGGTAGTTTTGGAAATAGCGCTTGAGTCCTGAAATTTTAAATTAGGATTACTGTTGGAGTGTAAGACTGAGGTAGTTTTGGAAATTCGTAGTGGTGGGTACGAAAAGTACACTGCCCGTCACTTGAATAGGACACCCTACAAATTTTTTTCCAACCTTAATTTTTTCCGTAATTATGCAAAATATGAAGTGTTGAAGATTTTTTATATTTAGTTTTAAGTGTTTGGAGTAAACTTAGTCATTCATTTGTATTCATATCTGATTTATATAAGAATTATACGACGAAAGGAAAATAAAGTCAAAAATTCATGTAAAAAAATTGCGTCATTTGAATAGGACACCCCCTAAAAACTTGGGTATACATAAAGATTGTAGTAGAATATCGACGCACATTCACTCTATATTAAAAACGAAATAATTTCAGTAATATTTAGTAAAAGTATATCCCTCCAGATTAAGGATACACCCCTATATCCTGCTTTGGCAAGGAATCGCACAATTTCCTTTCATAATCACGTGTAATGCTTAACAATGCTTGCACGATTCCTTTAATAAGTTTATTTTTGGAAGCGTACCGTCTGTCAGAGTCGTAGATTTTACACAGAGGTCTTTCCTATACATTTTAGAGAATATTTACCACTACAAAATATGGCGGTCCCTTCAGGATATCCGAATTTCTTCTGAGAAATGCTAGTATTCGCTGCCCGAAGTGTTTAAAATGGACCAATATCGTGATGAAATTACCACTCCGGACATCCGAAAATGCTTTCCCCTACTGGAAAAGACTTTTTTAGAATTCCTTTGTAAAATATTGTACGCATTTAAGGTGAAAGGAATTGACGCCAAAGTCCTTCATAATTAGTAAAGAGTTCCAACACGATAAAAGCACCTTTATCGCTAGAGAAACAATAAAGAAAGTTATCTTCCATTCAATGAACTTAAAAAAATAGATATATAGTTATGCAATTGTTTACTCGATGAGGAGGGTCCTTAATAATTATGAAGGACTTTGGCGTCAATTCCTTTCACCTTAAATGCGTACAATATTTTACAAAGGAATTCTAAAAAAGTCTTTTCCAGTAGGGGAAAGCATTTTCGGATGTCCGGAGTGGTAATTTCATCACGATATTGGTCCATTTTAAACACTTCGGGCAGCGAATACTAGCATTTCTCAGAAGAAATTCGGATATCCTGAAGGGACCGCCATATTTTGTAGTGGTAAATATTCTCTAAAATGTATAGGAAAGAACTCTGTGTAAAATCTACGACTCTGACAGACAGTACGCTTCCAAAAATAAACTTATTAAAGGAATAGTGCAAGCATTGTTAAGCATTACACGTGATTATGAAAGGAAATTGTGCGATTCCTTGCCAAAGCAGGATATAGGGGTGTATCCTTAATCTGGAGGGATATACTTTTACTGAATATTACTGAAATTATTTCGTTTTTAATATAGAGTGAATGTGCGTCGATATTCTACTACAATCTTTATGTATACCCAAGTTTTTAGGGGGTGTCCTATTCAAATGACGCAATTTTTTTACATGAATTTTTGACTTTATTTTCCTTTCGTCGTATAATTCTTATATAAATCAGATATGATTACAAATGAATGACTAAGTTTACTCCAAACACTTAAAACTAAATATAAAAAATCTTCAACACTTCATATTTTGCATAATTCCGGAAAAAATTAAGGTTGGAAAAAAATTTGTAGGGTGTCCTATTCAAGTGACGGGCAGTGTACTAAGTGGTACTACCTTTGGTACAATTTGGATTTGAGTGCACGGATAGCGCTGGAATCATGTTATTTGGAATTACGGTCACTGTTGAAGTGAAGGATTGAGGTAGTTTTGGAAAATCGTACTTATGGGTAAGAAGACTACTTAATGGTACTAAGTTTGGTAAAATTTATTATTGGATGAACGGATAGAGGTGGAATGAATCCTAATTTGAAATAAATATTACTTTTATTATTCGGTATTAATGTCAGTGTAGGGTTGATATATGTGGTTGTCGAAAGACGTACTATATGTATACGAAAATTACGAAATGGCACCCAATTTTTTATTGGAGTCAGGGTGAGTGTTGGTGTGTGGCGTTGGTATATGGAGGCGGTTTAGGAAATACGTGCATACCATAAATATACGAAAAGTACTAAATCGTTCTAAATTTGGTATCGGGTGTAGAGCTGGAATTCTACAATTTGTCCTTAGAGCCACTGTTTGTGTGTGGGGTTAAGACATGCAGATAGATGAATTTGGAAATATATACTATGAAAAGTACTAAATGGTACAGAATTTGGTACAATTTGTTTTTGGCTAAAGGGGTTTTTGGAAATTCGTCCTAGAAAGGTTCGAAAAGTACTAAAGGGTACTAAATATGGTATCCATTGTATTAGGCAAACGCGAAGTGCTAGAATTCTGAAATTTTTAACGAGGGGTCACTGATGGAATTTTATAGAGATGTACCAAAGGCTTTTTGGAAATTTGACCGATAGGTATATGGAAATCAAGGTTGGAAGTGGCGTTGAAATAAGAAAAAGGTTTTGGAAGTTCGTATTTATGAGTACGAGCAGTGCTAAATTTTGATTTGGGTGAACGGATAGAGCTGGAATCCGGAAGTTTTGAATTTAGATTACTGTAGGGGTGTAGGATTGAGGTATTTTTGGAAATTCGTAATTATGGGTACGAAAAGTACTAAAATTGGTACAATTTGGATTTGTGTGAACGGATAGAGCTGGAATTTCTGAAATTTGGAATTAATATTACTGTATAAGTGTAGGATTCAGGTAGTTTCGGAAAGCCGTACTTATGGGTACGAAAAGTACCATAAGTAAAAGAAAAGTACTGAATGGCACTCAATTTGTTTTTGGGTGAAGGGACAGTGCTGGAATCTGTATTTTTGGTGTTAGGGTGAGTATTGGTGTGCAACGTTGATCTCGCTCTTAGTGTGTAAGGGTGAGATACGGATGATCTTTTTAAAAAATAGTACTAAAGGGGTACGTACAGTACTAAAATAAAAATAAATATTGATTAAAATTGGTATTAGTGCAACACAATTTTTAGTGTTTGCAACTTAAATATTATATATTGTTTATTTGCTTTTTATATCCTTTCCACATACGAAGTAGCGGACATTTGCTAGTTGTAAATATAGCATTTTTTTTTAAATAGTGTATAGGGGAAGCTCCCCGCTTCTTCCGAAATTCGACAAAATATGTAACCTATTTTCACCGGGGTCCTTCGCTGTACATTCCCTGACCATTTCAGGAGAATCAGTTCAGTAGTTTTAGTAGAAAATATTAAATTTGAAAAAGTGGGCGTTAGAGCGTGCATGAAAACCTAATTGGGTTATGACGAACATTTCAAGAAAAGAATTATCCAAATCGGTCCAGCCGTTCTCAACTGATGCCATTACCAACGAACGGCATTTGATTTTTTATATAGATACTGCCTAGGCCAATATTCGTCACACATTCCAACTTTCTTTAAAATCGGGTATATATAGGGTGTTTGGTTCATCAAATCCAAATCTAAACCGATTTATTTTTTTTTTTTTTTTTTGGAGTTACATCCAATTCTATGCTATATCTCTTTTTATAGCCTATGTTACTTTCAGGCCATGTAGTGATATACTCTGAAATTTTCCGGAAGATTGGTTCAGCGGTTTTTGAGTCAAACAAACAAACGCACAAAATTGTTTCTACTTTATATATAGATAGATAGAGTCGTGTAGTAGGGTACCATATAGTCGGCCGGTCCTCCCTATTTTGGTCCCTTTCTTACTTGTCTTTTTATTTATTTTTAATTTTTATCTCCATTATTTTCTTTCAGAGGAGTGCAAAGCTAAACCTGCCGCTCTAAAACCCGGACAAACGGTGTTCTTTGTCATTCAGCCACGTTTCATGAATGTCGATATACGTGTCATTATTGATGTCACACAGGGTGAATTGGATGTATATATGTCGCCCCAGGATGATTCATTTATCGTTGAAACAAACGAAACCAATGGCTATCATGAGATCTTTTTGGACAATCGTTACAATTGGGGTCCGAAAATTAAACGCTCACATCCTCTAAATATTGCACAGCCAAAATATGACAATAACACATCGTTTTCCAAATTGGTAATGAATGACAAGCGAAATAGTTATTATGTGCCGCATATTCAAGATTGCAAAAGTCATGGCGGCCATAGCTTTTATGTGAAAGACCAACATGCCAAGGATTTGAGTACCCATGTCACACTGAATCATTGCAACACTTTATTGAGATTATTTGGTTTGAAGAATCGTTTGGTTCTAACTTTGCCACAACATGCTCACAACTTAAGTGCCACAAGATTTTTCATTGCCCTTCGTGCTAGCTCCGGCCCAGAACCCAGCTATGGGTCTGTTGTTTTCCGTCAAGATCAATTGCACATTGATTTGTTTGTATTCTTTTCGGTTTTCTTTTCGTGTTTCTTTTTGTTCTTGGCTGTTTGTGTTGTCATATGGAAGGTGAAACAAACAGCGGATATTCGAAGAGCTCGACGTCAACATGTTGTAGAACTATTGCATTTAGCCAAGCGTCCATTTGCATATGTGTTCCTGGCGGCAAATTCCTTTGATTTGGATAGTCCACATCCTACAACATCATCTACATCGGCCGCAGCAAACAATCGAATCGTTCGCAGTGCCACCGGTGCCCGTTCAAAACATCAGCATCAAACAACTAGTGGCAACAATCAATTACCAGAGGTGTTGTTAATAGCCATTGAACCAACTGCCGATAATTTAGCAGCAGTTGGTACTGTGTTTGTAAGTTTGCCAGGTCGTTATAAAGCCCCTCTAAGCATGGCATTGGGATCAACATTAATATCATATCCACCGCGACTTTATCAAGTAAACAATCGTCACTATAGCCGGCCTCCTAGGGGAAATTCTGCACCGGTAAGTAGTGGGGGTGGTGGCGGTGTTGCTGGTGTTGTTGCCCCAGCACCAGTTCCGCCAGTTGCTGCTGGTACAGCCAGGCAAAATCGTCAAGGTGCAATTGCGGATGCGGATGCATTACCTGTATATAATTTGAATTTGTAAAATGATAACAAATTAACAAGCATCTACAACAACAACAACAATGGAATTTACAAAAGACAAATACTATAGAAAAAACCAACAACTTCCAGGAATACCACATACCATGGCGTTCAACATTAGTCTAAATCTCTAGTGAATTGATGATAATTTTCATGCATATATACATTTATATATATAGAAGTGTAAGTATAGAATAATTATAAACAGTTTTTGTATAATATTATTTGTTTAGGGCTAAGATATACAATATTTAGGTATCTCTCTTTAACCAGTGTTTAAATGGAAATGTATTTTTTTAATTAGATTAGCAATTTATGTCAACGTTATTAAGCGATGTTAAGCATAATTTTCTTCACATTTTTTGATGTGTATTTTTCTTTCACTGATCAAATATTTTGGATCACTTTACCAATCTCAGAGTGTGCAGTTATTTACATTTTTGTATTGTTCTTCAATGGTTTGATGGTAACAACAAAGCATTGTTAATGTGAAATGTGATAAGTTTTTTGTTTTCCCGAAAATACCGCAATGAATCTCAATTGTAAATAAACAAATCATTGGGAATTTCTTAGCTGTTCCTTTTAAATAATATTCCCTATGTTTTAGAACTAAGAAAAATCGATAGTTTTGTATCGCCCATACCTAAAACTCGACGTACGATGCTACAAGAAAGGCCTACACATTGCCCAAAAAGACAGTGTAAAATTTGTCTAAGTAAACAATTGTTTATATATTTGGTCTGTTCCAGAACTGCAAGAATCTACTATTTTTTAATATTTTTTCCGATAACATAAAAGAAAAAATGTTATCGTAGTAAAAAATAGTAGCTTCAATCACCCACAAAAGCAAACATTCTTCCTACCAAAGTTAAAAATGTTCAACTTTCGACTTTACAGATTCGATGTAATTTTTTTTAGTTGAAAACATCGGCGCTTGTTTGCGTAGAGTTTTAGGTACATCAGTAATTTCCAGCTTTGTACACTGTTATTTTCACAGCTAATTCGAACTGCTGGGTAATTTTCCACTCTGATTTTCTCGTCGTATTTCAAATTAAAAGGAAGTAACCGAAATACGGAGTTAATCAACTCGATAGGACTGTTCGATAACTTCGCAAGTGAAAAGTATTTGCAAGTTCTTGCAAGTATTTCTCAGTTCTCTTTTATTGAACAAGTTTGTTATCAAACAGCATTTTGTAAAAGTTTGTACAGGCCTAATTATACATGTACACTTGTGGCAGATTTATCACTTTCACTATGTCGCCTATTAACAGGGAGAGCCAAAATAACGGAAAGTACATTTGATTTTCAAAATTAAAATCTTGAATACTGTGCGTGTATTATTATTCCATATTATAATTTCTAAAATTTAATGTTGTCGTTCTTTTTTTTTTTTGCCTCTCCCTTTTCATTTATAATAGAAGGAAACAGTGAAAGTGAGAAATCTCCCGAAAGTGAACATTTATAATTTGGCTGATCTTTTAATTTTCTAATTAAAATATGTAGTAATTATAGTTTGAAACTGTATTTGGATCTTTTCCTGTTCATTTATCATGAATAAAATTTATTTGCGGAATTTCTTCCCTTTCTCCAATTTCACAATTTTTTCTTCCATATTTATGTCTAAAAAGGGAATATGTTTTGTCGTTTCGCCGATAATATTTCATTTTCAAGCGATCCTAATAGTTTTTAACATTTTAAAATATTGATTTTAAAAGAATTTATTTTTTTAAAATTATTTTCCGTGCGGAAAATACCGAGGGAAATATTCTTGATGGCCCTGAGTAAATAGTCGACTTAATGAAAGTGGGAATGTCTAATTGTTAACCATCAAACCATTTGTATTTTTTCTATTTCGGTATTATAAAAATCGTGTTTCATTCCTTGCTTTCAAGTATCTTATGTTTAGTTTAAGTCACAAAAGTGCAATAATTATAATATACAAAAAGATCATACAGTCAAACTTCTCTATAATGAACATCTCTATAATTCTTTATAACGAATTGTTTTATAAAACAAAAATTTGAATTCTCACAACATTTGAATTCACTTTAAAACGAAGTTTTTCTATACCGCCGTAATTCTTTTCTCCAGCAGCTATGTTATAGAGAAGTTCGACTGTACATATGTATATCAGACAATATAGATATAAAAATTGTATGTAGGAGCTAGAAAGTTTCGTAACATACTACTAATGAAAACGTAAATTCAGCATTTATTCTCAAATCAAACTCCGCGAAAAGTTCTACTTTATATTCCAGATTTATATAAAGTTTTGAAACATTGGGTGTTGAGGTGGTGTCGGCTGCAAATCACATTTAAGGTCCTATTAACGAATGTCTTTTTTAGCAAAAATTGTAACAAAAATTTGAAATTTCCAATATTTCGATAGATCAATGACGTTAAATTGATGATAACCTCGAATTCTGTTGAACTATGTAACGACTTAATGTGGTTCGGTTCCAACTTTAATGAAAGATGGAATAATTTATACCAGGTAATCTCATAGAAGTCGTCACGGTTTAAAGGTGGGGATGTCCACTTTGCAGGAGGCTTTGATTCTCCTCTGACAACCTCTGACAAGACAAGATAACCTGTGGTTAAACCCACACTGTGTGCTAGCCTGAAATTTAAACTTTCACTATAAAGGCGACTAATATCGTCAGTAAACAGTCGGCCTAAATATTTTAATTTTACAACAATAAAATTTGAGATTTATTCCAATTTTCATTCGAGAATTTCATTTTTAATTCTTTACAAATGAATTCGAATTATTTTATTTGTAATTTGAATTTTTCTACTTGTAATTTAAAATTTTCTATTTGGAATTCAAATTATTTCATTTGTAATACAAAATTTTTTCCATTTTAAATTCGAAACAAGAAAAATGAGAAAACAATTTTTTGTAATGGTTTTATAACTGGCTTTTGAATAATTCGAATTTCAAATGGAATAAATCAAATTACAAATGAGATTCTTGAATTACAAAAAAACACATTTGCATTTAAAAAACCAAAAGTTCTAGGACAGAGAAGTCATTCCATAGTCGATATGTCTGAAGAGCTGCTCAACTAACAGCATAACCAGGTCACATAATTTGGTGACTGTGTGGGTTCGAGTCTTTGGCTTTCCTTTTTCACTTGCAAAAACATTTCGATCATCAAGCTTAACTCTAAACGAGAAAATTTATGAAATGTTTCAAATTATACATATATATCAAATTTTCGCATTAGACGAAAATGAATGCAAATCAAATTCTCGAATTAGAAGAAAAGATTCGATGTTTCACGAATTCCACTTAGCATTCATGAAATTCGTTTAAATTCTGAAGAAAAAAGATGGGATCTGTCACGACTCTATTTAAACCAATGCCAAAGATCCAGTGAAATCATGGCATCGCATGGAACTGTGGAGAAATAACATTTCCAAACGTTATGTTTGGGATTTTTCTCTCCTTTTCATTTTCTTATTTTACTTTTGTTCTTTTTCCCCAAAATCATTTAAAAATAAACATTGAATAAATAAATGTCAATATCCCTAATTTAATACATGAGCTCATTGTGTACCAAACTATTCATCCATCCCTGAATTGGTATTTTCGACAGGGCTAGTATTCATATTCTTTCTCTTCGGTTTTATAGCCAAGCAGTCCCGTAAAATTAGATAGGTTGACCGGAAGATGTTTTTTTATTTGTTTCTTTGTTGCTATCGACCGAAGTCTTGCATTGTCCATTGACAGAATCGTTAAACATTGATGGGTCGTGATATTTTCTAGGGTGTTCGAGGGACATGTCACAGACACAAGAACAAGTGCCTACGTAACAGGCTTATGTAAGATCTACACTAAACTTTCAACTGAATCTTGGGCCGCGCCCCTGCATATATCCATGGCCATACGCGATTTAATCAATGTACTGTCTCCCATTATTACTAATGATTGAGGTGCATAATTAAACCGTTAATTGTTGTTTCCATTAAAATTTTAAAGGACATTAACATAAGTAGCACGGTAGTACTTCACTGCATTAAAGTCACCCGCAATTATAATTTTCAAAACTTGAATATAAATCCCACACTCAATTATAAATCATAAATATAGAATTATTCCATGTATCGGAATCTCTAAACCCCAATAGAAAGAATATTTATCTACAAAAAATATAACGTCAATTCAATGAAAAACAAAAATCATAACTAAAATCAATCAATCAATAATTGCAGAATACAACTTTTAAACAATTAAAAACCGAAACTCAAACAATAATCTATTAAAAGTCCCCAAAAAATCCAATATTAATACCATAAAATCAATAAAAATATCTTAACCTAGAAAGAGAGAATATAAAAAGCCATGATCGAACAATTAATGTTTTATAAAAAAACAACAAAAAAATCCAGAAAAAAAACTCAAAACTTTTGTACAATGTATATACAATATATATGAAAACCTTACGGTTTTTAATTAAAATATGTACTGAGTCGCATGAACAAATCACCCAACATGCTCAAAAATCATATTCAATAACAACTTAGCAAATAGTTTGGTGTTTGTGCATGTGTATTTATGTATGTGGATACACATTAGAATATCTATGTATCTACCTATCTATTAAAGAAAAACTTTATTAACTACAAAGGGCAAATGGCTCAAATTTTCATGACAATATACAGTCGAACTTCTCTGTAATGAACATCTCTAGAACGTATAATTCTTCATATAAAAATTAGTTGTCACACAGGTGGTCTATTTATAAAGAATTTTTCTTTAAAACGTAGTAATGATGCATACTCAACAGCTACGTTATAGAGAAGTTCGACTGTACAATATTTATATGTTCGAATATATGAATATTCTGAAATTCTTTCCTCGAATTTTTTTGCCGTCCTTTAGATTTTATTTGTAATAATTCAACGCCCATTTAGAGTTGTTTACCTTTTTGTAGTTAATGTTTGTTTTTTTATTTTGTATAATTTGTAACTTACTTTATCAGTTGTGTGATTAAAAAAAAAAACAAAATTGATTTTTTGTATATATTACCTTTAAATAACAATGTTTTGAATTTGTTTGTATTTAAAATAGTATTGAATTTTATAAAACACGGTAGTCTGCATTTATTACCAATAATTTTTAGTATAGTCCTTATCTCCCATTGAACATGTTCAACCAAGTCTTGGTTCTTTTAGTTGCAACTCGTTATAGTGCCCAATTAAAATGTTTACTTGTGGCAGATTTCCCACTTATTATAACGGAAAGTATTTTTGATTTTCGAAATTAAAATTTTAAATATTATGCATGAGTTATGATTCCACATTTTAATTTACAAAAATAACTTTATAGCGAAAGTGAGAAATCTCCCGCAAGTGAACATTTATATTCGAACTAATACTGACTGCAGAAGGCTTGAAAATCTCTGTGATTTTTAAATTTTTGGATTAGGAGACATAGGTTTGCCAATTTTTCAGCTACTTCAATTCCCGCGAAATCGCATCGAACTGGTTCCCACCCATCCACCATATTTAAAAGAATTTTGAAGCCTGTACAAAGTTAATTTACGCTTAAAAAATCATGATACTTAATGTTTAAACATTATGATAAAAGGATGATTTAAATGGTAACACCCATCCATGTAGTGAAATGCAAGGATATTATTATGCGTTTCTTACTTTTACTAACGATCCATTTTCAGGACAACTTTCTAACAAGTCTCACCGCCAACAAGTTTTAAACGTTGAATACTTCGTATACCTGGATAAAATGTATTGGCGGAAAATATATATTTAAATTTTTTTCTATCATATTGAGTGTTATTTTGAACGCAAATTTCCCGTGAGTTTTTTTTCATTGAATTTATTCCCTAGGTAAATGAGCAGAAGATGTATCAGTAGTAAAAAAAGTGTTGCGGTTATTAGGCACATGCAGTTGCTATCAAAATGAAATGTCAGGAAAAAACAATCTCAAAGTAGTTATAAAGGTATGAAATGAATGACTCGACCCACAGAGAAGAAACTCTATATGTAATGAAGCCTCTTTGAGGTCTCGTTGGAAGGTGCAAGCACCTTAAATTTGCAGAACTATTGATATCTTTTGCCTTGAGCTTCCTGTGTGGACTGTACTAGAAGATTCCGTAGGGGTAAGATTCTGAAGTACAAGCCTGACCCCAATGTTATTTATATCGGACTAACTAATGATGGATTACATTGAAAACATGTCAACATTTTTAGCACATTTTAGGAAGCCAAGTTGTATTTAATTTAACTTTCTTATAGTGAGAAAAGTTTCTTTCTATGTACTTTTAATTTCTATTCTGAGTGATAATGTGCAATTAAAATGCAAATTTGAAACAAATGATTTACAAAACATGCATTTACACAAATTTTGTTAATTATTTTTTTTTATAAAATCACACACACACAAATATGTATATCTCTATTTAGTTGTAAACAAAAAAAATTAAACATATCTATAATCCCTTCCAGCTCCCTCCCCATTTCTTTATAATTATTTGATTGATGCATTTCAATAATGTTGTTGCTCTTCACAGTATCTATTTTATTTAAGGGAGCAACAATTCTGATAAGTAAATTGATATTAAACTGTATTTCTTTTCCTTAAGAATCTCATTTACAAGAAAATCTCTTTAAGGTATTTGGTGTTTCGTCCTTATTTTTTACAATAACATTATGTATATTTTTAGTGTATATATCTAAATATATTAAGTTCGTATTTTTTAATTTTTGTTTTTATATTCTTTTGTTAAAATAAATTGTTAAAAATTTACAAATGGTTGTGTTTTGTTTTATTAATGCCATGATATTCTTTTAATTTCTCTATTAAACATTAATTACGGTTTAATAAATGTTCATTGCAGGATAACAAGAGAAAGTAAAAACAATTTAAGTAAATAGAGTAGTAAAATAATCAACAATATGTAAAATGGAAATTGATAGAAATAAATATAAAAATCTTTAAAACAAAAAATTAAAAAAATAATTAAAACCTGTGTTAAGATTCAGCAAAAATAGCTCTGTTCCAGTTTACCAGCTGACAAAATCAAATGTATTTTTTATTTATTTTATTTAACAATAAAACCAAAATGTGGACCCGTAGCGAGAAATTTCTGAGGGGAGGTTTCGTAATCCATGTTGCAGATTCCCAAATTCGTTGGGTTAATAAGCCTAATGTGGCTAAAATCGTCAAAATGCCAAAAATCAAAAGGTACCGTTCAATGTAAATGTATACTAAATATGAAATTCCAGCCATTTGTGTGGGATAATGTTGCTAAAACCATAAAAAATACAGAAAATCGAGAGTTCCGTTCAGTGGGGCCTATATAAAAAGTGAACAGATATAGCCCATTTTCAATATCAAACATTCTAGGGAACTTCAGAGGCCCAAATCTCAGGAATTATGGATTATAATCAAAATATGTTCTACAATCTTGGAACAAACATACAGGCAATTATAAATTATTTTTTAGAAAAATTTGGTCTGTTTCAGAACTGCAATTTTTAATTTTTAATATTTATTCGATAACCTTTTGTCTGTTCCATTACTTTTGAAAACGGTAAAACCGGCAAAAGTGGTAAAAGTTGTAAACTGCTCCCATATGAATTGTATGTTGTCTGAAGTAAAGGAACGCTTTTCGAGTAAAAAGTGGTAAAGCTAGCAGATTCTTGCACGTAAAGGAACAGAGCCCTTATTGGCCTGTTCCAGCACTCCATGAATCTAATAATTTTTAATATTTTTTTTTCATCTTTGTGTTTATTTCAGCTTGAGTCCATATTTTGTTGTAATTCAATTGTTTTTTTTTTTTTTTTTTTTGATAAAATAAGGGGAAAATTGTTATCGTAGTAAAAATGTGTAGATTCTTGCATGTTTTGGAACAGGGCAGGTAGTAATGTGTCTGTTCCAGAACCTGCAGGAGTTATGCCATGTTCATACCAGAATTTGAATCTCATTGTTCGCTCTCATAATTACGTACTCGAATTAACCCGTTCATACGACATGGTACTTGCTTCATACCAAAATAGTTAATATTTTTATACTTTTTTTGTTGATTTTAAAGGAAGTTCAAGCCAAACGACACATAATATTAGTTGATGTGAACTGGAAAATTAATTGTCCTTCCATCAGATATCTATTTAATATTCAATTATATTCTTTTCATTCATGTTTGCTGTTTTTTCTCAAAGTTTTCGTATTTTCAAGACATTTTTCAATTTTTTTATTTTTAAAATTAACGAGAGAGACCTGCCAAACTATCTTTTTGGTATACATACTTTCAGGCAGGTATTTAATTTTTGTTTGTAGATTTGTTCGCGCATTTGAAACAATGAACAAAAAATGTAACTGCAATAAAAGAGAATAGAAAATTGTCTATGCTTTAAATGTATACTAATCGTTGAACCGTTTACTTTTCATTCATGTTTTGCAGTTTTTCTAAAAAAGCTCGTATTTTTAATACATTTTTAAATTTTGTATTTTGCCTGTCATAATTAATTTTTTTCGATAAATACTCTCATTTGTTAGGGATGGGACATATTTTATCGTCGTTAGAAGAGTAAATTAAATTGAACAATGTACAAAAATCGTTCTTCGCTCTCAGAATTTTGTATGGAAAATGAAGTAATTAATACATAATTTGGGCTCGAACAACGAATAGAAAGCGAATTACCGTCAATATGAATAAGGCATTAGTGGCTACTTTATTTTCGACAAATTAAAATTCGATATCGATAATTGTCGGTAATGCTCTCGTTAATGTCATGTTCACACGAGCGTTTCAATTACGTTGTTCGCCTGTCGAACGACGTATACGAATTAACCCGTTTCCACGACACCATTCGTAATTAAGAGAAACATAATTTATTTTTCCTAACTTTTTGCTTCCTCGTTTTTATGAGAATCTGACCACATAACACGTGTAACATATATTAAAAGAGCAGGAAAAACACTAACCTTTCCTGCGAATGTATATTTTACATTTGATTGCACACTTTTCTTTCATATTTTCCATTAATTTTGAAAATTTTTGTATTTTCTGTATTTTTTTATATGTTTCCATTTTCAAAATGAATGGGAGAGAGACATGTCAGAACAAAATTTGTGTATACAGATTTTCAGGCAGGTATTTGACTTTTGTTTCCATATTTGTACGCGAATTTGAAACAATGGACAAAAAATGTAACTGCAATGAAGGAGAATAGAAAATTTGCTATGCTTTGAATGTATACTAATCGCTGAACCGTTTACTTTTCATTAATTTTTTGCAGATTTTCTTAAAAAGCCCAACATTTTTAAATTTTATATTTTGTCTGTCATAATTAATTTATTTCGATAAATTCTCTCATTTGTTAGAGATGGGACATATTTTATCGTTGTTCGGAGAGTATTTCTACTTGAACAACGTAGAAAAATCGTCGTTCGTTCTCAGAATTTTGTATGGGGAATCAAGTAATTTATTCGTATTTGAGGGTCGAACAACGAATAGAGAACGAACGACGTACCGTGGAAACGGGCTATTACGAGCTCCAGAACCGGACTACTGGTTACAATGTCAAAAAGAAAAAAAATCAATTTCCTTCTTTTATTTCACCGTTTTTAATTTCGTTGTCAGCGCTCGCCTGTTTACTTTTGTTTTTTTTTCTTCATTGCCAAATAATCGTCAAACAAATGTATAAAAATCAGTTCAGCCATTTTTGTTCTCTCTCTCTCTTAAAAATTGCTGCCAGATTTACTACCTTTTGGGGTTAAGGAACGCTTTGCAGGTTAAAAATGGTATCCTGAGGTAAGTAAAGGAACACAACTTATTTTTTACTATCTTTTTCGATAACATAAAGGAAAATTTGTTATCGTAGTAAAAAGTGTACCGATTGTTGATATTATCGAATTAAACGTCAATCTATAAATCCCTACCCATTTCCCGATCTATAAATCCATCTGTCACACGTGAAACGTGCAACATAGCAATTGACATCCAAAATCTAAACAAAAATACAAAACTATTTTCTGGAAAAACACTATTTTCGGAGATATTTAAATAAAAAGATTGTAAAAACATGAAGAATAAACAGAAAAAAGTTGTACAACCCGATAGCGACAGCGATTCAAGTATGGATGAAGTCAATAGTAAGCAGCATGAAGAAGTCGAAACAGATTCAGATGATGATGACCAAGAGATGGATGGAAACGACGATGCTCCTCAAGCTATGACGGAAAGCTCCGATGATAGTGATGGCGAAGAATTGGATGAAGATAAACCCACCACCACCAAAAAGTTGAAAAAACAAAAGTCGAACGAAGAAAGTATTGAAAATTCCAACGATGAGGACAATGACGAAGGCGATGTTGAGGAGGACGATGATGATGACAATGAACCTCAAGTTAGAATGCCTGTTCTTAATCCTCTAAGCTTAATGCGAAATAAAGAACAAAGAATGGCTCTGTTCCGTAAAATGAAGAAAGAAAAACACAAGAAAAAAATGCAGGAACGCAGAGCAAGACGTAAAGCCGGCGTGCCGGCCAATCCCGGCCATACCATAGAAAGCTTAAGAGAAAAGGATCAAACAACTGTGACAAATCTTGAAGACTCTGACAACGAGGAATTGCGCAAAGAGTTGCAGTTGGACGATTTTAGTTCCTATTTTGAGCGGTCCTACGAACCGAAAGTCTTAATAACATTTGCCGATAATCCAGTTACGAAAACTCGGAAATTTGGCTTGGAGTTGGGAAGAATTTTCCCCAATGCTTTGGTGAAGATTCGTAATAAGTCTTCAGTTAAAAACATTTGTAAATCAGCCGTTCGAGAGGAATATACAGACGTTGTCATCATTAACGAAGATCGCCGCCAACCAAATGGCCTGCTAGTAATACATTTACCCAATGGACCAACAGCTCATTTCAAAGTATCAAATGTTAAACTTACCTCAGATATGAAACGTGATCACAAAGAAATAACAAAACATCGTCCAGAGGTTATCCTAAACAATTTCACTACACGCCTTGGTTTAACTGTGGGTCGTATGTTGGGTGCTCTCTTCCATCACGATCCCGAATTCAGAGGACGTCGTTCGGTTACGTTCCACAATCAACGAGATTATATATTTTTCCGCCACCATCGTTACGAGTTCACGAAGGATGGTAGACGTGTAAAGCTGCGTGAATTGGGTCCACGTTTTACTCTGAAATTGCGCTCTCTACAGGAGGGAACCTTCGACAGTAAGACCGGTGATTATGCTTGGATTATTACCAATAAACGACATGCCTTGGAAGCATCGAGACGTCGTTTCCACTTGTAAGATGGCTGTGCGTTTCCCTATTCCTTGGTTTAGTATTTAAGATTTTATTTCTATAGAAAATGTAATGCAAATACTACATTGTTTTATGAATTAGTAACATTTTGAAAAAAAAAAAACTGAAAAAATAATACTTGTTTTTTTGACAATTTATGATATTTTTTTCAAGGAATAATGCTCATATTCTGTGAATTCAGAAATTTACAAAGAAATTGTAGAGATATAAAGGAGAATGTTTTTGATTTGACACACGATGTCACAAACCAAATCTAATATGTACCGGAACAGCACGGCAACCGCTGGTGGATAATTTTGACTTCATATTTATGACATTTTGAATATGTATGTATCTGAAAATGTATGAAATTAGGTTCAATAGTTTTGCAAATAATGTATTGAAATGCGTGGGCGTGGGCATCAGTTTTCAAGAGTCTTGTTCCTTTGTGTGCCTGAGGTTTCCAGTTTTTCCATTTATTACCCGCAAAGTGTTCCCTTACTTTAAAAAGCATACAATTTATATGATAGCAGCAGTTTACCACTTTTACCATTTTTTGCCACTGTAACCATTTTTAAAAGTAGAAGAGCAGACAAAAGATATAACATATTTAAAAAAAGTGGGCGAGGTCCGGTATTTTGGCTCCAAATATGTACCTAGTTTTGACCATATCAAACAATCCCATTGTCATTCGGTTGGGTCTCTAAATGATACGGTGGCCAACTGACAAGACTGGTGCGATATCTATCCAAAGGACTGACTCCCAATACAAGAATCTCACTTCAGAATGGACTATATCCATTCCATGGGTACCTTCTCCGCAAAACTTTTTACATTGAATCGAAATTTTTGTCGACAAGCTCATACGTCCAAAAAATGCCACAAAATTTTGAAAATCCGTCATGTAGCCCGCATATGATCTGTCAATAATTTACAGTTTCAATTCACACAGGTTGGGTACCTATATCTATGTCGGCAAAGCTGAATGGTACTTTATACATGAAAGAAGCCCAACCAAACTAGACATTCACAAAGTGTCAAAAGGGTCATATTAAAAAATATATATTCATATGTATTAACAAATTATAAAAAATTACAAAAACAATACAATAAAATTAATAATTATAAAATTAGAACAATAGGATATTTTTCATGTAATTACACTAATACCTAAGTTTGAAATTAGATTCCCAATTTTCAGTTCCGGACATTCATTCCATTAAACGGTAAATCAGTTTTGAATACATTTTTAATAAAAGTTTAAATATGTACATACATACATATGTAGTTGTTTATGGCTGAGCAGCATTCTCACAAGCGGAAGTTATGAGTTTTTCCACTACGAATTTCAAATCATTTAAAACCTTAAATTTTTGTATCAAGTCATCGATGTTAATGTTGGAATTTTCATATTTGTACCTCCCGGTAAGTTGAAATAAATTACGTGTCGCACGCAATCTTTCAAGTATTTGTGACTCCTCCAATCGTCTGTTCATTGGTAACTCCCCATTATTGGAAAGAACCACTGAAAGCAAGGATGCATTTTCATCAGATAAATTGAATTTCGTTTGCGATATTAAAGTCTCATCATTCGCCACAAGTATGTGATCGTTTAGATTGTTTTTGGCTTCTTCCATTAATGTTTCTTCAGAATCACCATATCCCGAAAAATTAAT
This sequence comes from Musca autumnalis, assembly GCF_047663935.1. NCBI lineage: Eukaryota > Metazoa > Arthropoda > Insecta > Diptera > Muscidae > Musca > Musca autumnalis. The sequence continues at coordinate 118,977,674 of NW_027411755.1, read as the reverse complement.
CTTTTCACTATTTCTTTCTTTCCGAAAACCATTTTCCGATCTTGTAAAATGTGGATGCAAAGTTAAGAGTTCTAGCACCCGAGATTCGTTCTCATTGAGATCATAATTGTTGATATTTTTCAAGACTCGTTTCATGAATCGCCTGCACAGATGTTCCGGAGTATATTCACCAAATTTTTCCATGTTTTCTTGCCTGCTTCTATAGAAATCGCGCCAACATTCCGCTCTATCTATAAAGAGCAGGCGATGAGGCTGTAGGGCATACATAATTTGAGCCCAATCGAATTCGAATAAATAACTATCGTTGGAGTCGCCTGAGTTGTCCATAAACTTTGTCTTAATTTAGTTTGTAATACGGATTAAAAATTGGCAGTTAAAATTCAATTTTTGTTGCGTGAATCAAACAAATATAAAAACGTTCCACAAAAGAAATAAGGGACAAAAACAAATGGCAGCCAAAAATGAGCTCAAAATAAAATGAGTCAATCGCAACAAAAACATGAAAAACAGCTGACGATTCACTGAATGAGCAACTGAACCAGTTCAACACTTTTGCTGTGTTCCAAAACCTGCAAGAAGCTACTACTTCTTACTACGATAACAATAGCTTCGTTCCGGAACCAAAAAGTTTTTACACATTTTTGCCCAAAATGCGTTCCCGTACACCAAAAAAGTTGCAAAATGTTCACTTCTCTTTGAACAAAAATGGCGTTGAATGGCTCTCTCTTTAGAAACTTTTTACACGACAAAAAGTCTGTCTGGTTACCCTAAAATGTGTAACAATTCTTGCTGGAAGTCGTCTGTTAACACAAAAAACCAGCAAAAGAGCAATTCGAGAGAGACATTTTGACAGTTCTTTCACTGAGAGTTTGCAAATTCTTGCTGGACAAATTTCTTCTAGCAAATATTTGCAACTCTTCTTCTTCCTGAAAGCAATCAATCATCTGTTTTTAATTTTTCGTTGATTTATGTTTGTGAAAATAAAAAAACAATTTTTTGCGGAAATAGTAAGTCCAATTGTATTATTTTTTTTGTAGAACAAAGTGGAAAAATCCATTCTTGGGCCATTTTCTTTTTTTATTTTTAGTAAAATACACATTTTTGCTTCCATTGGTTCCTTCATTGGCCGACAAATTGTTCTGTTTTGGCAGCTGATTGCTTGCTGGTTTTTGCTGGGAAGGTGCCTGTTTACTTTTTATAATTTTCTAGCGAAGAGAATAAAAACTCCTTACTCTCTGAGAAAGTTCTTGCTGGAAAAGTAACCAAACTTAAATTTGAGCGAGCAAAAATTTGCAAGATGTTCGCCGGCTTCCGATTGGCTGACACGCCGACTTTGACATTTGTTTCAGTTTTTTTTTGACGTTTCTGCCATTTTTCCGTTCCCGTACATTTTGGAAAAATGTGTGTGTTGGACTCATTTTCAACAGATTGCTCTTTTGACACTTTTATCATTAAAAAAGTACTGGAACGAAGCTAATTTTTCCTTTATATTATCGAAAAAATAGTAATAATTAGTAGATTTTTGCAGTACTGGAACAGACCATTGATATCGGAGTTGTGTTCTTATGCCTTGTTCAGACTGACGGTGTTTCGCTCTCCATTCGTTGTTCGACCCCAAATTACGATGTAATTACTTCATTTCCCATACAAAATATTGAGAACGAACAACGATTTGTGTACATTGTTCAATTTAAATTATTCTCAGAACGACGATAAAATATGTCCCATCTCTAACAAATGAGAGAATTTATCGAAATAAATTAAGTATGACAGGAAAAATACAAAATTTAAAAATTTATTAAAAACCCAAACATTTTTAGAAAAACTGCAGAATATGAATGAAAAGTAAACGGTTTAACGACTAGTATACATTCAACTCATAGCAAATTTTGTCTTCTCTTTCATTGCATTTACATTTCTTGTCCATCGTTTCAAATTCGCGTACAAATTTAGAAACAAAAATCAAATGCCTGTCGGAAAGTCTGTATACCAAAAAGTTATTTTGGCAGGTCTCTCTCTCTCGTTAACTTTTAAAATAGAAAAATTTGAAAATATACTGAAAACACCAAAATTGTGAGAAAAAATAGAAAACATGAATGAAACAAATATAATTTAATATTAAATAGATATCTGAAAGAAGGACAAATATTTTTTCAGTTCATATCAATTACCTTTACTCGTCTTTTGGCTGAAACTTTCTTTAAAATCAGTAAACAAAAACTATGAAAATATGAATCATGTTGCTATGAATGATGTACCATGTCGTTTGAACGGGTTAATTCGTGTACGTAATTATGAGAACGAACGACGTTATTCAAATGCTGGTATGAACATGGCATTATTCGTAGACTAACTTAAGGCTACGTTTACATTGCACAATGTGGACTAAATAGGCTTTTTGTGATCGATTTGAAATTTGGAAGTGATGTTTAACAAAATTGGTTTTTATTGCAAATATTGGAACAAGACGAGTTTAGGGCCCGGTCCCGGATTTTGATGATATATACTACATATAGCCCTGGTGGCCCTGAGTATAATGATATACATTTTGTCTAACACAAGTCCATACTTCCGGATATATGGGCGTTCAAAGTTCCGCAAATACCAATGACATTCTCGAGAACGGCAACAACATTTTCTTTTAAATTATATTTTTTCTAAATAGCCGGCCTGCTGGGGATTTAACAATTTCTCCAATGGACAGGTGCAAATCTCGGAAATGGGAACAAAATTTTCTTTTAAATAATAACTTATACGATATATTTATTATTAATCTGTTGCTTTAAATTTGGAGTAGCTATGACGCGTAATGAAGAATTTTATAAAACATTAAAGAATATAACTGTAACCAAAATAATTAGATCTCCAATTTCTAGATTTAAGATGAATTATATATATGAAATTGTTTTTAGAGTAGCTATGATATTTAGGTGGATTCTTTGTAATTATATTGTTACGGAATTAGATTTAACTAATCTCCGTGTAGACGTTGTTTTATTCCCAAGTACGATTTGTACCAAATAAAACAGGGTTCGTTTTAGATTACGTTTCTACAATGATTTATTTACTTTATTACACTTATTCGGAACCGACTTTAATTACTAAGCACACAGCTTGTATCTAGTTAGCACGCAGCACTTCTTTAACCGATCTGTTCAGTTCAACGCTTAAAACACGACTAACTCGTCATTCCCAGTTCCCTTGTATTTATACCCCAAAGTCTCCCTGTTCGAGAGTCCTCTAGAAAACGTCTGGCAGCACCTCGAATCATTACAACGAACACACAGACGCACATTCGCACTAATGGGTACTTTACACGATATGTTTTTTACATATGAGTTGTCACTTTGCATATACATTTTGTATGGGAGAAGTGACAACTCATATGTAAAAAACATATCGTGTAAAGTACCCATAAGCAAACAACTAGACTTACATACATGGGGAAAGATCAATACAGCGGACAAACACAGTAATGACGTAATTACAACAACAAATAAATGCAGGAAATAAAGAAGTAACAAACTAAACAATAATTACATGATTATGGCAAAACGAAATAAAAGCACATTAATGAAAGGTAAAGAACTAGAATGATGAAGAGAGTTCTACATGGTAGTTGTTGTTGCTTAAATAAAGTAACTGCGTAATAAAACTTTACGTTACAATTCAAATTTTTAAATTAACGGAAATTAAACTAAACTAACTTAAACCTATCAGTTACATTCGTAACAATATAAATTGGCCTCAAAATTGGCTTCAATTGCAAAGCAAATAAATAAATAAAAGAAAAAAAATGTAAATTATTCTAAGTAGTCGGCCTTGAAACAATAGAATTTTCGGAATTTAAGAGGCCCATATCTCGGGAAGTATGGACTTGTGCAAGACAAAATGTATATCATTATACTCAGGGCCACAAGAACTATCTGTGGTATATATATCATTAAGATCCGGACCTAAACTCAACTTATGCTCATATAGAGTGTTTTAATGCTCATAGAGAGTGTTTCTACTGCCGTTAATAATTTGAAAAGGTAATTTAGTTTTCTAATAATAATTTAATTACAAAAAATAAGTGGCCTGAGATTTAAGGCTTTCTCTAAAAAAATTCTTATAAATTGTAAGTTTTCTTTAAGTATCCGGCCTTCGGTCGGGGATTCAAGATTTCTCCTATGCACAGGTGCAGAAGTCGACTATTCGAACAAAAATTTCTTCAACATTGTATGCTTTCTTGAAGTAGTAGGGTCTTCGGCCGGGAATTAAGACTTTCTCCTTTTCCGTTAGCTGGGGAGAGTATTAAATTTGCTCCTCAAAACGTCATCTATATATACTATAAATTAAAATACATTTTTATAGTATACATAGTTTATTTGTAATTAATTTATCCATGTGTAACATTATTTTCCTTTCCACAACAGTCATTAATTGCATGCGCTTTTTTGTTGTTGTAATACACAGACTTAAATGCATTGTAATGCATTATTTATGCTACATAGAAATAAATTATACAATTGATTATAATTTAAAAAAGTATTTCTCAATCCAAGGCCAAAAGTAAGAAAAAAATAACACAAACAAACCAAGGACCCTGCTAAAATATAATAAGAATTGTTAACTAATACTACAAATATTTTAAATAAAGCACATTTTAAATAAAATACAAATTTTGATTTCGAAATAAATAAGAGTCAAGTTGGCAACTTAGCTACATCATAGGACATTGGGGATTGCCAGCAGCAGCTCCAGCAGCTGCGGGATCAAGGACTGGCAAGTCACCAGCAGTCTCTGCTAAAATTTCTTCTGGTGGTTGACCATATTCCTGCAATTTGCGCATATCGTCTAAAACTACACGGAATTTCTCACGCTTTTCTTTGGCAGAGTCATTGGGATTTTCACTTTCTAAATGTCCTTCAATAACTTTGTACAATTCCAATTGTTTCTCGTAGCGTTCCTTGTCTTCGGCCGACAATTTGCTGGCATTTTCTTCCAAATATTTGGGATATTTCTCCAAAAGTTCTTTGATGCTGGGCAATAGAATTTCGGCAGACAATAGAGATTGCATCATGCCCTCCATAAAAGGCAGAAACATGTTACCATCATCGGATGCAGCCTAAAAGAAAGAAAAACGGAGAAACTATAGTTAAAATATATACAATTTTAAATAGGTATGTTGAAAATAACTAAAGAAATTGAAATGCCAATGGAGATGTTAGTTGCTGATGGGTTAATAAGTATTCCAAGGTTTTTATGTAAGATCCGTACTTTTCAACCCACTATGGTTTCAAAGCAGGCATTTTTTGGTCAAAACTAATTTTTTGAAGTTTCAACATTTTAACTTGTTTTTGTGAAGAATAATAAAAACCACTTCAAATCAACCGAAAGTAATTAGTTTTTGTAAATACCGTTAGTTTCCAGTACCATAGTTTACACTTTTTTGTATAAATATAAAACAGACTGTGCTGTAAAATTTATAATTTTTGTTGTGTTGTGTCGTTGCATAAATATACAGAAGTGAGACTAAAGATATTATGAATCGGGAAGTTGTTAGTGACTACTTTCATAATATTTAAAAAAGAACGAAGAAATTTGTAAAATTAGCGTAGTAAAATCAATGTTTATATATGTATATTGAAAATAATTTTTTACAACTATTTCTTAAATATTTTTAAACTTAAAAAATGTCCAAATATGTCCATATCCAAATCGAATTTGGAAGCTAGCAGGTGGTCTGTACTAATAAATTCAGAAGTCAAATCTTGCTCAAATTTGCCACAGTTAAAATAAAGTGGATTTTTCTGTTTTAAGATGGGAGTTTTTTTTTATAAATACCTGTTTTGACTGTATGCAGTATCCAATTGAAATAGATCGGTAATACCCACATCTATCAACCGAATTTCCTTAAAATTCATTTTAAGGGTTTCAGAGTGTAGAAAACAAGTATGTATCACCTTTTTTGAAAATAGGTTCATTTTTTGTCATAGCCCCCATATAAAAGTACCGTCCGATTTTAGATATTTTGTGGATTTTAGCAACACTTTATGACCGATACGGCTGAAATTTGGTATTTCGACCTCTTGGAAGCTATTCGTACCAAAAATTATTAACATACGTCAATGTTTTGGGACCACCCTGTTCAGTAAATTTTGGCAGTTTTTGGTAAATTTAGTCGATAAAACGTAAGAATTGTTTTTTTACACATTTATTATAAATAAGCACAACCTGTCTTGATCGTCATACTGAAGGATATTTTTAGGGCTTGTGCTTGACACTATGGAAAGATGTTACATTAAGATACATCCCCAAGATCTGAAAATCAAATCATGAAAGCTATAGAATTATGAACAAGGTCCACAAGTCCTTGGCCGCAAGCACTTGGGACCATGAAAAAAACTCGCTTTCACGACATTTGTGTTAACAATTCGAAATAACCGATGCTACAACAAAAACTTATTGACTATTTACAAAGCAAAATACCGTTTTGCGGTGCGGCAAATACATATTGTTTTTACACAGTTGATAACTATAGAAAGCGGTTGTTGTCACCTATATTGGGCTCGTACTGATGACACGATTCGAAAAAAATGTTCTAATACCTTTTTTCGAAACAAAGATAATCTTACTTATCAATCAAATTATGAACATATGTATATGATTGATTTGTTTATTATCATGTAGGGGGTCATCACAAACAATTTTAGGAAATTTTAAATATGTTATTATTATCGATCCCATTAAGATCGATTTTAATAAGACCCTAAGTAATCTATATATATAAAAATGGTGTAAAAAATGTATAGTAATTCATAAAATGAGAACGGCTAGGCCGATTTCTGTAAAATTTGTTGTCAGTTATTCGTATTTTCGAGGAGAAGGTCTTTACGGAAGAAAATTTTGGAAAATCTCTCTGGAAAAGTCGGAAAATTGCAAAAATCGAAAATTAAGTTTTTGTATGAAATTTTATTCCTTAATAGCGAGACGAAGTTCGCCGGGTCCGCTAGTAAAATATATATTTTTAACATTTCTCAATTCAACTTCAACTTTGTAAAGCAAAAAGGAAATGCATGCCTTTAAAAAAATTGTAGAATAGGTTTCCTTAATAAATCGCAATGCGTAATGCAAGCTTTTCATTATCTTGCCCTTTAACGTCTAAAGGTTCTTTGACAATTTTACGCTTATCATTGGGAAACTTTGAAATCTTATCTTAATTAAAATGATTTGGATTATAGATAATCTATTAAAATTATTTTAGATAATGAAAGTAGTACATATGCAGCTGAAATTCTACAACAATGTGTATCAAAAAAATGACATAAGTTGATAGTTTGGACTGGATTCGGATCGATCACAAAAACATTTCTATTTAAACGAACATTTTCTTCGCGTTAGCCGAGATTTGTTCCTGTCCATAGAAGAAAGTCTTAAATCCCCAGCCAAAGACCGGCTATATATGAAGAAAAAAATTCGATTTTAACTAAACTTATATCAAAACCAAGGGATTTTTCGAACTTTCGGAGCCTACATCTCGGGAAGAATGGACTTCCTATGATATATATATTGGCGTGATCAGCACTACAAGCCCTACCTGTGGTAAAAATTTCAGATCGATCCGAATCCAGTCCAAACATTCAAGCTGCTCCAAAAAATCGCTATACTTTTGTTTTAATTCCATGTTTTTGTCTATATTCGTAATAATTTAGGCCTCCATAGCTCAACCCCCAGAAGACATACATACGTAATATATCGTTAAGAATTCCTCATTTTAAAAAAATAGTCGGTCATGCAATCGAGTTATTTTTTTTTTTTGTCAGAAAGTGGCAAAACTCCTGAAGGCCGGCAACACAGAATGAATTTGAAAACTGAGGAAAATGTAGTTCACATGGCCAAGCTTTTCTCCTGTATATAGGAGATTATTTTTAATGTTATATTGTATTAATTTGAAAGGCCTGTGTAGTACACCCATATACATTAATGGGTCTATCTTGTATTGCCACTAAACTTGAGTTGCGTTGTCAGTTGTCTGCGCGACTGAGACGAAATGTTGTACCATTAATTTCAACTCAACTGGGTGGTCGATAAACATGTTATCGATCCGTGTTTTTTCAAACTTGTGACCTCTATTCTCCAAAAAAAAAAAAAAACATTTTAAAAATAATTGCGCTTTGGATAACTCTTTTGTGTATTCTGGACAATATTTTAATATTTTGGCTGAGTTTTCGAGCAAATTTGGAAAACAAACCAAGTTTGGAATATAACCTGCCCATTGAATCTTCGGATCGTCAAGTTTTATTTGCTGTCCCAAAAAATGATAAGTTCGGTGGAATTATTTTTTGATGATGAAGAAAATGTACAGGACATTGCATCTATTAGAAGAAATTTGAGGGACAAGTCGAATCCATTGGAATTGCCATCTGCACTGTAAGCTGATGATCATGTGGAAAGATCTGTATAATCAGTAAATTATTTCAAAATACGCCTTAAATATTTTCGATTGCCAAAGGATGCCGTAGTTTACGTTGTGGAAACGTTAAAGGATGACTTCAAAGTAAGTTACAGATCAACAGCACTTTTAAAAGTGTGCGCAGCGTTGCGATTCTTGGAGGAGGGAAGTTTCCATAAGTCCCATGGCAATGATTTCAACAATTGCAAGGCTCAATATAGGTACATTGTCGAAAGTATTGAAGGAAGTTGTCCACTTGATAGAGGACAAATTGTGCCAAAATTGGATCGTTTCGAAGTTGACAGAGGAGGAAAAAAGGCAAAATAAAAACCATTTTTATTCAAAAACGAAATTCCCTGGTGTAGTTGGCTTATAGATGGAGGATGCTCGTCATTTGTCCTTAAACTGAACCTACTGTATTTGTCACCAAATTCATTTGCAAAAGATATGCTGCTGTCCGCCCCAAAGGCGATAAATTCACTTATTGCGATGGACCACCATATTGATACACAAAATTAATTAATGATGCAAAGAATCAATAATTGTTAATAAAATGTTTATTTTTCCTTCTATTTTACTTCTTGTTTCTTCGAAAATGTTCACTGCAACTGAAAATTTGTGGTTGCTGAAAAACAGCCGCTTCGTCAACTGAGATTCGCAACTTCAGTTGAGAGTTGCCATGCGTAGATCAATTTTGACAACTGGCAACGCCACTCAACGATAATTGTTATCGATGATCGACCCCTAAGTATCACAAAGATCGCATCGTATATATAATTAGGTTTTTTTTTTAAACCAAACATTTAATACATCGTATCGCATAATATGTAAATAATTCGCAGCAAACACTTGGACCCCAAACCCTACTATAGTTAAATCAAGCAAATCCTAGTTCAACAACACTTAATAAAAACATAATGTACTTACACCTTCCAGACTCAAACCCCCAAACATATTGGCCACATCATTTTCCGAGACGGGTGCAGCTAGATTATCGGTTCCCTCTTGTAATCCTTTCAAAGCTTGTGCTATACTGTCGGAATATTTTGCCACTTCTTCATCGCTGGCAGTATTTTCACCTTGTAGCGTTTTGGCAGCGGCTTCGGCCATTTTCTTAAAACCTGCCATAATTTGTTCGGGATCTTGGGGTAATGGTGCAACATCACCTGTGGGAGTATCGGGTCCACCAAATAATGTGTTCATACGTTCAGCCAATAATTTGGCCTGTTCTCTGTAATAACAACAAATTCCAAACATCAATTACCATATCTATCTACATATATTACAATAAATCACTTACAAAAAGAACTCCTCTGAATCGGGATTGCCTTCGGCACCTTCTGGAGCAGCGCTCGAGGCATCGCCATTGGACGCTTGTTTGTCATCCTTAACGAAATCTTGCAGGGCATCTTAAAATTAAAAAGAGATTACATAAGTTTTATTCATAATTCTGTCGTTTGCTAATGAAATCTTTTCCGCAGTCGCATTCTATTTCTATTCAGCCTGCACAACAAAATCATCAGCAGGTATTGTAAGCGATGTGATCATTATTAGTATTATTAATGGACTATTGGACTGACAGGCTATGTCGACATTCTTGTTGTGTTGTTTTAAACTTACTATCCAGTAACTCGTTCAATTCGTTGTCATTTGGTTTTTGTTGATCGGCCATGGCACGTGATTTTTGTGGGAAAGTGTTTTCAAACAATTATTTTCCAAATACAAAAAATTAACAAGTCTTTCCCAGTCGCCGCTCCAAAGATATGATTCTTGCACCAGCAATGAATGAACCCAACGTGATTCCGACGTAATTGTCAAAAAGGCATGGCCCTCCCCAGCAAGCGAATTCAAAGAAAAACAAAGATTTGAAATGCCAAAATTCATAAACAGAGGCGAAACAATTTTTTGAGGCGAATTTCTTTTCAAGCAATTCAGGTAGATACATACAAAACATTTTCCGAGAAAAAGTTGTTTCCGTAGTTATTTTTGTTTAACGAAGCAGAAAATACCAGCTTATCGAACTTGAACTGATAAAATAAGTTATTGTAAATTAAATACTCCTACAAACACAACAAATGTTGACATTTTACGTGTACAACATTGAGTTTATTTGTTTTCTTTTTTCGAGATACGTCTACCTGTTTCTGTACTGTTTGACATTTCAATACATCACAGCGAATTCAAATGACAAATATGCATTTTGACAGCTCAAAACGAAATCATCTGATTTTGGAGGGGGACTTGTAAGGAGCTCTGTTCCTTTACCTGCCTGAGGTTACCATTTCTTACCATTTTTAACCTGCAAAGCGTTCCTTTACTTTAACAAGCATACAATTTATATGAGACCAGTTCACCACTTTTATGGGGTTTCTACACGGTATGTTTTTTACATATTCATGCAAAGCAACTTTCACTTTTTTCGCCCATTTGTAATTCCTTCTGCACGGCAAAATTTTATTTTTCATTCGTTTTCTGTTGTTTTCTTTATTTATATCGCGTACAAACAAAACAGCTGTTTACCTTTGGTTGTACAGACGAGAATAGAGCGCGTTCTATTCGAAAAATATACATTTGTATGCACATAGCACTTTGATGCATTGAAATTTCTGTATGGTTCACACCATGTGTACAAAATTCAGATTTGTAAAAAGTGACAGTTGGCATGCACAAATATGTAAAAAACATACCGTGTAGAAACGCTTTTACCATTTTTTGCCACTGTTACCATTTTTTAAAGTAAAGGAACAGACCAAGGGCCATGCAAAAAGGTGTTGTTCGTGGTCAGGGTTGCCAAGGTATGAAGTATAACATTGTAAAATCCCAAAGTTTTCTTCCTACCATGTATTAATATTACTTTTTTGTTTATTTTGAGATTCAGTTGAGGTAAATTTTATAATTCAAATACTTCTTACATTTTATAGGAAATACTCATGGTACAATTACATAGGTCGGCGAATTGCTACAACAAAGCAACAGTTGTTGTAATGTAAAATGTCAACATTTTCGCCAAATGGTCTCTGTAGTGCGATTCTCTAACTCATTTGTTGAGTTACCGACACAAATCTGTAAAATTAAAACGCAAAATTATGAAAGAAAAATTAAAATAAAAGTAGACAACACTCTTGCTATCGGTAGAATTCTACGACTACTTTTTATTCGTCGCTAACTTACTGAAAAACATCGTTAATTACCGAAATTATAAGCATTTTAATTTTACCGATATTTGTCGGTAACTCAAAAAATGAGTTAGAGAATCGCACTACTGGTCTCATTTTATCGCTTGTGTTTGTCTATAAAGCATGTGTTAGTGCTGTTTTACATTTAAGCGATTTGTCTTACGATTTTTTGTCTCCTCTTTGTGGTGGTTATTCTTGTTAGGCAGAGTTGCAAAACATAGGAAGAGAAATTGAAACAAAATTTAGTTTTGCAATGAATTTTGTGCATAAAAAATCATTTAAAGCATAAAATGATTATTTGTTATAAGCATTTTAAAATTTGTATAACATATTTTTATAAAATAGCTTCTTTTTACATTAAGTATTTTTAACAAAATGTACACTTGGTACCATGTTACAAAAAAATGCAACCCTGTGTGTGAAATTTACGAAGATGAGCAAAGAGGAGACAAAAAATCGAAAGACAAATCGCTTAAATGTAAAACAGCACTTAGCTTTATAGACAAACACAAGCGATAAAAAGAGATCAGGCCCCCTATTCAGTAACTTTTTAACAACTTTACTCATTGTTTATTTTACAACAATTTCAAGGCCTACAGTAGGCCTATTTTGTAACTTTTATCGATTGAAAAGTTGTTAAAATTTGTTTTTGTAACAACTACAAAACAAACAAATGTAATTGTTGTAAAATAAACAATGAGTGATGTTGTTAAATTCAGTAACTTTTTAACAACTTTACTCAATGTTTATTTTACAACAATTTCATTTGTTTGTTTTGTAGTTGTTACAAAAACAAAAGCTATTTTAACAACTTTTCAATCGATAAAAGTTACAGAATAGGCCTACTGTAGTGCGATTCTCTAAATCATTTTTTGAGTTACAGACAAATATCGGTAAAATTAAAAAGTTTATAATTTCGGTAATTAACGAAATTATAGGCACTGATTGACTGTAATTTGGCGCAGGGAGTCTTCAATGAGTATAATATATCCTTGCAAAAATTTGTCAACGCAGGTCCACGTTTTCTTGTAGCCCCCTTATACGGGTACCCCGATTTCGAGTATTTACCCAAAAGTGGGTATAAACTCTTTAACTGTTGAACCACTTGACGTAGGCTAACAAAATTTGGCTCAAATCTTTCTTATATCAATAGTATTAAATGTATTGAAAATGGAGTCCTGGGTCCATGTTTTGATATAGCCCCCGTATAGCCGTACCTCCCGATTTAAGGTATTTTTTACCTATTACCCACATTTTACAATCATACTGACTGTAATTTGGTACAGTGAGTTCCCAATATGTATAAAATAAAATTGTCGACGTAAGTTCACGTTTTCTAATAGCCCCTATATGGGTTTCTGAAATCGGGAGGTACGGTTATATGGCGGCTATACCAAAACATCGATCCAGGGACTCCATTTTCAATACCTTTAATACTATTGATATAAAGTTTAGAGCCAAAATTTGTCAGCCTACGTCCAGTGGTTCGGCAGATAAAGAGTTTTTACCCAATATTTGGGTAAATACTCGAAATCGGGGTACCCTTATATGGGGCTATAAGAAAACGTGGACCTACGCTGACAAAATTTTGCAAAGATATTTTATACTCGTTGAGGACTCACTGTGAAAAATTACAGCAAATTTGGTTGTAAAATGTGGCTAATAGGTGAAATATATCTTAAATCGGCAGGTAGGGTTATATGGGTGCTATATCAAAACATGGACCCAGAGACTCCATTTGCAATACCAGATGTTCTTTGATATAAGTAAGATTTGAGCCAAATTTCTTCAGCCTACGACAAGTGGTTCGGCTGTTAAAGAGTTTTTACCCAAGGTCTGGGTAAATGCTCGAAATCGGGGTATCCTTATATGGGGGCTATAAGAAAACGTGGACCTATCTTGACAAATCTTTGCAAGAATATTTTCTACATATTGAGAACTCACTGTGCCAAATTTCAGCCAATATGATTGTAAAATGTGGCTAGTAGGTGATAAATACCTTAAATCGGGAGGTACGGTTATAGCTGTGTTCCAAAACTAAAAAGTTTTTACAATTTTTACGACTTTTACACATTTTACTCGAAAAAGCGTTCCCGTACACAAAAAAGTTGTAAAATGTTCACTTCTCTTTAAACAAAAATGGCGCTGAATGACGCTCTCTTTAAAAACTTTTCACACGACAAATTTGGGCGAGTAAAAAAATAGTAACATGGTTGCCGGCGTCTGATTGGCTGATACGCCGACTTTGACATTTGTTCCAGTTTTTTTGACGTATTTTCCATTTTTCCGTTCCCGAACTATTTCAAAAAACGTGTGTGTGAGAACAATTTTTTTGCAGTTCTCTCTTTTACGAGTTTTACAATTAAAAAGTACGGGAACGAAGCTTATATGGGGGCTATATGAAGACCATGGTACAATAATACAGGTAGCATTATCATGCCAGCTGATGGTAACATAATGTGTCAACTGCATTGAATTGATGTCAAATTTTGACACCTTATGTTACCAACAAATGCCGATGCGGCTACCTGTGTATTTGTACCATGATGAAGACATAGACCTAGAGACCCACAAATGGGTATTTACCCGGTATTTACCCAATTTACCGGGTATTTACCCATTGGGTATTTACCCAATGTCCATCTCTACTCAAGAAGTGGATGGAATTATAATAGTTTTGTTCGCAACGTATTTCAATACATTATTACTTAATTTTATTATATCATTATAAATAAAAATTGTTTTTCAAAATAGTCAGGCTTAATCCCATAGTTGTTGTTTTAATATTATATTAAAACAACTTTAATTTATTAGTGGGAAAAATTGGCGATGTTTACCAAGGGATCGAGAATTTCTTTGGCACTACCTAAACTCTAGTAACTTCACTTGCAAACAAAACCAAATCTTTCCCACTGCTATGCGTTGGTATTGCATACTACAGCCGTAAACAACATTTCGACGGTGCCCGGTCTTACAATTAGGAGGGTTGGCGTTTTTTGTTTGGGATGACGACTTCTATTTTGTTTTTCAAAATAGTCAGGCTTAATCCCATAGTCGTTGTTTTAATATTATTGTTACGAATGTAACTGATAGGTTTAAGTTAATTTAGTTTAATTTCCGTTAATTTAAAAATTTGAATTGAACGTAACGTTTTATTACGCAGTTAATTTTATTTAAGCAACAACAACTACCATGTAGAACTCTCTTCATCATTCTAGTCGTTACATTACCTTTTGTTAATGTTCTTTTGTTTGTTTTGCCATAACCATGTAATTATCGTTTAGTTTGTTACTTCTTTTCTTGCATTTATTTGTTGTTGTAATTACGTCATTGATCATCCCCCATGTATGTGAGTCTGGTTGTTCGCTTAGTTCGAATGTGCGTCTGTGTGTTCGCTGCACAGATTCGAGGTGTTGCCATATGTGTTCTAGAGGGCTCTAGAACAGGGAGACTTTGGGGTATAAATACAGGGGAACTGGCAATGAAGAGTTAAGTTGTGTTTTAAGCGTTGAACTGAACAGATCGGTTAAAGAAGTGCTGCGTGCTAACTAGATACAAGCTGTGTGCTTAGTAATTAAAGTCGGTTCCGAATAAGTGTAATAAATTAAATAAAGCATTGTAGAAACGTAATCTAAAACGAACCCTGTTTTATTTGGTACAAATCGTATCGGGGAATAAAACAACGTCTACACGGAGATTAGTTAAACCTAATTCCGTAACAATTGGTGTCAGCAGTGAGATTACGAACATCCTACAATGAAGTTTAAGGATCTACGAGTGGAAGACTTGAAGAAGGAGCTAAGTAAGTTGGAGTTGTGCTCTACTGGCAACAAGTCCGAACTACAAAAACGCTTGTTGGAAGAGTTCGGGCGCCGTGGAATGAACATCGATGAATATGAGTTCGACGGTAAGGAGGAAGTCGAGTTATCGGCAAAGTGCGAATCCAGTGTTGAGGAAGTTTCGTCGGTAGCTGCCAGGGGTGACGATTTGAAATCAATGCTGACTATGATGATGCTGGAAATGAACAAGAAAAATGAAGAAACTTCCAGACTTATGGCGGAAATGAAATCTGACAACTGTAAGATGTTAGAAGAGATGTCTAGAAAGAATGAAGAAACTTCCAGACTTGTGATGGAAATGAAAGCGGAAAATTGCAGAATGGTTGAAGAAAATTCCAGTAAAATTATGGAGAAATTAGATGCTAAAATGGAAGAAAATTCCAGAAAGAGTGAAGAATATTCCAGAAAATTAGAGGAAAAGTTAGAAGAGAACTCTAGAAAAATCGCTAAGGGCATGGAAGAGAAATTAGAGGTAAATTCTAGAACAATTAACGAAAAACTCGAGAACATCACGATGGTGATTGAAAAGAGAGTAGAAAACGTGGAGGTACAAATTAAAGAGTTGGATAAAAAGATTTTGTCTGTTGACGAGAAATTTCTGGCTCAAGATGAGAAGATTCTGGGCATAGAAAAGAAAATGTCGGAGCTGGAAATTAAAGACGGTCCAGTGAGAGCTATCCACAACGCGTTAAAAATTAAGCCTCCAGTGTTCGACGGCTCTACCTCTTTAAATGTGTTCAAATTACAGTTCGATACAGTGGCTGCTAGAGACTCTTGGAACGACAACGACAAGGCGGTAGCACTCCTTATGGCATTGAAGGGTGATGCTGCTGACGTATTACAGAGTATTCCCGCCGCTTCTAGGAACAACTATGGAGATATAATGGCTGCTCTTGAACGTAAATACGGTAGTGAACACAAGCAAGAGATCTACCGAATGGAACTGAGGGGAAGAGTCCAGAAGCCAGATGAGACCTTACAAGACTTTGCGGCTGATATAGAGCGATTGGCGCAGCTGGCATATCCAGGAGAGACACATCCATTGGTGGACCGCATAAATTTGAGACATTTGCTAGTGGTATTCGTGATCCAGAGATAAAATTTGCGACGTATGCGGCACCGATGGGAACATTTGCAGAAACCGTGTCATTTGCCCTGGCCCAAGAAACCGCGAAGATGCTGGTGAAACCTAAAGCTTACAACGTGCGGAGGCTGGAAGTTGAGGACAACAATTCCCAGACCATTGTCGACCCGCTGAAAGATGCACTAATGCGTGTGAAACGAGGGGCTGCTAGAACGAAAAAGACTTGTTATAACTGTCGGAAAACTGGACACATGGCCCGAGAATGCAGATTGCGGCAAGCAAGGCCCAGATCCACCTCACCGCCTTCAAAAAGCGACGACCGACCGGTGGCCAAGAATCTGCAAATAGAGACATCAGGTGAATCAAATAAAGTGAATTCCGTCAATCACGAGGCGCCGCTGGCAGAGGATGAAAACAGGATGAAAAAAGGATGGTCCCACTATCTCTATAGCCATAGTCCAGCAGGAGAATCACAACTTAACGGTTAAAGGCTTTATCAATGGTGTATTGCGTACCTTGACATTGGACACCGGTGCAACAAAGTCCATTATTAGACCGGATTTGGTAAAAGGAGTCAAATTGAGGACGGCCACATGCGAGACTACAAGGGTGCATGGAAAGGCCTACCAAAGGCTGAGTATGGGTAGGAAATCGGTAAATTTCGATTTTATAGAGGCCGATATTGTGGACGAAGTCATACTTGGTGTAGACTTCATGATTGCCTTCGATATCAATCTGGACATAAAGCACCGTGTGATGACTTGGTCCAATGTGGAAATACCGATAAGTGTGGGCTACAACGAGAAAAGCAAACATCGCCCAAAGGCAGAATCCGGCGAGATCGCTGTCGATGTCCGTACGCTGAAGGTGGAAGCCGCCGACAACTGGCCCGTAGGAAAGCGGAAAAATCCAGCAACGAGGACGAGAAAGCGAAGATGTACGTCGAGGAAAGGTTCCGAATAAGTGTAATAAAGTAAATAAAGCATTGTAGAAACGTAATCTAAAACGAACCCTGTTTTATTTGGTACAAATCGTATCGGGGAATAAAACAACGTCTACACGGAGATTAGTTAAACCTAATTCCTTAACATTATATTAAAACAACTTTAATTTATTAGTGGGAAAAAATTGGCGATGTTTACCATGTTTAGTGCCAAAGAAATTCTCGATCAGAGTGTTTCTTTGCGCACGTATCTATTTCAGCTAGCAATTGACACTTGGATATAAAAAGTTTCTTGTTGAAAAACAAGAAACAAGGGAACTGATGAAGATCTGTGGCGAGATCTGAAACTATAGTATTCCCTGCCTTACCCCTTGATAAACATCGCCAATTTTTTCCCACTAATAAATTAAAGTTGTTTTAATATAATATTAAAACAACGACTATGGGATTAAGCCTGACTATTTTGAAAAACAAAATAGAAGTCGTCATCCCAAACAAAAAACGCCAACCCTCATAAATAAAAATTATTATATAATTGTTCCACAAACATCCCAGATGGGACAAGGGAGACTTCTCTCATATCAATGAGTGCACGCCGATTCATATTGGCTCAATGATATGGGACCTACTTTTTATTACCGAGTCCGAACGGCGTGTCTTACGACACCACTTGTAGAGAAGTTTTGCATGGCTTAAGTACTCAGGAAATGTCGCCAGCATTACTGAGGGGGAATTTTGCCATCGTTGAAAAATTTTGATGTTGCTTGGCCTGGGATTCGAACCGCAGACCTTCTGAGTGCAAGGCGGACGTGCTAACCATTGCACCACGGTGGCCCCCAAATAAAAATTATTATAGATATTAATTTTAATCGTTATTAAAATATAACACTCTATATATAACACTCTATTTGACCACTTGGACCGTTAAATGAGATTGCTTAAAACGGGGATATAGGCACCCAAACACAGGAAGGTTAAAATTAATTGACTACATCAGCTCTGTTCCTTTGTGTTTATTTGTTTTCTTTTTTTCGAGATACGTCTACCTGTTTCTGTACTGTTTGACATTTCAATACATCACAGCGAATTCAAATGACAAATATGCATTTTGACAGCTCAAATCGAAATCATCTGATTTTGGAGGGGGACTTGTAATTGGGCCATGCAAAAAGCTGTTGTTCGTTGTCAGGGTTGCCAAGGTATGAAGTATAACATTGTAAACATTTGGTCTGTTCCAGTACTACACATTTTTACTCCGATAACCGATTTTTCCTTTATGTTATCGAAAAAAATAGTAAAAATGTGTAGAAATGTGCAGTACTGGAACAAACCAATTGTAAAACCATGGTCCAACTCATGGTGGAATAAAAAGGTGTTACATCGAATCATGTCAAACGTCCAATTTGCACACAATAATGCATTAATGTGAATTGCTTGTTTACATTTTGTATGTGATTTTATTCACAATAACGCATTTTGACAACTGACATGAATATCAGCTGTTTTTGGCGTTACACCTTATTATTCCACCATGGCCCAACTGTATAAAGTGTGCTCTATACTCAACAGAATGTTGTTATGATATCGTAACAACAGAGGTTGACTCCATCTATTGATACGTTTTCACAATTGACTTTTCCTATCTTATTTACATTTTTGCAAAAAAAGAACGTATACATTTTTAATATTTTTTTTAAAAAAATAAAGAAGTACGGACTAAACAAGAACATTTTTGCGGTAATACCCTAGACGGAAATTTTAATGGAGTGGAGTTCATGTCGAAAGCTGAACTAGTCATGGGAAGGTAACATAAAAGACCTTTTGGATGATGAAACAAAATCAGTTGCGCTTGTATAAAATGCAGAAGAGGAGAATGTAGATTCATTTGCGATTAAATTTAATGGAGACTTATTATAATTCATATTAATATAATAAAGATCTTTATATTCTTGTTTCACACAAATAAGTTAAAACAAAATAAAAATACGTTTTATCTATGATGAGATATTTTGCAATGTCTTGCATTTTTTACTTCTTTAGACTGATTAAACACACAGTCCGAAGAATGTCTTTAATTCAATTCAAAGCACTGCATTAAAAGGATTCAAAATAGACTGCTTCCTAGCTGCGTACTGGGAAGCAAAATGGAGTGCTTCCTAGCACTTGTACTCGTAAAATTCATTAAGTAATTCATAAAAATAGATATACTTCCGTGGCAATTGTACTAGTGATTTAATTGCATCCGTGGATGCAAACTTTTTGCTGGGATAAAATTCTTTACACAAAATTTCTCCGCACGAATTATGCAATGGGTGTTGATTTTAATTCCGTGTACTGTAATGTAGACTTTGGTATGACTAATATACATACATATGTATGTATGATTGTACACTCAGCCTTTAGACTGGCGAGGGTATATACACTTTCATACGACCAAAATGTGCCTAATCGAAATAATCATTTCAGACAATTTGGAGATTCAGATCAGGCTTGAATATGGACTATATCGGTTCAATCCATTTTTTACCTCCCATACAAAATGTCGAAAAAGTGCAGTTTAAGACCATCCGACGTTATTACTCAGCAAAATGTCAACACTTTTGCACTTTAATCCAAATAGTTTTTTTAGAAAAAGGTAACCATTCATTCGTAACGTCCACAATCACTAATATAAATACAAAAAATCGATATTTTTGTCGGCAAGTTCATACGTCAAACCATGGCCACAAAATTCTGAGAACCCCCCTAAATACATAATTTTTGTGGATTTGTGGATCTGTCTATAGATGTCTCAATTCACACAGCCTGAGTGTATATCTCTGTCGGCAAAGCCGACTGATACGTTTTTACTTCTTTGTTATTTTACTAACTGGCTGATGAAGTAGATTTTGGCAGTACCTTAACAGGCCCGCGAGATCTATGAAGAGAAGTAAGAGAGAGATACAATTATATGGACACCAAACAGCCTGTATCTTTTGATTGTCTGTCTAGAACGCCGACAGAGGACGTGTTCGATTGTTTCAGCCTCCTCTACCTGTAGGTGTAGCCAGTTCATCAACTGTCTCATTTTCCTCACTAAATACACCACAAGTTTTTAAGATAGATCTACAGTTAGTGAAGGACCCCTAATGCCTTAGAGCAGCCTGGCTACCAAGTATACTGTAACTATCCTACCTGCAAAGTCTGTCATTTCCACTAGTAGTTCTAAGGCTTGCAGTACTGAAAAACACTGCAGTTTACGTTAAGGTTGTGTGAGCACCGATTTTTAGTTCTTCACAATACACACCAGCTCGACCCATGAAGATGGACAGGCTATCAGGAAGTGGCCTGCACTGCGCACTCTCCTATCAGGGATTATTACCTCAGCTGTGCCAAAGTGCAGAGTTGGCGGAATGTAGTCGGTTTTACCTCCTGTCACTTTGCTCAATGTGACTTCTTATCCGCTACAGAACGCTTGCAGTATAGCATTCAATTCTGCCAGAGGCGTGCTTTTTACTGTTTCAGTATTGAGAACCGACGCAGCTCGTCCCAAAGTAGTCAACGTGGACAGATTCGAAGTATTACTTAGTGCATGCCACCAGACAGAGCAGCCATAGGCCAAGATCCTATAATGCCAATGTATTATATGTACTCAGACTACCCGACTTTTACCTACGGAGCTCTTAAACGAATATAGTGCAATTAAGCCCCACTTTTTTCGTTCCTCAGTGTTCCTCTTTCATCTTAACGCATGGTCAAGGGCCACACCAAGGCATTTTGCTTCCGTAGAGAGTTAATCGCAATTCGAAATATTCGAGTTTAGATATCTTGGAATCCTTGCATTTCAGGTATATAGTGTCTTGGCAAGTTTACTAAGGAGGGTCTGGGAAATATTTTTGTTAAAAATTTTAACAAACAAAGGGGTCTTTTTTGTCCTTTTTTCGAAAATCTTTCAAAAACTCATTAAAAATGTGATCGTATCAAATCTGAATATTCTAAAAAATTGTTCGCCATTTAATTTTACTATAGGTCTCAGAATACACCAAATCTGTAACTCTTGTCTAATCGCCAGGAATCTCTAAAAATGAAAAGTATGTTTTAGGGTTAAAGTCGAACTTCATCTGAGTTTATTCAAAATTGTCCCACAAAACATAATTTTAGGGAGATGACGTCAGAGACAAAAGTATTCTTCGTCAAATTTCACCATAGGTCACCAAAGAAATGAAATGTCTATTTACATTCTATAGCAAGAAAATATCAGTATCAATTTTGCTGAAAAAACATGAAAATATTTCCCATTTTTTTATGAAAATTTGTTCCTTCTTTTTTCTAGTTGATGCATGTAGGTAATATAAAACTTGGTTCTAGGTGACAAAGTGTCAAAAGAAGAAAAATTCTACACATCACTGTGAGCATCAGAATAAACCATATATCTACGTATAATATTTCCTAAAGAAAATTAGATTAAAAATTTGTATATTTTAGGTTGAAATAATTTGCTTTCATTTTGGACTGTTGGATCAAAATCTAACAAAATCCTTTACTTTTTGGGAATATTGTTAAAGAAAGAAATGTTCCAAATGAAATTTCATTATGAGTCTCTGAATAAAAGAAATCTGTAACCATAACATATAACATTCGTAGCAGCACTTGTTTTTGATATATAGGTTTTAGGGCCATATTTTCCAATTTTCAAACAGATTGTCGTTGTGATTGAAAAATATAAATATCTTATTGGTGGTTTTTAATTATAAATTCATACAGACGATGTTGTGCGTTCAATTTAAACAGCTTTAAAAACATTTGTGGTGAATGTATATTTGAAAAATATAAAAAACCCCAGATCGGATCTGCCAAAATTGCGTATTTTTAATACTTTCAACTTAAATTCCGTAGTTAGGATAAGCCATTGGTTACTTATATTGCATGCGAAAATACATTAGAGGTCTACAGCTATGGTCCAGTGAAAATATAGGTGTCATATGGGCTCTCACATGCACAATTTGGTGTGCTCCAAAAAAACTTCAATGATGGGACTCACTCCTACTTTGGTGGCATTTACGGAATTAACCTTAACAATTGTAGTGTACAAATTTTGTAGAATATTCGGATTTGATACGATCACATTTTTAATGAGTTTTTGAACGATTTTGGAAAAAAGGAGAAAAAAGACCCCTTTGATGAACCGCATGAGGGTTAACATTTTTAACAAAAATATTTCCCACACCCTCTTAAGTAAAGTTGTTAAAGACACTATATACTTACTATTCACGTATTTAGGATCCATAATTCTACAATTATCAGTAGGCCTATTCCGTAACTTTTATCGATTGAAAAGTTGTTAAAATTTCTTTTGTTTTTGTAACAACTACAAAACAAGCAAATGAAATTTTTGTAAAATAAACAATGAGTAAAGTTGTTAAAAAGTTACTGAATAGTAAATGCCCAAAAGGACCTGGGGCTCAAATCTGTTTCTATGAAAATGTGAAATAAAAACTTGAATAAAGTGAAAAACTGTCAAATGAAAAAAAATTATAAAGGAAATATTTTTCATTTCCAATTTTCATAGAACAAGAATCCAGGCCCTGTATAGGAATTCTATAACTTTTATCGATTGAATAGTTGTTTAAATTTCTTTTGTTTTTGTAACAACTACAAAACAAACAAATGAGGTTGTTGTAAAATAAAGAATGAGTTAAATTGTTAATAAGTTACAGAATAGGCCCCCTGTAGTGGAATTCTGTAACTCATTGGTATGAGTTAACGACAACTTTATTTTGGTTGTTATGTTACCGACATTTTTCGTTAATTATCGGAATTATTAGCATTTTAATTTTATCGATTTTTGTCGGTAACTCGAAAAATGAGTTACAGAATTCCTCTACTGGTTGTAGTATGTATAGCTTCAATTTGTTAAAAATATGATTAAAATGTTCTTACGATGAATACCTAGGCTTGGCACGCAAATTTCACCAGCCTTATTGCTCGTCGTTTGGGGTGGGGTCTTGCCATTATTCATCGATATGTAAGCCGACTACAAGTTATATTTTTTTATGCGTGCATAATTTTAGAAGAAGGAAAATAAACTGCTGGAAGAATAGTATAAGAGAAAAGATAGTCTATCGCCCGAAATATAGTCAAAAGTTTTTATCTCACCCAAATCGATCTGACCATGCTAAGGTGTTGTCCGCATGGTATGCCCACCCTTCCTGTTCACCGTACAAATCCAAAACCATGAAAAAAGAAAAATTTCATACGGTAAACCCACATTTTATACCCCTACTTTACCTCTTCGAAACCTTTAAATCAAACCCTTAGGATTCAATTCAAAACATGATTACAAAATCATAAATTTATTAAGAAAAACAAAATCCATGTTTAAATAAATTCTACAAAATACTAACAATTTTCAACTCATTATAACTTCCAAAAGGAAAGTGAGAATTCAAGAAATAATCTTTATGAAGATAAATGTAAACAAATGTATTATTTGTTTGGTTTGATATAAACCTATAAATGAGAATTAATGGATATGAAATTTAATCGAATTTAAGCCAAACTAACAATACCTGAACATTATCCAATGCAAATCCGAAGGAATTTTATATCAAAACATATAGCACAATAGGGTATTTAAAAAAATAATATTTAAAAATTCATTAATAATTAAATGTATTAACGATAATAATGTGGAAAAGTTTTCAGTGAAACATATATTGATATTTAAAATGAATATAATCTGTAGGTAATAATTTAAAATTGCATGTACGTGTGTGTGTTCATTTATTTCTTTTGCATTTTTGCTTCTGTTAAAAGAAATCATCAGCTGTTAGGACATTGACCTCTTTAGTTTTTTTTTTTTGATCGCTAACACACAACTAAACACTTTGATATTTGCAAATTTTTATAGGTCGAATTTTAGCATATACGGTTCATATTATTAATCAAAAATGTACCGAAATTGAATACCAAGTAACAAATCAATGAATATAGGCTGTTGGTAGGATGGATAAATTGATATAATTATTAAAAAATAAAAAAAAAAAACAAAATTAATTTAAATGAATTTCAATTTGCACATACATCGAAGCAGTGGTTTTCAAACTGTAGTTCACCAAAGAGCGATTTAACAGAGTGGTTCTGCTGTTAACAGCGTTACGTCTGTTAACAAAGCACACACAACAGCATATCCATCCAACCAGTACAGCACTATGTATGATCAGCAGGAAATAAAAGGGAGCAAATACAAACGAGTGAGTCCTTTAATTAACCCTTTAAAATCGCTTTAAATAATATAAAGGATTTATTAAAAGGATTTTCAAAAATAATAATTTTTAAAAAAAATTATGTTCCAAAAAGATGAATTGTGAGAGAGTGAACTAACGGTTCATTCCCAAAAGGTGACACTCATTTGCATTTGCTCTGAAAAAAAATAATAATAAATGAGAGTATGACTTACTACTTAAGTTGCTGGAGCTCCCACGACGAAAGGCCTTTCAGAGGGGGTGAGGTTTACCAAATAAAAACCGCAAACTCCAATAAATTTGTGTATTTTGGTTATAGTATATGATGACTTGATAATATTTTTGCTGATATTTTCACTGTTTTTGGTTCACTTGGTTACGATTTAAATATTTTTTTATGCTATTTTAATAAAATTTTGAATTTGCATGTATCAATTTGTTAGGCAAACAACAACAACACAAAGATAAGTTTTCTCTCATTTGCCAATCAAAACTGTTTCACTTTTCATCCGTTTCCACACTATTAACTCACAACAACAACAATTATTATGCAAAATTCAATAATTAATAAACTAAAAAAAATATTAAAGTTTTCTTTTACTGCAAAAACTATTGTAGGATTCTATAGTGAAGTTCACGAATTTTTATCACACTATGGTTCACTTGGAATTCCCGATGACACTTATTTGCAGCACTAGGGGCTCTTCGACACGTTTGCCTTGTTAATAACCCGACGGTACAGAAACAACTGTCTGTTAGAAATCTCCGTCGCTGCTCTCACAGTATCCACCTTATGGCTTTAAGGGGTTAAACAAAATGACCAAGGGAAAGGGGAATCCTAGGAACAACGAAAGAAAAAGTGCCAAAGAAAATTAGCTCACAGGTTTGATAGATTCTGACGAAGAATATCATTCTTACCAAGTGTACAATTTTTTTCAAATAAAACAATAGGGTATTGCCAGGAATTATGACAGCTCCAACCGTCAAGGAAAAACAAGGGCCGCAAAAATCGATTAGGCTATTGCACGAAGCAATACCAAGGTGACAACGAAGATGCTGGTATTTATTTTATGTAGTTAACACCGCAAAGATAAGTTGTATAAAATTTTCTCTTTTACTTCGCCAGAAAAGCTCTAAGGCAATGAAAACTTGTCTTTCTTTTATGAATAAAAGAAATTTGGGATTTCTTTTAGTAGAGAAAAAAATTTTGTTCTTTTTTTTAAGATCACAGAATCCTGATAAACAAAGTCAGAATTCCTTTTAAAAACTTTTCTTTTAAGGATCACAGAGTCCTTTTGGTAATAGTTTAGATAGCACTGGTATAAATTCGTGGTGTTAACTGTTGGAGGAACGGAACTTAATGACCAATATGTCTGCCTTGCCACTGGCTTTTCTAACCTCGTCTAAATCTATGGTGCAAATAGCTGAATCACTAATATTACCACAGAATTCCAGAATTCAATATGTCTCCATTCAATGTTACTGCAACATATATTCTTAAATGCATATGTATAGGTAACCACTCAAAAAAGAAAATAAGGCCAAAAGAAAGTGTACAAATTCTCACCACTTTCAACAGGGGAAATTATAGTAACAGATACTATGCAAAACACCAACAACCGAATTCGCCGCTGAAGGAAACTCATCCTTGAAGCTCGATAATACAATATTTTGAAATGATTTTATGTTTATATATTTTAAAATAGCAGAAAACAATAAAAAATATTATTTAAAATAAATAAAAATAATACTGGTAAAATAAAAAAAATTATCGATCCCACTGGTATTCGAACCCGGGATCCCGAAGTCCCAGTCGCCGGCGCTACCACTAGGCTACCCAAAGCCTGGATTTAGTTTCATCAAAATGAATACATCAACGGGCAAACAATGTAACTACATGACACTGTAAGGAGATAATAATGCAGAAACGGAGATCCTAAAATAGAACAAGTTCATCAAAATCCACTAAGTGGAATACATTAATGTGGAATCTAACATTTTGGCGAGTAATGTTAGTTAACACTCAGAGGTGTCAAACCAATTTTCTTGGCGTGCCAGTATAAATAAAAATATGGTAAAATCAAAGCGAGAAAAATATTTTAGAAATTCAATGTTAGAAAAATCTACATGCCCCGCTATATGGTGTTAGACGAAGACCAGTAACCCAGCTAGCATTTGGAAGATAGGTTTTTTTTTCAAAAATCACATTGCGGAGTCTTTTTAGAGCCCTTTTGGTGTTCAAAAACTGATTAAGTCGCTTGTATGTTGCAATTACAAAGAACTCATTGAGGCGTTTAAAATGTGACCATTTTTTGTCACAGTTTGATCATCTGAAGATTGAAAAATGCTTAATCAAAAAAGGGTCATGGAGGTGTTTGGAAAGTGATTAGAATTATGTATCTTTTTGATCATATTTTTAACAGCTAGGTGATTAAAAATTGATTGTTCGGTTTTTTCCAAACATAACGGTTTGGTTGTATATAATTCTCATATACACTTTCTACAAAACATTGTAATAAATATCACGTATAATATTATGAATATTATGAATAACAAAGACAACACATGCCCATGTTTTGCCAAGTGAAATGAAGAAAGTGAATGAAGAAACAGTATACTAAAGGGATAATTACAAGTTATCCCTTATGCCGACGACATTGACATCATGGGTCGATCGGAAAAGGAAGTAACTGACACCTTTGCAAAAGTCGAAAGAGAATCTGCTAAAGTTGGTCTGGCAGTAAACGGCGAAAAAACCAAGTTGATGGTATC
The DNA here is from genome assembly GCF_047663935.1 of Musca autumnalis. Taxonomy (NCBI): domain Eukaryota; kingdom Metazoa; phylum Arthropoda; class Insecta; order Diptera; family Muscidae; genus Musca; species Musca autumnalis. Next base: position 118,950,200 of record NW_027411755.1, on the reverse strand, counting down.
AACGCGTAATATGTCCACAAACCCCGCACCATCTGTGAATGTTGGTACCTACAATTTTGAGGTAGTAAAGGACTTCGTCTACCTCGGCACCGCCATAAACACAACAAATAACATCAGTTGTGAAATACGAAGAAGAATAGTGTTGGCTAACAGATGCTACTTTGGGCTGAGTAAGCAGTTTAGGAATAAAGCCACCTCTCGTCAAACAAAAGTAACACTTTACAAAACACTGATACTACCCGTGCTAATGTATGGTTCCGAAGCATGGGTACTTGCTCAAGCAGATAAGGCAGTGCTTGGTGTGTTCGAGAGAAAAATTCTTCGAAAGATCTACGGGCCAATCTGTGTTGACGGCGAATATCGGGGTCGTATGAACAACGAGCTGTATCAGCTATACAATGACATCAATGTAGTTGAACGAATCGAGATACAACGATTGCGATGGCTAGGCCATGTTATAAGAATGAGTGATGATGAACCCGCAAAAAAGGCGTATAAATACGGGCCGCATGGAGGTTCTCGCAGATCTGGAAGGCCAAAGCTTCGTTGGAGCGAACAAGTGAAACGAGATATCAGAAAGTTACATATCCCAGATTGGGAAAATACAGCAGCAAACAGAGAGGATTGGAGATTTTTTCTTAGTTCGGCTTATGGAACAAATGTTCTGTAAAAGGCCAGCTAAGTAAGTAAGTAAGTACAAAGCAGAAAAGAAAACAAAACAAAGGAAAGAAACAAAAAACAAAGAAGAATAAAAAAGAAAATTCTTTTAATTTTTTCGTCCGATAAAAAGATTCATAAATGACTCACTAAAAACTCATAAACGATTATAAACATGACTCAAAAAAGACTCGAAATAGAGTCACAAATTAATCAACAAATCATCAATCAGAAAATGGGCAAAAATGACTCGATACTAATGCAGAAGAAGGCTCATTTGTGATTTGTTTAGTAGATTCGCCTGAGCTTACGTTTTCCTTCCGACAAAGTAGTCATTTATGATCAGAAAATGAGCTCATATTCCAGCTTTTTAATCGTGCAGTCGTATCAAAAATGACCCGAATTTGATTAAAAATTTCAAAAAATGTTGGCAGGGAAGCCGCCCCCTATGGGGTTTGGATTTATTTGTAAAATATCCTTCCGGTAAAAGCGAAAGCTGGCGAGACACAATGCCTTGCGTCAGCCTGCGACCTTTGGATCTTAGTGATCTTAGGGAATGGTTGCCATCCTCCGTGTATCCCTTGGGTACCAATTCGAAAATCCACTGTATCGGCTCCAATTCTCTCTTGGTAAGGGATTGAGGACTAGCTTCCAACCAGAATTTGTAGTTGACACTACTAGACACTATCAGGGAATATAGAGAGCGTAACAATTCAGTGGTTTAATCTTCAATAACACTATGCAACACTGAAAATGCAAATAACTTCTAGGGTGTTTTTTAAGCTAGATAGAACTTTAAATTGTAAAAAATAACACAAAAAATTAAATTTTGATGAAACTTTTTTTTATTTGTTTCAGTATACTCTGACGAATCATCATGAATAGACTCACGCTTGAACAACGCTACGAAATTATCCAAATTTACTTTGAAAATCAGTCGTCGATTCGACCCGTTGTTTTATCGCAAAATTGTGTTCAGCGATGAGGCGCATTTTTGGCTTAACGGGTTTGTTAATAAGCAAAATTGCCGCATATGGAGTGAGACCAATCTACAAGAGACCCTACAGACTCCATTACATCCAGAAAAATGCACCTTATGGTGCGGTTTTCACGCTGGTGGTATCATCGTACCTTATTTCTTCAAAAATGAGGCCGGAGCTCGCGTTACGGTCAATGGAGATCGTTACCGCACCATGATCAATGATTTTTTGTTTGAAAATATGGATGGCATTGATCCGGAGGAGATGTGGTTTCAACAGGATGGCGCTACGTGCCATACGGCGAACGCAACCATCGACTTATTGAAATCAAAATTTGGCGATAAGTTGATTTCGAGAAGTGGACCTGTCAATTGGCCTCCAAGGTCGTGCGAAAATGAGCTGTGGGGCTACGTGAAGTCACTGGTTTATGCTGATAAACCAGCAACAATTGATGCCTTGGAGGCCAGCATTGTTCGTGTTATTCGTGACATACGGCCAGCAGTGCTCGAAAAAGTGGCCAAAAATTGGACGTCCAGAATGCACTTCGTCAAGAACAGCCGCGGTGCCCATATGCCCGAAATCATTTTCAAATGTTAATGTCATGTATTGATCTTTAGAATAAAAAAAACTCTGATTACAATTTAATTTTTTGTGTTATGTTTTACAATTTCAAGTTCTATCGGGCTTAAAAAAACACCCTAGACTACAAAACCCCTAGTAGGGGTTTGTCCTGTCAAATCCTGTTCGGATTTAATGGCCTCATCTAAACCGGACTAAAACTACAGTTTTTTAAATTGTTCGGGCCATTATCTCAGAAACGATTAGGTATTTGGCCTTGCTGTATTTTGCAATATTGTAGCCCTAAACTAGTAGAACTTATCTTCTAGGGCATCAACATCAATAAAATATAGACAATTTTACATAACACTGTGCAACATTTTTAAGGTGATCTTGTGCAAACAATTCGAACTGAAGATTTTTTGAAAGTACAGACCCAAACGCAAAGAAACCCTAGTTGGGTTTTGTTGTGTCAGATCCAGCTCGGATTTTATGGCCCCATCTAAACATGGTTAAATATTGAGTTTTTAAAGAAATTCGGGGCTATATCTCTGAAACCAATGCGAATCTTCTTCTGACCTCTGAAGCAAATTTGTAGATATGGACAAGAAAACAATATTTGGAGAAATAATGAACTCGAAAAACTACATTTATTGCCTCAAATTTCAAAATATATGCAAAAATTTTTATACATTTCGCACCGTATCTCCAAAACCGTTAATTTTTTCTGAATATTTTCTTTTGGAAAAATATTCCCTGGAATGTAATACACAACTCTTCAGAACATGTCATTGTTGTAAAATGCCTCTGTCCTGTTATTTTCAGTACATTTCTCAACGACGATTTAATAAAAATGTCAATAATGTAGTGAAATCCGAAATGCGAGAATAAACTGTTGGTGTGAACTGTGTTTAAAATACTTGATGTAAAATATATGATGCAAAATACCGCTGAAACAACATGAAGTAAGCATTTTAGATTTTCAGAATGTTCTAAAGAATTGTTGAGAACTTTATTTGGAAGATTTTTGCAAAAGGTTACTTGGTTCAACTCCTAATAGTTTAGCCGATACTGACCAGAATTTCAGCAATTATGTAAAATTTTCTATATTTTATAAATTTTGATGCTCTAGATGGAGTTTTTCTTATGTGGTTTCTTCAAAAGATAAGTTCTACTAGTTTATGGCTACAATATTGCTAAAGACAGCAAGGCCAAATTCCTATTCGTTTCTGAGATAAAGGCCTGATAAATGCAAAAAAGTGTAGATTTAGCCCGGTTTAGATGAGGCCATAAAATCCGAACTGGATCTGACAGGACAAAACCCAACTAGGGTTTTTGTAGTCTAAATATGTACTTTCAAAAAATTACGCTAGAAGTTGTTTGCATTTTCAGTGTTGCATAGTGTAATTGAGGAAATTCTGGCTAGTATCAGCTAAACTATTGGGAGTTGAACCAAGTAAACTTTTGCAAAAATAAAGTTCTAAGCAATACTTTAGAACATTCTAAAACTCTAAAATTCTTACTTCTTGTTGTTTCACCGGTATTTAGCATCATATCTTTTACAACACGTATTTCAACACACAGTTCACACCAACAGTTTATTCTCGTATTTCGGATTTCAGCACATTATTGACATATTTATTAAATCGTTGTTGAAAAATGTACTGAAAACAATGTGATAGAGGCATTTTATAACAATGACATGTTCTGAAGAGTTGTGTATTACATTCCAGCGAATATTTTTCCAAAAGAAAACATTAAGAACAAATTAACGGTTTTAGAGATATGGTGCGAAATAGATACAAATTATGGAAATTTTCGATATTTTATAAAACTTGATGCAATAAATGTAGTTTATTGCGTTCATTATTTCTCCAAAGATTCTAGTCTTACCCTTATCTACAAATTTGCTTCAGAGGTCAGATGAAGATTCACATAGGTTTCAGAGATATGGGCCCGAATTGCTTAAAAAAGTCAATATTTAACCATGTTTAGGTGGGGCCATAAAATCAAAGCTGGATCTGACACAATAAAACCAAACTAGGATTTTTTGTTGTTTTGGTCTGTACTTTCAAAAAATCCTCAGCTCAAATTGTTAGAACAAGATTGCCTTTAAAATGTTGCACAGTGTAATGGTGGATTTGTCAGATTTAAGCTGCATTGATATGGTCCAATTATTAGATCTGCCATGAGGCTTTAGTCGGTCGTAGGTGATGGAGAGGAGTCTTATGACCTGGTAATTTCAACATGCTTCTTTTTTGGAAGGGACATAGGATACTCAAGTTCCAATCATCGGGTATGTGTGGCCCTTGTCAGATGGTGCTAACTAGATAATGCTCGGTTGCCTGTCTTCATTTCATATCGGAATAAATTCAATATCCCATTATTTGGGATTGGATGTCAATAATTTGAGCAATCTTTCTGTTTTTGCTGTCAAATTATCTTGGACATCTCTACAGGAGGATGTACTTGCACGCCATCATTTTGATGTTTATCTATTTGGTAGCAGCACGTCACTCTTGGTAATAACATGGGCACCAGAGAATGAAATTTGCGGCGGTTTGCGTGAAACGGGAAATTAGTAGAACTCGTGTACTGAGGTGGTCAAATCTTCTATAGCTAACAACCAACTTTATGGCTTCATTCCCTTATTCCACGGAGGAGACTTATTACATTAAATGTTCAAGAACCGATGTTTATTCAATTCGCAGTCACCCAATGCATCTGACAGGCCCTCCACTATCCACAACCTGTGGATGCGTCCGGTCATATAACTTAATAAAGTAACATGCAATTGCGGTTCTGTATCTAATAAAGACGGAATGTTAAACTCTTTCAAACAATTAAATCAACGATATTTATGTTATGGACAAGATCTCTTCTGCTGTATTTGTCATTTCTTTGTAAATACAGCATTCGAGAAGAATAATAGCAACACCCTAAAAGTCCTGATTATCACATGATAACGTCAAATATTCAACCCAAATACGTTGTCCTGCCAAGCGAAAAAAATCACCAAAACCAAACGTACAAAAGACACATAAAACCAATATAAACGGTTTTCGGAAACAGCAAGGAACCACAGAATGATTCCGCAAATCTTTGAATGCGGCTGCGATCGCAAAGGGAATTACAAACCTAAGCGAATTAAATTCGTTTCGTTTGGTTAGAAAACACTCACTCGACTGGAGAGCAAAAAAAAGAAAGAATATCAGAATGTGTCAAGGCTAAAGGACACAGCGATTAACGAACAATTATCACCCAAAATATTTACGATCATTTGCACATCATCAAAGAAAAGAAGTCACAAAACATACAAACACACACTCAACCACACACACACATGCTACTATACTCAAATCAGCACATTGATTGTTCTGCGAAACTTGTATTGAGTCCTTATTGATCTGTCATCTATGGTGGTGGTGATAATGTCCAGCAAGGACAAGCACCTTGCTGTGTGTATATGTAGCGATCACACAGTGTGGGGCAGAAAACTGCGCGACCACATTGACCAGAAATCATGAAACCACGTAAGCAATACAAAAACCACCATGGATTAGAAAAGGATGGCTGCCAACAGGCCTGACTGTGTGTGTGAAAAGGATAGCCAATGACATTTAGACATCTAGACCCAAGGACTTTAAGCAAAAAGTAAAGAAAACGGAGCACAACATTGAGTAGGAGAAGAAAGAAAAACACTGTAAATTTGTCTGTAGGAGTAGTCGTTGGGAGTACAATTTAACATTCCTGTTGAAGGTCAATGAATCCTGTGGTGTCTTTTCAGCTTCAACCACAGTAACAAATTTTCGAAAATTGTTAAAATATCAGACATTGAAATGTTGTTATAATCGACAACTTAAATGGTTCCAGAAAACCGCCATAGCCACCGCAGCGACCACCAATAGTTTGGAAATATTTGCCAATGTGACAAGACCCCTCCCTGTGTGGATTTTGGGTTTTTGTGGCAGCGAATATGACAATATCTATACGTGATGAGCTAAAATTTGTTAGATACGCTTAATTTCAATAGCTTAGGATTTCATGAGGTCTGCTAATCTGCCAAAAATAGAAATATTATGGTTACTAAATGGTCATAATACGACTTCTATTATAGTGGTCTATGCATCCATGTTGCTTAAAATTCCAAAAACATCTGCTATTTTTCATTACATATATATCCAAATACATATGTATGTACATATAGACCTCTGTAGGGATCTTCTTTAGAATAGAACCTCTGTGTAAGGGTCTTCTATAGAACAGAAGACCTCTGTATGGGGTTTTCTAGAGAATATAAGACCTCTGTATGCATTCTATATTCTGTAGAATAGAAGACCTTTGTATGGGTCTTCTGTCGAAAGAAGACCTCTGCAGGAGTATTCTGTAGAATATAAGACCTCTGTAGGGGTCTTCTATAGAATAGATTACCTCTGTATTGTAACAATTGCATTTTAACGGCCTATACATAATAAACTACATGCTTTCGTACCACCCTGTATCACCCTGTTGTTGTTACCCACTAATATGAGGTAAATCTATTACAATTGATATTCAACCCAAAAACAACAATGTAATGATAAGCCATTTTGATGTGGCTTGCGGTTTCTAAGCAAAATCGTGAAAACCTAAACAACCCCTAAAAATTTCAACTTAAATCGCGATTTATTTAAAAAGCGCTCCGGCGATTTTTTTTGTTTTTTGATTTTTCTCATCTACGAACATTGTAGTTTCAGAATCCGCAAAAACTTCCGAGGTGTAAGCACCTTCCATTTAAAATTGTTTCAAGAGCACCGTGAAGTTCTAATTAGTACAGACAACAATTCAATTCATAGTAGTCTGTCCAAAATTGTCTATTTAATTATTTTTAAAGTGCAGTCAAAATTCACATGTATTAAGATTTGCTTAAATACAATAAAATAAACTTTAAGATTTGCGGAAATAAAATACACCAGCTTTAAAAATTGCTTAAATAAAAATAGAAAAATCCACATAAAATCTCAAGGTAATTTAATTAGTGTGTGTTAAAAAAAAAATACAGTGTTCATTAAGGTGTTTAAATTTTATAGGAAATATTCTGGAATTATTACATACATACATCTGCCTTAATCCAATAAATTAGTGAAGTGAATCATTGACAGTTAAATATTGGCATACACTCTACCCCGGTAAATTTCCTTGCTAAACGACATTGTTGAAGAGAAGTCGTCAGAACACGTGAGGAAGCCGGGGCAACAGAAAACGTGTATACACGCTATACCAGGCTCCAATACTTTTCGTGTATCATATTGCCTAAGAAACTACAATACGCCGAAACTAGTCTTAAAGCTGCTTCAAACTGACGATTTTTTATGGAAAATTCCCAAAGGCAAACCGCCACTATTTGCAAATTAGCACCACAAGAGCCTACAACAGCAAGTATTTCCATAACCTCCCCAGGATCTAAATATTTGGTACAAAAATTCCATAAGCCAACGGTTTTGGGACTGCTGTTAATTTCATTGCCAAGACACTAAAAGGAAAATACACAAAGTCACTGATATTGCACATGCTTCGAGTTTGAAAATCATGGCAAAATTGTTCAATAAGGAGAAAAAGTCAACCATTTTTATATTCAATTAAGTATAACCTCAACCCATAAATTAACTATTTAAAAGTATATGCATTCTAATGATTAAGCTATATTAATATATACATTTCTTTAATTTAAGGTATAATTCCATATGTTAATACACATTTTCTAAGATTCACCCTAATATTCATAAATCGCAACAATAATCTCGAACAAACATACATACATTTAATAGCTAAGCGAAACAAAAAAAAAATTGGATATACCTAAGCGTTAACAGTGATCATAAAAATCATATTGAGTGTTTGATCGAACATCATTAGTATGATCACATATCAATAACTGCAAGCACATTATCATCGACCCTTCATTACGAACATCATCATCATCACATTGCAATTCATTGGAGGCCTTCAACGTTTTTGCTGTTTGGTGAGTACGCATAAGCATTATGTAATTATTGTTTAATCTCTTGCATATCACGATGTTTTGTTTTTGTTGATTGGGACTTGCAATTATTTTTTTTAATCTCCACTATTTGTTATTGTTTTATGGATATCTCATTTGAATAATAAAGGTTACCAATGAGTGTATTCTATTGTTGATATTTGTTGCAATTTATGAAATTTAGAATATTGTTAAGCATAAAATTTGCTATCCAAATTCATGAAATTATTCACGCATAAACATGAAAGCATACTTTAAATGATATTTGTTCGATTTTAAAATTAATAGTGAGTAGAACGATTTCTATCCAACAGTGTTACAAGTATGATTAAATCAGGAAATTATTAGTCAGGACTTTAATAAGTTGAATAAACACATTCTCTCTTCTGTATGGATATTTACAAAATTATTTGAATAAATAACCTTCAAAATGAAAAATTGGTAAATAGACAAAATTGTGTGTTCATACGAATGATGTGGTAGAGTTAAGCTAGGTTGAAGTCAAACTATGGGGTTCTATTAAATACTTCTAGCGCTATTAGGACCATGGAAAGGGTGGGTCAAGATGCGCAATCTCTCGAAAACATCAGAGAGATAAAAATATGTTAAAGAGTTGAATGCTTACCGTTGTTTTGGGGTAACTCAATAGTTATACCCTACACCACTATGTGGGGAGGGTATTATAAGTTGGTTTTGGCCAAAAAGTTTGTAACGCATCGAAATAGTGGTCGTAGACCCATACATATATATATCAAAACAAGTGAACCAAGGCTATAGTCGGGTCGGGGCCGACTATGTGATACCCTACACCACTACCCCTGTTCATAAGCTTTTGACTAATAAAATTCAAAATATTAAAATTGGGATAGCTTAGCGCCTTTGCTCTGAATGACTTCATTAACACAGGTCAATTTTTTTGAAACGCATTTAAGTGCATCGACAGTACAACCTAAATAAAAAATGGAAAAGTGGGATGTATGCCAACAATCAATAGGCTTCTTTCTCTGTTAGACATCCATCAACCCCCAAAATTTCGTGAGGATCCGATCAAAATTTCGTAGTGTGATTGCACAAAAATGGAAAAAGGGATGCATTACCGACTATTGCGATATCTCTGTTGTTTGACCGCCTATGACAACCTACTTCACATCGTTGTAAAGGTGATATTTTCTACTTGCCAGGTTTTGCTTTCGATATACCTCCTACAGAAGGCAGATATTAACTTTCAAATAAAACGTTGGTCTTTTTTCCAAATATTTTTTTTTTGTCACATTCCGACCCCTGAATAATATCCGACCATTATCAAAAATCAAAAGGTTTTTCCTCTGTGGGACCCCCAATAACACCCAAAATTTCGTGACGATCCAATTAAAATTGCGACCTGTAGCGTGATTTCCAAAAAAGTGGAAATATGGGATGTATTACCGACTATTGCGATATCTCCCTTATTTGGATACCTACGCCAACCTGCTTTACATCATTGTAATGATGGGATTTCTTACTTTCACTGTCAGACTTTGCTTTTGGAAGGTCCCGAACCAAAGCTGTGATATTCGTCATTATTATTAAAATCGCAAAAATGAAAAGTTGTGTTCTATTAGCGGCTTTTGTGATATCTTCGTTGTTTGACCACCTACGACAACCTACGTAACATCGTTGCAAAGGTGATATTTTCTACTTTCATTAGCAGGTTTTGCTTTTGATATACACCTTTTAGAAGCGGAGATATTTGCTTTGAAATAAAACGTTGACTTTTTCTCCAAATAAGTTTTTTGCCCATTCCGACCCCTGATTATTATCCGACCATCACCAAAATCAATAGGCATCTTTCTCTGTAGGATCCCTATTAGCCCCCAAAATTTCGTGACGATCCGATCAAAATTGCGACCTGTAGCGTGATTACAAAAAAATGAAAAAATTGGATGTATTGCCGACTATTGTGATATCTCCGTTATGTGGCCACCTACGCCAACCTACTTTGCATCACTGTAAATATGGGATTTTCTACTTTCATAGTCAGACTTTGTTTGTGGAAGATCCCCAACCGAAGCTGTGATATTCGTCATTATTATTAAAATCGCAAAAATAAAAAGTTTGGTTCTATTAGCGGCTATTGCGCCATTAGAAAGGCGATATTTTCTACTTTCACGGTCAGGTTCTGCTTTTGGTATACTCCATATTGAAGCTGAGATATTCGCTTAGGAAAAAAACGTTGTATTTTTCACCAAGTAAGTTTTTTGCCCATTACGACCCCTAAATATTATCCGACCATCACCAAAATCAATAGGCTTCTTCATCTGTGTGACCCCCTTTAACCCTCAAAATTTCGTGACGATCCGATCAAAACTGAGACCTGTAACGTGATTTCCAAAAAAGTGGAAAAATGGGATGTATTACCGACTATTGCGATATCTACGTTATTTGGTCACCTACGCCGACCTAGTTTACACCATTGTAAAGATGGGACGTTCTACTTTCATAGCCAAGCTTTGCTTTTGGAAAGTCCCCAACCAAAGCTGTGATATTCGTCATTATAATTAAAATCGCAAAAATGAAAATTTTGGTTTTATTTGCGACTATTGTGATATCTTCGTTGTTTGATCACCTACGAGAACCTACCTTACATCATTAGAAAGGTGATATTTTCTACTTTTATTGTCAGGTTTTGCTTTTGGTATACCCCGTATAGAAGCTGAGATATTCGCTTTGGAAAAAAACGTTGTCTTTTTATCCACATAAGTTTTTTGCCCATTCCGACCCCTAAATATTATCCGACCATCACCAAAATCAATAGGCTTCTTCCCCTCCGGGACCTCCACCAACATGCAAAATTTCGTGACGATCCGATCAAAATTGCGACCTGTAGCGTGATTACAAGGTTTAGATGGACAGACGGACAGACGGACAGACGGACGGACGGACGGACTGACGGACGGACACACATAGCCAGATCGACTCAGCTCGTCGAGACATTCATTTTGGTATATATAAGTATGGGTCTACGACCATTATTTCGATGCGTTACAAACTTTTTGGCCAAAACCAACTTATAATACCCTCCCCACATAGTGGTGTAGGGTATAATGAATGTCTCGACGAGCTGAGTCGATCTGGCTATGTGTGTCCGTCCGTCCGTCCGTCCGTCCGTCTGTCCGTCTGTCCGTCTGTCCATCTAAACCTTGTAATCACGCTACAGGTCGCAATTTTGATCGGATCGTCACGAAATTTTGCATGTTGATAGGGGTCCCGGAGGGGAAGAAGCCTATTGATTTTGGTGATGGTCGGATAATATTTAGGGGTCGGAAAGGGCAAAAAACTTAGGTGGATAAAATGACAACGTTTTTTTCCAAAGCGAATATCTCAGCTTCTGTACGGGGTATACCAAAAGCAAAACCTGACAATGAAAGAAGAAAATATCACCTTTCTAATGATGTTAAGCAGGTGCTCGTAGGTAATCAAACAACGAAGATATAACAATAGTAGCAAATAAAACCCCAATTTTCATTTTTGCGATTTTAACTATATTGACGAATATCACAGCGTTGGTTGAAAACTTTCCAAAAGCAAAGTCTGACTATGAAAGTAGAAGATCCCGTCTTTACAATGATGCAAACTAGGTCGGCGTAGGTAACCATATAACGGAGATATCGCAATAGTCGGTAATACATCCCATTTTTCTATTTTTTTGGAAATCACGCTACAGGTCGCAATTTTAATCGGATCGTCACGAAAACTTGAGGGTTAATGGGGGTCTCACAGATGAAGAAGCCTATTGATTTTGGTGTTGGTCGGATAATAATTAGGGATCGGAATGAGCAAACACTTATTTGGAGAAAAGTCAACATTTTATTTTAAAACCAATATCTCTGTTTCTTTAAGAGGTATATCAAAAGCAAAACCTGGCAAGGAAAGTAGAAAATATCACCTTTACAACGATGTAAAATAGGTTGTCGTAGGTGGTCAAATAGCAGAGATATGGCAATAGTCGATAATGCATCCCATTTTCCGATTTTCTTGTAATCACGCTACAGGTCGCAATTTTGATCGGATCGTCACGAAATTTTGGGGGTTATTGGGGGTCCCAAAGAGAAAAAAGCCTATTGATCTTGATGATGGTCGGATAATATTCAGGGGTCGGAATGGGCAAACACTTATTTGGAGAAAGGTCAACGTTTTATTTCAAAGCCAATATCTCTGTTTATTTAAGAGGTACATCTAAAGCAAAACCTGGCAAGGAAAGTAGAAAATATCACCTTTACAAGGATGTAAAGCAGGTTGTCGTAGGTCGTCAAATAGCAGAGATATGGCAATAGTCGATAATGCGTCCTATTTCCAATTTTTTTTGTAATCACGGTTTTTTTGTAATCGGTCGCAATTTTCATCGGATCGTCACGAATTTTTTGGGAGTGGATGCGGGTCCCACAGAGGAAGAAGCCTATTTAGTTTGGTGATGGTCGGATAATATTCAGGAGACGGAATAAGCGAAAAGCTTGTGTGGAGAAATGTCAACGTTTTTTTATGCGAATATCTCCGCTTCTGGTTGGAGTATTCCAAAAGGAATACCCATCAATGGCAGAAGAAAAGATCTCGTTTATATTGATGCAAAGTATGTTGGCGTAAGTGAGCAAACCGAGATATTGCAAAATTCAGTAATATACCCAATATTTCCATTTTTTGTAATCACGCTACAAGTTAGAATTTTGATCGGATAGTGACAAAATTTTTGGGGGTAGATGGGGGCCCACAGAGGAAGAAGCCTATTGATTTTGGTGATAGTCGGATAATATTTAGGGGTCGGAATGGGGAAAAACTCATTTGGAGACAAATTCAAAGTTTTTTTCTTTGTGAATATATCGGCTTCTAGTAGGGGTATACCAACGGCAAAGCCTGTCTATGGAAGAAGAAAATATTACCTTTACATTGGTGTAAAGCAGGTTGGCGAAGGTGGTCAAACAAGAGAGATACCACAATAGTCGGTAATGCATCCAATTCTTCCATTTTTTGCAATCAAGCTACAGGTCGTAATTTTGATCGGATGGTCACGTAATTTTGGTTGCTTATGGGGGTCCCAGAGAAAAAGAGGCATATTATTTTTGGTGGTAGTCGGATTATATTCCCTAAAAGAAATGTTTACCAGTGAAAAGCTTATGCACAGGGGTAGTGGTGTAGGGTATCACATGGTCGGCTCCGTCCCGACTATAGCCTTTGCTCACTTGTTTATTTTTTTTTTGTTTTGTTCCTGTAGTAATACATTTTACTGCTATTAACTAGTACACTTTTTCAATAAAAAGGGAGTCTAAAATATTTTTGTAATAAATCTAGTTCTGCGGAGAAGGACGAGAACCCCCCACCGGCTGAAGCTTAGCTTTACAAAGGCTCCCGTAGTCCTCTCTCACAAAGAACATTAGGTAACAACATCTTACCAACAGCAATATTAATGTCTGTCCAGATGGTACATTACAGTATGCATTCTGTATAATAGAAGACCTCTGTATGGGTCTTCTGTAGAATAGAAGATCTCTGCAGGAGTATTCCGTAGAATACAAGATCTCTGTAGGGGTCTTCTATAGAACAGAAGACCTCTGTGGGGGTCTTCTATATAGTAGAAAACCTATGTAGGTGTTTTTATATAATACTTCTCAGCAGGGGTATTCCATAGAATAGAAGACCCCTGTAGGGGTTTTCTATAGAAGGCAAGATCTCTCTATATAATAGAAAACCTCTTTAGGGGTTTTGTATAAAATAGAAGACCTCTGTAGGAGTCATCTATCTATAAAAGACCCCTACAGAGATTCTTCTATTCAATACAAGAGCCCTACAGCGGTTTTCTATTCTACATAGGTTGCCTGCAGAAGTCTCATACAGACATCTTTTATTCTAAAGAAGACCCCTTCTATTCTAAAGAAGATCCATTCTATTCTAAAGAATAGAGAGGTCTTCTGTTCTATAGAAGATCCCTACAGATGTATTCTATTCTATAGAAGACCACTAACAAGCTTTTCTATTCTACGGAAGACCGCTCCAGAGATAACCAATTCCGTAGAGGACCCCTATAGAGGTCTTCTATTCTAAGAAAGAGCGTAACAGAGGTCTTCTATTATAAGGAAGACCTCCACAGAGGTATTTTATTCTAAAGAAGACCCCTACATAGTTTTTTTATTCTAAAGAAGACTCCTAAGTAGGTCTTCTATTCTAAAGAAGACCCCTACAGAGTTCTTCGGTTCTATAGAAGAACTTTACAGAGTTCTTCGGTTCTATAGAAGAACCCTACTGAGGTCTTCTTTTCTATATAAGACCCTTCTGTTGTACCGACGACCCTTCAGAGAACTTCTATATTATAGAAGACCCCTACAGAGGTTCTCTATTCCCTAACGAGGTTTTCTATTATGTAGAAGACCCCTACAAAGGTCTTCTATTCTATAGAAGAATCCTACAGATGTATTCTATTTTATAAAAGACCCCTACAGAGGACTTCTACAGAAAAGGATTGAAGTCCTCTGTATGGTTATTTTAATTTTTTATTTAATATTTTTTCTTTAGAGGACCTCTACAGGGATTTTCTATAGAGTATAAGACCTCTTAAGGGGTCATCTATAAGATAGAGGAGTCACACAGAACATGTAACTCAGTTACGAGATCCATTTCGGTTACGAAATCCAATTAGTTACGAGATCAACTCTCTACACCATTGAACATCTTTACGACCTTGTCGTGGGTACTTTCATAAAGAGGCGCTGGTTGACACATGGCATCTCTGTTTCCGTGCAATGTTTGAAGCCGTCAAGCCGAGAATCATGTAAAACCTCCCGGTAAAAATCCATGTCATGGTAATCTTTGTAAGGGTATTGCTTAATTAAATCCAGCAGGGTATGACCCACAGTGGGCCGTTTGCTGGTCTGCGTTTTACTCCATGATCTTTATTATGGCATGCTACATCCTTTTCAGATGTAATTCGATGTATTTTAATTGTAATTCGAGAATTATATTTGTAATTCGTAATATTTCATGTGTAATTCGAGAGCTCCATTTGTAATTCGAATTATTCTATTTGTAATTCGAATTATTCCATTTGTAATTCGAAATATTCCATTTGTAATTCGAATTATTCCATTTGAAATTTGAACTATTTCATTTGTAATTCGAATTATTCCATTTGCTATTCGAATTATTTCATTTGTAATTCTAATTATTTCATTTGTAATTCGATTGACTTCATGCAAATGTTTCCATTTTTGACATTGTAATTCATTCTACAATAGAAATTACTTTCATTCACATCGTGGACCACAAAAAATATCCTTTAAACTCATCATCGTCAATTTGTATTCGAAAGCGATTCGTAGAACGCTTCTAACCATAAACGGCAAAAAACCCCAAAACATTTTGTTATTGCACAGTTTTGACTAGGTAAAAAAGGACACAAGAGGATACGCAAATGTAGTTGTTGTTGCTGCTGCAAGATGAGCGTTCTTCCACGTAAGATGCGCGACATCAAAACGATTTTCAAGAAAACGTTTGTTTATCCTAATGTTGTACTTATGACTTTATCCATTGTCTGACATTTGACAGCTTATTTATTTATAGCACGTCGCAATTTTGTGTGTCGTCGTCGGTTTTATGAATGCGGCATATGAGAGATAATTATCCTGTCGTTTGAAATTGTGACGAGTGCAATGCCATAACACGGGGGCACTCATTTTTTTAAGGATCTCTCTAAGAGGAAATATGATATTCTTGATTATTTGCCGATTTCAAATTTGGTGTTTTTTTGATGTAAGATCATAGCACGTGACATATTGTGATAGAAAATGTATGTTGGGGAATATTTTTAAGGACATATTTTTCATTTCTGATAAAATGGAAGCTATTTTCAGAATGACAAATAAAAAAATACTTGTGAAACAATAATAAAGCAGAAAGTTGGAATGGAAAAATTATTTAGCGGCACATGTCACAAGTTTGATAAGGCATGGGACATGTTTCATACATTATCGAAAAATAGTTTAACACTGTGAAATACCTAAGAGCTCTTGGTATCATTGTCTAGGATACGTAACAATCGTACGTCAATATTTATTTTAGAATTATTCAAGCCTAGGTGTTGGGCTCCAATGTCTCTAAAAGAGAAGTTCGTGGAGTTGGTGGCATTTGTAGACTCAATATTGAAAAAACTGAACGGTCCTGACCGCCTTTAACATAGCAAAACCCATGACTTATCTTGATCCTTTTTTCATTTCAAGTGGACTGACTGACTTCGCCTTCACATATAAGAAGTAGGGTTGGGCGGGCGACGTTTTAGTAACCCAACCCCACAAAAAAGAAAAACAAAATCCTCTTATGGTGAGACCTCCGCAAATGTTTTAAGGATTATGATCTGCATCTGGAATGTTCGGACTCTTCACAGAGAAGGTGATTTCAGATGAACTTGCAAAGTACAAGGCCAATATCGGCCTGCCATATTCGGAGGTTAAAACATCATACCGAAGACAAAGATGAGCAGCACAAACATATATTTTCCTAACGCTTAGAAAAAATATATGTCCAGTGTCCTGCCAAGACAATAAAATTATTCTAAGGCAATTTTAATGCCAAAATGGAGTGGAATGGAGAATATATTTGGCCTAACAGTCGGGAAATTCAGTCTCCACAAGGAAACATCTGACAACGAAATAAGGCTGATAGGCTTTGCGGCGGGAAACATGGTATTAAGCAGCATTAGAGTTATGAATCTGGACATTCAGTGTAATGGCACCGGATCAAAAAAAAAAAAAAAAAAAAAAAACAAGCAAGAAACCAAATTAGTTGGATGGTAGTCATCGAGCGTTGTGGATGTATGATCGTTTCGAGGAGCCTAAATCTACTGAGATCACTACTTTTTTTTGCAAGGAACGTACACGAGTAAACCACGAACAAGCACAGCACGGAAGTTGAACATCGGTAAGCTCCAATCGTAACCTATAGCCACAGCATATGGATTCAACTCAACTGGCCCAATTGCTTTAGGAAGCATTTCTCGTGCCGAACAGCCGCAGAATTCACACTTGGATAGCAGAGATCTCCACCAAGGAACCCATGACGGCGAAGATACCACAGATTCAATCCCAGAAGATGATATTGAGTGTATAATGATCGACCAAGATGGGTTAAAGACATCACTAAACTGGATGTAGAATAATAAGGCCGCACTAGCCGATGGCTTACCAGACGAGCTGTTCCGGACTGGAGGCGACAAGTTGGTAAGGCGTATGTATTATTTAATTAACACCATCCGCAGGAGGAACGCATACTAGACGATTGGAACGTGGGCATCGTATGTCCCATCCACAAGAAACGAGATAGGACTGTGTGCTCAGGGGTCTGGGGTAGTGAGATCGTTGGCTTAGATCAAGTCAATAATTGGATCATAATTGACCAGATATTTACATTACGACGAATCATGGAAGCGTCTCAGGAGACGCCGATCGACACTCAAGAGATTCAGATCGACATACTCGATGTCTGAATTTGGTATTCCAGCCAGGCTCATTCGGCTTTGCAAAGTGGAACTAACTGATACCCGGTCCTCAGATAAAATAGGACAGAACCTCTCCGAACAGCTTAGTACCAAAACAGGTTTCAGAAAAGGATACAGCCTTTTATGGATCTCTTCAACATAATGTTGAAAAAGGTTATGCGAAATCCAAATGTTTAACGAAATGGCCAGCATCCACAACAGCTATACCGTTTTCACCAAACTTGCCTCCGCTAATTTTTCCTTATCCCAAAACTGAAGACACCGATGAAAGGAAAGCGTTTTGCTACGATTGAGGAAATAAAAGAAAAATCGAAGCAGGAGCTGTTGGCTATACCAAAAAACGCGTTTCAGAAATGTTTCCTGTATTGGAAAAGTGTATTATATTTGAGGGGATTACTTTGAAGGGGACAGATAGTTATTATGTATAAAAAAAAACTTTTGATCACGTTATTACCGTTAATAAATGATCAGACCTCGTATGTTACTTGTATATACCGACGACATTAACATCTAAAAAAAGTCGACATAAAATCTGCTAAAGTGGGTCTGGTAGTAAACGGCGATAAGACTATGTTGATGATATCGACGCATAATGCGTCCACAAAACTCGGACCAACTGTAGACGTTGGTACGTACAATTTAAGGTAGTTAAAGAACAGTATATAAGACCTAAAGCCACCCGCCCATAGCCATTTAGGGCTCCTGCATGGTTTTATCATCGACAGTTTTAATGGAAGAGAAGTCCTGAAAATACCGGTCAGATTGATCTCGATACCTTGCATATGGATTCGTCATATCAGATCCTTGCGGTTCTATTGCTGAAGAGCTTGTTGACTTTGTCAAGCAAGAAGCAGAGCGGCGACTTGACGTAGCCCTCCACATGTGGGTCGGTAGATTATGAATCCTGTCTTGTTAGTTCGTCAACTATCTAATTTCCCTCAATATTGCAGTGACCCGTTAACGAACAAAATTTAACATGTTTTTAGGACACAATTTTGAACGGTTTAAGATTTTATGGCAAAGACCCTGGTGCCTTAGAGCAGTCTGGCTATCAAAATATACACTCACCAATATTGAAT
Source organism: Musca autumnalis (assembly GCF_047663935.1). Classification (NCBI taxonomy): domain Eukaryota; kingdom Metazoa; phylum Arthropoda; class Insecta; order Diptera; family Muscidae; genus Musca; species Musca autumnalis. The sequence goes on along the minus strand of NW_027411755.1, from coordinate 118,931,393 downwards.
TTCTCGTAGGAGTTGACCTGATTGATCGAAGATTTTTGTATATGAAAAAGTAAAGTCGAAGAGATTTCCACACAACCACCGAACCACACAACTATATTTTTATCAAAGTTATTGGAACATTGTAATTAAGAGACTATCCCCCATTATTATAAGTCTTCTTTTGTAATAGTTTGGATTTACCGAACAGATTGATAGCGCTCCGGTTAACTTAAAGTTAAAAGTGATGATTGAATTTTAAGGAGGAGCTTCTTCGCATTACGAGTAACTTTCAATGTAAAAAATATATTTTAATGCCTCCAAATTGTTTTATTTTGCTCCATCAGATAGTAAAAGAACACATATAATAATGGCCCTAAGCTTGCCATTTGATTTTTCAAATGCAATGTTTTTTTATAGTGATGCGTTTTTCCCTTTAACCGGCATGACTTCCACGACAAACGCTTTTTAGCGCAGCCTTCTGAAGTTATGAGTTTGGCTGAACGTTAATACGTCGTGTTTTTTCATATGTTTTCAAATCCCAGCATGCATCACCTAGCGGTAACATTTGGAAAAATTGGAATCTTTTGATGCTGCAAGACTTTCTATACCAAATTTGAAGAGTAAAACAGTTTCGATGCTGCAAGACTTTCTATACCAAATTTGTCGAGTAAAAGAGTTTCGAAGAGAGTGATGTTGGGCGCCATTTTTGGTTGGATCACTTCTAGAGATTTGATAATTAATTGGCGTTATTTGTGTTAATGAACTATGACTATTACTCGTATCACTTAGGAAAGTTTCCATTTAATCAGAACTCAGGAAACCCCCTAGCTCTAACACTACGTTATGAAATAACAAGGTTACTTGACGACAACTCTCAAAAACAACAATTGGTGGCATTTTCAAAAACTAACAACGAACTATTTCTTGAAAATGCATTATTTTTCTCAAAATTGTGTTGCAAAGAAGCAAAAATCCAAAAAAGTTAATATCCTTCAGTCAAGGTTGGATAAAATTCAGACATGTGACAATTAAGACCATATTTAAGGCACTTTTTTGGGGTCGCGTAAAGAAAATTATTCGGAAATCTATAATAAAAACTCCCAAAGAGTTAAATATGCTAGTCAAAGTGAACTAATTTTTTTCGGAATTGTCAAACATTTTAACCCTTCATTTTTTATTGGATGGGAAATGTGAGGAAAGTCGAAAATTCAGTAACAATTTGCAAGTCAAATTGTTCCAGCTAGAGAGTTTTACTAAAGCACCTTGCATTAGGTCAGACAACGTAGACATACATTTCCCACTGATCATCGCCCACGCAGAAACCTATCCTAGGTACTAATTTGTCAAAATAAAAAGTTTTCAAATGGAGTGCTGTTGGGCGCCATTCTAGAGGGTTTGTACCTTGATTGGTGTCAATTGTATGTTCGATTTCACCCTTTGACGTTGTGGGCTTAAAGAACTCGGACTTATAGAGATTTTTACCGGACGTACGTACGTAGGAAAGATTAAATTAGAACCTTGGAAATAACCCTAATCCTTTGTTATGAAATTACGACGAACCCAAATGAAGAGTTTTATAAAGTAGTTGACGACACATCTCAAATACAACAATTAGTTTTCTAAAAATAGTGTTGAAAAGAAGCAAAAATCCAAAAAAAGTTAATATCCTTCAGTCAAGGTTGGATAAAAGTCAGACATGTGACAATTAAGACCATATTTAAGGCAGTTTCCTGGGGGTGGCGTAAACAAAATTATTCGGAAATCGATAATAAAAATTCCCAAAGAGTTAAATATGCTAGTCAAGGTGAACTAATTTTTTTTTGGAATTGTCAAACATTTTAACCCTTCATTTTTTATTGGCTGGGAAATGTGACGAAAGTCGAAAATTCAGCAACAATTTGCAAGTCAAATTGAGTACCTCAGAAATATAGACTTTTTTGTTAACCGATGACTATGAGCGGTTTTATTGTTTCTGCTTAAAAACGCGAGCAAACCTACATTTTATTGTATTTGGGTTTTTAGGTCATTTGCCTCAAAAAAAAAAAAAAAAAGGAATTGCACTGAATTCTATTTCCGTAAATGTTCGTTGGCAGTCGTTTTGTTTCATGACTGCGTGGGAGTGAGCATTTTTATGATCAGCCATATAAAACTTCTCAACGAGTAGTGACTTAAGGCAGGCCGTTCGGACTCGGCGGTCCCATATCATTGAGATAATGTGAATTGGGGTAGAAGTCTGTAGAAGTCTCCCTTGTACCTTTTGGGATGGCTGTGAAACAATTATTATGTGAATAGTACGAAATCTGTTTTACCTGGATTCTCACCAAAGTCATTATGATTTGCTCTTGCATTAGGTCAGACAATGTAGACATCGCCTACGCAGCAACCTATCCTAGCTACTAATTGTCAAAATAAAAAGTTTTCAAAGGCAGTGCTGTTGGGCGCCATTCTAGAGGGTTTGTACCTTGATTGGCGTCGTTTGTATGTTCTATTTCATCCTTTGACTTTGTGGGCTTAAAGAACTCGGACTTATAGAGCTTTCTAACCCTAATCCTTTGTTATGAACTTACGACGAACCCAAATGAAGAGTAGTTGATGACACCTCTCAAATACAACAATTAGTTTTCTCAAAATTGTGTTGAAAAGAAGCAAAAATCCAAAAAAAAGTTAATATGCTTCAGTCAAGGTTAGATAAAAGTCAGACATGTGACAATTAAGACCATATTTAAGGCACTTTTTTTGGGTCGCGTAAACAAAATTATTCGGAAATCGATAATAAAAATTCCCAAAGAGTTAAATATGCTAGTCAAGGTGAACTAATTTTTTTCGGAATTGTCGAACATTTTAACCCTTAATTTTTTTATTGGATGGGAAATGTGACGAAAGTCGAAAAGTCAGCAACAATTTGCAAGTCAAACTGAGTACCTCAGAAATTTAAACTATTTTTTGTTAACCGAAGACAATGAGCGGTTTTATTGGTTCCGCTTAAAAACGCGAGCAAACCTACATTTTATTGTATTTGGGTTTTTAGGTCAGTTGCCTCAAAAAAAGGAATTGCACTGAATTCTATTTCCGTAAATGTTCGTTGGTAGTCGTTTAGTTTCATGGCTGCGAGGGAGTGAGCATTTTTATGGTCTTACTGCCTTCATTTTAAGGTCAGTCGGTCGCCGTTTCGTTCTCATTTTCCATTCTTGACTTGCTCTAAAAATATTTAAAATGTTTCAGAAATTTAGTTCAAAACTAAAGTTTATTGCTCTCCTAAAAATCATCAGTATCAGCATCGTCATCATCATTACCATACGATACTTTGTAATGAATGTCAATGTGTTGCTGTATTTGTTTGCTTGCCTGCGAGAATGCATGTTTGTGTATGTGGTAAAACGTACCTGCTTTTAAAGGATGTTAAAAATTAACAAATTTCAAGGGAAAGGACTTTTTTCGGGACATTTTTTCACACCGCCATAAAGTCATTTTGTTGATTTTTGTACAAAAGTCACAACATTATGGCATCATAAATTTTACTTCCTTTATATCCTGAAAGAAGAAGACAGGAAAAACATGATGTTTTGTTTTTTTGGCTGCTTCAATATTTTTCATTCTATTCATTCGTGAATATTTAAAATGTTGTGATTTCATGGTCACTGATCGCGTCATAATATTCGTTATTTGTCCCTATTTGAGAGGAAACAAGTTTTTCGTTCCTTCCCTTTTGTTTTCATCATCTTCGAAAATCATCGCTGTCTTTATTTCCTCAAACTTTCTAAGAAATGTCAAGGAACATAAGTATCCTTTAAGCGATACATCGATCGTCCTCTGCCATTTGAAATAAGTTGGGATAAAGTTGTTTACCTGCCTATTTTATTGCTCTGCTCATCATTCGTCGATCAACATTTTATGATGGTGTATTCTTTTTATGAAATCCCTTTAAAGTCGCGTTTATTGCGCATGGATATGAAAATTATTTCGCGTCGTTTGCTTGTAATTATCATGTCCATTGTCCAATCTATTGTGGGCTCGAATGCTATTTATTGCGGTTTTTATTGCACACACACACGCGCACTCGTGACACATGAAAAGTGTATGGATTGAGAAAGGGCAAAAAAAAGAATGTAGACTTGATACGTGGGCGCACAAATGACACTGCCGATGGTTGGGGGTGAAGTGCTATTCCGAGGATTCATCTAGAAGTTGTGTTGTCTATGTAGAAGTAGGTACTTCATCCATAGTTGTGAGTCTTCTTGACAAGGTACCGATACAGTTTATCCTTACTTACTTAAGTGGGCCTCTACAAAACATTTGTCTTATAAGGCAAATTAAGAAAAGATTCCACTACTCTACATTTGTTCCTGTTCTTTCTTTCAAATTGGAATATGGTGTTTCAATCGGAACTATGGGTATCCAGTTCTGCGTGTACCGCCATGCGGTCCGTATTTATAAGCCTTTTAAGTGAGCCCATCATTGCTCACTCTTATGACATAGCCTAGCCAACGCAATTTTTTCTCAAACATGCCAACATAACTTTATCTTCTTGCAGAAGTACCCAGAATGGGTAGCATTGATACTACTCATTCTGGGTACTTCTTGTAAAGTGTTATTTTTTTTTAGACGAGAGTGCTTACCCAGACCAAAATAGCATTCATGTTGGCCAATACTATTCTTCTTCTCATTTCACAACTGATGTTGCTTGTTATGTTTGTGACGGTGTCGAAATACACGCAGTCTTTTCAACAATCTCAAAACTGCAGATACCAACATTCTAATCCCCAAAGAGATTATATGTAGCGATCTACATCTCCTGGCTCTTTTCCAAGATTTGCCGTAAGGCAATGGTGGATTTGTCAGGTCTAAAGCCGTTTAGAAATTGCCCAATTATTTCATTGACCATAAAACCTGTAAACTCAACTGTAAACTTTTACAAGGGGATGTACGCGAAAGTAACCAATTGACTCTCTCTGCATTACCCGTAGATGGTACTGTACTAGTTCCAAGTTTACAGTCATATACCAGTTCTTCTGTTGTTTAAAAAAAGTGGTTGTTTTATTTTAAGAGTAAATAGTCGCAACAGACGTCTCGTCGTTTAATTGGGGATATAAAGGTGTCATTTGGCATTCGCATTTACTTCCCATTACTTAGGGTCAATTGTGGATTAGTACCACTTAGAAGTATAGTTCTGGACTAAATAAATGACGACAATTGGAATTTTCATTGCCAGCGGGTAGATGGAAGAATAGTGTAATTCGTATATTTCCTTCATGTTCCTTTAACTTGGGGATATAAAGGTGTCAATTGGTTCCTTTCGCATTACTTAGGTGTCAATTGTTGAGGAAGGTAACATTACTGTTTCAGAATCCGCAAAAACTTCCCAGGAGTAAGGGGGTTTTATTTAAAGTTTGTTAATGTGCACCGCACATGAGATTTTAATAAGGAGGCGATGCCATCCGTGTATTGCTCCCGTGGGGACCTTTATGGTCGGCTATTCGATTTCCTTTATAACCAAAAGTCGACTTCCATCTTTCGATTTTTTCATGCCAAAAAGTCGACTTATAGAACGATCCAGCAATGAATATCACTAATCGCACACATACTTCAGCTGCACCAAGGTAGTGATCCCAGTCAATTTTTGCTGCTCGGAACGATAATGTCGATGAATATCTTCCATTTATCACAACGTGATTAATTTGTTGTTGTTGTTTTTTTCTCAACGCCCAACACAAAACTTTACTCAAACGTTGGATGTGTTTTCAGCTTCATTCCGTTGACAGATGTTTTCTTTGCGGATACTGAATTTCCCGACTTTTGGCATTAATCGCCTAGAATAATTTTAATTTCATGGACAGGATAACTGTCATAATTTTCTTCTAATCGCTCGTAAAATATATATTTGGTCTGTCTTCCTTGTCCTCAGGGGGAGGATGAGGGCTATAAAGCTGATTTTTAGGTTTCACTGGAGTGACACTGGAGACAAAATGTTTTAACCTCGGACTAACTACCAATTCGCAACCTTATACATTGTATTTCCTGTGGAACTTTCCAAGTACATCCGCCAGCGCGTAAACTGCACATTGTCCATAAAGAGTCCGAACATTCCAGGTGCAGATTCGCAGATCATGGTCCCAAAAACATTTTGTTGGAGTGGACAACTTTAGAGGGGTTTGTTTCTCGTTTCTTTTTTTATGGTAAGATGTTTTCTAAGGGGTGAATTAAATGGAAGTGTTTCCATGTGAAATCATGGTTTTTCTGGTTCTTTTGAATGAGTTTAAATGAAGTCGTTAAAGATCCAATCTTTTACATAGAATTATCATGAGTTCGAATGGAGTCGTGAAAGATCCGATCTTTTTCATCGAATTATCATGAGTTCGACTGCAGTCGTGAAAGATCCGATCCTTTTCATTGAATTTTTATGAGCGCAACTGAAGTCGTGAAAGGTCCGATCTTTCTCATCGCATTTTCATGAGTGCAAATGAAGTGGTGAAATATCTTTGTTATAATATTGTCATGAGCTTAAATAAATTGATAAGTACCCGTACAATAAATGATCAAATAATCATGTACCCGAATAATTGTTTACTTGCAAAAGTAATTGTTAAAATGAAAATAAATGTCAGAAGTGATCGATAGTGGCAAAATGTACATATTTTAATTAAAAATACTATGTAAATTGTTATAAAACAAAAAGATAAATATATTTTGTGTTTGGAAATCTGTTTCCTTTTTTGGAATTAAAAATAAATAAGTATAAAAGAGACCCGGTCTATAAACCATGAGCTGTACCCGGCGACCGACACTGATATAGTAAAACGTATCGAGCTGCAACTTTTGCGTTGATCATGTCAAGAGGATGAATAAAGCCACCGTCATATGAATACGAGCCATTTTACGACAAAACTCCAATGGAAAGACCAATTTGAATATGATGTAACAAAACATGGCATCCAAAATTGAAGAAGCATAGTAGAAGATCGGTGCATTTGGAAATATATTCTTAGTTCGGCTTATGTAACAAGATGTTCTGTTTAGAATAAAAGCCAGGGACGTACGCAGGATTTCATTTCGGGGGGGGCCCAACTTGACCAAAAATCATGAAAATTAAAAATGTTGTGTGTCGTTACGTAAAGCTATTCTAAAGGGGTTTTAATTGATTTTATGTATATTCAATATTGCCACAAAGTATATACATTCAAAAGAGAGAGATCACAATATTTTAGATACAAGATTGAAATTTGGAACTGATTATAATATATTAGTCCTTGGATGAACCATATCAGACCACGCATAGTTTCCTTACAAATGTTTTTAACCAAATTCTCCAACAGAACTGAAGCAATAACTAAAAAATCTTTCAAATTAATATTACCCATATAGATGTACGTTTTGGTGTATCCCAGAATTTTCAACCACATTAGCTCATATTTGACATTTTGGGTTCTAAATCCCGCAGCGAATAGCTTTCGAAACATTTTCTATATTCGAGGCTATTGGCATAGTTTTTAAAAATATCGTCAGTAATATGGATTTTGGAAATCATTTTGTTGGGAGAATTTCCCTGCAAAAAGTGGTGAAAATAGATCCACGTTCGAACGCAGGGATTGCATTCGCGAATATGTCGAATAGATATATGTATACATTTTTTGGAGGATATAAACAGTTCGATCTGAACATAACGCCGTTGCTTCTTTATCACACACTATTTTCAGTGCCATTAAAAAAAGTTTTGTATTATTGTAAGAAAATAATATTCTTTAAGTGCATAAAAACACCAAAACTTTACTATTTTACCAGTCCGTGAAAGCCAACTAATAATTCAGAAAATTACATTAATAAAAGAAAAAAATATCAGGAGCCGGGCTATGTAATCTACGACTCATAGACTCCGAATCCCACTCCCAGTACTGTTTGAGACTACGCAAACACATGGTCGAAAAAATATCTCTCAAAAAAGATCGGCAACATTTTAGCTAAATCCTGAAAAAATAGCTTAAGACGAAAAACCCCATCCTTTTCTCCATTTCTATCTTAATTGTACAACTAGATGTTTATGGACTCGATGACCTTAAAAACTTTCCAACGACCACTCACTTCTGTCGGTACAGCGGAGACAAACTTATGCAAATTCATAACTTTTGTTTTCTGTAAAACAAGTAAAAAGTAACAAGCGGGTTTGCCTACAGAGATATCAAGCTTTTTGTAGAAAATTAACTTATGTTGAAACCGAGGTATGGGGTATTGTAACTCGCGATCAGTTTTACTATACCATAACTTTTGACCGCATTTCGGTAAAATAAACTGTTTTAGCCCGATTCACCGAGGGGTTTCTTAAAATAATAATTTGAGCGGAAGCTGTGGTCGTACTAATGTAAAAAAATCGGAAAAAATCGTTGAATTAAACGAGTTTCATTATGTTATTTTCCAATTAGTGGTTTTACAACACTATGTAGAGCTTAATGCTCAAAGGAGAAGTTAAAGAGTACACTTCAGAGTTGAAGTTTCTAATGTATGATTTTTTAATATATCCACTGTATCTACCTCAAACGGATGCTGACATTTTGAAACCTGAAAAATGGGGTTTTTTGAATTTTTGCTCTAATCGGGACGCACAGCTGGAATTCCCTAAAAGCTTATTATTTGATTGTAGTACTCGCGATTTCGCATTTTTTAATGTATAACATGAGGGTGTAGCCCTCACAGGATCACAGTAATCTGCGCCCAAACACGAAATTTTTGTGCGTAAATTTTTCTCAAAAACCTATTTTTTTGGTTTAAAATTTACAAACGTCATTCGATTTCCGTGGAAACCCGCGTAAATTTAGTTTTTTTTACGTTCTGAATCTAACAAGCCACGACGCGTAAAAATCCACCCACTAGATCGGCGGATGTGATAACCCTCAAATTTCGAAAATTTGCAAAAAATTATTTTGAAAATATCGCATATTAAAACGCGTTTTGGATGTGTCAGTTCTACTTAAATAAATACATCGATACGCGTGTTTAAACTGTTCGAAAACAGTTATTTAAAAACTCTCGTAAATCCAGAGATATAATAGATTTTTTCTAAAAATTGAGTGCGATGCTACATCCACGGTTCTTGATGGATCGCATTGAAACGGCATAGAATGATGTATTTTTTAATGGTGATTATTGAAATCGGATGCGCATAAAATGTAAATGAACTTCGCGGAAATTATGACCATTTTACAGTATTTTGCACCCTAATATGCAGAAGATGCTACATCGTGGCCGCCAAATAGAATTTGACAAACTGTACATCAAATAAGAGGGATTGATTCGCTGTGTTGGGAAATCGGATGCGCATCATGTCATTTTCATAATTACGCGGTTTATATGCGTCTCAAATGTTATAATATTCAATATAACATTATTTTAACGTTATGCCACAATTGGAATTCCTTGTGATTTAATATAAGGTTCTAATAATATTATCCATTAGGAAAACTATATGCGAAAAATTTGTTACAACGGAATATCATCATTATTGCGTGAAATTCTCACGAAAATGCCGAAGAACTCAAAAATTTTTTCTCCAACTTTTCCTATAAAACCATAAAAAAATAAAATTAGAATAATATGATATTATTTTTTTCCTAATATTTTCTTCGTATTTTTGCAAATAACATGAATACTATAGCTCCAACCTTCACAAGTTAGGTTTCATTTTATTCCTCAAAATGTCTGGATGCTGTTATAATTTTTTTATATATTTTTCGTAAGTATGAGCGCTATTGTTTCAAAAATATGTTTGTAAATACGTGAAATGATTTAACAAATTTGATTCTTCGCTCATCCATTGAGACTTTGCGATTATTTTTTGCATCATCGCAAAGGTTACGAATTCAGTTAACTATAATTCGGCTAACTATATTAAGCCGCGATTTTGTAGAATTTTTTCTAATTATCATAATTAAAACGGTCATATCTTTTGCGCGCAACGATCAAAGTTAGTAACGAAAACAGATTTGGAATGCACATTTTTTTCTTAATCTATGTACCAAAAATCATTGATGTAGTATCAAAATTTTTTTTTTATTTTTTTGAAATGGAAAAGACAATTTTAGACATTTTTCCTGATATACCCAGCATGTGTAAGTTGAGACTTTTATATATAGACAGATCGATCGAAAGCAAGATAGCCAATTTTTTTCTATGAATTGTATAGCGAAGAAGTTTCAGAATTTAATATGTACGTTATTTTAGGATGTTGAAATTTTGTGTTGGAGGTATCTGAAGGAGTGAATCGATATAATCCATATTCGAACCTACTCAAGGTCTCGAAAAAATCGGATTGGACTTTGCTCAAGATTTTAGGGAAACATTTTGAAGTCTGATGTACAAAGGAAGGTTGGACAAAATATTGCGAGATCCAAAATTTGAACCAAATCTGTTGATCTGTTCGAGAGTTATAGTGGGCACGAGCCAGACAGACGGACAAACTGGGATAAATCGACTCCAAATTGTTTGACGCGTGTTTCGTCCAAACATATGATTAGTCTAAGAACATTATTTCGATGAGGTACATTTTTATCGTTAGCCTAATGGTTGCGGGTTCAATATCACGGTGCTCTTGAACCAACGTTAAATGAATGGAGCTTACAACTGGGAAGTTTTTGTGGATTCTGAAACAGCAATGTTCATAGATGAGAAAAATCCCAAAACAAGAAAAAATCGATGGAGGGAATTTTAAATAAGTTCACATTTTTAGGTTTATTTTAGGTTTTCGCGATTTTGCTGGGAAACCACAACTCCTATCGAAATGGGGCTAAAGAAAATGTTGTAACTTTGAAAATTTGTTTGATTTGTTCCTAGGTTTCACCATTTTCGAGATATAGAAGTTCAGGTCACATTTTTAGGGTTTTTTGTTAGGTTTTCACGATTTGCTTCAAAACAGTAAGTCTTGTCGAAATGGGACTACAGAAAATCGTATAGCTGTGAAAATTCTTTACGAGATGGGGATTCGTAACTTTTTTACTCGGTTGTACCATTTTTGAGATATATAAGCTTAAGTTGGGAAATTGTAGTCCTGACATTGTTTTATAAGGAGACGATAAAGTCAGTGAATTGTTTAAATTTGAACTTATATATCTCAGAAATGGTAAAACCTACGAAAATATCATATAAGAACAATATTGTAGAGAATTTTCAGTGCTATAACATTTTCTTTAGTTCCATTTTGATAGGGCTTGTGGTTTCCCAGCAAAACCGTCAAAACCTAAAAAACCCCAAAAATGCAATTTTTTGTTTTTCTTCTTTCATTTAAAGTTGGTTCAAGAGCACCGTAATATACAATACAAATAACAGCAGATTTTAATACAATACCATATAACGAAAGTTTGAGCATTAATTTCGTTTACGGTAGTTTTCAGCTACAAATTTGTTACTGATAGGAAAAAATTCAGATGGGCACGCTATTTATAGCAAATATTATCACTTTATTATGCACAACAATACATTTTTCTCCATTATTTTATCCCACTGTTTAGCAACAAGTTGATATAAAATAGGAATACAACATTTTTATTAAGGCAGTAAAACAATTTTCTAACTGCTTTTCGAGGTATACTCCACGGAAAACCCTTGATATGTCGTATATATTGTCCAATAGACATTTCATTTTATGTACTTCTAATCCGCACAATACTGAATTTGTAAATATTTTGAATACAAAATGAGTTTAAAGCCTCAAGACCTTTATATTTATTACAGAACCCCAAAACACTGGCATGGCAGTTCCAGTTTCACTGGAACTTTGTCTAAAAAGAGTATTCAAACAAAAATTTTTTAAATATTTCTTAGACAACTTGATGACAAAGTACATTTTCAGTACAGAACCTTCAGAACAATATCAGTTATCATTTGAAATTTTAAAAACAAAATATATTTTATAGCATAAATGGTAATAATTTGATAAGTAGCTCAAAAAATTGTAGTCGACCAAACCATTTCGGAGGTGGGGGGGGGGGGGCACGGGCCCCCAGTGCCCCCCCCCCCTGCGTACGTCCCTGATAAAAGCCATCGAAATAAGTATAAATGAGATCACCAAAACATGGTAACTATTACAGAATAAATTGTTTAATAATAATAGAATTCAAATTTATACTAGATTTCCCAAATGATGAGCCTGGTGCAGAGATTGGCACATGATTTATCAAATATTAAAAAAACGGAACCCCAACTTGAATGAGATATCTTGCAGTCATGGGAAGAGATAACTATGATTTTGGCAGATCAATATAATATATTAAAAACACATAAAGATAATAATCTTGAAAACTACATAAAAATAAAGAAAAATGACATCAAGTCATGCAAGATGCCATGACTATGAAATGGTGCAAAATGCTATGCCAATGAACTGGTGCACAATGCCATGACAATGAACCGCTGCAAAATGCAATGACAATGAATTCGTGAAAGCGTGTGTCACTCCCTTGTAAATTTCATCGGTGATTCACCCGAATTTTCATCGAAGCCATGTCACTTGCACCCATGTTTTACTCATGATATGTCATCGAACATTTTGCTGGGACATTCAACGTATTCTTCTTTTTTGGCTTTTATGTGTCAGTAAATTTTAATCCGATCGACTTCAAAATTTGGTAAAAATTCTATTACAAAACTTTTGTTGAGTCGGAACTGACTCCATAGACTATTCCATATTCTGCGAGTATAGTCATCGGGATCGCATTTAAACAAAAAAAAAATCAATGTCCTCATTTAAACATATTGTCTGTTGCTGGCAACTGTATAAAATGAATAAGTACTTAAGAGTCTGTTAGGAGTACTGAGTAAAACAAGCCATTCGCAACGATTCCCTTAGAATTTGTTTCGAATATAGCAGACTATCGTAGAAAATGTAAATTTCCCATTGACCAAAAAAGTAGATTTAGAAAAATTTCAATCGCTGTTTCTCACATTTGAAAGAAGATATTTCCACACATACCGCACAATAACGTGGGTTAACCACAACGATTAGAGAAATGCTGGTGTGGCCGCAGCTGATTGTAACCCTTTTTCCGCTTGGCATTGCAAATGTGGCCAAAATTCGCATATGTATGTTAAACGAAAAATCCAAAAAGCAAAATAATTATTTGAAATATGTGACTGTGGCCAACCATAGGATTATCGTTTTTGTGGGAAGATTTCGATTGTTCGTCTTGTTCTTGTTTTCAGTAGTGCGAATATAATTTTGAAAGAGTTCAACATCTTTCGAACAAATAAAATCATTCAAAAGGGTTTTCCACAAACACCCACAAAAAATTCACGCCCCTTTGAGAAAAAGTGCCACACTAAAGTTGTTGTTTGGCCAAAACATACACTCACTCACCTTTGATCCGATCTCACTCCTCAATAAACACATAAAAATGGCACACATGTCCTCTTATTATCTTCAACACAAAGTCATGAACATCTAGAAGGGTTAATCATATTCGCTGCGCTGTGGTTTTACTAGAAAAGTCAATTTAGGTATGCCCAGTGGCTACCTGGCAACAACACTTTAACTCCTCCCTCCCTTTCTCAAAAGGGGTAGGCAGAAGAAAACGCACACATACCGCATCTCCATTGGCGGTAGCTATTTAGCTGCCATACTTTCCAGGCTAAGTAGCGAATAGCAACGCCTTAACCCGTTTACAAATGTTGTTGGCTTAAGGCTGATACTGACATGACTTGTCGGACTTTAGTGGTACTTAATGCGATTATCCCCTGGTTAGGAATTTAATCGCTCCAATCGCTCAAGCCTTTCTTTCGCTAAAGTATATAAATAAATGCAAAATATTTGGAAAAGTCAAATGCCTTAAGGGGATTTTGTGAGGCTTGTTCGTCTGCTTAAGGCGAAATCTGCTCCTATGGTTTTTGGGCAAATTTTAGATTAAAGGGGGATTTTCTGTGATTTCTCGAAGGATTTGACCTGCTGCTTTGCTTCTAAGTCATGGTCTAAGTCCAAAACACTGGACTCCCAAATAAGAAAGAGTTAATCGTGCGATTTGAAAAGGGTTTTTGGTGATTGTCATGGGGTTAAGTCAAGAAGTCACACAGTAATCGGTACGATTAATGTGTTAATGCTGACCGGTTGAAAATGTTTAGAGGAATTACCAACATCTGGGAGATAATCAGAGAGTTTTGAAAACATTGCCATTTTAATCATAAACATGTTTCGAAGAGATTTCTTTTTTTCAATTTGATAGATGTTTAATCTGTAGATTTGCGTTATGAAAAAGAATATGATGCTGCAGGAACAGGAAAGTGCTGTGTTGCAGTAGGATAAATTTATTTAAAAAGTTTTAGTCCAACATGTTGTTGCAACAATACAAGATTCGCTGTTCCACTAATTTTTTTATCAGCTAATTATAGTAGTAGCATCGGCTGGGGTGCTGGCATATATGTAGATGAACTCATCCTCACACAACCAGTAGCACGGATGCAGTGGCCATCGAGAATGACGATCGAGTATTTGGAATCGGGTATTTGGTGGACTATTGGGCAAGGATGTTGGAACCGTTGAGTGTTGCGTTTATTATAGTCGCCACACAGAAAAAAATTGTAGCTATTTGATAAAAAAATCCATGGTTTAATCAAAATTGATCAATTTTCCGGCGATAAAAAAATTGTCATATTGACAAAATTCGATAAACTTATTTGATTCTTCTTCTTTATTTGCGGATCCGTTTTTCGGATATTAAGCGACCATACAATGTTATAGTATTACTTTTGAATATGTTTTAATATTTTATATTATGAAATTATTGACAGCTCTCGGTTTTTAGCAGCATGTAGCAGATTTGTTTCACATCTGTGTCCTGTCCACTCTTGGATGTTACTTAGCCAGTATATCTCTCTTCTGCCTCTTGGTCGTTGTCCTTCTATGGTACATTTAATAATACATTGCATAAACTTGTATTTATCATTCCTCATCAAGTGTCCAAGGTATGCGGTTTTTCTTGATTTGACAGTGTGGAAGAGTTGTCTGTCGAGATGCATTCGTCTTAGAATTTCTTGGTTTGAAGTGTGCGATGTATAGGGCACCTTTAGAATTCTTCGATAGACCCATATTTCAAAAGCTTCAATTTTTTTTTGATCTGCACTTTTGATGGTCCAAGTTTCTACAGCATATAGTAATATAGACCAAATATAGCATTTTACAAATCTAATCTTGGTTGCGAGACTTATTTCGTGGTTGGTAAGTGTGTTTTTGTATTTAAAAAAGGCGTTTCTGGCCATCTCCACTCGACGCTTAATTTCGTTTGATATGTTCCACTGATCGTTAATTAAAACGCCAAGGTATATAAAAGATTTTACACGTTCGATATTTTCGTTCTTAATAATTAGTGGCGTTTCAGAACTTACATCTTTTCGACTTACAACCATGTATTTTGTCTTTTTTATATTTATTTTGATGCCATATTTTTCGCTTACGAGAGTGAGCTTGTCTAGGAGCTGTTGTAGTCCAGTTATACTGCTAGCAATAATTATGGTATCATCAGCGTAACGTATGTTATTTATAATTTTACCCTGAACTCTTATCCCGATCCGTTCTCCTTCAATTGACTCTTGAAATATTTTTTGGGAGTATATATTAAAGAGGAGCGGGGATAATATGCACCCTTGCCTGACTCCTTTTGATATGGGAATTTCGTCTGTCAGATCTCCATTTACTTCAATTCTTGCCTTTTGGTGCCAGTATAAATTTCGTATGCATCTGATTTCTTTTTCCGGTATTTCTATTCCCCTCAGTATATCGATTAATTTGTCGTGTTGGACGGTATCAAATGCCTTTGCATAATCGATGAAACATATATAAACATCTTTTTGGACTTCCCGGCATTTCTGTACCAGTACTTGAAGGGATAATAGGGCTTCTCTGGTACCCATACCTTCCTTGAAGCCGAACTGTGACTCTCCCATAGCGCTTTCACATTTGGCGTATATTCTTTTGTGAATTATTCTCAAAAACATTTTTAATATGTGGCACATAAGGCTAATAAGCCTGTAGTCAGAACACTTTTTTGCGTTCGATTTCTTCGGTATCGCAATGAAAGTTGAGTTCAACCAATCGTTTGGATATTGACCAGTATCATACACATGATTGAAAAGTTGTACAATGAGTGATATGTTGTCTTCATCTATAAGTTTTAAGATTTCAGAAGGAATTTCATCAGGTCCGGTTGATTTCTTGTCCTTTAGTGATTGAATCGCATATTCCACTTCGGATTTAGTGATTGGATTTCCTGTTATAAAAGTATTTATGTCCTGGTCATATCTTGATCGTTGGTCGTCAGTGAATAATTGTTCAATATAGTTTTTCCATTGATCCTTTATGTGTGATGTCTCGAAAATGGGCTGGTTGTTGTCATCCGTTAGTACTGCTGGTGATGCCTTCCTATACACTCCTGCGGATTCTTTTAGTTTTTTATGTAGGTTATAATCGTCATGAATGTTTTGCAGATATTCAATTTCTCTACATTTTTGATTTAGTAGTGCATTTTTTGCTGCTCTGGTAGCGGTACGGATTTCCTTGTTGATTTCCCAGTAACGTTCGTAGTCAACGTTTTTATATTTCCTTCGTTCCACACGAAGCTCCATAATTTCGTCGTTCATCCATTCTTGCTGTGTTCTTCTCGTACATTTTCCAAGATAATTTTTTGTTATTTCGTACATCGTGTCCTTGATATTATTCCATATATTTTCTACATTGTTTGTATCGATAGCTTCGAGTTTATTATTCATTTGCACCTTCACTTCGTTCCTGGTTGATGGGTTATTGAGTACTTATTTGATTGCAAAGTAAAAAAAAAACTTTGATAAAAAATTGTCATATGGACTAAAAGATTTATCGATTTATTTTATTTTTAACTGATAGTTTTTTTATGAGTGACAAAATTTTTCAAACCAGGTCAGTAAAATTTTACTGAACCTCGATAAAAAGACTGTGATAAAGCATTTTATCGACATTTTCGGGTGGCCTTTTTTTGCGGGTTCATAGCCTTTACATGTTGATGTCGGGTTGAAGGTAGTTTGTATGCGAACGTTTGTGTGTGACATTTTACGAAGACCTTGAAAGATATTCTATAGTAGACAGAAGACTTTGTAAGGGTTTATGTAGTACCAGCATACATACCTTTTAAAGTCTTCTTAAGTACACCCAAGACTTTTAAGGTTTTTTTTCTAGTAGAAAAGGCCTTTTAAGGATGTCTATAGCAGATTGAGAATCTTTTCATGTCTTCTCTAACAGACAGAACACCCTTATAGTAGACAGAAGACCTTTTCGGGTGTTCTGTAGTAGAAAGAATACATTTATGGTCTTCTATAGTAGACCGAAGACCTTTAAAGATATTCTACAGTTGCCGGCAAACCTTTAAGGTCTGCTCTAGCAGACAGAATTATGGTATTCCCTAGTAGACACAAGATTTTTAAGGACTTCTATATTAGACAGAAGATCTTTTAATGGCTTCTCTAGTAGACAGAATACCCTTTTGGTTTTCCCCAGTAGATAAAAGACCATTTAATATCTTTTGTAGTAAATAGACGACCTTTGAAGGTATTCTCTAGTAGACAGAAGACCGTTTAAGGTTTTCTATAGTAGACGGAAGAACTTGTAAAGCCTTTTGTAGTCACTAGTAGACAGATTACCTTTTAAAGTCTTCTCTAGTAGGCAAAAGGGTGCCACCGTGGTGCAATGGTATGCACGCCCGCCTTGCACGCAGAAGGTCGGGGGTTCGATTCCTCGGCCAAGCAACATCAAACATTTTTCAACGGTGGCAAAATACCCCTCAGTAATGTTGGCGACATTTCCTGAGTATTTCAGCCTTGAAAAACTTCTCCACAAGTGTTGTCTTAAGACACGCCGTTCGGACTCGGCGATAAACAGTAGGTCCCATATCATTGAGATAAATATGAATCGGGGTGCACTCATTGATATGAGAGAAGTCTCCCTTGTCCCGTATGGGATGTTGTGGAACAATGTAGTTGTGTTAGTAGGCAGAAGACCTTTAAAGGTGTTCTCTAGAAGACAGAAGACCTTTTCAGGTATGTTTTAGTAGAAAGAGACCTTTTAGGGTCTCCTCTAGTGGACATAAGACCTTTTAAGGTGGGTTGGCAGTCTTCTTATATAACGAATGGGTTAAGGCATATGAATACAACATTTTTGGCTGTGTACCCAATGTGGAGAGCCCAAGACACCAATGGAATAACAAGTGACCAATGGATCAAAAGAAATGGATCGGAGGGATTGCAAATAAATTCTTAGTTCGACTATGGGACAAATGTTCTGTATGGACTTACATAAGCAAGCTCCAATGACCAACCGAATGGCGCCCAACTGAAGAAAATGTACCTATATATGAAAAAGCAAAGAAATGTGGGCGTTGTATCCAATTTTTTTGGGATGCCCAAATTCAAATTTTACTTTATGGTCGTTGGTAAAAATACATAGAAATTTCAATTGCTGGGGGACACTACCAACTCCTTTTCATTGGATTAACATCCATGAAGATAGTCTTGAGAGTACAGACATGCTTCGAGTGTGTTGGAACTACGAAAAGTTCGTTCGAGGAGCAAACAACTAATCGGACCACTAACCGGTTGTAGCAAAGATTCTAACCCGAATGAACGTGCCACTAAATTACGCAACGACACAGCACGAAAACTATATGTCGGAAAGCTGCAATCACAGCGGAAAGTCGAAAGTTCGAAAATTGTTCGCTCAGATTAATCTTCTTGATTCCCAACGGCGATCATTTGACGATTGTTTAAACTTTTTCCTTAGATTTATCAAATGATCGTCCTAAAGAATAACAAAATACTCTGCTGGAAGAGAAACAGATGATTGTTACTGACATTTATCAAATTGGTTGTATATAATTCACATATACACTTTCTACAGAACTTCGATATAAATGTCACATGTAATATTATGAGAATTGACAAATACATGTCCAGGTTTTGACACGTTTAACTAGAAAGACAACAAAGTGAATGAAGAAACAGTATTAACTAAAAAGGGACAAAACTGAACAACAAACGAAACAAGAAGAAACAAGAAACAAAACCCAAAGAAGAATGAAAAACATCTCCTCCTTCTATTCTTTTTTACTTTTTTCGTTATATTTTAATCTTCCATATGATTAATCTGCGATTCCTTCTCGGGATTCGATTCAGGGACACAGTTACTTTATGTTGGGGATTTGCAGAAGATCTTTAGGTGCGCTTTTCCGCGGTTGAATTGATCTTCCCCGCGAATCCCAGAATATTGTCAAGCGATTGAAATTTTCAAAAAATGTTTGCAGGGAATTGTTGTATCAAATCACACGTCGCCCCGAATGCATAACCGCACAATGGCAAAGTATCGCCCACTTCCTGTAAACAGCCGCATAATCTGAGCTTGGGTATCAGAGGCCTCCGCCAAAGAACTTTTGGTGTTGCTACCGATGAGAAGAATGCGGCATATAGAGCTACCCTACGTAGTACGCACGTATTTTCCGCAGAAAAAAATAGAGAAATAGAAAAGCGAAAGTATGAAGAAATCGAGATATATAGAACTCAGAATTGAGTCCGAAAGCTCTACCTTTTAAGGTCTTTCATAGTAGACAGAAGACCTTTTGTAGTGTCCCGAGGGATGAGATGCACTTTTCTAAAAAAAATATTTATTCAACACTACTACACGGACGAAGGACTGCAGGAGCCATTGCTTAGCTAGCTGTCAGTCGGTTGGGGAGGTTCGGACCTTGTCCTTGTAACTCCGTTCCCACTACATAGAATTATTGTAGACTCCTTTTTTTGCTGAAAGTTATGGCTATTGAACACTAAATGTATAAGATGACCAATAAAAACAAACAGAACCCCAAATCAGTCATCAGAAAGATAAAAAAAATAATAAACTTCAATCGTATCTATATCCTTCCAAGTATTCTCGCTCACAGATGACATTGTGAGATCGCGCTTCAAAAACCACACCGTCCGATAAAATAAAAGTTGACAACACTCTTGCTATGGGTAGAGCTTTACGATTGCTTTTTATTCGTAGCTAACTTAGCGAAAAACATCGTTAATTACCGAAATTATAAGCATTTTATTTCTCCAAAAATGAGTTAGAGCATCGCACTACTGCTCTGTAAAGGGTTCGGACATTCCATGTGCAGATTCGCAGATCATGGTTCTTGGAACGTGCGGGGGTTGTCAACTTTGGGTTTGTTTTTCATAGTAGGATGCTTTCTATAGGAGTGGGAGTTAATATACCCGATGCCGAACCCAAGTTTTTATCGTTCTTATGGGTGAACGCACGGCACATGACAGCTCACTACGTTTAACGGGTGTTAAATGCAGTTCCCAATGTGACATCACGGGGAAGTCAATGTTTGCTTGAGATGAAAGAGGGTCCAATATGAGACATGGATGGGCTTTGTCATGTCAAAGCCGGTCAAGACCATTGCTTGACACCTTCCACCTCCTACGTCATTTGAAATGTTTGTTGAACTTAGTTAATAATTTGTTTATATACTTATCAGCTTCTGGTTGGTTTTACAAGCTGTCACAAATGACGTCTCGCTAAAAAATTTACTTTGAAGACCTGAGTATGCTAGTCGTCTGATTTATACTACGATATATTTTTCATAGCTTGGTTGCACCGTTTTATCTCGTCGACTCATAGAAATTGACCCATGAGTTTTTCTTCGAATGCATTTTGTACTGTTTTCTTAGTTCTCCATGTTCTTTGTCCACTACACGGATGGGATCTTCTTGGAGGATACGGTACATAAGAAAGCTAATAAGGAAAAAAAATTATAAAGTCGACATTTCTATGTTGTTCCTAATTTTTTCTAGCTTTTTAGGATTAACCCGTTCTGAGTTCTTATAAAAATATGTTAGAATTTGTTTATTCCTAAATGCTGATTTTTCTCTTCCTCTGAATGTAGAAGGAAATTATCTTTTAAATCTTTTTGTGTCATTTTGTTAAAGAAAACTCCTGTATACTCTTGTGTTCCAAAAACCGTTCCATATTCAAAATACTCACCTTTTGGTTAAGCTCTTTTATGTTGTTTTTTTAGTTTTGAGAACACAAAGCCTTAACTAATTTCAATTAAACCGTTTAAGAATATTCCTGGAAAAATGTATTACTGTAAAAAATTTCCTCATTTTCATTCTCATTTTTTTTTTTTTGAAAATAGCCTGCCTGTCTCTCTTTTGAATACAAGATAATGATTTTCTTAATGACGCAATGTCCCGCTACAAAATAAAACTTTAATCCAGTAAAAGTACAGTGTTGAACAAAACTACCCAGCAAAATGTTCGATGCCAAAGATGCCATTCAATCGTGGGTGAAAGTGATCTGGCATGTCATCTTTTTAGCATCTTCATCGATGAATTTTATATGAGCGTGGACCCCAAAAGATGCTATTCATTTTTGGATCCAAAGCATGTCATTTACACAAATGCTTTGACATGTCATTTTCACCAACCCTTTGCAATGACATTATTATTACGACGAGAGTTGGTTGTGGTTTTGAGTCTCCGACAACATCAAGCCTATTTTAAATAATTAATCTTATATATGTAGAAAATGTGTATAAATAAAAACACAAAATTCATCTCTATTGGATCGATGGAATGGGTTCAAATACTGATGAAAAGATCGGATCTTTCACGACTTCCTTTGCATGGGTTCAAATGCTGATGAAAAGATCGGATCTTTCACTTCCTTTGCATTGGTTCAAAAGCTAATGAAAATATCGGATCTTTCACGACATCGTTTGAACCAATGCAAAAGATGCCATGAAATCACGTCATCGCATGGAACCCCTTCTTTCAAATTTTGCTGGGTATTTAATCATTTTTGCGTAGTGCCTTATAACGATGTAACTAGTAAATACATATGTGATGGGAATGATGTGCCAGGATATCAAGGAAAATTTTCGTAAAAATCCTAAATTTTAGGATTTGCTAATAAAGACCAACATTTTAACAAGAATTTATTTATTATTTATTAAATTCTCTGAATACTTACATATGTATCTACATACTTTTATTTGCCAGTGTATTGCTAATACGAAGCAGCAGACTGATATTAATAATTCGGAAAATGTAGCATCTGATCGTTTAAGCAACGAATGACAGCATGCGTGGCATCAAAGGAAATTGTTTACTGGCTGTGCCTCACTGTGCCCACTTTTCTGGTCTGTGTTGGCGTTAATGCCCGAATGACAGGCAAATTAGGCATACCAAAATATCTTGTCAGATGTGTAAACACTTTTTGGGAGGGGGATGAACAAAAAATGTACCAAAAGAATATTTTATATATTAACTATTTTGTGTATTTACATACATATGTATGTATGTTTGTTTTGTATATCAAAAACATTTTTTATAGTACGATTCTAGTTAACGATAGAATTACCATACAATATTCGAAAATGTGTCGAATTTTGGTCTTAAAATATCCTTATTACTGGTGCAACGAAGAGCAGGATAGCCTCAATGTGCTACTTGATCTCAATCCACTGGATCTTGAAGTGTAGGAGCTTGCATCTAAGACGACAGTTCTAGCACTGAGTTCGGAAGCACTAAGTGATTATGTATCACCACAAATTTGCTTCGAGCCACAACTCCCCACCATTAGTACCGATGGTTCTAAGTTGGTAACTGGAACAAGAGCAGGCTTCTACGGTGATACCCAAACTCTCATATAATTTGCACGAACACTGTTGTGTCTTTAAGCCGAAATCATTGCAATAAGAAGCTCCAAAACTGATAAGCAATAGGATTGATATAAATGCGTAGATAGTCAAGCGGACCTTAAATCACTCAGTTTTCACATTATCAAGACAGAGAAAACTTTGGATTGTAACATCGAACAATGTGAAATTGCGGGTGAAGTTGTGCGTCGCGGATCGGAGTGACTCAAAATTGTAAGAGACATTAAGCCACCTATGCGCCACTTCATGCGACAGTTAGAACAAAGGTATCGGGTTAAGGTTAGACAGATTTGGCTCAACGAACTCAGCTAAAAGGTCTTCAAGACAATCTAGTCCAAACGAAGAACTACATCCCTACTATCCCTGAAAAACGACCTGAAACTAACAGAGATAAATCAGCTCTTATTATATCGCTGTCCAATGCTCACGACCAGAACACACGAACCAATCCCTGATAGCCTATCCCAACAAGTTTGATTATCCTTGCTAAGGGTCTGATATGGCTGCAACGAGAAGACACTAACACATCATGATACACGGCAAATACAGAATTCCTCCCCCTAATACCTATATTCATTAAGGCAGCTTAGTCTGTTTTCAAGTTTCAACCAGTAAAAAAACATTAAGTTGGACCGGGCCGAAAATGTTTGTACCGTAATGTGGGGCTATACCTATGTCCATAATTTTTAGTAGAGAAGTTTCTAGATCACTGGGAACCCTTAATTCCAAATTGTATCTAATTCAGCCAGAAAATGTAGCTAAAAACGTCAAAATACCGGAAATCTGTTAGTACAGTTATATGAGGGCTATACCAAAAAGTTTACCGATATGGCCTATCTTCGAGCTTGACCTGGCTGTAAACAAAATTTTTGTGGATGCTAGAGTGATTACCACAGACGGACAGGCTGGACAGCCTAAATACTGGCTAAAGATTTGAAGGTGATCGGGAATTGTACTGATTCTGTGTGTTAGGTTAAAGATAGACGAAATCGGGGGCTCTGTTTATGGTTATCGGGAACGACGATGTGGATTGATGATGATCGATAATGACCATGTTTGTCAATGACGAGGTGCATTGAAGAAGGCAAATCGATGATGGAGAACGTGTTGATTGATGATTCGGTTGTTATCTTTTCATAGCACCGCGACCAAAGTATTCTATTGATATGCATATGTGCACTGCGCGGTGGAAAGTTTAGTGGGCCCAGAAATTAGGACACAACTAGATTCCACGAAGATCAGCAAACCTCTGCACGTGTAGGTCAATAAAAAGCGCCCTACCCGAGGACACTTTGAAAAGAAACCGAAGTTTACATTGACCGCCTTCTTCTATTTAGAGGCGGCTTTCAACTCTGTAATTCTTTTCAATAGCATAGGAAATTTCCCTATCCTTGCGGAATGGATTGATGAGATATTAAAAAGTAGGGTCATTTATGCATACATAGGGGAGAGCTCCAGCCCATTAATGGCATTTTTGTGAGCTTCGACCAGACAAAGTCTGATGCTGAAAATATTAACTACTTCCAATTAACAGTTTTGGATGGTTTGGTTCAATAAAAATTGTAGTGTCTTTCAAGCCGGGATCTTTGCAACCAAAAAGGCTGCAGAATTGATTAAAAATAGACAAGTAGGGACATCTGTGGACCGGAGACTATCTACGTCGCTAGTCAAGCGGCCCTCAAATCACTTAAGCCCTACTCTATCAAATTTGCGGCAGTTGGGGATTGCCGGTAAAATCTAGCCAGATTTGGCAAAACGAACCTAGATGTGATGTGGGATTTCCAATGCAATCTGGCCATTCCTCCCCAAACGCGGGACCTCATCTCTACTTTCGCTGAAGAAGACCCATCTCAGATTAAAAGTAGGCATAATTACAGGCCACAGCAATATCAGATCAATGGTTCCATTATAAATGGAGAAGAACCGAAAGTGTTGACTATGGCAAGCTATGCTATGAGGAGGAGGAGGAAATGGAGACAATCGAATATTAACTATGTCGCTGCCTAATGCTCACGAGCTATATTGAACGACCTAGTTCACTATCTAGTTCCATGGACACCGGTCGTTTGTATGAACAACACTGTGTATACGTAATGTCACACGTTAGTTTGTATGACGTTACTCATACGCTTTTGAACTAGGACAGGGAACTAGATCGTTGAATTGCCCAACTCTACAGGTGATGGCGAATCATGGCTGAATACCCCATCGAATGTCTCACAGCAATAGTTACGCGTATTTTAACCTACCCCACCCTATTGTTTATTCTAACCTATGGTGGGCTTGTCTGGGGCAGGAACTTGGAAATAAGTCACTTCTGTCCATAAACGGCATAAATCCTGATCTTCAGGTTCAACAAAAGCACCACACTTGAAACTCTGAACGCAATAGCAGATTCCAACTTTTAGGGTGGTTTTTAGACTTCCGGAAACAGAAACGTGGTGAGTTTTACATTGTGGACATGTGAAGGTCTTGAATATCACTGACCGTCAACTTGAGCATTGTCAATTGAACGATTTATTGAAATGAGCATATGAACTAGATAGAGCATCCTATTACTCCTAGGATGTTTGGTATTGAAAATGGGCTATATCAGTCCACGTTTTCATATAGCTCCCATAGATTTTAGCCTCATTATCACACCGAAATGGCTGAAATTTGGTGTTAAGTCTTCGTTTGGGGTATAACACTTTGCACCTGAAATTTACCGATGTAGATCCACGTCCTCAGATAGAACCCTAGCACGGTACTTCATGATTTTCGGTATTTTTAAGGTTGTAGCTTCAATTAGCACCCCCCCCCCCCAAGTGGTTCAAATTTGGTATATAGTCTTCGTCAAGGGTATGAAACTTTCCACCAGAAATTTGTCGGAATAGGCCCAAGCCTTTATGTACCCCCAATAGAACGGTAAGTCCCGATTTTCGGTATTATGAAGGTTTTGGCCTCAATATCGCATTGAAATGGCTGAAATTTGGTATTTATTATTCGTTGGAGGTTTGCAGCTTTTCATCTGAAATTCGTCGGTATAGGTCCACGCCTTCGCATAACCCCCAGAGAACGGTACCTCCAGATTTTCGGTATTTTGAAGGTAGTGCCCTTAATATCCCATCCAAACGGCTGAAATTTAGTATTTAGTCTTCGTTAGTGGTATACAATTTTCCACCTAAAATTTTCCGCTATTGCTCCAATTCTTCAATTTTTGCAAATTCTGCATTTTGAAGATTTTGGCTCCAACATCCCGCCGAAATGGCTGAAATTTGTTATTTGGACTTTGTTGGTTGTATAAAATTTTCCACGCGAAGTTTTTCGGTATAGGCCTACGTACATACGTCTTCATATTGCCCCTACAGAACGGTACCCCCGATTTTCGGTATTTTTAAAGTTTTAGCGACATTATTCAACCGAAATAACTGAAATTTCGTATTTAGTCTTCGCTAGAGGTATAACACATTATACAGGTACAAAACAGCGCTTGCAAAAAATCAGACAGCATATGTCCACGTTTTGGTATAGCCTTCATTTAAGATTTTTTGAAGATCTTAAGGTGTGAACAGAATGAAATACGCCGCTTTTTTCACGCTCAGTTTTATGTAAAAGATTAAAGGCCAAGTACTACCTAATTCAAATGCTGCCTAAGTCATTTGAATTAGGTAGTACTTGGCCTTTAGTCTTTTACATGAAGCTGAGCGTGAAAAATCGGCGTATTTCATTGTGTTTCTACCTTTAGTCACACTTTTCTGCCGAATTGGCAGTAGAATTTTGGAATATTGTGTTCCGAAAAGATAGAAAACTTAAGGCCTCGTCACATAAGAGGATTTCTGGCTTAATTCATTAAGTTGCATGTTGTTCCGGCAACTCTACGCGACTGAATGTGTGCTGAAACACGATTTTCGTATGCTTTGACTTTTGACTTAAAGCCGGAAGAACATGCAACTTAATGAATTAAGTCAGAAATCCTCTTATGTGACGAAGTCTTTGCTCTCAAAAAACAATTCAAATTTAGGAACCGAGATTGCTGCAAATTAATGTTGTGTGTTGCTAAAAGCTCAATTCAAAAATTTTAAATATTGGTCCATGTTTTGAAAATAACTAAGATGACGCCCTATATGAGCTCTTTTGGAGGGATAGTAGAAAGAGGAAGTGTTCCTGTTCACTTCAATACAGTTCGTGGTGGAGGGTATAACAAGTTTGGCCGTGCCGAACTTAACGCCGTTCTTACTTGTTTGGGAGTAGTTTCGGGTTATGTAGACATGTGTATGCATACAAATGGACGGACTTGTAAGCGAATGATTCCGAGCCAGCGAACGATATATAGCTGACAGGCAGAACTTATTGACGAACGATTGAACTACTGAACTAAAAGAACGACCTAGTTCATTTGAAAGTGCTGAACTAAATGCTAGTATAACTCTATTCTAGGGCAAAGTAACATAACAGGAAACGAATTAGCTAACGAAGTTCCTGGTGTGGCTCTAAATTCACCATTTTTGCTGTAAGTTGATAGTTTGTGTTCTAAAAAGAGTCGAAAACATCCCTGCAAAAATAAATATTTAGTGCAGCTCTTCATTTTAGTATATATAGTCCTCATATAGGTTACCACCCGTGTTAAAGGTGATCAAACATATGTAATTCGTAAACTTTCCGATACTTTTCACAAGGCAACAAACAATAGATCGCCATTTCTATTTTTAACATTTCTCCCTAACTAACCAGCCTAGTTTAGAAATATGTTTTTTTTATTTTAAACCTCATTTCTTTTAAATTTTTCCATGTAAACTCCTTTGGCAGATTATTTAACAATTTCAAAAATTATTTACTTAAATTTCACAACTTGTTTCATGGTATGGTGGCGTTCCGCTCTAAGCCTTATTAAGTAATTCTGTGGCTATTTTCAAACAAATTAACACCAAAATTCCAAAATCAATTTGTTTCGCCAACAATTTTGTCTGCCCCTGTCGTCGTCTTCTTACAAAATGTATCCAATTATAGTGTCAGTCAGTTTGTTGGTCCGTTGTTCTATCTTCTGTCGTCAATATGGATGGGCATTGTCATCAGTTTGCTAAGCAGATCGAAACTGAACCAAAATGACACAAAATATTTATCCATAACGACCTTGATTAATTCCCAAACATCCAAAGTAGGCAAAATGTGGTCCTATTTAATGTCCTGATCACAGTATGACGACATACACAATGCAATACAACAACAAGCATATCGCTCCACTGCAGTGACTATGACAAATTCGTTGACAGATACAGTGTGTGTAGTATGTATTTATTTATGCTCCGGGAAGATCACAAACAGTTGCCCGTTTTGTGTGTTTTGGCAAATATTGAAGAAAAAAGAAGACGGTCTCTTTGGATTTCCTTTCATTGCGACCATTTGGTAGTAGACACCAGAAACCGAAATGTTTTCAAATACCAACATATACACATTGAGCGTTTATGAAGGACGAAAAGGATAAACGTCAACGTTGAGGATTTGTAAGTATCTGTGTTGTTGTCGTAGGCAGTGGTAAGGCTATACAAATGTTTGTATGTTTACAAGGCGATATCATGCCGCTATGGCCATTATAGTCGCCGTGGGTGTGCAAATCAACGGGGCAACGTCCTTGTGCCAGCGATCAGTACAAATAATGAAGCCGTTTAGTGGGTAAATCTTTTAGAAAATTATATCTTTCTTTTATTTTGTTTCATTTTAGAATTGTTCATGGTTTGAGTATTTCGAAAGGAATTTTTAATGCAAAATGTTTTGTTTTTGTTGCACAGGATTTGAGAACTATCGGACGAAAAAATGTATTTTCCTTTGTTAATAAACAAAAGGGTAAAAGCAAAAAATCAGATTTTAAACCATTTTATTCGATGAAGTTTAATGCTTAACGGTACGCATTACCAAAATACATACACTTTAAGAGTATATAAAACGTTTACATATGTTCATAAGCCCTAGATTTTGATATTTAAAGCTATCGAAGTGGGTGACGCAGCAACAGCGTTAAATGTCAAATCTCAGGACCTATTTTGGTGTCTCTTTCATCTCAAGTAGACACCAACCTCGCCACTGTGTCACCTGTAGTGAGCTAATATGTGCCGTGCGTTCTTCCATAAGAACGATAAAAACTTGGGTTTCTCGTCTGGTTACTAACCCAAAACGAATCTAAAAAGCAACCTACTATGGGAAAAACAACCACACTTTGTATTGACGTTCCCGCAATCGTTATAAGAACCTTGATTTGCGAATCTGCTTCTAGAATGTCCGGACTCTTTGCAGAGTTGTTGTTGTAGCAGCATAGAATCCTGCGTAGAAGTATAGGTTTGTTGCTAGGTTGGCAGCTGCTGGCCGAAATACTATGGTTTCGGGTCAATCCGGAACGCTACCGTGGAACGTACAAAGCTGATAATATCGCCTTACAGGAAGATCGATAGAATCGGACCGACTTAAAACTCACAAATTATTTCGCACTGTATTATAGCTGCTATGAGACGAAACATGGGCGAAGTATTGGATTTATGGTAAATCGGAGGCTTAAAATCCTGGTCTCTAGGTTCACTCCGATGGATGTGTAAATTGCCACAATCCGTATAAAAGATAAATTCGAAGAGAAAGATGAACAGACATGACACTCAGATTGTTCTAAGAGATTTTAATGCGAACAAGTAAGAAAAGCGTTAAGTTCGGTCGGGCCGAACTTTTTATACCCTCCACCACAAATTTCAGCCATTTCGGTGGATTAATGTGGCCACAACCTTCAAAATATCGAAATTCGGAAGGTACCGTTCTATGGGGGCTATATGATGGCGTGGACCTATACCTAACAATTTCTGGGGGAAAGTTTTATACGCCTAAAGAAGACTAAATACCAAATTTCAGCCATATCGGTGTGATAATGAGGCTAAAACGTTCAAAATATCGAAAATCGGTAGATATTGTATTATGGGGGCTATATCAACACGTGGACCTATATAAACATTTTATGGTAGAAATGTTTCTTAGCCTCTAGAAACACAAAATACAAATTTACAACCGATTCTTTGGTCAAATGGGTCTAATACATTTAAAATATAAGGGGTCTTATGTGGGAACTATACCAAAACGTGGACCTATATAACCCAACTTTGGTAGGAATGTTTTCTGGCCTCTGAAGACACAAAATACCAAATTACAACCAATTCTGTGGTCAAATGGGTCTAATACATTCAAAATATATTAAAATGACGAGTACTTTATATGGGGCCTTATATGGGGGTTATACCATGATGTGGACCTATATAACCCAACTTTAGTAGGAATATTTTTTGGCCTCTGGAGTAGAGTTTCACAATCTAGTTCATTTGAAAGATCTAGTTCAATAGTTCAGCTCTTTTAACTAAACTAGTTCAGTAATCTAGTTCATAGTTCACTATCCAGTTCATTCATTCGGATCATAATCGTTCAATCAAACGCATACATACACCAAATAGAAACAAACATTAGCAAAAATCTTATGTTATGTGTGTGTGTGTAGAAACTTTTTTTTTTTTTATTTTTTTTCTATCCAGAACAAGGCACATTCAATATGGGAATATGTATGTGGATTTTTTTTTTGAAGAAATCTTCACTTTCGAACAGCTATTCATTGTACCTTGACCCAAAACGTAAACAAACTCATCACATTACGAAGGCATCACTTAACACTGACGACGGCGTAACTTTATGCATATGTGAACGACATGTTGAACTAGATTGTGAATCGTTCGTTCGTTGATCGTGCGGTGGCCGATGATTATAGTTCAGTGAACTATAATGAACTATATCGACTGATCTAGTTCATACGCTCTATTCAATGAATCGTTCAATTGAACTAGTTCGTTCATGAACTATACAACTCTACTCTGGAGACACAAAGTACCAAATTACAACCAATTCGGTGGTAAAATGGGCCAAATATCTTAAAAATTCCTTAAAACGACGACGCGTCATGCGTCATTTTGTATGGGGGCTATACGAAAGCGTGGACCTACAAAGCCCGCTTTCAATACCAAAAGTCCTACGTAAATATAACATATTTTCCCAAAATTTCATCAACCTACATACGTCAATCCGTTCGGACGCTAGAGTGATTTCCACAGACGGACAGACAGACAGACGGACGGACATGGCTATATCGATGGCTTTGTGGGGTCTACAATGATTATTTCGAGTAGTTACAAACGTAGTGACAAACTTAATATACCCTCATCCTATGGTGGAGGGTATAAAAATTAGAGGGAGGTAACATGGAGTAACATTCGACAACGAAATGAGATGGATCGATTTTGCGGCGGCCAAATCATTGTAGTGAGTAGGAACAGGTTACGGGTGCCACCGTGGTACAATGGAATGTACAACCGCCTTACACTCAGAAGGTCTCCGGACGGGTTCCCAGGCCAGGCAACATAAAATTTTTAACGGTGACAAAATACCCCTCAGTGTAATGTTGGCGATATTTTCTGAGTATTTCAGCTATGTTAAACTTCTCTACAAGTGGTGCGTAAGACACGCCGTTCAGACTCGGCGATAAACCTAATATGAATCGGAGTGCACTCATTATCATGAGAGAAGTCTCCCCTGTCTCTCCTTGGATGTTTGTGGAGCATTATTAAATGGGACCCAACGCCTATCTCCGAGCCCGAACGGCATGTCCTAAGACACCACTTGTAGAGATGTTTTACATAGGTGAAATACTCAGAAAATGTCGCCAACATTACTGAAGGGTATTTTGCCACCGTTGAAAGTTTGATTTTGCATGGCTGGAGAATCGTTTTGAAAAAAGGTGGCAAAGCGACCCAAATTTTCGTGATTATTGAGCCATAATTGCGACCTCTAGCGTGTTTATAATTACATTACAAACAAATAACTAGGTATATTAGGCTGTAACTCTGTAATATTATCATGTACACATACACAATTGACATCAAGAGAAAGGTCAAGCGTTCCTCTTCCAAGTATAGCTTACTTGCCCGGAATGTCTCTTCCAGGAATAAAGATATAAGCTGTATATTAAAAATTTTCACAATTTCCACACAAAAGTTGTGGTCCATTAAACCCTCTAAATATTATATGATCACCATCTCAAAACGCAACCTTTTTCTTTGTGATATACTCTTACCTTATTTTAAACTTCGAGGCGATCGGACTATTATTGCGACTTACATTTCACCCGCTAAATATTTCACGATCATCGCCAATAACAATAAGTGTCTATTCTGGTCTGAACCCGATATCTGCAAAATTTGCGGCATGGAGTTTGATTACAATTTATAATGGACAGACAGACGGACGGACACGTCTCAAAATCGCTTTATTTGAATTATGTATTATGAATTTTGGTATACCACATTGGGAGGTCTCCGACGAATATTTCGTGGTGTTATATGCAATTTTACCAAAAAAAAATCTTATACTATCCTTTCCGCATAGTGGTGTAGGGTATAAAAACAACAACAAAACCAAACAAAACACAATAATAATACCGTATATAAAATATGTTGGTTTTGTAACATGAGTTTGCTTTAAAATCTATAGGTACCGTAATGGGGGACTATACCAAACATGTTTAGCAATCAAACTTCTTCATAAAGGTCTCGAAATATTAAATCAATTGCAATTGATTTGGTCCAAACTTTGCACATCGTATTATTTCTTCCAGATATATAACTTCGAATTTAAACTAAATATGGACAAAATATTACCATACCCAAAATTTGGTTCGAATAGGTTGATCCGTTCGAGAGTTATCGTGCGCACCAGCCAGCCAGACAGACGGACGGACAAGGCTAAATCGACTCCAAATTGTCTTCGTTTCAGACATACTAAAAAAATACTGAACCGATTTTCTTAATATTGTCAGGGAATGTACAGGGATTGCCTCAGGTGAAAATAGGCTACATATTTTGTTGAATTTCGGAGGAAGCAGGGTACTTATCTTTTTATTAAAAATGCTATATGTTTGTATATGTTTATAAATAATCAAATGTCGTTCGTTGGTAATTGTATCAGTTGAGAATGGCTGGACCGATATGGATAATTTTTTGAAATGTTCGTCATAACCCAACTTAGGTTTTTATGAAAAGAAAATTTAAACACGCCCACTTTTATCTACAAAACTACTGAACCAATTTTGAAACTAAAACTTTCAGGGAATGTACAGGGATGGTCCCTGTGGAAAAAGGGTGTATATTTTAATGAATTTTTAAAAAACGCTACGTTTGCAATAATAGCGATTGTATCGGTTTGAAAATTTACAAATTATCTAGAATCTTCTTTGGGACCTAAGAAGCCGACCACGCCTTTATTTTTAAATATGTTTATCTCCAATACCACTGAAACGATTTCCATGAAATTTGCAGCAAATGCTCAATGCTTGTGGTTGTAATGTATATTTTATGAATTTCGGTAGTAGATGGGGTACCTTCCCCACGCCTTTCTTCTAAACGCTTTATGTACATATATGCCAAACTTCGGATTATATCGGTTTCAAAATTAATTTTTGGAGACAATGGGGTTATGTCTGGGCCCCAAGTAGAGATTTGGAGCCCAAATACCGGATCACGCCCACTGTTTTAAATATGTTATATCTTGACAACTGGTGACCACGCCCATTATTTTCAATATATGTATTATTTTTTCCAAAACTACTGAATCTAATTTCATGAAATTTTCAGAATATGTTCAGGAATGTCCCTTGGTCCAAAATTCTGTATATTTGTTGATGCAAATATTCGCTATATTTGCTAAACTTATGAATGCATCGGCTTGTAAATTAATTTTCGAGACAATGGTGGTTGCGCCGCCCATCAATTTTTTATCTTCGTGTCCGAAGTCCCAACCACGGCTACTTTTTGAGTATGTTATATCTCGAATACTAACTAACCGATTTTCATGAAATTTTGTGGAATGTGCTGTGGTACATGTAGGCATGAATTTCGAAGGTGCCACGGTATCTCCTCTATTAAGAAAAACGATATATTTAGAAATTTTCTTAATTTGTGAGGTTCAACGGACCTTCAGCTATGAACAACTAAAAACATATGCCTCAATAAGCGGGAGAATTCGACTTTACCATTTTTTTAACATTTGTATGGATTTTTATGGAGAAAAATCAATGGGAGAAAAATCCGACAAAATCCGTAAGAGAAAAGAAATGTTACAGACAAAATCTGTTGATAAATTTAAAATCCTCGATGAATAACCTGTTTTGACAATGGACCCGAAGAAATGAGGTAGAAATAAGTAAAAAAGTATCAGTCGGCTTTGCCGACAGAGATATACCCTCAGCCTATGTGAATTGAAACTTTCATCTACGGGCAGATCGAATGTATTTAGGGTTTTTTTTCACAATTTGGTGGCCCTTTTTGGACATTTGAACTTTAATCCTAATCCACATTCTCCTAAAATGTTGTCCAATTTTTTTTAAACAATTTAAAAGCAAAACCGTCCCTAACCACAAAAATAACGGTCTACCAGACAATGATGCTGGCCGTACCTATGCACGATGGGGCCAATGGCAGGTTTTGAGGCAAAAAGTCATTTTTTCAAGTCAGTCATTGAAATCAAATAATAATAACGGAATTATATTCTTAACACTTTCAAACCTCCAAAACCAAAAAATTAGAATCTGGCAACGGCCACCGGCGACATGCCAAGCTGCCTAAGATGTCATAATTTTCATTCCGTTTATTTCTAACATTCAGTCGTAACTAAACAATTGAAGTATTTTGGCGCCAAAACATGGTCTGCGAAATTTAATCGAGGTGTCAAAGACAACTTCGTGACGGGAGTTAAAAAACAAGTTTATAACATTTGTGCACGCCTTAACCAAAAATGGATAAAAATTGGAGGTCAAAAAATCGTGTATTACAATTTGAAAGCTTATGGTGAGCTAGCGACACAGTATTTACGCTAGAACAAGGTAATGATACAAAGAAAAGAGGGCGCCCTAGTATGAAATATAGTGAAGGAAGAAAACTTGATTCGGAAGTCTCCTATGAACACGGCAACAATACCAAGCTCTTGATTCATGCCGCCTCTGTTTCGGTCAATTTGTCAAAAGAAAAATATTTAAACTATGTTCTCAAGGAAGTTCGGTATCAACCAACTAAAATGAGAAAACAAAGAACATTTATGAAGGATATATACAAATCTGAACCGATTTCAATATGATATCTCAATAATGTTTTCTAGACCAAATTCCGTCAGACACTTTAAATTTCATCGCAATTGGACAATATATATGGGAGCTATATCCAAATCTGAACCGATTTCCATATAATTCGGCATACGTTTTTCTAGACCTAATTCCGTCACACATTTTAAATTTCATCGAAATTGGCAGAATTTGCGTGTTTGGTGCACAAAATACCTCAAATCGGGCGAAAATATATATGGGAGCAATATCCAAATCTGAACCGATTTTAATATTATATGGAAAACATATGTATTTCTAGACCGATTCCTGTCACACGTTTCAAATTTCATCGAAATTGGACAGAATTTGCGTGTTTGTTGCACCAAATACCTCAAATCGGGCGAAAATATATATGGGAACTATATCCAAATATGAACCGATTTCAATATAACTTGGCAAACTTATTTCCAGTCCGAATTCCGCCACATATTCCAAATATCATCATAATTGGACAGAATTTTCGTGTTTGGTCCATCAATTACTCGAAATCGGGCGAACATATATGTATATGAGAGCTATATCTATATATGAACCGATATCAACCAAATTTGGCAGATTAGTTTCTAGGCCGACTGTAATTTTTTGCCTCAAAAACCTGTCATCGGCCCCATCGTGCTATGTATGGATCCGAAGCATCATGGGTGCTTGAGAACAAATCGTTCAGGAATTAATGATCGCAATATACGACAAATTTCCAAAATATCTTATGTTGTGATAGTAAAACTCAGAAGAAAAAAAAAGAAATAAGGGGTAGTTTACACTATATGTAAATGTCATATGACATGAAATTTTCCATCGTTATATATTCGCTAACATGTGCAATATTGGAGATTTTTCTTACGCCATTTACTCTGTGGGCCCACACCAGCAAAAATGTAAAAAACTACGTCTCCACATTGCCTCCGTGGCACAGTGGATGCGCCCAACGACAAAAATCAAAAAAATCATGTCGTCATTTTAAAAATTTAAAGATGCAAATCGCTTTAAAACATTCCAAATTTTTCGAAACTCAACATATTTTTTCCATTTTTCGCGGTTCTTAAGGAGAAAAAGCCGCACAAGCATGACTAATTTTGAAGAAAAAATTGTATTTAAAAATGAGAAAAAATGGTTATATTTTAAGGTAATTTATGAAAGAAAGGACTGTTTTTAATGCCTTAACTTAAGTTGAATCATTTAGTAAATTGCCTTAGCTTCATTTTTCTAGTTATGAAAATTCCTCTAAATTGCAAGGGTTGCCATATATTTTGGTTATAATATCGGTCAAAATGAAAAAAATTAATATAGATGTATGGATTTCCTTAAAGTTTAAGTTACTTTCCACAAATTTGCACAAATGGCCACTAGTACCAAATTGAATCCTAGCGCCTGTAGATTTCAAAACTGTATAGACTTTTTGCGGAAATTTGCGGTTTTGGCAGTTATGACCTAAAGTTTAACACCCTTTTTTAGTTGCTGAATTTATATGGTCATGGTAATATGGTCATGGTAACTTAGAACTGTAATGAAAACTCGCGAAAAAAATTGGGGGTATTCACTTTAACAAATAACTTATTTTATTTTTGGGACACCCTAAAGTTGGACCACGATAAAAAGTTGAGATTTTTCCTCGCATTGAGAACCAAAAATACATTATTACAAGAAATTCTGCAGACAAATGTGGTTAAATCTTATAAAGTACCAAGAAAAGGATGGCAACCCTATATGGAGGCTGTGGTCAAAAGTGGACATTTCTTTATAAGATGGTGTTCTGAAGTCTGAGATTATTATAAGAACATAGTCGCTTAGAATACTTGGTTGACATCTGCCTAAATAAATCGATATATAAATCATAGGGGAGTAAACCAAATCATGGACCAATATTGACAATTTTTAGTGGGGATGCTTACAATGTAACAATAACTCCTGGTACCGGATTACAGCAAATTTGGTTGAACAATGTCTTGGTAACAGTAAAATACTTAAATTCAAGATGATTCGTTCCATGGGAACCACGCGAAATTTTGGACCGAGGACCCCAATATTTTACATAGAGCGTTTTTAGGCCACTATGACCCATTGATAACAATTTCAGTTCGATATAGCATTTAGAAGTATTTTTGTCGCACCTTCCCTTGTAAGTGCCACCACTGTGCGTGGGTAGATATGGAATGGTTTTTTTTTTTTTTCGTGTCATATGACATTGATAGATTGTGTAAACTACCGCTAACAAAATACCGATATAAATGTCTTATTCTTTCACGCTCCTCTTTCATAACCAGCCCGATTTTTCTTGTAACTTATTTTTGAGTTAATAGAGTCAGTTGAAGAAAAGTGAAGTCTAGATATATTTCTGTTTTTCGAATTATCACTCCACATATCGACACCTCCAAATAATAGTATGCTAAGTCTAAAAAGTGAGTTTTGCCGGAGAAGCTCTCAAAGTTTGGAAATTTTTTTGAACTTCAGTACTATGCTAAGTCAATATTTGTTTATAACTTCTGTTCGGATTGACCAATCATTACCAAAATTAGACAGAATTTAAGTTAAAGAACGTTCGACACCTCCAAATAATAGTTTGCTAATTCTGAAAAGCGAGTTTTGCAGGACAAGCTCTAAAAGTTTGGAAATTTCTTTGACCTTCAGTACTATGCTAAGCAAATATTTGTTTATAACTTCTGTTCGGATTGTCCGATCATTACCAAAATTTGACAGAATTTAAGTTAAAGGACGTTAAATATAAAAATGTAAGGAACTTGAAAACATGCTAAGTCGACTTAGCATACTATTGTTTGGAGGCGTCGCACAGAGGGGATATTTGTGTTAAAATTTGATCAAAAACCCTAGAAAGCTCATTTATAGTCGGATTGATATAAAATTTTGAACAAAGCATATCTTCTACACAACGATTAATCCTATAGAAAATAATGAAAATCGGTCCAGATTTGGATGCAGCTTCCATATATATTCGCATCTGATGTGAGATAAAAATGCACCAAAATAACTGAAATTTGACACATGCAACCTGAACTAGCCTAAAAAAACATTGAGCCAATTTTCAAACAAATTGGTACAGACGTATATATAGTCCCATATGCATATATTTCATTCCAAATTTTATTTTTTGAAACTTACTTAAATTAAATTTTTCTCAATTCACATGAGAAAAGCCGTGAATGTTTCTGAATAATGCAAACATATTTGATAGGTGTTGGTTTATTCTGATAAATAAGAGTTCCGGTTATACGGCGGAACAAAATTTAGTTGCTCACACACCTTGCAATTCCATATAAAAATATTTCATATTTTAGTTGAGAAAAATTAGATTTTTTCGGAATGGCGCAAATATGCACAATTTTTTATGATTGAATCTGATATTTGAGACTCAAGCGCATAAAACATTAGAAGAAACTATGGTCGGGAAACGACGGGGAAATAGACTTTTTCACTATTGAAATTGTAGTAATCTTAAAAATTATCGTAAAAAATTTTCATAAAGAGGAGATGTATCACCATTATTAAAGAGCAAAGATGTAAAATCAATCTGAAAATTTTAAATGCTTATCTTGTTCGGAGACTGTACAAAAACAATAAATCTTGAAAAATATAAATTTTCGCGAAAATAATGTCATTTTAATGTTCACCTAATTTCTAAATTTTCGAAAATTTACTTTTTGTTTTCAGTATGGCTGAGTTCAATCGACTGCTGCATTGGATTGGTTAATCTTACAAAGTCGAGGATGGTTATAGCAAATGTAGAAAAGAGTCTTGTTGTCGTTTATCAAAATTTTTTTCATAAAAAACGATTTTCAAATTTTAAGTTTTGAGCAACTTTAGGCATATGTTTCCCCTCTGTGCGTCGATATGCAAGGGCTATTCTGGTAATATTATTCCGCTGATTATGTATGTTCCACTTTCTTATAATTTCGCTACAGAAAGTGGAGAAAAGTTGAATCAGTGGTAGTCTTGTATGAATTTCGCGTTGGTTAGTTGCCGAAAAAGCTTGTTGTGCTCATTTAATTCGATTCATATCATAATGTCATATGCCCAGTAAAATTTGAAGGAAGGGCTTCTATTCGATTACGTGATATCATGTCATCTTTTGCATTAATTCAAACGAAGTCTTGAAAGATCCGATCTTTTCATTAGCATTTGAACCAATGCAAAGGAAGTCCTGAAAGATCCGATCTTTTAATCAGCATTTGAACCAATGCAAAGGAAGTCGTGAAAGATCTTTTCATCAGCATTTGAACCCATCCCATCGATCCAACAGAGATGAATTTTGTGTTTTTATTTATACACATTTTTTAAATATATAAGATTAATTATTTACAATATAAAATCACAACCAACATTGTTGAAACTCTCGTCGTATTGATAATGTCATTGCAAAAGGTTTGTGAAATAGACATGCCAAATTATTGGTGGAAATGAAATGCCAAAGCATTGGTGAAAATGACATGTCAAAACATTAGTGTAAATGACATGCTTTGGATCCAAAAATGAATAGCATCTTTTGGGGTCCACGCTCATATAAAATTCATCGATGAAGATGCTAAAAAGATGACATTCCAGATCACTTGCACCCATGATTGAATGTCATCTTTGGCATCGAACATTTTGCTGGGCGTATAAACCACATTGTTTTCTTCCTGCACAATTTGGATGCTTTTGTTTACAAATTACCAAATCTTTGCATCCACTTATGACCCATTTAATCGCCAGCGTACAAGTGTGTTTATAAACTAAGGCGACGAACAGTCTGCCAAACTAAAATGAATTATCGTCATTTATTTTAACACTACCAGATGAACGACTTAAATCCGTGGTTTGCTGTAAACATTTTGGGGAACAAATTTACTCCCTCGCTTTTAATTCATCCGCAACAAAAAAGAATGTTGGAGTTATATGCCCAATACTGAACCATAAACAAGCAAGTGTACACTGTACATATGTATGTATTTGTAAGGTCAGTTTCACGAGCAAAATACACATACTACATATGCGTATTAGACTGTTTTTAACTCAAAGGGAAAAAATCGACGTCGGATTTTTTTATGCGACACCCACCTAAAATGTTTAGTTTTGTTAAAAATTAAGATTGCCAAAGTTTGAGCTCAATCGGAATATGTTAACACGTACCCATGAGGCCTCAAAGATTCCATGGGCCCTTTATATAGCTAAAATTAAAATTTGACCCGATTGTTTAGCCACTACAAAGAACTGGTAAACTGTTTCCATCGTTTGGACAATAAATGTGGTCTGTAGAGCGACTTCTTTCAAATTTTTATGGGGCCAAAGGCGAATTTGAATGGGACCAAAGGCGAATTTTCACAAAATCACTCTACAGACCACATTTATTGTCCAAACGATGAACAGTTTACCAGCTTTTGTAGTGGCTAAACAAGTAATCCTACGAAAAATTTTGAAAATCGGGTCAGATTTTAATTTTAGCTATATAAAGGGCCCATGGAATCTTTGAGGCCTCAGGGGTACGTGTTAACATATTCCGATTGAGCTTAAACTTGACAATCTTAATTTTTAAGAAAACTAAAAATTTTAGGAGGTTGCCGCATAAAAAATTCCGACATCGATTTTTTAAAACCACTCTAATGCATATAAGGTGGTATTGAAAAATGGGCTATATCCGTCCACATTTTGATATAGCCTCCATTAAACTCCTCCATTAAATTTTGTAGGTTTTAGCCTTATTAACACATCGAAATAGGTGACATTTGGTATTAAGTCTTCGTTGGGAGTATAAAACTTTCCACCAGAAATTTGTCGGTATCGGTCCACGTCTTCAATAGCAACCATAGAACGGTTCCACCAGATTTTCGGTATTTTGAAGGGTTTAGCCACATTATCTTACCGAATGGCTGAAATTTGCAAACCGAAGTGGATGACATTTGTTATATAGCCTTCCAAGGGGGTATAAAACATTCCAGAAGAGAATTCTCAGTATAGGGCCACATTTCCATATAGCCCCTATAGAAAGGTACCTCCCGATTTTCGGTATTTTTAAGGTTGTGATCACAATATCCAGCCGAAATAGCTGAAAATTGGAATTTAGTCTTCTTTGGGGCTTCCAAACTTGCCCCCAGAAATTTGTCAGTATATATAGTCCCCATAGAACGGTTCCTCCCGATTTTTGGTATTTTGAAGGGTTTATCTTACCGAAATGGCTGAAATTTGGAATATAGTCTTCTTTAGGGATACGAAACACTCTCCTAGAAATTTGTCGTTTTGATATAGCCCCATAAAACGGTATCGTCGTTTTTCGATATTTTCAAGGTGTAACCAACCGCATTATCCTAGAGGAATAGGTAAAATTCGGTATATTGTCTTCGTTAGGGATATACAACTTTTCTGTAGAGAATTGGTGATATGGTGGTTTTGATATAGCCCCCAGTTAGCCACATTATCTAAGCAAAATGGCTAAAATTTTGTTTTTAGTCTTCGTTGAGGGTGCAAACGTTCCCGCTGATAATTATCAATGGATGTCTCATTGGTATTAAATCTTGTATAAAGGAAAGTGATATTCTTCAGTTAAAGCATTCCAGTTCTCCTAGGAATAAACTTAGACGTGACGGAAAAGCATAGTACTTCAATACAATATTAATTTTTCTAAAAAAAAACTTTAAAATCCATTGTTTTCTGTTTTGATGAAGACACTGTTCAAGTTCAAACCCCAACCGAACTACCGCCGCAATCAAACAGACTCTCATTTAAGCAAATGTGTGGACATTATATTACCAGCGGCGGTACGATCAGAGAATATAACAAATTGATCATTAAACAGAAGGCATGCTAAGCGCTTGGGTGTGGGGGAAACCCCAAAGGCGAATAAAAAAAACAAATGTTTTTCATCAGCAAGCCAAAGTTCAGATCTGACGGTGATGGGGGTTTCTTTAAGATAGTCCTGTGTTACAGTGTTTTGTTTAATTTACTCTCTTATTGAGTAGGGCTTCCATGAAAATACCATCTGGAAGAACATGCACATGTATGTAAAGAAAATACAAGGTATTTTCATTCTTTTGATGCTGCTGTAGCCTAAAGTCCGCCTCCTCCAAGTCTAGTGAAATGAAAGAAAACAGTTTGTCTCAGCGTGGAGCAACAGCAGAAGATTAATTTGTTTTCCTAACTTGTCTTTACCGAACGAACGAACATTCACTGACTGGCCAGCGAAGACAGAGCTCTGTTATTTTCACATCATCAGTAAACAACCTGTTGTTGGGCTCATCGTTAATAATGCCTTCCTTGGATATGTTTGTTGGTTTTCTGTTTGACTTTTGTTTCTGCCGAAAATTGCCCTTTTCTTTTGTTTTTGTGATTTTTTAATCGTTTTTTATTGTTTTTTGTTTCACTTCGTTTGGCTACCTTTCAAATTGAACAACAATGATTGCGAATGCGGATGGATTGATGGCTGGACACTTCACACCAGCATCAGCCACAACCATCAACATCATCAGCATCATCGTCGTCACTGACAAAATAGTTATTTATGATTGTTCTTGTCAAAATC
Source organism: Musca autumnalis (assembly GCF_047663935.1). NCBI lineage: Eukaryota > Metazoa > Arthropoda > Insecta > Diptera > Muscidae > Musca > Musca autumnalis. Next base: position 118,889,014 of record NW_027411755.1, on the reverse strand, counting down.
AACAATAGATCATCGTCGTTTAATAACATTATCTGGTATGCGGTGGTAAATGATGATCAGCATCACCATCATTATTGTGATGATATTGGTTTGATCTGTTGTTGTTTGTTGTTGTTGTTGTCGTTAATAATGATGTTGTTCCAAAGATGAACTTTTGTTTCGAATTTCATTTGTTCACTTTAATAGCTGGACAAATGGATGCATTCAATGCATTTTATATGCCGGCGCTTCACTTTTGTTACACGCGATCTGCATCATTTTCAATTCCACGCGGATCTTTGCCGATCAAAATGTCATTATTCACCTGTGTGCGCTGCTGCTGTTGCGGTGAATACAAACAACAAATCAATCAAGTCGCAATCCGTATAAATGCAAAATATAAAATTTAGAGCGGGGAAGATCAGGTGAATTTCGGTTTTGTAATTCCATTAGATATGGAGGGGTGTGTCACAATATGTTAGGGATATTAACAGATTTCTACGCTTTAACTTAAATCTGTTAGATATAATAGTTTAGCGCGAAAAGTTTTATGTACTACGTACATACATATGTATGTGTGTAGTTTGTTCGGACCCATCAAAGGCCATTTTTGTACAAAGTCTGATCAAAATAATCGCATAATTCGTTTATGAGGATACACTCTTCTAGATATTCTTTCTCAAACACTAGAATGAATGTGGAAAAACATACGATCTCACACAGTATATAAACAGAACGTCGGAATTGTACAATGTACATATCTCCAACTATAAATATATCATTCGGCCTTTAGAAAGCTATGTGATACCGGTTGTTGGAATAACGTACGTAAATATGTTCATTCGGATATTTTATTCACTTACCTGATTCCTCTGTATGCAGATTCACAAATTCTGCAACCTGGACTAGCTGTGTCCATAAAGAACCAAGAGACAGGTGAGTGGGGTAGCTGGGCAGGGTATGTGTTGGGTATCGTGCCATCAATTCGGGCTCAATACGAACGGGCGATGCAGCCTGGGTTAAAATTGGGCTAAGACCACTCGTGTTTGCCTTGGCAGTTGGCGTTTTTATGGGTTGGTCTCCGAGTACGCGTTTCACACTGTACCTTTGTACTGCCAGTGCAAATGCATCAGTATTAATGCTATTAAAGCCCGTGCCTGTGTGGGGGAAGCTTGTCCACTAGATCGAGGCAGGGATGCTCACGGCGATAACACCCAAGCAGGTACTGTAGCGATAACATCATGTTGTGTTAATGTATCGGTAAAATCTTCGTCTCCTCATGAAGATCATCCACTGGTGTCATGAGGAAGCATTTTGTTGCAGTCTTCAAGGGGACATTCTGGTAGGTTTCAATATTTTTCCACTTCGTAGCGCTAACATTTGCATACCAGGTTGTCCTATTGCTTTATAAGAGTTCAATAAGGTTTCTTTGTAAGCAAACCAAGTGCTGCCGGCCAGCGACTTGAGGGCCATGTTTCTACTTCTGATCTTACCGCAAAAAGCTGTGGTTTGCTCGGACGACTTAAACATGCTATCGAACTTAAACATGCACCCAATATCTTGGGTTAGTTAGTGATCGGAATCAGGGCACTATCGTCTAATATGTTCGGGGGAAAACTCACTTCAGCCATCCAGGTGGGGAACTGAGGGGCAGTGGCCTAAGCGGCGAATATTTTCAAATTCCACAGTTAGAAGAACTGCACTAGGTACACTTTTAACCTATCTCCTATGTCATCGACGATAGGATCCGACTACAAGATCGTCTGAAGGGTGTGGAATTTTCGAAAGGTAGAGATTATACAGTTCCGGAGATATCATACCGCCTTGGGATTCTTTTTTTCTGTATTCCACAAACGACTAACGTCCACACATATAGTCGATTGTCCAACGTTTCAAACACGGCTGGAGGGTAGTATTACCTATATCCTCAAACAGTTTGGCATGGTTGACGGTATCGAAGGCCTTTAATAGGTCAAGAGCCACCATGACTGTATGTTATGGTTCAGTCCTCCAGTGATATGTGTGCATATGGCATGTAATGCAATTGTAGTACTATGCATTTTTCGGAATCCAAGCTGACTCTAGAATCTTTGCTACCGACAGGAGAAAATTTGGTCTGTACGATTCTGGCTGGCATCCTTGCCTAGTTCAGTAGCTGGACTACCCTGCCAACTATCCAAGCTTCTGGTACAATATGGTTGGCTAACGATAGATTGAGGACACTTGTTAAATACTCAACTCCAGGTTCATGCAGTTCTCTCTTGGGTCGCTCGGTTGAGTTTGGCAGCCCTGTCCTGCCAATATAGAAGTAAACGGAATTTTTGACGTTATTCGCCATGCCCATAGTCTTTGTCAGATTGGTCAGTAAGAGATCTTTAAGTCCCATTTCCAGGAGAGTACTATCCTCTTTCTCCTCCTTATGGAAGACCTCCCATCTTTTCACATCAAAGGTCTGGTTTTGATTGCTAAAGCATGACGAAGCGCATCGAGTTTGCAGGCCTTCCCCTTGACGTACACCACCACTTAGGCCAGGTGAGGGACTTCATTCTTCCTCACCAGCATGACTTTTCCACCTTCCGGTGGACTTACGATACTGCTGACTATCTCCCCGAGAGCGGTAGAGTGTAAAGTGACAAAATGTTCACGTACATAAACCTGTTATAGACACATTTTATTACACGCTTCTATATATCAACTCCATAACACAACCCACGCTAATACACATGGATTTAGTTCACTTTATTGCAACTTCAACGGAAATAATTCTCATTCACCTCATATCGTCTGAGTGTCAAGTATTACACTTTGTTTTTGAGTATTACAACAATACGGCTTGTTACTACAGGAGGCTTGCTCTCAGCCAAGGTAATCCTGGATGATAAATTGTGTTGACAAATTTTGGAAGAACTACCCATTGTGGCGGTCCTATACTGTTCCACATAGAAACTTCGGCTTTCTATCCCATACAGAGACTTTGGTCCAACACAGATACTTCGGCTTTCTGCAAATTTGTTTTGTCGACGGATAGGATAAGTTCAGTCGCGTTCAGGGTCTCCATAATGACCCACTAAATCTTGCGGAATGAAAATACTAGTTTTTAATATAAACAAACGGGAGCTCGATGTATTCGGTGTTCGGCTGTAGAGGATTGGGCATACGATAGGTTCGGCTGTAGATGTTCGGGAACACGATGTATTCGGTTTTGGCTAAATACGGAAAAGCTGACGCCGCGAAAGTCTTTAGAACTGCTGGCCCGAAGGCCCAGTGGAACAGTTGAACCGAAAGACCAGTGAAATAGCTGACCCGAAAGTCAAGTTGTTACTATCGGTCAACGCTATTCTAGGTTGTGGTCCAAGAGTTTGTCATTGACCATTTTCTCAATAGTTTTCTCGTGGGCTTTATGTAGCCAATAAATCAGATTACATAAACCTGTAGAGCACCGTGTAATACATCCGTCCTACATGTCCAACACCTTTACAACTGCCCTGCAAAACCTACTTACCTTGCTCCATTAGCTTTGTGGTTACAACCCATCGAAGGAGCCAAATTTCTAGACCTATGTATCTGTTGGTTGGGTCAAGATGAAAATCTCCCTGAGCTTCCCTGTCTCCTAATATCTTTTTTATATCCTCCACCATAATATGGAGGGTATAATTAAATTTGTCATGGTATTGCAAATGGGCTATATCGGTCCACGTTTTGATATAGCCGGTACCTCCCGATTTTCGGTATTTTCAAGGTTTCAGACGCAATATCCCACCGAAATGGCTAAAATTTGGCATTTAGTCTTGTAGCTCCCATATAACGGTACCTCCCCATTTTCGTTATTTTCAAGGTTTTAGCCCCAACATCCCACCGAAATGTCTGAGATTTGAGAGTCTTCGTTGGGAAAATAAACCGTTCCACCTGAAATTTGTCGGTATAGGTTCATGTCTTTATATAGCCCCCATAGAACAGTACCTTCCGATTTTCAGTATTTTGAAGGTTGTGGTCTCAATATATCTCCAAAATTACTGAAATTTGGTATTTAGCCTTCGTAGGCGGTATTAAACTATTAAACTCAAAATTTTCGGTATAGGTCCATGGCTGAAACTTGGTATAAAGTCCTCGTTGTGGGTAATAAAACTTTCCACCTGAAATTTTTCAGTGTAGGTCCACGTCTTCATATAGCCCCTATAGAACGGTATTTCCGGTATTATGTGGCCTCAGTATCTCAACGAAATGGCTGAAATTTGCTGAATAAATATAATCAGCTGGAGAATTTCTTCCTTAATATTTAATTAATTAATTTTTGTTATCAAAGATGTCGATTACTCTGACTAACAGTTTTTGCTCGTCTTTTATTACATTTCAGGTGTAGTCAACCTGGACGATTATATCCTTTCCAAAAAAACACACACAACCAAATTAAAATTCTCGTAAAAAAAAACAATAAAACATAATTATGTTCATACTTGTCCGAATATGAACGGTGATAGTGATCTTTCTACGAATATCTCAGGGTATCATCTCTTTGTGACAGCCACGAATGACAATGAACACCATGAAATAATCCTCCCCTTTTTTCAATGAACCCACAATACAGCGCCACAAACACAAACCAAATGAGAAGAAGAAGAAAAACAAAACACAATGTCTGCCAAGAAAATGATCACTTCCTTTTTAATTAATCTTCTCGCCTTTCTGATCTTCGCTCTCTGTGGCGCAACGTCATATGGACAATGGATGACTTCAAAGCATATCCTTTTTTCACGCTGATATTAGATTTGAATAATGCCAATGCGGGAATAAAACAAAAGCCACTCAAAACTATTGCCTTGAAGTATTGAAAGAGAGACAGAGAGGGACTAGTTTTTGATTAATTATATAATTTCATGCAACAACTGTTTGGGGGCCAAACAAACAAAAGGCTCGAACAGAGAGAATGTACGTTAAAACAATGTGCATGATTAAATTGGTATCAAAACCATTACAATAGCCAACAAAAGTCACAAAGTAGAACAACAACAAAAAAGGAAAGAACAGTTCAAAGGAAATAAACATTAATCACTCCATCACATGACAATTTATTAGGGCTTAGCACCTATTCAGGGATGTCCCAAAACCACTTAAACTGTAGCATACCAGCTAGCCTCCTGTTAATAACCTTGAACGCAAAGGTTCAAAGTTTGGCGTTAATTTGCCAAAAAGTGGCAAAAACATGTATCCTGAAAGCCACCAAAGAGGGCAACACAATACTACTGTTTGACCATGGCAACTCCACATGAGTGAGACGACAACTGACCTTGACCAGCCAATCGCAATATCATACTACCCACAGATTTTGCATGGGCATTCTACTGCTTGGTCAATTGAACGCCAATGCAGTGCAGGGTCGCAATATCTTTTTAAGTTTTTAATAGAAAGTTCCGAAATACGACACGGCCTTGGTCTGATATCCCGCCTAGCCTAAGAAACCAACAGGATTTCTTTCTTTTTTGCAAAACCATTAAAATCCTGGCAGGAATTAAAACTAAAAATCTCTAACTGTTTAGCAATTTGCACTAACAGGTGACCTTCAGCATATAAAACAAACGCACATCACAACAAATAGACACAAACAGACACACAGCAGATGATTGTAGAATTGTCATCACTTGATATAGTGAGTATTTGTTGTAAAATTGTCCTGTGTTTAGCCGTGTTATCACTGTTGTTGTCGGCGACTAAGTGAAATTTTCATATTTTCCCAGCAAACCAAATGTCGGATGTCCGACATGTCTGAACAATTTCGGAAGCAACGTCGTTCAGTTTTCGTTCCGATTTCTAAACGATTTTTCGGAGCGGAAATAGTTCAGATTTTGTACCGATTTCGTTCCGATTTCGGAACGAATTTCGGAAAGAAATTTCCTTTCCGAATTTCCCAAGGATTTTCTTCAGATTTCGTTACGAAATCGGATCGAAATCGATACGATGTCGCTCCGACATTTCGTTCCGAAATTATGTCAACCACTTCATACAACTTTCGTTAAGATATCGTTACGATTTCGGATCAGTCATCGGACGTATCGTCCGAATTTTGTTCCGATTTCGTTACGATGTCGGTACGAATGGTTTGCTGGGTTGTTATGTCTCAATTATCATTCTGTTTGTGTGTGTCCTTGACTTTTATTATTGATTTGCAATAATTTAATCTTTACAGTCTGCGCACATTGCAATGCTTTCTCTGTCTCGCTCTATTTTTTGGTGATTCTTTTTGGTGTACAAACCTTTAACATTTGAAGGGTTATCTTTTGTGTTGTGTTTGGTGGTTTGGCTGCAAGCAAAACATGAATCAAAACAACAACAAAAAAACACTGATGTCAAAAATAACTTTAGTAGCTGATATGTAATAAGACATTAGCCCTTTGCGGAAAATACAGTCCTCTGTAGCTAAAAAGGTATTAGCCTCTTCAATGACAATATTGTGATGAACTTCGCCATTTTCAATGAGGACTTGCAAAGGGTCTTAATTGTCATTGACATGGCGAAGACCTGCAGTTGGTCCCACACGATCCGGGAACAGAATTAAAACTGGACTGAAGCGCAGGAGGTATCTGAACTGAAATGAACTTACATAGGCATAGTTGGTTACCGTAGGATTTTTAAAACTTTTGGGTCATGTCAGAGGTGGACCTGCCATGAATACATTGCCCAAGAAAACATTCCTCCATGGTAATCTTAAAACAATTTTCGAACATGTCTTTAACTCAGGGACGAGCTTCTTTGCTTAGATCGTATAGTGAGGGCGCCCACTGAGTTGTTTTTGTATTTGCTTCTCTCTCTCACGTACAGTGTAATTGAATGAAAACAAACAAAAACATAATGTGGTTGTTGCTTTTTTCACTCATACGTTCATACATGTCTTCGCTTTGGTTGTATTTCTGTGGTCGTCGCTGCTTTAACTGCACCTGGACCAATATTAAAGAAGTTATGAGTATTTCTTTGCAGATAGTTTTTACAGAATTCGACGCGATATCTCTGCAACCGTTCGTCAAAAAGTCTTAAAATATAATGAAATGTTTTGCTGGCGAGCAGCATAAATACAGCAAACAATAAAGGAAATCAAAAACCACTTATTTAAAAAGTGTCCGATTTCACTCGGAAATCTCCGTATATAATTGAACACAAGCCTATGTAACATTACATAGGATCATCAACCACACAATGAAGTTAAATAATGTCGTTATGATTGGAGAAGTTGACGTTGTTGTGACAGAAGTTGTAAAAGTCTTGCATAACTTTGATAGCATGTTCACATCATTGGTTGTTCGGGCAATGTTGACTGAAAATTATTTTTTTTTTCTAATGAGTCTTCAAGAATTTGAGAGCTGTTGGGTAGTCGTTTAAAGCTGCAGATAGGTATTGAAAATCTTCAGCGAGGTGCTATTGAAGCAATGATCAGCCCATCAGCAAGAAATGAGTGAATAGATTTTACGCAACCTTTTCGTGGTGTCAGGCGTCAGAATAGCAAGAATGTCACGAGAGTTTTAGCGCGCATTAACGATGTCTGAGATCTTCTCAAACTTTACAGAAGGAATCTGACTTCTCTCAATGAAGAGAAGGAAGAGAAACTCCATGCCGTCTCTGCAGCCGCCTGTTTTCTTAATCTCACCCTTCATTGGTGAAGGCTGCCTTCAATTGAGCATAATTGCTCAACAAATCCTGCACAAAGAGGTACTCCAAGTCTGGTGATTTAGTCATTCCATGGACTTCATCGCGAAGAACGCGATCCAGCACATGGTACTGGCAACTGATGATGGATATGGGGTGATCTTTTTCTTTGAACGACGCCTGTATTTTTGCTTGTATTCATCACAATTGACCAACACAGGTTGAACATATCTAACGCACTCTGGAGTCCTTCTGCGATTGTTTAATCAATCCCATCCTTCGTTTTGAGCGCATCCAAATGAATTTCTTTTGATTCCTTTTTGTGGGACACTTTCTGATACACAAAATTCTCAAGGTACATAACTTTGTGGATTCCAATGTTATGCTCCATAGGACTTAAAGCTGTTGTAAATATTTCCCAATCATAAATGTGATTTCTGTAATATGGTTTGATGTAAACCCTCTTAGAATTTGGAAGAAATTGTACAAGTTTGTACACGTTTTGGGTGCCACCTTGGTGCAATGGTATGCACACCCGCGTTGCACGTAGAAGGTCGTGGGTTCGATTCCCAGGCCAGGCAACACCAAATTTTCAACGGTGGCAAAATACCCCTCGTTTACTGTGTATTTCAGCCATATAAAACTTCTCTACAAAGTGGTGTCTTAAGACACCCCGTTCGGAATCGGGAATCGGAATGCGATAAACAGTAGGCCCCATATTATTGAGCTAATATGAATCGGGGTGCACTCATTGATATGAGAGAAGTCTGGGATGTTTGTGGAACAATTATATATTACAAGTTTTGGAAGAAATTGTACAAAGTTTGGGCCAAATCAAATACCCAATTAGTATGTTATCATGCTCATTAGTCATTTTAGGACTTTTGGTCCATAATCTCAAGAAACAACATACTGCGAAAAAACGATCAAAGACATGTCTTGAATCGTTACTATCGCGAAAAAAAAAGAAAATTTGTGGGGGATGTACCTGAAGGAGTGATATTGTCCATATTCGAATATAATCTATGTCTGAAAGAAATATTGCGATGTGCAAAGTTTGGACTAAAACGGTTACTCCCTTCGAGAATTGAGCAGCCCAGTGCACACATCGATTAACTCCACTTTTTGAAAAATCTTAACTTTAAGTGACAAAGCCCTTGATATAACTTTTAATATTTAAAATAACTTTCCTGAATAATAAAGTTTAGCACAGTTTAACGGAAAATATATAATGGCAAATATACAGGTATGCAATGGCAAACATACATTTCATCATCGGTTTTCTCAACTTTTCGTTTTCTGGAGTTAATCGATGTGTGCACAGACCGGCTCAATTATCAAAATTGGACTATCGAAATGTTGTGGGGGAGGTACCCGAAGGAGTGGTCCACTAAAGTCCATATTAGAACCTGATCTATCTCTCGTTCAAATACTACGATGCGCAAAGAAGGGACCAAATCGGTTACTGAATTCGAGAGTTATAGTCTAAAACCATTATTTTCGTTGGCCTAAAGGCTGAGAGTATAAAAATGAATGGTCGAAAGCTGACTTTATCATTGACGATCCCACTTTTTATGGATTCTGACACATCAGGTTTGGTGATAATACAACTTTGATTGGGACGGAAACAGGTTGAGACAACATAGACTCGTTGTGGAGGACTTCGGTGCCTGGACAAAACTCCCACGGATATATCGTCACCTGAAATGCCTCAGTGCATTGTCTCAATTTGAACTTCTATATCTCACAAACGGTTAAACCTACGAAAATATCATAAAGGTCAATATTGTGGAGAATTTTCACAGCTACAAAATTTTCTTTAGGGCTATTTACAGAGGACTAGCGGTTTCCAAGCAAAATCGTGAAAACCTAAAGAACCCCCAAAAATGTGAATTTAAATCGCGATTTATTTAAAAATCCCTCCGGCTATTTTTTTTGTTTCTTGATATTTCTCATCTATGAGCATTGTAGTTTCAGAATCTGCAAAAACTTCCCAGGTGTAAGCACCTTCCATTTAAATTTGGCGAAGGCACACCGTGTAGCATTTAAAAAAAAAATCAAAGTGGTTTGTGCGGAAACTTTTTTTAATAAAATAAAATGAATGTTATTTTAGGCATTCATAGGCAAAAGTTCATTCATTCTCAAAAAGTCATAGTAGTAGTTATTCTGCACTTATTTCTTTTAAATTTTAAATCAATTATAAAGTGTATTCTGAAATGAAAAATGTATATATGAAATGAAAGTTATTTTTAATTTTCTTATACATTAAAATTAAAAATTGTACTTAAAAAATCACATTAATTTTAAAAAAGGACATAACTCCCTTTAACGGTATATCCGCTAACAGGTCCACTTCTCGAAATCAACTTATCGCCAAATTTTGATTTCAATAAGTCGATGGTTGCGTTCGCCGTATGGCACGTAGCGCCATCCTGTTGAAACCACATCTCCTCCGGATCAATGTCATCCATATTTTCAAACAAAAAATCATTGATCATGGTGCGGTAACGATCTCCATTGACCGTAACGCGAGCTCCGGCCTCATTTTTGAAGAAATAAGGTTCGATTATGCCACCAGCGTGAAAACCGCACCATACGGTGCATTTTTCTGGATGTAATGGAGTCTGTAGGGTCTCTTGTGGATTGGTCTCACTCCATATGCGGCAATTTTGCTTATTAACAAACCCAAAGCCAAAATGCGCCTCATCGCTGAACACAATTTTGCGATAAAACAACGGGTCATTTGCCATTTGTCATTTGCGAATCGACGACTGATTTTCAAAGTAAATTTGGATAATTTCGTAGCGTTGTTCAAGCGTGAGTCTATTCACGATGATTTGTCAGAGTATACTGAAACAAATAAAAAAAAGTTTCATCAAAATTTAATTTTTTGTGCTATTTTTTACAATTTAAAGTTCTATCTAGCTTAAAAAACACCCTTTATATGTACGTTAAAAGGTAGCAAGTGGCGATAGCGTTAGCAATGCCAATGGCGTTTGATTTTACATCATCCTAATCTGAAAAGTATGCAAAGTTTAAAAAGTTAAAAATTAGTTACTAGATTTGAACTAAATAGACAACAAGGCAAGTGAAATATAAAAATAATAAGTATAACACTGTAAAAAAAAACAAGTAGGAAAAGCGCTAAGTTCGGTCGGGCCGAACTCTTTATACCCTCCAACACATTTTTCAGCCATTTCGGTGGATTAATGTGGCCACAACCTTTAAAATACCGAAAATCGGAAGGTGCTGTTCTATGGGGCCTATATGATGGCGTGGACCTATACCTACGAATTTCTGGTGGAAAGTTTTATACCCCAAACGAAGACTAAATAACAAATTTCAGCCATCTCGGTGTGATAATGAGGACAAAACCTTCAAAATACCGAAAATCGGGAGATATCGTCCTATGGGGGCTATATCAAAACGTGGACCTATATAAACATTTTATGGTAGAAATGTTTCTTAACCTCTGGAAATGCAAAATACAAAGTTACAACCGATTCTGTTGTCAAATGGGACTAATACATTCAAAATATATTAAAATGACGCGTACTTTATATGGGGCGTTATGTAGGAATGTTTTTTGGCCTCTGGAGACACAAAATACCAAATTACAACCAATTCGGTGGTAAAATGGGACAAATATCTTAATTCCTTAAAACGACGACGCGTCACGCGTCATTTTGTATGGGGGCTATACGAAAGCGTGGACCTACATAGCCCGCTTTCAATACTAAAATAGATTTTCCCAAAATTTCATCCACCTACGTCAGTCCGTTTGGACGTTAGAGTGATTCCACAGACGGATGTAGAATTGCACGCTGATCATGAATATATATAGTTTGTGGGGTCTACAATGACTATTTCGAGTAGTTACAAACCTAGTGACAAACTTAATATACCCCCATCCTATGGTGGAGGGTATAATAACAGGAAAAAGACCCTCCGTTAGCATATTATCTAGCAGAATAGTGTCAACAATAACATTTTAATAACCCGGCATTATAGCTCAAGCCCACCGTCCTAAAAATAATTAAAATAAATTTTATTGTCAATAAATGCCACTAGCTATGATTTTTTGAGTCTGTGGATAATTTGACAAACATGTATTGAGAAAGTTTCAAATCTTGTCAACTTATAGCGACAAGCCTTCTCGACGTTCAGGAAAGTTCCGCCAAGTTTCTGAGAGGTGTATGATGCCAATATCCGATTTTTTAGAAAAAATATTTGAATTCATCAAATTTGTTCACTGAGCTTCGGAATTTATGTGGCATGTCTTTCAATCCTCTTTTTGCTTGGCCAATATTCTTAACAAATTTCTTAACATTACGTTCAGTTCATAAATGAATGTAAGTTTTAATAAAATATGCAGTGCTTTTGAATGGAGATGGACAGAACACAAATTTAACATTAAGAAAAGTAGCTGAGTTATTCAGCACCTCAACTCTGTCCCAAAACTCGAAACTCATTACACTTCTTCTAATGGAAAATACAAATTGATTCGTTGTTATAAGGCAATTCATATAGACATGACCACAAAAAGTGTATGCAGCTCGGATTAGAAATTTCTTCTTGAAATAAATATCTTCTTGCAGTAATTAATAACACTGTGACACAAATTGGAACTCAAGGTCTGTGCGGTGGAAAATTCCTTTTGGAGATGAAAGCCCTTAGTGAGTGTATTAAAAACCCAAAAGGAAATTTTCCCCATAGGTCAAGTTTCTGAGATATCGCGCGATGAATTTTTTGAATTTTCACCTATGATGCTTGAGAAAATAGCTTTATATCTCTGTTTGCCGTTATTGTAGCTTCTTTTTGAGATTACATGTCTTCAGTCAAATCGAATGGCGAATCTTTTTGTAGAACATTTCATTCTTCTAACTCAATTCCTTTCATGTCCTTTTCGTCCTTTCTTTCTTGAACCGTAGTAAAAGTACCACAAGATGAGATTTTACAGCATCCAAATATTCCACAAAAATATTGCTCAGAGAATTTAAGGTACGGTTCTCATTGACAACTAATCGATATTGTCACGTTTTTATTGTCCTTTTTGACATTTACCCGGTTTTTGTTCAGAAAAAAACCTATGTTTTGTTTTTCTGTATATTCGTTATTTGTTATGTATCGGTAGGTAGACATACCCATTGGTTATCGCTTATATTGACATCTGGGATGTATCTGAAATATTTGCCATATATAGCTCCCGATATGCTGAACATCTATCTATCTAATATTTTGAACCGGATATAGCGATATAAAACCCGGATTTTGTACCGATTTTAAGTAACCGATTAAGCTTATATGTATACCATTAGAAAGCTAATAAGATTGCCAATCAGGGAAAATAAATTCTCTGAGAGCATCGTACCTGAGTTCGGTGCTAAAACAAAAAACCCGTATTCTTGAACCGTTTTTAAGGAAAAATATCACTGCGCGTAAATGTGAAGATCAAAGCTTGGTGGGTGAAATATTCTTTTTGCCGATGAAAGTCGATGAAGTTAATATTATGAACCCGGAAGGACAGCTATGCCGTAGGTCAAACTTCTGAGCTATATATGGCAAATATTTCAGATACATCCCAGATGTCAATATAAGCGATAACCAATGGGTATGTCTACCTACCAATACATAACAAATAACGAATATACAGAAAAACAAAGCATAGGTTTTTTTCTGAACAAAAACCGGGTAAATGTCAAAAAGTACAATAAAAACGTGACAATATCGATTAGTTGTCAATGAGAACTGTACCTAAAATTCTCTGAGCAATATTTTTGTGGAATATTTGGATGCTGTAAAATCTGAACTTGTGGTACTTTTACTACGGTTCAAGAAAGAAAGGACGAAAAGGACATGAAAGGAATTGAGTTAGAAGAATGAAATGTTCTACAAAAAGATTCGCCATTCGATTTGACTGAAGACATGAAATCTCAAAAAGAAGCTACAATAACGGCAAACAGAGATATAAAGCTATTTTCTCAAGCATCATAGGTGAAAATTCAAAAAATTCATCGCGCGATATCTCAGAAACTTGACCTATGGGGAAAATTTCCTTTTGGGTTCTTAATACACTCACTAAGGGCTTTCATCTCCAAAAGGAATTTTCCACCGCACAGAAACCTTGTTGCACAGTGTAATTAGATATGACCTTATACGTACTAAAATAAAATATTGTTCAACCAAATTTTTTTGTAATAGTAAAAGAGTGAAAAGGACACTTTAGTTCGATGATACCCTTCAACATTTTCACTCAGATGTTCTTAAAGTGTGGTCTAGTGACTGCTACACTTACCCCAATAAACTGCAAAATAAGGTATAAAATATCATTATACATACTAGGGTGGTGTGGGTCAGTTTGACCACTTTTTTATGTGAGCATTGGATTATTTTAATACGCCCACGGTTGGATGAGTTTCAAATACGCCAAATATTAAAATGAACAATTGCATAAATTATGAATATGATTTATTAACCAGTCCGTTAAACTTTAATCTAGTCAAAATCTACTTGCGTGCATTCATTCATTAATTCATTGTATGCGAATGGTCGAATAGCGAAGGACATTAACAAAACTGCTAATTGGCATAATAATGGAAATATTTTTTGGTTAAAATAAAGCAAAGAAAAATTGCCAGTCCTAAAGAAAAACACGATAATAAAATGCTATGATGAGATGATGATGACAAAACAAAAAAAAAAAAAAACGTTTATACAACTTGCAGCACATGTAAAGTGTAAAACAACAACAATAACACGACACATTACAAAACTAACAATTCACGCCCTCTAGAAATCATTTGCATAAACTACCCATAAGACGAACCATTGGCGTGCAAGTGGGAGCGAGAGAGCTTGAGATGGCTGACTGGCTGGTTGGTTGTTTGTGCGATTGGTGAATGGTGTAAAGAAGAAACAACAACACAACTTGTTTTCTTCGGACATGGTGGTAAGGCATTTGTTGTTGTTTGCCTCGTCAATGCTGCTGTAATTGTACCTGCAAAACAGAATGGCCCTCATCATTGTTGTTGGTGCCTCCCATGTAATGTGTTATTGTTGTAGCTACTCTGCCAGCATTCTTGTACAGCGTATAGCCAAGTTGTTGTTGCCTCTGTTACTGCGCTGTCTTCACAGAAAAGCAACGATCCTCTACCGAGATCAGCGAATACATCAGTTAGGTTTACAACACGAAACAAGCAACATCACAAACCAACCAAAAAATCATTTCAAAGTATAATCAAAGAAACAAGATTTTACTTAAAGAAAACTGAAGCAAGAGAGAAAAAAGAAAATATTTAAACAAAATTTTAAAATAAAAATTAAACAAAATATTGCAAATTGAAAAGTAAATTTTAATTAACAAGAATTGTGCATAAGATTATTGGATTACAAAGAAAGAAAAAAGTGAAAACACCCCTTTTACTACAACAACTTAATTGGATTTAACAAACTAAGAAAATGACCGTTACTGCTTTTGCCGCCGCCATGCACCGACCTTTCTTTAATGGATATCCAACAATGCAAGGTAAGTTGAAATCGCATTTAGCCAAGTTTCAAACCAAATATCCACCTCACTCCCTCTCTTTTGAAAGAGAATCGATATTCTCTTGGAAATCCTTGATATCTAAGAGCAAAAAGTCAACATTTTCTTTGAGAGCAACTGTCATAAAACCGTTGAGTGAATGGCTTTGCAAAAGTAAAATGTTACAGACATCTCACACCCCGACGGGAAGCACGCGAATGTGCTAAACGTTTCCTATGTGCAACCATGGCTTACCTGGCCATGTCCGACCGTTGTCTGTCCGTTGACACAGCATGATTGCGAAATTTCTAAGGAAATGACACGCGCATATGAAAAACATTTTCCATTTTTCCAAAAATTCATTTTTCCATTTCTTTTATTTCCAGATATGAATGCCGGCCAAGGTCGTGTAAATCAATTGGGAGGTGTTTTCATCAACGGTCGTCCTTTGCCCAACAGCATTCGCTTGAAGATTGTCGAAATGGCTGCTGAGGGCATCCGTCCCTGTGTTATTTCGCGCCAACTACGTGTTTCTCATGGTTGCGTTTCAAAGATCTTGAATCGCTATCAGGAAACTGGATCCATTCGTCCCGGTGTCATTGGTGGCTCCAAGCCACGCATTACCACTCCAGAAATTGAAAGCCGCATTGAAGAATACAAACGTGCCAATCCCGGTATTTTCTCATGGGAAATTCGTGACAAACTTATTCGCGATGGTATTTGCGATCGCACCACCGCCCCCTCGGTCTCGGCCATATCACGTTTGGTGCGTGGCCGTGATGCTCCCTCGGAAAGTTCAGATGACCAACAACAACCCAAGAGTTCTGGTTCAGATGCTGCCACCAATTCCCATGAAGATGTTTCCGATTGTGAAAGTGAACCTGGCATTGCCTTGAAACGCAAACAACGTCGCAGCCGTACCACATTTTCCGCCATGCAATTGGAAGAACTCGAAAAGGCTTTTGAGCGCACCCAATACCCTGATATCTATACACGTGAGGAATTGGCTCAACGAACCAACCTCTCGGAAGCTCGCATTCAAGTGTGGTTCAGCAATCGTCGTGCCCGCTTGCGCAAGCAAAACACCTCGGGCGGTAACAGTGTTGCCACGGGTCAAGTGCCATTAATGGCTGGTATGGGTTCTTCATATCCCACCATGTCTCACCATGTTCCATATGCTGCCATGATGCCTTCTGAAGCTTCTGTTGCTGCTGCCGCCTATCAGCAGCAAATGTATGATTTCTATGCTGGCCACCCCTCAACCGCTGCTGTTGCTGCTGCCGCCTCAGCTCCAGTCGTTAATACCAATGCTTCGGCTTCCATGACTCCACCCCATCACCAACTATACAATAGTGTGGCCAATAATGGCGCCCAATATGCTGCTGCTTCTTCAGCTGCCGCCGCCACCACTACCAACATGAACATGAATGCCGCCGCCTATGTTTCACCACAACATGCCAGCTATGCCACTGAGAATGAAACTACTGCTCCAATTGCTCCACGTAACGATAGCCCCAGCGAGTCCATTAATTCAGCCTATGGTTCCTCCAATCTTCAATTGCCACCCACTCCCAATAGTTTGTCTGCTGTTATGGGTGCTGGTCCTCATTCCGTTAATGGCAACAGCCATGAAGATTTGCAAGCCGCCTTAAAATCTGAAACATCCAATAATGTGGCTCAACAACAACAACAACATCACCATCACTACAGTCAATGGACCCATTCACAAAATACATCGGCTGCTTCTGCTGCTGTAAGACCCTCAGCTCCATTGTCACCAGAGGATTCTTTAAATTCATCAGGTCTCGAATCGAATGTTCAGTTGAACACTTCTACAGCAGCAAGCTCTGCTCATCACATGTATTCTCATGCCGCATCTCAATACTCTTCATATTCACATCATAATGCTCATCATTCTCAATATCCTCATCAGTATGCCAGTCAACAATTGCCATTTGCTCCCCATGGCAGCACTGCAGGAGCTGGTGCCGCTGCCTCGGGCCACTTCATGCAACAGAACTTCCCTGGTTTCTCTTCACCATCAAAAATGAATTATGCCGGAGTTCCTCAACACTTCTATCCTACCTGGTATTGAAAAGTCTGTAAGTTCAGCAGTACAGCATGAAGTGCAAGCTGGGCTTACACTTTACACGTGGCGATACCAAAGATATAGGGAGGATATTTGTCTATTTTTGTATAAATATTTTTTTATTTTTTATTATTTTTTTTTCTAATTTGATTTATGAGGCTTTTATCAATAGTTTTCCCTTAATTGTAAATAGATTTTTTAGTCATAGTTATATGTTTTTTTATATTTAAGCTTTAATTTTAAGTTTTATTTTTATTCTCAAAATAAATAATTCCATTGAAAAATTAAATTTTTATGCAAGTTTTACTTTTTTTCAAAGGGCAAAATGTGTTATGGGAAAGGTTTAAAGAAAAGTATATATTTATAAACACGTAAAAATTTTACCAATTTTTAACGGTAAACAGAAAAAGAGTTGCAGAATTCCACTACTGATGACTAAAGGAATTTTCATAAAAATTTCATCGAATATTTCAAATCTACGACCTATAGAAAATTAATACGGTATTTACCGTTAACACTGGATGGACGAACTCAGGATGTCCTAGCTAATACAAACTTCCCCAACTACATGGACGTACCAGAGCACCAAAGAGCTCCAACTGTAGCAACCAGACCACCGGAGATCTGAGTGTTATAGAAGGATTCTTACATACGAACCACGTGTTGTCATGACCATTTGATATTTCCATTTGAAAGTTTTGAAAGCCTAAACGTACTGGGTACGGTTTAACGTACGACCACTTGGATTGAAAAAATTAATTTGCAAAAAAATGGAATTTACTTGTGAACATGTTCGTGCGATCATTTTTCACAATCCAATGACTTCATTTTATTCCCGCACATCAAGAAAAAAAGGCGTGGTCACAATTTTCGTCCCCAGAAGATGCGTTCAAAAACCATGTTTTGGTGGTGTCTCAATCGGAGTGGAAAAAGTGCTTCGACATTATTTTTGAGAGCTTGCAAAAGTGTATAAGTCATGCTGGAGAATACTTTACAATAACACTGAAAACCCCGATTCATATTGGCTCTATGACATGAACGGCATGTCTTACGACACCACTTGTAGGGAAGTTTTTCATGGTTGAAATACTCAGGAAATGTAGGCCAGCATTACACTGAGGGGAGTTGCCACCGCCGAAAATTTTGATGTTCTGGCCAGGGATTGAACCGTAAACCTTCTGAGTACAAATACTCTTTCTCTCTTCCTGATACAAATACTCTTTCTCTCTTCTTAGTACTTATACTCTTCAATATCTACTTTCAAACTCTGTAATATTTTCTCTCTATACATAGTGCATATTTTCCATAAGTTCTTTTCAGCATACAATGGGCGACCATAAGGTCTACGAGGTCTTTAACTTAACCTAACACATATTGGTCCATAACTCTTTCGAATTTTGCTCTTAAACACAACAAGTTCTACCTCATCTGCTTTCCCAAGTACCCATGTTTCGGATCTATACATAAGCACGGGTAGTATGAGCATCTGGTAGAGTTTTTTGTTTTGTTTGACAAGAGGTGTTGTATATTTTAAAGAGTTTACTTAGACCAAAATAGCATCTGTTGGCCAATATAATTCTTCTGGTGTAAAATTTTCGGACTTCATTCTGTCTCCTGAATATTTAAAATTTTTATGCTCACTTTTTTCTACTTTTTCGTTTTTTTTTTTTCTGAAAATACTCTTCTCCCGATGTTTTTCATTGACGTTTCGTGTTGCTTTTGGCTGAAGGTTTGCTCTGTATCCCGAGTTCATTTCTTTATTAGTCTTACGACTCTCCTGATCGTACCATGGATTTTTATACAGCACAAAAGTTAAATTTTTCGCAAAAATATGCGCACGATAACTGTCGAAGGGACTAACCGATCTGGCCCATACTTTGCATATCGTTATATTTCTACCAGACTTAGATGAGGTTCCATAAGCGGTCCACAAAATTTCGGAAAATTTCAGATTAGAACCTGCTCTCGAATCGCTTTGATTTTTGTTGTAACAACTTGTGTTCACTGCCCCCCATACGACGGTACAAGTTTTGTTAGGGGCGTGTCCATACTTCCAGAAAAAATAGCCTCAAAGGTGCAAAAAACCCCTATGATACCGTGTGTAGTGGTTGGAGCGCAAAATAACTCTCGAACGGATCTGCCGATTTGGTCGAAATTTTGGCCTTCCTAATATTTTATTTAAACTTAGTTTAAGTTCTTTCAGGTATCTACCCCACAACAGTTCAAAAATTTTCGGACAAATTGTGCGCACGATAACTCTTGAAGGGAGTGACCGATTTGGTCCATACTTTACACATCATAATATACATATCTACCAGAAATAGATCAGGTTCGAATATGGACTATATTTGTCCACTTCTTCGGGTACCACCCACACTAAATTTCGGATAAGTACACTTTAATACCTGCTCTCGAATCACTTTGATTTTTGTTGAAGCAACTTGCATTCGCTGCCTTAATTACAACGGTAAACGTTTTTTCAGGGCCAAGTCTAACAAGCACACGTCTTAAAGTTGCGTCAAAAGTGCGACCTAACACAGGACACAAGATAAGCCCACACTCTTCTGCCTATGTGAATTGAAACTTTCATCCAAGGACAGATAGAATGTATTTAGGATCTTTCAGAATTTTGTGGCCCTTTTTGGCCGTTTGGACATTTGAACTTGAAGTTCAAAAGTGTTGCGGAGGAGGTACTTAAAGGAATGGACCAACATAATGGACTATTATGGAAGTAGATCTTATTTTAAGAGTCATATCTTTTCGATAGATATAGCGCCCACAAGTCATTTCAGTGGGCCATCGTATAACTTTTAGACCAGTATGCTGTTACAAGGTAATGGTACCAATCCATGTTCGATCCTAGAATCGACCGGACATCTACCATACTGAAAGAGAGTATTTTATGTATCTCAAACTGATCGAGCTGGTTTCAATCTAGGGATATCCATAGGGCGTTGTGTTTGTCGAGATGGTGGAACCATGTTTTTAGCCGCTGTAAAATCAATCAGCCTCATTTCGATCTGGGATGTTACTTCATGAAGGCAGAAGCAAAATATTTCCCTCCCAATTTTATCATTAAAATCTTCTACAACAATCTTAATGTGATGGCCGGAGTAGCGGGCAAACATACTTATGTTCTTGGAGAATACAGGGTTATCCATTTCGTGGTTTCAATAGTATGGGACTGGAATTCGACATCTGTCAAACTAAGTTGTTGAACCAATTTTTTTCTTTTCAGTTGAAGGTCTGACATTGACGAAAATGGATCGTTTAACTAACTACAAAAATTGTGATTTTTTTTTTGATTTTTCATGATTTGTGAACAAATTTTCTTCAGCGATGAGGCACCTTTCTCACTCGGTGGTTATGTTAATAAACAAAATTGTCATATTTGGGGTTCTGAGAATTGAAGAGAGGCTATTACATCCAGAAAAAGTCACTGTTTGGTGCGCACTTTGGTCCGAAGGTGTGACTCTTCGAAAACGACGAAGAAACGGCTGTCATCGTCAATTCGGAGCGTTATTGTCATAAAATAACCGATTTTTTTCCTGCTATTGAAGTACGACTTGGAGAATATGTGGTTTCATCAAGACGATGCCATACGCCACACAACTCGAGCGATTATTGCAAGAGAAATTTCCTGGCCGCGTAATTTATCGTCGTGGCGATATCAACTGGCCACCAAGATTTTGCCATTTGACACCATTAGACGTTTTCATGGGGCTACACGAAAGGCCGTGTTTATGCAGATAAACCTTGAACTTTTGAGCACTTTAAAACCAATATACTTCAAGTTATGACTGAGCTACCGCCCAATATGTGTGGTGTGGAGGTTATTTAAATGATGCAGGGTTCCACACATAATGTCAACGTTCAAACTTTATAATAAACAAGTGAGCAAAGGCTATAGTATATAGGGGCCGACCATGTGTTACCCTACACCACTACCCCTGTGCATAAGCTTTTGACTGTTAAAATTCCAAATTTTAAAATTGGGACAGCTTAGCGCCTTTGCTCTGAATGTTTTCATTAATACAGGTCAATTTTGTTGAAACGCATTTAAGTGCATCATCACTACAACTTAAATAAAAAAATGGAAAAGTGGGATGTACGCCAACCATCAATAGGCTTCTTTCTCTGTGAGACCCCCATCAACCCCCAAAATTTCGTGAGGATCCGACAAAATGTGATTGCACAAAAAATGGAAAAAGGGATGCATTACCGACTATTGCGATATCTCTGTTGTTTGAACCCCTATGACAACCTTCTTCACATCGTTGTAAAGGTGATATTTTCTACTTTCCTTGCCAGGTTTTGCTTTCGATATACCTCATACAGAATAAAGATATTCGCTTTGAAATAAAACAAATAAGTTTTTTTTTAAAATTCTGACGCCTGAATAATATCCGACCATTACCAAAATCAATAGGGTTTTTCCTCCCATTAACACCTAAAATTTCGTGACGATCCAATCAAAATTACGACCTGTTGCGTGATTACAAAAAAATTAAAAAATGGGATGAAGTACCGACTATTGCGATATCTCCGTTATTTGGCCAGCTACGCCATCCTGCTTTACATCATTGTAAATATGGGATTTTCTACTTTCATAGTCAGACTTTGCTTTTAGAAGGTCCCCAACCAAAGCTGTGATATTCGTCATTATTATTAAAATCGAAAAAAATGAGAAGTTTGGTTCTATTAGCGGCTATTGCGATATCTCTGCTGTTTGACCACCTACGACAACCTACTTTACATCATTGTAAAGGTGATATTTTCTACTTTCCTTGCCAGGTTTTGCTTTTGATATACCTCTTAAAGAAAAGGGATATTGGCTTTGAAATAAAACATTGACCTTTTCTCCAAATAATTTTTTGCCCATTCCGAACCCTCAATATTATCCGACCATCATCAAAATCAATAGGCTTCTCCCTCTGTGGGACCCCCATTAACCCCCATTTAGTGACGATCCGATCAAAATTGCGACCTGTAGCGTGATTACAAAAAAATGGACTATTGCGACTATTGCGATATCTCCGTTATTTGGCCACCTACGTCAACCTACTTTGCATCATTGTAAATATGGGATTTTCTACTTTCATAGTCAGACTTTGCTTTTAGAAGGTCCCCAACCAAAGCTGTGATATTCGTCATTATAATTAAAATCGCAAAAATGAAAAGTTTGGTTGTATTAGCGACTATTGCGATATCTTCGTTGTATTTTCTACTTTCCTTCTAATATACCCCTTATAGATGCGGAGATATTCGCTTTTAAATAAAACGTTGACTTTTTCTCCAAATAAGTTTTTTGTCCATTCCGACCACTGAATATTATCCATCACCAAAATCAATAGGCTTCTTCCGCTCCAGGACCCTCATCAACACCCAAAATTTGGTGACGATCCGATCAAAATTGCGACCTGTAGCGTGATTACAAGGTTTAGATGGACAGACGGACAGACACACATAGACAGATCGACTCAGCTCGTCGAGACCGTTATTTCGATACGTTAAAAACTTGTGGCTAAAACCAACTTATAATACCCTCCCCACATAGTGGTGTAGGGTATAAAACGAAATATCATAAAAAATTATTTTATATGTGTTTTATTTAGGTTTACTTTTCCCTTTATATTCTTGGTCTGTTCATCTTTCTCTTCGATCGGAGCGTAGATGGAACTGACGTTGAAAAACTTTCTCTCATCTAACGAATTGAATAGGGTGACCCGGGGTTTAAGTCCCCGATCTACCATAAATCCTACAGATCGCTTGCGATCTTCACGTAATCGTGAAATCACTTATCTAGCGGCGCTTAATTAATAACTTCCAGACTAATTGAGATATCTTGCTGAAATTTTGAAAAAAAAAAATCAATTTTCGTCTATAAGAAATTATGGGCCGAATGAATAACATCGGCTCATATTTGGGTATAGGCCTCTTATAACGGTACCATCCGATTTAATTTATTTTTAGGGTCGTGGCTATATCCCAAATGCAACCGTACCTCCCAATTTAAGTTTGGTGAATGTCCTGCCCTGCCCTCTTGAATGGTACCTCCCGCTTTTTACTTGTTATCCAATATTTATTAATCGATTTGGCTATAATTTGGTATTTTAGTGTCTTCGAGGGTAGAAATACTCTTTGCAAAAAAGAATTGGTCCCAAATTTTGTCCATCCATGCGTTGCGTTCCATGCAACAAACGCTGAGGGATTTGCCACCTATGGCAGCTATTCAGCTAAGACGAGGAATATATTCACGTTCGAAACTGGGGACGTTACTATTCTCAGACAGAAATTTTGACAGAACGGGACGTATTTCTCTGCAAACAACAACAGTTTTTGCCGTTGTTTGAAGTTTGAAGAGGATGTTTATTTAAGGCTTTTTCTAAAGCTGTAGCTTCTTTGCTATTCTCATTTAAGAGAAAATACACAACAAAAATATTTTCTGCTCGATAAATTTGGCCCAGTAGGATCTAGCAGAAATAATGGCCTTGAAACCCAAGTTTGGACGAAATACCTTTCAGACAATTTGAAGTCGATTTAACTCTGTATACTTCGAACAAACGGTTTGGTCCTAACTTTGCACCTTGTAATTTGTTGCTCAAACTTTGATCAAGTTCGAAGATAGGGTGTATCGGTACACTCTTTCGGATCCCCTTCCATGAAAAATTAACATTGCTTGAAATTACAGCAAGTAGCAATCGCCTTACCTATTAGGACGGTATGCAAACGCAAGGTGAAAAGCTTTCATACATCACCCCTTCATCCTGCTATCGAAGTGTATACGTGATGCGAAGGTGAATAGAAATGGTCTCGACTTGAGTGAGGCTAGTGAGATGACTCAACTTTGAAAGCCTTTAATGTTCGTTTGTACCAAGCGAGTTTCTGTCGCCCGAGTGGTGTGGACAACTAAGATGCCACAGAACCAATACGCCTTGATAAAAATTAGGTTAATATAGTAATAAGCCGAATAAAGAATAATGTTTTATCAGCCGAGCTTTATACGACCGAAGTCGACACTTTGACAAGTTTTGTGCACAAGCTGGTTAGCATCATCTGATTAAAAGAGTGTATACTCGATGAATGTAACATACGCACCCGATACTTAAATACATAGAAAATATTGCTAAAATAATTCATTGCTATTGATAATTCATGATGCTGTTCACAACTTCATACGTTCGATTTGAAGCGATATGACAACTGTTCGCGAAACAGTATGATACCTTTTGAATCCCGAATCCGAAATATTTCAGAGTTTTTCCAAGAAAGGAACTTGAAAATCCAAAATTTTCAGCGAAATGACCTTCGAATTTATTACTTTCAATAAAATTGCAGCGGAATACTTTCAAAGGTTTTTTTATTCATTCAAAATATATGGCAAAATATATTTCTGTCTCCCATGGATACATCTAATGGTCTATTAGTCCTTGACACGCTTCCGAAAACAGCAGGATCCGCAGCAACCGTCAAAGCGAACATTTTGGCATTTGGCAAAATAAACTAAAAGAAGAAATTCCTGTACCGGCCGTATAGACGAATACAAAGGGTCCGTTGTCCAGACATCTTTATTAAGACAATATTTATACCCAATAAATACCTTTAAGTAGTAATCTGTTGGATTCCCGACAGGGAATCTCAACAAACACCACAGGATGCATGAGTAGACACACGCGCATCTCAATCACAATTGAAGAAAGGACAACAGCAAGGATATTTTAGGCATACTGTGCGGGTTGTGCATAAAGCAAATTCGTACATAACCAATATCTATTGGCAAAGAGTATTACACTCTCTTACTCTCTTGGGCAATGAAAAGAAGAGAGAATTCCAAAGAAAAGAGAAGTTGTGAATTTTACAGAAGTTTGGCGGCAGTAGTTTTTAGATCTCTTTATGTCCTTAAATGTGGATTGGGGAGTTTTTCAATTGAACTGAAAGAATTTAATTGGAAGGGTTGCAATTAGTTTGTGTGCCAATTAACCACCTAAAGAGGTGTGATTTTTTCGGTACGACAACGAACAGGAGTAATGATGTGGATAATTTACATTGAAATTTGATCCGATTTTATTTCTTTTTCTATTGAGAAAATGGCAAAAAGTCATTAACACGTTCATCCTACTCAAATGAGGAGGGAAGCGAACTCACGATGACGATTTTACTGGTTTACCAGGATTTCACACCTTCACTGCACAGTTCTCTCAGTTTTCGAGTTGATAATTGAAATCTTAGAAATGTAAATGGCATTTCAAGAAACAATTAAACGTCATCGTCCATTCTTTCTGTCTTTTCTTTAAAAAATAACATTAACTTAGACAGGATAATCCTTTAAATCGTTTTGCAGTCTTTCGCATGACCATGGATCTTAAGGTTAGATCCTTTTGCCTTTGTTATTGTTTTTCTAATCTACTTCTGGTGTTAACTCAAACACAGAAAAGAGAGCAGAGCATAACAAGAAGTGCTGCTTACTTCTCTGTTCGAGAATCATTTTGCTGGCTCATTCATACCATAAGAAAAAGATCATCCCCGTTTTCTGGATGATGACACATTGGCACCTCATTAGGTTATTTATTTATTTAAGTAAATCCCCTTAATGCCCGGTTTTTAGTTCACACCTTAAATAAATATTGACTTTGAAGTCAACTTGCGATAATGTGTTTCATTATTTCGGAGCTGACGTCTGGCGCCATTTGAATTATGTTCCTGATCTGATCTGATGGCTTAGAGTTTGCAATTTTTTGCTGTTTTCTTTTGCAAAACACAAAAGAACACTTAAATAAATCCCACAAGATTATTTTCTAGGGAATGTTAGTCTACTTTGCAATTCTTTGAAATATGAATTAGATTTTTCGCGACTGGATATGTTTTTGCTACTGGTGTAGCTTCAAATCTGGTTGTTGCAAATCACCGTTTGTAGGGTATTTTAAGTATGTGCACAGGTTACGATCGATACATCTCTTGCAAAGGACTTTTTCACATTCTCCAAGAAAATTTGGAAATGTCAGGCCATATAACATCCACTGCCAAGAAAAATTCTCCGCAGAAATCAATTTTTAGAGTGATTTTTTTTTTCAAACTTTGAATCATTGGGGGCCATGGGGGCGGAATATCTGATGCGATTCGTTTAATAACATCTGGATTTTTTATTCGTGATTGTCCTGATCATCGAAATTCTATATCTGAACATGAGCTTTTCAGCGTCTGCAGTTTGAGAATGCTCAGTGGACTATTGTGGGGTGCTTCACTGACATGATTTTCTATACTTATAAAAATATGACGCGTGATTTAAATAACTTAGCAGCGTTTCAGTAGTAAAAGACTCTCATTGACAATTATAAAAATTGATAAACGAAATATTCAGGCTTATTACGGTTGGCGTAGTCGTATCCAAAATTACAAGTTGACGTGTCGAAACGACTGATTGGTATTATGAATGTATTCGTACTTAAAAGCTAAAATATCAAATTTTAAAGAATTCTTTTGGTACAAAAATTAATAGAATTGTTAGTAGATCATGTTTATACTTTTATTCCAGAGAGAAAACCAATCCTTCAATTTTTATAATCAAAATAAATGTTTGGCGTAGACGTTTTTGTAGTCGTCGGCGTAGTCGTTGGGTTATTTTTTGGTATCACGAAAAATTTACGACAACAATTCGTTCGAAAAAGCTAAGAAATTTGCATTGCTTGAATCGTTATACGAGGACTCTTACAGGTTTTCAATAGAAAGTTTGTCATCTGATAAAACACGAAATTTGTCATACGAAAGTAAATTAAAGTATGTAGTAAAATTTTTATTTATTTTAGTTATTTTCCAATATATTTCATTAATCATTGCCAAAAAATTATTTTGAAATTAATTTGTTTTTATTATACCCTCAGCATTTATGCTAACGAGGGTATACATATACACTTTCAAACGGGCAAAATGTGCCTCATTGAAACAATGGTTTTAGACCCCAAGTATGTTTGGACGAAATCCGTTCAGACACTTTGGAGTCGATTTAGCAATGTCCCTCCCTCTTTCCGTCTGTCTGGCTGGTTGGTGCGCACGATAACTCTCGAACGGATGAATCGATTTGGTCCAAAATTTGACTTTCGTAATATTTTGTCCGGTTCCTTCCCCACAAAAGTTCGGAAATGTTCGGAAAATTTGTGCGCACTATAACTCTTAAAGGGAGAAACCGATGTGGTCCATACTTTGCACATCGTGAAATTTTTACCAGACTTAGAGGAGGTTTTAGTATGGACTCAATCGGTCCCCTCCTTCTGGTACCTCCCAGACAAAATATCGGAAAAGTTCAGTTTAGGACCTGTTCTCAAATCTCTTTGATTTTTGTTGTAGCAACTTGTATTCACTGCTCCGCTTACGACGGTACATGTCTCATTAGGGGCAAGTCCATACTTCCTGAGAAATTAGCCTGAAAAA
This sequence comes from Musca autumnalis, assembly GCF_047663935.1. Classification (NCBI taxonomy): domain Eukaryota; kingdom Metazoa; phylum Arthropoda; class Insecta; order Diptera; family Muscidae; genus Musca; species Musca autumnalis. Next base: position 118,861,367 of record NW_027411755.1, on the reverse strand, counting down.
TGCAAAGTGCCCCTATGACACCGTGTGTAGTGGTTGGAGCGCAAGATAACTCTCGAACGGATGAACAGATTTGGTCCAAAATTTGGCTTCGTATTAATTTGTCCAAACATAGTTTAAGTTCGAACATAAGCCATATCGGTCCACTCCTTCAGGTACCTTCCCCACACAAGTTTAAAAATGTTCGGAAAAATTGTTTGCACGATAACTCTTGAAGGGAGTGACCGATTTGGTCCATATTTTCTTAATATATCTTCTAGATATAGACCTGGTTCGAATATGGACTATGTTTGTCCACTCCTTCGGGTACCTATCACACAAGATTACGGACAAGTTCACTTTAAGACCTGCTCTGGAATCACTTTGATTTTTTTGAAGCAACTTGCATTCGCTGCCTCAATTATGACGGAAAAAGTTTTTTCAGGATCAAGTCCATACTTCTTGAGAAAACAGCCCGAAAGGTGTAAAAAAACCGCTATGGCACCACATGTCGTGACTGGAGAGCACAATAACTCCCGAACTAACCGATTTGGTCCAAAATTTGGCCTTTCTCATATTGTGTCATATTTTCAGTTCGAAAATAGGCAATACCGGTCCACAAATTCCGGCCGGTCCATTCATTTAAGTACCTCCTCTGCAAGACTTTTGAACTTTAATACTAATCCATATTTTCGTCGACAAGTTCAAATGTCCAAAAAAGGCCACAAAATAATGAAAAGACCATAAATACATTCGATCTGACCGTAAATGAAAGTTTCAATTCACATAGGCTGAGGGTATATCTATGACGGCAAAGCCGACTGATACTTTTTTACTTGTTTTTATATGCAGTCGTTAATAAAATCGTCACGACTCTTTTCTCGAATTTCAACGCCATACGTGATACCGATTTGTCGTATCTAACATTATCCATTTGTATTCATAAACAAAGATACAACATCATAAGTAACATAGAGCTGTGGAACTTAACGGTACAGGTATGTACTTATAAAAAAACTAGATCAAACGTAGGAAATTACCATATCTTAAAAATGTTCGTCGCATAACCAGGATAGCGCTTGAATGGAATCCCTAAGGGTCACTAAATCGAGGTCGACCAAGAAACACCTAACGACGAACAATAACCCAAGAACTAAAACAAATCGTGTAAGATTGCGGTGCTTCGTAGAAGATTATGCACTCAAGAAGAGTAGAAGTAAAAAATCCATGGCGAATAAGATATTACAGTTATATATGTTTGGATGGACATTTAAACGCATATATAGGGATAGAAATCTTGGTGAAGTATAGACTATTTGACAGCCTTACCGCACAACTTGTGGAAGGTACAGAACTAAAAGACTTGAAGGCCAACATCACAACTACCAACAGCATTGACACTGGTTATCACTATTCCATTGAACACCTACTTGGGGATAACAATATAATGCTCGGAGACTTTTATACACACTATATAAGACATGATATTCCCATTTACCACACGGTGCTCTTGAACCAACTTTACTTCATGCTGAATTTCATGTAAAAGAATAAAGGGGAGGTACTACCTAATTAAAATGCGATCCTCAATTTCTTTATTCTTTTACATGATTATATAAGCATGATTTTCTCATAGTGTTCGCACCTTTACACCTGAGAAGTTTTAGCGGATTCTGAAACTACAATCTTCATAGATGAGAAAAATAAAAAAAATTGTCGATCAAAGTTGACATATTTAGGATTTTTTTAGATTTTCACGATTTGCACTGTGGGGACATTCAAATCTAGCGGGGAAAAAGTGCAAAAACTGACCAAGAGCTAACTAAACAGTTATTAATGCAGGATTTTTCTAAACATACTGGTGGAACTAAACATTATAAATAGTACTGCATTTAATGGTTATTGGTCGTTATAACGGTACATTTATTAGGATGGTTTTCAGGAAGAAGAAGACTTGCTTGTGCTTGCTAGACGAAATGTCTCTTTCGAATCGCTCTCTTTTGCTGACTTTTTGTGTTAACAGACGACTTCCAGCAACAATTAGTACAAATTGTTACAAATGTTAGGGTCAGCTGACAGACCTATCGGACGACCATGTGTTGTGTTGTTTACAGCGACTTGAAACAATCAAAAAAATGGAATTTTCATGTGAACATTTTCGTCCGATCATTTTTCACAACATTCGACGTGGATAATCACGGAAAGAGTGCATCGATCAAATTAAATCTTAGTATGTCGATAAAGTGTCACCCTATAGTACTATGAAAAACTGGTTTAATAAATTCAATCGTTGCCAACACTCGCCGAAAAACGAAGGCCGTGAGGGTCGTCCAAAAACGGCCGTTGTGCCAGAAAAATTTAAGCTGTGCGTGAACGGATAATGCAAGATCGCCATGTTATATACCGTGAAGTAGAGGCATCTTTGGGCATTTCTTCCACCAACTAACATTTGGTATTAAATGAACACATGACCTCAAAATGGATTTTTCTCGTTAGATCCGGTAAATGGACAATCGCTCAAAAAAGGCTCGTATGGATTGGTGCAAAGATTGTCACAGACGAATCTTGGATTTATGATTAGGAGCCCGAAACAAAGTAGGAATCAACCGTTTAGGTCTTATACTGACTCAATTGAGGCCCATGGATTGTGTCAGAACATATTACAATGAAATTCAAGTCCTTCTGTATGTATTTTGCTCCAAGAATTCCGCGGAATCCATTAACATCCAAAGAAATCTGAGGAAAAGCGTGCATTTACCGACGTCCAGGAAGGTACATTGTGCCCAAGAACAATTTCAAAGCTTTCTAGGGTTTCAAGATTTGCAATCTGACACTAATGTTGTGCTTTTTATAAAGTAAAATACCTAAAAACGTAAAGAATTAAGAAGGGTCAACTTTAACGAGGTATACAAGTAGTCTGTCCTTAAGTAACGGCATTTAACCCCGAAAAATTGTTTTCTTTTCTCTAAAATGTATCTCAGACACCCAGAGATATTCCCCAAACCAATAAAATGTATTCATAAATTGTACTTTTGTCCCTATAATTTTTTTGGTTTTTGTAAAATTTACCGTTATTTGTATTATGGAATTTACTTTTGTTGTATTAAATATTGTTTATTAATGAGAAGAAATAAAACTGTGTATTTGGAATTTCATAAAAATTATTACTTACACTAAAACCCGAGATTTATGGGGTGTATGTAAACTTTTGTCCCTAACTGTATGTGTACGAAAAGTACAAAAATTGGTATTGCATAAACGGATAGAGTTGAAATTTCGATTTTTTGTTTCAGGATGAGTGTTGATGATTAGATGAGGAGTTTATTGGAATGCTACAAATTCTGAAATTTGATATAGAGGTCGCTGTAGGCTGAGTTATGGTGTTTGCTGAAGGTATAAAACTGGAATTATATTATTAGTGTACGAACAATACTGAGGGTACTAAATTGTTATTTGAATACGGAATGTAGTTGGAATTCTGAAAATTATTATCAGGTTCTCTGTTAGAGGGTGTCGAACAAAAGGTGTGTATGATTGAAAAATTGTACTGAATATTGTACTACTGGTTTTATGTGAACGCGTAGGCGGTTTCTAAATAATGTTCTGAAATCTATCAGTCAAACGTGAAATGATGTTTTGTAATAAGGTTTTTACACCTTGAGGCCTAAATTGATTCCCCGACCAGGCAACATCAAATTTTCAAGGGTGGTAAAATACCCCTCAGTAATGTTGCTTCTCTACAAGTGGTGTCTTAGGACATGCCGTTCGGACTCGGCAATAAACTATATCATTGAGTTAATATGAATCGGGATGCCCTCATTGATATGAGAGAAGTCCCGCCTTTGTTGTTTGTGGAACAATTATTATAGCGTGCACATTAACTAAACTTTTAAAAAAAGATTTTTACCCTTTGATACTACAAGATCCGAAATTACAGCTACTTCTGTTGAAAAATGTGGATAAAATCTTAAAAACATCCTGAAGATTAAATATCAATTAAAATAGGTATTAGTATACAAAAATTCATTGTTCACCATTTCCATATTCAATATTGTTTATTTGTATTTTTTTCCCTTTCTGCATACAAAGTAGCGAGCACTTTGCTGGTATACAATAAATATTATCACAGTCTAAAACAACTCCCACCTTTTTCACATCTTGGACGAAGGACGTAAGGAGCCTTCTAGGCATCATTGTAGATAGTTGGATAATACCAACAGTCTTAATGTGCTAGGGCTTATTTTAGAGCGCCAAACTGTGGACAAGGCAATAGACAGTACAAAATAATAGACTGCAATATGTCAAGATGGGGCAACGTGGACCCTGAGGTTACTGCCACTGCGAAAGTAACTCCGCTTGCCATCCGCCTGCTCATCCAAGTCATTATGCAGTATACACGGCCTAGGGACAACTGTTGCTACTGGCCGGGCATATAAGATGTCATACCAACCGACACTTATTGACTGTCTAAAGCAGATGCTCTGAGAACGCTGCAAATCGAGTTGTAATATACTTCAGGGTAAATAGAGTTGTCCAACAACATCCAACAGCAATAGCAGCAGCCGACAGAAATATACTTTCAAGATCCAAATTATACCTCGACCTATGCACTTAAGGCCGATTGACTTAAGGTCGGTCGACACAAACCATCTATATGATTGTATGTATGTGTTTAATTTCTACAGCCGACCTGTTATCACAACAATAAAATTCCATTCGTTTCGAACTTTTGGACTTGTTATCAATTTTATACAACTTGATATATTGTATCGTCTTCGACATGATCTCGTGTGTCTTTTTATGTAAGCTCATATCAAACAGTTATATTCATAGATCTTTAAAAATATGTTCCTCTACATTTTGCCCAGGTACTGCATCATATGCTCTACCAAGTGGCCATGCTTCTGACCCAGCAATTCATTCTGCAAATTCTATACAAACTTAGAAGGGTTTTTCTTTTACAAGTTTTAAGTAGAGTAGAGTGTATGTTGGATTCTCCGATTTTAGTTAAGACTTTCAAGGAATTCCAAGTTTCGAGTTGTTCTCCTTTATTTGAGCTTTCCACAGAAATTTGGCATAGCCCTTCTAAGTGAGCCGTGAGATTGGAATTGAAACCAGTTTTAATCGTATCACAAGACAACAAGAGATAAAGTATGGGTGTCGCATTAACTAGGTAAATACGGCCCCAATAACAGCAGCTGTAGTATCAGGTTTTAACATAAATTGAGCTCTAACCTTCTCTGACCAATGCAACTCGCGGCAGCTAGCCCCTCTACTCGTGCTAGAACATATCCGCATTGAAATGCTAGATCAACTTCAGCTTTTAGTTCAGGCAATTTCTTTAAATTGGCCGAGTTCTTCGGAAACTGCTTGGAAGATAAGCTCTCAAACATCAATATCTTTAAAGTTAGTATTCGTAACATTGATCGCATATTCGAGGAATACATCCGTGCACGAAAGTTTTATCGAATAGCTAAATGAAAAGTGTCTGCTGGCCTAGCAAAAATAAAGCCAATAGTTTACTTGATGGATGCTGTGGGCAATGGGATTGATGTAGATAGTCTTAAGACGGAAGCTTTGGCCGATCACGTGACGGGTGTGCCGTAGTCATCGGGCCATATCAGCACTAGGGTTATGACTTTTGGACATTTTTTCTCAAAAATGATTTCCTGTAGCACGGATGAATGAACTTTTGCCTATTAATCACTAAACTAACGTTTATTCCATTAAAATATAAAAAAGTTCACGCACAAATTGATTTTAAAAACATATGTATTTTTTTTTAAATTTATGAAATGAAATAATCTTAAGCCCACTAATAACTAAAATAAAGTTTAATCCATTCAAATATTGAAAAGATCATACACCAACCACTTTGAAAAATGTTGAATATTTTTTTTATTATTATATCTTTGAAATTTTTTATGATTCTCAGAATTAAAGAAAAGTCGTGAGAAACAAATGTTATGTCAGTTTGGTTATCCCATGTGACTTTACAGTTAATTTTCAATTATATATCAGCTTACATTGACTTCACAAAATTGCCCATTATTCTGAAAAATTCAAATTTTAAAATAATTTTGTGCGTGAGGTTTTTTCACCGAATCACCTTATAATTAAGATTTTATGTGATCATATGATGAGGTGATGAGTTTCTATCACGCTATGATACAGGGTTATGGGGTTGTAAAAAGTCATAATCCTAATCAGCATCTCTCTCTGTAGTTCTGTTTCTAGGGCTATTAAGGTGACATTTTCAAAGCAGATAGTTCCATTATCGGCAACATCGCCCAATGCAATGCTAATGGTTCTGTAAGGCCCGTAGACGAACCAGAAAATAGTGTAGACCTGATCAGATCCCCGATTACATTTTGAAAAAGCTTGAAATTAATAGAATAATTTCGACAGTGCGTAGAAAAACGCCATTGCGGTTCAAATTTTTTGTAATGTCCCTTCTTATAATAACCCTTAATATTGTATTTTTATTAATCTCTCCAGCATTTGACTTGCAACACAATTTCCGATTTACGTAACCTTGTTGTTGGTTACTCGGTTCCTTATCATTGTAATATCAGCCTAAAATTCTGACAACTCGATTCATAAGAGCAATTAAACAAATTATCCTGCGAAATTTCTCACATATCAAACGCCGCAGGTTATTTCCTAAAAACTCACGCCAACGAAAGCCATACCAAATATTTGCTGAAACCCTCCGCAAGAAATATTTATTGAGACCAATTACCCACGAATGAGGAGGAGAAGAAGAATAACGACGAGCACAAGAATTTCAACACATTATCACATATTTAAAGAAAAAATGTGTGTTAAAAATGGATCATTATCCTTGACTTAAGGACTTAACAATGCACAACCAAGAGGATTGCTAACTTGGTTTCGAATAACACATTAAACGCGGATTATGCAGATCTCCTCAAGCTTAGAGTGAAAATTTCCACAACCATTTTCTATTGATCAACATTTGTAAACCAAAAACAAACAACGACAGGATGGTGAACTCACTCACTACCTGCTTTACTCTTTAGTTCTTAAGCCTTTCTCAGCAGCAACAACAACAACATGCTTGTATTTAACTCTCTCGCTCAATAAACAAAGCGAGAGGCAACACTTTCGTCGTAAAGGGGTTTGGTGTTTGTTGTTCGCACTCGTTCGCTAAGAAAGTCAAACAATGACAGCAAATATGGGTTAAGTTGTCGTTCGTTCGTAGTCGAGGAGAAAACAAAAATCGAGTCGAGGCTGCTGAAATCGTTTTATGATTGGCTCATAAATGTCTTAGCTGGGAAAGAGTAAATTATTTATGACTTTGTGTCGAGTTCTCTTCCTGATTGTCTGTCCGTCCGTCCGTTTGCTGCTTATCCGTGCAAGAGTAAAGGATTAATGCGGAAATTCTCTAGTCCAGTCAACATGTTCTTTAATCCTTTTCAGAGTTCAAGGTATTGTGTTGAGATTTGTGTATGAACGGATTTGTGTGTGTCTGTCTGTCTGTATGTGCACTAGAAAATGTTCTCCTTGTTCAGGGTTAGTGCGTTATTGACCTGTGCATTGATGTACGAGAATTGATTTAACCTCGGTTAATCTTACGATTAACCACGAAGTTGTCGCGATAATCAGGTAATGGCATTTATTCGCTATCATGAGTTTTGGAATTTTTCATGGATTTCTTAATATTTCACGGATTGGTTTTATGGTTTGAGTTGCAAATAAATATTTTGAGGTTTATGCTGTTAATGCGGGGGTTACGTCTGATTAATGGATGTGTGGATATATTTTGGATCAAAAAACTGGATAATCAAATTCATTGACTGTTTACTCGATTAAGCAAAGGACGATTAGTAGTTCAGGGGTTCTTCGAATATTTTATGGATCAATGATTTGAATTAAGTCAAATTTACAAAAAATTTCAACTGCACAAAATATAAAAACCGCTCGAGGTTACATGTCTTCGTAAATTTTTCATATTTAAGTGTCAACTAACCTGAGTTTCGATCAGCGTTTCATCCTAATCATACCATCCAGCTTAATATGGAGGCTATAATTAATTTTGTCATTCCGTCTGTCAGGTCGCAATATTTAAGATAGAGTTTTATAATTTGGTACAGATGTTTATATTACTCCTAGAATGTTTGGTATTGAAAATGAGCTATATCGGTCCACGTTTTTATATAGCCCCTGTAGAACGGTGCCTCCCGATTTTCGGTATTTTGAAGGTTTCAGCTCCATTATCTTATCAAAGTGGCTGAAATTAGGTATTTAGTCTTCTTTGGAGATACAAAACTTTTTACCCGAAATTTGTCAATATAAGTTCGCGTGTTGATTTTTTCGATTTTTTGAGGGTAGTGGCCTTAATATCAAACGGAAATGGCTGAAAAATTGGAATTTGGTCTTCGTTGGGGGTTCACAACTTTCCACCAGAAATTTGTCGGTATAGGTTCAACCGAAAGGGTTGAAATTTGGTATTTAGTCTTCGTTGGAGGTACAACTTCCAGAAATTTGTAGGTATAGGTCCACGTCTTCATATGGCTTCATAAAACGGTAGCTCCGTATTTTCGGTATTTTCAATTTTTAGCCTCAATATCCAACTGAAATTACTGAAATTTGGCATGAAATCTTCGTTGAGAATATAAAAGTTTCATCTGAAATTTGTCGGTATAGGTCCGCGTTTTCATCTAACACCCGTAGAACGGTACCTCCTTTTGAAGTTTGTGGCCTCAATATCCAACGGAAACGGGTGAAATTTGGCACTTAAACTTCTTTGGAGCTACAAAACTTTCCAACTGAAATTTGTAGGTATAGGTCCACGTTTTCATACAGCCCCCATAGAATGATAGCTTCCGATTTTCGGAACTTTGAAGGTTGTGGCCTCAATATCCCACCGAAATGGCTGAAATTTGGCATTTTGTCTTCATTGAGGGTATAAAACTTTCCAGGTAAAATTTGTCGGTATTGGTACACGTTCTCATGTAGCCCACATAGAACGGTACCTCCCAATTTTCGGTATTTTGAAGGTTATGGCCTCAATATCCAACTGAAATGACGTCTTCGTTGAGAATATAAAACATTCCACCTAAAATTCGTCGGTATAGGTCCACGTCTTCATATAGCCCCCAAAGGACGATACCTCCCGATTTTCGGTATTTTAAAGGCTGTGGCCTCAATATCCCACCGAAGTGGCGAAAATTTGGTATTTAGTCTACCTTAGACGTATACCACTTTGCATCAGAAATTTTTTGGTATAGGTTCACGTTTTCATATAGCCCCCATAGAACGGTACCTCCAGATTTTCGGTATTTTGAAGGTCAATAGCCCACTGAAATGGCTGAAATTTAGTATTTAATCTCTGTTGCGGGTATACAACATTGCACCAGAAATTTGTTAGTGTAGGTCCACATTTTCATATGGCCCAAAAAGAACGGTACCTCCCGATTTTCGGAGTTTTGAAGATTGTGACCTCAATATCCAACCGAAAGGGCTGTAATTTGGCATTTAGTCTTCGTTGAGGGTATAAAAGTTTCCACTTGAAATTTGTTGGTATAGGTCCACGTTTTCATTTAGGCCTTATAGAGCTGTACCTTCCGATTTTCGGTATTTTGAAGGTTGTGACGTCACTATTGCACCGAAGTGGCTGAAATTTGACATTTAGTCTTCATTGAGGGTATAAAGCTTTCCACTTGAAATTTGTAGGTATAGGACCACCTTTTCATATAACCGCCATAGAAGGGTACCTCACGGTTTTCGGTATTTTTGAGGTTGCAACGTTACATCAGAAATTTGTTGGTATATGTAGGTCCACGTTTCCATATAGCCCCAGGTTGTGGTATCAATATCTGAAATTTCGTTGGACGTATACAATTTTGCATTATACGTTTTCATATAGCCGCCATAAAAGTGGACCTCCCGGTATTTTGAAGGTTGTGGCTTCAATTTCTCACCGAAGTATCAGAAATTTGGCATTTAGGGTATGTATAACGAAGCTGGCTTAGAATCTCACGCTTCGACGCTCAAACTTTGCATGTGATTAGATTATTTTGCTAACTGTCACCCGTCGTTTCTTCTTGGCATTCAATCAAAAATTTTACCAAAATTCAAAAGGTGCAGCTAAGCGATTATTTTTAGACAAACTACTAAATATAGCTGTCAATCAGAGACAGACAGAAACAAGGAATGTTTTGCTATACTCTTCGTCCCGTACTTCCTTCCTCGCTAGATGGAGATCATAAATTTCATACCCAAAAAAACAAAAGAAATCATTCGATTCCCCAAACACATGGTGAGAAGTTTCTTTGTGCTGAACAGCGGCTTTGAAGTGATGTGGGGCGTAACACCGAAGTTGTTGCAGTGTCTGCTGAACTTTACATAATTAATCAAATTGTTGCGTTTGTAGTTGTTGCTTTTTGCTGTCTTTTTCAAGACAGTTTGATTAACTTTTTTGTATTTTAAACTTTATGTTTTTTGTTTGATTCCGTTCAGCTTCCAGTATAATTTTCTATTTAAATTTGAATTTTGTAGTGTAATTTTTTAACGCTACCGAAAATTAGCGGCTATAGTTATTTTTTTTTGCGTTGCTGCAGCAACAACTTGAACAGATTGGTGTGTTATTTTTTATGTGTTTTGGGGAAATCCAAAAGCTACTGTCTGTCTGTATGTCATGTGTATAAAGGAGGCTTTAAAGTCGGCACAGAAGGTGGTCACACAAAATTTCGAAAAGTCGTTTTTGATTTCCTATTTAAAGTTGGGTTTGTTCTTCTGTTCGATATTTACTGTTAATTAGCCACTGTTGAATGGAACTCTGGAAACTCAAAAACTTTAGAAAGCCTGAATTTTGAAAACTAAAATCGAATGTAAGTAATTAACGAACATAGTAGTATGGCCGAAAGCGAAGGTCGGAAATATGTAGCTATGTATCTAGATTGCCAGTTTATCGATTTGCTGGTGATAATTTGAATTGACATGACGCATATTTTGGGTGATTTGTAATTAAATTTATTAATTATGACAGTTGCAGGTTGTGTATAATTTGCCAAAACATCATTAGCATGGCAATGCAATCGCTACCGGAAAATATTTTGGAAATGAGACTGGTGGCGACAGCAATAAATTCGAATATTTAATCGAGTGGATTTCGACTGTCAATTCCTTTGCGTATATATACGTCAAATGAAACCCCATCTCAAATCCATTGCATTTGACGTATAAGCAATGGAATTGACGGTTGAAATCGAGCGGATTTTATAAATGTAAACATACAATAAAGCTGCTATATAGTTCAAGCTTTTACAACCGTAGGAATTATTTACTTGTCACGGTTGTTGACACTGTGGTCAAAGTGAGAACGTTTGTGGTCGAAATATTAAAAATTGACACCATTAGTGGTCACATGCAGAAAAATGACAAAAGCCGCGGTAAAAAAAAATTGAACACGCCTTTGCTCATGCTGACACCATACGGTGTTGATTTGAATCGACTTTTTTCCCTCTGAGTGTCCATTGAATAAATAAATCAAAATCATCCTCGAACAATACTTTAATTGCACATAGACTAAATTTTGAACTTTTGTGACAAAGTTTGTTTGGAAGAAATTTTACGGTGTGCAAAGTTATGATCAAATCGGATACTCAATCCGTAAATTATCGTGCTCATCAGTTGTTGTTTTTGTACCAATCCTAATATGTTCGTTCGTATATTTTACTCAGTTATATGGTTTTGGCGATAACACCAAAGCGGGTACTACTACATCCACATCTTGCATCAACAACATTGCTGGCATCATTGCCTGGCTTCAGTAGAGGAACCACATTATCAACTTTGTCGACTACTCAATTCCTGGTTTATCAAGATATTTAAGCATTACCATTGAGATTTCGATGGGCCCAACATTTTGGATGATTTCGCGTTTCGGATCACATCCGTAAAATTTCTCATCGTAAATTGAGGTGGTACTTCTTCGGCTGAGAGGTCTCTTATATCGTGTAGCAAACTCCTCTTCGTTCCATCACTCTTGTGGTGCTATATAAATTTTCGTTTAGAATAACACACGCACCTCTTCGTCATTGTCACGCCGTTGAAAGTAATAGCCGTTCTATCATGCTTCTTTCCCGTATTCGATAAAGTTTAACCGTTGCCCACAACATACTGACTCCTATAATCCTATTTTCTTCAAGAGTAAGTTCCCCAACTTTTGAGTCCTCAGGCTTCGTACAACGAAGCTCATCACGCTCGTTTTGCTAAATTGAGCTTTGGGCCATTTGGGCCAATTAACCATTGAAATAAGGATAGCGAAGACAACACGTTGCAAAAAAAATAAAATAAAATGGTCCGACACATATCCGCGAACTGCACTTTTTGGAAACATTTTAAAGATTTGTTACCGGAAGAAGTATTTCGATATAGTCCATATTCGAACCTGATCTATGTATGGAAGAAATATTACTATGTGCTAAGTTTTTACCAATTCGGTTGATTCGTTAGAGAATTATCGTTCGCACCAGCCACACAGACAATTTGTCTGAAAAGGATATCTTCCAAACATACTTATTGTCTGATATTCCTGTTAATTTAATGGCTCCTTGACTTATATCAGTGAACCTGTCTCCCTAGTTCATTACTGTCCATAATGACACTCCAGAACACTTAAAACATCATCTATCATGAATTCTGCTGATACCTTCTTGGTTAAGAAGTGTCGCCCAATGTGACTGAAAATCTCAAGGGTCCGTTATTATTTCAAACGTTTGAGGGTGTATTTAGCGAACTTGTATGATTTTATGTGATCTAGTAGTATTTTCCTTATATGCTCATATGAGTTAGGAGACTCCACTCGCAGACCTTTATTCATTGTATTCATCATGGCAAGTGGGTAGAATAAAGTTAGAAATGCAGAAAAAGAGAACCATGGTGTTGCAAAGAATATTACAATTACAGGAGAAATGTAGGCTATGTGTTTGTCAAGCGCTTCACGACTTGACTTTAGCAACGTGTTATACCGCAATGGGATCTATGTCTGTTATGAAGGTCGTATCTACCATAATCGGCTATATCTCGTATTGGACCTCTCTCCCTAGATCATGATACCCCAGAGAACTTGGAACATCATCTCTCATGAATTCTGCTGATATCTTCTTGGTTGTTGGTTAAAACGTGACGCCCAACGTGACAGAAATTCTCAAAGGTGCTTATACTAAGCGTTTGTGAGGGACTTAACCGATGTTGTGTCATTTTATGTGACCTAGTGGACTTTCCTATTGGTTTGAATACTCCATTTCATCCTGGCAAGTGTGATGTTAGAAATGCAGATGATGAGAATTATACACGTTAATTTTGCTGTAATGAATATTGAAATAGCAAGAGAAAAGAAAAGATTTTGTGTTTGTATATCCACCTATGATGGTAAGTCGCATAGCTGTCAACCTGACTGTCATGCCATCTTGATGTTCTAGGTCAAACTATGCAGTAAACTGTAGCGCTACTTCCAGTGATTTTCATCTCTATTATATCGAGGTTGAGTATGCGTGGCGTGGTCACATGCCAGATTGTCGTGAATATTCTGTATCTTGATTCCAGTTGCCACCTACGATCTGCCTTCTCGAAGTCAACTTTCGATGTTTGCAGATTTAACAGATTTGTTTATCGGTAACTTTGAATGGCAGATTGATCGACCAACAAAAACCCCGATCTTGGTAACCTTCTTATTCATTCTTACTTTTGTTTCTATGTACAGGAAACCAACAAAGTTAAACGAAGTTGGGATTCTATAATCATGATTTGCTCTCGACTCATTTCGACATACATATCGTCGGTGTCATGCTTAAGTGTTCCATACGCCTTTTCCCCGTTTTGAGATAATCGCATTATAATGTTCGCGTTACAACTGCTTGGAAAATAGTTATATGTTTGACTAGATTTATTAGTAATAGTATAAAAGTTAGAGAAATATCTGTTGCAGTAAAATAGTTATAGAGAATTTTTAAAAAAAATGTAAGATGTAAAATATTGTAAATCACATGTATCAAATTGACAAATAAATTTTCCCATCTTTGCCTCAATAAACTCAAACCTTTTAAATCGAAAATTAAATCTCAAAAAGTCAAAAATGGCGTTTTGAACACTTAAGCATGCCATAAGCATCACGGAACCTGTGCTGTCCTCCAACTAATTCTGCTGCTTCCTGATGGTTCGAGTCTCTGGTTCAAAGACGCTACAGTTAAGTTGTGTTGATAGGTGCTTTTAAAGTGGATTTTCGCAGTAGAGAAGCATAGGTGACTATGTCTTATCTTCGTATGTAAAATTTACCAGACTGTCTAGAGGAATTTCACCTTCAGTTCAGTTCAGGTGCGTGTGCTTGGAATATCTACATTCAATGAGTCAAAGTTGAGAGTGTTGGCTATAATCTTGAACACATTATATTTAAACTCCTCACATGATCTAGAGTAGTTCATGAACGAACTAGCTCAATTGAACGATTCATTTGAAAAAGCATATGAACTAGATCTGTCGATATAGTTCATTATAGTTCCATAGTTCATTGAACTAGAATCAGTCTGTGACCGTACGATCAACGAACAAACGATTCACAATCTAGTTCAACATGTCGTTCACAAATGCATAAAGTGACGGCGCTCCGTCGTCTGTGTTATGTGATGTGTTTGTTTATGTTTGGGATCAAGGTATATGGAATAGCTGTTCGAAAATGAAGATTTCTACAAAAACATAGAGACAACCTATTCCAATATGTCGAATCCATTACCTTTTCAATGTGCCTTGTTTTGGATAGAAACACACACTTACTTACTTACTTAGATGGTCCATTACAGAACATTTGTTCCATTGACAGAACTAAGAAAAGATCTCCAATTCTCTCTGTTTTTCGCTTCGCTTTTTGGTATACCGCGCCTTTTCATTTCTTCATCCACTTGTATGCTCCATCGAAGTTTAGGCCTGACAATTCTGCGTGCACCGCCATGTGGCATGTATTCATACGCCTTTTTAGCGGTTTCATCATCGTTCATTCTTATGATATGGCCTAGCCACCGCAATCGTTGCATCTCGATACGTTTAACTATATTCATGTCTTTGTATAGCTTATATAGCTCGTAGTTCATACGACGTCGATATTCACCGTCAACGCAAATCGGCCCGTAGATCTTTCGAAGAATTTTCCTCTCAAACACACCAAGCACTGCCTTATCTGCTTGTGCAAGTACCCATGCTTCGGAGCCATACAGTATCAGCGTTTTGACGAGATGTGGCTTTGTTTTTAAATTGCTTATTTAAACCATAGTAGCATCTGTTGGCCAATACAATTTTTCTTCTTATTTCACAACTGATGTTGTTTGTTGTGTTTATGGCAGTGCCGAGGTAGACGAAGTCTTTAACTACCTCAAAATTATAGGTACCAACTTCCACAGTTGGTCCGAGCTCTACGGACGCTTTGCGCGTCGACACCATCAATTTGGTCTTTTCGCCGTTTACCGCCAGACCCACTTTCGTAGGTTCTCCTTCGACCTTCCTAAAGGTAACCGTTACTTCCTTTACTGATCGTCCTATGATGTCTATGTCATCAGCATAAGCAAGTAGCATGTGATTATTGGTGTAAATTGTGCCATTTCTTTTGACATTTGCATCTCGTATTACCTTTTCCAGCAAAATGTTGAATAAGTCACACGAAAGGCTGTCTTCTTGTCTGAAACCTATTTTGGTACTGAACTGTTCAGAGAGGTTCTTTCCAATTTTAACTGATGACTTAGTGTCAGTTAAAGTAATCTTACAAAGCCAGATGAGCTTTGCGGGGATACCAAATTCAGACATTGCATGGAATGCCTTTGATCGGAGGGGACTGTCGAAAGCTGCTTTATAACCGACAAAAAGGTGATATGTGTCGATCTGCATCTCTTGGGTCTTCTCAAGGATTTGCCGCAGGTTAAATATCTGGTCAATGGTGGACTTGCCAGGTCTAAAGCCACATTGGTATGGTCCAATTATTTCGTTGACCATTGGCTTTAGTCGTTCGCACATTTGGATACCAGCAGATTGGAAAAATGTTCCTTCCATATCCTGAGCACGTTATCTATATCTGTTACCAGATTACCTTGCCGGTCTCTATAGGAGGATGTGCCTGTACCAAAGCCATCTGCTTGATGTTTCACTCTTTGGTAGAATTTTCGGACTTCATTCTGGCTCCTGTACATCTCGATTTTTTCACACTCCCGCTTTTCCATTTCCCTCTTTTTCTTGTGGAAAAGACGTTTCTCTTCTCTCCTTTTCTCCCGATATCTCTCTCGTACGCTACGCGTTGCTACTGATTATAAAGTAGCTCTATATGCCGCATTTTTCTCTTCAGTAGCACCACGACACTCCTGGTCATACCATGAATTCCTTTATGGAGGTCTCTGGAATCCAAGTGTGGATTTTGCGGCTGTTTGCATGGAGTGGGCAATATTTTGCCATTGTGTTGTTATGTTATCGGGACAAGGAGTGCTCTCATTAAGCAATTGGGCTAGTTGAGTGAAATATGCTGTGGCTATCTGTTGTGTTTGCAGCCTATCGATGTCCAACTTCCGCGTTGTGTCTGTTCGTGCTTTATTTGCAACGCTTAGACGGGTAGGTACCTTTGCTGCAACAAGGTAGTGGTCCGAATCAATGTTTGCGCCTCGGAACGATCGTACATCCAACACGCTGGATGAATGTCTTCCATCTATCACAACATGATCGATGTGATTACTTGTTCTTTGATCTGGAGACAGCTAGGTTGCCCTTATGAATATCGAGATGATTAAATCTGGTACTGCGAACTACCATGTGTTTTGCAGCTGCAAAGTCTACCTCATACCACTGTCAGATGTTTCACTGTGGAGACTGAATTTCCCGACTTTTGGGCCAAAGATATTCTCCTTTCCAATTTTGGCATTAAAATCGCATAGAATGATTTTAATGTCATGGGCAGGGCAACGATCATAAGTTTCTTCTAAGCGTTCGTAACATATATCTTTGGTCTGTTCGTCTTTTTCTTCAGTGGGAGCATGAGCGCAAATAAAGCTGATGTTGAAGAATTTAGCTTTTATTCGAATTGCAGCAAGTCTTTCATTCACTGGGGTGAAGCTGGATACCAGATGTTTTAGCCTCAGAATAACTTCGAACTACGAGCCTTTTTATTCTCCCATAGAAAAGAATGGACTTTAGCAAATTTTTTCGCTCTGTCAGAAATACATTATTTACAAATGCTTGCCACCAGATCCGAACTTCATACACACCACTTCGAGGCTGGGAAAGTACTGGATATGAGGAGGTTCGTTAGCTCAAGACGAATGGCGGTTTGGCAGGTCACTTTATTTTTCAAACGAGGTAACGCGACTGCTATATCACGCTAATTTTAAGCATCTCTATTTGATATTACAGAGCGTGAAACTAGGATATCTGGGATAGGATGTACCCTAGCACCAGGAGATTATTGTCTTTCAAAAGAAACTGGTTGTTGTCAATTCTTGACTTGTTAGGGCGTTAAAACCACTTCCCATCCTGAATGTCAATACTATTCTTAATGTCAAGCCAGTTGATTCCCTATTCATTTCACCATTTTCCATGTTACCTTGGTATTCTTAGTGCATTTTGCCGGAATCACTGTAGTTTTCAACTCAGTCTTGTTTTCGCTAAAGCCTGTTCAGTTGGTCGAGGAATTCCCCACATTATTGCTCTAAACTATTCGATATAGTCTTGATAGTCGATTATAGGTCGTCCTCACCCAAGACTTCGATCATGACAGCCGAAGATTTTCACAAGCCGTCTTTAAACATAGCCGGGTCGCCATCTGCTCCATTTCTAGATTGTGATACTTGTAGCAGGTACAGCCGTCGGGTCCAAGGCATCCACATCCGAATCAGATGGAATTCAATCGTATGATATCAACGCACAATGGGTTGTGGTTTTTTGAATTAATTGAAAAATTAGGAATCACCGAAGCCCCACACATTCAACCATTATGCTACGTTTCACGGGTGATTAGAACGATCATTTTCTTAGTGACATGGTATCTGATGTCTATTCATTACCCATTTTCCATGCTATTCTAATCTTCCTTAATGAACTTGGTAGATATGGTCAAACTGAGTAACATGTCGTCTGGGAAAATGTCTTGTTTTCGCTCTTTTAGTACAAGCGTGTTCAGTAAGTTGAGAAGTTCCCTACTCTGTTTCTCTAAACTATTCTCTCTCCTCCTGTTTCCCCGCCCAAGAATTCGTTCCAGCCCGCCCAATATTTGGTTGATCAAATTTTAACAACTTGTATAACATTTCGCAGGTAAATCTCTTTAGGTGACAAGGCATCCACACCTAGATCAGCCGGAACACAATCGAATTATATCAACGCTAAATACTTTATGGTCACACCAAAACTTGCCGTCGTCCCTGCACCGTACCTATTTCATTTTTACTTGGCTCTATCGTGGTTGTTTGTTTCATGGGCACTACTCCGATCCACGTTGGTCCAGGGGGTCAAAGGAATACACAACATTTGGAGGACGTTAAAAAATGTTGCTTTGCCAGTGTCCCAAGAAGTCCCGAAGAATGTACAAAAGAAAAGAAGAAAAGTCTGCCTGAGATTGCACTCAGATAGAGTTGACTCCAACATCACAATAACCCGCTTCCCATCCTCCACCCGGGAAGATGCGGCCAGTACGAGTATGGGAACTCCCTTCTTTACTAATTAAATAGTTAAGAGTGCTAATAATCCGTTAAATATGCCATTATTCGTTAAGATTTATTGCTGGATTATACTGTTGCAATCGGTGGTGGCCCGAGGCGGTACCTTGTAGTTTTCGACATTTCAGAATATCAAGGGAAATGCACTGGCCGATTTCACCAATTTCAAGGGATTAAACCAGCCCTGCTCAGAACGGTGCAATGTTTCACAATTAATTCTCTTTCGGGTTTTGTTGAAACAGAAATAAGTTAATATTTTTGTACATTTTTTGTTTAAATTGTTAATTGTTTAATCAGGGTAATCGTTTTTGGGGAAACTAATGTGCAAAAATGAATGAAACGTCGAAAGAAACTTCCAAAAATTGTTCTTTCCTAATTTCTCTTAAATTGTGTTATTTTCTCATTCGTGTGAAAAACGCCGTTTTGAGCAGCCTTGGATTAAACCACATTTCAATCAAATTGGCAGCATCTGGACATCTTAGGTTAGGTTGAGTGGGTTGAAAAATGTACCTTGTTTACCAGTAAAAATTCTCTTATCATCTTCATTGAGTGAAACGAAGAGAATGCGCCTTCATTCCTCACCATCCTCTCTTCTCATCACTCTCACCACAATTATTCCCATTTTCTCTTCCCTCGGAAAACAAATCACATTCAAGGCTAAGTGATGATGAGTCTATTGAGTTTGTCAAGCTGTGCTCTTAATGGCCAAATGAACATGTAAACAGCAGGATATACTAGCTCATAACTTCTAGCTCTAGGAGGAGGAGGTGTTCCTCCTCAGTATAGTATTTTCAAAACATTTTGGTTTGTGCACGCAACTCTTGACAAAAAACAAGAACAACATCATCAGAAGCTATGATTGCTGAAGTAAGACCATCTTCTGGAAGACAACAACAACAATTAGGGTTTCGCTTCTCTTTGGGACACTTGGTACATTCAATCAACAATTTGTATAAAGAAAGAAAGACTTTGTTTGCTGCAATAATGTCTGTCTTGTGTGTGTTTGTAGTTTCGAAACAAAATTGACATGTCAAATGCTCGTAATAATAATTTTTAAGCGACTTGCTGACTGATTGTCTTCACAAACGTCGTTCACATTGATGACATACACAAGGTCATCGCGATAATTAACAGATGATTGTTCCCGTGGATTGAAGGTCAGCAGAAAAAAAGGATATGAAAATGAGATATTGTAAAATGTGAAAATACCTTCGAAGATACAGACGTACATGCATATGTATGTATCAAAGTAGATTCATGTATACCACCCATTGAAAAAAGAGTATCACGGCATAATAGCGCAAAAGTTATTGCTTTGTTGTTGCAATATATCCTTGCTCCTTTATTTTTATCAATGCAGTAGTTGTTGTTTAGTGGCGATCAGATGTCTTGCTCTTTGTCATTGTTATTGGCAGGACAATTTCTTCTTTTTTGTCACAACATTTGATTGTAATTGATTTGAGCTGCTTGGCAGGTTCTTTTCATTCATCTACCGAAAATCTTACAGTAGTTGTCTCACTGTTTGGCTATGCTACAGCTTCCAAATGGATTCGCTTGCAATTAATTGATAAATAGCAAAGATAAAAGATATACAATTGACATATAAAGTAAATGTCATACTGAAGGTTTGAAAGGTGACATTCAGTAGCTCAAGGTTAGTCTGTATCCCGAATACAGATTTAGCAATACCCATCACATAAACCTTTGAAAGAAAATAGCAACAATGTGGAGCTCAAGGCCTTGGGGTGGTTAATGCTTTTTGGCGATGAAAGTCGAAACCCAAATGGGGAAATTCACCATAGTTCAAGTTTCTGAGTTATGGCGTGATGAATTGTTTGTTTCTTAGCCTATAATATATGAGGAAGTAGTTTCTGTTCGCTGCACTATAGGTAATTTGCCCAGTTTTTGAGGCAAAAAATCGATTTATTAGCATGAATGATAGTATGTATGGAAGTAACTGATACCTTTAGGAAGGTCGAAGCAGAATCTGCGAAAGTGGGTCTGGCGGTAAACGGCGAAAAGACCAAATTGATGGTGTCGACGCGCAAAGCGTCCATAGAGCTGGGACCAACTGTGGAAGTTGGTACCTACAATTTTGAGGTAGTTAAAGACTTCGTCTACCTCGGCACTGCCATAAACACAACAAACAACATCAGTTGTGAAATAAGAAGAAGAATTGTATTGGCCAACAGATGCTACTATGGTCTAAGTAAGCAATTGAAAAACAAAGCCACATCTCGTCAAACAAAAATAACACTATACAAAACGCTGATACTACCCGTGCTAATGTATGGCTCCGAAGCATGGGTACTTGCGCAAGCAGATAAGGCAGTGCTTGGTGTGTTTGAGAGGAAAATTCTTCGAAAGATCTACGGGCCGATTTGCGTTGACGGTGAATATCGACGTCGTATGAACTACGAGCTATATAAGCTATACAAAGACATGAATATAGTTAAACGTATCGAGATGCAACGATTGCGTTGGCTAGTCCATATCATGAGAATGAGCGATGATGAACCCGCAAAAAGGCATATGAATACATGCCACATGGCGGTGCACGCAGAATCGGCAGGCCTAAGCTTCGATGGAGCAAACAAGTGGATGAAGAAATGAAAAGGCGCGGTATTCCAAAAAGTCAAGCGAAAAACAGAGAGGAATGGAGATCTTTTCTTAGTTCGGTCTATGGAACAATGTTCTGTAATGGGCCAACTAAGTAAGTAAGTAAGAATGATAGTATGATAGCGCTATTAGTGCGACTTAAGATGCAGTCAAAGTGAGAATTTCGAAGAAGAACTAAAAAAATTAACTTAAAAGGCAAATTTCAATGTGCTTAAAACCGCAGAAAATAAACCAAAAGTAAAAATATGTAGAATGGAATAGATTGGCAATTGCGAGTGGAATTAATTTAATACATAATATAACTTTAACATTTTGAGTAACGACCAAAAAACACAAAAAGTCAGAAATAAATAATTTATTTTTCTTAAACTCAAATCATATAGACTTTTACTAAATTGGTCGTATTTGGCCGTGATTTTGCCACCTAGAACACAATACTGAAAGTCTTCTGCGTTGCTATAATGTACTAGGTTTCAAAACCCGATTTTGCCCGTATTTATACCCTCAGTATTTATGCTAACGAAGATGTATACACTTTCATACGGGCAAAATGTGCCTCAGCGAAATAATGGTTTTAGACCCCAAGTATGTTTGGACGAAATGTGTTTCAGACAATTTGGAGTTGATTTAGCCATGTCCGTCCGTCTGTCTGTCTGCCTGGCTGGAGCATTCGGTCCAAAATTTGGCTTTCGTAATATTTTGTCCAAACTTAGTTTAAGTTCGAATATGGTTTATATCGGTCGACTCCTTCCCGTACCTCCCCCACAAAAGTTCGGAAATGTTTGGAAAATTTGTGCGCAAGATAACTCTTGAAGGAAGTAACCGATTTGGTCCATACTTTGCATATCGAGAAATTTATACCAGACTTAGATTAGGTTCCAATATGGACTCAATCGGTCCACTCCTTCTTGTACCTCCCACATAAAATTTCGGAAAAGTTCAGTTCAAGACCTGCTCTCGAATCGGTTTGACTTTTGCTGTAGCAACTTGTATTCACTGCCCCGCATACGACGGTATAAGTTTCATCAGGGGCAAGTCCAAACTTCTTGAGAAAATAGCCTGAAAGGTACAAAAATCCCCTATGACACCTGTGTAGTGGTTGGAGAGATAACAAGATAACTCTCGAACGGATCCGCCGATTCGGTCCAAAATATGACCTTCGTAATATTTTGTGCAAACTTAGTTTAAGTTCGAAGATAAGCCATATCGGTCCACTCCTTCAGGTACCTCCTCCACAGAACTTTAAAAATGTTCGGAAAAATTGTGCGCACGATAACTCTTGATGGGAGAGACCAATTTGGTCCATACTTTACACATCCTAATATATCTACCAGACATAGACATACATATGTACATATGTAGTGGCTGGAGAGCTCGAACAGAATACTGTGTTCGTCCTTTGGATATTGTAATATTTCTTCGAATATTAGATGAAATTCGAAGGTGGTGCTTATATAGGTGCACTCCTTTGGGCCCTAGCTGTCCAATCCTTGAGGTACCACCCACACAAATATTCCATATTTTTGTGTGGATCCTTTGGACATTTCTACCGAAGGTTTTCCTACTGGCCCTGTTTACAGCGATATTATGTTTTTCGTAGGCTAGTGTGATATAAAAGTCCTATCTATATATACATAAGTTTTTGTTTTGGGAAAAAGGTATTTAAATCCACACAAGCTGAGGGTATATCTTTGTCGGCAAAGCCGACTGATTATTTTTTACTTGTTTGGTATTTATCAAATTTTATAAGGTTACTTCTCAATAAAACAAGTAAAAAAGTGTCAGTCGGCTTTGCCGACAGATATATACCCTCAGCCAATGTGAAGTGAAACTTTCGCCTACTGACAGATCGAATGTATTTAAGGTCTCTTCAGAATTTTGTGGCCCTTTTTGGACATTTGAACTTGCCAACAAACATGTGGATTGTGGGGGAGGTACCCTTAACACCTTTCGGGCTGTTTTCCTAAGAAATATGGACTTGCCCCTGAAAAAACCTTTACCGTCGTAATGGAGGTAGCGAATGCAAATCGTATCAACAAAAATCAAAGTGATTCGAGAGCAGGTCTTCAAGTGAACTTATCCGAAATTGTGTGTGAGAGTTACCAGAAGGAGTAGACAAATATAGTCCATATTCGAACCTGATCTATATCTGGTAGATATATAAGGATGTGCAAAGTATGGATTACATCGGTCACTCCCTTCAAGAGTTATCGTGCACACAATTTGTGCGAACATTTTTGAACTTTTGTGGGGGAGGTACCTGAAGTAGTGTAACGATATGGCTTATCTTCGAATTTAAACTATGTTTGGACAAAACATTACAAAGGCCAAATTTTGGACCGAATCGGCAGATCCGTTCGAGAGTTATCTTGTTTTCTCTCCAACCACTACACACGTTGTTATAGGGGCGTTTTGCATCTTACAGGATATTGTCTCAGGAAGTATGGGCTTGCCCCTGATGAAACTTGTACCGTCGCAGGTCCTAATCTGAACTTATCCGAAATTTTGTGTGGGAGGTACCCGAAGGAGTGGACCGATTGAATTCATTTTGGAAACACATCTAAGTTTAGTAGAAATTTCACGATGTGCAAAGTATGGGCCAAATCGGTTACTTCCTTCAAGAGTTATCGTGCGCACAAATTTTCCGAACATTTTCGAACTTTGGGGGGGAAGTTACCGGAAGGAGTGGACCGATATAGCCCATCTTCGAACTTAAACTAAGTTTGGACAAAATATTACGAAAGCCAAAGTTTGGATCGAATCGGTTGATCTGTTCGAGAGTTATCGTGCGCATCAGCCAGCCAGACAGACGGACGGAAACACATTTCATCCAAACATACTTGGGGTCTAAAACCATTATTTCGATGAGGCACATTTTGCCCGTATGAAAGTGTATATACCCTCGTTAGCATAAATGCTGAGGGTATAAAAAATCTTAAAATTGTGGAAGTATGGTTTGAGGAAATAAGTAATAAATATAAAAATTTTGTTGTTTACAATTTCATTGCAAGTAAAATAAGTAATGGCGACAAATTGTTCGTTATATCCGTGGTTTTCTATTATCGGTGCGGCAGTAGTAAGCTTTATTTTATCTCTCTTTTACATATTAATCGATGATACGATTTAAAGGAGTACTAAACTCGTCTTTATTAACGTATATTCAAAAAAATATACAAAATTGTAATAACAATTCCTTTGAAAATTTAATCGCGGGGATAAAATATTTGTCACTTACTACCGTGATCGTTTGCTACAGTTTCTTGTACATACATATATAAGAAAACTAATGAAATTACTTTGAAAGAAATAGCTTTGTTCGTTATATACGTAGTTGTTTATAACCGTTGTTTGTTATATCCGAATTAATCTGTAGAAATCTTTTTTTTTATCTCACTTTTACACATAAATAATTTAATTCCGCCGTTATTAATTGTTGTCTCAAAAACAGGGAAAATTACCTATAGTGCGCTGTAGAAACGTAGTTTTTTGTAGTTTTTTTGTGATGATATACACATACGGCCAAAATAATAAGTACAAATATTAGTATGCATACTTATTAGTTCAATTTAGGAAATGTATTAACTGCAAAACAAATTTCAGTTTAAATTTAAGTTTTGCAACATAAATGACACATAAAAAATACATTTTGTGTGGATCTTCAAGATAAAGAAACTTCTAATTCATTTTGGAATATTGCTTAATACCACCTTTTAATTCTAAATTTGATGTTTATTTTGGAACGATTGTGTACCAATGAACTGTTTGAAGTGTCCGCAAAGGTTTACTATTGGATTCATGTCTGATTACTGCCTAGGCGAGTCAAGTAACCTCATTATATTGTCCTGGAACCAAACATTGACATATGTTTTGGGCCGTTGTTTTGCTGGAAATCCATATAAAAAGCATATTTTCTTCAGCATTTGCAATGTGACCATACCATACTAGGAAAATCAATTAGCCAAAACCCCATTCATATCTCACCCCACATTACAATTTCAAGATTCTAGCTTTAGCGGTTTGCCTGGTAACCAGTCAATTTCTCAAATATGTTGCCAGCCACTAGATTCGTTGACAACTAATTTGGAATTCATTTTTAAATATGGTTCACTCAATTCTTAATTATTCAATATTGATTAATTATTGCATTCTGAATTAATTGCATTTTTATCATAATTTTCTGTTGGGTGTCGTCAGTATTCTCCACATGTTTCGAGATACGAATCGTTAACTGTTTTTAACTCAGCTTGACACCAACACTTTCATTAATAAATGATATTGAAATCCCTTTGCTGTAATGGATAAAATAAATTCGATAGATGCATTGTCCGATGCAACTCAAAAAGGGCAATAACATTTTTTCCACTTCGTTTTTTACTTACTTTTGAACACGGTTCGGTACTTTCTTATTTTTCGGGTTGTTCGATTATTTGCAGGTTATACAAACATGTTTTTCTTCACTTGATTTTAGAAATTAACCCCATTGTTTGTTGTAAAATGGTGGCAAAGAACTAACCTTGCGGTAGGACAACAAGAATTACATATTTTTCTGTCCATTCACAAAAAAGCGTGACTGTTTCAAATTGGTTTTACGATGGCGCTCAACAGCAATGTTCTTTATGTAATATGTGGTTGTCTATTAACCTGTTCCAAGTTATCACTTTATGGTGTACAATACAAATGTAAGTTATGGCGGAAGGTTAATGTAAGGTAACCACTGGATTAATTTATTATTTATATAAAAAGAAAATTATGATAATTAGTAATATGGGCGACGTTATGTTAAGGTGAGGTATTCAATACTCTGAGCATAGAAACGTAGTTATACATTCAAACCAACTGATGTAACTAAAATTTTGAAGTTTGATAAGCAGTCCAACAATAAATATGTATAAAATAATTCACTTATTTGCCTACTTCGGTGGTCCGATACAGAACATTTGTCCAAAATACCCCTCAGTAATGTTGTCGACATTTCCTGAGTATTTCAGCCTTGAAAAACTTCTCCATAAGTGGTGTCGTTAGACACGCCGTTCGGACTCGGCGATAAACAGTAGGTCCCATATCATTGAGCTAATATGAATCGGGGTGCACTCATTGATATGAGAGAAGTCTCCCTTGTCCCGTATGGGATGTTGTGGAACAATGTTATGTTGTTATGTGCCACAGTGGAGCAATGGTATGAACACCCGCCTTGCACATTGAATACCCAAGTTCGATTCCAAAGCTGTACAATATTACATATTCAACGGTGGAAAAAATATTCCTCAGTGTAATGTTGGCAAAATTTCCTAAGTATGTCTGCCAACGAAAACCTTCTTGTCTGGAGTGTAGGTTCTATTCGTATATACTATACTAGGATAATAATTGGCATCCTTGCACCCCGGGTTTTGCCAGGTCTAGAGTCTCTAGGATGGAGTTCGTCCACTTGCCATCACTTCATTTGCAATAGCTTTTGGATCCTTTGTGAACACCTTGCGATATCTTGCCGCTGCACTAACTCCCTATATTTATTGACTCACAAAAGTTTATCCAAGAATTCCTTTAGCTTTCCTGACCTCTGTCTTATACATACCGTCACAATCCTTGTATAGGTCCCAATCTTATCTAAGTGTGATCCTGCTAGTCCTGTTAAATGCCCTTCTGCTGACTTTCCTGAGGTTGGGCGGATCTTTATTTCACCAAACTGGTTGACATGGATATGTTAATTGGCTAGACTTCTCATAGCAATCCCGGAGAACACTTCATAGTTGTAAGAGTGAAATCTATGAAATTTCTTAGCTATCTATATGAAATCTCCTACCATATTCTGAATGGTGTCTGTGTGCTCACTAGGGTTATGACTTTTTTACAACCTCATGTCCCTGTATCATAGCGTGATGAGTTTTGCCATAAGATTACATAAAATCTTAATTATAAGGTGATTCGGTGAAAAACCCCTCACGCACAAAATGATTTTAAAATTTGAATTTATCAAAATTATGGACAATTTTTTGAAGTCACTGAAAACAGATACATATATAATTGAAAATAAACTTTAGAGCCACATGAGATTTTTCTTCAATTCTGAGAATCGTAAAAATGTCGTAAACGCTTTTATTCAAAAAAATATAATTTTTTAACAAAAACAAAAAATTTAAAATTTTTTCAAAGTGACTTTTTTCATATTTGAATGAAATAAACGTTATTATAGTTATTAGTAGGCTTATATTTATTCATTCGTGCAACAAAAATTAATTTTTTGAAAAAAAAATTTTTTTTTCATATATTTTTTCAAAAAATTATTTTTTTTTTAAATCGATTTGTGCGTGAACTTTTTTTATATTTCAATGGAATAAACGATAGCATAGTGATTAATAGGCAAAAGTTCATTCATCCCTGCTACATGAAATCATTTTTGAGGAAAAATGTCAAAAAGTCATAACCTTAGGGCTCACAGAAGTTTGGAGTAGAGAGTAGCGCCCATCGCTTAGTCCAGAAACCTTTGTACTAGTAGGGTTCCTACAGCAAAACTATGTTTATTTCAGTTCTGCTAAGGGAAGTTCGGCATCCGTCGCTCTGCAGTGATGCAGTTTTATTTACATCTACGTTCCTCACTGTGACTCCAGGAATCGGAACAGAAGACACCCCGAACGGAAGTACAACTCTCCCTTACAGTCCTTAATATATTCCGCGCTCTAGCTGTCCATAGTGAACATCATAATGGTACCCCATTCCTTGGAGGAGTTCGCCAATTTCCAGCAGTCAGTTTGTCTGTCATATCCGAATCTGGAGGTGGCACCCATGTTGGAAATGCTGCCAGCTTGTAGCCAGTTTCTCAAAGTGCGTCAGAGCCATTTATTGGCTGAATAAGAATATATTTCTATTCTTTATCCTGACAAATAATAACCTTGAGAACCCTGAAAACTGCTGTCCTTCGGTTTTCTGTTCACCACATAAAAATTTATGATCTTCCTCAGACGACTTTCCACTAGCAACTAATGATCCTGTCTTCAGGATCAGTCTTATCAATGATTGCTACCAGAAGGTCACCTGGGCGATTTCCTGGCAAATCAGCGTGGCCCAGAAGGGTTTGGGGGTTTTTTGCCCCGGGCTTTCTTTTCAGCCCTTCCCACCTTAACTGTCTGGCGAGCGGCCACCATCGCGTAAAAGCCGGGTCTTAGCACCTTGCTGCGGATCCTCGGATGCTTTCACTCTCTGCACACACACCGGTTGTGAAGTGGTTGTCTTCGGGCCACTAGTCTGCTTTGGGGTTGATGGACCGGCAGTAATATCAGCCACCTGACTTCACGCAACACCAAGTTTCCTCCTCGAACCACTACTACTTTCCCCCAAGGAACTGGACTTGTTCGTTACCATCGATTTTATAGTTATCTGTTTAGGAGACTTCTACAAATTCGGAGCCCCAGAAACCTTCCAGCTCCTGTTTACTCTAATAGCATTGGCGGCAGTCACAGACAGAACGATCACACTAGCTGGGCCTTGCGTGGCTGTTTCATCTGTGGCTGCTCCTACAGCTATACTGACTTCGGAGTAGAGATGGCAAAAAATCGATAGTATCGATTATTTTAAAAAAAATGAATGACTGAAAACCCCTAACATAAAATATATTGAAAAGAATAGAAATTACGCGGCTTTTCGGTTTCGTGGATGCGAGGAAGTAAGTCCGTAGTTACACGTACAAATTTTCTTTTTCACTTTGGTGGAGACTGATCGTGTCAATGGGACCGATGGAAACAATATCGCTGGCCCTGTCGCAGATACCATTGGTGTCTACAAAGGATCCGGACAGTTTACAACCACTGGTTTTCTGAGCTTAAATGACTCTGGTGTAGCCTAAGAAGTTTTGGGATTGGAGACTACATCCGCACCAGGGAGCGGAATCTGTTCGATAGGTAACTAACGCTTCTCAACATGAAGGTACTTCTTTTCGAAGCGCCTCACAAAGCGAAGCTCCATCCTTATCTCCAGGAATTTTTCCTGTGAAAATTCTCTTGGGGATTTATCAACAAATTTGATGCATTCGCAGCTCTTTTATAGCCGTCTTTGTCATTTCTCCCCCTGTTCTTACTATTCTAGGTGGTTGCGATGAGGATCTCTTCATCCAACCAGACGTTCTGCTTGGGAATGTCTCGGCAATATGCCACAAGAGAGAGAGATATTCACCAAATACACTGGTCAATAACTAATCCAGCTAAGCTAATCCAGCTTTTTAATCGAAGCTGTGTTACTGAAAAGAATGCTTCTGTGTTTGTGGCAAAGAATGCTTCTGTGTGTGTGGCGATTCCGCTCCAATGTATGACGTTTAAGTTATGATCTGTCATGTCGCAGAACAGTCGAAGAAAAATTAATTCATAAATAGTTATTATAATTCTTAGTAATCGTCGTACTTTCTGCTTCAATAAAATCGTATAAATATTTTTATTTTTGAAGGTACCGTTATAATTTCAATATATGAGATGCTGTTAACTTTTTACCATTCACAATAGTTTCGTGGAGACTACAGTAAATTATATTATTGACACAAACCACTTAATTTGTATGCATATTGTAAGAGTTGCCAATCCTTGAACATATATGAAGTGTGTGCTATTAACCGACAGAGGTCGCTACTAAAGTTATTTTTAATAAAAATACAGGCATGTCACAGAAACCAATTCCGATCGAAAGTGGAATTGATTCCGTATTTAGCTTCTTCAGAAACCGAAAAACGAAAATTTTTTTTTCGGTTTATTTTGGTTTCTCAAGTGGAATTGTAATTTTTTTAGAAACATGCCACTTTAAAATACTTAAAAATAATAAAAATATTGTTTTATTAACAAAATCGCATTTGATTTCACATTTGTTATCATTATACCCTCAGCCTTTACGTTAGAAAGGGTATATGCAGGCATGTCACAGATTCCGATCGGAATGGTTTCAATTCCGCAATTTAATTTCGATCGTTTTTGTTGTAGCTTCTTCAGATTCCGATCGATTTGGTGAATTTCGGATTTCTCATTATTTAGCATAAATATGGCAACATTAGACGAAAAAGAATCAAAATAAAAACCATATGATTAGAAAACACTGTAGAAGCGGGTACTGTGAAAATATTTTGTTTAAAGAAAGTTTTGTTTTTGTGCGAAAAGAAAGTTAATTTTTACAAAATGCCTGGTGTTTCTATATTTTCTGTAATTGAGGCGCATAAACATAAAATATTAATTATTGATTACGAAACTCCTTGTTTGAGTTACTTTTTTGTTTTGTTTATTTGTTTTTTTTTTGTATCTTCGCTTTAAGTTATCATTCGTAATGCTAGATTGTGTAGTTTTTGCAAACGAATAATCTTTGTTCGAAGAAACAAGTAAAAAAGTATCAGTCGGCTTTGCCGACAGAGATATACCCTCAGCCTGTGTATATTGAAACAATTTTTTCCAAAATACGTGTATTTACGGGGTTTTAAAAATGTTGGGCGTTTGAACCGACAAACATTTTGATTAGGATTAAAGATCAAGAGTTTTGCGGAAGAGATACTAAAAGGAATGGATCGACATTGGTCGTTATGAAAGTGGATCTCCAGGCACAACAAATGGAGCAATAGGGGGTTTTACACTCTTCGGACTGTTTGCTCAAGAAGTATGGACTTGCCTCTAAAAAAACTTTTACCATCGTAATTGAGGCAGCGAACGCAAGTTGCTTCAACAAAAATCAAAGTGATTCCATATTAGGTCTTAATGTGAACTTATCCGAAATTTTGTGTGGGAGGTACCGGATGGAGTGGACAAATATAGTCCATATTTGAACCTGATCTATATCTGGTAGATATATTAGGATGTGTAAAAAGTATAGACCAATTCGGCCACTCCCTTCAAGAGTTATCGTACGAACAATTTTTCCGAACATTTTTGAACTTTTGTGGGGGAGGTACCTGAAGGAGTGGAACGATATGGCTTATCTTCGAACTTAAACTATGTTTGGACAAAATATTACTAAGCCCGTATTTTGGACGGAATCGGCAGAACAGTTCGAGAATTATCTTGCGCTCCAACCACCTCACACGGTGTCATAGGGATTTTTTTGCAATTTTCATGCTATTTTCTCAGGAAGTATGGGCATGCCCCTGATGAAACTTGTACCGTCGTATGGAGGGCAGTGAATACTAGTTGCTAAAACAAAAAACAAAGCGATTCGAGAGATGGCCCTAAACTGAACTTTTCCGAAATTTTGTGTGGGAGGTACCCGAAGGAGTGGATCTATTGAGACCATATTGAAACCTCATATAACTCTGGTAGAAAGTTTACGCTATACAAAGTATGGACCAAATCGGCCACTCCCTTCACGAGTTATCGTGCGCACAAACTTTCCGAACATTTTCGAACTTTTGTGGGGGAGGTACTGAAAGGAGTTGACCGATGTAGCTCATCTTCGAACTTAAACTAAGCTTGGGCAAAATATTACGAAAGCCAAAATTTGAACCGAATCGGTTCATCCGTTCGAGAGTTATCGTGCACTCCAACCAGCAGGACAGACAGACGGACGGACATGGCTAGATCGACTCCAAATTGTCTGAAGCACATTTCGTCCAAACATACTTGGGGTCTAAAACCATTATTTCCATGAGGCACATATTCATCGTATCAAAGTGTATATACCCTCCTTAGCCTAAACGCTGAGGGTATAAAAAATCGATTTTCACGAAAAAGTTATGTCGCAACACTTTGTTAACATGTGGTTTCGTTGATTGAGAAATAATGAAAATTTGCTAAATTTTTAATTAAAATGATAAAAAAATATGAAAATAAATGTGATTTTGTTAGTAAAACAATATTTTTAAGTGTTTTTGGAGTGTTTTAAAGTGACATGTTTTCAAAAAAATACAATTCCACTTGAGAAACCAAAAGTGGTTTCATTCCGAAGAAATTTTTCGTTTTTCGTTTTCTGAAGAAGCTAAATTCGGAATCAATTCCACTTTCGATCGGAATTGGTTTCTGTGACATGCCTGATAGTAAAATTTTATGACGAACAATTTTGTAGAATATTTGGATTTGATATGACCACATCTTAAAGGAGTTGTTGAAAGGTTTTCGAAAAAAGGACAAAAGAGACCCCTTTGATCAGTAAAGATGCCAAAGCCACTATATACCTAAAATGCAACGATTCCAAGATATCTTAACTCGAATATTTCGAAAAAACTAGAAATGGGCGGAACTAGCCCCGCCTACTTTCCGATGTAATCTTTAAAAATGACGATACACGTGTCTCATATTTTTAGCTTTATTTTCATAATCTAAACGGGTTTTCCCATCATGTAGAAAAAAAATAATTTTGTTGCACAGTGTTATTGTTGTAAATGATCGGATATTATTTAGCGTGTAAAATTGACCATAACTTTTGTGGGAAAAATATCCAAATTTAATTTTTAATCAGTAATTTAAATTTTGGGGGCATATACGGACAGCTTACGAAAACTTAACTTGAAAACCAAGTCTTGACATCTCACTTGATGCAAATTATATCGATGTAGCAGTTAGACAAAGGAACTGTTGTCTAACATCACGGTGCTTAAATGGAATGGACCTGAGAAGTTTTTGCGGATTCTGAAACTACAATGAACAAAAAATCGCCGGAGCACTTTTTAAATTAATCGCGATCAAAGTTCACATTTTTAGGGTCTTTTAGGTTTTCACGATTTTGCTTGGATACCGCAAGTCCTATTGAAATGGTATTAGAGCAAAAGTTGTAGCTGTAAAATTCTCTGCAAGATTGACCTTTATGACTTTTTCCTAAGTTTTACTATTTTTGAGATATAGAAGTTGCAATTGGGATAATGAAGTTCTCAGTGAAAGTGATGTAGGGTATCACATGGTCGGCCCCGTCCGACTATAGCCCTCTTTTACTTGTTTTGTTTATTTATATTCAAATAATGGGGCTTCTACATGGTATGTTTTATGCATAACGACTGCCACTTTTTACAGTTCTGAACCATACAAAAATTTCAATCCATCAAAGTTACATATATATATGGCCATACATGTACATTTTACGAATAGAACGCGCTCTATTCTCGCCTGCACAACAAAAGGAAAACAGCTGTTTTGTTTGTTCACAATGTAAATAAAGAAAACAACAGAAAACGAATGAAAAATAAAATTTTGCCGTGCAGAAGGAATTACATATGGGCATAACGTTTATAAAACATACCGTGTAGAAACCCTTTAAGAAGTATGTATATGAAAAAACTCGTCAACTCATTTTGTGGTCTAATGCTAAGTTTACATTTACGAAATCCACTCGATTTCAACTGTCAATTCCATAGCTCAAACGTCAAATGAAATCTCATCTGGATTTCATTTGACATTTAAACTATGGATTTGACAGTTGAAATCGAGTGGATTTCGTAAATGTAAACCAAGCATAATATTCCAAAAACATTTAAAAACTATTTAATAGGATTTCGTAACATTTTACAAATCTCCATCGAAATTAAGAAGGGAACGCTGTTAATGTTTTTTTTAATTAAAAATTTATCAGTTTTTGGACCTTAAATCAGATTATTAACATACTTCGTAGTAGGGTAATAGGCCAACAATTGATATCAGTAATGTGATTGATTATTTTTTAAGACTTTGTAAACGAATATGATAAAGTCGGTCAAGTGAATTTGTTGTAGAATTGGATGTCTTCACTGACGTTTTCTTTGTTCTTTTCTGCGAAAAAAAACGTAGGGTAAATGCTCCTAACTCCGGCATGTACCAGTAGTCGGCATCTTTCGGTAAAAAGCTACAAAATACTCTCAGCTAACTTTGTGTAAAATTTCATTGAACTAAGACCATTATATCGGAATTTAACTTTTTGTTAGTGAGCGTTTTTCACCACAACCGAAAATGCATTCTCTTAAGAAAAAAATAGTGGAGACGTCAAAATAAAAATGTCTGTAATGGTATTAAAATGTGCAAATTTTCAATAAAATTTTGTTGTGATGGTAGATAATATTCAAAAGAACTTATTAGAAAAAAGAAATTATTAAAAATTGTTTTAATTCTGCCATTTTAGCTGATGCCGACTATAGGGACAAGAAAATGTAAAGTTTGCCAGAAGTCGGCATGGGTTGAAAAAATTGCGCGTTGTCAATTATTTTTAGCTCGAAATTGTAAAAATATCTTAAATAAATACTTTAAAGTCTAATTAATAAAAATAACTTCAATAAAAATTAGTATTTATGTGATTTTAGGCTATATTACGCCTAGAAATGATCCACATTTTTATTTTACTAAAATACGATATGCCGACTACTGGAACATTTCATGCCGACTATTGGGATATGGTGCCGACTACTAGCAAAAAAGTACTATATCACTAAATTCGAAATTTATAAGAAATAATTCAAAATTTTTTTATTTCATCGAAAAGTAAACAAAATTTCGAAGCAAATAAGCTTTAGTTCATAGCAATTGGAAAAATTTACTCGGAATGGTGAATGATTGAATTTGGACAAATCGCGCAATTTCTGCCATTGAAATGAAATGCTTACTAATGTTTATGGGTATTTATTTAAACTCAGAATTTATCTATTTTTGCCAATAGTCTAAGATTGATAAATAAAATAAATATATGTACATACTGTTACGGAATTAGGTTTAACTAATCTCCGTGTAGACGTTGTTTTATTCCCCGATACGATTTGTACCAAATAAAACAGGGTTCGTTTTAGATTACGTTTCTACAATGCTTTATTTACTTTATTACACTTATTCAGAACCGACTTTAATTACAAAGCACACAGCAAGTCTCTAGTTAGCACGCAGCTCTTATTTAACCGATCTGTTCAGTTCAACGCTTAAAACACAACTCACTCAATGTTGCCATTCGTAACTCTATTTATACCCAAAATCTCCTTGGTCTAGAAATATCTAGAAATATGGCAACAACTCGAATCTGTGCAGCGAACACACAGACGCACATTCGCACTAAGCGAACATCCATACTCACATACATACAAGCACAGTAATGACGTAACTACAACAACAAACAACTACACGAAATACAAGAAGTAGGAACTAAACGATAATTACATTATTGTTGCAAAACAAAACAAACAAAAGAACATTAACAAAAGGTAATGTAACGACTAGAATGATGAAGAGAGTTCTACATGGTAGTTGTTGTTGCTTAAATAAAGTAACTGCGTAATAAAAACTTTACGTTACAATTCAAATTTTTAAATTAACGGAAATTAAACTAAACTAACTTAAACCTATCAGTTACATTCGTAACAATACATATAAATGATGCACATATCATGGTGGAGAAATTAATACATTTTAAATTCTTGAGGAGTGATATGTCAGTGATTTACTGTGACAGTAAAATGTCATAAATATATCAAAAAATAAAATTCATTATCACAAAATTATGTAGCAACAGTTAAATGAAATATTCTTCAGTTATTGGCACAACAGCAAAAATAATTATTTACTTTTGTGCTGTTACCACCTGTTTTTGTAATTAATTTTTGTTCGTTCGTCTATATTCGTAATTTTTAATAATAATCCGTCTATATTAATAATAATCCAGAGCTCAACCCCCATATGACATCAATAGATAAGTTTTCGTAGATGCATTCCATATATAGTTAATAATTTCACTTTTGAGAGGATTTAATTGTCTATGGCAAAACTGGTCAAAGCTCTAATGTAAATACGATATTACATTCACAACATTGACGCAGCTACACCGACTACGTTAACATACGTAATATACTAATAGTACATTTACATTTACGAAATCGAGTGGATTTCAACTGTCAATTCCTTTGTGTATACGTCAAATAATATCTCATTTGAAAACCATTGGATTTCATTTGACGTTTAAGCAATGAAATTGACAGTTGAAATCGAGTGGATTTCGTAAATATAAACCTAGTATAGTTCTGAAGTCTTTCATCAACGGCAAAACATGCATATAATACCCCGTTTGCACTTAATCGAATTTAATAAACCACTGGATTTTAAATGTCGCAAACGTCAAATAAATCCTCATGAAGAAAATTAACCCGGCAAAAAGCTCTAATGCAAGCGCCGTATAATTCTCATATACGTCGTAACAACATACAAATAAATTTATCATTCTGTTCGTAACACATTGGAATATTCCTCAGAGACCCTATAAAGTGGCTGAAATTTGGCATTTAGTCTTCGTTGGGAGCATTAAACATTCCACCAGAAATTTGTCGGCATAGATCGACGTCATCATATAGCTACGTAGAACCGTCCCTCCCGAATTTCGATATTTTGTAGGTTTCAGCGTCATATCAAACCATTCTAGAATAAAACAAGTAAGAACGGCGTTAATTTCGGCCGGTGGAACTTGTTATACCCTCCTCTACACGCAGAGAAAAAAATATGATTGATCCAACAATATTCGAAGAGCAAAATATGTATTGTAAAGATATTGTTAAATTCCAAATGTAGTATTGTGATTCCAACAATTGGGTTTTGTTAAATCCAAAAATAGTTTTTGTCAACTGGATAATAGTTCTCTCTTTTCTTCGACAATTTTTTATCTTCTCTCGCTATTCGATGCCGTGTTGAAAAAAAAAAATTATGGTGAGTTTTGTTTGTATGACATAATGCCTTTATCTTTGTTTTTGTGTGTATGTATACCAACAATGAGACTCTTGTTTTTATTTGTTTCTGTTTTGTTTCATTCTTCTATCTTCATTGTGCTTTGGTGTTATACCGGAGTTTGTTATGGTGTTTAATTATTCCTTATGTTGTGGTGGGTGCTTGTGGCTTTTTGTTTGTCTTTGTTGTCAGCCAATGCAGCAGACCATAAATTGTGTTCATCAATGATTGCAATATTATACGCGACATTTATATCCAAGTTATGTGAAAAGTGTATATGAGGAGTATATACACTCAAATCAAAAATTTCTGGGCTGGTTTTCTGGGTTGACAATACTTTTTGTAAACAAAATTAGATTATGATTGTTCCTACAATCGGTATTGTTAACGATTTTTACAATATTGCGGAAATTCGAAAGTTGTTTTTGTTTTCTATGTTTTGAACAAAAGATGGTATTTTTGGATTTGGATTACAATGTTTGAACAAAACAAATACATTTTTGGAACCAAAACAGATATTTTTGTTCCAACAAAAGCGAAAAATATTTTTTCTCTGCGTGTACGAGTTGTATTGAAGTAAAAAGGAACGATTTGTTTCCTTTCGTTTATGAAGAAGACTAAATACCAAATTTCAGCAGTTTCGATAAATCAATGTGGCTAACCTTCAAAATACCGAAATTCTGGAGGTACCGTTCTATGGAGGCTATGTGAAAACGTGGTTCCGACAAATTTTTGGTGGAAAGTTTACCGATATTTCGGTAAGATAATGTGGGTAAGACCTACAAAATACCGAAAATCGAGAGGTAGGAAGACGTGGATCTTCTGGAATAGTTTATAACCCAAACTAAATAACAAATTTAAGTCATTTCGGTGGAATGTTGACGTCACAACCTTCAGAATTACGAAAATCGGGAGGTACCGTTCTATGGGGGCTATATCGAAACTTGGACCTAATACCGACGAATTTCAATCGAAAAAGTTTTTACCTCCATCGTAGACTAAATACCAAATTTTAGCTTCAGGAATATGAAGCCACAACTTGAAAATACCGAATATTGGGAGGTACCGTTCTATTGGGGTTATATGAAGGCGTGGACCTATACCGACAAAATTCTGTGGGAAAGAAGGCAAAATTCCAATTTTTAGCCATTTGGGTGGAATATTGAAGCCACAACCTTCAAAATACCGAACATCGGTAGGTACCGTCCTATGGGGATATATGAAGGCGTAGACCTATACCTAAACATTTCAGGTGGAAAGTTTTAACCCCCAATGAAGACTGTATACCAAATTTCAGCCATTGCGATGGGTTGTTCTGGCCACAACCTTCAAAATACCGAAAATCTGGAGCTACCGTTCTGTCGAAGAAGGCAAAACACCAATTTTCAGCCATTTCGATGGGTTATTGTGGTCACAACTTTCAAGATACCGAAATTCGGGAGCTACCGTTCTATGAGAGCTATATGAAGGCGTGAACCTGTAACGACAAAAATTCTGGAGGAATGTTTTATACCACCAACGAAGACAAAATACAACATTTCAGCCATTTCGGTGGAATATTGAAGCCACAACTTTGAAAATACCGAAAATCGGTAGGTACTGTTCTATGGGGGCTATATGAAGGCGTGGACCTGTAACGACAAAAATTCTGGGGGAATGTTTTATACCACCAACGAAGACTAAATAATAAATTTCTGCTATTTCGGAGTAATATTGAGGCCACAACCTTCAAAATGCCGGAAATCGGGAAGTACCATTCTATGGGGCCTATATGAAGGCGTGGACCTATACCTACAAATTTCAGGTGGAAAGTTGTATACCCCCAATGAAGACTAAATACCAAATTTCTGCAATGACGGTGGAATATTGAGCTTAGTGCTTCCTTTAACTAAAGGACACTAATTGTTCCTATTTATTTCAATACAGTTCGTGGTAGAGGAGATAAAAAGTTCAGCCTGACCGAATGAACGCCATTCTTACTAGTTTTCACTCTGAAGGGCAGCTATCAACTGCAGTTGGGGCTGTTCTCCTCCATTTTAAGACGTGAAGCTTTGTTTACAAATTTTGGGAAAGCGATGCATTCAGTACATTACCACAGAGATTTCAACCTTTGGTTCTTTTCCCTCACTGAGGTTTTGGCTTCCTGTCCCACACAGAGACTTCGGTATTTTGTCCCACGCATAAGCTTCGGCTTTCGGTCCTACACAGAGTCTTTGGTCTCCTGCTTACCAATTCCCGCAGCGCTTAACATCATCCTTTACGCAATTTTATTACAATGGACTCCGAGGCAAGATCGAGGAAATAGTGGATTTCATGAATCGGAAGAATATCATGATCGCGGCGGTGCAAGAAGCCAAGCTCAACAACAACTGCAGCTTGCAGTGTTGTGATGGTTACAATATACTGACGAGGGATCGCACCAGAAGTCGAGGTGGGGGATTGGATTTCCTATTACACCAGTTTGCACATTGAATGTATGCTGGTAGCAGTCAGGTGTGGAACTACCGAGGTAGAGTTGCTTAACGTATTCATCCCGCCGATAAATAGCTGTACTCCATGTTATAGGTCCATAATTAGCCCGTTTTTGGAAGGTCATAAATGTCTGATCTTGGGGGACCTTAATGCTCATCATTAGGGATAAAGTGCACGATTTGCAGGGAAAACTAATTATCCTAAATTCTGAGAGTTCACCGCTTGAGAGAACTGCCCAACCCTGCTGATGTTCGGGTAGCAGAAAGGACGTTCCGACACATCATCACTGCTGCAGCCGCTTGCTATATACCTGCTGGCCGTATACCCGAAGTGAGACCAAACTTCCCAGCAGAGGCGATGGCATTAGCAAATGAGCCACGTCGTTCCAACCCCATTGGCCTCAGAGTCATGGAGCTGACAGTGGAAGTGAACAGGTTGGCAGGTGAGCATAAGCGGAACAAGTGGTCAAATCATCTGAAAATTGCAACATTGGAGTCGAAATAAGGCAATTGTGGGCAACGGTTAAGTTACTCTTGAACGCTGGAAAATAGGACCTCAGTCACGTTAGCCGACGTTACGCACACTCAATAATATCAGGTAGTGACAGGGCGAAGAGAAGAGTACTACCTCTCATTAGATTTTTTCCTGCTAAAGAGGAAAACCACAATTGACAATGGATGATGTTGCGAACGTCATCAGGAACGCTAAGTCATCCAAAGCGTTGGGGTCTGATGGAATCTCCACGGTAATGCTGAAACAGTGTCAAAAATAGATATCCAGTTGCCGATCATCAGCATGGGTTCCGTAAGCAGCACATCACCACCACAGCGCTGCACGCCACATCATATATAATTCGAGGACTCATCCAGAGCAAGTCGTGTGATAGAAAAGTGATGTGGCTCTTGACTTATGCTGTTTGAGGATATCCAGCAGGCAACACTCCGGCCAAGTTTGAAACATTGGATAATCATTAATATGTGTGGTCGCAAGTCGTACGTAGAATTCAGGAACAAGAAGAAAAAAATCAACATTTTTGTCTGAAAATTGGTAACATTTTTAATATAGATCTTATAGCGTTCTTCCTGGAAGGCACGTACCGCCAACGTAAGACAATTTTAGAAGAAGATTTCTTCTTCTTGCCACTGAACCCAATTATGTTAATGTGCGTGGTCAGATAACAGAGTTATGGGCATATATGTATATTTATAGAAACCCTATTCTAGGGCAGCTTTAGTCAGCAACACACCATTTGTAACGTGGTTTTCTCGACGGCTGGGGTATCTCCAGTCGCGTCCAGGGGCTCCATAAGGACCCACTAAACCTTATGAATTAAAAAGACTGGTGTTTTCCCTTTTGGGGCTAATTCAGTAGTTTATTAATTTAAAAGAAACTAGCAAGTTCTACTTCAATGAAATGCGATATTATTACTTTGCCCCTCCTTCGGAGGGGAGGATGCTGATACGACAGATGCTGACGATTTATAGGTGATCGGGAACTTTATCACTTTATCATGTTCGGCAACTCGGCAAAAGCTGTTCGGGGATGACGATGGTTGATTAAGCTCGGTGATGTTCGGGAACGAAAATAGTTGACGAAGATCGGTGAAGACGATTCGGCAACTCGGCTAAAGTTGTTCGGCAACGACGACGGTTGACGAAGCTCGGTGACGACGATTCGGTGATGTTCGGTAACTCGTCCGAAGCTGTTCGGGAACGGTGATGACGTTTCGGGGGTGTTCGGGAACGCCGATGGTTGACGGGGATCGGCTGGCTGATAACGATAGTTGTCGATGATCGGAAGCGACGATCCTGGTTGCTGATTCGTTTCAGTAGTGATCGGGAACGTGTTGATTGATGTCGGGCGGGTTGACTACGAACTGCTGTTCTGTTCGGAACGACTACTATACAACACTAATTACAGCTACGACTTCATACAGACTACTGCGTATATCTAGGAACAAAGAACCAAAGTCCCTGTGTGGGACTGGAAACCCAAGTTTCCGTGTAGGACGGGAAACCGAAGTATCCGTGTGGGACGGGAAACCGAAGCCTCCGTGTGGGACAGAAAACCGAAGTCTCAGTGTGAAACAGGAAACCGAAATCTCTGTGGGGGACAGTAAACAGAATTCACTGTGTGCAATTTATTAATGGGACAGCCACAATGGTTAGTCCCTTCCAAAATTTGCCAACACGACAAGCCACCCAGGAATGCCTTGGTGGATAGCAAGCCCCCAGCAGTAGCAAGCTGACTTCAACGGCGAAAACTGGAATACTAAAGCAGTGTTCACCAGCAACAACAAATTCAACCGGTGCGTTTGTGTTGGGCACACACACGAGATTATCTATCCCTCTCTAGATCATAGCCGACCAAGAAGAGCGAGCGCTTAAATTGTTTATGTGTGGGTAAAATTACACTGACAGAACAGGGTGATGATTTTCATATTGAGTGTGAAATGAAAAATATATTGTTGGCGCGTTCGCTTTGTATGACTTAAATTAAAAATAATATAAATAACTTCATAATTTGAAAAGTATTTTTCTTCATATGTTAATTTTTTTGAGAGAAAAAACAAATTGTATATAAAAATGATTTTTTAAGACTTTCTAAGCATACATACATTTTTTATTGTTGCATTGCAGACGAGGCATTCTGCGTCATTAAAAATATTAATACAAAACAAAAATCATTTTCAAATTCTTCCCTCCACATATTTGCTGTACAACTGCAAAATCTTTTCTGTGTACCCAAAAATAAACAAATAAAGCGGCATCAACCTGCTTGCATGAAATTCAGTACAAGACTGAAGTAAAAAAATCAAAACATTTGCTCTCTTACTTTGCGTTCGGGTCGCGTGTGTGTGATTTGCCGAAAAACTTCGTAACCAAATCAATTCCCACGAACGGGTTTGCTCTAGATCAGTGTTCACCAGCAACAACAAATTCAACCGCTGCGTTTTTATTGGGCACACACACGAGATTATCTTTCCCTCTTTAGATAAACATCGTGTGCGTTAATTCATTGCTAAAACAAAGAAGATGATCGGTGGTGAGAGCAACGTTCAAACTCACCACAATTGAGATTGTGTGTGTTCACACGGACACGGCTCGCGAGCCCAGTGGTGATCAACACTGTACTAAAGGATCAACTGGAATGAAGTGAATGCGAATTATTGTGTATTGAGTACAGCAAGCAAATGACTTCAATGCATGACTGGCGTAGATGGAGGTGCATATCGACTCATTGCTACTATGATGGTAAGGGAAGACCGTAGGTGTTGTTGTATGCATGTGACACTTGTCACGTTACACATTTATAGTCTGGCACTGGATGTCAGCTGATTTTAATACTGAATAATCTTAAACCCA
Source organism: Musca autumnalis (assembly GCF_047663935.1). NCBI lineage: Eukaryota > Metazoa > Arthropoda > Insecta > Diptera > Muscidae > Musca > Musca autumnalis. The sequence continues at coordinate 118,818,629 of NW_027411755.1, read as the reverse complement.
TGACTTGGAATATTATTCCCGAGGTGGGCACTGGTGGGCATCATGACTAAACCCTTAGGTCATTGGCATTACAAAATACACTAAGAAAATATGCAGCTAACTAGAATTCCACAACACGCTAAAACACCTCCTTCAAAATCCACTTTAATATTTTGCTAAACGTTTGTACTCACAACAACAAAATATTAGTCAAAGGTTCCGACATTTGAAGCTATTCTTAAGTAGATCGCGTTCGAATGAAACTAAAACTAATATATTTTTAAAAAGGTCCATGTCACATCTGTCAAAGTTGTCAGATGTTGTATCAAAATCTTGACATTCTTTTTTTATTTTTGGCCAATGGGTGGATCCACTCTGCAACTGTTTAAACTCTATCTCTCCTGTATTCCGCCCCAGATGGCAATGAGATTATAACGTATGCGAATGATTGTACGATCTTGGCGTCAGATACCTTCTCTGATGTCATTTGTGAAAGGCTGAACTCCTAGTTGAGTGATCTTACCACATTTTTCCACGCAAGGAATATGCATATCTGCCACTAAATCTACGGCGACTCTGCTCACCACATGGACAGCAGAGGTGAGAACAGAGTTGAATGTCATGGTCGATTCGACAGCATGTTCATGTCGTCCGCGCATGCCACAACTGTCTGTGATAAGCTGAGATGTGGGAACAAGATCGTCATATCCCTAGATAAAGAAGATAAAAAAACCTTGTTGACCATATATAACGCTATAGGTCGGTCTGTGGTAAGCTATGCAACGCCTTCTCATGTCCTCGGTGAACCATTTACATGCGGAGACAAAGACTCTTCCAGTGCAGCAGCTCTTGCTCGTACTTGCGGTACTTGCTCAGGTGTTACCGTGAAAGCCATCCCAATCACCATCTATCAGGTGGGTATGCCCGATACATCCAGCTACATCAAGAAGGATCTTCACGTTCTAGAGAGCGTGGTCCAGCAATAAAGGGGAGAAACCCTAGATCAACAGGCATATCCAGCAGGTTTGAACAGCATTCACACGGACGCAGCTGCTAAGGCCATAAGCAACTATATATGCCACGATAAACCAGTAGTTTAGGCTCAACTACACTCGGGATATTGCAGTCGCCTAAATTCTTATAGACCAAATTCCAGCAATTTCGATAAAACAATGTGGCTAACTTTCAACATACCGTAAATCGGGGGGAACAGTACTATGGGGGCAATATGAAGGCGTGGACCAATACCTACATATTTCAGGTGGAAAGTTTTACAACCCTAACGAAGACTAAATACCAAATTTTAGCCATTTCGGTGGAATATTGAGGCCCCAACCTTCAAAATACCCAAAACTGGGATGTACCATTCTATGGGGGCTATATGAAGGCGTTGACCTATACCGACACGTTTCTGGGGGAATGTTTTATACCACCAACGAAGACTAAATAATAAATTTCTGCTATTTCGGAGTAATATTGAGGCCACAACCTTCAAAATACCGAAAATCGGGAGGTACCGTTCTATGGGGGCTATATGAAGGCGTGGACCTATACCGACATATTGAGAGGGGAAAGTTTTATATCCCCAACGAAGCCTCGGTATTGGTAGTTGGATGCACCAATTTCAAACTGTTACACAAACTGTTTTGCCTATAACCGGATGAGACCAAAACGCCTCAAACGCATTGCAAAATTCGTCACGTGGGTGGGTGTGAAATAACATTGACCTTTTTTTTGCTACAGACCAATTTAATTAAGTTTATCAGCATTTGATTTCGCAGAAATTACTTATCAATAGACATCGGATTTTGCATATTTTTTAATATTAGAGATACGAAGATTCTGATTGGACCAAAATTCGTTTCAAAGAAATCTAAATTCAATGGCAGGGTCATATTTTGTATTTATTTTGCATATTTTGCATATGCACAAAATATGCAAAAAATATGCAAAACATGCAAAAAATATGCAAAATATGCAAAAAATATGCAAAATATGCAGAATATGCAAAAAATATGCAAAATATGCAAACAGTTTTTGGCCGAAAATCGTCACAAAAGTCGTAAAATTGACAATTAAAGTTGGGAAAAATCATCAAAGTGTCCTAAATTAAAATTTTTGGCCGTTTAATTCGCTTTTTTAGCAGATTATTATGCTATTGAGACCCCTTACCACATTGTGGATATAAACATATGGTTATACGTATATTGTAATACCATTTTTTTATTATTAACCTATTAAAAAATATAAAATTTGTTAAATTGTCAAATATTTTATTTAAAATTCAATATTTTCTTTGTCTTAATTTGTTGCATTAGTCTGGTTTTAACCCAAAGGGAAAACATCGATGTCGGATTTTTTTATGCGGCACTCCCCTAAAGTGTTTAGTTTGGTTAGATTTTGAGATTGTTAAAGTTTGAGCACAATTGGAATATATTAACACATGCCACTGGGTCCTCGTAGTTATGAAAATCTCGACTTTTTGGCTATTTGACGACTTCAGCTACCCATATCTATGAAACGGTTAAAACTATTTGCCCGTGTTATGCATTAAATTAAATACTGAAAAATTTCCTGCATGTTTTAAAGACAATAAAAATATTGTCTTCAATTGTGACGAGTGTTTGAATGTGTCTGCAAACATGCTCTCAGCTCTCTCTTTATTATCTCAAAATATGAGAGAATTGAAGGAATCAATGTTGCTCTCACTTATTGAAGATGTAAAAGATATGAAGAATAAGTTCGATGACCTGTCAAAAAACCTTGGGCAAATAAGCAAAGAACAACAATTGCCATCTAATTCTACTGCTTTCGTTCAGACAAAAGCAAAAAAGAAAAACAATAGAACGGACTTCAACAGTGTTGTTGTTGCCCAACAAACATCTGAGAATGAACAAGTGCATCAGATGTTTGGTGATGCTTCTTCAACTATTTCTAATGCAACTGGTATTACTGAAGCTGAATCAAACATGTATGATACGGACTGGTCCAAAGTCCACAAGCGCAAGCGGAGAAACCGTGTGATTATTGCTGTTGGCGAAAATGATACAACTGATTTGAGTGTTGTTCCAAAGAAGAAATTTGTCCATTTATCATCGTTTCGCACAAGTGTGACGCCTGAACATATTATTGCGTATGTGGAGAAACATGCTAAAATTGATCGACAGCATATTGAGTGTTCGATGCTCGTAAAGAAAGATGTTGACGTGAACTCATTGAAACATGTTAATTTCAAACTTGGTGTTTCTACAAGCTATTATGCAGAACTGACTAAGTCATCTTTGTGGCCTATCAACGTGAATGTGCGTCCTTTCATTTTTTTCGAAAGGAAACCAGCAACGTTACCAATGTCATAAATGCATCGAATCTGAAAATCTATTATCAAAATGTTTCAGGTATGCGCTCAAAGTTTAAGGAATTGCTTAATTTTTCTGAACAGTCGGATAATGACGTGTTTGTATTAGTTGAAACGTGGCTAAATTCAGATTTTCATAATGGAGAATTTTTCAATTTAAATACTTTTGATGTATATCGTAAAGATAGATCTGTACAAGCAACTGGTCTATATCGTGGAGGAGGTGTATTGATAGCCGTTAAAAAATGTTTGAAATCTTATTCACCAAACTGTATTTTAATTGATAATGCTTTAGATCAACTCTTTGTCGTAATTGAAAATAATAGTTTTAAATTATGCATTGGAGTTTCTTATATTCCTCCAAATAGCAATTATGATATTTACTCTCATCACATAAATAATATTATCGCCATTCATGAGAAAATGGATGTAAGCAACAACTTATGCATTTTTGGTGATTTCAATTTAAATAACGTTGTTTGGACACAAAATAGTAATATGCTCACCCCATCTAATATTAATAAAGACTATGAAATTGAGTTTATTGATTCGTTGTTAAGTATTGACTTAATTCAAATTAACAACATATTTAATAAATTGTACAAAATTCTGGATTTAATATTTGTACCCTCAATTATTAAATATACCCTTGTTGAATGCTTAGATCCCTTTTCTCGGAACACTGTTCATCATTCTGCAATTATTATCGAACTTGATTCTTATAAGTTTTTAAAGGACAAATCTCTTAGTAATACTTATTATTATGATTTTAAAAATGTTAATTTAGATGCACTTAATTCATGCCTTGGTAGTGTTGATTGGACTTCAACATTGGAGAATTTAAATGTCAATGATTGCTATGATCGTTTTTTACACATAATATTTGAACTGTGTAATAAATATGTTTTGCGTAAGAAGAAAACCCATTCATCTCATCCTTGGTATACGAAAAGGTTAAAACAGTTAAAAAATCGTCGCAATAAACTACATAATCAATACATGAAAACGCCCGACCCGTCGATATTGCATGAATATAATTTCTGTAAAAAAGAATTTAACTTTTTGAATAAATTTCTTTATAAACAATATATTTTCAATATTGAAAATCAGATAAAAAACAATCCCAATTATTTTTGGAATTATATCAAATCTAAAAAAAGAAGTTTGGATATTCCATCTTCTGTTTTTTATGAGGATAAAATTTCAAGTTCTCCGCATGAAATAGCAAACTTGTTTGCAATTTTTTTCAAATCTAATTTTACCAATGCTCATTCATATATTTCATCAACTAACAATGTTGACTATGATCGCTCATACAGTAATATTAATTTATGTGCTATAACTTTATCGGATGATGATATTCTCAAAGGTATCAGTAATATTAAAAACTCAAATACTGTCGATGCTGATGGTCTTTCATCATATTTTGTGAAAACATGTACTAGTTTCCTTTGTTTACCCCTAAAAATTATCTTTAATAAATCATTGTCCGATGGTATCTTTGCAGATAAATGGAAATTTACATATATAAATCCAATTTATAAAGATGGTTGTAGAGAAAATGCCAAGTCTTACCGCCCAATTGCAAAAATAAGTGTTATTGCAAAAGTTATTGAAAATATTATCCATAGTAAATTAACTTTCATATTCAAATCAATAATTATACCTCAGCAACATGGTTTTTATGGTGGTAGGTCCACTATAACAAACTTGGCCGTGTTTGCTGAATATTGTTTAACGTCCCTTGGTTCTGGATACCAAGTAGAGACAATCTACACTGACTTCTCCAAAGCGTTTGATTCGATTTCCCACCATCTTTTGATAAAAAAAATGAATGACTTTGGAGTTCACTCTGTATTTCTTAAATGGATCAAATCTTATTTTCACAACAGGAAATGTGCTGTGAAAATAGGTGAATATGAATCTGTAGTATTTTACCAAACATCCGGTGTACCACAAGGTAGCATTTTAGGACCTCTTTTCTTTAACATTTTTATAAACGATATTTACACTTGTTTCAAGCATACACAATTTCTGTTGTATGCTGATGATTTAAAAATATTCCTTAGGACTAACTCATTAATGGACTCGTTTAAAATCCAAGATGACTTAAATAATTTGCAATTGTGGTGCTCGAAAAACAGTTTAAATTTGAACTTAAAGAAATGTTTCCATCTGTCCTTTAATCGATTACGAATTCCTTTGCAACTGTCTTTTTATTTCGATAACACTATCCTTGAAAAGGTTAATGAAAAAGAAGATCTAGGGATTACATTTGATGATAAACTTACATTCACCCAGCACATTGATAATATTATCCCGAAAGCTTATTCTACCTTGGCATTTATAAAACGCAACTCCTCAGATTTTAATGACCCATATACGTTAAAGCTTTTATTCACTTCATATGTGCGATCTAAATTAGAATATGGATCCATAATCTGGAGTCCTTTTTCGGCCATTCACATGAACCGAATTGAACGAATCCAGAAAAAATTTATAAGGTACGCATTACTTCCCTTGAATTTTAGTCACCCGATGCCGAGCTATGAATCTAGATGTTTATTAATTAATTTAGAAACCTTAGAGTTCAGAAGAAAAATGCAGTGTATGCTATTTGTGTATGATTTAATCAACTCAAATATTGATTGTCCCTTTTTGTTAGAAAAGGTCTCATTTAATGTTCCAAGTCAATTTGAAATATTTCATGTAGATATCAACAGGCGTAATTATGTAAACAATAGGCCCATTATCAGGGCGCTAATAAACTTTAATCTTCTTAACAGATTTACCATGGTAGAATTCAGTGCAACTAAAGATTATTTGAGGGATTGTATAAAAAAATATCTTTAATGTTATTTTCTCACTAATATACACATATTGTTACATAGCATTTAAGTCTTTTTTCACAGTCTGCAAAGAATTTTGTTCTATAGACTGTAATATATGAAATAAAAAAAAAAAAAAAAATGCCATACTATTCTTAATATTTCTTGCCGAACAACAAAATACGTAAGTAATACTAAATTCAAGATAATAAAGCCAATGTCCTTAGGGTGAAAATGGAGTCTATTGTGAAAAAATAATTTTTACAGTGTTTAATTTTACTTGCTTTTGTGTCTGTTTAGTTCAAATCTAGTAACTTATTTTCCACACAGTTGTAGTTGACCAATCGAACTAAAACTTTGCACACTTTTCAGACTTGGATGACAATACATGAATATGAAACCAAAACCAATATGGGTCCATTTTTTTCTTAGAGCCCCCATATAGCGGTACCACCCGATTTAAAGTATTTTAAGGATTCTGGTTAAATTTTTAGGCCGAATTGGCTATAACTTGGCATTTGGGGTTCCCAATGGTACGAAACTTCCTCACTAGAGATGTTGGACTCAGGTCAAGGTTTTGGTATAGCCCCTATATAACGGTACAACACGATTTCAGGTATTTTGAAGTTTTTACCTACATTTTCGGCCTAAATTGGTTATAATTTTGTTATGAGGTTCCCAGTGGTCAAAAAAACTAAATGCTGAAAAGTTAAAAATAAAAAAAAAAATAGTTAAAAAAATAAGTTACAGTGTTTTATTTACAAATGCACTTAAAACTAGAAAATATTTTTTAATGATTAAATCTCTCAAATAAAACGCTTGCATTGGAATTAAAAACTGTGGCAATATTAAACGGCCACCAGCGTTTTATTTGAGAGAATCCATCATTAATAATTATGTTCTAGTTTTAAGTGCTTCTATAAATAAAACATTGTAACTTAATTTTTTAAATTATTTTTTATTTCTTCTCATATTAACAATTTTTGGGAATGAAAACAAACGTCTTTTACATTTTGTTCATATTTAAAATTATTTAAGGGGCTGATATAATGTGATTTTGGAGACATCTGGGTAAAGATGACTACTTGGTGATGAACTCGTCTCCTTGCTATGCTATGTCGTTCACAACTTTCAAGTTGTTTAACATCCTTTACCCTTCCTGGTAATTGATGTTCTGCGGTCAAGTTACAGGATCTTTTTCAAGAAATTCGGAGTTAATGCTTAATCTCTTGAACAACAAGTAAGTATACCCTGTAATTACGCCTGGTAGACTTTTTCTGGAAATTTCGGCAGCTGTTCTTTTGTTATACCCCGGTTACACTTAGCCGGATTAACCCAGTGGGTTTGGATTTCAAATGTCAATTCCATAGCGCAAACGTCAAATAAATCCTCTCGAAGTGGGTTAACCCGGCAAAAAAAGTCTAGTGTAACCATACTATTAGTTTGGTTTTTTCCATCTTCTTTTGCTTGCTTTGTTAAGATTTTTGTCGCATTTAGCTCTTTACGGTGGTTTGAACTATCAGATCAGGCCAACAAGTTCAGGACTAAGATACCACAGATGATATATCATTTTGTTATTTCCTTTATCTGATATTTGTTTCGTATTTCAATAAATCTTCAATGCGGTTTAGGTCTTTTTTTTGGACCTAAAAAATATTTCTGAATTCCGTTTTCACTATTTGTTGTATTAAACTCAAACTATTGTCTCTAATCCTTTTCAACCTATTGATTATGTTTACCCAATCCATCCAATATTAGATCTACATAACCATTATCTTGTTCATTATACGTTTTGTAAAATCAATAACCCACACTCTCATTTATAACACTCAGTTGTTGTCGTTTGATACAAAATAAATAAACAAAATAAGAAACGTTCTGGACGCCTTAAATCAGGCGTTAAAGATGATACCAGAACAGCAACCCGTTCTTTCTGCACTGTTTTGGGAATACCTGGTAATAGTTTTCCATGCCAGTGCACGCAAATAGCCTTGTTTTGGGGTATCTTCCTGTTTATTCTCCGGAATAAACGGATAAAGCTTCTAAAGATCATATATTTGTTGGGGTCCTCTCCGAGAGCTTCTACTGTAGAAAAAATGATACGACTAACGTTCCTATAGGACACTTTACAGGGATCCAGCAGCAATGACAATTTCATGGTTAGGAGTTTTTGTTGAAGCTGCGCTTGATTATTTTCGGGACAGATGTTTCTTCAGATTCTACGAAGCGTTTAGCATCAAAAGAAGACCTAGACCTCATTGAAAATCTATTGAAATACGAAAAAATAGACAGAAAAAGGAAATAAAAAATGATAAATCACCTGTGGTATCTTAGTCCTGAACTTGTTGGCTTGGCATTGTTTGATCCGACAGTGCAAAACACCGTAAAGAGTCAAATGGCGACAAAAATCTTAACAAAGCGAAGATGGAAACTTCTCCGGAAATTTTCGACCCAAACTTACAAAAGAACAACTGTTCGAAATTCATAAAAAAGTCACATTAGCTCCGAGTCGAGCTCACCACAGATTACAACCAATTAATTACAAAGGACGAACAACTAAAACAATGCGTTCTCCAAGTAGACGGCTATACCCAGATAGGCTCCATTTTCGCAATAAGGCGTACGTAGTCACGTTAATCGGGACACTGGCTTTCTATCTCGAATTCAGTAATACTTACTCATTTTGTTTTTGAATATAAAATAAACAGAATGGCCTTTAATTTAATGTATAATACGGGCAAATAGCTTTAACCGTTCCACAGATATGGGTCGCCGAGAGAGACGAGATTTTCATAACTTCGAGGCTCCAGCACGTGTTAACGTATTCCAATGGTGCTCAATTGGCAATCTTAATCTTAAATCTATCTAAAATCTAATCTAAGTAAACAGTTTAGGCGGCACCCCGCCTAAAAAATCCGACATCGATTTCTTCCCTTTGAGTTAAAACCAGCCTAAAGCTACAAATGAAGACAAAGAAAATATTAAATTTACATAAAATGATTGATATTTTATCAAATTTTATATTTTTGCATAGTTTAACAATAAAAATAGTATTACAATAGCATATACCCTACACAACACCGTCGTCAGAGGTATCAATAACACAATAATCTGATAAACAATCTACGTTAAATGGCCAACAGTCTTAACTTAGGACACTTTAAAGTTTTTTGATGATTTTTTCCAACTTTAATTGTAAATTTTACGACCAAAAACTGTTTGCATATTTTGCATATTTTTTGTATATTCTGCATATTTTGCATATTTTGGAAAATTTTTTCAAATTCTTTAGCATATTTTTGGCATATTTTTTAGCATATTTTTATAATATTTTTTGCATATATTTTGCATATTTTTTGCATATTTTTGATATGACCCCAAATATCGAAAAATTGACCCTCAAAACGCCTAGATTCAAAATTTGAGTCCAATCGGATGAGAAATAAAAAACATGCAAAAATCCGATGTCTACTTATCAACTTTCTGCTGCATTGGTAAATATCGCCCAAATCGTCAACAAACTTATGATATTTTTTATGGCCCATTTGAGTTTTTAGGGGATTTTAAAATACTTGCCATTGTTACTGTGCCTATTGTTGTTATTGTTGTTTTACCATTACTGATTGCATTGCCAATATTTTACATGGGGATTTGTGTGTTGCAATTTATCAACGATTTTCTTTATAAATTGGCCATTGAAATCAAAAAATAAAAAAAACATTCACGAACAAATAGATTTCAATTCAGTTCCAATCGAAAATTCAACTTTAAAATATCGTGGAAAGAAAGGAGTAGAAAAATGAGGACAGTGGATAATAAATATATTGGTGTAAACAAAATGAAGTTTGGAATTGTGTTATTAATTTGTTTCCTGTTAACAACAAATCAAGGTGAATATTAAATAACAAATGGGCCAGTGCGCACAGTGGTCCCACTTGTATGGAAAGTAGTGCCCAAATAGTTCTAATCGAGCTACCGCCTCGAAATGTTGAATATAGGGTCTACCTTTAGGTATAGCCCGCATATAAGCGTACCTCCCGATTTTCGGAATTTTGGACTATTTTTCCAAAAATTTCCAACCGATTTGGCTGCAATTGTGAATTTTGAGTTCTCAATACATAAAATACCTCCTTGAAAAAATATTGAATATAGATCCAAGTTTAGGTATAACACCCATATAATCGTACATCCCGATTTTCGGATTTTCGACGATTTTACGGACGTGGTATAAGGCGAATAACTTACCGGGGGCAGATGAGGGCAGCTGGATTTTTTAAATCGTAAAGTGGATACTTTCCCCTGTATTTAAAAAAAATTGAGTCTCCCAAAATTAAAACTCAACAAAAATTTATAGTACTCATATTAAAATACCCGAAAAAACTAAAATTTATTTTTAAGGAAGTTAGAAAACTAATTATGAATAGGTTTTTTTTCGTAAAACCATTGTCAATGCCACCAACTATAAGTTTACTTTATACGAGATGTGGCTTTTAGTTTTGTTCCTGAGAATTTTAAGTCCTCTCAAATCACGCTGGAATGTTTTCAATTACTGAGGACCAAAATTTGAAAATTGTACGTATTGAAAAAGAATTTAGAAACCCCAAATTAATGGCAATTCGTTTGAAAAATGTGACCGTTACCTTAAAAATACCTCCAGGAGGTAGGTACAGTTTATTGGGGGATATACTAAAACTTGCACATATCTTTTAAGGAGGACCTTGAACCTGTGTTGAGAAATTTTACAGTACAAAAATGGATACATCGCAAATGATCATAAGAAATCCAATTAGGATATCATTACAAACATTCTGGTCACAATATAATTCTCTCTTAGATCTACTGCGATATCAGTCGTCACTAAGAATATGCATACATATTTAGTATGTGATATGTGCTTTATAGGGCCTCAGATTAACAATTATCCCGCACTTTATTATTTTTTTCCAATTGTTCAATTAATTTTGAATTAATTAATAGCGTTTGGAGATGACTTCCGATGCTATCAATGTCGAGGGGATAATTGCGGCACCAAGGAAACAATGATTCTGGTGACATGCTCGGAAGAAACACACGGTTTAACAACATCGACAGCCTCCACTCCTCCTTCAACAGTTTCGACACCTGAAACTAGGATTTACAGATTACGCGGAAGAATACCAAGAGATGTTTCACAGAAATCATTGTCAGGTTCGGCTGAGTCTACAACACCAGTGGAATCTACGACAACATCAACAACAGCAGGATCTACTTCATCGTCAACAACAACAGAATCAAACAATCCATCTTCGACAACAGCGACAGCGGAACCAACAACATCTTCATCGAGTACACCAACAGCAACAGACTCTACAACGACAACAACAATCACTTCCACTACAGAATCCTCTTCGTCTTCAACAACAACGGAATCAATTAATCCATCATCGACAACAACAGAATCTACATCATCTTCATCTACAGAACCTGCAACTTCAACAACAGCATCCACTTCTTCTACCGATTCACCAACATCATCCACAACAACTAGCGCTTCATCACCATCGGAATCAACAACATCTACTGGAATCACCGATACAACTTCTACAACAGGATCAACAACGACTACTTCATCGTCTTCATCTAGCGAATCTACTACAACTTCTGCATCAACAGAATCCACAACTAGTTCGGCTACCACCAAGAACCCACTTAATCCTCCCGGAACAGATGATAGATTTGCTTGTTATTCTGTTAAATATCTAGGTGAGTTCCATACCATATAACATTTCGTAATGAATTATTCTTCTTCTGTTTTATGTCACATAGATGACGGCAATTCCATCATAGAAAAGGGCTGCGTAGCAAAAACACCAAAGCAAATGGCATGCGAAGTTGTTAAAGCGAATACTGTTGTTCCTCTGGAAAAATGTGATATCTGTTTGTACAGCGATTGCAATTCATCGTCGACTTTTAAACTATCAACAATAGCTGTTTTGGCCGTAGTTCTTGTTAAAATCCTATTACACCACATGTAAATTCACCTGAGGAAATAAATCGTGCTCTAAAGTAAATTATTTTCCTTTTGTTTTACTTGACAGATATTCAATGGAATAGACAACTTATATTACGCGTTTTACTAAAATCTGTTTAATTACACTGGGGTTTTGTCCTGTCAGATCGGCCCGGCCCTTTATCGCAGAAAATATTAGGAACTTTGCTTTGCGTTCGAATATTCTTGCAAAACAAAACATTAAGAAAACAATTAAAAATTAATTAATTTTGGAGTTATGATGCAAAACATATACAAATAATAGAAATTTTCGATATTTTATAAAATTTGAGGCAATACATGTAGTTTTTCAAGTTCATTATTTCTCTAAACATTTTATTCTTGCCCTTATCTACAAATTTGCTTCAGAGGTCAGATGAAGATTCACGTAGGTTTCAGAGATATGTATATCCCGGCATTCCTTTAAAAAGTCAATATTAAACCATGTTTAGATGAGGCCATAAAGTCCAAGCTGGATCTGACACAGCGAAACCCAACTAGGTTTTTTTGTTTGGGTCTATACTTTCTATACTTTCAAAAAATCCTAAGCTCAAATTGTTTGCACAAGATTACCTTAAAAATGTTGCACAGTGTAATCTAATTTACACTTGCACCTGAAATCACTATTTGGAGCAAATACTTCATTTAAGTGACAGATGTTTAATGGAATTCACAAATTACGATTTTTAAACATTTGCGAAATCCACTCAATTACAACTGTCAATTCCATTGCTTAAACGTCAATTTCAGATAAGTTTTCATTTGACGTATACGCAATGGAATTTACAGTTGAAATTCACTCGATTTCGTTTATTTAAACCAGAGCAGACAGTATACTCAGCAATCCCACTGACTTGTCTCTGCATTTGCTTTTCTCCCTCACGTACACTATGCGTGAACAAAAACAAACATAATTTGGTTATTGCTTTTTTCACTCATACATTCACACATGCATTCGTTTTGTTTGTCTTCCTGTGGTCGCCCCTGATCCCTGCCAGCACTTGGAAGTGAGTTTCTCTCTCCCTCGTCTAAGAGGTCACTCCGGAGACAAACCAAGGATGATCGTTGGTGAATTACACAAACAATTTCTATAGCCTTATAATGATTACCTTTTATCGCGTATGCCGCCACTTCGGAGTGACTTCTGAGTCACTTCCAATGCGATTCTTCTTCTTTATTTGCCTATTCGATTTTCGAATGTTGGCGACCAAAATGCAAATATAAGAATATTATTACAATAGTTTTATATTATCATACTTAAATTATTAGATATTGCTTATAATATCGGCAAAAGTCTCTCTGTTTCTGGCTTCGCTTAGCAGATTTATGACATCACGTATGCCGGTCCATTCTTGGATGTTGTTGATCCATATTAGTTGTTTCCTCCCTCTAGTAGGCCTTCCTTCAATGTTTACACTGAGAATACTTTGCAGCAGTTTGTATTTCGGATTTCTCATAATGTGGCCCAGGTATACCGTTTTCCGTCTCTTTATGTTGTTCAGCAGTTCTTTTTCTTTATTAAATCTTCTTAGAACCTCATTATTTGATATGAATTGTGTCCATGATATCTTTAAGATGCGACGATATGTCCACATCTCAAATGCTTCCAGTTTTTTCATATCTACCGATTTTAAGGTCCATGTTTCCATGCCATACAATAGGACAGACCATACATATGTTTTCATATATCTTATTTTGGTTTTTAGGTTTACATTATGGCTTGTAAAAACTTTTTTATATTTAAAGAATGTGTCTCTGGCCATTTCAATCCTGCAGGCTATTTCTTTAGAAATGTCCCATTCGTCGTTGATTATCGCTCCAAGATATTTAAAGCTTTGGACTCTTTCCACATTTATTTCATTAATTTTTAATGGGGCCGCATTAGCATATGTATGATGTTTAATTTTAAGACCGTATTTTTCGCTGCAAGTGGTCAATCTGTTAACCAGTTCTTGAAGTGCTGTCATATTATTGGCTATGAGAGTGGTGTCATCGGCATACCTTATGTTGTTAATGAACGTTCCATTTACATATATTCCTTTCCGGACACCGTTTATTGATTCTTGGAATATTCGTTCAGCGTATGTGTTGAATAATAGAGGGGACAGGACACAACCTTGTCTAACACCTCTAGAAATATTAATATTTTCGGTCAGTTCGCCATTGAAGTTGACTTGGTGCCAGTACAAGCTTTTTATGCATTCAACCTCCTTCTCTTCTACTCCAATGGACAATAAAATCTCGATCATTTTGTCATGTTGGACCGTGTCAAATGCTTTTTCATAATCAATAAAGCATAGGAACACGTCTTTCTGTGAATTTCGGCATTTTTGAACTAACGCTTGTAAAGCGAATAGAGCTTCGCGGGTTCCCATCCCATCTTTAAACCCAAACTGGCTAGTCCCCATTGCCTTTTCACATTTCATGTAGATTCTGGAGTGAATAATCTTCAGAAATATTTTGAGTGCATGGCTCATTAGGCTAATTAGTTGATAGTCATTGCAGAATTTTGGACGACTTTTTTTAGGGATGGTTATAAAAGTTGATGTGAGCCAATCTTTGGGATATTAACTAGTTTCGTAAACGTAGTTAAAAAGTTTCGTAAGAAGGTTTACGTTATCACCTTCAATTAACTTTAACAATTCTGAAGGAATCTCGTCTGGACCGCATGCTTTTTTATCTTTTAATGCCTTAATGGCTGTTTCAACCTCTGTTCTTGTGATAGGTATCCCGGATAATTGTTGGTCTACCCGTCTTTCATAGATTGACCGATTTTCGTCAGTAAAAATGGTTTTTATGTAATTGCTCCATATATTTTTCTTTTCAGTAGTATCCAAGACGGCTTGATTATTTTCATTATATATAATACTTTTGGTATTCCCCTGTAGTATATCCCAGCAGCTTCCTTAATTTTTTTTGTGAAGATTGAAGTCGTCGTGTAATTGTTGCAGTCGCTCTATTTCCCTGCATTGGTCATTAAGGTATTCATTTTTGGCATGGCGTATATTAATTTGTATTTCCCTGTTTATTTCGTAGTACAATTCGTAATTCGTGTTTTTATATTTTCGCCGTTCTTCCATTAAGTCCAGTATCTGTTTTGTCATCCAATCTTTTTTTTGTGGTTTTCCTGTGTAGGAAAGATTGTTGTCCGCAATTGTTTTAATGACACATTTTATGGATTCCCAAATATTTTCTCCATCTTCACTGTTTACTGAGGTGAGTTCGTTGCTTAAAAGTTGCTTTACATTTGTTCGAACTGTTGGCTCCTGTAGTTTCTGTACATCAATCTTTTTCTTGTGGTTGGCCCGCTTAGCATGTGCAGAAAGTTTAATTCGTAATTTAGACATTAATAAGTTGTGATCCGATGGCACGTCCGCCCCCGGGTACGTCGAAGTCTTTTTTACGCTTGAGCTGAAGCGTTTATTAATAAGAATATAATCAATCTGATTTCTAATAATATTGTCCTTTCTGTCCAGGGGTGATTTCCATGTATAGAGGCGTCTTGCAGGCAAGCTAAACAATGTGTTAGTTATAATCATTTTGTATTCTTGACAGAATTGTACAAGTCTGTCACCTCTTTCGTTTCTTGATCCTAAACCGTAGTGACCTGTAATTCCAGGGACCATATATTTGCCTACTTTGGCATTAAAATCACCTTGTATAATGGTAATTTCCTGAGGTTTTGTTAATTTTAGTAGGTCGTTAATCTCTTCATAGAAGATTTCTATTTCATCTTTGCTTTTGTCAGCTGTGGGAGCATATATTTGAATTATATTTATTTTCACTGGTTTTGCATCGAGTTGTATAAGCATAGTTCGGTCCGATTTCGGTATGTAACCTGTTATACTTCTTGCTATACTTTCCTTCATGATTATTCCTACCCCATTCCTATGGTTTCTGTCTAGATTTCCAGAGTAATAGATTTTCATGTTTTGCGAGGTGAAATCTGCACTATCAGGCCACCAAGTTTCGCACACTCCTAGTATATCTATATTCAGTTTCTTCATTTCAGATATCGTGTTTGCCAGTTTGCCAGATTCATAAAGACTTCGTATATTCCATGTTCCGATATTTAAAGTATTTTTTGTTTTACCTCCGGGGATTCTTAGCACCCTCGTTTGGCCGGAGACTGAGGGCCGTGTATTGTTGTTCGTATTCATAGATGCATGGTTTGCAAGGGATTTTACTTCAGTGGTTTCCTCTTGCCTTCTGAAGGGTTTATAGTTTCCGTCTACATATTCAGCCGCTCCTCCTGGAATTCAGACGCTGTTTGCTGCCGCCAACTGTTGATCAGACGCTGCCTTTGTTTTCCTTTTTTATTTTTGGTTCGCCCCGCATATTTTATTTTTGCGGTATCCACCATATCTGATGAACGTTCCCCTATCCACCACCTGGGGAGGCGTCCGATGGGAGAAAAAAAAAGGAAAAACATAACTCCAATGCGATTATTTACATTTATTTAGTAATTGAATACATTTGAACAAATATAGAACATTTTTTCTATCTGGTGATTGTATGAGACGGTTGTGCAGTGGTAAGCATACTCGCTTTGCACTCTGTAGGCTTGGGTTCGTTTCCCAAGCCAGGCAACAAAACAAAATCACATTTTTAAAATGACAAAATTAATGTAGGTTGAAATTCCAAAGAATAAATTCTCTAAAAGGGCGTACTTAAAACAAAATAAAAAAATTACAAAAAAAAAAATAAATAGAAAAAATAAATAGAAAAAAATAAAAAAATATTTTTTTAATTCCAAAAACTATCTGAAATGACCATCAAGAAGTGTCGCTGGAGTGGCTTGCAAGACGACACGCTGGCGTGATTAATTTCTTCTCAACTAAGGTCACTTCAGGGTGACTTCCGCGACTGTTTTCATCGCCTGGGCGGTACGCCTAAGTCACTTCCGCAATAGTTTTTGCTTGCATGGATTTAAACCATGGGCCAGCTGATGTACTGCGATCTGTCAAAAAAGTTGTTGTAATTGCAAAACACAAAAATAAAAGAAAAAAAAAAAAAAACAAAAATAAAAATGAAAAATTGTAAATTTTTGATGGATTTTTGTAATAATGCGTTTATTAATACATACAAAATGAAATTTTGTTGAAAAAGTTATGTGAATCGCATTATTTTTGGAAAACATTTTTGTCACTTTCCAGTACTGTGGTGCGATTCTCTAATTTATTCTTTGAGTTACCGACAAAAAGCGGTAACATTAAAACGCAAAATTATGAATGAAAAGTTCAAATAAAAGTTGACATTACTGTTGATATCGGTAGAACTTTACAACTACTTTTTATTCGTCGTTAACTTACCGAAAAATATCGTTAATTACCAAAATTATAAGAATTTTAATTTTACCGACACTCAGTGGTTTAGGAATCGATTTTCCTGGCCAAAAATCAAAATTTTGTTTTGTCAAAGATATTTAATTTCTATATGGGATTCGATAGTAAACATATTGAAACTAAGGAAACCAAAAAAAAATAGGCCCAGATATTGGAAGGTGTGGGCGTGGCGTGCCACTAAAGATGAGCAGTTTCCACATTTTTGGGAAATACGTAATTTTTGAAAATTTCTGGAGAAAAACGAAGCTACTTCTCCGAAACTATAACAGTTATTGTGTTCATTGTTTTTTTGTAAGGTAGGTAGGATTGTGGCCTTTAAAAATCGTTTTAGTAAGTTACCTTAGCGTTTACACAACATGATCTATTTTATTTTTCCTCGGGTACTAAATTTTATGGAATTCCAAATTTAGTGGACTAGAACATTTGTGGAACAACATGGAACAAAGTTCTGTTTTCACAGAAAGATGCCCGAAAGTCTCTTCTTCCAGCCCATATATACTTTTGTACCCGTCCCGTTCCGTGCGTTTAACACTTTTTTCAATTTATTGAAATTACATGGGTAAAAATGTGTGTTTTTCTATACTGTTTCCATATGAATTACAGTTTTTTGACACAAATTACAACTTTTTTGAGTATATGAGTTTTTATACGAGTTATATAAGTTTTATTAAACCCCAAGGAGATTTTTTTTAATTTTTGAAAAAATTTAAATTTTTTTTGTAAATTTTTTTTTACAAATTTTTGAAAAAATTTTTTATTTCGAAATTTTTTCGATTTTTTTTTAGTTTTTTTTGGTAATTATTTTGTTTATTTGTTGGTGTTTGACCATCTTTAATACATAGGAAGATATAAAAACCACAAAAACACTCATATTTGGATGAAAAATAGTTAAAAAACTCAAAAGTTTAACTTTGACCTTGAATTTCTCTGCAACTACCGGACCGAACTTTACGGCTTATAATTCGTCTGAAAAAAACGATTCTGAACCACTGTGCGACATTTGTCGGTAACTCAAAAAATGAGTTAGAGAATCGCACTACTGAATTGGTTTTGGCATAACACCGGAATACACGCGCACACTCGATTTTTTTGAAATTTTTTTGTCCTGAACACAATAATATATATACCATCTCTGGGAAATACATACTTCACGAGATATAGGCCTTTAAAGTTCCAAAAATATTTAGCTGAAAGCCGGCTAATTAGAGAAAATTAATAACATAAAATAAAGTTTTGTTTCCGTTCCCTAGATTTGCACTTGTCCATAGGAGAAGGGCCTATGAACCGGACGAAGGCCGGCTCTTTAAAAAAAAGTTTAATTTAAAAGCAAATTTTGTACCCGTTCCCGAGACTTGCACCTGTCCATAGGAGATAGACTTAAATCCCCGGTCGAAGGCCGGCTAATTTGAAAAAATGTATAGTTTAAAATAAATTTTTGTTCCCGTTCCCTAGATTTGCCCTTGTCCATATGAAAAAAGAAAATTATAATTTAAAAGAACATTTTGAAATGTATTGGCCTATATCTCGGGAAGTATGGACTTCCCAGAGATTTGATTTGATTTATTTATTAGTACCCCACACAACAACACCGAAGTGTTATAATTGACAGTGTGGGTTAGTATTTTTATAAATGTATTACAAGCAGAAAATATATTTCTTAAGATTATACTCTACAATATAAACTGTAAATGTAATAATAATTGGAACAAAAGTACATTGTTGAGATAACTGAAATAAATATTTGGAAATATTGCAATGAATAATTAAAGATACGATAATTAGAATGAAATGAAGATGAAAACAGTGAACGATGAAGTTATGTCGGTCCAAACATTCGGTAAAGTGTTGATTTAAATATTGATGCATTGCCTTGGAGTTGGATGTTATCTGGTAGTTGGTTCCAAAGTTTAGCAGAGTATATGTAGAAATGCCAGTCAGAGACCTTGGATTGGTGCCGTGGTATAATCAGTTTTTTCCCTCTGGGTGACTGAGCGAATTGTAAGTAGTCGAAGAGATACCTTGGTTCCATTGTATATATGATCTTGTGAAGTAATGTTAGAACTTTAATTTTGAGAAGATTGTCGAAGGTAACTCCGTACAGTTTATGTGAGATTGGGGAGGTACTGTCGCGCCGCCGTAAGCAGTAAACGTATCTCAAAATAGCATTATATGCAACGTTTAGGCGGTCGTGGCTCTTTTTGTCGCATGATGCAAATAATTCGCATCCATACAGTAGTTGTGGCACAAGATATGTTTTGGCAAGAAGTGTCCTGATTGGTAGTGGTGTGAAACGTTGGCAGGCGTAGAGTGTTCTTAGCATTCCAAACACTTTCCCTGTAGTAAATTGTATGTGATTGTGCCATTTAAGACGATTGTTAAACATTACTCCCAGGTTTTTCACTTCATTTACGATGCTAATTGATTGGTTGTTTAATATAATATCGTGACAAACAAGGGACTGTGCAAGTTTAGATTTGCTTAGTATTAGGCATTTAGTCTTAGCAGGATTTAGGAATAAATCATTGTTTCTGGCCCACTCGTAAACATTAAGTAAATCCTCGTTCAACATGGCCGTTAGCGATTGAATTTCAGATTTGGGGCTACTTAGGTATAGCTGCACGTCATCAGCATAGACATGGAACTTTGAGTGTGAAATGTGGTCTTGAAGATCTTGTATATACATTGAAAAAAAGAGGGGTCCCAGAATCGATCCTTGAGGAACACCTCTCTTAATTATCAAAGCATTTGACACTTTATGATTGCAGTAGACAGATTGGGTTCTGTATTGCAGGTATGAACTAATGAGTCGAACAGAGGTATCAGAAAAACGAAACAGCGATTTCAGTTTTGAGCAAAGAATATTATGGTTTACACAATCGAATGCCTTCGAGTGATCCAACAGAACTAAGAACGTTATATTTCCAGAATCAATCTTATTCCTTATACATTCAGACACATCCATTAGTGCTGTTATGCAGCTGTGGTTGGGCCTGAAGCCAGATTGACGTTCAAACAATAAGTTTTGAAGTTGAATGTGGTGCGTAATTTGCTCGTGTATAATTTTCTCGAACACTTTTGAAAGAAAGGGTAAAATCGCAATTGGCCTATATTCTTTGTTGGTTTTGAGAATTGGAATAACTTTGGCATGTTTCCACGTATTGGGGTATGTACTTGTCGTGATGATTGTATTGAAAATGTGTGTTATGTGGTTAAGAATATAAGGCAGGAGTAGTTTGACAAATTTTGGATGCAACATGTCAGTTCCCATAGCATTTGATTTAACTGATATGCATGAGGAGAGGACTTCAGGTGGAGAGACGCAGTTAAATTCAAGCATGTTAGTGAGTTCACTGTTCACATTCCAACTAGATTGTGATATTGTTTGTGCATCGTCCGATTGAGGAAAAGTGGGACTCGATATACCTGATGCCGGAATGAGGTCCACAAACTGCTGGTTCAATGTCTCAACATCAATTTCCGATCCAAGAGATTGGTTTTTCGATTTGCCTATGCCAATTTCCCGGATGATTTTCCATTTCTGCTGGGAATCTACAGCAGAGTTAAATTTTTTATGATAAAAAATAGATTTTGCTCGTTGAATTTGTTTCGTAGCTTGTTTCCTTGCAGCTTTATACTCATCGTGGAATGAGGATATCTTGTAACGCTTCCAACGCATATACAGTTTATCTCTTGTGTCAATAAGTTTTTTAATATTGTCATAGAACCATGATTCACGCTGCTTGGTTTTAACAGTTCGTAGCTGTACGTGTTTATTAAAAAGCAAGGATATTTTATTTTGTAGGCACGAGAGTCGATCGTCACAAGATCTTTTGCAATAGATCTCATCCCAGTCCGTATAAGCAACGTCAATTTCCAATTGTGGTATATTAATTCGTTTAAAATCATAGTATTTTTCGGTAACTTCTTCAAAAACCATATTAAATTCGTATGTCATGAAGATGAGGTCATGTCTTGAGAAACATGTGGCTGACAACTGGTCGTACAATAAAACCTTGTCTGTTCTGTCGACAATGAAGAGATCTAGCAGTGTATTGCAAGTTTGAGAAAAGTGCGTAGGTGTATTTGAGTTTACCACAAATAAGCCAATAGAATTCAAAGACGTTACGAAATTATTAGGCTTCAGTAAGTTACAGTTGAGGTCTCCTGTGATTACAACATCTGAGTAATGTACTGTGAAATCCCCAAGTAGAGCAATTAAATCGTCATACTTAATGTTATGCTTGGGCCTATAGATACAAGCCAGGAACAGTTTATTGCCATTAATAGTAATTTCGGTAAAGAGATGTTCAATACGATCTTCACTTGTAGACTGACTTAATATCTTACATTGAATGTTTGTCTTCGCATAAATTGCTACACCTCCAGCATGAGTCGATCTATCAGTTCGAAACACATTGTAACCATTAACTCGTACCAATATGTCAGGAGTAATTGAGTTGAACCAGGTTTCCGATACGCAGACAATATCCACAGCAGAATTTTCGAATATGTAACGAAATTCATCCATTTTTTTGGACAGACTTTGGGCATTAATGTGGCAGATACGTAAACCCGATTTTTGTTTCCCTAGTATTTGAATGAGGCTTTTTGTGGAGTCTTTGGAACCGTTGATGAACATTTCATTTGATATAGACATCGTGGAATAAAATTAAGGCAATGGTTTGACAGACAAGTGGAAGTTTGGAAGTAGATGAATGAATGGGTAGGTTTGTAAAGGCGATTAACAAATTGTAGATCTCAAGGACAGTGCGACAGTAGGGCTCGGCTAACTTAGAGTCGAAATTAATTTTGCTCAATGGTATTATTATTATCGCATGGTCGAAAAAACTGATTTAATTTACACAGGTCATCAATATGTAGGGGATCATCAGTCTGAGTGGCTTTGATATAAACAAGACCACGCAATGAGAACGCAGAAGAAATAGCATTTTGTTTTCGAAGCTTGATAGCGGCTTGCAGGATTTTGTAGTTATGACCAGTAAGATTTTCGTTTATAAATATGGGTTTACTCGATTCGAAGCCTAAGTGTGACAGTAGCAGGCTGCTGTTGTTACGTTTTCTAAACCGAACATAGTATTTTAGGATGTTGTTCTTATCGTAGGCTGATGCTAATTTTGCAATAATTACATGGGATTTGTTGTTAGTACACCAGCGGAAGATAGAGGTATATGAAGGTATATTTATATCGATAACGTTGCAAATTGCGTGGAAGCAGTCGTGGAGATTTTCATTTTGTATGTATGGAACACCAGTTATTCGCAGGTCACACGACACGGCCAGGTTTTCTTGGCGTTGAAGTTGTTGTTTTAATTGAAAAATTTCGTTATTGGCAACGGAATCTTTTGATTCTAGGATGACTAGACGTGATTCAATGGCGCTTATGGTTTTTTCTATTGCGAAGAATTGTTGGTCTACATTGGTCTGGAGCTTTGTTTCAACTTCATAGATTCGAAGTTCCAACGAGGATATTTTTTCGTTTAAGACCGCTAAAATTCTACTTTCGGTTTCTTTCATTAACTCTTTAATCTTCTCAAATTGTTCATCAAACCGCTTCTCCATAACATTAAGGGTACGAAATGGAGAGTCAGTAAAAGATAACCGCGGGGTTTTTGTATTCCTGTCCCTAGTTGAATTTAAATATGAGTCCCTAGAACGTTTTGATAAACCACATTTCTCGGTTGTTAATGAGGATAGATCTGCGTTTACATTACTTTCAAAATTTTCAACATTAGCCATTGTTAAAGTTATTTACACGCACCACTAAATCGTAACGTAAAAATTTTATGTGCCGCGTTACGTAAGGACTAATCACACAACAAACTATAGTTCAGTTGTAGAGATGATATATGTATTTTTGTGTTCAGGACAACGAGACCTACCTGTGCGTGAGCGTGTATACCCGTCTTGTTCCCTGGTCTTTGTTGTAGTTGTTGGCTGATGCATATACCTGGCAAGGTACAAAACAAAAACAAATCTTAACATTCCCTGTAGGAAGCATTGGGTTAAGTTTCGACATGTCACATCTTTGTCTACTATTGTCTATGTTGTCAACAATTGATACTTTTTCCTTAATAAGAAGCATTGTTTATATTGACCCAGCTGTCAGCTGGATTCTTCTTCTATGAACATTTGAAATGAAAAATATTTCCTTTATAATTTTATTAATTTGACAGTTTTTTTCCTTTATAAAGGTTTTCATTTCACATTTTCAGAATTGAGCCCTGATAGCCCAACTAATCATCTTCTTATTTTTTCTTCATTTTCTTAATGGTTTGGTGTAAAATAATTATGGCGGTTCGTAAAAAACTGTTTTTGTGAAAAATCAATAAAATATCATGAATTTAACGAGTGATTAAACTTAAGGTATATAATTTTAATAACCCCAAGTATGAGCAAAAGAAATTATAAAAGCCAAGTGAAACAAGTAGGAAAAGCGTTAAGTTCGAATGTAGCCACAACATTCAAAATACCGAAAATCGGAAGGTACCGTTCTATGGGGCCTATATGATGGCGTGGACCTATACCTACACATTTCTGGGGGAAAGTTCTATACCCCCAACGAAGACTAAATACCAAATTTCAGCCATCTCGGTGTGATAATGAGGCTAAAACCATCAAAATACCGAAAATCGGGAGATATCGTCCTATGAGGCTATATCAAAACGTGGACCTATATAAACATTTTATGGTAGAAATATTTCCTAGCCTCTGGAAACACAAAATACAAAGTTACAACCGATTCTGTTGTCAAATGGGACTAATACATTCAAAATATATTAAAATGACGCGTACTTTATATGGGGCGTTATATGGGGGTTATAGCAAAACGTGGACCTATATAAACCAACTTTGGCAGGAATGTTTTTTGGCCTCTGGAGACACAAAATACCAAATTACTACCAATTCGGTGGTAAAATGGGACAAATATCTTAAAAATTCCTTAAAACGACGACGCGTCACGCGTCATTTTGTATGGGGGCTATAGAAAGCGTGGACCTACATAGCCCGCTTTCAATACCAAAAGTCCTACGTACAAATAATAGACTTCCCCAAAATTTCATCCACCTGCGTCAATCCGTTCGGACGCTAGAGTGATTTCCACAGACGGACAGACGGACGGACATGGCTGATCAAGAATATATATAGATTGTGGGGTCTACAATGATTATTTCGAGTGGTTACAAACGGAGTGACAAACTTAATATACCCCCATCCTATGGTGGAGGGTATACAAATAGGAAAAAATCGTTGAAGGAAACGAGTTTTTTTAAGTCAATTTTCAATTAGTGGTTTTACATTACAATGTAGAGAATAATGTTCAATGAAGACGTTAAAGAATATACTTCTGAGATGAAGTTTCTAATGTATGATTTTTTAATATAACCACTGCATTAATCTCAAACGGATGCTGACATTTTGAAGACTGAAAAATTGGGTTTTTGAATTTTTGCTCCAATCGGGACGCGCAACTGTGCTCGTTTAAAAACTGATTATGAGATTGTAGTACTCGCGATTACGCATTTTTTGATGTATAACTCGGGCGTGCAGCCTTCAAAGGTTCACAACAATCTCAGCTTATAGTTTTGTTTGTGTTTTTTTTTATTCAAAATTTGCAACTGCCATTAAATTGTCGGTGAAACAACAGACGCTACATCGTGGCCGCCAAATAGAATTTCACAAACTGTACACCAAACGAGGAAATTGAAAACTTACTAAGAATGACAAAGAGACACGAAATTACAATAATTCAAGGCGATTTTAACGCTAAAATAGGATCAGAAAAGTGCCAAGGCGTAACAGGAAACTATGGCCTAGGCGAAAGAAATGACAGGGGTGATAGACTAATTCAGTTCTGTCAAGAACATAAAATGATGGTAACAAACACAATGTTCTGCCTTCCCCAAGACGACTATACACATGGAAATCGCCACAGGATAGAAGGGACAATATTGTGAGAAACCAAATAGATTTTATATTAATTAATGCCAGATTTGGATCCTCGGTTAAGAAATGCTCAACATATCCAGGCGCTGATGTTCCTTCAGATCACAATCTTCTGATGATGCAGTTGCGCACAAAAATTGTTGCAAATAGAAAAAAGAATATCCGTCGTAAACTCAATGTGGCAAAACTTGAAAATAGCACCTTGAAAGCAAATCTTCGGGATAATATAAATGGAGAACTAAAAAATTTAAATACTGAAAACATTGATGACTTGTGGAACGCACTAAGGACTACGCTCAAACCCATAGCAGATAATACCCTCGGATACGGCAAAAAATCTACACAGAAGGAATGGATGACACAGGATATTCTCAACATGATGGAAGAGAGACGAAAACATAAAAACAAGAACTTTGAACAGTATTGGGAACTAAACAGGGAAATCCAAGTCGCTATACGCATGGCAAAAAACAATCATATAAATAAGCAATGTCAGGAGATTGAACGATTGAAAAGCCTTCACGACGACTTTAATCTCCATAAAAAGTTAAAAGAAATGGCTGGTGTATACCGCAAAACTCATTCAAAAGTACATACTATATAATGATAATAATGATCCTGTGTTTGATACAGAAGAAAAGAAGACTATTTGGAGACATTATATAAAACAAATTTTTACAGATGAAAATCGAACAACACTTGAACAACGGACTCAACAATCTCTTACAGGAAATCCCATCAGTCGAAGAGAAGTTGAAACAGCAATAAATACTCTGAGAGATAGGAAAGCTTGTGGCCCTGACGAGATTCCCTCGGAAATCCTTAAATTAATAGATGACGAAAACATAGCACTTTTAACAAAATTATTTAACCATGTATATGATACAGGTCCATACCCACAAGACTGGTTAAAATCTACATTTATTACCATTCCGAAAAAATGCAACGCAAAATATTGTAACGAACACAGACTTATAAGTCTCATGAGCCATGCCCTAAAAATTTTTCTACGGATAATTCACTCCAGAATATACTCAAAGTGCGAAAAAGCCATGGGAACATCTCAGTTTGGATTTAAGGAAGGTATGGGAACCCGAGAAGCACTTTTTTTCTATACAAACATTGGTCCAGAAATGTAAAAACGCACAAAAAGACGTATTTCTATGCTTCATAGATTACGAAAAAGCTTTTGATACAGTGTTACACGATAAGTTGATTGACATCCTCATCTCCATTGGCCTAGACCAAAAAGAAGTGCATTGTATCAAAAGTCTATATTGGCATCAAAGTGCACAAATAGAAGTGGACGGGGAAATGACAGATAGAATTGACATATCTAAGGGAGTGAGACAAGGGTGCATATTGTCGCCTTTGCTATTCAATATCTACTCAGAAAAAATTTTTCATGAATCCATAAACAAAATCCCAATCGGCATTCATATAAACGGAGCATTTCTGAACAACATAAGATATGCTGATGATACAACCTTACTGGCGCATAGCATATCTGGACTCCAGAACCTTGTGAATAACCTCGCAATACACAGCGAAAAATACGGTCTGAAAATTAACATCCGCAAAACCAAATTCATGGTTATAAGCAAGAAGAATGAACACAATAATACAACATTAAAAATTCACAATACCTATGTTGACAGAGTTAAAAGTTTCAAATACCTGGGAGTTACAATAACTGAACAGTGGCAGTCCTCGCAAAAAATAAGATGCAGAATTGAACAGGCCAGAGAAGCATTTTCAAAATAATAGAGAGTACTTACGAGTCATGACATTAATCTTGAAACAAAGATTCGTTTTATCAAAACATATGTCTGGTCAGTGTTATTATATGCAACGGAAGTATGGACAATTAAAAGTGCTGATATAAGAAGACTGGAAGCTTTTGAGATATGGATTTATAGGAGAGTACTCAAAATTCCCTGGACAGCCCATATGACAAATATCGATGTACTGAGAAGGATGCACTGCGAAAGAGAACTTATCTCAGTAATAAAAAGACGAAAGACTGCATACCTGGGGCATATAATGCGAAATCAAAAATATAAATTGCTACAAAATATAATCCACATAAAGATAGAAGGAAGGCCTGTTAGAGGAAGAAAGGAGACAACATGGATGGATAATATTACAGAATGGACGGGCATCCGAGATACTACAACCCTATTATCAAAGGCTAGAGATAGAAATGCGTTTGCAGACATACTAAGCAACCTTTAAACAAATATTGTATATATACGTATTTATTAAAACAAATCTATTTATAATTGTATTGGTCGCTAACATTCGGAAAACGAATTGGCAAATAAAGAAGAAAGAAGTACACCAAATAAAAGGGATTGATTCGCTGTGTTGGAAAATCGGATGCGCATCATGTCATTTTCACTATATCGCGGTTTATATGCGTTTCAAATGTTGTAATATTCAATATAACATTATTTTAATGTTATGCCACAATTGGAATTCCTTGTGATTCAATATAATGTTCTAAAAATATTCGCCAATAGGAAAACTATAAGCGAAAAATTTGTTGCAACGGAATATCTTCATTATTGCGTGAAATTCGGACGAAAACGACAAAGAACTCAAACATTTTTTTTGTATTTTTGCAAATAACATGAATACTATAGCTCCAAACTTCACGACTAAGGTTTCATTTTATTCCTCACAATGCACTATAGGTAATTTGGCCTGTTTTTGAGGCAAAAATTAATAGCGGTGGATATGTGAGCTTTATATACATTTTTATTGCTTTATATGCAAAAGTAAGATAAAACAAAGAATTACAACGTAAAATTCGGATATAGCGAACATCGGTTATAAGAAACTACGTTTATAGCGAACAAAGTTTTATGTTTCCAAAGAATTTTTCTTAATATTTGTACACACGTTCAACTTCTTAAAACGACCACGATTATAACAAACAAAAATTGTTACGCCGCGAGAAGAATTTTTTACAATTTATTAGGATTTTCAGGCCCGCTTTAAAGCACAAGCGGATAGCGACGAATTTAAGCACTGTTTCAAATATTTTAACATATAATATTTAAAAGTAGGCTTTAATAATAATTTTACAGACGAACACGTTTATAACGAACGCCGGATATAACGAACAACTTTTTTTCCTACCCCTTATTCTCATTTTACCTATTTTATTAGTTCCAATCCAATGAACGCGGTTAAAACAAAAGAAAAACGGTTACAATGAACTAAAGTACTGATCCGCCAATAGATTTTTATAAACATTGATATGTTTAAAATGTTGATTCGCGATAACATCTTTATAAATATTATATTTTTAAAGGACCAAATAAATCACGCAATCATGATCCCTAGTTAGAACATATTACGGCTATAATTAACAAAAATGTTGACCACAACACGTCTGTACATTTTTAAAACACATGGTGAATATTTCTTTAAAGAAAATGTCTTTTTAGTTCAAATCGGATGCTTTTTTGTGTTTAATATTTCCTTCACCAAACAAAAAATTAAAAAATATATATAAATATATATATTTTTCTGCAAGGAGGGCACCTTCAGAAAAGTTATATAACTCAAAAAACGCAAAAAATCGCACCTTGGTAATTATGTAATTGATTCAGAACCCTTTTGCTGAAGATATTCCCGGTAGCAGAATTTAGGACAAAGTTGGACAATTTTGTAAAAGTCTATAATATAAAAGTATAATTTTGTAAAAAAAATATTCTAAGGTTGTAACCAATATGACGATTTCTTCTGCTGTAACAAACATTTTGAAGAAAATTATTTCTTATAATAGAAAGTACATACCGCCACCATTCCACTGAATATCATATCTTTGTATTTGATTATTACCAAACTCTTACAAATTGCGTTTAAATTCTGCTCTGAGTCTTAATCTTTTTTAACATTTTAATTTTGTCTTCGAAATTTTGATTTTAGCTTCGAATTATACCGCGAGTTTTGAATATTTTTGAAAACAAATTGCACATCCCTAGAATTTGACATGTTCTTCCTTCGAATCAAATTAGACAACTCGCGTTATTAAAAGTGCAAAAATCGACTTTTTGCCTAAAAACCTGTCCAAATTAACTATAGTGCACTGGTTTTCTGAGCTTGACTGACTCCGGTGTAGCCCAAGTAGTTTTTGGACTGGAGACTACATCCGCACCAGGGAGCGGAATCTGTTTGATATGTAACTAACGCTTCTCAACGAAAAGATACATCCTTTCGAAGCGCCTCCCGAAGCGAAGCTCTATCCTTATGTCCAGGAATTTTTCCTGTGAAAATTCTCCTGGGGATTCATCAACAAATTTGGTACATTCGCAGCTCTTTTATAGCCCTCTTTGTCATTTCTCCCCCGGTTCTTACTATTCTAGGTGGTTGCGGTGTGGATCTCTTCATCCACAGCTTCATCCAACCAGACGTTCTGCTTGGGAAGGTCTCGGCAATATGCCACAAGAGAGAGATATATTCACCAATTGCACTGGTCAATAACTAATGCAGCTAACCAAATGCAGCTTTTTAATCGAAACTGTGTTACTGAAAAAGAATGCTTCTGTGTTTGTGGCGATTCCGCTCCAATGGATGACGTATAAGTTATGAACTGTCATGTCATAGTATTATAATTCTTTGCTTGAATACGTAACCGTCGTAATTTCCCCCAAACAATCAAAACAAGCTTCTATAAAACCATCTAAATATTTTTCTTTACTTACTATTTGTATGTAAGTGAAGCTTAATCTCATATTTGTTGTTTTCAAATTTAAAAACAACAAGTTTAAAGTGGGATGTAGTTAAAATTGATTACTTTTGGGGATGGCAGAGAAGACTAGTTTCGTCCAACGCCACTTGGACTCATCAGTTCTCTTAGTTCTTTGTACTGAAACAAAGAACCCTTCCCCAATTTTATGATGACTCGAGCTCAAGAATAAGTGTGACTGATGAATTCGTTTAAATGCGAATTCAACCGAAACGCCTAAAAACTCTCGTAGCCGCATATGTAAACCAAATTAAATACTCCCACTGTCATGTGTCTCCACATTGCACAATGGTCCCAAATCAAAATTTTCTGGCCAAAACTATTTCAACGTCCATTTAGTATAGAAATTAATTATTATTTATAATAAATGTGTACAAACAGCAATTCTTACGTTTTATAGACCAAAATGACCAAAAACTGCCAACATTTGTTGAACAGGGTGGTCCCGTTGTGTGGGGTCTAAACCAAAACATTGACCTATGTTAATAATTTTTGGTACAAAGGATTCATATCTTCCAAGAGGTCAAAATACTGAATTTCAGCCGAATCGGTCATAAACTGTCGCTAAAGTCCAAAAAATCTCTAAAATCGGACGGTACTTTTATGTGGGGGCTATGACAAAAAATAGACCTATTTTCAAAAAAATTGTACATACTTGTTTTCTACACTCTGAAACCCTTAAATATGAATTTTAAGGAAAATCGGTTGATAGATGTAGGTATTGCCGTTCTATTTCAATTGGATACTACGTACAATCACAACAGGTATTTACAAAAAATTCTCCCACCTTGAAATAGAAAAATCCACTTTATTTTAACTGTGGCAAATTTGAGCAAGAATTTATTTCTCAATTTATTAGTTCAGTCCCCCATCTATCTTCCGAAATCAATTTGGAGGTGGACAAACTTGGACATTTTTTTAAAAGTTTAAGAATATTTAAAAAGTATTTGTAAAAAATAATTTTTAATATATATAAAAACATTGATTTTATTACGCTAATTTTACAAATTTCATCGTTCTTTTTGTAAATGTTATGAAAGTACTCATTAACAGCTTCCCGATTCATAATAACTTTGGTCTCACTTCTGTATATTTATGCAGCGACGCAATACAAAAAAATTGTATATTTTACAGCACAAAGTCTGTTTTATTTTTACATAAAAAAGTGTCAACTTTGGTACTGCGCCAATCAACGAATACTAACGTTATTTACACAAACTAATTATTTTCAGATGACTTGATGTGTTTTTTATTATTCTGTGCAAAAAAAAAATTAAAATTTCGAAAATTCAAAAATAGGTTTTTTGGCCAAAAATTTCCTGATTGAAACCTATGTGCATTGCAGAGAACGCACATAACTATTTTGATAGTTGTCGAAAAATAACAACAACTAATCGTCCACGGTGCTCTGTGTCTATTTTTAGATTCACTTTGGCAGTTTTAAACTTGTTTTTAAATTTGAAAAGAACAAATATGAGATTAAGAGTTTTAGTTTTACTCTTCCGAGTTATTAAAAAAACAAAAATTATTTTTTGTTTTTCGTAGCTTCTGCTACCTATAACTTTATTATTGCGAATCAAAAATATGACTAAAAAGTAAATAATTACATTCCGTTCTTATAACTAAATTGAATACAATAAAATAGCTTATTAATCGTAAATAACAGAATTGAAAATTAAAATAGCTTATTAATCGTTTTCTGTTTCTTTGCAACATTATGGTTTAATTCATAGAATTATTGGTTAGCAAAAGTGTGTTTAAAAAAATTATGTTTTCCATAATTTTGTCTGCAAAACAGGAAATAGTAAAATAAAAAATAAGGTTGCAATGTTGAAACAGGAAACGTGTGTGCAATGTTTGCAGAAATCAGTATCGAGAAATGTAATGTTAAATTAGTACACGGTGGGGTGATATCGTAACTCCCCCTCCGTTAGATTGAGGCTCCGACGAAATATGAAAATAGTTGCTTTTCTTTTTAAAAAATATAGGAATCATAATTAATAAAATAATTATTATAGAAATTGTAGTGCTACTTGCAGTAATATTAATTATTTTGTTTATTTTTTGTTTTCTATTCAAAGTTGTAAAATTGTCTTCATATTTGATCTGTTGGATATATAGGTCTTCTAAATTAATGTCAGGTATTGTTCCGTTTTCTTTTATTTCCTTTAAAAGTGAGGTTTGGATTACTTTTTCTTTTATTATTAATTTCTCATTTTTAAACGTTAAATTTCCGACATTGATTTCACAATTTTCGTATTTTATTATAAAATTGTGGCTTATATTAGTATGGTTTCTTTCATAATTACAATTATTTGTAAAGTTATTAAAAAAGTTTTTAAATATTATAATTCCTTCTTTTATTTCTTTAACTTCAGTGTTTTTATATTGTTTAAGTGTGCAACTAGCTGTCTTATTTTTAACAATGTTTACTATGCATGGGTCAACAATTGGTTTTAAATTTCTATATAGACTAGATATATTTGGAAAATATACATTTTGATTTTCATCCATTAAAATTTTGTTTTCTTTTAAAAATAATGATTTATTAAGATTATTGGGTATTGGCTCAAAAATTATTTGTGCAAATGATATATTGGAGAATTGGGGAATGGAAAGGATAATGATAATTTGGTCTTTTTCAAAGGAAACGGAAACTTTTGTCTTAGTATATTGTTCAAAGTCATTGATTATGTCAATTTCTTGTTCATCGAGTAAGTCTGTTGGTATTATACCTAGTTTGCTTGTAAATATAACTCCTGCAATATCGTCAATATGGTTTTAAGTAAATGTATGTCGTTATTAATTTGGTAAATATGTCTTAGAAAAGACACTTCATCTTCTAATGAAGATATTTTATTCTGAATCTAACTGCGAAATTTATTAATATATGTCTTTACTATATGTTGTTGTCTGTTGATATGAGTCGTAATATTTTGAATTTGTATCGAAAGTCTTTTATTTATACGAGCCATGTTTCCAATATCGTTTGAGTTAGTATTAGTAATTGTTGTTAGATTCTTGATAACCGATCTTATTTCTTGTTCATCATCACTGTCCATATTTCCTGTTATAAATTTGATTCCTGTTAAACCTAACTAGAATCTAGCGAACTCCATTCAAGCACATAAACTTGAATTGGCGCTTAGGATTCTTTTCGGGTTGTTCCTTTCAAGCACATAAACTTGAAGGAAACCGTCGGCTAATAATTAATTAAAGACGCGGTGGATTGTAGTAGTACAAGACGACTGTTTATCTTTATTGATTTCATTCTTTTATAACAAAACTTTCTTATGACTAAGCCAAATATTATGCATACAAACAAAAACGTAAAGAAATGAAATTTATAAATATTACAAAGTAAGTGAATTTAAATATAGGTCACATTAACGATAAAAACTATTGACTTACTTTAATTAAACTATTGACTTACTTTAATTAATGACTGAATAATGCTTTATAGGCAATTTTCACAATTCAACTAAAAAGTGTGAAAACAAAAATAAAAATAATAAATAAATAAAAGCTATGTAAGTATGTATGTTCTTAACATTCTCCGCCGCGTTGACAGTGTCAAGCAGTAAGTGTAGCTGCATTGGTTGTATGAGTGGATAAATCAGCTGGGACACTTATTGTTGATGGGTGAGTTCTTACAGCTGGAGTAGGTGCAACTTGAGCCGTTTTGTTTAACCTTGAATGGATTTTCCAACTCAGCAGACCAAGCATAATGATAACACAGCACAACAATGACGTGTAGCTAACTGCATGATGATGAAGACTTGTGGAGTGAATTAGTTGCGGCAAATGCTTTAGAGTTGATTCATTCAGCTGTCTTTGGATGTTCTCCAATTCTTCTAGACGGACCTTGTAAGCAGTAGTGTTAGTGCGTGTTAAAACCCTTTCTACCTCCTGTGGTGAACTTATGTAATGGATGTCTCTCAATCTCACATAAGAAGCACGTAGGCTATTGGAGGCTTCAAAATGTCCGTGTATGGTAACAAAATTGTTTTTCATAACACGGTTGGAACCAATTTCCATTATACCCGTATTCTTAATGGTGATAAGACTAGTTTCCGTTCCACATACAATGGAAGATTCAATATCGGCGGTAGTAGCAAAAATCCAACTATTTTGACGATGCAATTGGCTCCAAGCTGCCGTTCCAATAATTCTGTTGAGTTTGCAATTGGTAGTTGAATGATTGTTGAAGACATTGATCTCGCATGGGTTGACGGCAGCGTTCCTCCGGAGTTTGGATTGCTGATTTTTGCAGATATATTCCCCATCCCTCGGTTTGAGGCATCTTGATATGTCCTCTGATTGAAAAAGTATATATTCATCTCTGTGGGCATCTGTAGCCATATACGATGTTTCTGGTTGAATGGCGATTAAAGTGTCATTTTTTATGGTTGGGACGGGTATTACCTTGAATAGTTCAAAAAACTGTTGATTGACTAAAGGTATCCTGACTTCAAAGATGACTTCATATTTTGTAACTGCTCCCTTGACGCTCATAAGCTTATACAGTTCAATCAAGTTATCACCGGCAGTTGGCAAAGCATGCGAAATTGGAAGATTAGCTTTGATAACGCTAATTTCTTCTTTCAATTGATGAGGAGACAGTAAGAGTGGGCTTATTTTGCCACTATGTGTATCGGTAAGCACACTGATGATCTCGGAATCTACACGCTGAAGGTTTATGGCCGATAATGCCAGGTACGTTGACAAGAGTCCAACAAGCTGTGAGTTGCTTAGTTGGGAAGATTCCTTAGCGACATCATTCTTGATCCTGTCAACCATTTCTGAGATCTCTTGTATTTTTCGCTGATTGCTGATCTCATCCTGTTTGATGATATTAATGGTTGAGTCAATTATCGATGTTTGATTTTTAAGTAATATTCACCCTTATTACGGTTGGCGTTGTCGTAGGCGTTCAAGTGTCGTAGACGTAGTCGTAGGCGTTGTCGTAGTCAATAATTTTTGGTATTATGTAAAATTTTCGACTACGTCTGTTTTGTAATAGATTGCAAAAATACAGGGTGTTGAAGATTATTAACATTTTCGACTATTACACGCCACCCTGTTATAAAAAAGAAAACAAAAAATAGAGTCAGTTAAAATAAAAAAAAAAACAATTATTTATTAATAAACCATAAAAATGTTAAGTGTGGGTTATTTTATATCCGACGATGAGGATGAATATACTCCGAACGATTTAAAAGTAAGACGAAAACAGTTACGACAAGAATCAAACATATTTTCCATGACTGATACTCAGTTGCTGTTGCTGAAATCCATTTCTGTGAGGTGTATTTGTGACTAGTGGGCATAGATCCTGGTTCACTTGGACCTGTTGCTCATTGCCATGAGTGATACCTATGCTTACAGGGGTTATTGTGCGGGGATCCTGATTCACTACGACCTGCGGCTCTTTTGCATGAGGCCTGCTTACGCTTTGGGGAGTAACTGTGCAGGGATCGTGGTTTTCTAAATCTTCATGGATTATACATGCTTCAAACAGTTCTTCCTCAGTGGTTGTTTCTCGAAGCGTTGAAGGCTGCTGGATTCCAATTGACTGATTGCCCGCGTTTACAATTGTATCCAATTGTAACAAGCTGGATGCTGCTTCTTCCGTGTCTGTTAGTATGTACTGTTTGAAGGATCCTCCACCTGTAGCACGACATTCCGCCTTATTGTGAACTAACTTCTTCCTTAACTTGAATTTGTAGTCCGCCCAGACTTTCATCCAACCCTCACCTGTTCGTACGTTCGTACTGGCGGTCCTAAAATGTTGAGTTTCGTACTAATTTTATTCCACTCTTCTTTCACGCTAATTTTTTTTATTCCATTGCTGTAACCTCTGGCCAAATTTGGATTGTTCTGCAAAATCTGGACCATTGTGTCAAACTGCTTTTTTGTGGTGACTTTTGTTCTAAAACATGTGCAATATTATAAAATTTATACGAATATATAATCTTTTTGTTATATAGACACATACCTTTTGTTTAAATCCATTTTATTTGTTCGTTTTTATTAACGTTTTAAGAAATTTGTCTGTTGTCGTCAACAAAATCTCTAACGACTAATTTCACAGCGTTTCTCGTAATAAAACGCCTCTCGTGGTAGCAAAATTGTAAAAGAATGGCATACAGAGTTGTAATATCTCGTATACGACATACATAATACCAATTAGTCGTTGCGAAAATGTCGTGTACGACATACATAATACCAATTAGACGTTACGACACGTCAATTTGCAATTTTGGATACGACTACGCCAACCGTAATAAGGCTGATTGACATGTGATCGTGCTCGTTCTTTGCTCTGTTTATAGTTTTCGATATTTCTTCAGCGTAATCTGCATC
Source organism: Musca autumnalis (assembly GCF_047663935.1). Lineage (NCBI taxonomy): Eukaryota > Metazoa > Arthropoda > Insecta > Diptera > Muscidae > Musca > Musca autumnalis. The sequence goes on along the minus strand of NW_027411755.1, from coordinate 118,782,004 downwards.
AAGAACGCCAAAAAGAGAACGGGCAATATTACCAACTATATTAAACGGAGATCTTCTAAGGCGCCTGTTGACAAATAACTCCTTCTCTTGTAGTAGTTCATTCTTTATCTGTTTAAGATTGTTTACAAATATGTTGCACATCTCTTCCTGATGAAGTACAGGGCACATTTGCTGCAGCGTCTGTAAACCGGATGACAGTGATTTTATTTCCGATACAAACGGCGTTAAATCATAGTACACCAACATTTTCCACTCCGCCGTATTCTGTTTCACTGTTCCCAATCCTTCAAAATACAATCCCGGATCATTCTGAAATTGCGTAACCTGCATGTGGTTGCAAATGACCATAGGCATCAGGAACAGTGCTAACAACACTGACAGTATTGCCGGGCTATACGCCATCTTCACTCTTTTTGCCGGAATGACATCCCTTTTATGTTCGTCTTCTCGGGGTTGACTCGTTGCCGAAATTGAATCGTCTTGCGCTGATTCGCTGTCTTTTAACACTTCATCTTGACCTTCTGGAAATAAGGGAGCCAGCCTGTGAATGGCCCGCTTGAATATTCCTGACTGCGTTTTTACTTCCGCAACTCTTACAGCTCCATCCTCACCGGTAAAAACCTTAAGAATTCTTCCTAATGGCCACTTCATAGGGGGTATATTGTCTTCCTTGACAATTACCATATCTCCTTTCCTAAGATTGTCCATCTTTTTCCTCCATTTATTTCGCTGTTGAAGCTCCTGTAGGTATTCTTCTGACCACCTTTTCCAGAACTGCTGTTTGATATGACAAACTAATTTCCAATGTGACGTACTGGATGTCTTCACAGTATCTGCTCTGCTGTCTACTTGCGAAGTTAGAGCTTCTCCTATTAGAAAATGCCCTGGTGTCAATGCTTCAAGGCTATCAGGGTCGTTTGATAGTGGCGTGAGTGGACGGGAATTTAAAATAGCTTCGATTTCTACGATAATTGTTTCTAGCTCTTCAAATGTTAGGGTTTCTGTTGAAACACTGCGTACTAAGAGACGTTTTGCAGACTTCACTGCCGCTTCCCACAAACCACCGAAATGTGGAGCTCTCGGTGGAATAAAATGAAATTGTATGCCCTTAGCACTGGAAGCTGATATTATTTCCTCTTTCGCTTTGGTAGCATAGATGCTTTCCGATAATTCCGCTAAACTATTCTTGGCTCCGACAAAGTTTGTAGCATTGTCACAATATATGTTCTGGCAGTGCCCACGTCGTGCAACAAACCGCTTTAGAGCACCAATCAATGCTTCAGTGGACAAATCGGATACCAGTTCTAGATGAACCGCTTTTGTTGCAAAGCAGCAGAACACTGCTACATACGCCTTGGTTGGCCGTTTGCCTCTCACCTTGTAATGAACCCAAAATGGTCCACAATAGTCTACTCCAGAGTTTATGAACGGTCGAGCAGGAACTATCCTTGTTGCTGGCAGATTACCCATTACTTGCTGATAAAGCTGCGGTCGCGCTCTAGTACATCGTACGCATTTTTGAACAGTTGATCTTGCTGTTATTTTGCCTTTGATTGGCCAAAATCGCTGCCTTATTGTGTTTAAGAGCGCTTGGGGCCCACAGTGCTTGTTCTCTTCATGAACCATTCTGAAGAGCAATTTCACTAAAGGATCGTTATACGGTAATATTATCGTTATATGGTAATATTATTGCATCTGGTTGTAGCATGGAATGTTCCAATCTTCCTCCGACGCGAATAATACCTTCATCATCCAAAAACGGTGATAGACTGCATAAAGAACTATGCTTGCTGGGTTGCTTTTCAGCCTTCAACTCTTTTATTTCGACTGCGAACTCGGTAGACTGTATAGCGTGAGTAATTAATCGAAGGGATTGATCCAACTCTTTGGGATTAAGTGCTATGCTTTCAGGCCGTTCCGTCCTTGGTATTCGACAGTTTCTTGTAAACCTAAGAACGTACGCCACGATTCTTTTCAATCTCCTGAAGGAATTTTTGTGCTCGATTCCATAAACGAAATTGATGTCAGCAGTTACTATTCCTGCAGTAGCTGCCCCCTTTAACTCCATGTTATTAGTAACAGCATTTTGAGAACAGAGTTTTGCCGGCCATAGCTCCTTTTTTCCATGAAGAAAAACTGGCCCATGAAACCATAATCGACATCTAGCCAGATCTGATGGTTGAAGTCCACGCGATAGAATGTCAGCTGGATTCTCTTTCGACGGAACATGTTTCCATTGGTCTGGTAATGTTAATGTTTGGATAATCGATACCCTATTAGCAACAAAAGTCTTATATAAAGTTGACTGTGATTTTATCCAAGCCAGTACAATTTCCGAATCGGTCCATAGAAACATAGGATGGTCTTGAAGCCTTAAATCAATCTTCACTCTGTTAGCTAGCTGAGCTGCTACTACTGCCGCACATAGTTCCAGTCGAGGCAATGTTTGTTGCTTCAACGGAGCCACTCTGGATTTAGCACAGATCAGACGCACAGTTATGCGCCCATCATTAGTAAGAAATCGGATGTACACAGCTGCGCCAAAAGCTCTTTCAGATGCATCCGCAAACACATGCAATTGTGTTTTTGTCGGAATTTCCCCACAAAATACATGTCGAGGTATTTTGAAATTGTTGAGACCTTCCAACTCACATCGAAATGTTTTCCAAGTAGCACAAAGTTTCTCGGGTAATGGTTCATCCCAATCCAATGTAAGCTGCCACAGTTGCTGAATAAATATCTTTGCTATCACAACAACCGGAGCCAGTAGACCAAGAGGGTCGAACAGTTTTGCGAGTTCAGACGTAACTGATCGCTTTGATATAACTTGACGATGGTCGATGTTTGTCTTCACGCAAAATTGATCGGCTTGAGGCATCCAATATAACCCCAACGTTTTTATTGTTTTGTTTATATTTTCATCCAAATCTAAGTTGATTTCTCGATCACTATGCGGTATATCTTTCAGCAATCTTGGAGAATTCGATGACCATTTTCTTAAATTAAAACCATGTTGCTTCAAAATAGCAATCAATTCCCTTTGTGTTTCAAGGGCTGTACTTAAGCTGTCGGCACCACTGAGCCCGTCATCCATATAAAAGTTTTCTTTGAGCATCTTTGATCCAAGTGGATAACGATCCATGTTGTCGTCTGCAATTTTCTGCAAACATTTTGTAGCAAGATACGGCGCTGTACGAGTGCCATATGTTACGGTATTGAGCTTGTAATAACTAACAGGATGCGACGTATCTTCTCTCCATATAATCAGTTGATATTTTTGATCATCAGGATGTAGTAGTATCTGCCTATACATCTTTTCAATGTCTGTGGTGAAGACAAATTTTGGCAATCGAAAACGCAGCAATATAGAAAAAAGTTCACTTTGGACAGTTGGCCCAGTGTACATTAGATCATTTAACGAATAACCTGATGAGGTTTTTGCGGATGCATCAAATACGACCCTTAGTTTTGTCGTGGTACTATCGGGTTTTAGAACACAATGATGGGGAATAAAATATTTTGGGTTTGATATCGTCCCCACGTCAATCTTTTGCATGTGTCCCAATTGCTCGTATTCTTGCATAAACTTAATGTATTGACTTCGGATGTCTTCCTTCTGTAGAAGCCGGCGTTCCAGGCTCATAAATCGGTTATACGCCATTGAATGTGATTTCCCCAATGCTGTTGGAGATTCTCGGAAAGGGAGTCTGACAATGAAACGACCGTATTCATCAGTCTGAATATGTTGATTGTAGTGGGACTCACACAGCTTCTCTAACGGAGACATTACTTTCTCACTCGCTTCTACTTCCTCGAGCTTCCATAGTTTTTCGATTGCTTGTTCTAGTGATGTTTCACTATCGAAAATTGCACATGTCAATGCTGCTGATGTGACATCCGTTGAGGTTTGTTCTATTAAGCCGCCAACAATCCAGCCGAGTGCCGTATTTTGTAGTATGGGTTGATTGCCATTGAGTTTTATTGTATCTGGCTGCATTAGGCTAAAGTAGAACTCTGCTCCAAGTAGAATATCAACCTTTCCTTGCGTGTTAAAGTTGGGATCGGCTAATTTAATATTCTGTGGAATCTGCCATTTAGAGATGTCCAGATCGCGATTCGGTTGCGCTGGTATAATTGTTGGCAAAACAAATGCCTCTAAATCAGTTGAAAATTCAGCATTATTAGATAACATCTGTACATTCACCCGATGATAAGCCTTCCTTTGAATCTTTCCAACTCCGTCAATGGCCAATGAGGCACCCCTGGTTCTAAGTGATAACTTTTTTATCAGCCTTTCAGTCACAATGTTCACTTGTGAGCCCGAGTCGAGTACCGCTCTAAATTCGCCTGACATACCGTTTGCAGCCTTGATGATAACTTTAGCAGTCGCTAGAATTACGCTCTTCTGATCTTCAACTGATGCTGACGAGATTGCAGCTGTGTTGACTGGTGTGGCATCATTACTTGTGGTTGATGATTGTTTCGAAGCTATTGAATATGTCTTCGATTTGCTTGGCAAATGTAGTAAAGTATTATGCTTATTACTACATACTTTGCAGCTACTAGAAGTACATGCCTTCGATACATGATCGTATTTAAAGCAGTTCGTACACATTTTATGTTGTTGTACCCATTTGAGCCTCTCAGATTCCCTCATTGCCAAAAATTGTTTACAACGATAGATGGGATGGCGGCCATTTTTGCATAAGCTGCATTTGCTGTTATCCTCCACTGATGCTATGGAGGAAACTGTTTTATTAGAACCTTTTTGAGTAGTCGTCACTTTTCCGTTTGATTCCATCGACTCAAATTGTAGCTCCAAAAATGCAAATAGCTCATTCATGGTAGGGACCTCCTTCGGCCTTGTTAACGATTGCATGAATCGTATGTACAGCGTCTGATCCAATTTTTTCGTGATCAATTGGATCAGTAGAGCGTCCCACGACGAAGTGTCGATATTCAAATTGTTCAGGGCTAGCATGCATTCCCTCGTGGTGTCATGCAGAGCCTTTATAGAAGCGGTAGATGAGATTCCTGTTGGTTGGTTCATAATCCTTTCTACCAATGTTGCAACCAGAATTTTGTAGTTCTCTTCTGTCAAGGCTAAATGGCTTATGAGTTTGTCAGCCTCGCCCGACAAATTCGTTTTAAGATACCACATTTTTTGGACGTTTGGCAGTGGCTGTTTGTCAACCATCTCCAAAAACAGTTCATAGAACTGTCGCCACTTCAAACAATCCCCATTGAATTGAGGGATTGTTACCTTCGGTAGCGGAAGTGCGCTGTATGTTGCCAAATTACTTCCCACTTGAGGTGCGTTTGTCGCATTGTCAGAGCATTTGTCTTTCAGGACCGCCAGCCGAATTAGGTTATGTTGAACCGCATCTTCTAGGCTATCGTAGCAATCTTGATCTAGCCCGATTCTGGAAGGGTCCTCAATCTGCTGCCAAATTTCGTCGTACAAATCTGTGATTTGACTCCACATTTTTTTGATCGTCTCTTCTTTTATTGCATAAAATTGGTTTGATTGTTCCGTATCGATATGGATCAAGCTCTGCAAAAGGCGACTAAGTGCAGCCATTCTAGCTTTTATCCTTCGGGCCAGTCCCTCTACTTGGGTAGATTCAGATTCTTGAACAGTTGCCTGGACAGATGTTTGACCTTCTGAACTAGTTCTTTGGGCTTTTGCCGTTGGACCTGGCTTGCTCTTTGCAGACTTCAACTTGTCTAATTCCGCCTCTATATAGTCCATCGTTGAACTAAACTTTTCTCCAATGTTCTTGTGTAAATTCTGCGCTACGTATGGGTCATCCTCTGGCAAAGACGGATCATTGCGGATCTGGTTCTCTGCCTTTTCAAACGTCTGCCAGAGCCCCACTAGCTCATTACGCTTTCCCATGTAGAACTCTTCCGTTCTTCTTTCAAGCGGAGCCTTTTGAATTGTCGCCACGACTTTATCAAAATTACTGCCCCTTACTTCTTGCTGGGCTATGAGTTCTTGTACTGTCGACATTGTTAATTTTTTTTTTCAAAAATACTTGTGGGGTTTTAATGGATTTATATTTTGTAAAAATTTTTCGAAACCACTTGTGGGGTTTTTGGATCCTCACCACTTGAACGGTGAATAACTGCCTTTTTTTAAACAAATTCCAGGACACGTGTTGTGTCACGTCTGGTTATCTTACCGATGATTCGGTTTGCGTCCTTCTTGAAATAAGGTACGCTTCTGTTTGCTTCAAAATTCCTAGGTTGCGAGTAGAATCTGCAAGGATCTGTGTTGTATCCAAAGTCGCTTGTAGAATCTGCAAGGATCTGTGTTGTGTCCAAAGTTGCCGGTAGGAACTGCAAGGATCTGTTGTATCCAAAGTCGCTTTGCAAGGATCTGTATTGTGTTCGAAGTTGCTTGTAGGATCTGCAAGGATCTGTTGTATCCAAAGTCGCTTTGCAAGGATCTGTATTGTGTCCGAAGTTGCTTGTAGGATCTGCAAGGATCTGTTGTATCTGAGGTTGCTTGTAGAATCTGCCAGGTTGTAGGGACGCGAGGATTCGAATTAAAAATACGCGACGCGTTACACTTAAACCGGGGTCACCAAAATGTTAAACCTAACTAGAATCTAGCGAACTCCATTCAAGCACATAAACTTGAATTGGCGCTTAGGATTCTTTTCGGGTTGTTCCTTTCAAGCACATAAACTTGAAGGAAACCGTCGGCTAATAATTAATTAAAGACGCGGTGGATTGTAGTAGTACAAGACGACTGTTTATCTTTATTGATTTCATTCTTTTATAACAAAACTTTCTTATGACTAAGCCAAATATTATGCATACAAACAAAAACGTAAAGAAATGAAATTTATAAATATTACAAAGTAAGTGAATTTAAATATAGGTCACATTAACGATAAAAACTATTGACTTACTTTAATTAAACTATTGACTTACTTTAATTAATGACTGAATAATGCTTTATAGGCAATTTTCACAATTCAACTAAAAAGTGTGAAAACAAAAATAAAAATAATAAATAAATAAAAGCTATGTAAGTATGTATGTTCTTAACAATTCCTTTACCTAATCCATTTATTAATCCTCGTTTAATTCTAAAATTCGGTGAAAGATTATTTAATTTAATTTTTAAAAGATTAAAATTATTTAGAGTTGTGCCAAGTAATGGCATTAAGTCTGATATAGACCCATGTAATGAGTTAATATTGTTGTCAATAATTTCAATAGTATTGTGATAGTGTGTCAAATTTATTAAGTGATAAAGTCTCCGGTAGTGCTCTATGATTCTTATGTCGCAATCCTTGATTGGGATGTAGCCTTCATTATCTGTTAAGTCTTGTATTTCCATCGATTGAGGTTTAGCAATATTCACCATTGAAATGAGCAGAAATATACATATTTGAAGTTGCATCTAAAAAGGATAATATTAGTTAGGTTATGTTGACGCTTGATTTTCCTCAGTATTCTGAAATTTCTTTTTCCTTTTTATATGAGATTTGTAGTACTTAAAATTCCGATCCGTTACTATATGATCATCGTCTAATTGAGATACTACTACTTTCCGAAATTTAGAATGGTTTTTGCCTCCTCGTTCATCTCTTAAATATATTGGCCCTGTTTGAATATCTATGTTCTTACGTGTTTCATTTAATTTATTTATAATCTTTTCTTTTGCTTTAACAATATTTTCCTTAATCAAGGGATACTCGTCTTGGCTTACTATTCCGTTTTTAAAGTCTATGGGTTTTTTAGAAGTTGTCGAATGTATTGTATTATTATAATACATTATTATTCGGTACATTTTCTCTTCGACGCTTTCTGTGTCTTTGTTAGGGTCATGTTTTAAAATTCGGATATGCTCATTGATTGTATTGTGGAGTCTTTCGACATCCGCGTTTGAAGTATGATTATTGTTAGAAGTATAGTGTATTTCAATATCTTGTTCTCTTAAAAATTCGCGTAGGGGTAAAGCTTTAAATCCTAGTTCATTATCCATAATCAACTTTTTTATATTTCCGACTGTTGAAAGGTATTGGGTAAGTGCTTTTTTGAATTCGATCCAGGATCTATCTTTTATTCTTATAGCTTGAGCGTGTTTGGAAAATTTGTCTAAAAATGTTAAGAATAATGTTTTTTCTAAAGTATAAAAATCGTCAGCATGAACAATCTCACCGGGCTTATCGGGTGTTTCTGTAATTTTGAATTGTTGTTTTATGGGTTTTCTGTCATACTTTTCTTTATTACATATATCACAATTATTAATGAATTGCGTTATACGTAGTTTTAGTTGTGGGTGGTAAAATTCGAATTTAAGTTGCGCGAAATTTTCGTTAATTCCTCTATGATTATTTTTTAGATGTTATTTTTCTATTATTTCCGTTAGTTCATTTTCATCTGTTAAAGATATTTGCAACGTATAATTTTGAAATCCTTGTTCTCAGCAAAGTATCTGTCAAAAACATTTTTCACTCCATTGAAAACAGACTCGTCATTTATAAAAATTGCATTGGTTTTATCAGGGTTAAAATGATTTTTTAAAAGAGTTATTAGTGTATTCTCATCAAAGTTTTTAGCATAAATTGTCTTCCTGTTATTCTTGAAAATTTGTTCAGTTTTTATTTTCAGTGATCCTGACACTGTCTTTTGTATTACAATTTGTCGTCGATAAAAATTGATTGGATTATTTGTTTCAGAAATAAAATTAGGTAAGTCTTCTTCTTCATTGAAATTGATTTCTACTCTAGATAGTGCATCTGCTTATATTGTATATCAAAATCATATTCTTGTAGGCTAAGTCTCCATCTAATTAGCCTTGAGTTTGGTTCCTTCATAGAAAATAACCAAACTAAAGGTCTGTGATCTGTTTCAATTATAAATCGTCTTCCAAAAAGATATGGTCTAAAATATTTTGTTGACCACACTATAGCAAGAAGCTCTTTCTCTATCGTACTATAATTCTGTTCTGAGCCATTTAGACCTCGACTAGCATAACAAATAGGATGACCATTAGGGTTATGACTTTTTTACAACCTCATATCCCTGTATCATAGCGTGATGAGTTTTGCCATAAGATTACATAAAATCTTAATTATAAGGTGATTCGGTGAAAAAACCTCACGCACAAAATGATTTTAAAATTTGAATTTATCAAAATTATGGGCAATTTTTTGAAGTCACTGAAAACAGATATATAATTGAAAATGAGATAATTAAAATGACATAAAATTTATTTCTCACTATTTTTCTTCAATTCTGAGAATCGTAAAAATGTCGTAAACGCTTTTATTCAAAAATATAATTTTTTAACAAAAAACAAAAAAATTTTTTCAAAATTTTTTCAAAGTGACTTTTTTCGCTACTTTTTTAATATTTGATTGAAATAAACGTTATTATAGTTATTATTAGGCTTATATTTATTCATTCGTGCAACAAAAAATAATTTTTTTAAAAAAATTTTTTTTTCGTTTCATATATTTTTTCAAAAAAGTATTTTTTTAAAATCGATTTGTGCGTGAACTTTTTTTATATTTCAATGGAATAAACGATAGCATAGTGATTAATAGGCAAAAGTTCATTCATCCCTGCTACGGGAAATCATTTTTGAGGAAAAATGTCAAAAAGTCATAACCCTAATGACCATTCTGGGATAGAACAGCTCCTAGAGCAAAATTACTTGCATCGGTTTGAAGAACAGATTTTTGATTGAAATCTGGGTATACTAAAACTGGAGAATTTGTAAGGAGTCTTTTAAGAGATTCAAATGCTTCGATATATTCTATATTATTAACGTCGATAACGGAATCTTTCTTGAGATATCTTGTCATTGGTTTGGCTATGGTAGAATAATCTTTCATGAACTTACGGTAATAGCCGGATAATCCAAGAAATTGTTTTATTTCTTTTTGAGTCTTTGGTAAAGGGAATTTTTGTACACATATTATTTTATCGGGATTTGGTCTAATACCTTCCTCTGATACTACGTGTCGAAGGAAGTTTGTTTCCCTTTTCATGAATTCGCTTTTATCTAGCTGAACTTTCAAATTGACTTCTTTAAGTCTCTGAAATACTTTTATTATTGATTCTATGTGTTCTTGGAGAGAGGTCGAGAATATGATTATGTCATCTAAGTAGACTAAACAAATTTTGTTGATTAAATCGCCCAAAACATTATTCATTAAACGCTGAAAAGTGGCCGGAGCTGTTTTCAGTCCGAATGGCATACGAAGAAATTCGTAATGACCACCTTCCACGTTAAATGCTGTCTTTGGAATATCCTTTTCGTGGATTTCGATTTGGTGGAATCCTTTCGCCAAATTGAGTGTTGTAAAGTACTGACAGCGTCCTAGTTTTTCCAGGATTTCATCAATGTTTGGGATTGGGTATTTGTCGTCTATTGTTACCTCATTGAGTTTTCTATAATCTACGACAAGTCTCCATTTAGTTTTGCCACTCGCATCCATCCTTTTTGGAACTATCCAGACTGGTGCTGAATAAGGCGAATGACTGGGTCTTATTGTTTTTTTGTCTAACATTTCTTTTATTTGTTTTTTGACTTCGTCTTTGTGTATATAAGGATATCTGTATGTTTTTGCTGCAATAGGTATATTATTAACTGTCCTTATCTCATGTTTGATTGCATTGGTAAAAGTAAGATCACTCTCTTCGGTATAAAATATGTCTTTATATTTTTTAATAATTGGTATAAGTTTCTTGTGTTCTTCTTCGTTTAAATGATCTAACCGAATTAGTTCCATTATAGGTTTTTCTGTTTTTTCATCAAAATCGAATGTATAAAAATTGTAACTTCATCTGTTCCTTGTGTAACTTCATCTGTTCCTTGTGTTTCTAACATAACTCGTTGTAGTAAATTTCCATTTACTTTAACGAAAGCACTAATTTTATAATTTTCCGCTTCATATACTCCCTCCATTATTTCGATATTCTTATCGTTTAGTATGGATTGTGGGTTATATATTAGTCCGTCTCTTTGTTCAACTTGTAACATTACTTGATGCAGTCCTCTTTTTTCGAAATAGTATTCAATACCGTCATTGGTATATCGAATGGGGATGTCAGTTTCTTCAATTCTTAACAAGTTATCTTTCATGTTTACTATTGCTTTCATTTGTCTTAATATATTATTACCAATTATACCATTATATTTATCGTGAATTGGCAAACTAAAAATTCTAATTTTGTGTCAGTAAGTAAGCCGAATTCCTTAAAAGCTGGAATTGCTACTTTTTCAGAAATTGTAATAGTATGCTGTAGAGTCTTAACGTTCGTTACATCGCAAGGTATTTTCCATTTAGGATTGCAAATCCCAGGATTAATTATAGAGTGTGTTGCTCCAGTGTCAATAATATATTTTAGACGTCCTAATTTGGTTTTGATTACTATATATGGTAGGTTTCCGTTGAGGCTGTCGGCTGAAAATTTTGGGCATTGTTCATATTGGTCCCGTTTTCTTCTGCTTGTCTTTGTGGATTGCAGTTTTGTCCATTGTTTCCATTATTTTTTTGATTGTGGTCGTGGTTTTGATAATTGTTTGGTTGGAAATATTGTACATTATTTACTTCCATTGGTTCCAGTTGTTGAGGCTGATTGTAATTTTGTCCGTTATAATTTTGGTTGTGATTTCCTGCGTTTCCTTGTTGATTCCAATCATAATTATAATTTTGGTTGTTTTGTCTATAATTGTTATCACGCTGATAATTATTACGATTATTATAATTATGCTTTTTATTTTTATTTGTCTTGTTTCCTGAGGATTCCTTGTGTCCATCTTGTCCTTTATTGTTTCGGTTCTTTTTGACTATGCGACCATCTTTTCCCATGTATGCGTATCCATTCTCGAACAATATATCCATTGCCGATTCCAGGCTGTCGGGATTCCTGCGAGTTAATACGGTCTTCATAGGTTCTGGCATCTTATTCTTGAGGATATGCAAAGCAGATCTCCTATTGTTTAAGGCTACCTGATTGGCGGCCTCGCCCTCTCCTAACACTTGAAGGGCTTTATTATTGAGTCGTCTTAGACGGTGCTTTATTTCATTATAGAAATCAACCGTAGTATTCTCGAAAGTGACGGATCTTAATTCGTCGAATAATTGTTCACAATTCTTCTTTTCACCAAAATTGTTTTCTAATATGTTCTTAATTTCTGTCCATGATTGAGCTTGTGTATTGATTTCAATGATTTCTTTGGCACTACCTATTAACCTACTTTTTATTATGTCTGAAAATAATAGCTGCGAAAGTTCGACATATGTCCTTAACATAGGGTGTATTCTATCTATAAGTCTCGTAAAGTTTGTAAGGTCGTTTCGGTTTCCATTATATTGGGGAATTGTGTTCAGATATTTAATGGGGTCTAATTGAATTTGGTTAGGTTGAGCCATTTTGAATTTTTGTTTTATGTTTTCTTTTCTATTGTATTTATTGAAATTAATAGTTTAAACGTGTATATCTAAAAATTATGAAATAATAATCTTAAGAACTATAGCTTACTGTTAATCTGTAATATATCTGTTATGCTTTGCTTCAGTGGTGGATGGATACGTCCTTCTTTATTTGGCTTGGCTTGACTTGGCTTTCGTCTCCTTTGGATTGGCTTTCTTCTTCTGGATTGACTTGGCTTTCTTCTTTTTAAGGCACTTTTGTGGTTTTTTATTTTATTTTGGTTTTCTCTTATAGGATTCACAAGATTTTCTTCAATAAGTTTATTTAGATTGTTTTTTCTAATTTTCTTTTATTTTACGGTACTAATTACTAGGTTCGCAAAAATGTTATCACAATATTTTTATTTAGAATATTCACAATTCTTATATTTTTAACAGTTTCTCAGACAATTTTATTACAGTGATTTTATTTAGAATGCTCACAATTTTTATACTTTTCGTTTTTTTTTTTTTTTTTTTTTTTTACTGGTTCACAAAAAATTTTCACAATATTTTGTTTAAGGGTTCACAATCCTTTTATTTTTTCACAGTTTATCAGACAATGTTATTACAGTGATTTTATTTAGAATGTTCACACAAATTTTTCACAATATTTTACTTAAAATGTTGAAAATCCTTTTATTTTTTGAAAGATTCTCAGACAATTTTATTACAGTAATTTTATTTAGAGTTTTCACAATCTTTACATTTTTTTTTTCACAGGTTCACAAAAATTTTCACAAAAATGTTGACAATCCTTTTTTTTGGATAAAATATTTTTTTCACAGTTTCTTAACGATGTTTTTTATTTAAAAGTTTTAAAATTCTTTTTATTTTTAACGATATTTTAATTTATATAATTGTCAAAAATTTGACGAAGATCTTTATTCACAAAAATTATTTTTTGTTTGGTTGGTTTTGTTTTCTAACAAATCACTTTTCTTTTCCGATACCGCGTTATAACATTGAAATGTTCAAAAGGGATAATTAATTCTTTAATTACGATCCTTTCCGCGGTATCCCATCCTCGTCGCCAGTTTTAGTTTTACTCTTCCGAGTTATTAAAAAAAACAAAAATTATTTTTTGTTTTTCGTAGCTTCTGCTACCTATAACTTTATTATTGCGAATCAAAAATATGACTAAAAAGTAAATAATTACATTCCGTTCTTATAACTAAATTGAATACAATAAAATAGCTTATTAATCGTAAATAACAGAATTGAAAATTAAAATAGCTTATTAATCGTTTTCTGTTGTTTGGTTAGCAAAAGTGTGTTTAAGAAAAATTATGTTTTCCATAATTTTGTCTGCAAAACAGGAAATGGTAAAATAAACAAGTAAGAAAAGCGTTAAGTTCGGTCGGGCCGAACTTTTTATACCCTCTACCACAAATTTCAGCCACTTCGGTGGATTAATGTGGCCACAACCTTCAAAATACCAAAATTCGGAAGGTACCGTTCTATGGGGGCTATATGATGGCTTGGACCTACACCTACAAATTTCTGGGGGAAAGTTTTATACGCCTAAAGAAGACTAAATACCAAATTCCAGCCATCTCGGTGTGATAATGAGGCTAAAACCTTCAAAATATCGAAAATCGGGAGATATCGTATTATGGGGGCTATATCAACACGTGGGCCTATATAAACATTTTATGGTAGAACTGTTTCTTATCCTCTGGAAACACAAAATACAAAGTTACAACCGATTCTTTGGTCAACTGGGTCTAATACATTCAAAATATATTAAAATGACGCGTACTTTATAAGAGGCCTTATGTGGGGGCTATACCACAACGTGGACCTATGTTACCCAACTTTGGTAGGATTATTTTTTGGCCTCTGAAGACACAAAGTACCAAATTACAACCAATTCGGTGGTAAAATGGGCCAAATATCTTAAAAATTCCTTAAAACGACGACGCGTCACGCGTCATTTTGTATGGGGGCTATACGAAATCGTGTACCTACATAGCCCGCTTTCAATACCAAAAGTCCTACGTAAATATAACATATTTTCTCAAAATTTCATCAACCTACGTCAATCCGTTCGGACGCTAGAGTGATTTCCACAGACGGACAGACGGACAGACAGACAGACGGACGGACATGGCTATATCGATGTAGAATTGCACACTGATCAAGAATATATATACTTTGTGGGGTCTACAATGGTTATTTCGAGTAGTTACAAACGTAGTGACAAACTTAATATACCCCCATCCTATGGTGGAGGGTATAAAAATAAGGTTGCAATGTTGAAACAGGAAACGTGTGTGCAATGTTTGCAGAAATCAATATCGAGAAATGTAATGTTAAACAAGTAAGAACGGCTTTAAGTTCGGCCGGGCCGAACTTGTTATACCCTCCACCACAAGTTGTATTGAAGTAAAATGGAATAATTAGTTTCCTTTCGTGTATGAAGAAGACTTAATACTAAATTTCAGCAGATTCGGTAAAACAATGTAAGGCATCATTCTATGGGGGCTATTTCAAAACGTCGATCTATACCGACAAATTTCTGACGGAAAGTTTTCAGGCTCAAAGGAAACTAAATACCAAATTTCCTATATTTCAGTAAGAGAATGTGGCTAAAACTTAAAAAAAATACCGAAAATCAAGAAGTACGCTTCTATGGGGATATAGGAAGACGTAGACCTATACTGATAATACTCTTCTGGAATATTTTATAACTCTTGGAAGACGAAATAACGAATTTCAGCCATTTCGGTTGGATATTGACGTCACAATCTTCAGTATTACGAAAATCGGGAGGTACCGTTCTATGGGGGCTAAATCGAAACGTGGACCTATACCGACGAATTTTAGTCAGAAATGGGGCAATATGAAAGCGTGGACCTGTACAGACATATTTCTGGCGAACAGTTTTATATCACATTGAAGACTAAATACCAAATTTCAGCCATTTTTGGTAGAATATTGAAGACACAACTTTCAAAATACGAAAATCGGGAGGTACCTTTCCATGGGGGCTACATGAAGGCGTGGACCTATACCGACAAATTTAAAGGGGAAGTTTGAGTACTCCCTACGAAGTCTAAATACCAAATTTCAGCCATTTCGGTGTGATAATGAAGCTAAAACCTTCCAAATACCGATAATCGGGAGGTACCGTTCTATGGGGGCTATATGAAGGTGTGGACCGATACCGACAAAATTCTGGAAGAAAGTTCTGTACCACCAACGTAGACTAAGTACCAAATTTAAGCCATTTCGTTGAGATAATGAAGCTAAAACCTTCAAAATACCGAAAATCGGGAGGTACCGTTCTATGGGGGCTATATGAAGGTGTGGACCGATACCTACAAAATTCTGGGGGAAAGTTTTATACCCCTAAAGAAGACTACGTACCAAATTTCAGCCATTTCGGTGTGATAATGAAGCTAAAACCTTCAAAATACCGAAAATCGGGAGGTACCGTTCTATGGGGGCTATATGAAGGTGTGGACCGATACCTACAAATTTCTGGGGGAAAGTTTTATACCCCCAATGAAGACTACGTACCAAATTTCAGCCATTTTTATAAGATAATGAAGCTAAAACCTTCAAAATACCGAAAATCGGGAGGTACCGTTCTATGGGGGCTATATGAAGGTGTGGACCGATACCGAAAAAATTCTGGGGGAAAGTTTTATACCCCCAATGAAGACTACGTACCAAATTTCAGCCATTTTGGTAGGATTATGAAGCTAAAACCTTAAAAATACCGAAAATCGGGAGGTACCGTTCTATGGGGGCTATATGAAGGTGTGGACCGATATATCCCATTTTCAATACCAACCATCCTGCAAGTAATAAAAACTTCTGTACCAAATTTTAACTCTCTATCTTTAAAATTGCGAGCTGTATCTTGATTTCAACAGACAGACAGACGGACGGACGGACGGACGGACGGACAGACGGACATGGTCAAATCGACATAGAATTTTATGCTGATCAATAATATATATACTTTATAGGGTCTCCGACGAATATTTCGATGTGTTACAAACGGAACGACAAATTTAATTATACCCTCCATATGGTGGAGGGTATAATTAGTACACGGTGGGGTGATATCGTAACTATTAAGCTTCACTTACATACAAATAGTAAGTAAAACACACATCTCAACAAAACTGCCAAAGTGAATCTAAATATTTTTATTTCTGATGGTACCGTTATAATTTCAATATGTGAGATGCTGTTAACTTTTTACCATTCACAATAGTTGCACAGAGACTACAGTAAATTATATTATTGACATAAACCACTTAATTTTGTCTCCATATTGTAAGAGTTGCCAACCCTTGAACATATATGAAGTGTGTGCTATTGACTGCCAGAGGTCGCTATTAAAGTTTGTTTTTAATGAAAAATACAAAATATGTCCGATCGAAAGTGGAATTGATTCCATATTTAGCTTCTTGAGAAACCAAAAAACCCAAAATTTTTTCGGAATGGTTTCTCAAGTGGAATTGTAATTTTTTGGAAACATGCCACTTTAAAACACGTAAAAATAATGAAAAATATTGTTTTATTAACAAAATCGCATTTAATTTCACATTTTTAAAATTTAATTTAAAAAATTGCACATTTTCATTATTTCTCAATCAACGAAACCAATTGTTAACTAATTATTGTCACATAATTTTTTCGTGAGAACATTTGTAAAAATCTGGCACTACGAATGATAAATTAAAGCAAAGCTGTAATACCCCGGTTACACTAAACCGGATTAACCCAGTGGGTTTGGATTTAAAAGCTGTGTTCCAGAATAAACACGTGCAATGGTATAACTGTTTATATCAACAAAACAGATATACATATCATATACATAACAGATATAATGTGATAAAAATGTGGGAATGAGTGTAACAGTTATGATATTGTTTGGGTTGTGTATACTCACAATAACATAACTGTTAGAAACAATTCTGTGTTGTATATGAACAAGTGAGAACTTTATTTGTTTTTTCGTTCTCAAGTATCTGTTGTACAACAGATATTTTTCAAATACTACAGATACCAACAGATACTATAGGTGTAACAGGCTTGTGTGAATAACTTCTAAGGAAAATTTCATAAAAAATAAAATGTTTAAACATTTTTATTATTTAGGGGATAAATAAATAATAAAGACATGAACTGTTATAAATGAACGCATCAATTCGAATATTTTTCTGGGTTCAGTGAGTGGAATGTACGAGGGCTACTAGAAAAGTTTCCGACCTAATAATGAAAACGCGAATATTTATCAAAAATAGTTTTATTGTATTCCAAATATTTATTGCAAATAGTTTTGTTATATTGAAGCGTTTTTGTGGTTATTTCAAAACTAGGTTTAAAATACCTTTAAACCAATTTATTTCCCGCAGGGAAGTGTTAGCTTGTTACATTTTTAACATGTTCGCGGGCGCAAAAAAACTCAGAGAGTTGCAAAAAATGAAACCTAATTTTTTTCGGAATTAGTTTTTTTTGTATTTATTCACAAAAACATTCGATTTTATACAAGTAAACGCCTAAAAATTGACTTTGGAAGTGAATACTATAGCATTCACGTCATCCTACGTCACCATGAAAATGAATGCTATAGCATTCACGTCCGCGAACGTGTTAAATTGGTGTGGTACTGATTAAAAAGAGAGGGAGATAGAGAGAGTAACATATTTGCTTTCCTATGGTTAGTTTAAACAAATACTTACATATTATATGTGCCTACAACATCCCGGAAGGGAGAAGGCATACTTCTTCCATATCAATGAGTGCACAGCGATTCATATTGGCACAATGATATGGGACCTACTTTTATCGCCGAGTCCGAACGGAGTATCTTACGACGCAACTTGTAAATAAGTTTTCATGGAAGGAAAAGGGGATACTTCTTCCATATCAAGTCCGAGCCCGAACGGAGTATCTTACGACACAACTTGTAAATAAGTTTTCAGGCTGAAATACTCAGGCCACCACCGCCGAAAATGTTGTTGTTGTGGTCGGGGATTGACCTTAAGAGAATAATACCTTCAAAAGCCCTTAAAACGACGCGTCACTTTGTAAGGTAGGGGTTGTTCCAAGCTGAATGGACCTACAATATATTTACCGAAGTATTATCCACCTACATACATACTTCGGTCATTAAAGTCATTTCCACAGAAGTACAGTCATTGGGCTATATCGGTGTAGAAGCAGGCTGATAAAGAACATATACACTTTACATGATCTTAAATTATTATTTCGAGGAGTTACAAACATAATATACCCTCTATAACAAATTAAACGATTTTGTTATTCCTAATGGTTTTCATAATGCAGAATTTGTTATTGGTCCATGGAATGATTCTGAAGAAATTCGAAATTCACATTTTCGATTTGGTTTGTAGTACTCGGTCCAGTAGCATCATGTCTAACAAGATTTTGTATCTTGACTTTCGGGTCAAATAAGTTATCGGTGCTTTATATGTGCATATCATTATGTGACTTTTACGAATGCGATATCTTATAGAGAATTTTACGGTTGTTGTCTTTTGCTTTAGTCACTTTTTGGTAAGGCTCACAGTTTTTGAGGTATATAAAAAACCCAAAAATATGACCTATGACCATGAATAAGTTTCTTTGCACGCATGGGATCAACAGAGATTTTTAGGACCTCATTTGTAATGACAAATCCTACATTTCCACCAAAATTCAGCTCTGTGAGAATTTTTCTATCCTATTTTGTTTGGGCTACATACAATAAATACTTATTGTATCACACCAATATCCATTTATATCAGTTTGTACAAACCAGATATAAACAAATATGTTCCTTTTTTTCTGTCTATACCAACTCATATCATACCTGTTTGAAAAAGTATCAGTATAAACTTGTAACCATAGACAAATGAAAGAATAGACTGAGAAATCTCACCTAAATTCTCTCACTCAATGAGAATTGAGTCAGATTACAGGATACTCTATTTTTAAAATGGCAAGAACTAAGCATTTTTAAACTATTTATGATGGTAAAAGACAATATGTGGGTAATATTGGCCGGATCTACATCCTCAAATAAAAAAATCAACAAAATCTTGCAATTTACCCAAAAACAAAATACAATTGAGTGAACACACAGCATATTGGTTGTAAGAGCGACACCTACAACAAAGAAGCACACTACAATTTTCTCTGTCTATACGATTCTGCCCAACAGTGCATTAGTCTATGCTTGTAACTGAAACTACATTCTACATATCCATACTCACTAAATGTTGAAAAATGTCGGAACTGATATATTAGGTGTGTACGATAACTTTCCCAGCAATAATTACTCAGTCAGTTCCAGCAACCTCTCTCAGTGAATTTTACTCTCTCAAGCAAGAAAAATTGCAGAAAGTTATCGAACAGCATTTTGCAAAAACTTGCAAGAAAGTCAGCTGTTTCCGAAAATGTATGAAATATGTTTTTGTTTCTTTTGATATTTTAAACCAAACGGAACAAAAACATAAATTTTAAAATTGCACTTTACTTATTTAATGCTTTAATCCTATCCACAACGCTTTAGAATCTAAAAAAATGTGCAATCGTGAAATTTTCTTGGTCGAAAATGTTAACATT
This sequence comes from Musca autumnalis, assembly GCF_047663935.1. Taxonomy (NCBI): domain Eukaryota; kingdom Metazoa; phylum Arthropoda; class Insecta; order Diptera; family Muscidae; genus Musca; species Musca autumnalis. Next base: position 118,761,965 of record NW_027411755.1, on the reverse strand, counting down.
TCGATTTGTTTACATTGAACATGTGATTAAAAGTCAGCTGATCAGACTTGCAAATTTTTGCGGGACAAATTTTCCCAGCAAAAATTTGCAAGTTCTCAGTCACAAAACTCTCCAAAAATCTCTCCAAACTCGCTCTCTTTTGCTGGATAATTTTGTTATCGAACAGCATTCAGCAAAAATTTGTACGAATTTGTACAAATTATTGGGTTATCGTACACACCTATTCAGTTGTATCCATGCAGGTGTTTATTCCAGAACTACAAAGTTTTTACAATTTTTACGACTTTTACACATTTTACTCGAAAAAGCTTTCCCGTACACAAAAAAGTTGTAAAATGTTCACTTCTCTTTGAACAAAAATGGCGCTGAATGACGCTCTCTTTAAAAACTTTTTACACGACAAATTTGGGCGAGTAAAACAATAGTAATATGTTTGCCGGCGTCTGATTGGCTGATACGCCGACTTTGACATTTGTTCCAGTTTTTTTGACGTATTTTCCATTTTTCCGTTCCCGAACTATTTCAGAAAACTTGTGTGTGAGAACAAATTTTTTGCAGTTCTCTCTTTTACGAGTTTTACCATTAAAAAGTACGGGAATGAAGCTAAAATGTCAATTTCATAGCCCAAACATCAAATAAATCCTCTCAAAGTGGGTTAACCCGGCAAAAAACTGTAGTGTAACCGCACTATAAGACAACAAAAAAGAAAGAACGCAAACAAGGTATTTTTCAATGTTACGTTGATTTTTTGCGCCTCAATTACAGAAACAATAGAAAAATAGAAAATCCAATAATAATTAACTTTCTTTTCGCACCAAAAAGCTTTGTTTAAACCCAATATTTTTACAATTCCCACGTCAACGGTGTTTTCTAATCATATGTTTTTGTTTTGTTTCTTTTGATTCCTCTAATGTTACCATATTTATACTAAATAATAAGATATTCGGAATTCACAGAATCGATCGAAATCTGAATAAGCTAAAACAAAAACGATGGAAATAAAATTACGGAACTGAAACCATTTCGATCGGAATCTGAGACATGCCTGATACTTTATGATTTGTTCAGTTCACATTATTCATCATTTTCATTTCTAGGGTTATTTAATTCCATCACCAAAGCATTAGTGGAATTCTGTAACTCATTTTTTGAGTTATCGACAACAATCGGTAATATTAAAATGCTTAAATTTTCGTTAATTAACCAAGTTTGTCGGTAAATTAGCAACCAAAATAAAGTAGGCGCTAAGTACTATCGATAGTTAAAGTGTTGTCAACTTTCATTCATAATTTTGCGTTTAAATTTCACCGATTTTTGTCGGTAACCAAAAAAAGAGAATCCCACTACAGGTGTTACTCCCATCATTGTATTATTTTGGACCACGTCAAATCGTGCATGTGAGAGCCCATATAACACATATATTTTCACTGGACCATAGTCGTAGACCTCTCACGTATTTCCACATAGTATTGTTGCTTAACCTAGTTTTCTTAAGGAAACAGTATACCTAGATATATGGTTTATTCTATAGTAAAATTTGGTGTAGTTTCATATTACTTTCACATATAAACTCGAAAAAGGAGAAAAAAAATCATCAACAAATTTGGGAAATATTTTCATGTTTTTTTTCAGCAAAATTGATACTGATATTTTTATAATACATATATTATGTAAATAGATATTTCATTTCTTTGGTGACCCAAGAATACTTTGGTCTTTGACGTTATCTCTCTAAAGTTATGTTTTGTGGGACAATTGGGAATAAACTTCGATTAAGTCCGACTTTAACCCTAAAACGTGTTTTTAATTTTTAGTGATACCTGGCGATTAGATAAGAAGTAAAGATTTGTTGTATTCTAAGACCTATACAGGCATGTCACCAATTCCGATCGGAATGGTTTCAATTCCGTAATTTCATTTCGTTCGTTGTTGTTTTAGCTTCTTCAGATTCCGATCGATTTGATGAATTTCGAAAATCGTATTATTTTGTATAAATCTGGCAACAATAGATGAATTAAAAGAAAACAAGTGAGAAAAGGCTATAGTCGGTACTGGGCCGACTATGTGATACCCTACACCACTACCTCTGTGCATAATATTTTCACTCGAAAACATTTCTTTTAGGGAGATACGAAAGTTTTCACCTATCTGGCTTTTATACCAAATGACTTAAGGCGAACTGAACCAAAACAATTAATATTTAATTTTATATTGGACTACTATCGACATCACCAACATCAATATTCTTCTATCTCTGTGAGAAAATTTCGTGATGATCCGATCAAAATTCCGACCTGTAGTGTGATTGCAGAAAAAGTGGAAAAAGGGATGTATTACCGACTATTGCGATATCTCTATTATTTGACCACCTACGCCAACCTAATTTGCATAATTTTAAAGATGGGATTTTCTACTTTCTTAGTCGGGCTTTGCTTTTAGATGGTCCCCAACCAAAGGTGTGATATGCGTCATTATAACTAAAATCGCAAAAATGAACATTTGGGTTCTATTAGCGACTATTGCGATATCTTCGTTGTGTGACCGCCTACGACAACCTACGTTACATCGTTGTAAAGACGATATTTTCTACTTTCATTGCCAAGTTTTGCTTTTTATATACCCCTTACAGACGCTGAGATATTTGCTTTGGAATAAAATGTATACTTTTTCTCCAAATAACCTTTTTGCTCATTCCGACCCCTAATTTTTATCCGACCATATCCAAAATCAATAGGCTTCTTCCCCTCCGGGACCCCCATCAACACCCAAAATTTCGTGACGATCCGATCAAAATTGCGACCTGTAGCGTGATTTCCAAAAAAGTGGAAAAATGGGATGTATTACCGACTATTGCAATATCTCCGTTATTTGGTCACCTACGCCAACCTAGTTTGCATCATTGTAAAGATGGGATCTTCTACTTTCATATTCAGGCTTTGCTTTTGAAAAGTCCCTAACCAAAGCTGTGATATTCGTCGTTATAATTAAAATCGCAAGAATGAAAATTTGGGTTTTATTTGCGACTATTGTAATATATCCGTTGTTTTATCACCTACGAGAACTTACTTTACATCATTAGAAAGGTGATATTTTCTACTTTTATTGTCAGGTCTTTATTTAGGTATACCCCATATAGAAGCTGAGATTTTCGCTTTGGAAAAAAACATTGTCTTTTTATCCACATAAGTTTTTTGCCCATTCCGACCCCTGAACATTATCCGACCATCACCAAAATCAATAGGCTTCTTTCCCTCCGGGACCCTCATCAACACCCAAAATTTCGTGACGATCCGATCAAAATTGCGACCTGTAGCCTGATTACAAGGTTTAGATGGACAGACGGACGGACACACATAGCCAGATCGACTCAGCTCGTCGAGACATTCATTTTGGTATATATAAGTATGGGTCTACGACCATTATTTCGATGCGTTACAAACTTTTTGGGCAAAACCAACTTATAATACCCTCCCCACATAGTGGTATAGGGTATAAAAAAAAAACAAAAACATTTGATGAGAAAATAGTGTTGAAGTGGGAATTGTGAAAATATTCTGTTGAAAGAAAGTTTGTTTGTGCGAAAATAAAGTTCATTTTTATTGGATTTTCAATTGTTCTATTGTCCGTGTTTAGACACACAAATTTCTCGTGAAAGTAAATTCAGTTTTTAGGTAATAGGGGGTAGGAAAGAGTATTGAGGAGCTCTTTCCTCTCCGCTCTCTCCCAAAAAACTCAATTTACTTTCCCGAGAAATTTGTGTGTCTAAACCAGCGACGACCGCAGAAATACAACCAAAGCGAAGACATGTATAAACGTATGAGTGAAAAAAAGCAACAACCACATTATGTTTTTGTTTGTTTTCATTCATTTACACTGTACGTGAGAGAGAGAAGCAAATGCAAAAACAACTCAGTGGGCGCCCTCACTATACGATTTAAGCAAAGAAGCTCGTCCCTGGTCTAAACACAGACATTGATATTGTAATGCTATGTTTACATTTACGAAATCCACTCGATTTAATCTGTCAAATCCATAGGTTAAACGTCAAATGAAATCCAATGGATTTCAGATGAGATTTCATTTGACATTTGAGCTATGGAATTGACAGATGAAATCGAGAGGATTTCGTAAATGTAAACTTAGCATAATCGAGACACAAAGTAATAAACATAACATTGAAAAATACCTTGTTTGTGTTATTACTTCTTTTGTTTCTTCTATCTTTTACATTCGTAATGCCAGATTGTTTAGTTTTTACAAATTTACAATGAAACAAGTAAAAAAGTATCAGTCGGCTTTGCCGACAGAGATATACCCTCAGCATGTGTATATTGAAACAATTTTTTTCCAAAAATACGTATGTATTTAGGAGGTTTTAAAAATTTTGGGCGTTTGAACCGATGAAAATGTTGATTAGGATTAAAGATCAAAAGTTTTGCGGAGGAGATACTAAAAGGAATGGATCGACATTGACCGTTATGGAAGTGGATCTCCAGCCGCAACTTATGGTGCCACAGGGGGTTTTTATACTCTTCGGGCTGTTTTCTCAAGAAGTATGGACTTGCCCCTAAAAAACTTTTAACATCGTAAATGAGACAGCGAATTCAAGTTGCTTCACCAAAAATCAAAATCTCTGTTCCTTTACGTGCAAAAATCTTAAAGTTTTACCACTTTTTACTCGAAAAGCGTTCCTTTACTTCTGACACCATTGGGGCAGTTCACAACTTTTACTACTTTTGCCGGTTTTACCATTTTCAAAAGTAAATGAACAGACCAAAAGTGATTCGATATCAGGTCTTAAAGTGAACTTATCCGAAATTTTGTATGGGAGGTACTGGATAGAGTGGACAAATATAGTCCATATTTAAACCCGATCTATATCTGGTAGATATATTAGGATGTGTAAAGTATAGACCAATTCGGCCACTCCCTTCAAGAGTTACCGTACGAACAATTTTTCCGAACATTTTTGAACTTTTGTGGGGGAGGTACCTGAAGGAGTGGACCGGTATGGCTTATCTTCAAACTTAAACTATGTTTGAACAAAATATTACTAAGACCATATTTTGGACTGAATCGGCAGATCCGTTCGAGAGTTATCGTGCGCTCCAACCACCTTACACGGTGTCATAGGGGTTTTTTGCAACTTTCATGCTATTTTCTCAGGAAGTATGGACTTGCCCCTGATGAAACTAGTACCGTTGTATGGAGGGCAGTGAATACAAGTTGCTAAAACAAAAATCAAAGCGATTCGAGAGATGGCCCTAAACTGAATTTTTCCAAAATTTTGTGTGGGAGGTACACGAAGGAGTGGACCTATTGAGACCATATTAGAACCTCATATTACTCTGGTAGAAAGTTTACACTATACAAAGTATGGACCAAATCGGTCACTCCCTTCAAGAGTTATCGTGCGCACAAACTTTCCGAACATTTTCGAACTTTTGTGGGGGAGGTACCGGAAGGGGTGGACCGATGTAGCTCATCTTCGAACTTAAACTAAGTTTGGGCAAAATATTACGAAAGCCAAAATTTGAACCGAATCGGTTCATCCGTTCGAGAGTTATCGTGCGCTCCAGCCAGCAGGACAGACAGACAGACAGACGGACGGACATGGCTAGATCAACTCCAAATTGTCTGAAACACATTTCGTCCAAACATACTTGGGGTCTAAAACCATTATTTCGATGAGGCACATTTTCATCGTATCAAAGTGTATATCGTCACCATAAATGCCGCAAGACGTAACCCACAAAAATAAAACTTTACAGGAGAAGCAAAAAACTTTATAAAATAAAAACGGTGTTATAAAATATCGAAAATTATTAGTATCGTGTTTTAAGACAGAGAAGAAATATATTTATGGAAAAAAATTAAATTTTTTCCACAATGTTAGAAGCTGTGTGGGTTGCGTCTTTTGGTTATGTATTTTTCTGAAATGCTAAAAAACGTAACCCACAATTTATTGAGTATACTTTTGAAGAAACTTTTATAAATGACAAATTATAAACAAATTAGAACTGGTTTTTTGGCCTACGCGGTTAAGGGAACTTTAAAGTAGCAATCTGACGGTGTTGGGTTCAATTCCCAGTCTTGATGTTGACATTTCAATGAACCACAATTAGGTGAACGGTCTATTCCAACCATCACTATAATTATACCCTCAGCATTTATGCTAACGAGGGTATATACACTTTCATACGGGCAAAATGTTCCTCATCGAAATAATGGTTTTAGACCCCAAGTATGTTTGGATGAAATGTGTTTCAGACAATTTGGAGTCGATTTAGCAATGTCCGTCCGTCTGTCTGTCTGTCTGGCTGGTGCGCACGATAACTCTCGAACGGATGAACCGATTTTGTCCAAAATTTGGCTTTCGCAATATTTTGTCCAAACTTAGTTTAACTTCGAAGGTGTGTTATATCGGTTCACTTCGTCCGGTATCTCCCCCACAAAAGTTCGAAAATGTTCGGAAAATTTGTGCACGATAACTCTCGAAGGGATTAACCGATTTGGTCCATACTTTGTATATCGTGAAATTTCTACCAAACTTACATGAGGTTCCAATATGGACTCAATTGGTCAACGCCTTCGGGTACCTCCCACACAAGATTTCGGAAAAGTTCAGTTTATTCACGTATATTCACGGTCCCCCATACGGCGGTACAAGTTTCATGAGGGGCAAAACCATACATCCAGAGAAAATAGCCTGAAAGGTAGGGTTTTGGGTTTTCCCGGTTTTTATCATTCCCGGGAAACGGGAATCATAAAATCGCCATTCCCGGGAATCCGGGATTTCCCGGGAAATTTTGAAATACGAGAGAGGATCAATATTTCCGTGATTTTTGATATGAAATACAATATTTTCAAAGCTTAAAAATGGATGACACGTTTCGCTCTATCGATTAAAAACGGAAAAATATGGAGAAATGCACCATGTTGCCCGGATTTTGCCCACACTGATCATTATTACCATTATTCAAAGCTAAAGAATTCGCACTAGGGAAAGACCTCAAAAATCGTATGTTTTATTCTTATGCTTAAGAATGCTTAAAACAAGTAAAAAAGTATCAGTCAGCTGTGCAGACTGAGATATACCCTCAGCCTCGTACCTGAAGAGAAGAAGCAAACACAATACTTCTGACGTTTCTAGGGCCTTTTTGAGTTTTTGAGTCAATTTCTTAGGAAGTATGGATTTGCCAAAAAAAGTGTACCATTTTAACTAGGGTCGCACACGAAACATGTTTCCAAAACAGTTAAAAGAGAGAGTGTGGGAGATTTCTCCCTTCGACGGTTATCTTACGTACTACCCAATGTACATAGTTGGTATGGCAGGCTCTTTCGAGATTTTGGGGTTTGCCTCAGGAAGAGTGGACTTGCCCTCCCAAAATAATTGCGCCGTCGTAACAGGGCCTACAAGTAGAACTTTATGGAAAGAATTAAAAACAATTCGAGATGAGCTGTTAAACTGCACTTTTCCTAAATTTTGTGTTGGAAGTACCCGAAGGGCTGGACCGATATATTCCATGTTCCATGACTAGATGAAATGACATGACATGACTAGATGAAATAATACGATATGCAAAGTTTGGACCAATCAGAATCTTCCTGCGGGAGTTATCTTGCCAATTTTCCATTTTAGTTGTTGTCATGAAGTTTCTTGGAGCTTTTAAGACATTATCTCAAGAAGTATGGATTTGCCCCAAACCAAATGTGTACCGTCGTAAATGAGGCCGCAGGGACAAACTGCTGAAAAAATTCATATTAATCCGAAAGGAGCTCTAAAACCATATGCAAAATGATGACCGATTCGATTATTCCCTTCGAGAGTTGTCGTGCACATCATTTTAGCAATAATTGTTGAACTTTTGTGGGGAAGGAAGTAGTGGACCACCGATATGGTCCATCCTCGAACTTAAACTAAAAATCTCGAAAGCCACATTTTTGGCCTGATCGGTGGCTTCGTTCGAGATTTATCGTGCACACCAGCCACCCGGACCCTCTTTAGCCCAATAAAAAAATAAATAAAATAAATATAAAAACGGGACTTAAAAATAGAAAATATTCTTACGTACTTAAATAAAACAGAATAAAAATCCGTCGTTATAGTCCATGTTTTTGGCGAGGCTCTTATTACTTTTTCCCTGAAAAAAACTTATGTTGATTAAAGTTATTTCAAATCTATTGAAATTTACTGTGGTATAAAAGTGACGGGCATAGTTTATTCATTCATTCAATATATGTTGTGATAAATGTAAAAAGATATTTCCCGATTTCCCGGGAAATATGATTTTGTTTCCCGGGAAAATCCCGTAACAAAAAAACCGGGAATTCCCGGTGCGGGATTTCCCTACCCAAAACCCTACTGAAAGGTTCAAAAAAACCCTATGACACCGTGTGTAGTGGTTGGAGCGCAAGATAACTCTCGAACGGATCTGCCGATTCGATCCAAAATTTGGCCTTCATAATATTTTTTCCATACTTAGTTTATGTTCGAAGATAAGCCATATCGGTTCACACCTTCAGGTACCTCTCCCACAAAAGATCAAAAATGTTTGGAAAAATTGTGCACACGATTACTCTTGAAGGGAAGGACAGATTTGGTCCATACTTTACGCATCCTGATATATATCTACAAGATATAGATCAGGTTTGAATAGGGACTATATTTTAGTCAGGTTTCTCTTGGAAAAATGAACAATATCGAGACGAGCAATGCCTTCCGAATAACCACTTCCTTTTGTCCGGTTAGCATACACGGTGCGCCTTAACTAATTTTAAATGGAAGGTGCTTACACCTGGGAATTTTTTGCAGATTCTGATACTAGAATGCTCATAGATGAGAAATCTCAAGAAACAAAAAAAATCGCCGGAGGGATTTTCAAATAAATCGCGATTTAATTTCACGTTTTTAGGGGTTCTTTAGGTTTTCACGATTTTGCTTGGAAACCGCGAGTCCTTTGTAAATGGGCACAAAGATAATTTTGTAGCTGTGAAAATTCTCCACAAGATTTTCCTTTATGATACTTTCGTAGGTTTTACCGTTTTTGAGATATAGAAGTTCAAATTATCAAGATATATAACTTTAATTTGGGAAATTGCAGTAATGACATTGTTTTATAAGGCGGCGATACAGTCAGGGCATTGTCTCAATTTGAAGTTCTATATCTCAAAAACGGTAAAACTTACGAAAATATCCTAAAGGTCAATCTTGTGGAGAATTTTCACAGCTACAACATTTTTTTAGGCCCATTTACATAGAACTCGCGGTTTCAAAGCAAAATCGTTAAAACCTAAAGCACCCCTAAAACTGTTAACTTAAATCGCGATTTATTTGAAAATCCCTCCGGCGATTTTTTTGTTTCTCGGTATTTCTCATATATGAGCATTGTAGTTTCAGAATCTGCAAAAACTTCCCAGGTGTAAGCACCTTCCATTTAAATTTGGTTAAGGCACACCGTGCATATTGTTTTCCATTTGTGCGTTTTAGATGTTTATTTAAATCAGGACATAGGTCTTCTGTCATCATCTTCAATTATGGATTTTTTCTGTAAGCCCAGTAAAAACCGTCTAAAGTCAACGTTATTGCTTTTAAAATTAACTAAAAGAATGGTCTTTGGGATTTTTGAAAAAAAAGCTACCATTCTTGAGATATCGTCACCTAAGAGTCAAATAACACATATGGAGAAATAAGCCGAGTAAGAGACAAAACTGTTAAAGTAACTACACCATGTGATAGGTATTTCCATAAGCTTTCATATGTTACCCATTTTGTAGGAATCGGTTCAGTAGAATCGGGCCTAAGCCGGTTTTGAACCTGGACTTTCGGGTCAAATAACCGGTTAACCGAATCCGCCCCCGTGGAAATTATACATTAACTCAATAAGCCCTCCCTCTGGCATTATAATTGCTGCAAAAATCAAAGAGTACATTGTTTGTACTGCTGTTTAGTTTTGAAAAATTGTGGGTTACGCCTTTTGTGTTCTATGAAATTTACAGTATGCTGTTACGTCTATTGGCATTTCTTGAATAGGATCGTTATTTTTAAACGTAGAAGCTTGAAATTTTGCCAGAGCATGTATTTTAGCTTAATATATCAGATTCCATCAAAAAACGAATTTCGATTTCCATGTCGGTTACGTCTTCCGGCATTTATGGTGACGATATACCCTCCTTAGCCTAAAGGCTGAGGGTATAATAAAGAAAACAACAGAAAACGAATAAAAAATAAAATTTTGTCGTGCAGAAGGAATTACAAACATTTGGGCGAAAAAATAGTCACAGTTGTTATGCATAACGTTTATAAAACATACCGTGAAGAAACCCTTTAAGAAGTAGGTTAGGTTAGGTTGATAAGAGGGGTGATCCTAGATCACCACATGCCCATGTGGACATACACTTAAGCCATAAGTAGGCCTGTTGTGCGCTCTAATTTTTTTTTTTTTGGGTTATGGAGGATTATCTTTTTTGACTTAGTCTAGGATCTCTGTCCTATTTACATAGTCTCTGATCTTTTTGAACTCGATTGTCCTAATTTGATCGAGTCCTGGTATAATGTCATTCCCTAGTAACTGGGTTCTCAGATTTGTGAAGGCTTGACAATGGCAGAGGTAATGTTCCAACGTGAATGCAGAGCATGCGGAGAGGCTCTGCATTCACTGTTTTCTGCACAACCTATTTTGTGCAGATGCGCTTTTAGACCTAGGTGACCTGTAAGGATTCCTGTCAGTCTACTTATATCTTTTTTACTTAGTAAAAGTAATTCTTTTGTTTTGTCCTCGTCTGGGTTTCCCCATAGGATTTTTGTGTTTTTTCCCTTCTCTTCACTACTCCAGAGGGATACATGTGCATTTTTTGCCCATGTCTTTAGTTCTAGTCGCGTAGCTTTAAACGGCTTAGCGTTTTCTAGACTTACCGTGGGTTGCTCCTTGGCTTGTTTTGCCAAGGAGTTTGCTATTTCATTACCCCTAATCCCGGTATGCCCTGGTACCCATATAATGTTTACCTTACCGTGTTGGGAGTAATTATTTATAGATTTAATACATTCCAAGACAGTTCTAGATTTTACTGTCTTGGTTGATATAGCTCTAATGGCTGCTTTGCTATCCGTAAGGATATTTACAGTGGTAGGCCTTGTGTGAGTATCAAACCAAAGCAAACACTCTGTTATCGCCCGGAGTTCTGCCTGCAGGATCGTGTTATGATCCGGAAGACGGAGGGAGATTTCCGTTTCCGGTTCCATTATATAAAGACCCAGTCCGGTTCTCCCCCCTAGCACAGCCCCATCCGTAAACCCACAGCTTCCAGCGAGAATCTGTGCTAGAGCTCCCCCGATCCACATGTCTCTGTCAGGTATTGACACTTCACACAAGGCTACTTCACTAGTTTCAGGTATACGGTCCGATACTACCTGATTTATAGATTCACCCGTTGTGACCTTTAATATGTTCACACGCTCATCGACTTTAGCCTTACAGCTGCGATGGCTGCCTCATACCTTAATATACCTGAATATCTATTGGGTGTAGAAACAAAATTGTTTCTAGAGCCCTAGTCGGCGTGGTCCTCATTGCTCCGCTAATGCTTAAGCAGCATGTTCTTTGGACCTTTTGCAATATTTCCACATTGCATTTTTTGTCCATGGCTGTCCACCATACCACAGACGCGTACGTTAGAATTGGTCTAATTACGCTTCTGTATAGCCAGTGTATCATCCTAGGATTGAACCCCCATTTTGAGCCTATCGCCCTTCTGCAGGTTGACCAATAGGGTTATGACTTTTTGACATTTTTCCTCAAAAATCATTTCCTGTAGCAGGGATGAATGAACTTTTGCCTATTAATCACTATGCTATCGTTTATTCCATTGAAATATAAAAAAAGTTCACGCACAAATCGATTTTAAAAAAATTATTTTTTGAAAAAATATATGAAATGAAAAAAAATTTTTTTTCAAAAAATTATTTTTTGTTGCACAAATAATTAAATATAAGCCTACTAATAACTATAATAACGTTTATATCATTCAAATATGAAAAAAGTCGCGAAAAAAGTCACTTTGAAAAAATTTTAAATTTTTTGTTTTTTGTTAAAAAATTATATTTTTGAATAAAAGCGTTTACGACATTTTTACGACTCTCAGAATTGAAGAAAAATAGTGAGAAATAAATTTTATGTCATTTTAATTATCTCATGTGGCTCTAAAGTTTATTTTCAATTATATATCTGTTTTCAGTGACTTCAAAAAATTGTCCATAATTTTGATACATTCAAATTTTAAAATCATTTTGTGCGTGAGGTATTTTCACCTAATCACCTTATAATTAAGATTTTATGTAATCTTATGGCAAAACTCATCACGCTATGATACAGGGATATGAGGTTGTAAAAAAGTCATAACCCTATTGACCAACATATTTGGGCCTTGTTAGCCCTTTCTTGTATATGGTCTTTCCATTTAAGTTTCCTATCCAGAATTACTCCTAGATATTTAACTGTACAGGAGATATTTATTGTCTTATCTAGAAAAACTGGTTCCTCGTAGTGTCCCATTTTCGTTTTTCTAGTGAATAGACATAATTCTGTTTTTTCCGGGTTGACGTTCAGACCTCTCGGCCTGGCCCAGTTAAAAGCAATTTTTAGAGCCGTTTCTGCTCTTCGACAGAGTTGATTCGGATTCTTTCCCCTCAGAAGTATTATAACGTCGTCTGCGTAGCAGACTGGGTCAAATCCTTCTTCGGTTAGGGTCCTCAAGAGACTGTTTATGGTGGTAACCCACAACAGAGGTGAAAGTATCCCTCCCTGTGGCGTTCCTTGTCCAACTTTGTCTCTTATTTTCACGTCGTATAGCCCGCAGCTTATCCATCTATTCCTTAGCATGTGGTTTATCCAGTTCCTTAAGGCCCTGTCTACCTGAAACTCGTCTAAGGAGTGGATAAGTGTCTCGGTGCTTACGTTATTGAAAGCGCCTTCGATGTCGATGCATACAGCAAGTGTGTACATTTTCATTTCGAAGGTTCTTTCTATGTGGTGTACTACCTCATGCAATGCGGTTTCCACTGATCTGCCTTTAACGTATGCATGTTGTTTGAATTTAAGCATATCGTTGGGGATCTTACTCTTTATCATGGTGTCGACTGTCCGTTCCATTGTTTTGAGTAAGAATGAAGTTAAACTTATCGGTCGATAAGATTTTGGTGTTGCATAACTTGCCTTGCCAGGTTTGGGTATAAAGACTACCCTTGCTTCCTGCCAGGCTATAGGAGTGTATGTAAATTTTAAGCATGCATTGAAGACGCAGTTTGGACGCAATAAAGTCCACTTCCCTCTGTAGTAAAGCCGGGAAGATCTGATCTGGTCCAGCTGCTTTAAAATGGCTTGTTGGACCATTAAGCTGTCGATCTTTGGTGCCTCTTCCGATGAGTTAATACATTCCGTCGATGCCTCAGTGTTAACCATGGTATTCTGCGGGAAGTGCGTTTTCATCAGAAGGCCTAGAGTTTCTTCTGTTGTTTCAATCCTTTTTCCATTTCCATCGACCAATTGCTCGGTCTGTGTATGGGTTTTAGATAGAAACTTTTTAATCTTTGAAACGTCATTTACACTATCCACCTGTTCGCAGAAAAGCTTCCAGGAGTTTCGTTTGGCGTTTCTTGTTATTTTGTTGTTATTTTGTTTTGCCTGATAGTTGTCCCAGAATACAGCTGCTTTTTTACGTTTGGCCCTATTATAAAGCCTGCGGACCTTCTTGCCTTTATTTCGAATTTCCCCTGTCATCCAGGGTTTTTCGTAGGCGGATTTCCTCTCTCGAAGGGGACAACTTTCCTCGAAAGTCTTTACTAGTGCCTCAGTTAACTTTAGGACATCTCTCTCTATGTCCTCCTTACTTAGGCATTCCTCATTAGGTTGCCCAAGTCTTTCTTTTACTCGTTTTCCGAACTTTGTCCAATTCGTTTTGGATTTGTTTCGGAAGGTTATCGGGTTAGGCGATGGCCTAGCTATTTTAAATCTAATATACTTATGGTCTGAGAAGGAGTGTTCCTCCAGGACCCTCCACTCGTGTACCTCGTTTATTAAATTTTCTGAACATATCGCTATATCTAGTACTTCCTCCCTAATTCTATTAACAAAGGTTGGCGTATTCCCGGTGTTAAGTGTAATCAGGTCGTTAGTATTTAAGTAATCTATAATGGCTTGACCCCTTTTGTTAATGTTAGTACTACCCCACGAGATGTGGTGAGAGTTAGCATCGCTACCTACTAGTACTTCGTTACCTGTTTGCTTTATCCTTCTCACCAGTTGCTGCAATTCCGACGAAGCACAGTGGTTCAGAATCGTTTTTTCCTGGTCAAAATTCTGTAACTTTTGAACGTATAGAGATATGTACATAATTCTTTTTTTGTTAGACAGATAACACAATCAGCTTTCAGACAAGTTATAAGTGGTCAAGTTCGGTCTGGTAGTTGCAGAGAAATTCAAGGTCAAAGTTAAACTTTTGAGTTTTTTAACTATTTTTCATCAAAATATGAGTGTTTTTGTGGTTTTTATATCTTCCTATGTATTAAAGATGGTCAAACACCAACAAATAAACAAAATAATTACCAAAAAAACTAAAAAAAAATTTCGAAAAAATTTCGAAAAAAAATTTTTTCAAAAATGTTTAAAAAAAAATTTACCAAACAAAATTTAAATTTTTTCAAAAATTAAAAAAATTCTCCTTGGGTTTTAATAAAACTTATATAACTCGTATAAAAACTCATATACTCAAAAAAGTTGTAATTTGTGTCAAAAAACTGTAATTCATATGGAAACAGTATAGAAAAACACACATTTTTACCCATGTAATTTCAATAAATTGAAAAAAGTGTTAAACGGACGGAACGGGACGGGGACAAAAGTATATATGGGCTGGAAGAGGAGACTTTTGGGCATCTTTCTGTGAAAACAGAACTTTGTTCCATGGTGTTCCACAAAAGTTCTAGTCCACTAAATTTGGAATTTCATAAAATTTAGTACCCGAGGAAAAATAAAATAGATCGTGTTGTGTAAACGCTACGGTAATTTACTAAAACGATTTTTTAAGGCCACAATCCTACCTACCTTATAAAAGAACAATGAACACAATAACTGTTACAGTTTCAGAGAAATAGCTTCGTCTTTCTCCAGAAATTTGCAAAAATTACGTATTTCCCAAAAATGGGGAAAATGTTCGTCTTTAGGGGCACGCCACGCCCACACCTTCCAATATTTGGGCCTAATTTTTTAGTTTCCTTAGTTTCAATACGTTTACTATCGAATCCCATATAGAAATTAAATATCTTTGACAAAACAAAATTTTGATTTTTGGCCAGGAAAATCGATTCCTGAACCATTGTGCGAAGGTGGTAATGTCGGGGAGTCGAACGGCAGGTATAATGATGCTAGGTATATGTTACCATTCCCCTGCTTCAATACTGTGACGTCCGACGATGACAACTCTGGAGAAAAAAGAAAGCATAAGTTTTTGTGGCATATAATGCAGGTCCTCGGTCGGGATCCCGTATTTGCGTAAAAAGTTGATAATTTATATGGTTAAGTCCAGAAACCTTGTTTTTTATGATCCAAGGTTCTTGGATTAAACCAATATATATATTACCTTTTGTTATTTTGTCCATCAGGGCTAGTGTTGCCGTTTCGCTCCGATGGAGGTTGATCTGGATGACCTCAATCATTGGTCCTCCAGTAGGTTGGTTTCTTGGGAGTCGCTAATATCGTCTGCTCCTCCCTCCTGTAAGCCTTTTGGTAAGTTGACCTCTTGGTTGTTTGGTTTGGCAATCTCCTCCTCACCAACTCTTGCCTTTCCAATTTTGAAGAAGACCGAGTTCGAGACGAAGAATGCCTTGCCCTTGGTTTTGACGAGCCCGGCTAGCGAAAGATCGTCGATCCCCATCACAAGGAGAGTGCCGTCTTCCTTCTCCTCCCTGTGGAAGACCTCCCATCTTTCCACCTTTAGGGCCTCGTTTTGTACGCCAAAGACCTCGAGCATGCGCTCCGTCTCGAGCTTGCAGCCATACCCCTTGATGTACACCGATGCTTTGGTTAGATGAGGAATTTCGTCTTTCCTCACCAGTTTTAGTCTGCCACCTTCCCATGGAGTTGCTATACTGCTGACTACCTCCCCGAGAGCTGCAGAGTTTGCGTGTGAGTCCAGGTGGTACAATAGGAGGTCCCCCCTTGGCTCACAGCAGTTTATTTTTATTGGGACTCGTACTTTCAGGATTTGTTCCAATATTTTATCGTTGATCAATCGATTCTGATTTCGATCTCCGATAAGTACTCTTTGTGTAGCCTTCCAGATCCTTTACTAGTATCGATTACTGCGTAGCACAGCTCGTCCTTGTAAAATCTCTTGGCTACCTTGGCGTAAGTCGATGGCGGCTCCGTTCCGGTTTCAGCGTCCATCTTCCTCTTCTGGGTGGAGATAGGCTTCTTTACTGAGTCCTTGGCCACCACAGAAGATTCCGATGTCGCGCTCACCTTCTTTTTGTCAGAACTCGCCTCTTCAGTATCATTTGAAGGATACTTTTCGCAGTCTCCTTGGCTTTTGTCCTGACGAGGTTTGTCCTGGGCAATTGAAGGTGGGAAGCTCTTTTTCTTCTTACTGGGTTTTGGCACGTTCTGCTCCTCAGGAGACCTTGTCCTCTTCGCCGCTTCCGAAGAAGTGGAGGGACTGTCTGTGGTAACCTTTGAAGCAGCCAGCTGTTGTTCCTTCTTTTGTTTAGCCTGGTTCCTCTTATATTTCTTCCTTTGGGCCCCAGACCACTGCACTCTTTTCGTCGTGAGCTTAGCGATGCTCTCGCTCACTTCCTCTATCATCTTGTGGACTTCCTCTTTCAACGGTGGTGTTTGTTTTGCCGCAGCTATCGGATTCGGAATCAGGGTCGCTACCATCATCAGATAGTTGGGTCAAGTTAATCCTCCCCCTGTGCTCCCCTTTATCCTCCTCCGTTTTTACACTAGGTTGTGTGCTTGTAGCATCACCTTCGACCACAGATGCCAAGGCACCCACATCTATGGGAGATTGCTCACGATCGCATGATATCGACGGGGTGTGACTCGTAGGCAGATCACTGGTCCCCGCCGCACTGGGTTTATTAGGCCCTGCACCGTAACTTTTTCTTCCTTTTTTCCTTCCATATTTGTTTTTTGTTTTAGGGGAACACCCCCATAGTCAGTTTTTTGTCCGCGGGAAACTCAAGGTTTCCAGAGGTGGATAATCCCACCCCTCTGCCCCAGACCCACCATGCAATAGGTATTGGACAGAGTGGTACGACCATCCTCCTCCCCCCATCCGCCGGTGGGGACGCGCCCGGTAGGAGAACTAACAAACTATATAAAAGAAACTCGTCAAATCATTTTGTGGTCCAAAAACATTTAAAAACTATTTAAAAGGATTTCTTTAATTTTTTTTTAATTAAAAATTTATCAGTTTTTGGACGTTAAATCAGATTATTAACATACTTCGTAGTAGGGTAATAGGCCAACAATTGATATCAGTAATGTGATTGATAATTTTTTAAGACTTTGTAAACGAATACGATAAAGTCGTTCAAGTGAATTTGTTGTAATTTATTTTAGAATTGGATGTCTTCACTGACGTTTTCTTTGTTCTTTTCTGCGAAAACAAACGTAGGGTAAATGCTTCTAACTCCGGCATGTACCAGTAGTCGGCATCTTTCGTAAAAAAGCTACAACAATACTCTCAGCTAACTTTGTGTAAAATTTCATTGAACTAAGACCATTTATTATATCGGAATATAACTTTTTGTTAGTGAGCGTTTTTCACCACAACCGAAAATGCATTCTCAACATAAAAATGTCTGTAATGGTATAAAAAGGAGCAAATTTTCAATAAAAAAATTTTGTTGTGATGGTAGATAATATTCAAAAGAACATATTAGAAAAACGAAATTATTAAAAATTGCTTTAATTCTGCCATTTTAGCTGATGCCGACTTTAGGCACAAGAAAATGTAAAGTTTGCCAGAAGTCGGCATGGGTTGAAAAATTGCGCGTTGTCAATTATTTTTAGCTCGAAATTGTAAAAATATCTTAAATAAATACTTTAAAGTCTAATTAATAAAAATAACTTCAATACAAATTAGTATTTATGTGATTTTAGGCTATATTACGCCTAATTTGAAGTGCGTCCGTTTGTGGCATACAGACAATTAGGTTACAGTTACCACTATAGGCAATAACTAATTTATTTAAGCAACATTTTTAAATTCTCTTACTTTTTTATGCAAAATTAATTAGAATCTGAACAAAAAATACAAAAACACTATTGCCTTTCAAATAATTATGTTGATGTTCTAAACACCTGAAAAAGAAAATTTTACTGATTTCCAAATGTTAACAAAATCTTAAAATTATTTAATTTTTAAAAGCAATATGGATTAAAATAAGACTTATTTGTGTAAAAGGGCGTTTTTTGTTGTTTAAAATAAAAGAAATGATCCACTTATAAAATTTTTTTTCTAAAATACGATATGCCGACTACTGCAACATTTCATGCCGACTATTGGGATATGGTGCCGACTACTAGCAAAAAAGCACTATTTCACTAAATTCGCATTTTCTCATCTTTTATAAGAAATATTTCAAAATTTTTTTATTTCATCGAAAAGTATACAGAATTTCGAAGCAAATAAGCTTTAGTTCATAGCAATTGGAAAAATTTACTCGGAATGGTGAATGATTGAAGTTGGACAAATCCTTAAAGTGACGACTATTGTTACACTTACCCTAGTACGCGCAATTTCTGCCATTGAAATGAAATGCTTGCTAATGTTTATGGGTATTTATTTAAACTCAGAATTTATCTATTTTTGTCAATAGTCTAAGATTGATAAATAAAATAAATATATGTACATATAAATTATGCACATATCATGGTGGAGAAATTAATACATTTTAATTTCTTGAGGAGTGACATGTCGGTGATTTACTGTGACAGTAAAATGTCATAAATAAATCAAAAAATAAAATTGATTATCACAAAATTATGTAGGAACAGTTAAATGGAATATTCTTCAGTTATGCAAACATACAAACATTTCTAAACAAAATTATTGGCACAACAACAAAAATAATTATTTACTTTTGTGATGTTATCACCTGTATTTGTAGTTAATTTTTGTTCGTTCGTCTATATTCGTAATAATTTTGGCATCCATAGCTCAACCCCCATATGACATCAATAGATACTTTTTCGTAGACGCATTCCATATATAGTTAAGAATTTACTTTTGAGAGGATTTAATTTTGTATGGCAAAACTGGTCAAAGTTCTAATGTAAATACGCTGTTACGTTCACAACATTGACGCAGCGACACCGACTACGTTAACATACGTAATATACTAATAGTACATTTACATTTACGAAATCGAGTGGATTTCCACGTCAAATAAAATCTCATTTGAAATCCTATAGATTTCATTTGACGTTTAAGCAATGGAATTGATAGTTGAAATCGAGTGGATTTCGTAAATGTAAACCTAGCATAATTCTGAAGGTTTTCATCAAATGCCTTGTTCAGACTGACGGTGTTTCGCTCTCTATTCGTTGTTCGACCCCAAATTACGATGTAATTACTTCATTTCCCATACAAAATATTGAGAACGAACAACGATTTGTGTACATTGTTCAATTTAAATTACTCTCAGGACGACGATAAAATATGTCCCATCTCTAACAAATGAGAAAATGTATCGAAATAAATTAATTATGACAGGAAAAATACAAAATTTAAAAATTTATTAAAAACCCAAACATTTCTAGAAAAACTGCAAAATATGAATGAAAAGTAAACGGTTTAACGACTAGTATACATTCAAATCATAGCAAATTTTGTCTTCTTTTTCATTGCATTTACATTTCTTGTCCATCGTTTCAAATTCGCGTACAAATTTAGAAACAAAAATCAAATGCCTGCCGGAAAGTCTGTATGCCAAAAAGTTATTTTGGCAGGTCTCTCTCTCGTTAATTTTTAAAATAGAAAAATTTGAAAATATACTGAAAACACCAAAATTGTGAGAAAAAATAGAAAACATGAATGAAACTAATATAATTTAATATTAAATAGATATCTGAAAGAAGGACAAATATTTTTTTCAGTTCATATCAATTAACTTTACTCGTCTTTTGGCTGAAACTTTCTTTAAAATCAGTAAACAAAAACTATGAAAATATGAATCATGTTGCTATGAATGATGAACCATGTCGTATGAACGGGTTAATTCGTGTACATTAGGGTTATGACTTTTTGACATTTTTCTTCAAAAATGATTTCCTGTAGCAGGGATGAATGAACTTTTGCTTATTAATCACTATGCTATCGTTTATTCCATTGAAATATAAAAAAAGTTCACGCACAAATCGATTTAAAAAAAATAATTTTTTGAAAAAATATATGAAATGAAAAAATTTTTTTTTCAAAAAATTATTTTTTGTTGCACGAAGGAATAAATATAAGCCTACTAATAACTATAATAACGTTTATTTCATTCAAATATTAAAAAAGTCGCGAAAAAAGTCACTTTAAAAAAATTTTAAATTTTTTGTTTTTTGTTAAAAAATTATATTTTTGAATAAACGCGTTTACGACATTTTTACGATTCTCAGAATTGAAGAAAATAAGTGTGAAATAAATTTTATGTTATTTTAATTATCTCATGTGGGTCTAAAGTTTTTTTCAATTACATATCTGTTTTCAGTGACTTCAAAAAATTGTCTATAATTTTGATAAATTCAAATTTTAAAATCATTTTGTGCGTGAGGTTTTTTCACCGAATCACCTTATAATTAAGATTTTATGTAATCGTATGGCAAAACTCATCACGCTATGATACAGGGATATGAGGTTGTAAAAAAGTCATAACCCTAGTGTACATAATTATGAGAACGAACGACGTTATTCAAATGCTGGTATGAACATGGCAAAAGGCAAAACATGCATATAATACCCCGTTTGCACTTAAACGAATTTAATAAATGTCAATTCCATAACGCAAACGCCAAATAAATCCTTATAAAGAAAATTAACCCGGCAAAAAGCTCTAATGCAAACGTCGTATAATTCTCATATACGTCGTAACAACAATTTAGTTATTTTTTATATCCTCAACCATAATATTGGGGATATAATTTATCATTCTGTTCGTAACACATTGGAATATTCGTCAGAGACCCTATAAAGTGGATGAAATTTGGCATTTAGTCTTCGTTGGGGGCATAAAACATTCCGCCAGAAATTTGTCGGCATAGATCGACGTCATCATATAGCTCCGTAGAACCGTCTCTCCCGATTTTCGATATTTTGTAGGTTTCAGGGTCATTATCAAACCATTCTAGAATAAAACAAGTAAGAACGGCGTTAATTTCGGCCGGGTGGAACTTGTTATACCCTCCTCCACGAGTTGTATTGAAGTAAAAAGGAACGATTTATTTCCTTTCGTTTATGAAGAAGACTAAATACCAAATTTCAGCAATTTCGGTAAAACAATGTGGCTAACCTTCAAAATACCGAAATTCTGGAGGTACCGTTCTATGGGGGCTATGTAAAAACGTGGATCCGACCAATTTTTTGGTGGAAAGTTTATAGCTAAATATCAAATTTCCGATATTTCGGTAAGATAATGTGGCTAAGACCTTCAAAATACCGAAAATCGAGAGGTAGGAAGACGTGGATCTACACTGATAATTCAACATTCATTTGGTGGAATGTTGACGTCACAACCTTCAGAATTACGAAAATCGGGAGGTACCGTTCTATGGGGGCTATATCGAAACTTGGACCTAATACCGACGAATTTTAATCGGAAAAGTTTTTACCTCCAACGTAGACTAAATACCAAATTTTAGCTTCAGGAGTATGAAGCCACAATTTGAAAATACCGAATATTGGGAGGTACCGTTCTATGGGGGCTATATGAAGGCGTGGACATATACCGACAAAATTCTGTGGGAAAGAAGACAAAATACCAATTTCCTGCCATTTGGGTGGAATATTGAAGCCACAACCTTCAAATTACCGAACATCGGTAGGTACCGTTCTATGGGGCTATATGAAGGCGTAGACCTATACCTAAAAATTTCAGGTGGAAAGTTTTAACCCCCAATGAAGACTGTACCTACCGACAAAATTTCTGGTGGAATGTTTTATACCACCAACGAAGACAAAATACAAAATTTCAGCCATTTCGGTGGAATATTGAAGCCACAACCTTCAAAATGCCGGAAATCGGGAAGTACCGTTCTATGGGACCTATATGAAGGCGTGGACCTATACTTAAAAATTTCAGGTGGAAAGTTTTATACCCAAATGAAGACTAAATAACAAATTTCTGCAATTACGGAACATTGGGAGGTACCGTTCTATGGGGGCTATATGAAGGCGTGGACCTATACCGGCAAATTTTTGCGGGAAAGTTTTATACCACCAACGAAGACTAAATACCAAATTTCAGCCATTTCGGTGTGATAATGAGGATAAAGCTTTCAGAATACCGAAAATCTGGAGGTACCGCTATATCAAAACGTGTACGTATAGCTTCGCGTCTTCATATAGTCCCCATAGAACTGTACCTCCACATTTTCGACACTTTAAAGGTTGTGGTCTCAATATCCTACCAAAGGACTGAAATTTGGTATGTAGTTTCCGCCATATTAAGACATGAAGCTTTGTTTACAAATTTTGAGAAAGCGATGCATTGTAGCGGCCGTTTCAGTACATTACCACAGAGATTTCAACCTTTGGTTCTTTTCCCCTCACTGAGGTTTTGGCTTCCTGTCCCACACAGAGACTTCGGGGCAAGACCGAAGAAATAGTGGATTTCATGAATCGGAAGAATATCATGATCGCGGCGGTGCAAGAAGCCAAGCACAACAACAACTGCAGCTTGCAGTGTTGTGATGGTTACAATATACTGACGAAGGATCGCACCAGAAGTCGAGGTGGGGGATTAGATTTCCTACTACACCAGTTTGCACATTGAATGTATGCTGGTAGCAGTCAGGTGTGGAACTGCCGAGGTAGAGTTGCTTAACGTATTCATCCCGCCGATAAATAGCTGTACTCCATGTTATAGGTCCATAATTAGCCCGTTTTTGAAAGGTCATAAATGTCTGATCTTGGGGGATCTTAATGCTCATCATGAGGGATAAAGTGCACGATTTGCAGGGAAAACTAATTGTCCTAAATTCTGAGAGTTCACTAATCGCCGCTTCAGAGAACTGCCCAACCCTGCTGATGTTGGGGTAGCAGAAAGGACGTTCAGTGACATCATCACTGCTGCAGCCGCTTGCCATATACCTGCAGGTCGAATACCCGAATTGAGACCAAACTTCTTAGCAAAGGCTATGGTATTAGCAAATGAGCCTCGTCGTTCCAACCCCAGTGGCCAGGGAGCTGACAATTGAATGTGAACAGGTTAGCCGGTGAGCATAAGCGGAACAAGAGGTTAGATCATCTGAAAATTGTAACATTGGAGTCGAAATAAGTCAATTGTGGGCAACGGTTAAGCCACTCTCGAACGCTGGAATATAGAACCTCAGCCACGTTTGCCGACGTTACGCACACTGATCAATAATATCAGGGAGTGACAGAGCGAAGAGAAGAGTACTACCTCTCATTAGATTTTTTTCCTGCTAACGAGGAAAACCACAATTGACAATGGATGATGTTGCGAACGTCATCAGGAACGCTAAGTCATCCAAAGCGTTGGGGTCTGATGGAATCTCCACGGTGATGCTGAAACAGTGTCAAAAATAGATATTCATTTGCCGATCATCAGTATGGGTTCCGTAAGCAGCACATCACGACAACGGCGCTGCACACCACATCATATATTATTCGAGGACTCATCCAGAGCAAGTTGTGTGATAGAAAAGTGATGGTGGCGCTTGACTTATGCTGTTTGAGGATATCCAGCAGGCAACGCTCCGGCCAAGTTTGAAACATTGGATAATCATTAATATGTGTGGTCGCAATTCATACGTAGAATTCAGGAACTAGAAGTTCAAGTTCCGTAGAGTGAAACTGGGAGTTCTCCAAGTCGGAGTGATATCTTCCCAACTCACAGTGGATCCACTTGTATGGAGAAAGTGGCCAAAAAAATATTTAGAGTGTAAAAATCAAGCCAATGCGCCGGTTACAGCTTTGTGCTGCTGCGAAGAGTATTTTAAGAAACACGAGCGTAACTTTCTCCCCCTTTCCCCTCTGGAGGGGGTATACGGTAAGAAATCCAACCAATTTAGCGGATTTTTGTCTGAAAATTGGTAACATTTTTAATATAGATCTTATAGCGTTCTTCCTGGAAGGCACGTACCGCCAACGTAAGACAAATTTGGAAGAAGATTTCTTCATCAACTGAAGCCAATTATGTTAATGTACGTGGTCAGATAACAGAGTTATGCGCTAATATATCCATAGAAACCCTATTCTAGGGCAGCTTTAGTCAGCGACACACCATTTATAGTCTGGCACTAGATGGCAGCTGATTTTAATACTGAATAATCTTAAACACATGACTTCTTTGGAAAATTGTTCCAGAGGTGGGCACTGGTGGGCATCATGACTAAAACCTTAGGCCATTGGCATTACAAAATACACTAAGAAAATATCCAGCTAACTAGAATTCCACAACACGCTAAAACACTATTTTTTAATGAAAATTAAGTTATTATTTCCTCCTTCAAAATTCACTTTAATATTTTGCTACACGTATTAGTTTCGCGATATTTTGAATATATTTACTAGGTTGTACTCACAACAAAAAAATATTAGTCAAATGTTCCGACATTTGAAGCTATTCTTAAGAAGATCGCGTTCGAATGAAACTAATGCTAAGTTTACATTTACGAAATCCACTCGATTTCATCTGCCAATTCCATAGCTCAAACGTCAAATGAAATCTCATCTGAAATCCATTGGATTTCATTTGACGTTTAACCTATGGATTTGACAGATGAAATCGAGTGGATTTCGTAAATGTAAACATAGCATAAAACTAATATATTTTTAAAAAGGTCCATGTCATAACTGTCAGAGTTGCCAGATGTTGTTCCAAAATCTTGACATTAATTTTTTTAGTTTTGGCCAATAGGTGGATCCACTGTGCAACTGTTTAAACTCTATCTCTCCTGTATTCCGCCCCAGATGGCAATGAGATCGTAACGTATGCGAATGATTGTACGATCTTGGCGTCAAATACCTTCTCTGATGTCATTTGTGAAAGGCTGAACTCCACATTTTTCCAAGCAAGGAATTTGCATATCCGCCACTAAATCTACGGCGACTCTTCTCACCACATGGACGGCAGAGGTGAGAACAGAGTTGAATGTCATGGTCGATGGTTCGACAGCATGTTCATGACGTTCGCGCATGCCACAAATATCTGTGAAAAGCTGAGATGTGGGAACAAGATCGTCATATCCCTAGATAAAAAGATAAAGAAACCTTGTTGACCATATATAACGCGATAGGTCGGTCTGTGGTAAGCTTTGCAACGCCTTCTCATGCCCTCAATGAACCATTTACATGCGGAGACAAAGACTCTTCCAGTACATCATCACAATAGCACGCTTTCGTTGCGGTACTTGCTCGGGTGTTACCGTGAAAGCCATCCCAATCACCATCTATCAGGTGGGTATGCCCGATACACCCAGGTACATCAAGAAGGATCTTCACGTTCTAGAGAGCGTGGTCCAGCAATACAGGAGAGAAACCCTAGATCGACAGGCATATCCAGCAGGGTTGAACAGCATTCACACGGACGCAGCTGCTAAGGCCATAAGCAACTATATAGGCCACGATAAACCAGTAGTTTAGGCTCAACTACGCTCGGGATATTGCAGTCGCCTAAATTCTTATAGACCAAATTCCAGCAATTTCGATAAAACAATGTGGCTAACTTTCAACATACCGTAAATCGGGAGGAACAGTTCTATGGGGACAATATGAAGGCGTAAACCTATACCTACAAACTTCAGGTGGAAAGGTTTGCACTACCCAACGAAGACTGAGTACCAAATTTCAGCCACTGCGGTGGAATACTGATGTCACAACCTTCAAAATACCGAAATCGGGAGGTACACTTCTATGGGGGCAATATAAAGGCGTGGACCAATACCTACAAATTTCAGGTGGAAAGTTTTACAACCCCAACGAAGACTAAATACCAAAATTTCATTTCGGAGTAATATTGAGGCCACAACCTTCAAAATACCGAAAATCGGTAGGTACCGTGGACCTATACCGACACATTTCTGGGGGAATGTTTTATACCATCAACGAAAACTAAATAATACATTTCAGCTATTTCGGTGTAATATTGAGGCCACAATCTTCAAAATACCGAAAATAGGGAGGTAACGTTTAGAGATGGGCGCGTGCCTAAAAAATTAGGCACGAACATGCACAAACACGAACCAAAATTTGTATGCATATTCACGCACAAACACTGCGTTTTTCGAGAAGGCGCGAACACGCACACTCACGCACGAATTTACAAAACCAGTAAGGAAAGGATCAAAGCCGGGCGGGGCCGACTATATAATACCCTACACCATTTGTAGACAAAATTCCTTCACATAGTCCAAATTTTATCAAAATCGGACAAATATAGCGTGTTTCGTGCATCAAATACCTCAAATCTGCTAAAATATATATGAGAGCTATGAACCGATTTCGATATAATTTGGCACACTTGACACACTAGGCCAAATCCCGGCAAACATTCCAAATTTCATTGAAATCGGACATATATAGCATTTTTCTTGCACCAAATGCCTTAAATCGGGCGAAGATATATATGGGGGCTATATCCAAATCTGAAGCGATTTTTACCAAAATAAAAAGCGTTCGTCCTTTTACCAAAAAAACTATCTTCCCCAATTTTCATGCGAATCGGACAATAAATGCGACCTGTACTTTGTTTACAAAAATACATGGAAAGACGGACATGTGTAAATCGACTCAGAAAGTGATTCTATGTATATCCCTAAAAGGAACTATGGGTCTATCTCGTTTCCTTTTACATGTTACAAGCGAATGCACAAAGACATAATACCTCTTACCACAAGGTGGTGTAGGCTATAAAAAGGAGAAATCGATATAAGTGGACGTTTATTTGTTTTTAAAAAATATTCATACGTACTTCTAATTTTTCTGACTTCATTAGGCGCATTTAGTGCATTATCAGGTTTTATTTGCTAAATATGGTCAAAGTCTACCAGATTTCCCATATAAAAAATAAAACCTGGTATTGGGTGGATTTATTTTAAATCCGGCATAAATCCTCGTATACAATTCTGTTTGCTAGAAACAACATGTTGCTAGAAAATACAAAAAGTTGCATGCTGGGACAAGAAACAAGGTAGATGCATCGGTGAATTGCTATTACAAAAATAATTTAAAATGTCAAAATTTGTAAACGATACGAAAAAATAAATTTGATTTGATATATGTCCAAATTTGATTTGATACCAAGACAAATATTTGCAATGTTTAAACGATAAAATAATTCTTTATTTGCTTAGCATTAGTAGCATAAAAAGTTAACATTTTCAAAATTAAACAATAAATTCGTAATTTGCCGTGTGTTTTTTGAGACGAGTTCAATTTACAACAACTTCTTCTGACGTTTCAAATTCGATCGGATTGTCTGGTGCATATACCTTGGTAATTGTGCTATGAACAAAAATCAGCTGATTGAAATTTAAATCCTCGAAAAGGTATATCTAAATGCAATGAAATTTGTACTGGATTTATTAAATCCAGATGAGGATTTATGGCTATTATAAATGAGCTATTAAACGGCTGAAATAAAAACGTCCCTATAAGATGTGTCATTGTTGGTACAAGGCGTTTAAGCAATGATTGTTTAGTTTTAGCTTTCAAATCTTTCATGAATTGAGAGTCAATGGTATCAATTGAGCAGACTTTCAAAAGTTTTTTAAGCCAAAGGGCAAAAATGTGCATAGTAGGGTACTTTTCCGAGAATATTTTATGAAAACCCAATAGAAGTTCTAGCAATGAAAACTTTAAGTCAGATATACGATCCAACTCATTCTTTTGTAGCAAGATACTCTTAGTCTGACTCTGGACTTGGTATATGCTCTCAAGTATATATGTTGAATACCAACGTGTTCTTATATCTTGTTTTAACATTTTCGACAATTTGTTGTTTAGCTCCGACTGTTTAAAACAGCCAAGATCACCCATATACGTTAACGTGACTGCAACAACAACATATGTTCACTCTATTCTCATCTGTCGTGGTTTAGCAAAGGGAAGACTCGCTCAGAGAGACTAATGCACAAAATATTTTGAGCACCACCGGTTTAAAATATCTTACAACGTTTTTTGGGCAGTCAATCAGTTTTCTCAATTCGGGAAGAGGATGTTTTTCAATAATATCATCCATAACAAATAATACAGTCAGATAAACATCTGATTTGCAAAGAGAGTATATTGCGTTAACCCTCATAGTAGTTTTTGTATTTGCTTTTTTCATGAACAAAACAAATGGCAAACAAACATCATCTTTTTTCACTCATACTCTGGCCTCTCCATAACAAAACGGCAATAACTACCAGACTACAAAAACGAAGCAAATAATTTCAGGAATATTTTGGTCCGTGTCCTGTTCGATGTTCGTGTTTAGTAATGTATCTTGCACGACTTCTAAAGGGAGACCAAAAATTTAGCACAATCGTGTCACATAGTGCAGATCGTGTTTAGTCGTGTCGTGCAAAACCGTGTCGAACAAAAAAACACGATCACGCACGGCCAAAAATGCATTCCGGCACGACACGCACAAACACGGCGTTTTTCGAGAAGGCACGAACACGCACTACTCACGGCACGACATGCGCCCACATCTAGTACCGTTCTATGGGGGCTATATGAAAGCGTGGACCTAAACCGACACATTTCTGGGGGAATGTTTTATACCCCCAACGAAGTTTCGGTATTGGTAGTTGGATGCACCAATTTCAAACTGTTACACAAACTGTTTCGCCTATAACCGGATAAGACCAAAACGCCTCAAACGCATTGCAAAATTCGTCATGTGGGTGGGTGTGAAATAACATTGACCTTTCTTTTTGCTGCAGACCAATTAAATTAAGTTTATCAGCATTTGATTTCGCAGAAATTACTTATCAACTTTCTGCTGCATTGAAAAATATCGCCCAAATCGTCAACAAACTTATGATATCTTTTATGGCCCATTTGAGTCTAGGGTATTTTTAGGGGATTTTAAAATACTTGCCATTGTTACTGTGCCTATTGTTGTTTTACCATTACTGATTGCATTGCCAATATTTTACATGGGGATTTGTGTGTTGCAATTTATCAACGATTTTCTTTATCAATTGGCCATTGCAATCAAAAAACAAAAATATTCACGTACAAATAGATTTCAATTCAGTTCCAATCGAAAATTCAACGTTAAAATATCGTGGAAAGAAAGGAGAAGAAAAATAAGGACAGTGGATAATAAATATATTGGTGTAAACAAAATGAAATTTGGAATTGTGTTATTAATTTGTTTCCTATTAACAACAAATCAAGGTGAATATTAAATAAAAAATGGGCCAGTGCGCACTGTGGTCCCACTTGTATGGAAAGTAGTACCACAAATAGTTCTAATCGAGCTACCGCCTCGAAATGTTAAACATAGGATTATAACGAGGTAAAAATATAGAAAAAATTTTAGTGGATGTAGCTACACATTTACGTATAGACACCATATAATGGGGTCTACCGATTTTTGGTATTTTGACGAATTTAGACATACTTTCCAATCGATTTGGTTGAAATTTTGCATTTTGAGTTCTGAATGAACAGAATACATCCTCGCAAAAAATGTTCATTATAGGTCCACGTTTAGGTATAGCCCCCATATAAATGTACCGCTCGATTTTCAGTATTTTGACGATTTTAGCCAAATTATCCAACTGATTTTCTTGTAATTTTGCATTTTGAGTTCTGAGTGAACAAAATACCTTCTTGCAGAAAATGTTCAGTATAGGTCTACCTTTAGGTATAGACCGCATATAAGCGTACCTCCCGATTTTCGGAATTTTGGACTATTTTTCCAACAATTTCTAACCGATTTGGCTGCAATTGTGAATTTTGAGTTCTCAATACATAAAATACCTCCTTGCAAAAAATATTGAATATAGATGCAAGTTTAGGTATAACTCCCATATAATCGTACATCCCGATTTTCGGATTTTCGACGGTTTTACGGACGTGGTATAAGGCGAATAACTTACTGGGGGGCAGATGATGGCAGCTGGATTTTTTAAAGGGAGTCTCCCAAATTTTCTCAACATTAGTAAAACTCAACTAAAATGTATAGTACTGATATTAAAATACCAGAAAAACTAAAATTTATTTTTAAGGAAGTTAGAAAACTATTTATGAATATGTTTTTTTTTCGTAAAACCATGTCAATGCCACCAACTATAAGTTTGCTTTATACGAGATGTGGCTTTTAGTTTTGTCCCTGAGGATTTTAAGTCCTCTCAAATCACGCTGGAATGTTTTGAATTACTGAGGACCAAAATTTGAAAATTGTACGTATTGAAAAAGAATTTAGAAACCCCAAATTAATGGCAATTCGTTTGAAAAATGTGACCGTTACCTTAAAAATACCTCCAGGAGGTAGGTACAGTTTATTGGGGGATATACTAAAACTTGCACATATCTTTTAAGGAGGACCTTGAACCTGTGTTGAGAAATTTTACAGTACAAAAATGGCTACATCGCAAATGATCATAAGAAATCCAATTAGGATATCATTACAAACATTCTGGTCACAACATAATTCTCTCTTAGATCTACTGCGATATCAGTCGTCACTAAGAATATGCATACATATTTAGTATGTATAGGGCCTCCGATTAACAATTATCCCGCACTTTATTATTTGTTTCTAATGGTTCAATTAATTTTGAATTAATTAATAGCGTTTGGAGATGACTTCCGATGCTATCAATGTCGAGGGGATAATTGCGGCAGCAAGGACACAATGAGTTTGGTGACATGCTCGGAAGAAACACACGGTTTAACAACATCGACAGCTTCCACTCCTCCTTCAACAGTTTCGACACCTGAAACTAGGATTTACAGATTACACGGAAGATTACCAAGAGATGTTTCACAGAAATCATTGTCAGGTTCGGATGAGTCTACAACACCAGTGGAATCTACGACAACATCAACAACAGCAGGATCTACTTCATCGTCAACAACAACAGAATCAAACAATCCGTCTTCGACAACAACGACAGCGGAACCAACAACATCTTCATCGAGTACACCAACAGCAACAGACTCTACAACTACACCAACAACCACTACTGCTGTAGGATCTACTTCATCGTCAACAACAACAGAATCAAACAATCCATCTTCGACACCAACGACAGCGGAACCAACAACATCTTCATCGAGTACACCAACAGCAACAGACTCTACAACGACAACAATAATCACTTCCACTACAGAATCCTCCTCGTCTTCAACAACAACGGAATCAATTAATCCATCATCTTCATCTACAGAACCTACGTCTACAACAACAGCATCCACTTCTTCTACCGATTCATCAACATCATCCACAACAACTAGCGCTTCATCACCATCGGAATCAACAACATCTACTGGAAGCACCGATACAACTTCTACAACAGGATCAACAACGACTACTTCAGCTACTGAAACATCATCATCATCTACCGAATCTACTACAACTTCTGCATCAACAGAATCCACAACTAGTTCGACTACCACCAAGAACCCACTAAATCCTCCCGGAACAGATGATAGATTTGCTTGTTATTCTGTTAAATATCTAGGTGAGTTCCATACTATTTCACAGTTAATTCATATAACATTTTGTAATGAATTATTCTTCTTCTGTTTTATGTCACACAGATGATGGCGATACCATCACCGAAAAGGGCTGCGTAGCAATAACACCAACGCAAACGGCATGCGAAGTGGTTAAAACGAATACTGGTGTTCCCCTGGAAAAATGTGATATCTGTTTGTACAGCGATTGCAATTCATCGTCGACTTTTAAACTATCAACAATAGCTGTTTTGGGCGTAGTTCTTGTTAAAATCCTATTCCACCACTTGTAAATTCGCCTGAGGAAATAAATCGTGCTCTAAAGTAAATTATTTTCCTTTTGTTTTACATGACAGATATTCAATGGAATAGACAACTTATATTACGCGTTTTACTAAAATCTGTTTAATTACACTGGGGTTTTGTCCTGTCAGATCGGCCCTTTATCGCAGAAAATATTAGGAACTTTGCTTTGCGTTCGAATATTCTTGCAAAACAAAACATTAAGAAAACAATTAAAAATTAATTAATTTTGGAGATATGATGCAAAACATATACAAATAATAGAAATTTTTTATTAATTTTCTCGTTTAGAGTTAAGCTTGATGATCGGAAATTATTTGCAAGTGAAAAAGGAAAGCCAAGGACTCGAACCCACATAGTCACCAATTACGTTACTTGGTTTCATTGGTGGTAAAGCAAATCTTCGGACGTATCGACTATGTAATGGCTTCTCTGTCCTAGAACTTATCGTTTTTCAAATGCAAATGTGTTTTTGTACATTTACGCGGATACTTGGCCACAGAAATGTATTTTCTTCACGACAAATGCTTTTTTTGCGCTGCCTTTGAAGTTATGAGTTTTGGCTTTGAACGCTAACACGCCGTGACAACATTTTTTGATATGTTTTCAAGGACGTGGGTTCAAATCCCAGCTGAAATCACTATTTGTAATTTTATTGTAATTTTTATTATAATAAAAATTTGAAATATATAAATAATGGATTGGATTGAAGCTCAAACATTTTGGGGGGGATATCGATAGATAGAGCTTTTGTACCATACAAGCCTACGAAGGATTCTCAAACCCTTATTTATTTAGGCCCAAATTTGAACATGAACTAAGTTTGGACAAAGTATTTCGATATTCAAAGTTTGGACCAAATCGGTTGCTCTGTTTGTGAGATATTGCGAGTATTTTCGAACTTTTGTGGGGAGGCACCGGAAGGGGTGGACCTATAAACACCACCTTCGAATTCCATATAATATTCGAAGAAATATTACGATATCCAAAGTGTGGACGAACACAGTATTCGGTTCGAGACACCACTGTTTTCTCAAGAAGTATGAACTTGCCCCAGAAAAAAGTTTTACTGTTGTAATTGAGGCAGCGAATGCAAGTTGCTTCAACAAAAATCAAAGTGATTCAAGTGCAGGTCTTAAAGTGAATTTATCCAAAATTTTGTGTTGGAGGTACCCGAAGGAGTGGACAAATATAGTCCATATTTTACCCTGATCTATATCTGGTAGATATATTAGGATGTGTAACCATGGACCAAATCGGTCACTCCCGTCAAGAGTTATCGTGCGCACAAATTTTCGGAAAAATTTTTAACTTTTGTGGGGGAGGTACCTGAAGGAGTGGACCGGATATGGCTTATCTTCAAACTTAAACTAAGTGTGCACAAAATATTACGAAGGCCACATTGTATTGCGTTCCAACCACTACACACGGTGTCATTGGGGTTTTTTGCAACTTTCAGGCTATTTTTTCAGGAAATATGGACTTGCCCCTGATTAAACTTGTACCGTCGTATGGGGGGCAGTGAATACAAGTTGCTGCAACAAAAATCAAAGCGATTCGAGAGCAGGTCCTAAACTGAACTTTAACGAAATTTATTGTGGGAGGTATCCGAAGGGTGGGCCGATTGAGTCCATATTGAAACCTTATCTAAGTCTGGTACACATTTCACGATGGGCAGAGTATGGACCAAATCGGTTACTCCCTTCAAGAGTTATCGTGCGCACAAATCTTCCGAACATTTTCGAACATATGTGGGGGAGGTACCGGAAGGAGTGGACCGATATAACCCATCTTCGAACTTAAACTAAGTTTGGACAAAATATTACGAAAGCAAAATTTTGGACCGAATCGGTTGATCCGTTCGAGAGTTATCGTGCGCTCCAGCCAGCCAGCGGACAGACGGACGGACATTGTTAAATCAACTCCAAATTGTCTGAAACACATTTCGTCCAAACATACTTGGGGTTCAAAACCATTATTTCGACGAGGTACATTTTGCCCGTATGAAAGTGTATATACCCTCGTTAGCATAAATGCTGTGGGTATAATTAATAACATAAAATAAAGTTTTGTTTCCGTTCCCAAGATTTGCACTTATCCATAGGTGAAAGAAAGTCTTAAGTGTCCGGCCGAACGCCGGCTATTTAGTAGAGTTGTATAGTTCATGAACGAACTAGTTCAATTGAACGATTCAATGAATAGAGCGAATGAACTAGATCAGTTGATATAGTTCAATAGTTCACTGAACTATAATCAGTCAGCGACCGTACGATCAACGAACGAACGATTCACAATCTAGTTCAACATGTCGTTCACATATGCATAAAGAAACGCCGTCGTCTGTGTTAAGTGGTGCCTTCGTAATGTGATGAGTTTGTTTACGTTTTGGATCAAGGTACAATGAATAGCTGTTCGAAAGTGAAGATTTCTTCAAAAACACAACAAATTCCACATATTCCCATATTGAAAGTGCCTGGTTTTGGATAGAAAATAAATAAAAAGAAGCACACACGCACAAAGCTTTTTCGCATTGACAGTTTCTACACACACAAACACAACATAAGATTTTTGCCAACCAACTAAATGAAGGACGTGTATTCTTAAATTAATACCAACTTAATCTTTCTTTATGAATGGAATAAAACACGTAAATTTAATACTTTTGTTCTGGTGTATTTAAATTATATTATTCTATTGTTTGTTTCTATTTGGTGTATGTATGCGTTTGATTGAACGATTATGATCCGAATGATTGAACTGGTTAGTGAACTATGAACTAGATTACTGAACTAGTTCAGTTAAAAGATCTGAACTATTGAACTAGATCTTTCAAATGAACTAGATTGTACAACTCTACTATTTAGAAAAAAAATCTTATTTAAAAGAAAATATTGTGCCCGTTCCCGAGACTTACACCTGTCCATAGGAGAAAGTCATAAATCCCCGACCGAAGGCCTGCTAATTAGAAAAAAATTATAATTTAAAATAAATTTTTGTTCCCGTTCCCTATATTTGCCCTTGTCCATAGGAAAAAAAGAACATTTTGAACTTTATATCTCGGGAAGTATGGACTTCCCAGAGATAACATATATACACTGCACCCCGGTTATCTACCTTTCTGCTTAACTGCCTTTCCCGTTTAATTGCCTCACAACTTAAATCCCCAAAGTTTTTTCATATAAATGAGTTCAAACTTTCCCGGTTAACTACTTTTCTATAAGTACCCAATTCGGATATTTGCCCGTCAAATATTTTCCCCAAAAGGAACATACAATAATACTTTTATCGGTTTATTGCCCACGCTGGTGTATTTCTGAGATAATCAATTTCGATGTCTACCGGAATTGTGATGAAGATGTCCAGTAATATGTTATGCTCACTGATGACTAAATTTCTTATGCGTTAAATAATATAACTTATATCTTTTTAGACTTGAAATGAACTATTCTACTATACACCGTTTTGTTTTTTGACGATTATGTTCTAATTGTTGTCATTTTTTGTAAGGTTGAGATGAGATTTTTATAACTACCCACATGAGGTAACTATGCGGGATTTTCGTAACTGCCTTTCCCGCATAACTGCCTCATTTTTTTGGAATTTTATGAGAGGTAGTTAACCGGGGTGAAGTGTATATTTTTTGTGTTCAGGAGAACGAGACCTACCTGTGGTAAAAATGTCAAAAAATAGGGCGTGTGTGTGTCTACCCGTCTTGTTCCCTGGTTTTTGTTGTAGTTGTTGGCTGATGCATCTACCTGGTAATTGTGCCATCACCATGGGTGATCAAGAAGAGAGCTGACAAATGTTGTGAATGTTTTAAAAAATATTGGCAACTTATGACAGTAGGTGTGTACGATAACTTTCCCAGCAACAATTACTCAGAACGTTCCAGCAACCTCTCTCAATGAATTTTACTCTCTCAAGCAAGAAAAATTACAGATATTTTTCGAACAATATTTTGTAAGAACTTGCAAGAAAGTCAGCTGTTTCCGAAAACGTATGAAAATTGTTTTTGTTTCTTTTGATAATTTAAACCAAATGGAACAAAAATTTTAAAATTACATTTACTTATTTAAAGCAATAATCCTATCCACAATGCTTTAGAATCTAAAAAAATGTCCAATTGTGAAATTTTCTTGGTCAAATGTTAACATTTCAAGTTGTTTACATTAAACAGCTGATTAAAAGTGAGGTGATCAGACTTGCAAATTTTTGCGGGACAAATTTTCCTAGCAAAAATTTGCAAGTTCTCAGTCACAGAAGTGCCAAAAAATCTCTCTCAACTTGCTTCCTTTTGGTGGATAATTTTGTTATCGAACAGTATTCAGTAAAAATTTTTACGAATTTGTACAATTTTTGGGTTATCGTACAGACCTAGTGTGTTAGTAGGTTTGTATGCAAGCTACAAAACAAAAACAAATCAAAACATTCCCTGTAGGAAGCTTGGGGTCATGTTTCGATATATCACATCTTTGTCTACTATTGTCTATGTTGATACTCTTTCCTTAATAAGAAAAAGCATTGTTTATATTGACAACTGGGGCTGGATTCTTGTTCTATGAAAATTTGAAATGAAAAATATTTCCTTTATAATTTTGACAGTTTTTTCCTTTATAACGGTTTTCATTTCACATTTTCATATAAACAGTATTGAGCCCCTGATAGCTCAACTAAGCATCTTCTTATTTTTTCTTCATTTTCGTAATGGCGGTTCGCAAAAAATTTGTTTGTGTGAAAAATCAATAAAATATCGTGAATTTAACGAGTGATTAAACTTAAGGTATATAATTTTAATAAAAAGAAGTATGAGCAAAAGAAATTATAAAAGACAAGTGAAAATATAGACAATTCAATATCAAAATAAAAATGTTGAGCCGGCTAACATTTGTGGTGAAACTTCGACAGTTAGACATTTTGTGGAACCTTTAGAGAAGATTGTCAAAGACATAGAATTGTAAAGACTGGAAAAGGTGCATAATGCAAATATGTTTATGAAACAAAGTATATAAACATTTTATCAACAACAGGGGTATGTTAATGTTAAAAACTCCTTTAAAGTGCATTTAGGCTTATACGAATTGTAGGAAAGCAAAAAGTTGGACTTAGGATTGTATTCCATAGCAGTTTCCAGTTCATGGAATATGAACTAAGCGGTTAAAAACGCCTGAAATCGTTAACTACTTAACAGAATGTTGTTATGATATCGTAACAACAGAGCTTAACTCCATCTATTGACAAATGTTAACAATTGACTTTTGGAAACGATTTTGTTGTTATTTAAATGTTTAGCAAGCCTTGAAAACATTGGTTTTATTTATTAATTCTGTACTTATGTATGTGGAATCTGTGGACTGTAATACGCAATTTCTACTATTTTAGCATTTTCAATATTATGTATATGTTTTTCCTTAATAAAATATACTATTTAAAGAAAGTGCAAGTTTATCGTCTTATTATATGTACCATATAGCTTTTTAATCAATAAAAAGTTGCAAATAGACCAAAAACTTTGTAGCCAAAACCTAGTACCAGTATCAGCATATGCCCTTTATGAACTATTGACTCACTACCTCCAATGTCTCTATTGTCTCACTACTTCTAATGTCTCTACTGACTCACTACCTCCAATGTCGGCACATGGTCCCTCAGCAACTACTGGCATACTAGTGCCAATGTCACTACTGATTTTCGAATGACACGTTCATAGGAAATGTCTATGGAAAATTACAAGAGTTGTTTACAGTTTGTCAGTAGTACTGTTGACAATTTCAGTGGTAAGTCAGTATAGATTCACTATAGACATTTCCTATAGGGTTTGTTTTCTTTGTTGCGCTCTTTCTAATCATTCGGGTCATATGTTTGTAAACTGCCTAAAAACTTCGGCATGATAATGGTAATGGCGTTTTCATGATAATGGCGTTATCTTGATTCAGTTTGACATCAAATGAATGAAAACACATGTAAACGTACCTCCTTCATCTTTGACTTTGGACTGTCGCTCCTTTGAATGGCATACTGGGAGAATCTCTTAAATACCTGTTGGGAAAGTAACATATTTTCTTCTTTCGTCGTGATCTTCCTCCTTTTAAGTATAATCTGGTCTTTATCGGGCTTATCTTTTGCAATATGTTCATCTTAGCTTTGTCTTCTCCCTTGCGAGATCTTTTCGATTTCCTACCGAAAAATTATCGGCAGATTCCACTTTCAGCACACGGACATTTATGGTGATCTCGTAAAATTCTGTACTTGAGCAATGTCTACCTTTATCTGTACTTCGACATTGGACCAAGTAATTACGCGGTGTTCTATGTCCAGGCTGATGTCAAAGACAATCATGGAGTCCTCAGCTATTATTTCTCTTCCACTATATCGGCCACTTCGAACTCCAAAATTTTCCAATTTGTTAGTCATGCTTAGCCTTTGGTAGACCACGGTGCTCTTGAACCTATTTAAATGGAAGGCGCTTACTAGGGTTATGACTTTTTGAAATTTTTTCTCAAAAATGATTTCCTGTAGTGAAAATGAATGAACTTTTGCCTATTAATACCTAAACTAAAGTTAAATCCGTTTTATTATAAAAAAATGTTCCGCACAAACCACTTTGAAGATTTTTTTCTTTTTGAAAAAATTCTTTGAAACGATTTTTTTTCAAAAAACTATTTCCTTTTGACCGAATGAATGGCCTTTTGCCTATTAATGTCTAAAATAAATTTCATTCCATTTAAATATTGAAAAAAGGTCCCACACAAACCACTTTTAAATTTTATGATGTATGAAACGAAGTTATATATAATATAAATGATATATATGAAATAATATGGGGATAAAATTAGTGAGAAACTAACAGTTATGTCATGTTGGTTATATCGTGTGTCCCTATACTTTGATTTCATATAAATATCGACTTACAGTGACTTCAAAAAATTTCCAAAATTCTGAAAAATAAAAACTTGAAAAACTTTTTGTGCGGAAGTTTTTTCTTTCAAATCACTTTTTTATTAAGATTTTATGTAATCTTAGGTAAAAACTCATCAAGGGATACGAGGTTGTAAAAAAGTCATAACCCTAGTGCTTACACCTGGGAAGTTTTTGCGTATTCTGAAAATACAATGTTCATAGATGAGAAAAATAAAAAACAAAAAAAAAAATTGTCGGAGCGCTTTTTAAATAAATCTAGGTTCAAGCTGACATTTTAAAGGGTTTTTTAGGTTTTAACGATTTTGCTTGGAAACCGCAAGTCCTATCGAAATAGACTAAAGAAAATGTTGTAACTATCAAAATTCTCTACAAGATTGACTTTTATGATATCTTCGTAGTTTTTACCGTTATTGAGATATATAAGGTCAAAAATGGTAAAACCTAGCAAAAATGGTAAAACCTAGGAAAACGTCATCAATTTTCACAGCTACAACATTTTCTCTAATCCCATCTCGATAAGTCTTGCCGTTTCACAAAATCCTGAAAACCTGAAAAATCGTATCGTTTAGATTATGATTCTACAATTCTTCTGGATGTTATTAACTTATTTACTCTATTCAGGTTACACTTAGATTACACTGGCGGTTTTACTTCGCGATGATACTTCGCTTGCTGATACATAGACTGTTCCAGCATCCTCAATGTAGAATGTTCCACAATGATTACGCGACACGCAAGTCGATTCGCAAAGACACATACAAACAGATGGATGAATGTAAAAAACAAATGGTCAGAGGTAATAAATAAAAGAGAGTAGAAGGGGTTACAATGAATGACGTCACAACGCAGAAGCATATCTTAATAAATATGAGAGGGTACAACAAACACAATAGCAAAATAAACATGAAAGGCGTTAAGTTCGGCAGGGGCGAACTTTTTATGCCCTTCACCACGAACTGTGTTGAATTAAATAATTAGTAACTACTAAGCTCTTTTTATACCATACACCACACTGTTATGGTAATGAGTACATATTATGTCTTTGTGTATTGGTAGTTAACAAGAATAAGGAAACGAGAAATACCCATAGTTCCTTTTGGGGATATATATATAGAGTGATTCTCTGAGTCGTTTGCAACGTACAGGTCGCATTTATTGTCTGATTTAGCTAAAAATAGGAGAATAACATTTTTTAGTCATAGAAAGAACGCTATTGCTTTTGGTGAAAATCCTATATACATATATTCTCAGCCGATTTCACGTATTTGCTGCTCAAACACGCTATATACATACATATGTCCGATTTCGATGAAATTATATCGAAATCGGTTAAGATTTGGATATGGAACTTGGATAACAAACGTTTCACATAGGTATAATGGAAAAATTGTATTGACAAATTTTAAAAAATTAAGAAAAAAATAGTATTCATTCGAATCCCACTACCAAATAGGACTTAAAATTTTTGTAATTAGATTTAGATTAGATTAGATTTATTATAATTTACAATTCAAATATACATGTAATAATATATATTTCATACTAAGAAAAAACAAAATAAGATTCATATATTGACAATAACTGTAAAGTTGTCTGTCAAATTTGCAAATGCTTTAAATTCTGTTAATGTGTACTTTATAAAAAAAAATTAATTTACATTTAAAAGAGTTGTTGAATTATACATTTTCTATATTTGAGGGCATTTTAATTAAATAATTTTTCCCATCCATTTTCTATATATCCATTTAGAACGTTTCTTAATTCGCCTTCTTCTAAATATGATCTTCCCAAAAAACTTCTTCTAATTTCGCATAAAATCGGACATTTGGCAATGAAATGTTGCATGTTTTCAACATCACCAGAATTACATAAGGTACATTGTTTATTTTCATTTTCTCCAAACTTGTTCCCATTCAAAGGAAGTACATCGGCTCTGGTTTTCATTAAGGTTGAAATCTTGTTCGAATTCCATATATTTACCATGTATTCTGTGCCAACATCCGTTCTAAAAGCGGTAAAATCTGTTATGGCTAGAAAGTGCCTTTTCTCTTTTTTCAAAATAGCTTCTGCTTTTGAGCATATCCATCATTGCTTATCCATTCCTGGGATGTTATGTACGTATTTGATGTTGATATATTTACACAATCAGCATGAGTTCCTATGGCTTTTGCCCAGAATATACGCTTTTCCCATATTTTCAAAGAGAGGATATGTGGTAGCCTTTCATTGTTATATTTATGCACGGTACTGGTAATATAATCCAAATGTAGCTTTAATGTGTAAAATGGTTATCAGGAATGTCCGTTTCTAATGACAACACATAATTTGGTATGGAATCTGGCAGTCTTAAGACTCTTTTGAGAAAATACCGCTGGAGCTTATCTACTTCATCGAACCAACCAAAGCCCCATATTTGTGCTGCATAGGCCTGAGTTGTTCGACAAACACTCTGAAAAATCTTCCACTTTGCCACTAGTGAAATTTGAGGTCTATTTAACACTTTTTTCCAAGTTGCGTTTATGCAGGTTTTCGACTTGATGTTTCTGTTTTTAACATAGTTGGAAAAAATCATTTTTGGAGTGAGGATGACACCTAAATAACAATATTCGTTTACTATTTCGATTTCTTGGTTGCGATATTGCCATTTTTCATGCGTAGATAATCGACCTCCGTTTCGGAATACCATTATTTTTGATTTTGCCAAGTTTATTACCATATTCCACTTTTCACAATAACTTTCCAGCCTCATTATTATATTTTGTAGAACATCTTTATCATCAGCTAATACCACGATATCATCCGCATATAATAAAACACGTACATTAATCTCATCGATAGCCAACCCTCCTTCTAAGTGGTCATGCAGATCGTTCAGGTATAGAGTAAACAATAAAGGTATAGAGTAAATAATAAACATCCCTGACGCACTCCCGTATAAGTATTAAAACTCTCCGACGATTCTTCTCCCGTCCATACCACTGACCTTGTATTTTTGTATATATTTTCTATCAAATTAACTATTTTTGTTGACATTCCCATATTGTGGAGCTTATAGATTAAGAGTCTTCTAGAGATCATATCAATCGCGGCTGAAAAATCAACAAAAAACGCATAGACTTTTTTCTTTTCATGAAGCTTCAGGTGCACGATTGACGAGAGATTATAAATATTGTCTACCGTAGAATATCCGGATCTGAAACCAGCTTGGTATTCGTTTAATATATTATTCTGGTCCACCCACTGTTTAATCCGATTGTTCAAAATTCCCATAAAAATTTTGGCAGTTGAATTCATCAGGGAAATTCCTCTATAGTTATTTGCCACGTTATAGTCCCCCTTTTTGTGTATAGGGAATATTACCGACTCTTCCATTATGTCATCAATATACCCATTGTTCAATATTTTGTCATATTGAGAAGCCAGTTCTTCCAAAAAGTTGTATGAGGCATACTTCAAAAATTCATACGGCACCCTATCTATTCCTGGCGCCTTTTTTTCCTTCGTGCGTTTTAATATATCTCTTATTTCAAAAACATTTATTTCTATGTCCAGCAGTTGGTCTGTTCTGAACAAGACAGCGTATTGGATGTCTCTTGCAAATTGTTGATGGTTTAAGAGTGTGTTGAAATATGATCTGAAATCGGAGGCATACTTCAAAAATTCATACGGCACCCTATCTATTCCTGGCGCCTTTTTTTCCTTCGTGCGTTTTAATATATCTCTTATTTCAAAAACATTTATTTCTATGTCCAGCAGTTGGTCTGTTCTGAACAAGACAGCGTATTGGATGTCTCTTGCAAATTGTTGATGGTTTAAGAGTGTGTTGAAATATGATCTGAAATCGTGGGCAGATAAATTTGTTCCGATCATCAAGTTTTGGCCCCTGATCTGTTTTGCAATTTCCCACCATTGTTTCGAATCAACAGTGTTTGCTAGTTTCGATTCTAACTCTCTCGCATAACCATACTTCCTTTCTCGGCATATGAAATGAAATCAAAAGCCTCATCTTGAAAAAGTGCCCAATTTCACTCAGAAATTTAATTTAATTATATCTTTCATATTATGGTAGAGGGTATAAAAATAGTGAGTTAAATTCTGTACAGTAGTTCTTGCTTTAAATTTGATGTAAATAAAGAAAATCCATACTAAATATTTACTCTATAATTTGAAATCTTAAACTAATGGATATTCATGTAAGATAGCTTAAATACACCAGTTACTTTCGTAACAATATTATTTACTTATTTTTTAATAATTATTTCAATATTTAAAAAAATAAAATGAATTAAACAATAACTTAAAATA
Source organism: Musca autumnalis (assembly GCF_047663935.1). Classification (NCBI taxonomy): domain Eukaryota; kingdom Metazoa; phylum Arthropoda; class Insecta; order Diptera; family Muscidae; genus Musca; species Musca autumnalis. Next base: position 118,718,534 of record NW_027411755.1, on the reverse strand, counting down.
GGTATTAAGGAAATAAAATAAATTAAGTAAAATATTAAGGTTTAAGATTGAGTACTTTTTACTATAACCAAACAACAAAGCTTTACATCTATTACTTTAAATAGCTACCAAAACTACTGAAATGCGGACTGCTCCACTACTAAACATCAAGAAACCAATTCAAATCTGCCTAAATAAATGGAATAATTATCAAGCAAAACAGTACTGACCAGATAACTACGTTTTAACAAGTGAGCAAGGGCTATAGTCGGGACGGGGCCGACCATGTGATACCCTACACCACTACCCCTGTGCATAAGCTTTTCACTGGTAAACATTTCTTTTAGGAAATATAATCCGACACCACCAAAAATAATATGCCTCTTTGTCTCTGGGACCCCCATAAGCAACCAAAATTTCGTGACCATCCGATCAAAATTACGACCTGTAGCTTGATTGCAAAAAAATGGAAGAATTGGATGCATTACCGACTATTGTGGTATCTCCCTTGTTTGACCACCTTCGACAACTGCTTTACACCAATGTAAACGTAATATTTTCTTCTTCCATTGACAGGCTTTGTCGTTGGAATACCCCTACTAGAAGCCAATATATTCACAAAGAATAAAACTTTGAATTTGTCTCCAAATGAGTTTTTCCCCATTCCGACCCCTAAATATTATTCGGCTATCACCAAAATCAATAGGCTTCTTCCTATGTGGGACCCGCATCAACTCCCAAAAAATTCGTGATGATCCGATTAAAATTGCGACCTGTAGCGTGATTACAAACAAATCGGAAAATGGGATGCATTACCGGCTATTGCGATATCTCTGTTGTTTGAGCAGCTACGACAACCTACTTTACATCGTTGTAAAGGTGATATTTTCTACTTTCCTTGTCAGGTTTTGCTTTTGATATATCTCTTAAAGAAACAGAGATTTTGGCTTTGAAATAAAACGTAGACCTTTTCTCCAAATAAGTTTTTGCCCATTCCGACCCTTGAATATTATCCGACCATCATTAAAGTCAGTAGGCTTCTTCCTCTGTGGGACCCCCATTAACCCTCAAAATTTCGTGACCATCCGATCAAAATTGCGACCTGTAGCGTGATTACAAAAAAATCGGAAAATGGGATGCATTATCGGCTATTGCCATATCTTTGCTATTTGACCACCTACGACAACCTGTTTTACACCGTTGTAAAGGTGATATTTTCTACTTTCCTTATCAAGTTTTGCTTTTGGAAAATTTTCAACCAAAGCTGTGATATTTGTCAATATAATTAAAATCGCAAAAATGAAAATTGGAGTTTTAATTGCTACTATTGCGATATCTTCGTTGTTTGATCACCTACGAGCACCTACTTTACATCATTAGAAAGGTGATATTTTCTGCTTTCATTGTCAGGTTTTGCTTTTGGTATACCCCATATAGAAGCTGAGATATTGGCTTTGGAAAAAAACGTTGTCTTTTTATCCACCTAAGTTTTTTGCCCTTTCCGACCCCTAAAAATTATCCGACCATCACCAAAATCAATAGGCTTCTTCCCCTCCGGGTCCCTCATCAACATCCAAAATTTCGTGACGATCCGATCAAAATTGCGGCCTGTAGCGTGATTACAAGGTTTAGATGGACAGACGGACGGACGGACTGACGGACGGACACACATAGCCAGATCGACTCAGCTCGTCGAGACATTCATTTTGATATATATAAGTATGGGTCTACGACCATTATTTCGATGCGTTACAAACTTTTTGGCCAAAACCAACTTATAATACCCTCCCCACATAGTGGTGTAGGGTATAAAAATTAAAATGAAAAACGTTAAGAATTTTACATGCTTATCTAATCTCATTAATTGTTAGTAAACAAAATAAAGATTATGTTGCAGGTTAATAAAGAACTAATTGGCAGAAAAAAATGTTACCGACAGGTGTGCCGGTAACAATTTATTTTATAGCTAGCAATAAAATAATACGATGACAGTAAGGGTGTATCTGGTGACTCATTGATCTGCATGTGGTTATCTGACGTTTCGATGTTGTACATATACAAACGTTTAGATACATATGTAAATCATTTGGAAGTCTTATAAAATAGATTACTTTATTCATATTTTTTATCCAATAAAACCTATATTTATAGGTATACGAATTTTGTTCAACACGACAAGTAATCTAAGAAATTAATTTTCTAGAGCTTGACTACCAAGAACTAACTAACCTACAACTTGTAGTTTATCAAATACCAACATGCAATAGTTCCAAGGTATCAATATTGCAAATAAATAGAATATGGCCCATTATTATAAAGTTTCTGCAGTTAAGTGTTGGCAGATATCGGATAGATAACCCCTTTCTTATTGTTACAAATTTGTTAGAAGAATATGTGTCAGACAACTTAAAGGAACTTTGTGTTCCCTTTTAAAATTAAAGGACAAAAATAAGAAAAATTTGACAGCTAGTTCAAATAAACCAATCAGATTTAAGCAAACTTAAAGTATACTGGTTGTTTGGCTTTTTTTGGTTTTTACATAAAATAACATTTATTGTAAATGGAAGATGTAATAACCAATCGCTGATAATGCAAACTTTATCCATTACTTCTCTTAAAGAAAGGGATAACAGAAAATATACTTTAAATATACGATATAAGAATGGCCCATAGTAAATCACATTAAAGTCCTATTTTAGCCGCTGTGCAAAACTTCACAATAACCTTCACACCGTCAAAGCCTTTTTGTTTTAACTACATCTTCCACAGTGAAGAAGTCTTACATCTGCGGAATGACCTCCTTATAAAATCGTATATTCTGCAACTAAAAATTATATGGGTAGCATTATCTTCGAAATCACAAACATTACAGTGATTAGAGTCATTTAATTAATTTTGTTTTTCAAAATAGTCAGGCTTAATCCCATAGTCGTTGTTTTAATATTTTATTAAAACAACTTTAATTTATTAGTTACTTTTCCCACTAATAAATTAAAGTTGTTTTAATAAAATATTAAAACAACGACTATGGGATTAAGCCTGACTATTTTGAAAAACAAAATAGAAGTCATCATCCCAAATAAAAAACGCCAACCCTCCTAATTGTGAGACCAGGCACCGTCAAAAGTTTGGTTTATTGTTGTTGTTAGCAATACCAACAAACTAGTTATGTGTTTTTTCGTTGAGACTCAACGAACGCATAGCAGTGGGAAAGATTTGATTTTGTTTGCAAGTGCAGTTGGTCGTGCCAAAGAAATTCTCGATCAGAGTGTTCCTTTGGATACGTATCTATTTGAGCGAGCAATTTACACTTGGGCATAAAAAGTTTCTTGCTGAAAAACAAGAAACAAGGGAACTGATGAAGATCTGTGGCGAGATCTGAAACTATAGTCTTCCCTGCCTTACCCCTTGGTAAACATCGGCAATTTTTTCCCACTAATAAATTAAAGTTGTTTTAATAAAATATTAAAACAACGACTATGGGATTAAGTCTGACGATTTTGAAAAACAAAATAGAAGTCATCATCCCCAATAAAAAACGCCAACCCTCCTAGTCATTTAATTCAGCTAACGCACTATTGCAAAAGCAATGACCACTAGGAATCCTATTTAACATCTTTTGCTCAGTCTGACTATGTGACGAGTTCTTAAACCAGTGTGTTTCTGATATTGATGCAAAAATTTTATAAAAAAAAGAATTATCTCTTTGAGCTAGTTTCTCATAGTCCTGAGTCCATTCTTCCCACAGTAGGCCTGTCACCGCATAGTTGGCATAACTTATTGGCGAATGGATATTATGTTGTTCTCCATTTGAGTCTTTAGCCTCTTCGTGTATAAATTCATTGAAATAAATGTTGAACAAACCAGGAAAAACAGGAACTTGTGCAGGCTGTCGGTTAAAATCGACAATTTCGTGATGTTGTTGTTCTCAGTATATGAGCCGCCCTGTGCACATTTCGATTACTTCCATAAAAACAAAAATTGAGAAAAGCGATGATGAAATTTATGCTTACCATTGTATATATATTTGCCTTGGTTTATCTGTAATATAAAGGTGTTAATATTTAATATTTCATATTTTCTGAATCGTTTCGTTCTCAAAACAAAACGAAACCACAAACTTTTCAACTGAAGAAGAACAAAAATGTTTGGTCTTCTATCACGCTGCGGTGTCAGAATACGGTTAATAATTTTCGTGTTGCAAAGTGTTATTGTGGTTGGTTGTTTTCTTGAATATTGAACGGTTAAGTATCTATATACCAGAACCAGAGAAAACAGGATAAAAATTCCATTTGCTTTGCTAGTTTGACCTTTAAGAATCTTCTATATATAGTTCGTATGTTTTAGAAAGATGCTTATTGAGATCTGAGGTACATTTTTGTAGTTGCTTGTTTGATTCAAATTTAACCGGTTTGATAGCTGTAGACCAAACCCCGAGAAAAAAATTTAAAATAAATTTGACCTTGGCGATTTTTTCCTTGCAGATGAAGTTTGAAGGATTATATGTGTTAACAATTTTTGTTCTTTAAGACAAAAGCTACAACTTTGCCTCTGAAATAAATTCAAATTTCCTAACGGTTTGGAGGATATAGTCCTGACTAAATGACCCTTTTTACATCAAAGCCTCAAACCTTTGGGGGCCTATAAACGCGAAAGTTGATGAGATAGGGGAAAACGGCGAAACACGTGTCCTCTCTTTTTTGGTGTTCTATCACACTGTGGTTAATAAAACATGACTCAAAAAATTACACACAGTGTAATTAAATTAAAAAAAAAATAATTAAAACCAGATAGGTGAAAACTTTAGTATCTCCCTAAAAGAAATGTTTACGAGTGAAAAGCTTATGCACAAGGGTAGTGGTGTAGGATATCACATAGTCGGCCCCGTCCCGACTATAGCCTTTTCTCACTTGTTTATTATATTATATTGTAATAATTTCAAAATCATGATCAAAGGATAGAAAGTTTCATATCTTCAATGGGCTGATTTCCAGTAGAACTGCTGTAGTATACATATCGCTCATTTACTTAAAGAGTGAAAATTTGGCTTAAAAATTTAAAATGATTATTACATATTTTGCAAACAGCTAGCCAGACATGAATGTTTACTTTCTGTGCAAGATCAAACATGATTGGAAGTGTTTTAGTGCTTCATAAACTCAAAAAACCTTTTTGTTGAATTATATCAAACTTGTAGTAAATGAGCAGTAACTTTTTTAATTTTAGATATATCGACATGAAAATTTGACACAAGATAAAGTAGAAGTGGTAGAAAAAATAGAAATTGCTAACTCAGAAAACGGATTTTTGGATTTATGTCACTCATTGAGTAAATGAGCGATATAATATGTATGTGCATGAATCTATATTACATATATAAAAGAGTTGAGTGTTGATGACTAGATCTACAACGCCTAGACGACACGGCTGAAGCAAGAATCTTGAACTTTTGGGTGAGGGTTAGTCTTGGGGAAAAGGTGGTTTTTGGAAATTCGTACTGAAAGGGCACGAAAAAAAACTACATGTACTAAAAATTGTACAATTTGTAGTCTTGTTATTATTATTTATTGCTCTTACGCCAAATCGTGGGCGCAAAGTGCCAATACAAAATTATTCCAATCGTTTCTCTTTGAACTTAAAGTTTTAATAGTATTCCATGATAGATTTCCTGGACGTAAGCTAATTTCTTCTACCATCTCCTGATCGGAATTCACCGATTAGGAGATGGTGGTCTGAGCTAATGTCCGCACTACGTTTGTTCCGGGTATCTAATAGACTATGTCTCTACATCTTATTTATGCAGATATGGTCAATCTGATTTTCTGTACGGCCGTCTGGGGAAACCCATGTAATCTTATGGGACCTTTTGTGGGGAAAAAGTGTGTCGCCTATAACCATATTATTGGAACTACACATTTCCGTGAACATCCCGCCATTTTCATTAATTTCGCCTATGCCTTGATTACCCATGATATTTGTTAGGTTATCGTTATTAGCGCCAACTTTGGCGTTAAAATCGCCAAGCAAGATATTAATGTTTCCTCAATGTAAGTTGTTCAGTGTGCCATTGAGTTTGCTATAAAATTTATCTTTTTCGCTAAATGGTGAGGTTTCCGTGGGCGCATAGCACTATGGTGGTATTTCTAACTTTAGTGCGGAATGTTTCATCAATAGGACCCCATTTGATTAGAGATCGTTGAGCATTAAGTAGTAGACCGACACCATGGTGGTGGGGTGCATTGGAACCGATTAGTCCAGAGTATAAAAATACTTGTCCAGTGGAGAGTTTGTAATCGCCATAGTTTGTCCATCTCGCTTCAGATATACCAAGGATTTATATATAAAACCGGGATACTTCTCTTGCGACTTGAGCCAGCTTACCCGATTGAAAAAGAGTTCTTACATTCCAGCCAGTTTCTGTATGTCGGAAGAAGAATGTGTGCGAATGAAACACGTCCAAACTCTTGTGTGTTTTTCAAATTTGATTTTTGTTTTGAAGCAAAAGCAAAGGTAAAATTATTTCGAAAACTAAAGTTTGGGCGTTTCATTCGCACACATTCTTCTTTCGACATACAGAAACAGGCTGTCATTTTTAATTTTCCATTGGTTTCAGTGACCATTTGTTTTCGGAGCCGTAGGTTGTCAACCCAAGCTCTTAGCCTTTTTGATGGGACTGTCATCTTTGATCTAGCTTAAAAGGCACAGCATTTCTTGTGAAAGCCGCGCGCTACGAGACAGACGCTGCACAGTGTTCCCACTTGTATGGAAAGAAGTGCCAAAAATAGTTCTAATCGAATTAACGCCTCGAAATTGTAAAACATAGTTTTATAACGAGCCCAAAATGTAGAAAAACAAATTTAATGGATGTAGGTCAACATTTGGGTGTAGCCCCCATATAAAGGTATCCCCGATTTTTTATATTTTGACGATTTTAGCCAAATTTTCCAGTCGATTTGGCTGTAATTTTGCATTTTGTGTTCTGAGGGAACAACATACCACCTTGCAAGAAATGTTCAATATAGGTCCACGTTTAGGTATAGCTCCCATATAAACGTACCTCCCTATATTCGGTATTTTGACGATTTTAGCCAGATTTTCTAACCGAGTAGGCTGTAATTTTGTATTTTGAGTTCGGAGGGAAGATTATACGTCCGTGCAAAACATATTCAATATAGGTCCAAGTTTAGATATAGCTCCCATATAAACGTACCTCCCGATATTTGGTATTTTGACGATTTTAGCCAAATTTTCCAACCGATTTGGCTGTAATTTTGCATTTTGTGTTCTGAGGGAACACCATACCTCCTTGCAAAAAATGTTCATTATAGGTCCACGTTTCGGTATAGCTCCCATATAAACGTACCTCCCGATTTTCGGAATTTTGGCGATTTTACAGTCGTGGTGTAAGGGGAATAACTTACAGGGTGGCAGATGGTGGCAGCTGGATTTCTTTTTATCGTAATCTAGAGACTTTCCCCTGTATTTAAAAAAAATGTACTTGCTCTTACGGGGCCAACATTAGTAAAACTCAACATAAATTTATAGTATTGATATTAAAAATAGCACAAAAAGTCATTTACAAAGAATTTATTTTTAAGGAACTTAGAAAACGAATTTTGAATTTGTGTTTTCGTAAGAATATTGTCAATGCCACCAACTGTAAGTTTCATTTTGGAAATTGTACTCTTTGCTCTTAATTTTTTTTATAATTTCACTCATAAGCTACGAATGCTTTGTGGATCTTTTTTTTCGTTTTTAAGGTACCACATACAAATCTCAATTTCTTCGACTTAACTTGGCATATTACCGCTGTAAATAGGCAAAAATAATACTGGATAATACAAATTTAATGTGTTTAGAGAATATTTATTTCAATCGCAATCAAATTTGTCGACGTAAATTTTTCGATTTTTGTCCACGTGCTAAACCACAGTACGCTGGTTTGGAATAGTGTGGTTTGTTCATCCGCCGTGGTTGTATTATGTCAAGGTTATACTGCACCGTTGACTTCTCACGTTGTGGATTGTTCTTAGCTTCGGCGTTCACCTTTAACCTTACCGCCAAGGGTGGCCCTACCAGTAGCTTTGCTACCGCCGGCATCGCTATCAGGATCTTCACGCGCTTGAGATGACAATCCAATACGCGTCCGGCAGCATTCAGTTATGCTCCCCGACTAATAATCAATGCCCAGACGAAATGGTTGAGGCTAGAATCTTGAAAATTTGGGTGAGGGTTAGCCTTGCGGGGAATATGGCCGATAAGGCTGGAACTTTGTAAATTCTTACTAAAACTGTACGAAAAGTACTAAAAGGTACCAAACATTGTACCATTTGAATATGGCGAACCGTTAAAGCTAGAATTCTGAATTTTGGAATGGGAGTGACTGATGGAATGAAGGATAGATGTACCAAACATCTTTTAGAAAATCGGACTATAAGTGTACGGGGAGTACTAAAATGTAACAATCTTGGTACCATTTGGTATTATGTGAAATGATAGAGCTAAAAACTCGAAATTTAGAATAAGGAATCAAGTAGGATTGATATAAAGAGGCGGCTTTGAAAATGTTTACGGAAAGTATTAAATGGTACTAAATTTTAAACAATTTGGATTTGGGTGAACTGATAGAGCTAGAATCCTGACATTTGGAATTAAGATTACTGTTGGAGTGTAGGATTGAGATAGGTTTGGAAATTCGTACTTATGTGTACGAAAAGTACTAAATTTGGTACAATTTGGACGAACCGACAGAGATGGGATCCTGAAATTTGGAATTAGGATTACTGTTGGAGTGTACTATTAGATATGGGGTAGTTTTAAAAATTTCGTATTAAGTCGCTGTTGGTGTTTAGGGCAATGATATGGATGTGGTTTTGGAAATACGTAAAATACCTACACGAAATGTACTGAATGACACAATTTTGTTCAATTGGTTTTTGGATTGGATTTTTCAATGATTTTTTCAAGACGTGATTTTTTTAAAAATTTATTTCAAGACCTGGATTTTTCAATGATTTTTTTTTAAAGACGTGGATTTGCCAATAACTTTTTCTCAAGACATGAATTTTTTAATGATTTCTTCCAGACGTAGATTTATCACTGATTTTTTTTCCAGACGAGGATGTTTTTTCCAAGACGTGCATTTTTCAATGATTTTTTTCAAGACGTGGATTTTTCAATGATTTTTTTAAGACGTGGATTTTTCTAAGATCTTTTTCAAGACGTAAATTTTTTAATGATTTTTTCAAGACGTGGATTTTCTATGATCTTTTTCAAGACTTGGATTTTTCAATGATTGTTTTCAAGACGTGGATTTTTCTATGATTATTTTTCAAGACGTGGATTTTTCAATGATTATTTTTCAAGACTTGGATTTTTCGATGATTATTTTTCAAGACGTGGATTTTTCAATGATTTTCAAGACGTGGATTTTTCAATAATTTTTTTCAAGACGTGGATTTTTCAATGATTTTCAAGACGTGTACTTTTCAATAATTTTTTTTTCAAGACGTAGATTTTTCAATAACTTTTTTCATGACATGGATTTTGCAAATTTTGAGTAAACGAACACACATATTATATCATCAGATTTATTATATATGTACACCCCCCTGAGCCTACTCTGCCCTAAAGGTAGGAATTAATTTATCTTTAAGGTTATTTTTAATTTAATTTATTTATTGTTGATCTAACGGGAGTAATGTTTTCAAGTGCCTACTTCAACCTATTGTGACGCCGTCAATATCTCATTTTCCCTTCCCACTATTCCGACAAGTTTATTAGATATAGAAATGCAGGAAACTTCAGTTATGATGTGGGATTCCCCAAAATCAGAAAAACTATGCAATGTTTCCTTTTCTGAAAATCAATACACTGTTTGCCATTTGATTTATCGCCTTTTACATTATCAATAAACAATTTTCAAAGCTATTAAATTGTCGAAATTTATTAATGCCATAAAACGATAAGATAGATAGTTCGGTGGATGAATGAGTCAGTCAACAGGTGGCATTATAAAAATAAGCTTTTAACAAGTAAGAAAAGCGTTAAGTTCGGTCGGGCCGAACTTTTTATACCCTCCACCACAAATTTCAGCCATTTCGGTGGATTAATGTGGTCACAACCTTCAAAATACCGAAATTCGGAAGGTACCGTTCTATGGGGGCTATATGATGGCGTGGACCTATACCTACAAATTTCTGGGGGAAAGTTTTATACGCCTATAGAAGACTAAATACCAAATTTCAGCCATATCGGTGAGATAATGAAGCTAAAACGTTCAAAATATCGAAAATCGGGAAATATTGTATTATGGGGGCTATGTATATCAACACGTGAACCTATATAAACATTTTATGGTAGAAATGTTTCTTAGCCTCTGGAACATACAAAATACAAAGTTACAACAGATTCTTTGGTCAAATGGGTCTAATACATTCAAAATATATTAAAATGACGAGTACTTTATATGGGGCCTTATATGGGGGCTATACCAAAACGTGGACCTATATAACCCAACTTTGGTAGGAATGTTTTCTGGCCTCTGGAGACACAAAATACCAAATTACAACCAATTCTGTGGTCAAATGGGTCTAATACATTCAAAATATATTAAAATGACGCGTACTTTATATGGGGCCTTATATGGGGGCTATACCAAAACGTGGACCTATATAACCCAACTTTGGTAGGAATATTTTTTGGCCTCTGGAGACACAAATTACCAAATTACAACCAATTCGTTGGTAAAATGGGCCAAATATCTTAAAAATTCCTTAAAACGATGACGCGTCACGCGTCATTTTGTATGGGGGCTATACGAAAGCGTGGGCCTACATAGCCCGCTTTCAATACCAAAAGTCCTACGTAAATATAACATATTTTCCCAAAATTTCATCAACCTACGTCAATCCGTTCGGACGCTAGAGTGATTTCCACAGACGGACAGACGGACAGACGGACAGACGGACGGACATGGCTATATCGATGTAGAATTTCACGCTGATTAAGAATATATATACTTTGTGGGGTCTACAATGATTATTTCGAGTAGTTACAAACGTAGTGACAAACTTAATATACCCCCATCCTATGGTGGAGGGTATAAAAATCATTTTTTATGGCTGGTAATTGTTTATTTTTTATCTAAAATATGTGAGTATTTTTTATTAGTAACGCATTAGCAGTGATTTAAAGAAAATGTATGTAAAATAGTTCACGCTTATGAAATTTTTCTATGTGTTTTAAATAACTAACAAACTAATAGCTATTTCTCACGGGAGCCAAAGGGAGAACACCGTTTATATCCAAAACTGTTTATTCAAAAAATGTTGGTTCGAAGGATTTTGTGAACAAAAATGTAAAAACATTGTCTGGGTGTCTAAGAACCTTGCATTGATGGTGCGAATCTAGCTGTGGGAACTGCCATAAAACGTAAGCTAGGTATCGGAAAGTTGCAAACTCATCAGTAGACAGCGGAATCCTATGCAATATCAATTTTTATCAATGATTGTACTCTTCGATTTTCTTGAAATTTGTTTTGTATTAAACTACAAACATTTTAAGTCCTTCGAATAATTACTATTTTTTCTAAATTTTTTTAAAATTTGACAATAATGTTTTTCCTATATACAACAGTGCAAAATATGTAAAAAATAATACGTTGCATTTATGAACATTTGTTTTGTTATTTTATTTGAGAAGTTATCTTAAACATCTTAAAAACTTTCTCATTTTGCGATTTTAAGAATGGTTTAGCAATGTACCGGTATTTGTGGGTGTTACTGAATGAAGTTTTTTGTGTCTGCATATTTCAAATTTAAATCCTCTTTCGTATTTAAATAATCATCTTGTGAAGGATGTATCACCATTCCTATAATTCCCGAACTGTACGTCATCAGTTTAGTTAGTTTATTGTCCAGATGGTACAATAATCGAAAAATAACTCAGTTTTTTAACTGTTTAAGATAAATTCCTAAATAAAGCAACAAAACAAATGTTAAACAAAAAATATTTTTTTAATTTTTTGGTAAAATAGCAAATGTTTCACATTGGTATAAAGAGCAAAATTGTATTGAAAATTTAAAAAAAAAAAAAAATAAGAACAAGTAAAAAAGCATTAAGTTCGGCCGGGCCGAACTTTTCATACCCTCCACCATAAAATATTCATTCCTGTCCCCAACTTTAAGTGAGTACGTTAAAATGTCAGATAATGTACATAAAATGCTTCATTCGGGAGGCCATTTTTTATGGTGCCTATATCTAACTGTTGACAATTTTTGGTGGGCTAGAAATTGGGAGGTACTATTATATAGGGGTTATAATAAAACATGGGCCTATGTTGACAGTTTTTGATGGGAGCCTTTAATGTCAAATAACTCCTAATTCGGTTAAAAATTTAGCTAGAATCCTCAAAATATCGAAAATCGGTACATAACGTGGGAACTTCAAATGTCATTAACAGCTAGTTCGGAGGTATCTGGGCTATACGAAAATACATATGAACTTAAATGAACAATTTTTGTTGCAGAATTTTTGTTGACTTTTAAATTTCAAATTACAGAAAGTTCGTCCAAAAAATAAAGCTAAGGTACGGAAAATCGGGAGGTTTGTTTTGGGGCTATACAAAAACATGGACCTACGTTCGGTTAAACATTTTAAGTAAAATGCTCAAAGTACCGAAAATCGGGAAGTATCGTTATATTGGGGCTATGTTGAAAATTGTTGATGCAGATGTGTGGTGACCACTACAACCTTCAAATGTCAAATTACAGTTAGTTCTATTAAAAATTATAGCTAAAATTGCCAAACTACTGAAAATTGGGAGGTACCGTTACATGGGAGCTATATCCGAACATGGACCTATGTTGACAATTTTTGATGGTTCAAATTACTGCTAGTTCGGTTTAATATTGTAGCTAAAATCATAAAATTACTGAAAATCGGGAGGTACCGTTACATGGGGGCTTTCTTGACAATTTTTGGTGGAGAGGTGTGGTGACCACTAAGAATTTTAAATGTCAAATGTTCAAATTACAGATAATTCGGTTAAAACTTGTTGGTAAAATTCTCAAAATACCTGAAATCGGGCGGTAACGTTATATGGGGGCTATTCCAAAACATGGACCTATGTCCATTAGTTATATAAGTTTATTGACATTTAAGAACCCTAAATGTCAATTGCTAGCTAAATCGGTCTGAAAATGTAGATAAAAACGTCAAAATGCCGTAAATCGGGGGTACCGTTATATGGGGGCTATACCAAAACGTAAACCTAGGTCCACAACTTTTGTTATATAAGTTTTGTTACACTTAAGAACCCTAAATGTCAAATTATAGCTATATCGGTCTGAAAATGTAGCTAAGAACGTCAAAATACCGTAAATTGGGGGGTACCGTTTTATGGGGGCTATACCAAAACGTGGACCTATGTCCACAAGTTTTGTCGCATAGGTTTATTGACATTTAAGAACTTCAAATGTCAAATTATAGCTTCATCGGTCTGAAAATGTAGCTAAAAACGTGAAAATACCGTAAATCGGGGGCTACCGTTATATGGGGGCTATACCAAAACGTGGACCTATGTCCACAAATTTTGTTATATAAGTTTATTGACACTTAAGAACCCTAAATATCAAATTATAGCTAAGTCGTCAAAATACCGCAAATCGGGGGGTACCGTTATATGGGGGCTATACCAAAACGTGGACCTATGTCCACAAGTTTTGTTAAATAAGTTTCATGACGCTTAAGAACCCTAAATGTCAAAATATAGCTAAGTCGGTCTGAAAATGTAGCTAAAACCGTCAAAATACCGTAAATCGGGGGTACCGTTATATGGGGGGTATACCAAAACCTGGACCTATGTCCACAACTTTTGTTATATAAGTTTATTGACATTTAAGAACCCTTAATGTGAAATTATAGCTACATAGGTCTGATAATGTAGCTAAAAACGTCAAAATACCGCAAATCGGGGGGTACTGTTATATGGGGGCTATTTATTGATACTTAAGAACCCTAAATGTCAAATTATAGCTAAATCGGTCTAAAAATGTAGCTAAAAACGTCAAAATACCGCAAATCGGGTGGTACCGTTATATGGGGGCTATACCAAAACGTGGACCTATGTCCACAAGTTTTGTTATATATGTTTATTGATACTTAAGAACCCTAAATGTCAAATTATAGCCAAATCGGTCTGAAAATGTAGCTAAAACCGTCAAAATACCGTAAATCGGGGGGTACCGGTATATGGCGGCTATACCAAAACGTGGACCTATGTCCACAACTTCTAAAATATAAGTTTATTAACACTTAAGAACCCTAAATGTCAAATTATAGCTACATCGGTCTGATAATGTAGCTAAAAACGTCAAAATACCGTATATCGGGGGGTACCGTTATATGGGGGCTATACCAAAACGTGGACCTATGTCCACAACTTTTGTTATATAAGTTTATTGATACTTAAGAACCCTAAGTGTCAAATTATAGCTAAATCGGTCTGAAAATGTAGCTAAAAACGTCAAAATAGCGCAAATCGGGGGGTACCGTTATATGGGGGCTATACCAAAACGTGGACCTATGTCCACAAGTTTTGTTATATATGTTTATTGATACTTAAGAACCCTAAATGTCAATTTATAGCCAAATCGGTCTGAAAATGTAGCTAAAACCATCAAAATACCGTAAATCGGGGGGTACCGTTATATGGGGGCTATACCAAAACGTGGACCTATGTCCACAACTTCTAATATATAAGTTTATTAACACTTAAGAACCCTAAATGTCAAATTATAGCTACATCGGTCTGATAATGTAGCTAAAAACGTCAAAATACCGTATATCGGGGGGTACCGTTATATGGGGGCTATACCAAAACGTTGACCTATGTCCACAACTTTTGTTATATAAGTTTATTGATGCTTAAGAACCCTAAATGCCAAATTATAGCTAAATCGGTCTAAAAATGTAGCTAAAAACGTCAAAATACCGCAAATCGGGGGGTACCGTTATATGGGGGCTATACCAAAACGTGGACATATGTCCACAAGTTTTGTTATTTATGTTTATTGACACTTAAGAACCCTAAATGTCAAATTATACCCTAATCGGTCTGAAAATGTAGCTAAAAACGTCAAAATACCGTAAATCGGGGGGTACCGTTATATGGGGGCTATACCAAAACGTGGACCGATATAGCCCATCATCGAACTTGACCTGCCTGCAAACAAAAGACGCATTTTCCCAAAATTTCAGCGTCCTATCTCCATTTTTGTGGATGCTAGAGTGATTACCACAGACGGACGGACGGACGTGCTCAGATCGACTTAGAATTTTACCCTGATCAAGAATATATATACTTTATAGGGTCACAAATGAGTATTTCAATGCGTTACAAACGGAAAAACAAACTTAATATACCCTCCATACTATGGTGGAGGGTATAAAAATAGTGGTTATTCGAATCCTATTACCAAATAGCCCCTAAAATTTTTGTAATTACTCGTAGTTTAACACAAAACATTTGAACAAAATCGAAAAGTACAATCTTTATATCGACGCCTCCAAACAATAGTATGCTAAGTCGACTTAGCATGTTTTCAAGTTCTTTACATTTTTATATTTAACGTCCTTCAACTTAAATTCTGTCAAATTTTGGTAATGATCGGACAATCCGAACAGAAGTTATAAACAAATATTTACTTAGAATAGTACTGAAGGTCAAAGAAATTTCCAAACTTTTAGAGCTTGTCCTGCAAAACTCGCTTTTCAGAATTAGCAAACTATTATTTGGAGGTGTCGAACGTCCTTTAACTTAAATTCTGTCTAATTTTGGTAATGATCGGTCAACCCGAACAGAAGTTATAAACAAATATTGACTTAGCATAGTACTGAAGTTCAAAAAAATTTCCAAACTTTGAGAGCTTCTCCTGCAAAACTCACTTTTTAGACTTAGCATACTATTATTTGGAGGTGTCGATATATAAAACTCAATTGTCGTTTGTTGGTAATTGAATCAGTTGAAAACGGCTAGAGCGATTTGGATAATTTTTTGTGGAAATGTTAGTCATAGTCCAGTTTAGGTTTTTATGCCAAGAAAAATTGTCCACGCCCACTTTTCCGCCCACTTTTATAAATATGTTATATCTACGAAACTACTCAACAGATTTTCCTGAAATTTTCAGGGAACGTAGAGTGATGGCCCCCGGTTGAAATAGGCTACATATTTGGTTGAATTTCGGATCGGGCGGGGTACCACCCCTATGCCCTATTTTTGTAAAAATGCAATATTTGCAACAATTACAAATGTATCGCTTTGAAAATTAATTTCCGAGTCAATGGCGATTGTGTCTCCGACCTTACGTGCTTATTTGGGACATTAAGACTGGACAACGCCCACTTTTTTAAATATGTTATATCTACGAAACTACTGAATCGATTTTCCTGAAACTTTCAGCGAATGTACAGGGTTGGTTCCCGATAAAAATAGGCTACACATTTTTGGACTTTCGGATCAGGCGGGTAACTCCCCTATGCCCTATTTTTGTAAAAATGCAATATTTGCAACAAATACGAATGTATCGGTTTCGGAATTTATTTGCGAGTCAATGGCGATTGTTTCTCCAACCTTACGTACTTAGTTTGGTCATGGCATCAGTAGAGATCAGTAGAGATCGGCTGGACCGATTTCGATAATTTTTTCTGTAAAATGTGCGCCATAACCCGATTTGGGTTTTTATGCAAAGAAAATTTACGACCACTTTTTTCAATTTTCAATTTTTTTCATTTCTAAAAGAACTACTGAACCGATTTTCCTGAAATTGCCAGGAAATGAACAAGGATGGCCCCCGCTTAAAATAGGCTACAAATTCAGTTGAATTTCGGAAGGGCGGGGTACTCCCCCTATACCCTATTTTTTTAAAAATGTTATATTTACAATAATTACGAATGTATATATTTCGGAAGACCTTACCCACTTTTATAGAAACTAATGACTTGACCACACCCACTTTTTAAAATATGTTACATCTGCAAAACTACTGAATCGATTTTCCTGAAAATGGGAATGTACGGGCATATTTTCTTGACTTTTGAAGGGGGCATATTTAAAGAAAACGCCTTACCTTTATGAATACAAATCAAATGCTGTCATAACCCAACTTAGGTTTTTTGGAAAGAAAAGTTTACCACGCCTACCGAAAACAGGTTACATATTTTATTGAATTCCAGAGGGAGCGGTGTACCTGCCCTATGCGATATTTTTAAAAAACGTTATATTTGCAAAAATTATGCATGTATCGGATTAAAAATTTACGGATTAATCTACAATCTAGGTACTTCTTTAGGGCCTATAGGCCCGACCACGCCTGTTTTTTTTAATATGTCATAACTGAAGGGATTTCCACAAAATTTGCGACAAAAGCTCAATGTTTGCCGTTGTTATGTATATTTTATGAATTTCGGAAGAGGTGGGGTACCTTCCCCATGCCTTTCTGTTAAACGCTATACATATAAGCCAAACGTATGATTATATCGGTTTCAGCATACATTTTGGTAGGCAATGAAGTTGTGTGCACCCTTGGTACATATTTGGAGCCAAAATACCGGACCAGGCCTACGTTTTTTAATATGTTATATCTTGAAAACTGATGATCACGCCCACTCTTTTCAAAACATTATTTTCCCAAAACTACTGAACCTAATATTCAGAAAATGTTCAGGAATATCCCGTGGTCCAAAATGCTATATATTTGTAGACAAATTTCGGGGCCTATTATTTTATAATCACTATATTTGCTAAACTTATGAGTGCATCGGGTTGCAAATTAGTTTTCGAGACAACGGTGGTTGCGCCCCCGATCAAGAAAAACTATATATTTACATATTTACTTGAATGGTGAGGATCAACGGTCCATCAGCCATGAAAAGCTAAAACATATAAGTCTCAATAAGCGGGAGAATTCGATTTAACCATTTTTTTTAACTTTTATAATTAGATCGCTTTAGGATAAAGACAGGGACATGAACGATAATAAATCCTAAAAGCATAAATTGGCGAAAAATTCCGACAAAGTCCGTAAGAGAAAAGAAAGGCTACAGACAAAAATCCTTCTCGGTTTGACAATGGAGCGAAAAAGTGAGGTAGAAAATACCTATTTTTGAATTGTCAAGCATAAAGTCGATAAAAAGTTGTCATTAAAACTCATTACGACGGGCCAGCAACGCGGACCGGGGTCTGCTAGTTATTGATAAAAATTGATTTTAAATATTAAATCGGGAAAATTGTATTCATGCCCACTGTGCAAACTTTTTTCTATTTTTTATTAGATAGCTGATAAAAAACAAAAAATACCAAAAAAATGATTTTTACTATGTGGGCCAATATTAAAGAAGTTATGAGTATTTCTTTGCATATATTTTTTTACAGAATTGGACTTTTCAAGGCGCGATACCTCTGGAATCTTTAGTAAAAAATCTGAAAATATACTAAAATGTTATGCTGATGAGCAGCATCACCACATCAAAGATAAAGGAAATCAAAAACCTCATTTTGAGAAAGTGTCCGATTTCACTCAGTAATCCTCGTATATACCTAGAAATTTGGCATTTAGTCTTCATTGGAGGTACACAACTTTCCACTAGAAATGCGTCGGTATAGATCCACGTATTTATATAGGTCTTCGCTAGGTGTACAAGACATCCCTTGCAAAAAATCAGACAGTATACATACATATATACATATACGTTTTGGTATAGTCCCATATAATGGTACCCGAATAAAAATTTTGGAAAATTTTAGTCACATGTTTCTACACTGAATTGGTTAATTCTGCCCTGCCGAACTTAACGCCGTTCTTACTTGTTGTCATAATACTTTTCCCCAAGAGATTCGGGAGGTTCATAGTCCATTTGTACGGTTATATGACGCGTAATCGGCTTTCTCAGTTAACAGCGGTGTATGTTACGTACCCCAGTGTTGTTTTTATGTCAATCATAAATTCTCCACGTTATGACGGACGAGTGAACATTTATCAAAGCCATTAAGTCACATCTACTGATTCACCTTGTTTGTAATACACTTATGACATTTTAACTTTTGGATGGACTGGCAATAAAATCGAATAATGTCATTGTAAACAGTATCAAATAATGATATTGCTGTAGATTGGGAATTGTTTGTTGTTGTTTTTTATATTTCCCAGAAGTAGATAAATTAATGTAATCCATCACATACCTTTCGTAATGTCATAGATTCTGGAAATATGGGCTGTTTGTAGGGTGGTGTTGGCAATAGCAAACACCAGGAAGTCCTGACCCGATTGGCAATGTCAATGATTTATTCCGGCTCCGGTTCGGAACTCATGCAAGGAGCTCTAGTCAAGACAGAGCTGGTTCTGTTTAAAAACAGAAGAAAGGTTAAACCATTTACCTTAGCAACGCTTGATGGAGTCCTCTAGGGCATAGCCGACCAAGAAGAGCGAGCGCTTAAATTGTTTATGTGTGGGTAAAATTACACTGACAGAACAGGGTGATGATTTTCATATTGAGTGTGAAATGAAAAATATATTGTTGGCGCGTTCGCTTAAATTAAAAATAATATAAATAACTTCATAATTTGAAAAGTATTTTTCTTCATATGTTAATTTTTTTGAGAGAAAAAAACAAATTGTTTATAAAAACAAGTAAGAAAGTATCAGTCAGCTGAGCCGACAGAGATATACCCTCAGCCACGTACCCGAAGAAAAAAAGTTAACACAATACAATTGGGAACAATACAATTGGGAAATTTTTCCAGGATGGAAAGGCCGCAAAAAACTACATGTTGCAACAAAATTCAGAATGATCCAAGACAAGTGCATTTTTTCCAAACTTTGGGTAGGGTGTACCCATAGGAGTGATCCGATGTAGTACATATTCGGACCTAATACAAATCTGTAGGAAATATTTTTTTTCTTTATTAGTCTATGGATATTTTCCTTACAGACTATATAATTAAATATGTTGTACTTAATTTTCTGAATTTATATATATTACAATTTTACTTTTCAATTTACAAAGTTTGAGCTAAATCGATTTCTCTCTTAAAGGGTTATTTTACACATTAGCCAGTTTAGGTGGTGCCGGTAGGATTTTTCTGGACCTTTTTGGGTCATTATCTAAGGAAGTATGGACTTTCCCACGAAAAAAAATTACAACGTCGTAACAGTGGTCGCAAGTGCAACCTGCAGCGTCAAAAATTAATAAGATCAGAGAGGAGTTGTTAAACTATACTCTTTCCAAATTTTGTGTGGGAGGTACTCAAATGAGTGGACCGATATAGTCCATATTAGAACTCGATCTATACCTGAAAGTAATATTACCAATAGCAAAGTTTGGCTCAATTCGGTTATTCCCTCCTAGAGTTATCATGCCCACAATCTTGGCAAAAAATTTTGAACCTTTGTGGGGGAGGTACCGGAAGGAGTGGACCGATATGGTCTATCTTCGAATTTAAACTAAGTTTGGACAAAATATTGCAAGACCCAAAATTTTAACCAAATATGTTGATCCGTTCGAGAGTTATCGTGCACTCCAACTACGACACGTGGTATTATGTGGGTTGTTTGCAGTTTTCGTGCTGATTTCAGAGGATATATGGACTTGCTCCTGAAAAAAATTATATCGTCGTAATGGGGGTAGTGAATACAAGTGGCTGCAACAAAAATCAAAGCGATTCGAGAGCAGGCCTTAAACTGCACCTAAGCAAAATTTTGTGTGGGAGGTACTCGAAAGAGTGAACCAATAGGGTCCATATTGGAACCTCATCTATGTCTGGTAGAAATGTCACGATGTGCAAAGTATGGACTAATTCGGTTACTCCCTTCAAGACTTATCGTGCGGACAATTTTTCCGAACATTTTTGAACTTTTGTGGGGGAGGTACCTGAAAGAGTGGACCGATATGGCCCATCTTCGAACTTAAATCAAATCTGGACAAAATATTTCGATACCCAAAATTTGAACCGGATCGATTGATCCGTTCGAGAGTTATCGTGCGCACCAGCCAGCCAGACAGACAGACGGACAGACAGACAGACAGACGGACGGACATTGCTAGATCGACTCAAAATTGTCTGAAACGGATATCGTACAAACATACTTGGGGTCTAAAACCATTATTTCGATGAGGCACATTTTTGGCCGTATCAAAGTGTAAATACCCTCTTTAGCCTAAAGGCTGAGGGTATAATGATTTGTTAAGACTTTCTAAGCATACATACATTTTTTATTGATGCATTGCAGACGAGGCATTCTGCGTCATTAAAAATATTAATACAAAACAAAAAATCATTTTCAAATTCTTCCCTCCACATATTTGCTGTACAACTGCAAAATCTTTTCAGTGTACCCAAAAAAAACAAATAAAGCGGCATCAACCTGCTTGCATGACATTCAGTACAAGACTGAAGTAAAAAAATCAAAACATTTGCTCTCTTACTTTGCGTTCGGGTCGCGTGTGTGTGATTTGCCGAAAAACTTCGTAACCATATCAATACCAACGAACGGGTTTGCTCTAGGGTGACTTTAGAACCCAAGTACTTCGGGATCGTCCTGGACCACCAATTAAAAGGAAAGGGATGTCGAAAAACGTGCCAAGAGTTCTAATAGCACTTTGTTCATGCAAAAATGTCATTACTAAGAGTTGGGGACTGAAACCACAGGACATCCATTGCATCTACAGGACTAATTCTTTCTTATGACTCTCTGGTAAGGTGGGATGCTTTGAATAAGCCATCGTTTCTAAACTAAATAATGTTCAAAAAGCGACATCACTACTACTCACCGGTGCCATGAAAATCACTCCACAGGCTGCCCTCAATCGTTTAACCTTGTAGTGCAAAAACTGGCAGCCGACAGAGTGCTCTTCAACTAAAGGATATAAATTCAGGCGCAACTTCGAGTATGGTCACGCTGGAGTCTTACGACGATCAGGACTATTACAGGGACCGGAGATAGTCAGTGATTACATATAAACACAGCTACACTTCGACGAGTTTAATGTACAAATACCCCACAGAGAGACCTGGACCTTCAACTCCCCACCTCTACCGATATAGAGGTATATACCGATGGCTTCGATATGGAAACGGGGACATAAGCAGGAGTCTACCCTCAGTTTACGGTTCTCATTCAGTTTGAACGAAAATTGTAGTGTCTTCCATTTTGAGATCTTTGCAATCAAACAAGTGTGCCGACAGAGATATACCCTCAGCTTCGGACCTAAAGAAAAGAAGTAAACACAATACTTCTGACGTCTATAGGGGTTTTTTGATTTTTGGGCACATTTCTCAGGAAGTATGGTCTTATCCCCGAAAAAATTGTACCGTCGTAAACAAGGCCGCATACACAACATGTTACCACAAATTTAAAAACAATTCCAGACGAGTCCTTAAACTGCACTGTGCGTGAGGGTGGTCCCCGAAAGAGTGGTCAATGTAGTAAATATTCGGGATAATCCGAGTCTGTAAGAAATAATTCGATGTACAACGTTTCGACCAAATTGGTTTTTCCCTTCGCAGATTATCTTACGTACTACCCGGCACCAACTACCGCAGGCTTTCTTACACCTTTTGGGCCATTATCTCAGGAAGCACGGACTGGCCCCCGAAACAAAATTGTGCCATCGTAACAGGGCCCGCAAGAAGAACTTGTTGCAGAAAATTCAAAACTATCCTAGACGAGCTGTTAAAATTTACATTTTCCAAATTGTGTGTGGAAAGACGGTCCAACCTAATACATAACTAGATCAAATAATACGTTGTACAAAGTTTGGACAATATGCTGAAAATTTCAAAACGATCCGAAAGAAGATCTTAAACTTCACTTTTCCCTAATTTTCTGTGGGAGGTAGCCGAAGGAGTTGACCGATATGTTCCATACTCCAAGCCGATCTATGACTGAAAGTAATACTACCATATACAATGTTATGGTCAATTCGGTTACTCCCTTCGGGAGTTATCGTGCGTAGCATTTTACCGAAAAATTGTGAACTTTTGTGGGGGAGGTACCGGAAGGAGTGGACCGATATGGCCCATCTTCGAACTTGGACAAAATATTATGAATGCCAAATTTTAGATGCACCAGCCAGACAGACGGACATACGGACATTGCTCAATCGACCCCAAATTTTTTGAAACAGATTTCGTCCAAAAATACTTGGGGTCTAAACACATTTTTTCGATGAGGCACATTTTTGGTCATATAAAAGGGTAGCCTAAAGCAGGGACGTAGCCAGGATTTCATTTCGGGGGGGGCCCACCTGACCAAAATTTTGAAAGTTCGTGTTATCAAAAATTTCTTATTTAGAAAAGATGTAAACCTTATTTTAGACTTATTTTACTGATGAAATAATTTTCATTACTATTTTTTAATTCGAATGGCGTAAGACTTCTTGGCCAATTTTGTCTTGTTTTTAGAACTTTTTTTGACAATATGTCACAGTTAATATATGTTCAAAACAATGAATATATTAATAATCCCATATATTTTTGGGCGTATCATTTATCAAATAATTCACAACTATAGGGAATGTTATGAAATTCAGTGCTATCACTTCGGTAAGACCAAAAGAAAACCTTAGAAATACCATAACATTTAATTTTCAAATCTCTTAACATTATAATTTTGAAATATATGCAAAAATCCGATGTCCACTTATCACAAAGAATTTCTGAAGGCCGAGAACTAATGCTGAGCAATAGTTAGTCTATCCATCAAGCACATAATCGCGGTTATGTAAATGACAAATTCTGTCAATAGACCAATTTTGGCGTCCAATCGTCGGCCTTCACTTATAGCAATTCTGGTTTCCTATCCTGGATATTCTCATAAATTGATCATGTTTCTCTCGCGACTCAGAGAAACGGCAGCAACAACAAAACTCGCTGGATAATTGCAATTGGAACCAACCAATACAAAAAAGGCAACGAAAACAAGCCACAAACTCGGCCAATTAAAATAAAAGTGTTTTTAATATTCCGACGACTTTCGGATGAAAGGAATTTTAGTTTCCTTATTTTTATTAGTTTTATATTCGAATAAAAATACAGGATAGTTATAATCGTTTCTAATTACAAATTCGTATTTAATTCGCAAACAACAATCAAAAAAGATTAATCAGCTACAACGAGAGCTCAACTATAACTAACAAAATCCAAAAACGTCTCAAAACGTTGGCGAGTAAATCGTCAACCCAAAAAATCCTTCGTCAAGCACGTAGTGGCCACAGTCAACCCAGCGCCTTTTTAGGATTGCCACCCATTCGTTTTATGCCTCCGAAAACATCATATTGAACAGCTCACGAACGTGAACAGATCAGGAATAAGGGAAACTCTGGAATCCAGTCTTAAATTCTTTTAAAATGAAATTATGTCGCCCAATCCAAGATCTATATCTGTATACATTCTTTTAGCAAAAATCCATAAACACAATTTTTCCCAATCTAAATTTTTTATACTCTCAGTCTTTAGCCAGAATGTGCTTCATCGAAATAATGGATTTAGGGCCAAAGTGTGTTTGGAAGAAATCTGCTTTAAAAAACTTGGAGTCGACTTAGCTATGTTCGTTCGTCTGGGTAGCTGTCTGGAGGGCACGATAATTCTCAAACAGATCAACCGATTCTGCCCAAAATTTGGCCTTCGTAATATTTTGATCAACTTCGAAGATGGGCCATATCGATCTACTCTTTCGGCAAACTTCCGCAGAGTATTTCAAAAATGTTCCGCGAATGTAGTTTAAGACCTCCCTGGATAAGCTTATAATTTAGTTATAAGTAAAAAAATATGAAATAAATAAAAAGAACTCTCTGGAAACGCTTTGCTTTTTTGCAACAAGTGTTCTCGGGGCCCCTTTACTACAGTACAAGTTTTTCAGAGGCAAGTCTATACTTCCAGAGAAAATGACCCGAAATCTGTAAAGAACACCTAAGGTAAACATGCGTAGTGGCTAGTGCGCACGACAACTTTCGAAACGGATACTGCGTTGGTCAAAACTTTATTTATCGCATTCATTCACCGAGCCTTATATATACAAAATTCGAAGATGGTGCTTTTCGGTATACTTCTTCTGGTATTTTCCCCGCAAATTTAAAGAATTTTAGCTAAAGTGGAATGGGCGAGTTTTCATGAACGAAGCAACAGATTTAGTCCAAACTTTGGATTTAGTAATATTTTTTCCAAACTTAGTTTTTGCTCGAAAATGAGCCATACTGGGGTACCTTCCTCACAAACCTTCAAAATAGTTGTTTAAGTGCAGTTTAAGGTCTATTTGAGGATCTTTATACATTTTTACTGAAGGTATTCCTTGTGTTTAGATCGGTATTATATTTTTCGTGGGCAAGTCCATATTTCCTGACATAAGGGTCAAAAGGTGAATATTATACTGTTTCGAACTGAAATTACTGGTGGGCGCAATATCTTTTAAAAGGAATGACTCCCAAAATTAGATCTACTCCCAAAATGAACTATGTCGGTCCGGTCCATTTCTCCATACCTCCTCCGCAACACTTGTGATCAATGATACAAATCCATATTTTATTTGCAAGTTCATACGTACGAAAATGACTACAAATTTCTGAAAATCTCCTAATACATAGTTTTTGGGTTTAAGGATTTTGGCTCTGTAGCCGCTATTCGATCTGTCTATAGATGAAAGTTTCAATTCACACATGCTCAGGGTATATTCCTGTCTGCAAAGTCGAGTCTTACTTGTTGAGATATTGACGAAGTAGAGCCTGTTTCCGATCAGTTTTTAGATTTTGTTTGTCGTCACAAAGTCCTTTACCGAAGGAGGAAAAATTAACATTTCTAGAAATGTGCATCCATTGAAAGTACTTCCCAAAATACAATTGCTGTGGGTTTCTATGACATTTTCTTCTGGTTTTATTCAAAGAGTAATCGACAGAAAAATCACTGAAGATGATTGTAATTTTGAAATATTGGAAATAATATGTAATAAATCAATATATATAAAGTAGAAAAATGTTTGTACGTTTGTTTGTTTGAAGTTTATGGACTCAAAAACCGCTGAACTGATCTTCCTGAAATTTCAAGAGTATATCTCTACATGGCCTGAAAGTAACATAGGCTATAAATATTTCTGAAATTCCGCGTTGATCCGGAGATATAGCATCAGAATCGGAGGCACCTCCGAAAAATTTAGATTTTTTATGCAAATATCAATAGAATGGTATCATATAATGTCTCCAAATTTTGGATGTATGCAGGAATTTGGTCTAGAAATAAATTTTCCAAATTATATTGAAATCGGTTCAGATTTGGATATAGCTCCCATCTATATTTTCGTCCGATTTCATGTATTTGATGCACCAAACACGCTTTATATACCCGATTTTCCTGAAAGTTGGAATGAGTGACGAAAATTCGCCTACAAATAAATTTGTCAAAATATATTTTACCTTATTCGGGGTAGCGTAGCGCACCGGATTCAGCTAGTAAAATATAAACATTGACCTCAAGCTCAATAATCTTTATTTTATTAACATTCGAAAGGTCGAACAAAACATAAATATTCGAAAGAAAAATCCTTTTGTCCAATAGACATTTACGACACCGCGGTGGAGCAGAAATTATATCATAAAAAATGGTTGATATAGTTTTTTTATTGCAAATTTCAAACATAATAAAGAATTTGTAATTGTTATGAATTTCAAAATAGTTCATTATAAAAGCGTTTAGAGAAAATATACAAACACTTAAAACCACAAAGATTAAGCTACGGTTTTATATTTTATTGTTGAATTGCTCTTATAAAAATTTTCAAAAACAAAATATCGCAAAAATGTTTTTTTCCTGGATGTTGTTTATAAGCCCCTGGTTACGTCGGTGGCCTAAAGGCTAAAAGTATAAAAATCAGCAGATAGCTGGATCGGCGACCATCAAGCGGCCCTTAAATCACTTAGTCCCCACTCTATCAAGTGTGCAGTGGTTTTGGATTGTAAGAATACCTTGGAACAATCGTTCCCTTGTGTTGGGTCCCATGTCATTGCAACATCGATCGGAGTCAACCGATATTGAAGTCGACAATGAAGTGAGTGGACAATATACGATACTTTTGACTTCTGCATGTTATGCGGAGATGAAGAGGAAACAGAAACAATCGAACACTTATTATATCGCTGTCCAATGCTCACAACGCGGAGACTGCGATTTATGGATGAACACACGATCCAAACTCTGATAACTTTCTGCCAAACCGACACCTATTCTTCTCTAGAACTTTATTTTTCACCACTTTATCAGGATGAACACAAAGTCTCGGAGTGATGTAGCTGTCAACCATGACCTCTGAGCGTCCTTTAACCTAACCTAAAGGATACATACACCAGTTTCAAAGAGCTCGGCTGATAAATCATCCGCACCTGTTTCCTTATTATTCTTCCTCGTAAGTAGAGTTGTGTAGTTCCGGAATGAACTAGTTCCAAGGAACTATTCCGGACAAGGAACTGTTGGAACTATATCCAGCTCTTGCGTTTATATAGTTCATATAATTCCTTTCGCTTTTGTCGTTCCTATAATTTAACATCGATATTTTTTCTTTGCTGTTTATTCGCTGTAATTTATTTATTTTTATGTCAATTCATCCACAAAACGATTAAACGTTTCGGTCTTGGGAATATTTGGAACGAAGGAAACAAAAATAACAATGAAAGAACTATGAAAGAGAAAGATTCGTTGAGCTATATCGGTCTCGGAACTATGGAACCATATTAAGGAACTAGTTTCTTTTGGGAAAAGGAACTAGAAAGATCGATCCGTTCCGGGAACTAGATTGCCCAACTCTACTCGTAAGGACAGCGGTCATAAGCAACTTCTAGATGAGGTGCTCGTCAACATTAGGGTGGTTTATTCGTCTTTTCTTCAGTTCTTTAATACTGGCGATTTTTTAACTTATTACTTACATATATTTTTCTCATAGATAAACGTGACATTGGATCAGCTTTATTGTCTCCAATTGCTCATTTGATCCACAGAGGCCAAATATATGCTATACAAATTTGATGATCTGAAAACAAAACAAAAAAATGATAAGAACAATAACAGCTGTAGCATTGTGTAATAGATATTCGAATGATAACCCCTCCATTTATGCAAACAATCTATCATTCTTAAACAATAACAAATATTTTCGCCCCATGAATCAACCAAGCAGCGGAAAGGTGTATTTTAGACGCTTTATTCGGTATGGTCGTCTTGCACTTTGAGTAGATAAAGTTTCTTTAACGGATACGATTTTATCAGAGAACACCTAATGCCAAGAAGGTGAAGTGATTTGGTATTACTAACTGACATTTTTAGTATCAATTTTAACGTCGGCAAGAACACACAAAAATTCGTAAACTTCGAAACGAAAAAAATAAGTTAATAAATTAAATATGAAATTTTTAACATTAATATTTGTGGCTGTTTTTATCGGCACACAAGGTAAATTGTTAAGAAATAAAAAAGCAAAGAGGTAGCTCAAAGTGTATAGAGAGAGAAATCGATATTGGACCGCTAATAGAAATGTCCTTACTTAACAAAGAAACATCCTTCTTGCGGCAATTGTTAGTTTGTCGGTAACAGAGGCTGTTGAGAGGTTAAAGGTTTTTATATGGCTCACCTCTCTCTATCAAACGAACAAATGCAGGAAGAACATTTGCCTAATGGACTAACTGGCGATCAAATAACGAAATTTTGTATTCTACACGACTAGATAATGGCCCCAAAAGTCCAATAGAGTCTGCCGGCAGCAACTAAACCCATTTGGTCCAAACTTTGTACACCGTACTATTTCTTACAGACTCGTATTATGTCCGAATATGGACCGAATCAGACCAATCTTTCGTGTACCTCCAACACAAGGAAAAAGTACAGTTTAAGGACTCGTCTGGGATCGTCTTTAATTTGTTGGCAAAATGTGGTGCGTATGCATCCTTATTTACGACGGAATAATTTTTTCGGGGGGAAGTCCATCCATACATCCTGAAAAATTGGCCCAAAAACTCAAAAAAAAAAACTATAGACGTCAAAAGTATTTCGTTTACTGCTTTTCTTTAGGACCGGGCTGAGGGCATATCTCCGTCAGCACAGATGACTGATATTTTCTTACTTTTTTTTTAAATTTCTTCGAGTTCTTCGAGTATTCTACATGACATAGCTTTGAAGTAATCAATCGACTGTAAATAACTAGGTTCAGCTCATCTTGAGTCATCCCAAGCCGTGAAAAGCTTATGAACATTGTAATGATGTACTGTCGTCCCCGTCCCGACTATAGCCTTTACACACTTGTCATATTAATTCATACGAGTTCTACTTTTGATGTTGAAAAACGTTGACGGAATACATTGTCTATTAGGTGTTGTCCTTTCCAAAATTATTAACTCCCCTAATTTCTTTCTAGCAGTTCTTGCTGAAGATTTTATGTGTTACGAATGCAATGATAGCAATTGTAATACTATGGAATTGGTGACATGTGAGATGGAAACTACAACAACTGTTACTACGACAACACCAACGACAACAACTGTGGACACATCCTCAATGTCGCCATCGACAACAACTATGGACACATCGTCAACAACGCCATCGACAACAACTACGGAAACATCGTCAACATCACCAACTACGACAACGACTTCCTCTTCTACTGCATCCTCAGCTTCAACAGCAAACACAACATCGACGTCGGCGGCTTCTACTACAGCAGATACAACAACCATATCACCGACTAACACAACAGTTCCTGTATCATCTTCTTCAACATCAACCCCTGCTTCATCATCTTCTTCGAGTCCTGCAACAACTACCACAGAGTCTTCATCATCTTCAACATCAACCCTCGCATCATCTTCGTCTTCTTCTCCGAGTCCAACAACTACCACGGAATCTTCGTCGTCTTCTATGTCAACCACTGTAGCATCTTCTTCGACGACACAATTTACAACAACAGTATCTTCGAATGTTACCTATGCTTGTTACACAATCCTCTATAAAGGTAAGTCCAGCATAAGAATTTTCAAATGTTCATTTCAGAAACTTCGTAAAAGTATCATAATTTTCATACAAACCGTGGTATTATCTTATATTTTGGTGCATTTTCGAAAAGTACCATCTATGTTAATAAATTTAAGCAAGTAAAATAAGCGTTAAAATATAAAACTGCGTCCACAATTTTTGGTGGAGAAGTTTCTTTACCACTGAGAACCCTGAATGTCAAATTACAGCCAATATGGGTTGGAAACAGTGTTGCCGAATTTGTCGATTTATCATCATTTTGACGATTTTTTCTAATACGATTTGGTCTAAAACGACGATTTTTCGCGTAAGCCAAAATTGTTTGAAATAAAACATATATTTCAAAACTTTAGTATACAATAATTGATGATCAAAAAACAAATCTTCTGATATAGAGGAGCAATTACTAATGACGTAGGAATAAAACTTACCATAGAATTTGTGAACATTGAAAAATAGGATTACCAAGCAGGACTATAGGAAAAGTTTGGCGTTTCAATTAACTGACATAATTTCGCATATGCATTTATCTAATGAAGTGCGATATATATACTAGTTACCAAGCTTTGCCTTCGTCTGCCACAAAAACATCCTAATACGCCTGAAGATCGGCTAAACCACCCGTGAAACGTAGCGTAATGGTGGGATGCGTGGGACTTCGGTAGACTCCTAATTTATCAATGTATATCTAAGGTCTAACAGCTCAACTCGAAAGAGAATTATTTAAATATCACTATAAATGACCTTCGCCTTAATAAGGCAAAAATAAAAAAAACATATTTTAATCAAAGAAAAAAAATGTTGCAAACTCGATTTTCTGAGCTTTTTTCAAGTTCTTAGCCATTTTCAGCCATATTGGCTATATTTAAGTGTGTGCATTAGGGTTATGACTTTTTGACATTTTTCCTCAAAAATGATTTCCTGTAGCAGGGATGAATGAATTTTTGCCTATTAATCACTATGCTATCGTTTATTCCATTGAAATATAAAAAAAGTTCACGCACAAATCGATTTTAAAAAAATATTTTTTTGAAAAAATATATGAAATGAAAAAAAAAATTTCAAAAAATTATTTTTTGTTGCACAAATTAATAAACATAAGCCTACTAATAACTATAATAACGTTTATTTCATTCAAATATGAAAAAAGTCGCGAAAAAAGTCACTTTTAAAAAATTTTAAATTTTTTTGTTTTTTGTTAAAAAATTATATTTTTGAATAAAAACGTTTACGACATTTTTACGATTCTCAGAATTGAAGAAAAATAGTGAGAAATAAATTTTATGTAATTTTAATTATCTCATGTGGCTCTAAAGTTTATTTTCAATTATATATCTGTTTTCAGTGACTTGAAAAAATTGTCCATAATTTTGATAAATTCAAATTTTAAAATCATTTTGTGCGTGAGGTTTTTTCACCTAATCACCTTATAATTAAGATTTTATGTAATCTTATGGCAAAACTCATCACGCTATGATACAGGGATATGAGGTTGTAAAAAAGTCATAACCCTAGTGTGCATTTCTTTGTGGACCACGGTACCTCGGTATTTTTATGGTCTTTGTCACACTTTTGAATTATATCAACAGAAAACTTTCGTTTGGGATTGTTACTGGACGTAAATTTTCTTTGAATTGTACCATTCTCGTTGTGAAAATATGTATGAGTACAACCTTCGAAACTTCCTACTGACCCTCAGTTTTGAATAACAGTTTTTAGATTCACTTTGGCAGTTTTATTGAGATGTGTTGTTTATTTTTTTTTTTTATTTTAGAAATAATAAAGAATAGTTTTTATCGATATCCGATTTTCCAACAACCAAAATGTACGTGGATTACCGACAAACATGGAAGGTCACATTTTCAATCAAGCCATATTTGAGTAAAGCTGTCATTCAATGTGTACCAAGCTTTACCTTGCTGCATTATAGGGACCATAGGGATAACTCTCACCTTGTGAAAATAACGGTATTTAAGTCAGATTTGGTGAGATTTATTGATGTGGGTTGTATATCTTATATATTGAGTCTCATTGATATAACTATCAGAGAAAAAGTCGCATTAAATGGTGACCAAACTAGGTTTTGGAACATGTTGACGATCTTTGACGATTTTCCAAATTTTATTGACGATTTCACGATTTTTTGACGATTTCCGATCAAAAATTGCCGCTGGCTGGAAATGTAAATAAAAACTTCAATCGCGATAATTCGTATCTCGATATTTCGTATAAGCTGCCGGCCCCTTGAAGCCATTTTCTTCGCATTTTAACCTCGCTAATTCGAAATCCTCGATAATTCGTATAAAATTGCCGGTCCCTTGAACTACAAATTATCGAGGTTATACTGTACTTGCACTAGGATGGTACCGTTATATGGTTCCAAACCCAAAACGTGGGCCTATGTCAAAAATTTTTGTTGGAAAAGTTTCTTACCCCTGGGAGCCCCAATAATTAATGTACAGTAAATTTAGTCAGAGAATGTAGCGTACATTTTTAAAATAACTAAAATTGGGTGGTACCTTTCCCTTAAACATGATCCCAACATGGGCTATGTTCAAACTAGACCTGCCTATAAAAAAGACACTCGGGTGCAAGAATACAGCATTCTAGCTCAATTATTGTGGACACTAGAGTGATTACATATGAAACACAAACAAAGGAATATAAGACGCTTTATGATGGGAGGGTATTATACGAGGGCAACTAGATGATTTTCAGGCCTAATAATGAAAAAGCGAATACTTACTTACTTAGCTGGCCTTTTACAGAACATTTGTTCCATAAGCCGAACTAAGAAAAAATCTCCAATCCTCTCTGTTTGCTGCTGTATTTTCCCAATCTGGGATATGTAGCTTTCTGATATCTCGTTTCACTTGTTCGATCCAACGAATCTTTGGCTTTCCAGATCTGCGAGAACCTCCATGCGGCCCGTATTTATACGCCTTTTTAGCGGGTTCATCATCACTCATTCATATAACATGGCCTAGCCATCGCAGTCGTTGTATCTCGATTTGTTCAACTACATTGATGTCATTGTATAGTTGATACAGCTCGTTGTTCATACGACGCCGATATTCGCCGCCAACACAGATTGGCCCGTAGATCTTTCGAAGAATTTTTCTCTCGAACACACCAAGCACTGCCTTATCTGCTTGAGCAAGTACCCATGCTTCGGAACCATACATTATCACGGGTAGTATCAGTGTTTTGTAAAGTGTTACTTTTGTTTGACTCAGCCCAAAGTAGCATCTGTTAGCCAACACTATTCTTCTTCGTATTTCACAACTGATGTTATTTGTTGTGTTTATGGCGGTGCCGAGGTAGACGAAGTCCTTTACTACCTCAAAATTGTAGGTACCAACATTCACAGATGGTGCGGGGTTTGTGGACATATTACGCGTCGATACCATCAACTTGGTTTTTTCGCCGTTTACTGCCAGACCAACTTTAGCAGATTCTCTTTCGACATTTGCAAAGGTGTCAGTTACTTCCTTTACCGATCGACCCATGATGTCAATGTCGTCGGCATACGCCAGTAACATATGGCTGTTCCTGTATATCGTTCCATTTCTTTTGACCTTCGCGTCTCGTATGACCTTTTCCAGCAGGATGTTGAATAGATCACACGACAGGCCGTCTCCTTGTCTGAAACCTCTTTTGGTAATAAACTCGTTGGGGAGGTTCTTTCCTATTTTAACTGAGAATCTCGTCTCAGTTAATGCCATTCTACAAAGCCGAATGAGCTTTGCAGGAATACCAAAATCAGAATGCTGCTTTATAATCGACGAAAAGATCGAAGGTGTCGATTTGCATTTCTTGGGTTTTTTCCAGGATTTGTCTCAAGGTAAATATCTGGTCAATGGTGGATTTGCCAGGTCTAAAGCCGCACTGATAGAGTCCAATAATTTCATTGACCATAGGCTTTAGTCTCTCACACAATATGCCAGATACTATCTTATATGCAATAGGGAGCAGACTTATGCCCCTATAATTGGAGCACACAGTCTTATCACCCTTCTTGTGGACTGAACATAGGATGCTCATGTTCCAATCGTCGGGTACGCGTTCTTCCTGCCAGATGGTGCTAACTAGCTGATGCATACACCTTATCAGTGTGCCGCCTCCGGTTTTGAACAGCTCGGCTGGTAGGCCATCTGCTCCTGCCGCTTTATTATTCTTTAGCCGGTTTATTGTTGTCCTTACCTCATCTTGGCTGGGCGGTATACATTCAATACCATCTTCTGCGATTGGATCTGTGGTATCTTCGCCGTCTTCACTGCTATCGGATACCAACAGTTTGGAAAAATGTTCTTTCCATATCCTGAGCACACTATCTGTATCAGTTACCAAATTACCTTGTTGGTCTCTACAGGAGAATATGCCTGTACCAAAGCCATCAGTTTGATGTTTCACTCTTTGGTAGAATTTTCGGACTTCGTTCTGTCTCCTGTAAATCTCTATTTGTTCACACTCCCTCTTTTCCATCTCTCTCTTTTTTCTGCGGAAAGACGTTTCTCCTCTCTCCTTTTCTCCCGATACCTCTCTCGTGCGCTACGCATTGCTACTGATTGTAAAGTAGCCCTATATGCCGCCTTTTTTTCGGTAGCAGCACGGCACTCCTGGTCATACCATGGATTCTTTGGTGGAGGTCTCTGGTATCCAAGTTCTGATTTTGCGGCAGTTTGCATGGAGTGGGCAATATTTTGCCATTGTGCTGATATGTTATCGAGGCGAGAAGCGCTTTCATTAAGCAATTGGGTCAGTTGAGTGGAATATGCTGTGGCTATCTGTTGTGTTTGCAGCTTAGCGATGTCCAACTTTCGTGTTGTGTCTGTCCGTGCTTTATTTGCAACGTTAAGACGGGTACGTACCTTTGCTGCAACGAGGTAATGGTCCGAATCTATGTTTGCTCCTCGGAACGATCGTACATCCAACACGCTCGATGAATGTCTTCCATCTATCACAACGTGATCAATTTGATTTATTGTTCTTTGGTCTGGAGACAGCCAAGTGCCCTTATGAATATCGAGATGCTTAAATCTGGTACTGCTAACTACTATGTTTTTTGCCGCTGCGAAGTCTATAAGCCTCATTCCATTGTCTGATGTTTCACTATGTAGACTGAATTTCCCGACTGTTTGTCCAAAGATATTCTCCTTTCCAATTTTGGCATTAAAATCGACTAGAACAATTTTAATGTCATGGGCAGGACAACGGTCATATGTTTCTTCTAAGCGCTCGTAGAATATATCTTTGGTCTGTTCGTCCTTGTCTTCAGTGGGAGCATGAGCGCAGATAAAGCTGATGTTGAAGAATTTTGCTTTTAATCGAATTGTAGCAAGTCTTTCATTCACTGGGGTGAAGCTGGAGACCAGATGTTTTAACCTCTGACTAACTACAAAACCGCAACCAAACTCATGCTTTACGTCATGACAGCTATAATACAGTGCGTCACCTTTAGGTGTTGTTGTGACGCCTTTCCCAATCCATCGTATTTCCTGTATGGCAGTAATATCGACCTTGTACTTTTCAAGTACGTCTGCCAATGCGAAGACTGCACCTTCTTTATAAAGAGTGCGAACATTCCAGGTGCAGATTCGCAGATCATGGTCCTTAAAACGTTTGCGGGGTTCGTCAACTTTAGAGGGGTTTGTTTTCCTTTTCTTCCGTTTTTTCATAGTAGGCTGTTTGCGGCACATGTTAGCTCACTACCTTTAACGGGTGTTAAAGGCAGTTCCCCAGATGACACCACGGGGAGGTCAGTGTATACTTGTGATGAAAGAGGGACCAAGATAAATCCTGGGCTTTGCCATGTTAAAACCGGTCAGGACCGTTGCTTAGTATCTTCCATCCTCTACGTCACATTAAGCTACCGTGTTTTATTTATAAATGCATTAACAACTAGAAAATAATTTAATGCATTTATAAATAAAACACGGTAGCTTAATTTTTAATATTATTTTTTATTAAATTGGAAAGTCAAATTTCAATAGACAAGTTAAAACGAAACTTGATTTTTTGAGATGAAGAGCAGTACTCGTATGTTTAATTTCCACATAATTGCCGATATATGAAGTTTTGCACAATTGTTCGTTATCAAAAGCTGTGTTACAAAAGTTTGACTTTAATAATTTGACGAATCTAAAGAACGAAATCTGCTTATTTAAATATAATAGACAAAGAATGTCAGTTTTTCGGTTCTTAATTTTGTTGAGGCATTTCATTTGTCTGAATTTTTCCATTTTGGATAAAAATCCTAAATTCCACATTTCCCTCATTATGGTAGTCCATAGCCTTTTAGGATCTACTGATACTTAATGATTGTTTATATTTTTATCCTGTATAAAATATTGTTTAAATCAATAATTTTTTTATTTTTTTTATAGATGGTGATAAAACAAATACCAAGAAAGGATGTGTTGCCAAGACACAAACGGAAAGTGCCTGTGCCGTTGCTCAAGTCGGTATCATGGGAACTGTTGAAAAATGTGACATCTGCATGTATTCGCAGTGCAATTCAAGTGCCACAATAAAATTATCACTTATGGCTCTATTGGTCGTGTCTTTAATGCGATTGTTTATGTGAAAATGTTGAGAGAGAGGGTCCTTTATGTAAATGCATACAGTATGTCACAAATCACTTTGCACAATGACAAATATTTACCAATTTTTTTAGCATTAACTTTATTAAATTTTACGTAAGGATATTCGAGTAAAACAAATCATACTTTACCTAGAAAAATCCTTTAGAAACAGCAAAAAGCAAAACGGTATTGCCTGAAGATGTTCGGATATGCATTTTGCCTGAACGCCATCTACCCTTAAATTATTTAATAAATAATATACATATTAAAATATTATCGATCCAATAAATGATTTGTGCCAAATATGCTATTAATAACGATTTGACTTACTTTTGAGGGGTGTTCCAATATGAGAATTACATACTGTAGATCAGTGTCAAAATTATATAAATGTGTAGTTAGCTTTGAACAGTTTTCTTGCCAAAAATCTACAGAGTTTGTATAAAATAAATTATGGCATGATATAAATGCTAAATTTAAAAAAAAAAAAAACAAAATTACAAATGTTGCCGATTTGTTATTGTGTAAAGTGATGTATGATATATTGTACGTATTTCTGGTATAATACAAATAATTATAAATATGTACATACATACATATATAAACATTTAAAGAAATTATATTATTTATATTTTATTAAAATTATTATTCCAATGTAATGTAAACAATACATTTTACCCAAATTTTATTTCATTTTTTGGAAACATTTGAAATTTTTGATGATTTAGTTTCAGGCCCTACCATCTAAAATCGCACAAGTTTTTAATTTTTTTCTAAAATTCTTGCAGAAATTAATAAGAGACATAAATATTTTTATCGCAACTTTCAATTAATTTGTTCACTTTATCTTGGGTATTCGATTGAAGGATGATTGGTACTCCGACAACGGTGCTGCATCTTAAATATTATCAGCCTTCCTCCAAATATACGAGAAAACATGTTATTCTTAGTTAGGAATGATTTTTCTCTCAAATTTAATTTTATTGATTAAAGTATTAAAAGGATTAAAAATAAACGCAAATCACATTCATTTCATAGTCACACTTTATAAGTATTTCATAACACTGAACGCTATACCATTGAGAAGTATTAAGATGGATATATCCAGTTGGGATCTGAATCCTGCATTTGGTGATGGTTTGTTGTTGCAGCCATTGGAATAACATAAAAAGCAATGCTTATCTTTGGTCAAGCAATCACGAAGGCCTTCTTCGGCTAATTCATCGACACAACCTCGCATAGTCATATTGGAGTCACCTGAAAAGAATAAAGAAATTATAAAATTGTTTTCCGACGAGTTTTAAGTATGGTTAAATCGTTTTTTTATTATGTCTATAAAAACAGGTAAGAACGGCGTTAAGTTCGGACCGGCCGAACTTGTTATACCCTTTTATTGTGTTTGCGATCGATTCTATTGATATCGATCGTCATTGTGATTTATCATGTTTCTGTTGATGTTAGTTATCGCAGTTATCGTTATAGTTATCGCAGTTTCCTCCATTCTCTCTCTTTGACAATTTCTGATTAGGGCATTTGATAACATTGTGCAACATTATTAAGGTGATCTTGTGCAAACAATTCGAACTGAGGATTTTTTGAAAGTACAGACCCAAACGACAAGAAACCCTAGTTGGGTTTTGTTGTGTCAGATCCAGCTCGGATTTTATGGCCCAACCTAGACATGGTTAAATATTGAGTTTTTAAAGAAATTCGGGGCTTTATCTCTGAAACCAATGCGAATCTTCTTCTGACCTCTGAAGCAAATTTTTAGATAAGGATAAGAATAAAATATTTGGAGAAATAATGAACTCGAAAAACTAAATTTATTGCCTCAAATTTCAAAATATATGCAAAAATGCCACAATTTTTATACATTTCGTACCGTATCTCCAAAACCATAACTTTTTCTGAATATTTTCTTTTGGAAAAATATTCCCTGGAATGTAATACACAAC
Source organism: Musca autumnalis (assembly GCF_047663935.1). Taxonomy (NCBI): domain Eukaryota; kingdom Metazoa; phylum Arthropoda; class Insecta; order Diptera; family Muscidae; genus Musca; species Musca autumnalis. The sequence goes on along the minus strand of NW_027411755.1, from coordinate 118,679,958 downwards.
TCTTCAGAACATGTCATTGTTGTAAAATGCCTCTATCCCGTTGTTTTCAGTAAATTTTTCAACGACGATTTAATAAAAATGTCAATAATGTAGTGAAATCCGAAATGCGAGAATAAACTGTTGGTGTGAACGGTGTTTGAAATACGTGTTGTAAAAGATATGATGCAAAATACCGCTGAAACAACATGAAGTAAGCATTTTAGAGTTTCAAAATGTTCTAAAGAATTGTTGAGAACTTTATTTGGAAGACTTTCACAAAAGGTTACTTGGTTCAATTCCCAATAGTTTAGCCGATACTGACCAGAATTTCAGCAATTATGTAAAATTTTCTATCAGCCCAATTATGAACGGCATCTCACCGTGAGTTTTCTCTTTCACGCCTCCTCCCCTATTATAAACATCATATCGCCGTGAGTGCTGTTATGTTCTCACTCTTCCCTTATTATAAACAACAAGAGGGTAAGCAAAGCTCACGTTCGTGAAAAAATTAGCTATTACAAATGTAAAAAAAGTGAGAAAAAGAGGCAAATTTGTGCTGAAATTTCTCACTACCGAAATCAAAGTGAGTTGAACAAAAAAATTTAAGTGTGGTCATTTATTTTAAAAAATACGAATATTTTGTATCTGTAATGATAATTAATTGTATTTTAGGTTGAAAGCAACAAAAAATAATTAGAAATTTTTTATGTTTTGAGGTTATTGTTGACCTTTGGACGCTTTTTTCTTTGGTTTTAATTTTGGCTTGAGGTCAACTTAAGAATTAAAATTTTTTTGTTTTTATTCTTATAAAAAGAAAGAAATATCATTGTTATTATAAATTTCTACCATATTGTTTATAGTTGCATAAAACAAATGTTCTTGTTTTTGAAAGCCAATCCCTGAGGATGACCATCAAAGATGGTTGAAATATTGGAAATGGAATAGATTCTACCTTATTGTGATAAGAGTTTCTTTATATTTTTAATCGCAATATGTTTTCGACAAAAACAAATATTAGGACATTTACCGCTAACATTTTTTCAGAGTTCTTTACGAATTCGGTCTGAATCTCTGAATTCTTTCAGAATTTGGTACAAAATTGGGTCTAACTTCAGTTCCAAGAATGGGATGTAACTATCCACTGAAGTTAAATGACTAGGTTTGGCATCGCACCTTTAAAAGACGAAGAGTGCTATGCATGGTGCTATCAACATTTGCCCTATAAGAATTTAGACGACTGCAATATCCCGAGTATAGTTGAGCAAAAACTACTCTGGTTTGTGGTGGACTTTATTCACACTATATTTGTTTACATTAGAAACTGCGACTATGTGAAAGCTATACAAACCTACTTGAAATGCTTGTTGAGCAAGGGGTTCTCTCCTGTATCGTTGGGCTTTCCTCTCTAGAAAGTGAAGATCATTCTTGATGGACCTAGTGTGTCGGGCCAACCTACTAGATGGTGATTGGGATGGCTCTCACGGTAACGCCCAAGCAAGTACTGTAACTAAAGCGTTCCCCGTTTTCAGGTATGGACAGATCAAAAAGGTGCATACTGTATAAAGCGGTTCACAAATATACAAGGACCCAATCTGGAGCAACCCATGTCTGCGATTGTTGTTCCTAGAGAGAGTAATGTACACGATTTGGAACTTTTGGGGTCGCAGTCTTGGAAAAAATGGGTGCTGGTGCTGAAAAGATGACATGTCCAATCACTTGCCCTCAAGCTTGAATAGAATCAAATATTTTGATGGAATATAAGTCCAGACCGTTGCCCCAAAAATATCCAAACCATTTTGAGATCTTAATCACGTCATCGTCGATAACCCAGTGGAATGGTATCTACACCAAGCAATTTCCTGGAATAGTATTTTAAGTACCGGTTGTTATATGCCATGAACAAAAAAAAATTGGAATTACAATTGAAATTTATTGAAATTGTATTTAATACCCCGTTTATATATAACCGGATTTAACAAACCGACTGGGTTTTAAATGTCAATTCCATTGCCTATATTTCAAACAAATCCTTATAAAGAAGGTTAACCCTGCAAAAAGCTCTAATATAAACAGCATATTAAATTCATTAAATTGGTTTAAGTGTTGAAGAAAGCATTAGGAATTATACTTAGCATTCATAGAATTGGTTCTTATACTGGAGAAAATATCGGATGTTTCACGAATTGTATTTACAATTCTTGGAATTGGCTAAATGCTGAACCTCATTTGAACTAATCATTGATCTCCTGTGATGTCCTAACATCGCTGGTACAGCTTCCACTCCATTTCCTTGGTATTCCTCAGAACTTGCCATTTCTGTTATCACCCAAAATGCAACATTAAACATTTACTTATTGTAGCCATTTAATGACGTTTTTAAACGACATTTGTTCACTTTTTTACGATTTTCCAATAAATTTCACGAATTCTTCAGTGTAAATAAACAATTTTCACATATCTGTCAAAACAAAAGAACAGCTGTTACAGATGTTGCCGTGTTGTTTCAATGTTGTATTTTCTTTTACCAATATTCATGTTCTTTTACAGTGGATTTTTAATAACCGACATTTTTCTTGCTAGAAATGTTTATTAATTTGAAAATTTATTTACTTTTTATGCAAAAAATAAGAATTTAATAATCCCAAAGTTATTTGTGCAAAAAATGACGGTATGGTAACACAAATTATTATTTCAAGGGTTCACAAGTCGCGCCATTATTTTCCATTTTCCGACTTGTCAACCCTTGTTCACATTTTGTGCTCCTCCCTGCCCAATCGTAATAGCTCGAGCAGGTGAAAGTGAACTGCAACTCACTTGTGAGTAGCTCCCTACGTGAAGATTCATAATCGCTATGTATATTTTATAGATTTTGATGCCCTAGATGGAGTTTTTCTTATGTGGTTTTTTTAAAGATAAGTTCTACTAGTTTATGGCTACAATATTGCTAAAGACAGCAAGGCCAAATTCCTATTCGTTTCTGAAATAAAGGCCTGATAAATGCAAAAAAGTGTAGATTTAGCCCGGTTTAGATGAGACCATAAAATCCGAACTGGATCTGACAGGACAAAACCCTACTAGCGTTTTTGTAGTCTAAATATGTACTTTCAAAAAATGCATACTAGAAGTTGTTTGCATTTTCAGTGTTGCATAGTGTAATTGAAAAGCCATTATTCTTGGTATTTGTCTTTTTGCAGTCAAAGGAGAAGGTGAAAAACTGCTGTATCAGCAATGATATTTGTTATTGTAATCTGTACTAATGACTTTGCTTTTTTAGAAATAAACGCATGCTACTGTATAAAGATTTTATGCAGTACATTTAAACAAAATTGTTTTGCGTTAACCGCAAGCCTCCTGCTTTGACGTTAAACTTAATCTATAACATTGTTGTTCTTTCCAAAACATGAAACAATACTTCAAGTTTCCGAATCGAGTTTCCTATGTCAAAAAAAAAAAAATATTATATCTCCTTGAACCTATCTCTAATGACCCATATGTGGAATGTATGGGGGTAGCAGTCAGGTGTGGAACTGCCGTGATGAGTAGCTGAACGTATACGTCCCGCCGATAAATAGCTGTATCTCAGGTTACGAGCCTAACATTAGCCAGCTTTTGGAAGGTCATAACCGTCTGGTCTTGGTCCTCGGAATCGACCAGAGGGGTACAGCGCTGACTGAACAGATTGACAGCTCTACGTTTTGCTCGGTCAATGACGACGCCCCAACCAGTATTAGAGGATAGTGTCACAGTTCGCCAGACATAACCGAGTTCCAGTGAGTTTACCAATCCCCGCTTCAGAGAACTGCTCAATCCTTCTGATGTTCGGATAGCGGAAAGAACGTTCCGAGACATTATCACTGCCGCAGCCGTTCGCCATATACCTGCTGATCGAATACTCGAAGTAAGATCAAACTGACACTGGAAGTTAACAAGTAGTAAAATCGTCTGAAGATGTGCAACATTGGAGCCAAGTGAATAAGTGAATTATGGGCAACGGTTAAGCCACTCTCGAACCCTGGAAGGAGGGAAGATATGAACTCAGTCATGTTTGGCGACGTTACGTTGACTGACTCAAAGAGTTGCGCAAGTTATTTCCATCGACGGTTTGTTGAGCACCTCGGGAGTAACAGGGCGAAGAGAAGATTACTACGTCGCATCAGATCTCTTCCTGCCGAGGATGAACCACCACAATTTACAACGGATGATGTTGCAAATGCCATCAGGAACGCCAAATCATCCAAAGCGTTGGGCTCTGATGGAATCTCCATTGTAATGCTGAAACAGCTGGATGAGCCGGGAGTGGAGTATCTCACTAAAGTTTTCAACCTGTCGCTAGCCACCTTCATTTTTCTCGAAATCTGGAAAATGGGCAGGGTGGTCCCGCTATTGAATACAGGGAAGGATGCCGGCAAAAGTGAATCGTAAGGCCGATTTCGCATTTGTCGCCTGTAGCAAAGGCCCTTGACCCCAGCGTCAGAAATAGCTATCTAGTTGCCGATCATCAAGCATGGATCCCGTAAGCAGCACAGCACGACAAGAGCGCTGCACGCGATCTCCGCACATATTTGTCGAGGACTCAACCGCCCCTTACAGACGGTATCGAGATTGTAATGTAACCGCATACGTACGATCCTGGCGTCAGGTACCTACCCTGATGACATCTGTGAGAGACTTAACTCCAATTTAAAGACCTTTTCCATGCGAGAAATATGCAGATATCCGCCACTAAATCTACGGTCACTCTGTTCATTACATGGGCTGCGCAGTTTGGAATAGAGTTGAATGTCGTTGTCGACGGTAGCAGAATTCCGACCATGCCGCAGCTATCTGCGAAAAACTGAAAAGTAAGAACAAGGTTCTAAAGTCCCTAACCGCCAGCACTTGGGGTGCAGATAAGGAAACCTTGTTGGCTACATATAACGCGATAGGTCGGTCTGTGGTGAGTTATGCGGCTCCAGTTAGGCCCCGGGATTATGTGATACGCTATGGGGAAAGATTTAAACTTGTCAGAATGCTGCCCTGAGAACAGCAACAGGTTGCCTCCTCGTGTCTTCAGTGGACCATCTACATGAGGAGGCAAAGATTCTTCCAGTATAGCAACACAATGAAATGCGTTCGTTTCAGTACTTGTTCGGGTGTTGCCCAATCACCATCTGGCGGGTAGGCCCGACACACCCAGACACATCAAGAAGAATATCCACTCTCTAGAGGAAGAGGTCCAACGATTCAGAACAGGACCTCTTGATCAACAGGCACATCAAGCAGATTTAAATAGCATTCACACGGACGCAATTGCTAAGGCCATAAGCAAATATAATGTGAATCAAGTCCTTGGGGTACATCCCTCATCTATCACAGCTGAGGAACGTCATCTGCCACGACAAACCAGAGTAGTTTTGGCTTAATTACACTCGGGATATTGCAGTCGGCTAAATTATTATTCGCGCCGTGTAAGACATCTGCCCAGTATGCGGCATGGGCGCGCACCATACACTGCACCTTTTCAACTGCCCCGCCAAACCTATTCATCTAACTCTAGTGGATCTGTGGTTACATCCCATCTAAGCATCCACTTTCCTGGAACTGGAGATAGACCCAGAGTCAAATACAAGCCATTTTGAATGAATATTGAGGCCACAACCTTCAAAATACAAACAAGTAAAAAAGCGTTAAGTTCGGCCTGGCCGAACTTTTCGTACCCTCCACCATAGAATATTCTGAACTAAAATGGAATAATTAGTTTTCATTCCTGTCCCCAACTTTAAGTAGGTACGTTAAAATGTCAGATAATGTACATAAAATGTTTCATTCGGTAGGCCCTTTTTTATGGTGCCTATATCTAACTGTTGACAAATTTTGGTGGACTAGAAATTGGGAGGTACCGTTATATAGGGGTTATAATAAAACATGGACCTATGTCGACAGTTTTCGATGGGAGTCTTTAATGTCAAATAACTCCTAATTCGGTTACAAATTGTAGCTAGAATCCTCAAAATACCGAAAATCGGTACATAACGTGGGAACTTCAAATGCCATTAACAGCTAGTTCGGAGGTATGTGGGCTATACGAAAATATGAACTTAAATGAACAATTTTTGTTGGCTTTTAAATTTCAAATTACAGAAAGTTCGCCCAAAAAATAAAGCTAAGGTACGGAAAATCGGGAGGTTTGTTTTGGGGCTATACCAAAAGATGGACCTACGTTCGGTTAAACATTTTAAGTAAAATCCTCAAAGTTCCGAAAATCGGGAAGTATCGTTATATTGGGGCTATGTTGAAAATTGTTGATGCAGATGTGTGGTGAACACTACAACCTTCAAATGTCAAATTACAGTTAGTTCGGTTAAAAATTGTAGCTAAAATTGCCAATTACTGAAAATTGGGAGGTACCGTTATATGAGAGCTATATCCGAACATGGACCTATGTTGACAATTTTTTATGGAGAGGTGTTGTGACCACTAAGAACTTCAAATGTCGGTTTAATATTGTAGTTAAAATCATCAAATTGCTGGAAATCGGGAGGTACTTTTATATGGGAGCTTTATCAATACATCGACGTTTCTTGACAATTTTTGGTGCAGAGGTGTGGTGACCACTAAGAATTTCAAATGTCAAATGTTCAAATTACATTCTCAAAATACCGAAAATCCGTTATATGGGGATACCGAAATCCGTTGTACCGAGGTACCGTTATATGGGGCTATACCAAAACATGGACCTACGTTCATAATTATTTAGAATATAAGTTTTTTGGTCACTAAGAACCCTAAATATCAAGTTATAGCTAATTCGGTCTAGAAATGTGAATTTAAATGTCAAAATACCTGAAATCGGGCGCTAACGTTATATGGGGGCTATATATAAGTTTATTGACATTTAAGAACCCTAAATGTCAAATTATAGCTACATCGGTCTGAAAACGTAGATAAAAAAGGACAAAATACCGTAAATCGGGGGTACCGTTATATGGGGGCTATACCAAAACGTGGACCGATATAGCCTATCATCGAACTTGACCTGCCTGTAAACAAAAGACGCATTTTTCCCAAAATGTCAGACAATTTTGGTGGAGAGGTGTGGTGACCACTAAGAACTTCAAATGTCAAATGTTCAAATTACAGCTAATTCGGTTAAATTTGTAGGTAAAACTCTCAAAATACCGAAAATCAGGTGGTACCGTTATATGGGGCTATACCAAAACATGTACCTATGTTCATAATGTTATCGAATATAAGTTTTTTGGTCACTAAGAACCCTAAATATCCAATTATAGCTAATTCGGTATAGAAATGCGACTTAAATCGTCAAAATACCTGAAATCGGGCGGTAACGTTATATGGGGGCTATTCCAAAACATTGATCTATGTCCACTAGTTTTGTTATATAAGTTTATTGACACTTAATAACCCTAAATGTCACATTATAGAAAAATCGGTCTGAAAATGTAGCTAAAAACGTCAAAATACCGTAAATCGGTGGGTACCGTTATATGAGGGCTATACCAAAACGTGGACCTATGCCCACAAGTTTTGTTATATAAGTTTAGTGACGCTTAAGAGCCCTAAATGTCAAATTATAGCTACATCGGTCTGAAAATGTAGCTAAAAGCGTCAAAATACCGTAAATCGGGGGTACCGTTATATGGGGGTTATACCAAAACGTGGACCTATGTCCACAACTTTTGTTATATAAGTTTATTGACACTTATGAACCCTAAATGTCAAATTATAGCTAAATCGGTCTGAAAATGTAGCTAAAAACGGCAAAATACCGTAAATCGGGGGGTACCGTTATATGGGGGCTATACCTCAACGTGGACCTAGGTCCACAAGTTTTGTTATATAAGTTTATTGCCACTTAAGAACCCTAAATGTCAAATTATAGCTAAATCGGTCTAAAAATGTAGCTAAAAACGTCAAAATACCGTAAATCGGGGGGTACCGTTATATGGGGGCTATACCAAAACGTGGACCGATATAGCCCATCATCGAACTTGACCTGCCTGCAAACAAAAGACGCATTTTCCCAAAATTTCAGCGTCCTATCTCCATTTTTGTGGATGCTAGAGTGATTACCACAGACGGACGGACGGACGGACGGACGGACGTGCACAGATCGACTCAGAATTTTACCCTGATCAAGAATATATATACTTTATAGGGTCGCAAATGAGTATTTCAATGCGTTACAAACGGAAAAACAAACTTAATATACCCTCCATACTATGGTGGAGGGTATAAAAATCGGGAGGTACCCTTCTATGGGGGCTATATCTAACCATGGACCTATACTAATAATTCTCTTCAGGAATGTTTTATACCCCCATCGAAGACCAAATACCACATTTCATACATTTCGGTTTGATAATGATGATGAAATCTTCAAAATACCGAAAATAGGAAGAGGCCGTTTTATGGGGGCTATAAAAAGACGTGGACATTTACCGACAAATTTCGAGTAGAAAGATTTTTACCACCCAACGAAAAAAATTTCAGCCATGTCGTTAAGATATTAAGGCCACAATCTTCAAAATACCGAAAATCGGGATGTACGCTTCTATGCGGGCTATATGAAAACGTAGACCTATACCGATAATTCTCTTCTGGAATGCTTTATACACCCATCCAATACTAAATACCCAATGTCATCCGTTCAGGTTGATTATGACGCTGAAACCTTCAATATACCGAAAATCGTGAGGTACCCTTCTATGCGGGCTATTTGAAGTCGTGGACATATACCGGCTAATTTCAGGTGAAAAGTTTTTTCCCCCAAAGAAGACTTAATCAAATTTCTCCATTCCGTTTGATTTTGAGGTTACAACCTTCAAGATAACGAAAATTGGGAGGGACCGTTCTATGGGGGCTATATGAAAACGTGGACCTATACTGATAATTCAGCTCTGGGATATTTTATACCCTCATTAAAGACTAAATACCAAATTTCATCCATTTCGCTTTGATAATGACGCTGAAATCTTTAAAATACCGGAAATCGGAAGGTACCCTTCTATAGGGGTAATTTGTAGACGTGGACCTATACCGCCAAATTTCAAATATAAAGTTTTTAACAATTAAGACTAAATGCCAAATTTCAGCCATTTCGGTTGGATATTGAGACCATAACCATTAAAATACCGAAAATCGGGAGGTACCCTTCTATGAGGGCTATATGAAAACTTGGACCTATACTGATAATTTTCCTCTGGGATATTTTATATCCCCATAGAAAAATAAATAACAAATGTGACACATTTCGTTTTGGTAATGACGCTGAAATCTTCAAAACACAGAAAATCGGGAGGGACCGTTCTACGAGGGTTATATGAAGACGTGGACCTTAACCGACAAATTTCTGGTGAAAAGTTGTATACCCAAAACGAAGGCTAAATACCAAATTACGGCAATTTTAGTGCGATATTGAGGCCACAATCTTCATAATAATACCGAAGAAGTCCGTTCTATGGGGACTATTTCAAAACATGGACCGATATAGTACATTTTCAATATCAAACATCCCAGGAGTAATTGAAACTTCTACACCAAAATATAAAGCTCTATCTTAAATCTCTTATCTATCTCTGTCTTGTATCTCGATTTCAACAGACATACGGACTGACGAACGGATATGGTTATATGGATTTTAATAACCATTTTTGAGTCGGTATTATAAATAATACATCTATACATACCTTTAAAAATTGTATAACATCCATTGTTTTTATCCGCAGTTTTACAGTTCATCTGAGTGGTTGGTTTACTAGTACAGTTAACATCTTCCAGGCTATTACAACTATAGCAAGTCTTTGTGTGATTAATTTTATTCAATATATCTGTGGCCACAAGGGTAGATTGGGTTGCTTCGGTTTCTTCATTGTCAACAGCTGGTGCGTCATTTTGCATTCCTTCTTCGGGATCTGTTTCAGGTTTTGCTTCTGCATCAGATGCTGGAGTTTCTTCTGGCACAGGCTCTGCTTCAGGTTTCTCTTCAGGTTCTGGTTCAGGGGCTTCTTCGGGTGCTGGATCAGCTTCTGGTTCGGATACAGGGTTAGCTTCCGGCTCAGGTTCGGGTTCGGGTGCGGGTTCAACTTCTGGTTCGGGTTCAGGCTCAGCTTCCGGCTCGGGTTCAGGCTCAGCTTCCGGCTCGGGATCTGGTTCTGGTGCAAGTTCAGCTTCGGCTTCCTCAGCTGGCTCTTCTTCATTTGCTGGTTCAGCTTCCGCCTCTTCTTCTGGCGCAGCCTCTTCACCATCAGCTTCTGTCTCACCCTCTTCCTCTTGATTTTGTTTCATCGGTCCAGGTTTTTGATCAAAAACCTCAACATCGTTTGGTGTTCTATGCGGTGTATTCTTGTTCGTTTCCTTTCCAGTATGTTTTTCAGTATCATTGTGGGATTCCGTATTAGATTCCCAATTGATTCCGCTACTTCCTTCTGTTGGCAGTTTATTTTCAGAAGTGGCATAACTTGATGGCGAAGAATACAATGGCTGTTGCGTAGTCATTTGTAAAACAATTGGTAGAGGTGTTGTTGACAACATCGAGTTTTCAGCAGGTGGATGCGGAGTTACCTCTAAAAAAGAAAAAAAGTAAAAAAAATAGTTTTTAGCAGGAATATATCATTAACTTCTATCACGAAGAAGATCTGCAGAACATTTTATATTACAACTTTAGTGGCACAACAATAATGCGGTAGGTGTTTGGTGCCGATTGGTTGAAACACTGATAAGTTACACTGATACATTAATGGTCATATTCTGAGGTCTTCTTTAGATAACAGAAGATTTCTTGAGGTCTGCTATAGACAATATAAGGTTTCTTGAGGTCTTCTATAGGCATAGACATCATAGGTAAGCTGTAGACAGCAGAAAACTCCTTCAGGTCTTCTTTAAATAATAGAAGATATTTTGAGGTCTTATATATACAATAGAAGGCCTCTTGAGGTCTTCCAGAGGTAACAGAAGATGTCTTGAGGTCTTCTATAGACAACGGAAGATACGAGAAGCCACCTTGAGGTCTTCCATAGGCAACATAAGACTTCTTGAGGTCTTTTGCAGATAAAAGAAGATTTAGACCTGCACAACTTTCATTAGTCGTAGAAAGCTAATTCGGAGACCCGCTACTTCACACTGTGCTCATTTTGCAAATAGACAAGACAAGGTGAGGATGTGGGAAGAAGATACAGAGTTAGAGGACGAGTATAAACCAGAGAAAGTTAACCCTTTCGGTGATTCTATGCCATATGGCATAGTCTCTTTTTGAAGCCCGTTTTAAGGCAAAATACATATAGGTAATTTTTTTTAAACAATTTTGTATTTTTCTTTAAAGCCTTTTCTAAAAATAAATGGAAAAAAGATATTGATTGCTGGACCCTACAAGGTGTTATGCTTCAGAGAGCGAACGTCCCTCGCGAGATTAACAATTTGCATGAAAAGGCCATGTTATACTTTTATATATTTTGTTAAAGAAAATTGTTTATTTGTTAACTTTTTGGGGTCAATTTAGTAGCTGAACATTCCCTTAGTAATTTAAAAAAAAAAATTAGCCCGAAATATAGTTCAGTAGAGCTTCCAGATTTTTTTTATTTCAGACTATGCCATATGGCATAGATATTTCCTAACGGAAATTTTTATTTTGGTGTATAAGTTCATATCGACTAGACGTATTGACAATGCCTAATAAACTAAATACCGAAGAAATTGAAAATATTTTAATTAGTTTTGATAACTCAGATATATCTGATTTTGACGATGAGGAAGAAGAAGAAAATGTTTTGGAGTCATTATTGCAAACCTTAAACGATACAAATAACAATGCCTTTTTGATCGAGGAGTTAACTAATCCGGATGAGAATACCGATCAATTTGAGAAAAATTTAGATGTAGGAGAAGATTTGATGGATTTGGAAGATGCCTCGAATATAGCATTCCAAAAAATTCTTTCATATAAATGGACAAAGAAAGAATGGGATACTCCAAACTCAGAATTTTCAGAAAGTTATCCAAAACAAGATGTAAAAACTCCTGTTTCATATTTTCTGAAGTACTTTTCATATGATTTTATTGACAGTATTGTTCAGGCAACAAATCAAGCCTCAATTATGAAGAGTGGAACTGCTGCTAATGTTCAAAAAGAAGAGATTTTGACATTAATGGGATTAGAAATCATTATTGGAACATTCGGATATCCTCGATTAGATATGTACTGGGCTGGTGGTACTGAAATACCAGCCTTTCGTAAATACATGACAAAAAAGCGGTTTCATAAAATACGTACTTGCCTAAAGTTTTGCGTAGAGGAAAACTCAACCGACAAACTTTCTAAAGTTCGTCCACTTATAAATACATTCTTGAAAAGATCTTATGATATTCCAAAAGATGAAAACTGTTGTTGTGATGAAATGATGATTCCATGCAAATCTAAAACTGGATTGAAGCAGTATATGCTTAAGAAGCCTATTAAATGGGGAATAAAAATATTTTGCCTATGTAGCTCAAACGGAATTGTTTATGATCTGGAAATTTACCAGGGAAAAAACACAATTGTTGGAGAATCCAATTTAGGTTTTTGTTCGGATATTGTTATTCATCTATGTAAAAATATTCCGGAAAATAAAAACCACAAGATATTTTTTGATAACTATTTCACCACTATAAACTTATAAATATATTTGCGAGAAAAGGGAATATGGGCAACAGGCACCATACGAGGAAACAGGACTGGAAAAGCTCCTCTAAAACCAGAAAAGGATTTAAAAAAGTTGGGAAGAGGTACCTATGACTATTGCATTGAAAGGAACCAAAACATTATAGTTTTGAAATGGCTAGATGGAGGCTGTGTTCAATTGGCTTCGACCATTTATGGCGATAAAGACACAAAAGAGGTCACCAGATTTTGTTCTGTGCAAAAGAAGAAGATCGTTGTATCACAGCCTAACGTTATAGCTGTATATAATAAATATATGGGAGGAGTCGACAAGATGGATTTTTTGCTATCTTTGTATCGAATTTCTATTCGAACAAGAAAGTGGACACTTAAGTCTTCGACCATTTTCTGGATTTAGCAGTATGCAACTCTTGGTTAGAATATCGCAATGATTGCGAAAGTAATAACATAGGAAAAAAAGATCAAATGGATTTATTAGCATTCCGGAATGATGTAGCTGATGGATTGCTGGAATTGGCGACAGTTCAAAGTGTCTCACGAAAACGAGGCAGGCCCAAACAATCGGAGGACTTAGACCTTTCTAACACTCCATCAACTTCGAAGGCAGGACTTTTTTATGAAAAGGCGCCTTCAGGCTCGACTCGTTTCGATGGTATTCAGCATTGGCCTGAATATACACCTGCAAAACGAATATGTAAAGTACCAGGATGCAAAGGATATTCCAGATACTTGTGTGCTAAATGCAAGGTTCATCTCTGCATTCCAAATGGGACCAGAAATTGCTTTAGGTTATACCATGAAAAGTGAGGTAAGTTATCGATTAATTTTTATATTTGAATTTGTCTTATATTATTTCATTTTTTTCAGAGAACTATACAGACGCAGAATACTCTTGAACCGGATATTGACAATGAACTATAAATATGCAGAATACCCTTGAACCGGAAATTGACAATGAATTCCTATTTTTTAACGTTTTAGTTACAATGAACTCTTATTTTTATAGTTTTTGCGTTTGCTTATGTTTAAGTTAAAAAACAAATAATTTTAATCCAATAAAAACAATAACATTAAAAATGAATTAAAATCTTTTATATATTATTTTTGTTTCCTTTAGATGCATTCTATGCCATATGGCATAGTGTCCAAAAACCACTTTTGCAGGTAAAATGTTAAAAAATTAGTTTTTATTATTCATAAAGAGGGCTTAAGTATATAAAAAAATCAAAAATAGATTTTTAAAATCAAAAACAAAAAAGAAGCACCGAAAGGGTTAACCGAACTATTTAGAAGAGAGAGAGAGAGAGAGAGAGAGAAGAGATTGAACATTTGCTCTAAGTTACTCCCGTCGATTCCCAGGCCAGTCAACATCAAATTTTCAACGATGGCAAAATACCCATCAGTGTAATGATGTCGACATTTCCTGAGTATTTCAGCCATGTACAACTTTTCTGCAAGCGGTGTCTTAAGACACGCCGTCCGGACTCGGCAATAAACAGTAGCATTGAGCTAATATGAATCGGGTTGCACTCATTGATATGAAAGAAGTCCTCCTTGTCCCTTCTGTAGTGGTATTCTCTAACGCATTTTTTGGTTATCGACAAAAATCATTAAAATTAAAATGCGTATAATTTCCGTAATTAACGACATTATTCGGTAAGTTACCAACCAATAAAAAATAGTCGCAAAGTTCTACCGATAGCAACAGTGATGTCAACATTTATTTGAATTTTTCATTTCCAATTTTGCGTTTTAATTTGACCGATTTTTGTCTGTAACCAAAAAATGCCCTAGAGAATCCCACTACTGGTATGTTTGTGGAACAATTATACTCATATGATAGGACCTATCCATAGACATTTGAGGTTCTTGGAGTATTTAATCAAGGCTTTTATGGAAAAAAGAAGGAGGCAAATTTAATCATGTAAACCCCAAACTGTCTGTGCCTTTTGCCCATAAGACTGGGACAACGATAAAAAAGATGTTCAGTTTCCTCGTCTTGGTATGCTTGTTGATCTAGAGGTTCTCTCTCATAACGATGGACCTCATCTTCCAAATCATGAAGATTCTCCTTGATCTACCTGAATGAGCGGGGCCTATCCACCATATTGTGATTGGGATGGCTCTCACGGTAACACCGGAGCAAGTACTGCACCAAAAGTGTTGCTGTAGTGGGAGAATCTTTGCCTCCTCATATAGATGGTCAGGGCGGCATTCTGACAGGTTTAAATATTTTTTAACGCGTTGCATTAATATTCGCGGACCATACTGGCGGCACATAGCGTACCACAGACCGACCATGGTGCTGCAGGTTAGGGACTTGAGGATCTTGCTCCTACATATGAGGTTGTCGCAGATAGCTGTGGCATGATCTAACCGCTTGATTATGCTGTCGAATGTGACCCCTAGAATTTTGGGGTAGTTTGTGCTCGGAATTCTGCTACCATCGACCATGACATTCAACTCTGTTCTCACCTCTGTTGTCCATGCGGTGAACAGAGTGGTCGTAGATTTAGTGGGGGATATTTGCATATTACTGGCGTGGAAAAAGGTTGTAGAATCAGTCAAATAGAAGTTAAGGCTTTAACAAATGACATCTGGGAAGGTACGTGACGCCAGGATCGTACAATCATCCGTCTGGAGGGGGCGAAATACAGAAGAAGTAGTGATTAAAAATTCCGGAGATATCACCCTATATTTATTGTTTCTAAATTCAACGTGCGACTGGGGTCCACACACATAATTGATTATCCAATGTTTCAAGCCGGAGGATAATCTGCTCAATGGCCTCAAACAGCGTGGAGTGCTTGACAGTATCAAAAGCTTTCGGTAAGTAAAGAAGCGCCACCATCACTACCATCACAGCTCTTTCACACGGCTTACTCTGCTTGACCCTCGACTTATACATATATGTATATAGAGATAGCGTGCAGCGCTGTTGTCGTGTTGTGCTGCTTGCGGAACCCATGCTGATGGTCGACAACTGGATAGCTATTTCGGGGGTGGACTAAAGCCTCAAGGGTCTTAGCTACGGGTGACAAAAGCGAAATCGTTCTGAATATTTCACCATTGCGATTCATTTTGCCTCGCTTCACTAGCGGGACCACCATTCCCATTTTCCAGACTTCGGGAATGATTCGTTCAGACCCCAACGCTTTGGATAATTTAGCATTCCTAATGTCATTCTCATCATCATCCATTGTAAATTGTAACCACTTGTTCCGTTTATGCTCAATGACCAACCTATTAACTTCCAGTGTCAGCAAGCTGATTTTGTGGTTGGCACGACGAAGCTCATCACGCTCATTTGCTAATACCTTCGCTTCTGCTGGGAAGTTTGGCTCACTTCGGGTATTCGTCCAACAGGTATATGGCGATCGGCTACAGTAGTGATGATGTATCGGAACGTCCTTTCTGCTACCCGAACATCAGTAGGGCTAGGCAGATCTCTGAAGCGGTTATTTGTGAACTCTCTGAAACAAGGCCAATTAGCTGCGGCGTTCTGAGGTGATGAAATCGAATGCTGATGGGGAGATGGTCTGATCCAAGTGAAACGACGGGTTGCCAGGTGACGTCATTTGTCACCAGGTGACACGATGGTTATATCTGGACAACTGTGACACACTCCGCTAATTCTTGTATAGCCGTCCTTATTGACCGTGCAACACGTAGAGCTATCAATCTGCTCAGCCGGCACTATAACCTTTTGGTCGTTTCCGAGGACCGAATCCCTGAACTCGTGATGAACATTAAAGTCCTCCAAGACCAGATGGTTATGACCTTTCAAACGCCGGCTAATGTTGAACATATAACCTGGAGTACAGCTATTTATCAGCTGGATGTATGCGTTCAGCAACTATACTTCGGCATTTCCTTACTTTTGGAAATCTAATCATAGTTCGGCTTATGGAACAAAACGTTTGGTTTGGAATAGTCATCTAAGTAAGTAAGTATATCCCCCTCTGCCAACAGAATCCATACTATTTATATATAAAAAGTGCGTAAAATTACAATAAATTGTGTCTAAAATTGCAACCAAAAATGTGTAAATTTTTAACACATTTTGCATAAAATATTACAATAACAAAGCTGTTGAAAAATACGCATATTTGTGTCGCATCTTGTTTTCTATCATTATCATTGTGAAATTCAACAGAAAAAGTTTAGAGTGTACCTTTGACGTCGATTTATTTAAGAATCCCTCCGGCAATTTTTTTTTTTCTCATATATGAGCAATGTAATTTTGGAATTCGCAAAAATTCCCCACGTGTTAGCACCTTTCATTTAAAGTTAGTTCAGCCGCATCGCGCGTAGCATTATCTCCCCAAAAATGATCGCATTATTTTGCTCCCGTCACATCGTTACAAGTGATATTACTAGGTTACAACAAAATAGTGGGATCATCCCCCTGTCAATCCCCACATTATTAGGAGCACAACAAACAATTTAAATCTTTGAAAGGATGAAACTATGTATTTTAAAGATACGAAGCTTCTTTTTGGTCCGAAAATGTTCGGACCAGGACACATGTTTTCTATTTTCATCCAAAAATATTGGCCACTGCAATCATCTGAGGAAATTATAGCCATTTAATATCGTTCAAGTTTCCAAAGGGCCACATCCAATGACATATGGTTTCGATATAAATATTTTTAATGTATTTAAGTGGATAATAACTAAAGACTCCCTTGAGCCCTTAGTCTAAATGAATACAAGTTGACAAAAGCGCAACAGTTTTGCTTATTTAATATTCTGAGCGTAGAAATAGTTCAGATTATTGAGTTAATAGTCTCAGTAAACAAAATGGTTAAGCATGGATGAAAACAAGTAGGTATTATTACATTAAATGTTTACTATATACCTTTAAAATATAGTGTGGAATACAATTGATTGATACAATAGATCCAAAGTAAACTACACGAATTACACAAATGGAATTATTATTCGTAAATTATTGTACGATTTGTTTAAATTCGTTCTTAAATTTGACAAAATTAAACATCCAAGAAAAAATTATACTGTAATAATAACTATGGGAAATAAATTTAAAATTTATCCGCAAACAGGTCTCAACCAACTATACTTAAGCTAAAATGTATGAACTTTTGTGGAGGTGAATCGGAAGGAGTGTATCAATATAGTCCGTCTTCTAATTTGACGTATGTTTAGATGAACTATTACGGTGTGCAAAGTTTGGACCAAATCGAGGACTCCCTTCTAGAATTATAGTTGGTGGCCGCAGGTTTTTATGTATGGACTTACTCCCGAAAATATTATACTGTCATAATATACTTATATGTGCTGTAAAAATTTCGAAACAATCAACAACAACAATGTTCTTTTAGAAAGGATTTTTCTTGCTGGGAGGTGCCCCTATGAATGGACTACTACGGTCCATCAATCTTAAGTTTGAGGGATATATTACTATGCAGAGTGGACCATTGTCAATCAATCCTTTCGATAATTACCCAGTAAAAAACTCCTTACTAAATAATTACAGAACCCCCTACTAACCCATTATTTTAACAAGGGCATGTCGCACTGAATTACGAGTGGCCACTAGGGTTATGACTTTTTTACAACCTCATATCCCTGTATCGTAGCGTGATGAGTTTTGCCATAAGATTACATAAAATCTTAATTATAAGGTGATTAGGTGAAAAAACCTCACGCACAAAATGATTTTAAAATTTGAATTTATCAAAATTATGGACAATTTTTTGAAGTCACTAAAAACAGATATATAATTGAAAATAAACTTTAGAGCCACATGAAATAATTAAAATGACATAAAATTTATTTCTAACTATTTTTCTTCAATTCTGAGAATCGTAAAAATGTAGTAAACGCTTTTATTCAAAAATATAATTTTTTAACAAAAAACAAAAAATTTAAAATTTTTTCAAAGTGACTTTTTTCGCGACTTTTTTAATATTTGAATGAAATAAACGTTATTATAGTTATTAGTAGGCTTATATTTATTCATTCGTGCAACAAAAAATAATTTTTTGGAAAAAACATTTTTTTTTCATTTCATATATTTTTTCAAAAAAATATTTTTTTAAATCGATTTGTGCGTGAACTTTTTTTATATTTCAATGGAATAAACGATAGCATAGTGATTAATAGGCAAAAGTTCATTCATCCCTGCTACAGGAAATCATTTTTGAGGAAAAATGTCAAAAAGTCGTAACCCTAATGTACATTATCTGACATTTTAACGTACCCACGTAAAGTTGGGGACAGGAATGAAAACTAATTATTCCATTTTAGTTCAGAATATTTTATGGTGGAGGGTATGAAAAGTTCGGCCCGGCCGAACTTAACGCTTTTTTACTTGTTAAATTTGACAAAATTAAACATCCAAGAAAAAAATATACTGTAATAATAACTATCCGAAATAAATTTAAATTTATCCGCAAACAGGTCTCAACCTATAGGTTGATTATATATACTTAAGCTAAAATGTATGAACTCCTGAGGAGGTGAACCGGAAGGAGTGGACCAATACAGTTCTAATTTGACGTAAGTGTAGAAGAACTATTACGATGTACAAAGTTTGGACCAAATCGAGGACACCCTTCAAGAATTACTAGCAATTTTAGTTGGTGGCCGCAGGTTTTATACAGCTTTACGATAATTATTTCATGATGTATGTATGGACTTACTCCCGAAAATATTATACTGTCTTAATATACTTATGTGTGCTGTAAAAATTTCGAAACAATCCTAGACATCTCCTTAAATTGCACATTTGCAAATCTTTTTTTACAAAGGATTTTTCTTGCTGGGAGGTGCCCCTATGAATGGACTACGTCAGTCCTTTAATCTTAAGTTTTAGGGATATATTACTATGTAGAGTGGACCATTGTCAATCACTCCTTTCAATAATTACCGAGCAAAAAAAACCTTACTAAATAATGGGTTTTTATAGTACTTTTTGGTAGTCGTAACTACTTACAAAACCCCCTACTAACCCATTATTTTAACAAGGGCATGTCGCACTGAATTACAAGTTATTGTGTGGCCACTAGAAGTTGAAAATACGCTAAAAATAAATTATATTTTTAGAACAGTTGAGGTGGAATTGTTTTCAATTTCAACACACTTCATATTTATACCCTACGTGTTGTAGGGTGGTAAAAGTTATTATGTCTTTGTGCATTAGTTTGTAACACGCAAAAAGAAACGAGATAGACCCATAGTTCCTTTTTAGGGATATATGTGCGAAAAATAACTTTCTGAGTCGATTTAAACATGCCCGTCTGTCTGTCCATCCGTCTGTACATGTATTTTTGTAAACAAATTACAGGTCGCATTTATTGTCCGATTCGCATGAAAATTGGGAAGTTTTTATACCCTACACCACTATGTGGGGAGGGTATTATAAGTTGGTTTTGGCCCAAAAGTTTGTAACGCATCGAAATAATGGTCGTAGACCCATACATATACGTATATGTCAAAATGAATGTCTTGACGAGCTGAGTCGATCTGGCTATGTGTGTCCGTCCGTCTGTCCATCTAAACCTTATAATCACGCTACAGGTCGCAATTTTAATCCGATCGTCACCAAATTTTAGGCGTTAATGAAGGTCCCGGAGGGGAAGAAGCTTTTTGATTTTGGCAATGGTCGGATAGAATTCAAGGGTCGGAATGGACAAAAACTTATTTGGAGAAAAAGTCAACATTTTATTTCAAAGCGAATATCTCAATGTGGGGTATATCAAAAGCAAAACCTGCTAACGAAAGTAGAATATATCACCTTTGCAATGATGTAGGTTGTCGTAGGTGGTCAAACAACGAAGATATCGCAATAGTCGGTAATAGAACCCAACTTTTCATTTTTGCGATTTTTATAATAATGACGAATATCACAGCTTTGGTTGGGGACCTTCCTAAAGCAAAGTCTGATTATGAAAGTAGAAAATCCCATCTTTACAATGATGTAAAGCAGGTTGGCGTAGGTGGCCAAATAACGGAGATATCGTAATAGTCGGTAATACATCCCATTTTTTTAATTTTTTTGTAACCACGCTACACGTCGCAATTTTGATTGGATTGTCACGAAATGTTGGGTATTAATGGGGGTCCAACAGAGGAAAAAAACCTATTGATTTTGATAATGGTCGGATATTATTCAGGGGTCGGAATGTGAAAAAACTTATTTGGAGAAAAGGCCAACGTTTTATTTCAAAGCGAATATCTCTCTTCGGTAAGAGGTATATCGAAAGCAAATCCTGGCAAGGAAAGTAAAAAATGTCACCTTTACAACGATGTGAAGTCATAGGTGGTCAAAAAACAGAGATATCGCAATTGTCGTTAATGCATCCCTTTTTCCATTTTTTGTGCAAATCACACTACAGGTCGGAATTTTGATCGGATCCTCACGAAATTTTGGGGGTTGATGGAGGTCTCACAGAGAAAGAAGCGTACATCCCACTTTTGCATTTTTTTATTTGAGTGGTACTGACGATGCACTTAAATGCGTTTCAACAAAATTGACCTGTATTAATGAAGACATTCAGAGCAAAGGCGCTAAGTTATCGCAATTTCAATATTTTGAATTTTACCAGTCAAAAGCTTATGCACAGGGGTAATGGTGTAGGGTATTACATAGTCGGCCCCGACCCGACTATGGCCTTGGCTCACTTGTTTTACATCTGATTTCGATGAAATTTGGAATGTGTGACTGAATTCGGTCTAAACATAAATGTGCCAAATTATATCGAAATCGGTTTAGATTTGTATATAGCTCCCGAGTTCACGTATTTGCTGCGCCAAACACCCTATATCTGCCCAATTTTGATGAAATTTGGAATGTGTGATGGAATTTTGGCGTAATTAGTGTACAATATTATATCGAAATCAGTTCAGATTTATATATATTTTACATATTCACAGGGGTGTAGGGTATTTTATAGTCGGCCCCGACCGACTTTGATCCTTTCCTTACTGGTTTACTGCTGGGAATGTCAAATTACAGCTAATTCGGTCAGAAAATTCAACCAAAAAGTTGTTATATGGGACTATACCAATACTTGGGACGATCTTGTTCTTTTGAGTCCTATCTCGATTTGGTTGGATGATAGATAGATTACAACAGACCAACAGACGGACCTGTCTATATCGTCTCAGAATTATACCCTGATCAAGAAGTTCTAGTCATTACAAACGGAAAAACTATCTTAATATGGCACCATGCATGTTCTGGTGGAGGATATAAAAATAATCTTAAGTTTAGACCTGGACTTCATATAGAAAATAAAGTAATTACCATTTGTTTGAAACTCCTCATTATCTGCTTTCACGATTACAATCATCAAACACCAAACCAAACTTTTAATTAAACACAGCAGCTTTTGCATATTGATGTAAATTGTAAATTCCTAAACACTGTCTTTTAACTTTCACAACACAATGCAGAATGTTAACTGCAGATCGGTGCAGATTTGGTTGGACTCAAAATATTAAATTGATTAATTGTTTATTGATATAATATTTAACTCTGATACAAAAATCACTGATAATGAAGAGGTGGTATCCCCTGCTTATCTTCAACAACTCTTTGGCGAAACTAGAATTATTATCACAAGGTTCAGTCTCCAAACAAGACTTTAATATTGACTTAACTTGAGGGCAAATTCAGTTCCACAAAACAATTCAGGCAAATATTTGTCCGTGCACTTGAAGCCTTCTGACTCAACTGATGAAACATTTCAATGTTGCGATGCAACTCGGTGCGGACAACAAAAAGAGAAACAACTTTCATGTCGCCAGTAACACCTTCGAGCATTCCACTGACCCAATGTGGGCACAATTCATAAATCAATACTTTGAAAAAATGTCCCTTTCTATAGAAACAGAAACAACAGTTATTCGTTCCAACAACATGTGTTTGTTGTTCTTAGTGGAGCAAAAAAAATAAATAAATGTACACGTTGTACATAGTTTTATTATACACATACCTGTGTATATACAAAGCTATGTATGTATATTTGAAGCAGCAACGCTGCTTGTTTTCCAACCAAAGCAATTATAAGGCTAAAATAAATTCAATGTTCACATGAATTGTTGTACACGATGACATTATCCAATGGAGATGACCCAGATAACGTTACGGATTGGGTTTTCTCAAGTCAAGGAGATTTCACAGAGAAGTGTACATACTCTTGACAAGAACAAACAAACTGAGCTTCACGGCTTCCTTCAGTCCAAAACTTCACATCGAGACTTAAATAAATCTTTCGCTTCAGTCCATCCCATCACATGTATCCTGTATTGATTTCATTTGAGAATTATTTTGTAGGGATAGTCAATCAAAATTGTTGGTATGTCCTTTGTACCATTCACCAACTTTAATTTTCAATGGCCCAAAAAGTGTGCTGGGTAAACATGCAACAAATTGTTGACCAATCATCGACTTCTAACGGAAAATGAATCCACATTAGAACGCTTTAAATTTTTAATGATGTGAAATTCGATATGATACGACAGATATCATTTTTGTTGTTTTAAAGGCAACAGCAATTGGGTGATAGTTTCACATACCAAATAACATACAGGACAATATACTTTCATTACTAAAGTATTCGTGTCTACTACACGTGTTAATGTCCTTTACAAGCATACAGTATGCACCATAATGAGTTATACACAATTTTCGGAATCAGATTATAAAATTACACCAAAGTCACGATACTTGAAGTCTTCTGACTCATGCAGTTCAAACCTTCAGAAAACTTTAAGACGAGATAACCCGTTTTATGGGGGACAGTATCCATTCAAGAAGGGACAAGGGAAAATATTTTCATATCACACAGTCATGTGTTCTAGAGGTGCGAACATATGTATCGTTAGCCCAGCGCTACTTCCATTCACATCTGCCTCTGAAACCGCCTAAATAATACGTGGTTTTCTCTTCCGCTGCAATATATCCAGTTGTAGATACATCTGTTGACTATCTGGTGCGGTTCGTGAGCTCAGTTGATGACGATGGGGTACGGTATACCACTGTAATTTCTGCTACAATCTTGTACGAACTACTACGTTTCTCTATGCACAGGGACCTAAGTTCCTGTGAGAGGCAGACAAATGAAGTATCTGTGTGGGACGGAAAGCCGAATCTTCCGTGTGTTACAAAAAGCCGAAGTCTCTGTGTTTGCCGGAAATCTTTATGGGGGACAGAAAGCCGAAGTCTCTTTGTTGGACATAAAACTGAATTGTTTGTGTGCATTGTATTAACAATACCGCCACAATCGGTAGTCCGTTCCAAAATTTGCCAACGCTACACTCGCCCAGGGTTAGCTTGGTTGATAGCAAGCCCCCGGCAGTAGCAAGTTGATTCCAATGGCGAAAAGTGAAATAATTAAGACTCTAATTGTAAAATGAGGTGAATGAAAATTATTTCCGTTGGAGTGATTGGTGAAGTTGCAACTAAGTGAACCAAAACCATATGTATTAGGATGGCCTATGCTATGTAGTTGATGCATGTGTCTTTTGTTATACCCTCCACCACGAGTTGTATTCAAGTAAAATGGAACAATTAGTTACTTTTCGTTACTGAAGAAGACTAATTACCAAATTTGATCAAATTTCGTCAATGTATACCAAATTTCTGCGGAAAGTTTTTTAAACTCAAAGAAGACTAATTACCAAATTTCCGATATCTCGGTAAGATACTGTGGCTAAAACTTAAAAAATTTCAAAAAACAGGAGGTAGGCTTCTGTAGGGGATAAAGGAAGACGTGAACCTATACTAATAATTCTTTTCAGGAAAACTTTATAACCCCCTGGAAGAGCAAATAACAAAATTCAGTCATTTCGGTGGGATATTGACGTCACAACCTTTAGAATTACGAAAATCGGGAAGTACCGTTCTATGGGGGCTACATTAAGGCGTGGACTTATACCGACAAATTTCATATGGAAAGTTTTATACCCCAAATGAAGACTAAACACCAAAATTCAGCCAATTCGGTGGAATATTGAGGCAACAACCTTCAAAATACCGAAAATCGGGAGGTACCGTTCAAGGCGTGGAGCTATACCGACAAAATTCTGCGGGGAAAGTTTTATACTCCCAGCGAAGACTAAATACCAAATGTTAGCCATTTCGGGTTAATATTGAGGCCAAAACCTTCAAAATACCGAAATTCGGGAGGTACCGTTCTATGGGGGCTATATGAAGGCGTGGACCTATACCGACAAAATTCTGGGGGAAAGTTTTATACCTCCAGCGAAGACTAAATACCAAACCTAAGCCATTTCGGAGGAATATTGAGGCCACAACCTTCAAAATACCGAAAATCGGGAGGTACCGTTCTATGGGGGCTATATGAAGGCGTGGACCTATACCAACGAAGACATAGTACCAATTTTAAGTCATTTCGGTGTGATAATGAAGCTAAAACCTATGGGGGCTATATCAAAACGTGGACCGATATAGCTCATTTCCAATACCAAGCATCCTATGAGTAATAGAAACTTCTATACCAAATTACAAAGCCACCGTGGTGCAATGGTATGCACGCCCGCCTTGCACGCAAAAGGTCGGGGGCAACATCAAACATTTTTCAACGGTGGCAAAATACCCCTCAGTAATGTTGGCGACATTTCCTGAGTATTTAAGACTTGAAAAACTTCTCCATAAGTGGTGTCTTAACACACGCCGTTCGGACTCGGCGATAAACAGTAGGTCCCATATCATTGAGCTAAATATGAATCGGCGTGCACTCATTGATATGAGAGAAGTCTCCCTTGTCCCGTATGGGATGTTGTGGAACAATGTTTTTTTTTTTATTTTAAAAATTGCGAGCTGTATTTTGATTTCAACAGACGGGCAGACGGTTATGTCGACTTAGAATTTTACCCTGATCAATAATATGTATACTTTATAGGGTCTCCGATGAATATTTCGATGTGTTATAAACAGAATGACAAATTTAATTATACCCTCCATATTATGGTGGAGGGTATAAAAAGTCGGCATTTTCAAATGTCCACCTCCCGACGATCCGAAAAACATATTTTTCGGAAAAAGAATAAAAATCACAATGTTCACATTGTGATCGTTTACACACTGTTACATCCCAGCAATAATTCCCTAAACTCGAATCCTAGAAATCCAAACAATCCTGGAAACCCAAACCATACGCCCCCAAAAATATTGCAGTCAATCTGAAATCTTTGTATAACCGAATCCCATGGGTGATCTGGCATGTCATCTTTTTAGCATTTTCACTCATGAATTTTATATGAGCGTGACCACCATAAGATGACATTCATTTTCGGATCTTAAGATGACATTCATTGACGGATCCTAAGATTATCATTTTGACCAATGCTTTGACATGTCATTTTCACCAACCCTTTGGCATGACATTTTCATGTCTTGTTTGGAGAATGGAAAATTCTGTATTGAAATATGATTTTCATGACAAACCAAACTCTTTATTAATTCAAACTAATTCATGGAATAACTAGAACTAATTTATCAGCATAAAGTTTACACCCAAAATTTCAATTTTATCACCGCCGCTGCACCGCAACAGAGTTTACTTCGTCCACTCTCAGCCACTGATTTTGTTTCATCTTACAAAAGCTTTTCTATTATCTTCTCATCACCAGTTCAGATTTCGACATGGACTCCAACAGCACTCCTTTAAGAATTTCTAGTTCGTGAACCTACATTTAATTTGTAATTTTATAACAAAAATTTTGGAAATGTATACTCTTTTGTTTTGATGTCGCTACATGTAGGGATGTACAAATCGACTTGTTTCTTTATAGTGATCTGTACAAATGATTCAAATGCTGATGAAAAGATCGGATCTTTCACGACTTGCTTTGAACCAATGCAAAATATGCCATGAAATCACGTCATCGCATAGAACCCCTTCCTTCAAATTTTGCTGGGAAGTCAATGTGTAAAAATGTTTGAGCCATTACAACATTTCATAAAGCCTACGGCGCACAATGGTTCAGAAATCGATTTTCCCGACCATAACCCCAAAGTTTTATCGTCACCGATTGTTAGTTTCTATATGGGATTCAACAGTAAACATATCATAAAAAAAGGAAATTTGGACAAAATATTGGAAGATGTGGGCATGGCGTGCTCCTAAAGACGAAAAATTGTCACATCTTGAAAAATACGTGAATTTTCGCATATTTCTGAATGCTTTCTATTTACATTTTGATTCAAATTTGTTCTATTTTAGAGGATTTTCAAAATGTATTTATGTTTTTCCTAAGAAAATTTTTGGAACGACCCTATTATTCAATATTTTCTTTGACAATTAATTTTCAATAACAACAATGTTGTTTTTGTAAATTTGTTAGTTGTTGTAATTCATGCATATACCTTATATAAATTTGCCTTGGTCTGTATATTAGTATACCCAAAGTGACAAAATACAGTATATCCAAAGTGAAAAAGCATATGGTGTGATATAGCCATAAGTAGTTAGGATTGTTGTCTTAAGGAATCGTTTTAATAAATTACCGTAGCTTTTACATATTGTGAGGTATTTTATTTTTCCTAAGGTACTAAATTTTAGTGAAATTCCAATTTTCTTCTTCTTTTCTGCTTAACTCCTTGAGAAGAATAGGTCCTCAGAGGTTTCTGAAACACTGTCTAAACATGAAGTGCTCCCTCCCAGACACGTGGAGCTTGCTGCAATTGCGGGGCGATTTGGCATATGCCTGTAACCTCCTGAGAGATTAATATTTCTTTTGGTTATTTCATCCATGTTTTTGATGACAAATTTGGCAGGATTTCTTCTTTGCTTGTGTGCATAAGGAAGAGCTTAGTTAGCCTGACACTCAACAACGTCTAAGAACGAGCGTAAACCTCTTGGAAGCCTGTGGGCGCCACCGTTGACCTAAGGTCTTTTGCATTGCACTGAAGAGTAAACGAACAACATTCAGTAACAATTTGTACAAGTTTTGAGTAAACGAACACACCTATTATTTTTATGAAAACCTGTAGTGCGATTCTCTAACTCATTTTTTGAGTTACCGACAAAAATCGGTAAAATTAAAATGCTTATAAATTCGGTAATTAACGATATTTTTCGGTAAGTTAGCAACGAATAAAAAGTAGTCGTAAAGTTCTACCAATAGTAACAGTGTTGTCAACTTTTATTAAACTTTTCATTCATAATTTTGTGTTTTAATGTTACCGATTTTTGTCGGTAACTCAAAAAATTAGTTATAGATGTAGTTTTTTAATTTTTAAACAAATTTTACATAAATTTTTTAAATATATATTTTTTTTAATTATGCTAAAGATTTGATACGACATTTTGATACGTTGTGCATTATCGAAATAATGGGTTTATACCCCAAGTATATTTAAACGAAAACCATTTCAGACAATTTGGAGTTAAGTTAGGCATGTCCGTCCGTCTGTGGTCACAACTTCGCATCCAGGCATAGATCAGATTTGAATATGGACTAAATCGGTATACTCTTACATGTATCTCCCACATCGTCTTGGATCGTTTTGAAATTTGTTGCTGTGGATAACACCTGTTTCCCGAAAGCCGCATGGGGAAGGAATCCGGGGCTAGATACTTGTTCTATTTTTTATTAGACATTTTTTCCTGTATAAAACGTTTTCATTTCTCATTTTCATAAAAGCAGAATTGAGCTTGACGACCGTCAGATGTATGTACCAACGGTTTGAAGCTGATTTGAAATAAAGAGCCATTTTAAGATTGTCTAATGCCTGAAGTTATAGTCATGTAATACGAGCATGTGTTATTAAAATTTATAATATACGCTGGGTGCATCGAAGAAGCGATGGTTGAGAAACTTCTTTACTTACAAAAACACCCAACCCCTTATCATTATGTTTAGGGACAATGAACGGAGAAGTATTAAAGTAAATGTGAGCAGATAATGTTAAATAACGTACACCTCTCCGAAATACTGTGAAAGAGGTCCCGGTGTGGTGATTTCATTGAAGAATTGACAAGGCGTTATCATCGCAAATAAACGGATAGTGAGTTTATTACTTCTGAAAACAAATATTTACAGATATACAATTTTTAAAGCAACAATAAAACAATAGTAAAACAATTTAACAGTACATTGACATAAACATGTTCATTATTCATAAACCAGTCAATATAATAGTTCATTTTCTCTTTAATTATCCTTTGAATAATGTGGTTTATAGGTGATGATACACTTTTTATAACCTCAAAAGTGTTTTTCTTTTATTTTATGTGAATACATCAGCTATAGACGTACATATGTATATGTATGTACACATTTACTTCGGTTGGTATCTAACGTTTTTTCGTGACATCAAATTCTTTCCTCTCTTGATTCCGACTCATGCTTGTATGGTCCTGTGATATGTCACACATACATATGTACATATTATATGATATTTTTATCATAGAACCCTCCAAACCATTGGAAGATTGTTGGACGATTTTTCGACCAGATTTTTCTTCAACGCTTCTTTCCAGCGATCTTTTAGAGAATTTTTATATAAAATTCACCCATGCGAGTAATTTGCCATTCGTAGACGATTCTCAAAAATTATTGTTTATAATCAATCGCTACGACAAATTACCTGTTATGCTTCTCGGCGATCTTTCCGCGAAATTTTGTTATGTTCCGCTATTGTTAGAGCAGGCGAATAATATATTATTCTTCCGAACGCCGATCACGCGATTGTTACTAAAATTTTTGATTTGGTTGCTTATAATTCTCATATACACATTCTGCATAACTTTGGTATAAATGACACGTATTATATTATGAGTATTGACAAACATAGTACATGTCTGGGTTTTGCCAAGTGGAATTAAGAAAGGTCCGAGAAGCAGTATAAACCACTATGTCATAAAGAATGATAAAAAATTATAACAAATTAGAAAATAAAACAAAAAGTATAAAAATCAAAGACAAAAAATGAAAGAAACAAAAAACAAAGAAAAATGAAAAATACATTTTCTTTAATTTTTTGTTTATATTTTCTTCTTCTTAAGATCTTCCAAATGATTCGTCAGCGAATCTTGGTCGCCATTCGCATTCCATAAACACTTACTTTAGGTTGGTGTTACGCAGAAGATTTTTAGGCGATATCGCCAGCGAAAAATTATTCGCCCAGGAAAATCGCGTATTATTCTTAGGCGATAGAAATGGTTTGCAGGGAAGCAAGAAGCTCCACATTTAGGTGGTAAGTTTTTGTTTTAATTGCCGGTTATGGTCATCATTTTTTCGACTTTAAATATTTATTAATTTCTAATGGGAAAAAAGACACACCGATACTGATTGAAGAACTGTTCAATGACCTGAAGCGTAATTCGGTAACTAGTACTAGACGAGATTACTGGCAATCGTCTGTAAGTGGAAATTTTCAGGAAGTTGGCGACAAAAATAAAGCAGAAAGGAACTATCCGCATGTTTGTATTCAAACGACATTTAAGTTAGAGCATTTTGACACATTTAACGACACCCATCAACATGAATTAGTTATATATGTCTTAGAAGATGTTTTTTTTTTGTTTTTTTTTTTTTTTTGAGTTTTAACTGCTTGTCGATTCCAAAACAGCATCTATTGCCTAATGGCTACAGAGGGTATATCGACGGCTTAATATAGAAAATTAATTTTCAGTACCTTAGAGGAGAAGGAAAGTCAGTCGAATTTTAAATACAACTAAAATGTCAATTTTAATAAAATGGATTGCTTTTTATTTATGCTGGCTGTATATAATTGTGTATTGATCCAAGCACTTCCAAATCTGCTCGGAGCGTGATCCTGGATCCCCTGCTTCAGTCCCAAGCATTTGAAATTGTTTATAAGCTTAGGGAATCGAAAGCGTCATAACTGATAGACAATTTTTTTAAGATGACGGTGAACACCGTGATGATTATATGAACAGGTCTTCAACTTTGGTTTTCTAATTGTAATTTTTCAAAGCAGAGATACTTGGGCTGGTGACGGATCTAAGATGGAGAAAGGTACTGGCACATATAAGCTTAACAAAATGATCAGCGTCTTTTAAGCAGCGTTTGTAGTCACCAGAGAATAAGCCGAGTTAGTTAGAGAACTTGAAACCAGACTTACAGGGCCATCATTCATCCTAAAGACAAGAACGATTAACTCCAGAGTGGTTCATAATTACAGAATAAGCTTTGCAAATACGAACCAAAACTATTATAGATTTGGCTTTAGGAAAGCACACTCGACAATAGATGGAACATTAATGGTAATGCTTAAGCAACTGGAAGAACCGTGAGTTAGCCACCCACATTGTACCAGAAGCCTGGAATGTTGGCAGCGTGGTTTCGCTACTGAAACCAGACAAGGATGCCAGTAGAGGTGAATCGTACAAACCGATTTCCCTCTTGTCGCCAATACCAAAGATTCTAGAGGCACTATACCTCCGACGATGAGAAACTGTATTCCAGTTGCCCAACATCAACATGGATGCATAGTACTATAATAGCATTACACGCCATATCCGCACATAGCAGTGGAGGACTGTACCAGAACAAGCCATGCGACCTAACAGTAATGGTAGCTCTTGACCTGTCGTAAGCCTTTGATACCGTCAACCATGCCAAGCTGTTCGAGGATATAGAGAAGACTACCCTCCAGCCGTGTTTGAAACTATTCGAACACACTTTTAACCAGTGCCTCATGCAAGGAACGTTCCCCAAAATCTAGAAACAACAAAAACTCGTACTTCTACGAAAGAATGATAAACCGTTAGAGAACCCATCCTCGTACAGACCTCTCTGCATGCTGGACTCTTTCGGAAAATTATTAGAAAAGCTACTACTAAATAGATTGGAGGAGAAACCAAACAAAAACGGAGGATTCTCAAAATTGCAGTTTGGTTTTATTAAGAGATTTTAAGATATTAAGAGTCAACGGTAGATGCCATAAAAAATGTAGTGGAGACAGCAAGGTTATCGATGCATCAAAAACGTTTTTGTGCAATTATAACCCTTGATATAAAAATTGCGTTTAGCTCAGCCAATTGGAATGTTATAAGGCAGACATTAAGAGACCGATGCACAGTGGGAAAAAGTACAGATCTAGCGTGCAGAAAATAAAAGTCCCTGTTTTAATGTATGTTTATCCATATTTTAGATAAGATTGACTCAATATTGACAGTTTTACATCATTTGTATTATTATTGGTATATTTTTATTTATTTTTAAGGTAAATTATAATTTTTAAGGAAAAATTATTACATTTATTTCTACGAATTTTTTTACAGATTATCAATTTTAAAAATTGAACTATTTATACTTTAATACATTGTATACATTATTTCTTAAAAACTAATCACTTTCAAAATCCAAGTTTTGAGCTGAATTAGTTGGTAGCATTGGATCCTGCAGAAATTTAAGGACTTCCTTAGATAGGGGCTCCCTATATCGATGGTTCATAAAAGTTCTGCGAGACAAACTCGATATTTTCGGATCAGAAGAAAATAGCAACCTGTTGAAAAGATCTCTCGTTGTTTCTTCACGACTCATTTTTCTGGTGTACAGCTCCCTGTAGTTCCGAAAGTCCTTATTTCTGGATTCCATGGCCTCCTCAGACAACATTCCTATGGGCAAAACTGCACATTTAATTATATCAGCACCATACACTAATATTTTGTGTATGCTTAAAGGCATGTAGAACCAAGGATATAATTTAACGAAATGAATGAACGTTTCCTCCGTAAATTGTTTAAATAAATCAGAATTTATTGCGTATCCACAGGTCATGGTTGAAAGGATGGTACTCAAATTTGTAATTAATTTTTCATCAACACCAGTTATAGATGATGTTAAGCTAGGTTGACCGAAAAAGCGTCTAGCGGTATTGTCATCATTTGTTGTTCCCGATACTGACTTAGGCGTGTCAACAATAATGTGCATTTCTTCCTTTAATGCGTTTATGATGCGTGTCTTCCTTTCTCCAAAATTGTGCAGATGATTCCGATATAGCGCTAAATGCCTTACCGTCGATCATTGTTAAATGGAAGAGGTGGCCAACCTCTATGTTTGGATCGTCAATTTTTAGGAGGGCAATATTTCTGATTTGTTCCTTTATAAAATTCACTTCGGTTTGGATTAAAGATGTGGTCTCCTTTTATTGCCAGGAAATTGTTGTTTGTAAGTAGAGTGACGCGAACTGCCATCGCAACCCCATGTAAATTTTCTGAGTGCTGTTTTTTCCATTGCCTGTGAAATCGCATCTCTTTGCTCTTCGACGATTCTTAATGTTGTATGATCAGCCAAAGCTTGCAAACTTACTCCAGCCGATACACCTGTTAACGTTATATCCGATTCCTTCGGATAACATTTTTTTTGGGTTCTCGTAACACACTTTATGGAGGATAAATGTTTGCATTTCTACATTTTGCACCAGATTGCATGAGCATGTAAGAATTTTTAGTGTATCCGCCATCAACAAAGAGTGCAAGTGCTTCTTCTGGCGTATATGAAGTTGGACAAACTAGAGAGCGAGTAATCTTTTGTTTTAACTTGGAAGCACTTTTTGGGGATTTCCCTATGGCTTCTAGAATTGTTGCCGCATCCCTTTTACCAGATTTGTATGAGCTCACACGTGCAGCGATTAATAATTCTTCGCTCGTTGTAGTTTGAACGAGTGTGGATACCTTTTGAACCTTCGTCCGTGAAGACACATCACTAAACGATTTAGAGGGGCGTCCTCGAATCTTATTTCCACAATTTGAAATCGTCTCACTTGGTTGGTTGGTTGGTACGTTGAAATCCACATGCTTGCTTAACCAATTTTCGTAGCGACGCTCCATTTGTGTTTTGTTCCTATTGGTGGCAATCCATTTAGAATGTTTATTTTTTTCTGCCGATTTTGTTGTAATTGCATTATTTAATTACAAATACTGTCTAAATAAATGTACAATCAGTACAAGAGTTCAAATGTCTTAATCCTGCACTTTTTAGTAATAAAAATTTGACTTTAACAGTTTGTTTGGGGACGTGTCACGACTTCCGGTTTGCTACGTCCACCCATTTCAGACAAACCGTGGGACAGAAATTTTCAATTTTTATTACCTTATCTGTTGGGATATTTCCTTAAAACTGGCAAAAAGTCAAAAAACGCAAAAAGGCGCAAGAGATATTTTGGGCAGTTATTCTAGACAATATGTACAAAAAATAAAGAAAATATCTCGATCCGACCTGATCCGAATTCATACTTTCCCCTCATTTAATTCCAGAAATGGAATATAATGTACGTTACATATAATTAGCCCGTAATATCTACTTTAAGTTAATTTTTTTCTTATAAAACTGTTTAGTTTAATTAAATACCTTCACTTTAAACCAAAAATACAAAAAATTCTACAATAATATGTTCACAGACTGCACACGTCTATCACAATTTTACAAATAAAAAAACATCATCGTGAGCACTGTAAAAAATATCGATATTAAATGTACCGTTATTCCGTTCGAACTACTTATTTCTAATTATAGCATATGCAGTTAAGTACAGTCAAGCCTCTAGTTTAATACTGTATTTAAGTTTCATACTTTCTTTCAAATTAATTTTCTGATTTTCTGCACGCTAGATCGGTAATTTTTCCCTTTGTGCGATGTATTCCTAGCTATTTAATCAGAATGATTGATAGCTATGTACAAGATATAACAGTAATGTTTGATACTGATCTGGGAACAGAAAAATATGGGATAACATCTGGCGTTCCACATGGGTCTATATTAGGACCTTTTCTATGGAACGTGATGTACGACGGCCTTCTAAATTTAAATCTACCCGAGGGAACAAATCTAGTCGGATACACAGACAACGTGGCGCTCAACCTACTGCACCCCTAATAAAAATCATTGCAAATGACTGCCTGTCAAGAATATCCAGATGGCTAAGATCAAAGAGTTTGTCACTTACAAGCTTATTCCCTGTATACAAACATGGATGAGAAGAAGTCATGGAGAGCTAAACTTTTACCTGGCGCAAATTTTCAGCGGTCATGGAAATTTTGGTACCTATCTTCATAGATTCCAAACAAAATATACCCCAACATGTGAACTTTTTTGTGAAAATGAAGACAACGTCGAACATACCGTCGATAATCGCATCTTATTGTTTTGCGTCACAACTGTGTGAAGCTGGCTAAAGCAAATATTTATATTTTTGACTTGAAATATTAATAATAGTGTATAGAACATATTTGCAAAAATTTAGAGGAACATGTTTTGGAATATAAAAGTTATAGAGATTTTTTTAAAAAAAAATAAATTTTGTCGATTTGTTCCATATCCGCACTTATGACACAAATGTGAAATATTGTAAATCACATGGAACAAAGTGTCAAAAAATTTGTTCATCTTTGCCTCAATAAATTAAATACTTCTAAATCGAAAATTAACATTTTGATTTTTGAAATGTATTTTTAAACTTGTAAGTTTTTAAAATATTAGTTCCATAACTGAAAAAAAGTTTATGCTTTCCCATCGAGGCGTGGATATCTCGGAAACTAGAGCAGATAGGAGAAAGCCGACTAGAAATTCAGAAAGAGCATACCGGAAAACCCTAGAAACCATCTGTATCTCAAAAAGTCAAAAATGGCGTATGGAACACTTAAGCATGACACCGACGATACAATTCTATAGTGCAATCACTGGGAAACAAATCGAATTTCACACTGCATTGATGTAGAAGAAACAAGCAATATCAAAGAAGTAATAAATCAAATGATAGAAACGAATGAAAAATGGAGAAAATATGCTGCATTTATACATGAAGTAATGGCAGAAAAAACAGCCGATCAAGTACAACATCGAACACCTAATCACAATGCTAATACATTATGAACAAAATAAGTGAGAACAGAAAATATGAGTTAATGAACGCCACCCCAAAGTAATGCGAGAGCGGTCCCGGGGAGGTGTTTCCTGGGTCCTGCGTCAAAAAAACCGTGTTTGAAACGTAGGATAATCAAATTTATGTGTGGAATTCAGAAACAAGAAGTCCAAACCCCGTAGAGTGAAACAGGGAGTTTCCAAAGGCGGGGTGATATCTTCGGAACAGCTTAACCTCTATCTATCTGGAATTGCACACCCTCCAGATGGCATTGGGACGATCTTGACGTTGTGTCCTATCATCGATGACATATTCGATAGGTTAAGAAGCTGACCTGGTGCAGTTATTTCATCTGAGGAATATGAAAATATCCGTCGCTAAATCAACTGCATTGTGGCAGTGGATTTACTTGGAGGTCTGAAGTGAGGCTCCCACTGAACATATTGGTCGAGAGTGATCGACAACTAACTACAACAAAAATATTAGGTAACGTGTGATAGCATATTTAAGTAGTCCGCCACAGCTATTTGTGATAAGATCAGAAGTAGGAACGAGGTTCTCAAGTCGCTGGCCGGCAACACTTGGGATGCTGACAAAGAAATATTAGCGTCAACCAACGAGCCCTTAAGGCAGGTTTGGAAAGCATTCACACTGATGCAATCGCGCAGTCAGTACGGAGATCCAGTACTTGGAGACTAGGGCGACCCAAAAAATTTTATTTGAACTCTTACCCGTATTTTTTCATTTGATCAAAAAATCTTATATATGGCAACCGAGCGATCTTTGTTTCCATACTCAGCAAAAATTTGGATCTGTTAGTCATTATGTAACCCATTACAAAGTAATGTCAACAAAAATAACTGCTTATATTACTCCAAACTAAGTTATGACTACCGTGGCACAGAGCGTGTGTGTCCGACTACAAATCCTAGGGTTGTGTGTTTAATGGGTTAGTAGGGAGTTTTGTAGGTAGTTACGACTTCCTAAAGGTACTATAAAAAGCCATTATATAGTAACGGTGCATTTTCAAGAAAGTTAGATACCTAAAGGTCGCAATTATGTTTCGATCGATGAAAAAACTTTAGCAGTTCATTGTTGTGGCTAAATAAACGAATTTATATAGCTCCAATATGCATATTTGGCCGATATTGGATACTTTGGACCCTATATACCTATATCAAAATCCAATCCACAGCAACCCCCGTGTACATACATATGTATTAGTTTTTGTAGGGATGTCTAAACTTGATGCTGCTAATTACTATGTTCCTTGAGAACACCCAAATACAAAAAGTGTAGTAATATATTAAACGATTTCTAAACTACATATTATCAGTTAAATAGGAGCGCTATTTAAGTGTATGTCAGTGTGAGAGAACATTAAAATAATACTACAATCAATTCATAGCACTTAGAATCAGTTCGAGTAGCTATTACTGATTATGACAATAACTAACGATAAGCTAAACGATTTATTTCGCTGCTACCAACTACACTTGAATGACTGCAAATGTTTAAACGTCGAAGATAAATAATATTTTTTTGAAAAATATGACAACATTTTTGTAACAGTGTGGATTAAAATTGATCACCATATTAACCCATAAAAAAAGATAGAATTGGTAGGATTTTCGATGTAGTCCATACGGAGGTGTGAAAATGCACTCCGTTAATATAAACAGTCGCTTAGAGATCCCTACAGGCAAGTCAGTTTTTAGGTCCCACAAGCCATGACATAACATTTCTAAAATGTTTTTATTATTTTCAATGATGAAGCAAAATCAATGCTTGTATTAAATGGTGGATAGTGGGGGAAGTAAACTCATTTGCGGTTGAATTTAACGTAGACATTTTATAATTTGTGTTGATATAATAAAGTTCTTAACATTCATTTTCACTATTGCGAGGTTTTACTGTTACGATCAACTAGATAATCTCAAAGAATTTGCAAACCATTTTTAATTATACCTTTCAAATGTTACCCCTTGAATCGCAAATTTTAGTCCATTCTTTCCAATCAAAGTGATCATACACGAAGCGCGAATGAGCTATCGACGAGCACAGATAACCCGTAAAATTGCAACTAAAGTGACGGAATGGAAACAAATCGAAAACTTAATCTGCCATTGATAGCATTCTTGGTGATAATTTTAATAAAATGTTGGTAAAGATAATTTCAAATTGACTATGTAATTGAAATAAATTAGTAAATGTTTTTGTTTGCAAATATTACAGTAAGTTTATACTACCGTTTACACTCATGGCGAATCGCTTTATCTCGATTTGTTTGACGTATAAAAACATCTGTTTAGTGTATTTCAACTATCAATCCGTAGCGTATACGTCAAACCTAAACTCATCTGAAATCCAGTGGACTTTATTTGACGTATACGCAATGAAATTCACAACTTAAATCCAATGGATTTCGTAAATGTAAACGTACTCATTATCTTTTTGCTTATTATGAAAGTGTGAAAATTCTCACCTTCTAGAATATTTCGATGCGTTATGGTGGAGGGTATTATATCGAAATCTACCGAAGGGAGAATTAAGTTTGGACATTTTAACCAATGACCAATGTAATTTGACAGATAGAATGTTCAGGTCATAGAAAGAGTGATATTGTTGTTGTACCAAAAGAAAAATATGTTCATTCACAAAGGACAGTTAAATGCAGCATGTCGTGCGGTCCCAAACCACTTGTAGGACATGTGCTGGATATCGTGTTATCATTTAGATCCCAATACGAAACATGACGTCTGGAACGTCCTGATTCTAATTGGGCTAAACCACTCGTTTCTGCCTTAGCTGCTGGCGATCTTTTGCTGCGATGGATGGGCGTAGTCTGCGAGTATGGCATTCAAGCAGTATATTTGTACTGCCTGTCCAAAGTATCGGTGTGAATACTTTTCTGGCCTCACTGTGCTGGGCAGCTTTGGCACAGAGGTTCTCGTTAGTTCCTTTGGACCTATTTCTCTCAGTCATTAGGGACACCCGGTTGCAGTTCTTAGGGAGGCATTCTGGCAGGTTTAAATATTCTTCTACTGAATAGCGCTAACATTTTCATTCCACACTAGTACCGAATAGCTTACCACATACTGGTCTATTGTTTAAAAAGGTTTAACAAGGTTTCTTTATCAAGTTCTGTCGGTCAGCGACATGAGGACATTCCGATCTCATCGTAAATAGCTGTGGCTTGCGCGGACGTCTTAAACATGCTTTACACCCAATATCTTGGGAGAGTCCATCAGAACACCATTGACCAATATGTTCATGGGGAGCCTCATTACAGCCGTCCAGTTGGTGAACAGTGTGGCAGTAGATTTAGCCGCGGACATTTTAACATTCCTCTGATGGAAGGACTGCACATGTCAGATATGTAGATATTTAACCTATCACATATGTCATCGTCGATCCGATGCCAAGATCGTAAAATATGTACATTCGCATGCATTACAGTCTCTATGCCTTCTGGAAGGTGTGGAATTTTAGAAAGGTTGAGGTTAAACAGTTTCGAACATATCACCCCGCCTTGGGGAACTACCACTTTCATTTTAAGGCTTTTGGACTTCTTATTTGTGAATTCTACAAACGACAGGAGTGCACAGAAATAGTTGAGTATCCAAGGTTTCAAACACGGCTGGAGGAAAGTCTTCTCTATGTCCTCGAACAGATTGGCATGGTTGACGGTATCGAAGGGTCATGACTGTTCGATCACGACATGTTCTGGTTCAATCCCCAACCGATATGTGTGAATATGGCGTATTATGCTTTTGTGGTACTGTGCATTTTCCGGAATCCATGCAGATGTTGAGCAAGTGGGAAATGCTTCTCATCATGGGGACGAGTAGTGAAGTTTGTTTGCAGCAGTCCCTAACATAACATATGTTTACAAATATATAACAAATATATGTTTGCATCCAAACATATATTTTGTTTGCTGCATTTTTTTCTCCGTGTACATAATGGATGAAATCGGCCTATACGATTCATCTCTACTGGACACTTGTCAAATACTCAACTACGGGTGCATCCAGTTTCATAAGCATTACCATTAAGATTTCGAGTGAGCCCAAGGCTTTGGTTCACACTACTCACTCTTGGGGTGCTCTATAACTTGCCGTTTAAAATAACACAAGCACCTCCTCGAAACTGCCACTGTCACGTCGCTGAAAGTCTTTCTTCATTCTTTTCCCGTTGCTCACAATTTACTTAATCCTGTACCAATGTCGCATTGTCTCAGGTGGTCTAACCACTGTTTTTACTAGCCTATTGACTTTAAGAATAAGTTCTCCAACTCTTGGATCTTCAGGGTTCGTACGACGAAGCTAACCACGCTCATGTACTAGTTCCATCGCTTCTATCGGGAAATTTGGTCGTATTTTGGGTAAATTCTATCTCCCGGAAAATTCTATCTCAGATCAGACGTTATGAAATCGGACCACCCGATTAACGGAGACGATGATAGGAAAGTTGATCTGAACCAAGGACGGATTGATGATGTCTGGCAAGCTGTGGCAATATCCTCTCCTCGTAGGAGCATCTTCTTTCACCGTGCAGAATGTGGAGCTATCAATTTGCTTGTCCAGTACAGTACACCCCTGGTCATTGCCTAGGACGGAATGTCAAAGATCATAACTATTCATCGGCAGTATGCACACTAGGGTTATGACTTTTTTACAACCTCATATCCCTGTATCATGGGTGCCATCGTGGTGCAATGGTATGCACGCCCGCCTTGCACGCAGAAGGTCGGCGGTTCGATTCCCCGGCCAGGCAACATCAAACATTTTTCAACGGTGGCAAAATACCCCTCAGTAATGTTGGCGACATTTCCTGAGTATTTCAGCCTTGAAAACTTCTCCACAATTGGTGTCTTATGACACGCCGTTCGGACTCGGCGATAAACAGTAGGTCCCGTATCATTGAGCTAAATATGAATCGGGGTGCACTCAATGATATGAGAGAAGTCTCCCTTGTCCCGTATGGGATGTTGTGGAACAATGTGTTTGTTTATCCCTGTATCATAGCGTGATGAGTTTTGCCATAAGATTACATAAAATCATAATTATAAGGTGATTCGGTGAAAAAACCTCACGCACAAAATGATTTTAAAATTTGAA
The DNA here is from genome assembly GCF_047663935.1 of Musca autumnalis. Lineage (NCBI taxonomy): Eukaryota > Metazoa > Arthropoda > Insecta > Diptera > Muscidae > Musca > Musca autumnalis. Next base: position 118,639,367 of record NW_027411755.1, on the reverse strand, counting down.
TTTATCAAAATTATGGAAAATGTTTTGAAGTCACTGTAAGCAGAAATATACAATTGAAAATAAACTTTAGAGTCACATGAGATAATTAAACTGACATAACGTTTATTTCTCACTAATTTTCTTCAATTCTGAGAATCGTAAAAATGTCGTAAACGCTTTTATTTAAAGATATAATTTTTTAACAAAAAACAAAACATTTAAAATTTTTTCAGAGTGGTTTGTGCATGACCTTTTTCAATATTTGAATGAAATAAACATTATTATAGTTATTAGTAGGCTTATATTTATTCATTCCTGCAACAAAAAATAATTTTTGAAAAAAAAAAAATTTTTTCATTTCATACATTTTTCCAAAAAATTATTTTTTTTAAAATCGATTTGTGCGTGAACTTTTTTTATATTTCAATGGAATAAACGATAGCGTAGTGATTATTAAGCAAAAGTTCATTCATCCTTGCTACAGGGAATCATTTTTGAGAAAAAATGTCAAAAAGTCATAACCCTAATGCACACATTAAGCAACTCTACCTCGGTAGTCCCACACTTTGCTGATACCCCCATACATTCCATGTATGGCTCAATAAGGAGATAGGTCTGTTCTGTACAGACCAGTCTGTTCTGTACTGACTAGTCTGTTTTGCACTTGTATAAGGAAGTGTAGCCTTGGAAACGCACCCATTCCCTACATCCATTGCATCTCAGTGATGTTGACATGTGGTAGATGCGGATCTGGCAAACCTCCTCTATCCCGGAAAGGACCAAAAGAGCTCGGAGCAGCCATTCTGGGGTATATTGCCGATCCCATAGTGCTTAATCTGGCTCTGGGTCTATCTCTAGTTCTAGGAATGTGGCACATACATAGCTACTGGAGTTAGTTGAGTAGGTTTAGCAGGGCAGTTGAAAAGGTGAGGTGTGCCGTGCGGGCCTGTGTCGTCTGCTGGGCAGATGATTAGCACGCTATCATCGATCCTTGCCCTATAGAAATTTAGACAGCTGCAGCATCCCGAGTGTAGTTGTGCAAAACTACTCTGGTTTGTAGTGGCAATTGACGCTCCTCAGCTGCGTTAGTTGAGGGATGTTCTCCAATCTAGGCGTTCTCCCTTGCAACATTGGACTTCTCTTTCCAGATCATGAAGATCCCTCTTAACCTGCCTGGGAGGTCCTATCCACCATATGGTGATTAGTACTGCAACGAACGCATGCCATTGTGTTGCTGTACTGGAAGAATCTTTGTCTCCTCATGTAAATGGTCCACTGGAGACATGAGGAGACGCTTTGCTGTCGTTCTCAAGGCGGCATTCAGACAGCTTTGAATCTATTTCCATCGCTTTGCACTTATATTCGCGGACCAAACTGGCGCCGCATAGCTTACAACAGACCGACCTATTGCGTTATACGTGGTCAATAAGGTTTTTACCTGCTCCCCAGTACTGGCATCTAGGGACTTGAGGACATTGTTCGTACATTTCAGCTTGTCGCAGATAACTGTGGCGTGCGCGGTCGACGTTAACATGCTGTTGAATGTGAACCCTAGAATCTTAGGGTAGGTAGTGGTAGGAAATCTCCTATCAGCGACAATGACATTCAACTCAGTGCTCTCTTCATGTGGTGAACAGAGTGACCGTAGATTTAGTGGCGGATATTTGCATATTCCTCGCATGGAAAAAGGTGGTAAGATCAGTCAGATAAGAGTTCAGCCTTTCACAAATGACATCAGGGAAGGTACCTGACGCCAAGATCGTGCAATCATCCGCATACGTTACGATCTCAATGGGGGTGTGGAATACGAGAAAGGTAGAGGTTAAACAGTTTCGGAGATATCACCCCACCTTGGGGAACTGCCTGTTTCAACATGCGGATCTTCGACTTTTTGTTCCTGAATTTCACGTACGACTGACCTCCACACATATTATTGTTTATCCAACGTGTCAAACTTGGACGAAGGTTAAGGCCTGGGTACATAAGCTGCATCGCCTGGTTGCCATGCTTTCCTGCTTAATTTCTGACATAACAAAAATAAAAGAATAAAGAAGAAAAGGGCAACCTAGTTCAAAATTGGCTCGGCCTTCTTTATTCTTTTATTTTATGTTATGTCAGAAATGAAGCAGGAAAGAAAGGCAAGATAAAATAAAATAAAGACCTGATAAAATAATAAAAAAAGATAAGGCCAACCTAGTTCGAAATTTGCTCGGCCTTCTTAATTTATTTATTTTTGTTATGTCAGAAATGAAGCAATAAGGCCAAGCAAATTTCGAATTGGGTTGCCCTTTTCTTTTTTATTCTTTTATCAGAAGCAAGCAGGCCAGGTAGCTTATGTACCCAGGTCTTTAAGTCTGCTCAATGTCCTCAAACATCGTGGAGTGCTTTTGACTTTTGACAAGTCAAGCTCCACCATCACTGTTCTATCACACGGCTTGCTCTGGTTGAGTCCTCGACTAATATGTGTGGAGATGGCGTGCAGCGCTGTTGTCGTGCGGAATCCATGTTGATGATCGGCAATTGGATAGCTAATTCTGACACTGGGGTGGACTAAAGGCCTCAAGGGTCTACGGGCGGCAAAAGCGAAATAGGCCTGTACGATTCACTTTTGCTGGCATCTTTGCACCGTGCCCTTTCAGACTTCGGGAACGATGTGGATGGCTAGCGACAGAATGAGAACTTTTGTGGGATACATAACTCCCTGCGTATCCAGCTGTTTCAGCATTAGCATGAAGATTCCATCGGGGCCCAACGCTTTGAATGTTTTAGCGTTCTTGGTGGCATTCGCAACATCATCCATTGGTAATTGTGGTGGTTCCCTCTTCTCTTCGCCCTGCCATTCCGGGGGTGCTCGACAAATTGTCGATTAGTCAGCGTAACGTCGCCAAACTCCTCAGATGATTTAGCAACTTGTTCCGCTAATACTCACCGACCAACTTGTTAACTTCCAATGTTGCTCCCTATCTCTGGGGCCGCTGGGGTTGGTACGACGGACTTCATCACGCCTCTGCTACGAAATTTGGTCTCACTTCGGGTATTCGACCACCAGGTGTACATATGTTCACGGTCCTTGGTCGAAGCAGTAGCAATGACGACAATGTCACTGAACCAATCAATACCTTCAGCTGTTCAAAATCGAAGCAGATAGACCTTGTCTGAATATGGGATTCCGGCAAAGCTAGTTAAAATAGAAAAAAACTTCTCGGAGCATTTCACTACCAAATGACAACAACCAAAAGAGATTTCCTACAAGGAGACAGATTATGGAGAAATTTATATGAAATGCTATAAAACCAAGAACCAAAAGAACAAGAATCTCTTGAGGATATACGCAGCACAGGAGGCCAAGAATCTAATGGAATTGAAAACTGGAATTACTAAGTATTGAAATGTTATGTATAGGGACATCTTAGTATGTATGTATAAGTATACATTGGGCGCCATCTTGGTGCAATGGGTCTAAGCCGCCTTGCACGCAGAAAGACGTGACGTGAGACGTGGTGATAATAACGAGTTTCAGTATTATTGAATTACGGAAGCTATGAAGTGTTCTCTCTGATATGTCGTTTCCCATGTCCTTTCTGGAAAAATAGATTTTGTGTTTATGTAAACACTATCATACCTACACATGTTTATATTCCGACTCATTAACTACTTTCCTTCCCTTTTTCAGCTTTTTGCAATGCCATTGTTTGCTACAAATGTGATTCAATTTCCCTGGAAGCCTGTGCCACTACCTTAAATGACACGGAAATCCCATATGTTGACTGTGGCTCATCATCGCTTTGGTGTGCTATGGCCATAGGTGAGTAATAATACACATAATTAACTTTGAGATACAAATGCATTGTCATTCCATGCTTGTTTTGGTCACTGACCTTTGCACTATTAAAACGAAAATTATCCCTTGACATGGTATGTGGAAATTATTTTCAAACTAATTATGCGAAATTTTTCGCAACACGTTATGTTTGGAGAAATGTAAGTTAGCATTTTAATACATATCTTTTATTTTTCCAGTTGATGACATTACTTATCGCGGATGCTCGAGTTCGACGCCCAGTATTGGTGCCGCCTATCACAAGACATGCAACGTAAATCTCTGCAATAAAGGCGTCTTTCCGCCCGGCCGAATGAAATGTCATCAGTGTAGCGGTGAAAACTGTGAAAAGAAACCATTGGGTAAGGCCCATCCATGTCGTAACTTTCACGAAGAAGATGCTTGCTACTTGGATATACGTTCACCCACCGAAGTTTATCGCGGATGTAAATCAGATCGGAATCACACAATCTCGGATAGGGCAATTTACTGCGACTATAACGGCTGTAATGACCAATCATCGACAGGAACACTCAAATGTGCCTATTGTGACTCCCATCAAGGTCTTGGATGTAAAATGGATCTGACGGAGAAGTCCAACATAACCCAATATGAAGTGTGTGAAATGACAACAACCTTGAAGAATGGCAATACCTGCTTTCTTTATAGAAATGTGGATCATGTTGTGCGTGGTTGTTCCGACAGACATATGACTGATGAAATTCGACAAAATATGGATCGTGTGACTGAATGCACCGGACCCGATCTATGTAATTCCGGCAATTTGCCTTTCCAGCAGTGCTTAGTTTGCAATTCCGAAACGGGCAATGATGATTGTCGTTTTGCTCCAGGTTTGGTGCGATCCAATTATTGTGGCTCTCCCGAAGCCTCGTCCTGTTTTGCTGTGGAATATGACAACTGGCATGTGGAACGTGGTTGTGCTCGGCCACCACAACGCTCAGATATAAATCGCCAATACGAATGTGATATGGGCACCGAGTGCAATGCTACACCCTTTATACGCTGCTACCAATGCTCCACTGAACATAATTCGGACTGTGCATCATGGCAACGTCCGGGTTTTTTGGAAATTGAAGAGTGTCAAGAACCCGGGGCGAATTGTGTTATTGCAACATTCACCAATGGCACTACCAAGCGTGGATGTGAAAGGGATCTTTTGAACTGTACCCTAAGTAATGTTGTAGAATGCCAGAGTTGTCAGGGTAGCTTTTGTAATCGTGGTTCATTTCCTCCTGAACGCCTACATTGTTACCAATGTGGAACCGAGACCAACAATTGCCCGGAAGCATTAGCCGCCAAACCAATGCCTTGTGCCAAAAATGATTTTCAACCCACCGTGGGAGCCAAAGATGGTTGCTATGAATATTTCAGTTTGATAATGGGACACTCCGTACGTGGCTGCGCTTCGAATACCTACGAGTATTATAAATGTATGCTGGAATCGGGTTCTAAATGTCATCTATGCAGCGTAGATGGTTGTAATAATAGTGCTATGGAAGAAGCCGATTCATTGCAAATTATTTCGAAATTGTAACAATTGTTTGTTGGTAAATACAATTTATATGGCAAATAACAAAATTCCTTTGCAATTCCATTTGAAAAAAAATTAAAAAAAATTTTCGCGAGCACATCTACGATTTTTGGTATAGAGTTAAAGGAAAAAAATCTGGTTTCAAATCTGCTCGCGTTCACGAAATTGGCCGATGCGCGCAAAAGTTATAGCGGTTTTTATCCTCTTATAAACAAAAAAATATTTTAAAATTTCTAATTTTTTGTATTGAGAAAATGTAAGCATATATCAGTAACAGCATTTGATATCCATCCGTAGATGCACCAAAATTTCCAAAATGTGTTTTTATTTTCGCGGAATATCAAAAAAATTAAAAAAAATCTGGCAATAAATTCAAATGATACTAACTCAGAGTCCGTATAAACCTCTAAAAACTAAATTAAAAATACGTACAGAAACTAGACAACGCGTAAAAAATTGTGAAACCAAAATTATAAACATTGGCTTTATAAATTGCATATTATAAAAACAACAAAAGAGAAACAGCTCATTGTTGGAAAATATTTGCTTTGTTCCAGAACCTGCAAGAAGCTACTATTTTTTACTACGATAACATTTTTTCCTTTATGTTATCGGCAAAAATAGTAAAAATTAGTAGATTCTTGCAGTACTGGAACAGACAATATGTTACAAATATATTTTTTGGTTTGTTTCGAAAAATTAGAAACAAATATTTGAGAGTTATCCAACTATTTCGCTAAAATCTAATACATAAATTAAAGTATTCTGCTAAAATTTTATCAAAATATATGGTTTACCATCGTGAAAGCTTAACTGCTTACTGTGATAACTTATAAGGATGGGAAATTAAGAGTAATATTGAAATTACTATCATTTAAATGATATGAAAATGAAAAAGCCTGTAATTCGCGAATTAGTTAAAGTTGGTTGATGCGCATCCGATTTTGGATAAAGCGAATCAATATCTTTCAATATTTGTACATATTTCGATGTTTCACTCAGCGACCATTGTGTGCCGCCAGTTGCATCATGCACTGCAAAAAACCTTAAATTTGGTAAAAGTTGCGCAATGTGCATACGATATTGTTGCGCATCCGGTTTCATCAGCGTCCATCAAAAATACGTCAATATACACTTTTTCAAATAGATTCTTCAAAAACCGCGGATGTGCCTCCACATTCAATTTTTGGCGAAATACCCATATTACTCGCGTATCTCTGTTTTTTTATGACACGTGTTTTCGCAAATATTATAATCGCGAGTAAAGGATTCCATTTATTTAAAATTTTTTGAAGAAAATCGCGGTTTAGTACGCGGATTTGTCAAAATATATTTTTGCTGATTTTCCGATTTTCAAGGTATCTATATCCGCGGTTTTAGTAGATGAATTCGATCGCGGAAGGCTTCATTAGAACCGTCGCGTAAAAAAACTAAATTCACGCGGTGTTCAAAGGAAATTGAATGACAGTTGTAAATTTTACACGCAAAAAATATGTTTTGTAAAAAAATTCACGCATGAAATGTTGGTCTTTCGACTCCAATTGCTAGGATGCTGTAAGGAGCACACTCATGAGATATGCACCAAACGACGTAAAATCACGAGTTCTATAATCATGTTATGAGTTTGGAATATTATCTTCTTGCGCGTCCGGATTATTAAAAAAATTCAAAAAACCCCGAAATTCCGGCTTCAAAATGTCAGCATCAATTTTAGGTGGATGCAGTGGATATATCGAAAAATCATACACTTCTATCTTATTGCCCATGGAGTATTCTGTGATTCATTCATTGGAAATAGGTCTATAAAATGTAAGGTTAAGCCAGAAATCGCATGGGAACATAAAAAAACTTGTTGGCTTCAACCCATTTTTACCCATTTTTCTACATTGATGCCAACACAGCTTCCACGAAAATTAATTTTAATGATCGACATTATGGGATCCTTCCTAAAACACTTCATTTTAAAGAATTGTAGTCATACTTTATAGAATATGTTAACAGTTCGCGAATTCTGAAAGGGTGAAACTCTGATTCATCGATTGCAAAACATTTTTGTTATTTACCATATACCTAACGGATTATATGTTCATAGACGATCACCTCTAAAAATTAATAAAATCGTTATTATTTGCAAATTGTACTCAAACAATTGTAACAATTTATTCAATTGAGATCTTCTAAGACTAATTTCCAAGAAACAAGAAAATTTAACTTTTTCATCATTTAAGGCTATATATAGCTTCCGTGAATTCGAACGGGCCGAACTTTTTCCCATCATGAGTTGTATTAAAGTAAAATGGAACAATTAGTTTCATTTTGTTTCTGAAAGTACGAAGCTCTTACGCAACGCTAACTGAAGAATATCACTTTCTTTAAAAAAAAGGGTTAATACCTATGAGACATCGATGCTTTCTAGCCATTCAGAAATCGAAATACTAAAATGCAATCACTACAGGAGAGCTTTAATCCTTTAAATCCATCAATACCACCATCAACCATCAATGCCACAATTCTGTGTATTATCTTAGCGATCATTTCGGTAAAACCTTCAAAGTACCGAGAGTTACCGTTCTATGATGGCTATATGAAATCATCGATCTTTGTAGCCACAAAGAAAACTAAATACCAAATGTCTGCCATTTCGGTGGAACATTGAGGTCACAACCATCAAAATACCGAAAACTGGGATGTACTGTTCTATGGGGACTATATGAAGACGTTGACCTATACCAACACATTTCAAAATTTTCTTAGCCTCAATAATAGCCCTGGGCAATTTGAAAACCTTAATGGGCGGGTCTCGTTTCTGCCCCTTCAGGCAGTTTTGGTCTCGAGACAGTGCAAATTTTTCGGAAAATTTCGATAAATGGCACTGTGCTACAAAAATTGACCAGAAAAATATTCAAGCGTTCTGATGCAAAAATCATATAGTGTTGGGGTTCTTGGACAACGAAAATGCCGTTGGGTCAGTTCGTTTTTTTATAACGGTAAGTGTGGTGAAAAATTAGGTTTCTTTGATTTTCAAGTTTAAACGGGCATAACTTCTTTTTTCACAACGTATTTCTATTTTAAATGGGTGAATAATATCTTTCGGACAAGCTTTTAAAAGCATTTTACACTTGCACTTAAAACAGGTGTTTTGCGAGTTTACGTCATTAGTTGTGTCTTTTTACTTTTTCAGTAATAATTATTCAGTAACTTGTTTTCAGAGATTAAGAGAGATTTTACTCTTTGATAAGAAAATAGAGAAAAAAGTAAAAAAGACAACATTTAGTAAACTTTAGCAAGATAACAGTTGATAACCAAAACAAAAACATTGGCGCCAATGCACGCCAATGCATGAAAGAAAGACTAATTCCAAAGCAATGAAAAAGGTCTTCGATTTTAAGCAAAATAAATAAAAAATAATTAATATATTAATAAAATAATCAATAAATATAGCTGAATTGTAATATTTATAGTATTTTTCCACAAAAATAAGATAAACATTGAGCAGCTGACCATTAGCAGATGATTAAAAAACAGCTGATCGAACTTGCTAAATGTTGCTGGGAAAAATACTTTCAGTAACTTTTAGCATTTTCTCAGCAAACAACTGTCAAAATTGTTCTCTCACTTCGCTCACTTTTACTGAACTTTTGTGTAAAAAGACAGCATTTAGTAACATTTCGTATAATTATTACAAATTATCACGTAAAAAGACACACCTATTTATTTGACAGATATAAATACATAATTTCTTACAGAACGTAGAAATTTTGCAAAAAAAGTGCGGGGTCGCTAAAAATTCATTCAAAAAGGAGGAGTTGTTTCAATATTTTTGGGCTTGACTTTTTCTCAAATTTAACAAAATACCACACATATTAACAAATGTTGCACCGCCTCTGTAAGCGGTGTTTAGCTGAAACACATCCAACGTTTGAGAAAAGTTTTGTGTTGGGCAATGGTGGGCAAATTGCGAGAGACTCATGTATTTTTTACACTTTTGTGTATGAGGCCGAGCATTTCTGCCCAACAGTGGTGTTGGGCATTGATAAAAAACAACAACAACAGGGCGACGCCGACACCAAAGTCCATCGTTGATCTGCTTGCCGGCATATATTTCAAATGAATTTGAACTTTTCGGCATCATGCCAAACAGTGTAAAAACGGTCAAAACGACACAAAACTTCACCCAAACGTTAAGCTGAAAATACATACAACGTTTGGGTAAAGTTTTGTGTCGTTTTGGCCGTTTTTACACTGTTGGGCATGATGCCGAAAAATTCAAATTCATTTGAAATATATGCCGGCAAACAGATCAACGCTTCCAGCGTTGCTCTCTCATGAGCATTTTTACCAGAAAATTAAAGGAACGGAAAAGCAATGTCAAAAAGAAACATAAAAAATCAATTTTCGTCTTTTATTTCACAGTTTTTAATTTAGTTTTGTCAGCGTTCGACTTTTTCTTCTGTTTTTCGTCCATTTTTTTCTTAATTGTGAAATATGTAATCGTCAAAAAAAGTCGAAAAACAGTTCTACCATTTTTTACCTGCAGAAATTTTGCCGGTAGCCTGTGGTAGAAGAGAAAGGCATATGTGCTCTCTCTCTCTCTCTCTCAATTTTCGTCTTTTATTTCACAGTTTTTAATTTAAGCTTTGTTCCAGAACTAAAAAGTTTTTAAAATTGTTACGACTGGCGCTGAATGCCACTCTCTTTAAACATTTTTAATCGACAAATTTGAGCGTGTAAAAAATAGTAACATGGATGCCGGCGTCTGATTGGCTGGTACGCCGACTTTGACATTTGTTCCAGCTTTTTTGATGTTTTTTCCATTTTTGCGTTCCCGAACTTTTTGAAAAAACTTTTGTGTGACAACAATTTTTCTCTCTTTTACGAGTTTTACTATTAAGGCCGTCATCAGACCATCTGCTTTTTCACATGTATGACATCAGCTGTTCTGTATATTAGTATACCCAAAGTGACAACATACATGTGAAAAAGCAGATGGTCTGATGGCCGCCTAAAAAGTACGGGAACAAAGCTTTAGTTTTGTCAGCGTTCGACTTTTTCTTCTGTTTTTCGTCCATTTTTTCCTTCATTGTCAAGGCAAATTCATATAAGGTATATGCATGAATTACAACAACTAACAAATTTACAAAAACAACTTTGTTGTTATTGAAAATTAATTGTTAAAGAAAATATTGAATAACAGGATCGTTCTTAAATTGTTCTCATTAAAAACATAAATACACTTTGAAAATCCTCTAAAATAGAACAAATTTGAATCAAAATGTAAATATAAAGCATTTAGAACTGTCGTGGGTCCTTTTTATTACGCGTTTAGGTTGAAAAGAAGTATTTTATCGTAACAAATTTGGAAGTTTCAAATTTAATGAGTATGAAAACTAAATTTACAAAAATGACTTCAGCAAGAATTCCATGCTTCTTATGTGTCGAGGCCTTAATATTTTTCACATTTGATTGACAGCCTATTTCTGTATGTCGAAACGAAAATGTGTGCTAATGAAACACTACCAAACTCGTGCGTGTGTGTGTGTGTTTTTTTTTTTTAATTTGCTTTTGTTTTGAACCAAAAGCAGAGGTAATAATATTTCGAAATCCAAAGTTTGGGTGTGTTTCCAAATTCACAAAAAAAAGTAACAATGCAGCTGATTGTCAATTCAACCATGGTGGAATAAGAAGGTGATACATCAAATCATACCAAACCTCAAATTTGGTCACAATAATGTATTATTGTTAATTGCTTGTATTGCATCAATTCCAACCCCCAAAATAGATGACGACCCGGCAATTCAAACGGAACATGATTTAGCTAGGGCTGGTGAAAGCCAGTTTACGGCAGAAAGGACCGCAGTTGTGGGCGGGGACGACCTTCACGGGACCCTCAGAACTATTCATGACAGTTTAGAGAGGCAAAGTAGGGAACTCCTCGACCAGCTGGATAGGCTTGTACCGGATGAGCATTGTGACAATTCCCGGAGGAATTGTTACACAATCTGACCCTGACTGGCGATGAGCTGGACACCACGGTGATCCCGGCCAAGTCTACACAGGAAGATTGTTGTGACTCTAACAAAGGGAGTGCGAGCCCTGATACCAAACCGGATGCAAGTCTGATTCCGACTGGTCCTGTGTCGGCACTTGCCTACAATAGGCTTCAAAGGCAGACTGCAACTGAAACGATGTCCGACGACGGGGAATCTAACGAGACCCCGACAATGGGCAGCGACTCGAAAGTTGCATCTGCACGAGAAGCAACGGATGCGAAGCACTACAAACGTGCTATCTCCGCAAGTTCGTAGGGAGAGATGCGAACTTGCATTCGGCGAGGGAGGTCCACCTCATCAGGGGTAAGCTGAAATTCCTAAGGAAGTTCGAGAGAACTTACCCGCGTAAATTTCATCTCGAGCTCCAGGTGGAAAGGATCTTCCTCCCGGATAAAGTAGTGGAGCCGGCTAAGTCTACTGCCTCTGGCAAATGTGTTGCGCCGAAACCTATTCAGAAGCTTAACCCGAACCGACAGGTAAAGGAAAAGGCTAATGAGTGCACCCTCAAACCTACAGGCACCCCTAGTGATGACCGACCGGTAAAGGACTCTGCCTCAAAGCCCGATTCTGCTCCGAAAGGCAAGGGTGAAGCGGCTGGAAATGCTGGTCTCAATAGGAAGATGGTTAGGCCAGCTAAGGAAACATTGTCTTCTGGAGGAACGAACAATGCCCCGCAGCATAAATCTGTGATGCGCGTTCGTTCGTCCGAGGGTCCACAGCCTTCACCAAAGAAGACGATGACTTCTCAGCTGGTTGAACCAACAAACTCGTATGCTGCGGCTGTTGAGCGTAAAAGGAAGCAACTGAGTACAGAGAAGGCATCCACCTCCTCTTGGTTTACCACAAGGCGCACGGTTAAGGACGCAAGAAGCCATACAGTAGACAGGTTACAGTGGCAGATGATAAAGACCTAGATTTAGCAATCATCGACAGAGCTGCCCCAATTGGTAAAATCAGCGACAGTCACTGGTTGCTTTTTGAAACTGGTCTTCGGTCTGCCATAGTTTCTGGACCGGAAAATCAGGAAGACCGACAATTTGGCAGCGCCTTCTTGCGAAAGTGTGTCAAGGTCATTAACTGTCTGAACAAGAAGTCACGAGATTTTCTTGTTCGGACAGTTAAGGGCTTTGGCGCTCTGTGGGAAGGAGCTGATCTTGCGGCGGTCTCCCTATCCGATATTCCGTCCAGGAAGATTCTTTCAGCGGGGATTCCCCCACCTACTGTGGATAAGGAGCTCCTGCTGAAAATGCTGAGATTGCAAAATCCCAACCTCACTACGTCGGGCTGGACTGTAATAAGTCTAGCACCCTGCAACGAGGATGGTGGTTTGGTTGCAAGAGTGGCAGTTGACCCCCCTGGGGAGTTATATCTTAGAGAACGTGAGGGAAAACTGAATTTCGGTTCAGGATGGGCTCGGTTTCGACTGAGTCCTCCCCACGAAACTCAGTAAGGGTAGGGAAGCGGCAAAGGCTGCGCATCTTGCAGATTAATCTGCATCATTGCAAAGCCGCCGCCGCTGAACTACTCTTGTCCCTCATGACCTCTGAAGTGGACATTGTCTTAGTCCAGGAGCCTTATATATAAGAATAAGGTTTCTGGACTAAGCAATGCCAATTTCGACATCTTCGCCGCGTCCGAGGGGGACAAGGTTAGGACTTGTATAGTAGGTAAAAAGAGCTTAAATCTAATCTTTCTATCTAATTACAGCAAGGGTGACATTTGCACGGTTAGGCTGGAGCATGGCACGGGGATGGCCACGCTGCTGTCATCCGTATACATGCCTTTTGACGCCCCAGACCCACCAAACCTGGATGTCCGACGGTTGCTCGGTGATATGATGGGTACCTGCAACGTGAACAAGAAAAGGTAGCAGCAATACCCAGCTGACTGAACTGGGCTGTAATGCTAGTGTCAAACTCCATACGCCATTTTATATATTTATTTCCAAGGCATATTTATACAAGGTAGAAGTGACAATCAGCTGTATTCTTACTTTTTCGTAAATTTAGTTTTCAAAATGTAATAGGGTCTACTCATGAAATTTTAAACTTCGAAATTTGCTACCATAAAATTCTTCTTTTCACCGGGAACGTGTAATAACAATGACCTACGACAGTTTTGAATGCTTTATATTTACATTTTGATTCAAATTTTTTCTATTTCAGAATATTTTCAAAATGTATTTATGCTTTTTCTGAAAATATTTTTGGAACGACCCTATTATTCAATATTTATCTTTGACAATTAATTTTCAATAACAACAATGTTGTTTTTGTAAATTTGTTAGTTGTTGTAATTCATGCATTTACCTTATATGAATATGCCTTGTTTATTTCTATGTTCATTGTATGTAAAGCTGGGTACACATTGTCAGTTTTGAATGACAGCTTTGTTGTAGCTTGCTAGTGTGGCAGTTCATTTTTGTCATTCATCATGCAACCACAAAATGTTTTGTGGTTGCTGGACGGTTTGACAGTTATCGATAATTGCGAAATATCGACATTCAAAACTGACAATGTGTACTGCACTTTAGGGATATATATTTTTTGAAGAACAAATTTTTCATCAGATAAAAAAACTATTTCCCATAAAGACTCATTCATATCATTGACATGTAACCTCCTCCAGGTCCGAACGACATGCCGCACACTAAAACACCGCTTATAAAGGTGGTACAATATTTGTTAATATGTGTGGTATTTTGTTAAACTTGAAAAGAATAAAGCCCTAATAAACATGTGCTTGTTTGTTTTCAAAAGCAAACGATTGAAACAGCTTCTCTTTTTTCAACAAATTACCAGCGACCCCAAACACTTTTGCAAGAATTCTAATTTCTGAGAGAAATTATGCATTTAGTGGAATGATATGGAAACATTCAAATTGAAAATCTAACGAGCTTTCATTCATGTTTTTTAAAATATTCAATCAAATGTAAAAGATTGTTAGTTTTTTAAATTCCAATAATTTATAGACATTTCCTTATTTTGTTTACATGTACGTTGACACTAATGTTTACAAACAAAAACAAATTTCTATGTAGTTGTTGTTGAGTTGTATTTGTTGTAGTATTTACTTTACCTGGTTTGTTCTACCATGGGGTGAGTCTATATACGATTTTATTTTATCATATAATTTACGAATATGTACAGGAGTAATGATCCAACCTTCAAAATTAGGGATAGGGAGGAGGTCATAGACCTAACCCTCTCTAATCTAGATGACTCCGTCCTAAGGAATTGGAGGGTATCTAAAGAATGTTCCTTCTCGGATCATATGAAGACATCCTTTGATATCTTTTTGGGCGGAGGTCGCCAAATTCCGCGAAGAACAAACTGGGATAAGTACACGGAACTAACGAGTTCTCAACTGGCTCTTAATATTAATGTAGAAACAGTTGAGGATCTTAATGGGACCGTAAAAAATCTTACAGACGTTCTTCTCCGTTGCCATAAGGAATCCTGTCCACTAACCTATCCTGGGAAGAAATCTCAGCCTGTGTGGTGGAACAAGGAACTTGGCGAGCTTAGAAAAACCACCAGGCGACTGTATAACAGGCCGCATGAGACTAAACTCGAAATTGATTGGGACTCCTACAAGGGTTAATTTCTGGGTTAATTTCTGAAACGTTCTCTGACGAAAGAGCCAGTGAATTGTGCCATAATGAACCTAGGTGCATTGTGGCAAGATCCATATGGCCGTCTCTGTCAGTCAAAAGAACGAACTCTCTGTTGAACCTGAGTAAAGCTGAAGTTAGAGTAACGACGGGAGTCATTACTGGACACTGCTATATCAGGGCCCTTACCATCAAATGGGATGAGGATGTTACTGACTAGTGCAGACTCTGTGATGATGAGTAGGAGATGGAGACGATCGAGCACCTCCTGTGTCGTTGTCCAGCCCTGGCTCGTAGACGGCATAGGTTAGTAGGTGTTTACTTTCCACCGTGTCTAACTTTCTACTCAACTGTGGAACCTGCTGTGATCTACAACATCATCAAAAATCTGAAGTGGCTGGGAGAACGCAACCTGAACGCCTAAATTATGTTTTCAACTATTCTGCCTACCAATAAAAATAAATCCTTTTTCCTTCTCTAAAACTATTCCTCCCCTCTTAAACTTTCTTGTAATTTATTCGTTCTTTACTTTTCTAACAACTTCCTCTTCTTATTTCTTCCCCCTATCCTCTCTTTTCCATCTCCTATTTTCTTTGCAGCTTTTTTTCCTCTTTTTTCTACTGGATGATCACAATGGACCGGAAGGTCTCCGAGTGACGCAGTCACAAGTTAGTGGCTGCACATCCACTAACCTAACCTAATTGCTTGTTTGCATTTTGTATGTGTTTTATTCACAATAATGAATTTTGACAACTAGTGTGATAACCAGTTGTTTTTGCCGCAGTAGAGCGCTCGGCACATACGATGCGTTGAGCGTCGCGGTACAACAACCACATGAAAAAAGTGTAAGTGATGCCAAGTTTTTTGAAAAACAACAATGTGGCTGACGCATTAAAGTTAAACATAATTTAACTGTTTTGGGACAACGCGTCTCCCAACGTGTCACTAAACGGACCGTATGTGCCGAGGGCTTACCTGTATTATTGTGCCATGACTTCTACCTTCTATAAGTCCCAATTTACATTAGGCAAGTTTACTTGCGGCAAGTCTCAGTTTGTAGGAGAGATAGTCCCAATTTACATTAGGCGAGTTTACTTGCGGCAATTGTCAGTTTGTAGGTGAGAGAGGGTGCTGAGAGGCAAAGGGTTACCATATGCCTCACCTCTCTCTCCTACAAAATGACAATTGCCGCAAGTAAACTCGCCTAATGTAAATTGGGACATACGTTAGGGGAATGGAAATGGAAAAATATTGCTCGTACCGCCAGTTTTCAGGCAATTCCTTTCATATTTTTCGTTTTTGACATTATTTCCAATGTTTTGAAAACAAAACATGCCGAAACAGAATTGCCTGTATAAACGCAAGAGGCAAGTTTAAAAAGGAACGAGAAAAACTGCCGCAAGTAAACTCGCCTAATGTAAATCGGGACTAAATATGCCTTGTTCATTGTGAAATAATCCATGGTATAAGTAAAGAGGTAGATTTAAATAAAAATAATCTATAGACCCTTGTTTTTCCTGAATTCCTAAAACGTCAAAATTAGTAAACACAAAAGCAATAAGTGGGTTTGTTTACAATACCATTTTTGAGCATTTTATTAAAAAAACGCCAAAAATGAATGAAGTGTCAAGGTTTCTCCACATAATCGAGTTGTGGATATGATAATATGTGTGTTTCAATGCAAAGCTGACAAATTTCTTCCATACAAATGTTCTAAAAACAATTTTAAAAATCATTGAATTCGATTGTTTTTAAAATTGTTTGGCATATTATTCAAACAACACACATACATACAGAGATAAGCTTCGTTCCAGTACTTTTTTAATGATAAAAGTGCCAAAAGAGCAATCTGTTGAAAATGAGTCCAACACACTCATTTTTCCAAAATGTACGGGAACGGAAAAATGGCAAAAACGTCATAAAAACTGGAACAAATGTCAAAGTCGGCGTGTCAGCCAATCGAAAGCCGGCAAACATGTTGCACATTTTTGCTCGCTCAAATGTGTCGTGTAAAAAGTTTCTAAAGAGAGAGCCATTCAGCGCCATATTTGTTCAAAGAGAAGTGAACATTTTGCAACTTTTTTGGTGTACGGGAACGCATTTCGGGGAAAAATGTTCAAAATGTGTTAAATGTGTAAAAAGTTTTTAGTTCTGGAACGAAGCTATAGTGTATTTTGTTTTGACGTTTTAGGAACGGTCGAAAGAAAAAAATTAAATTGACAGAAAGCTTTAGCTAACCTTTCTTATTAAACCATGAAATAATCGTCAAACAAAAGTCGAAAAATCAGTTCTACCATTTTTTACCTGCAGAAATTATGCTGGTAGCGTGTGGTAGAACAGAAAGACATTTTTGATTTCTCTCATCTCTCACTCTCTTAAAAATTGCTGCCAGTTTTATCACTTTTTGGGGTTAAGGAACGCTTTGCAGGTTAAAAATGGTAACCTCAGGTAAGTAAAGGAACACAGCTATAAGCTCTGTTCCTTTACGTGCAAGAATCTTCAAGTTTTACCACTTTTTACTCGAAAAGCGTTCCTTTACTTCAGACACCATACAATTCATATGGGAGCAGTTTACAACTTTTGCTACTTTTGCCGGTTTTACCACTTTCAAAATTAAAGGAACAGACCAATAATGTGCTAGTATAAAAAGCCTTTAACATTACAGCCCAGTTCAGTCAGCTGGGTATTGCTATTACCTTATATAATAGGCCGTTTACATATAACCGGGTTAACCCAGTGGGTCTGGGTTTCAAATGCCATTTCCATTGTGTATACTTCAAATAAATCCTCATAAAGAAGGTTAACCCTGCAAAAAACTATAATATAAACGCCGTATAAGGCAGTTTTGACTGTCGATTTTTCGGAAATATCGATAAATGTCAAACTGTCCAGCAACCACAAAACATTTTGTGGTTGCCTGATGACTGACAAAAATGAACTGCCACACTGGCAAGCAACCGATTATTTGAGCAAAACTGACAGTCAAAACTGATCGTGTGTACCCCACTTATGGGTACTTTACACGGTATGTTTTTTACATATGAGTTGTCACTTCTCCCGTACAAAATGTATATGCAAAATGACAACTCATATGTAAAAAACATATCGTGTAAAGTACCCATTAAGGTGTGTACGATAACTTTCCCAGCAATAATTTCTCAGTCAGTTCCAGCAACCTCTCTCAGTGAATTTTACTCTCTCAAGCGAGAAAAATTGCAGATAGTTATCGAACAACATTTTTCAAGAAAGTCAGCTGTTTCGGAAAATGTATGAAAATTGTTTTTGTTTCATTTGATATTTTAAACCAAATGGGACAAAAACAAATTTTAAAATTGTATTTTACTTACTCAAAGCAATAAACCTATCCACAACACTTTAGAATCTAAAAAAGTGTATAATTGTGGAATTTTCTTGGTCAGAAATATTAACATTTCAAGTTGTTTACATTGAACAGCTGTTTCAAACAAATTTTTACGGGACAAAATTCTCCCAGCAAAAATTTGCAAGTTCTCAGTCACAGAACTGTCAATAAATCTCTCTCAACTCGCTCTCGTTTGCTGGATAATTTTGTTAAAGAACAACATTCAGTAAAAATGTGTACGAATTTGTACACATTTTTGGGTTATCATACAGACCTATTGTTCAACCATGCATCATGGTACAAATACACAGGTAGCCGCATCGGCAATTGTTGGCAACATAAGATGTCAAAATTTGACATCAATTCAATGCAATTGACACATTATGTTACCATCAGCTGGCATGATAATGCTACCTGTATTATTGTACCATGCCATGCATGAAAGTCAACACATCGAATTTCTCTATAACAAAAAGTCGACTTCGATTTTTTGATTATTCAACGAAAAAAACGATTTATCGAACTACCTATCCCTATAATGAACTGTGAACTGTCATTTTAATTGACAGCTGACTTTGGAATAAATCTTTTTCCCATACTGATTTTCATTGAGAAATTTATGAAAATATTAACATAAATCGTTAGAGAGAATATAGTCGAATCATTATTCCCAAGATGGCCAATACAATTGTCAAAAAAATTCTTTTGGTAGCTGGTTTTGCCAGTTTATTGCATGCCGCATATTCCGCAGCTCACTGTAAGTTGGATTGATATATTTTGCTTGTTGTTGGAACACACTCATCCAATCAAATTGATGGACGGAGTGTGCGTTCGTACAGCTGAACCCGCAGATTAAAATTTATGCATTTTCATTCAATGAAGAATTCTCTAATTAACTCTGCTGGTTTCTTTTCCAGATCGTACATATTTGCGGTTAACTGAACAGGAGTTCACAAAATTGCCATTGGATGTAAGTTGGGAATAAACGTTTTTGGGTGAAATGGAATGCAATAGAAGGATATAGTCGCGTTAAGAACTATAAAACGAAATTTGTATCGAATTAAGGTGCAGAATGACATGTTTTGGTTCCAAATAGTGATTAGAAGACCGACCCAGTTTGTAACAAATTTCCTTTACCGTTTGTAACAAATACCCTTACCGACCCCTCGCTGAAAAAAATACAAATTTCTTAAGTAGCCGGGCTTAGGCGAATTCCGGCTACGCGAACAAAACTTTTTTAAATCGTAATTTTTTCCAAGTAAACAAGGGATTATTCGGATATTTGAGGCCTATATCTCGGGAAGTATACATTTCCGCAACAAAAGAAATACATCTCTGGAATCGGCATGAAATGCACTATATGTGGTCATTTTATCCTAATATTTCCGCGGTGGCTCGGTAAAGGAAATTGAAGCGCAAATTTAAATTAATGATAAATAACTGTTCTAAATCGGTTTTTGGGGACATTTGATTTGGCCAAATAGTCTTCGAGACCTTTCATTTATAAGTGGCATTCCCCATTATTCGTATGAAATTACAAAGTTTTCGTTATGTTAGGACAACCTGGAGCCAATAAAGCGTCATGCTTTTCCATTCCAAAACTGATTAAAAATTTTAGTTTACTACTGCCTATACCTTTCTATCTGGAGGATTTTGCAGATCCAAATTTATGTCAAAGACATATAAATGATCAGCAGTAGATGATGCGTATCGTATCGATCCTCAAACTTTCTCGTTCACAGCTCAGTGTTGTGAATTTCCTTTTTATCGCGAGAAAAGCTATGCAAATCCACAACTTTTGCTGTGCGACCCCAGACTTTTGAATGAAACCTTATTCAATATAAGAGTTATTGCTGCTGAGAGCATCAGTAAATAGGAAATATTGAGTTAATTATTAACGGTTTCGAGTTTTGTCTTATTGAAATCTCCGTTTTAGTGGAGACATATTGTGCAGGACGGATTGAGGATTCCGATATATTGCCCAATTCTGATGTGTAATCAATACTTTAAGCTATTTAGCCATATAGAAGTTAACTATTAGCTTTCCCCACTTTTCAAGTATGGATGACCTTTTTCCGTTGAATCGTAATGTGTAATAGAAGCGCACCAATTTTTTTTACCTTTTCTTCTGTTCTTGTTAACTAATTAAATCATCTTCATTTCAGATTGTTGTTCAAACGGTTGTCAGTTTGATTGTGGTCATATACAATGTCATACAAATTGTCGGCAACTTTAAGGAAATTCGTGCAACCGTTGATATGCAAGCTAAATCATGGGACACATTGGGTAACTTCCCCTCTTTCTATACATTTAATCATCGCGGTAAAGCTCTATCTTCAACCTATGTGCCCGAAGAGGAATCATCGGAAGGAGCCAAATCTAAATTAGATTTAAATTCATAAGATATAGAACACAAAAACCAAAACACTAACAATATTTCGTATAACAAAATTTTAGTTTCAAATAGATAAATAAAATGTGACTATGTTATAAATGTATATCCATTAGTAAACTAAAAAGATATGTCGGAGGAAGTTTGATCCAAATTGGATTTGAATTCCTAAGAAATAAAGAACGTAAATTAACAAAGTCAAGTATCGATTTGAACTCAACACTTGTGTTACACTCATCGCCTTTTTGGTCGTCGCTACTCCCTCCCTCATAGTTCCGTTATGTATGAAAGAGAATCTGGTAGCATTTTCGACTACTGAGTCTGAACGAAGACTCTCACTGCTAAAGGTGTCATGACATATTAGATCAAATTATCGGGTATGTTCTGAGACACACTTCACCTCTCACTTCACGCCTCAAGCATTTTGTTCAACCCATTTTTGCTTACTTTTCTGTGTATATTATGGACGGACTAGCGTGTACTCTTTCTTTTTAAATACCTTAATGAATCTTAGCCCCAACGAATTCGCAAAAAAATAGTAGAAAATGGGGTGAACAAAATGCTTGAGGCGTAAAGTGAGAGGTGAAGTGTGTCTCAGAACATACCCGTTGCATTCTCAACTGACCATAGAGCATAGATATAAAATAAGTTTTCAAAACTTGAGCTAGAGGGAATTGGAGCTCATACCGTGTATAGAGTGGTACATCCTACTAATACTACTACACGGGCGTTGGACGTCGCAACGTATCGCCAGCCAGTTCAAATGAGAATCACGAAAATACTGAACGCATATAAAACTTTATTAGGATCAGTTTTTAAAAATAAAATTTGGTATTGAAACTTTGCAATCTAAAGAAAGTCTCACATTTATGAGCTAAAATAGAATCGTTGATATGAGGGACTTTTCTACTTCAATAAACTACTTCGTTAAACTTTTATCTGACAAGAGGATGTTTTGCTTCAAATGCTTGATTAGAATAAAATAATTGCTTTGTTCTAGTATTTTTAATGGTAAAGCTAGCAAAAGAATAAACTGTCAAAGAAATTTATTCAAAATGTACGGGAACAGATATACACAAGCAATTGTTTTCCGGAAATCTTTGGTCTATTTGCAGGTTCTGGGACATAACTAATCTATCTTTTGATAAGCATTTTACATCTCAAAACTAATAGAAGAATGTTGATAAAATAGATTACTACGCCAAATTTACATCTTCCAACTTCTGTTGTCTGTTCGAATCTACTGCACGTTTTTTGCTTGGCCGTTTTTACTCTAGCCCACTTTAGATGCCTCTTTTCGACATTTTAAAAGATTTCGTCGGATTTAAAACCCAATTAGATTTTTGAACCAATTCATTGCCAATTCAGCTGTCAAAAGATGTAATTGCCGAAAATGTTCTAACATTTAAAAGTTATAATTAAATGCAATCTGTATTGCGATTCTCTAACTCATTTTTTAAGTTACCGACAAAAATCGGTAACGTTAAAACTTAAAGTTATGAATGAAAAGTTTAACTGCTTTGTATTGGTCGCTAAATTACCGGGTAATGTTATTAATTACCGAAATTATAAGTATTTTCATTTTACCGATTTTTGTCGGCAACTCAGAGTTAGAGAATCACCCTACTGTTGTCGTTAGCAGTCGTAATAAATTGTTCATTTATCGGATGTTCAAAAGATACTATTAAAAATGCCAAAAAAAATGTTTTTGATGCGAAAAAAATATATTTTGCCTTGATTTTTTTTCTTTTTAATTATGCTACTACTGTACCTTATCGTTGAAACTGCAATTTCATACCCAGCGAAAAGTTTGCCTCCAAAGAGGCAGTTAAATGATATGTACAAGTGATTTGGAAGTGCATCAAATTATGCATTTTCACTCATGATTTTTACAAGGGAGTGACCCCGGAAAGAGGCACTCCATTGCACCGCATTTTAACTGACCCTTTGGCATTGCATTTTAACTGACCCTTTGGGGTAGAATAGGAGGCAGTCTATAGCACGAGTTTTGAATAACAAAATAAAATGCATTTATTATTTGTGTAAAACAAAAATATTAATACCTTTATTAAATTAACACAAATTATGAAAATTCTCTATTGAATTCAATCACAAACATGTGTGTTTCCTCCGCTCTTCATTTAATCCAAGCTTAAGTGCTTTTGCTTCATCTGCTAAATGGGTTTGATATTGTCTTCCCATCACCAGTTAAGATTTCGACATGTACTCCAACAGCACTCCATTGGGAAATTTTCTTCTCGTGAGTTACCGGAAAAATGTTCACAAATTAAATATTATTTAGTTTGTATTAACAAATTTTTGGAAATGTTAACACGATTATCTCTTTTTGGAAATGTATTCCGCTGCCTGTAGAGATGTACAAACTGATTTATGTACAGGTAGGGATCTCTAACAACTGCTAATAAAATGTAGTGAATGGAGTGCCTTTTTCACGACTCCGTTTGCACTGCATCCGGATGCTGTTAAATTGTGAGGAATTGGAGTGCCTTTTTCACGACTCCGTTGAACTGCCTCCGGATGTTGTTAAAATGTGACAAATGGATGAGATTCTTTGGATTGCATCCAAATGCGGTTAAAATGTGAGGAATGGAGTGCCTTTTTCACGACTCCGTTTGAACTGCATAAAAACATGCCGTGAAAGAACTAGTCTACATTGCACTACTTCCAATTTATTTTGCTGGGTAGCGCGGACCTTCGTTGTATGTTAAAATGGATGCAATTTCATAGCGCGGACCTTCTTTGTCTCGCATGTAACGGCGAATTTTAGTACCAGACTATGTGAATTTGTTTTCCTGTGTCTTTGATAGTTGTAATCAGCGCCATCTATTAGCTGCTATTTTGTTTCGATGCCGTCTTAGGCGAATTTGTGTCTGGAAGCAATAGATTGGCGCCATCTATCAACTTATTCCGATTTTTTAGTACATGAATAAGCGAATTCTTGTCCATGCTAACTTGCGCCATCTATCAAAGATTCTTTATCTTTATCTTAAGGAGAGTTTAAAGCGGAACTAAGAAGAACAAAATGGGTATTCAGAATGGAACATAAAAGGGTCTGTTTCGAAACCTGAATTTAATAAGGGCGAAACCTATAACTCTGCGTGTGCGTTCAAAAATAAAAAACAAAATACATTTTCGAACCCGTACTCTAAAACTTCAATACATTTTATGTCAAATATAAAACGAAAAAAGTAGAAACCAAAAATGTGTTTGAAGGTTTTTTCCAACATATGACTTTGAAAAATCAAAAACGGTTATGTCTAGAGTACGTACAAACAATTTAATGATATATGAAAAGTCGTGTATCAACTAGAGGCTCAATTCTGTTTCTATGAAAATGTGAAATGAAAACTTTTATAAAGGAGAAAACTGTCAAATGAAGGGAAATATTTTTCATTTCAAATTTTCATAGAACAAGAATCCAGCCCCAGGCTTGCCCCATATTAGACTAGCCTATAACGGCATTGCCCTGATAAAGGAAAAATCAGGACATAGAACAAAAGTTTTTGCACTTTTCTTTGAAAACAGCTTTTAGAAACATTGTTAACAATGTCTTGACCATGTTTGCTTTTATAAAAACAAAAATTTCAACGCCAATTGTTGCCATACAAGCCAAACAATAATACTTCTGACGAAGCGCTTTGATGGCGACAGTTTATTTATTTAAACTCAGGTGTGTGTTGGCTTCTTCCACAAATAAAATATCGATTTTACGCCAGATATGCTGATTTTCATCCGAACTATGAATTTTATACGACACAATGCCCTCAAAAAAACTACATAAATTGAAAAGAAAAAAATCCGCAACAAAAAAATGGTGCGATTCTATGAAACTCATCGAAGGGAGCAGTATTGTTTGGTTTGAATAGCAACAATGGGCGTTGAAATTTTTGTTTTTATAAATGTATAAAATAATTTTAGTCGAACATTACAGTAAATGGAATATTTTTGTATGCCATCTTAAAGACAACTTTTCAGAAAACAAAATAGTTTTTTGAATTGTCAAAAAAATCTTAAAGTTAAAGGCCTCGTCACATAAGAGGATTTCTGGCTTAATTTATTAAGTTGCATGTTCTTAAGGCTCAAGTCAAAAGTCAAAACATACGAAAATCGTGTCTCAGCACACATTCAGCCACGTAGAGTTGCCGCATCTCTACGCGGCTAAATGTGTGCTGAAACACCATTTACTATTGACTTAAAGCCGGAAGAACATGCAACTTAATGAATTAAGCCAGAAATCCTTTTATGTGACGAGGCCTTAAAGGCCTGCGTACATAAGTTGCTCTGCCTAGTTGCCTTGCTTTCCTGCTTCATTTTTGACATAATAAAAATAAAAGAATAAAGAAGGCAGAGGAAATTTCGAACTGGGTTGCCCTTTTCTTTTTTATTCTTTTATCAGAAGTAAGCAAGGTAAGCAGGCAAGGCAGCTTATGTACGCAGGCCTTAAAGCATAGTACACACGGTCCAACAAAACTGACAGTCATCGAGGTCTATTTCGTTAATACAAAGTCTAGCTGAATAATTACTTTCCTAATCACTAAATTATACCTTAAGATTATGGTTACATTTACGAAATCCACTCGATTTCAACTTCCTTTGCCTATACGTGATATGAAAACTCATCTGAAATCGACTGGATTTCATTTGACGTTTGTGCAATGGAATTGACAGTTGAAATCGAGTGGATTTCGTAAATGTAAACATAGTGTAAATGTTGTATTTCAATCATTTTTAGCTAACAAAAAGATTTTAGCCCTGTTCCTTTACGTTCAAGAATCTTAAAGTTTTACAACTTTTTACTCGAAAAGCGTTCCTTTACTTCAGACACAATACAATTCATATGGGAGCAGTTTTCAACTTTTACTACTTTTGCCGGTTTTACCATTTTCAGAAGTAAAGGAACAGACCATTTATTTGCCAGAAAATTGGCGTAAAAGTACGTTGACTGCCAGTTTTGTTGGACCGTGTGTACTACGCTTAAAGGTTAAAATAAAATGAACTTTGTTGCTTGCTTCACACTTGATTACATGTAAAAGCCTAATGGCCAAGTACTACCTAATTAAAATGCGATCTTGCATTTCTTTATTCTTATACATAAATTGAGGCTTGGATAAGCGTGAATTTCTCTTTCTGTTCTCATCTTAAGGGCCTCGACACATAAGAAGCATGGCATTCTTGCTTAAGTCATATCAGGTAAATTACAAAAGACCAAGTTCGACCTAATTCAAATGTGATTCTGAAATCTTTTTATTAGGTCGAACTTGGGCTTAAACCTTTTAACAGATATGACTTCAGCAAGAATGTCATGCTTCTTATTTGTCGAGGCCTTAACTGGTTTCCAAGTTATCAACGTTTACATTTTTGGGCAAAACCTATAACTTTGCGTGTGTGTAAAAAAAAACAAAATACATGTATTTAAATTTTAAATACATGTATTTTGTTTTTGTATTTTTGAACGCACACGCAATGTTATAGGTTTCGCCCTTTTATTTCAGGTTGCATCATTTTCAGTGCAGTCACTGCACATCTACCTGAATAAACATGTATTTCACAAATGCGCTTACCAACACTGGCTGTGGGCAGAGGCCTGCGTCGAGCAAAGTTTGTCGGCGGCGGCGGCTTATGTTAAAAAATGTCAGCGGCGGCTATCAGCCGGCTGTGAGCCGATGTTTTTAAAAAAAAGTCATATTGCATTAATAATAAAAAATATACATGTACACACAAAGGTATTTTGAACAAAAATTTAAAATATTGCATATATTTTTATTAAAAATATTTTATTTGTAAAACAAAGAAATTCACATTTTTCAATTTAAGGATTTGGAATTAAAATTACACATAAAAACATTATTTTTTTATATTAAACTATTAAATATATCGTAGTTGTTTATCGTCAAAGGGCTTAAATTTTACCTTTTTGCCGTCACTAAGTCTCGGTCCACACTAGCGTGAATTTTTTTAAAAAATGTCACGAAATTAGGTGGTCTTAAATCGAATTCGCCACTACAGCAATATTATGATTTTACTCTACTATGGACGTCGGTCTAGAGACGCATAATTTCATATCAAAATTTCAATGAAATTACTGTAGTGTGGCCCGGGACTAATGAGCCAGCACTTGAAAAAGCTTCTTCTGATGGGATACATAAAGCTGTAAACAGATACAACGTTTGGGTAAAGTTTTGTGTCGTTTTGGCCGTTTTTACACTGTTGGGCATGATGCCGAAAATTCAAATTCATTTGAAATATATGCCGGCAAACAGATAAACGCTGGACTTTGGTATCGTCGTCGCCCTGTTGTTGTTGTTTTTTTTCTCGATACCCAACGCAAAACTTTAATCAAACGTTGTATCTGTTTTCAGCTTAAAAGTGAAGAGGCTAATTTCGCCACATTGGGAAACTCCTAAAATGTTTTTATAATTGGTCTGTTCCAGAACTGCAACTATTTTTTCCGATAACATAAAGGAAAAAATGTTATCTCATGGGTACTTTACACGATATGTTATTTTGCATATGTGTTGTCACTTTGCATATACACTTTGTATATAAAAAGTGACAACTCATATGTAAAAATAGTCGCTTCTTGCAGGTTCTGGAACATAGCAAATATTGGCGATAAATTTGAACACATTTCAGCTTTCCCTTCCTAGAAATACCACATTTATGCTTGGTTTACATTTACGAAATCCAATTGATTTCAACTGTCAAATCCATAGGTTAAACGTCAAATGAAATCCAGATGAGATTTCATTTGACGTTTGAGCTATGGAATTGACAGTTGAAATCGCTTGCATTACAACAACCACATGAAAAAAGTGTAAGTGAAGCCAAGTTTTATGAAAAACAACAATATGGTGACGCATTAAAGTTAAACATAATTTAACAGTTTTGTGACAATGCGTGTCCCAACGTGTCACTAAACGGACCGTATGTTCCGAGGGCTTAATTGACCAAAATAGTGCCAAACCACTGATACTCCTGAGGATTTCTTTGTTAAAACTATTTCACTTTTTTCTTTAATTTGGCTTTAAAGCGCTCGGCACATACGATGCGAAGTTTTTTGAAAAACAACAATATGGCTGCCGCATTGTTGTTTTTCAAAAAACTTGGCATCACTTACACTTTTTTCATGTGGTTGTTGTACCGCGACGCTCAACGCATCGTATGTGCCGAGCGCTTTACTTCTTAATATTTTGTCATATTCATTAATGTCGTTGTCAATTCCATTAAAAAAGAGCCAGTTCGTCATCGGATTCTGAACTAGATTCATTTAAAATATTATTTTACATCTGAAATTTTTTGGTTCGCCATTCTTTTTTATAGTGCGGTTACATCAGAGTTTTTTGGCGGGTTAACCCACTTCATGAGGATTTATTTGACGTTTGCGCTATGGAATTGACATTTGAAACCCAAACCCACTGGGTTAATCTGGTTAAGTGTAACCGGGGTATTAGCTTACGAAAAAACTAAAGGCCTCTGCACATACGGCGCGTTGAGCGTCGCGTTACAACAACCACATGAAAACTTCAACAACAAACTTGGCATCACTTACACTTTTTTCATGTGGTTGTTGTTTTTAACGCGTGACGCGACGCACATCGGACCGTATGTGCCGGGGCCATAACTTGCGTACACCTAAAGCCCTCGGCACATACGGTCCGTTTAGTGACACGTTGGGACACGCGTTGTCCCAAAACAGTTAAATTATGTTTAACTTTAAAGCGCTCGGCACATACGGTCCGTTTAGTGACACGTTGGGACACCCGTTGTCCCAAAAAAGTTAAATTATGTTTAACTTTAAAGCCCTCGGCACATACAGTCCGTTTAGTGACACGTTGGGACACACGTTGTCCCAAAAAAAGTTAAACATAATTTAAAGGTGGTGAAGGTGGTGAAGGTGTTTCAGTGTTACCACATTGTAAAAATAAAAAAGTAGATGTTTTAAATCAACAGCAAGTAAATATACAAAAATATATTTTCGAAGTTCATTTTTAATAGCAAGTTTTTAATATTTAAGCATTAAAAAATTAATATTTTCATATTTTTATTATTAATATGAAAATATTAAAATATTTGATTCTCTATATAGACGGTAAATTATCATGGGACCGCCATGTTCTCAAATCCAACATTGCGCCGGCTATTGGTTTATTACAGCTATACCTACTCTCAGCGCGACGTACAAAAATTATTAACCAACCTACCACAACAACGCTCTCTGAGCGTCCGTATTACCCAAATATGTTGAGTCCAAAATCATAATAAAATACAAAATCCGCAACCGAAACTTACTTAAATGTTTTCATTCGTAAAACAAGTAATTTTTCTTTGCAATGAATTGTATTTCATGTTTTGTTGGGCTTTTGTTTTTAAAATACAAAACAATAAAGTTCTATCAAAGTTAAATTTTTTTACCTTACAAAAATTATAAGCTGGACGTATTTCGGTTGTTCTCATAAGAATACGGACGTATATAGGTATGGGCCTAATATAAATTAAAAAACAAATGTACCCAAGGATTACACATGCAAGTAACTTGCAGACAGTTGTGTATACATATTATAGTCGAAACTTCAATTTTTTCGAACTGACACTTGCATGTGTAAACGTTCGAAAAAAATTGAAGTCACTTTCAAAGCACTTACATTGATTACTGACAAGGAAATTTTATCGGCAGTGAGGTTGTTAGTTGGTGTGGCAGTGAATATGTGTAAACGGGGGGTTAATAAAGAAACAAAACTATTGATATACCAATCACTGATTCAAAGTCATTTGAACTATTTAGCAATTGTGTTTGGTTATAACATAATAATTTTTAATTATTAACATAAATAATAATTAAAATTATTATAATCTTTTGAAATAATTGAATAATCCTATGATCATTTAAGGAACATTTGTATTTGTAAATATCTGCCAACTAGCCTCTATAATGCCAAATGGAGCTGAGGCATCATTAAACATGTAATATACTTATGGACTGTTCCTTTACTTCTGAAAATGGTAAAACCGGCAAAAGTAGTAAAAGTTGTAAACTGCTCCCATATAAATTGTATTGTGTCTAAAGTAAAGGAACGCTTTTCGAGTAAAAAGTGGTAAAACTTGAAGATTCTTGAACGTAAAGGAACAGAGCTTTAATGTAAATGAAGATTAAAAAAAATTTAACTGCTCAATCGACAAAATTGTCGGCGGCGGCAGCTTTAAAATTTCATCGCCGGCTCGGCTTAGCCGGCTGTGAGCCGAACGGCGCAGGTCTCTGGAGTGAGACTGATTGTCAATTTCTCAGTGTCGTTTATTATTATTCGTAAATTTTACTCTGTGTGAGGCGGTTGTGAATCGCGGCTGAAAAAAATAACGGAAAATACGAAATATTAAACAACAACAAAATAATAACAGATTAAAATAAAAACAAAACACTATTGATTGCATTTATAAAAATCTACAATAACTATTCAAATTAAAATATTTAAATATCTATTAAAAAATATTTCTCGAGATCCTTTAAAAATTAAGGGTGTGTTTTCATAGTTATCAGCTCGTTCGTTGTGCCCACACCACCACCAACTAACTAACCTAACCCAGCCCAAAAAACGAAAAACCCACGATAACAGCATCCTGCATTAGAAATACAAGATTTCCACTTGAGGAAATGCAAAAATAAAATTAAACAAACAAAAAGTAAGCAGTGATTGATTATTGAAAAAAGTTCTGTGATTTTTATTTTATTGTCAAATTAAATTTTCAAATACAACAAAATGTCGGTTTCATCGAATGCTTCATCTGCCTCATCCGTATCGGGCGTTACCACTTCAAACGGTCGTCGCTCGTCCTTGGGTCGTGAATCGGGCACCGGTTCCGGCACTGACTCCTCGGAACTTTCACACATTTTGAATCGTCGCCAGGTCATCATTGACTCACAAGAGGCGGGCATAGAAGTGCCACATACCTTCAAGGTGGTCAATGTCTACACCGAATTTCATGAATTTTCACGCAAACAAATCAAGGAATACCAAAAAACTTTCAACACGTAAGTATAGAAAAATCCGCTCAGCTCTCTTCTCCTACTTTTCGAATTCAGATACGATTGTTGACCTGTAATAGACATATTTAATTTGGAGGTTGAGTGGTGACAATATAACTCTTATTCTATGTCAAGATCCTCGTCAAGGTCATTTTTAATATGTTTGGATACGTTTGTATACATGTTGTCTCTTGTTTGGATGGTAGAATACCATTACTTTTGTCCGTCCCCCACCACCAAAAAAACATTCCTCTGCATAAGGAATAAAATTCACAACACAACAGTACCAAGGAATTAAAGCAGTTGAAAAAAAGAGACAAAAACGCCCACATACCAAGAGTAGAGGATTTTGCTGCTTCCCTTGCCGCCCATCCCATCCTCCATCCTGTGTAGATACCTTAAATGTCATCTCTGCCTAAAATATGTATTTCTTGCGTTCGTTCGTTTGGTCTCTGTGTCATGGTTGGTGCTGCAGTGCGTGTGTTTGTCGTCATCCCATAAATTATACATTTTCACGTGACTTGGCGGAGGCTGTTCCATTGTGTATGTATGTTCTTCTTGGCTCCGCTTATTTAGTTAGGCATTTCGACATAGCACTCAGCACCACCACCTCTTGGCCCTCCTCCTTCATACATCCTGCGGTTCTGTTTGTTGTTGGAGCTGTGCTGGCAGCCTTTTTTATGTGGTTGTTGCTGTTGTTGTTTGCAATTTTTCTGTTTAAGATCTGCTTAAAGTTTTTGCCGTTCTTTGTCGATGTGCCAAGGAGTGTTGGCTGGCGTAGAACTCCTTCCAATTCCTCCTTCATAAATAATTTATGTGCGTAAATGAATGTGCTTTTTGGATTTGCCAAGGATGAAAGGGCGTAAAGGAGAATCGACAAACATAAAAGAAGAAGACTTTAAATAGCATTCAACTCAAAGTGAATTTTATTCTTTAAGAATTTTTACTGGTAAAGTGTGGTAGGTACTTCAGAACCGAGGCACATTGGTTTGGCGGATTTAAAATAGTATTTTGTCTTTGTCTTAAATATATATATATATATATATATATATATAAAGTATTTAAAAAAACTTATAGGGAATACAATGGCGTATGTTGCTCGAAGACCAAAACCGAAACCCTTGGTAACATTTTAACGGAACAGAAGAGGTCTCCAAATCGAAAAAAAACAAAAATGTTTCATTGGCTTGTAATTTATGGTACTATCGAAACTATCACGCATATATCTGAATCACTTTTCAAAGTCCTCTCACTACAACCACCAAACCATAGACGGAGGTCAAAACCCTTACAAAGCGGGTAAAAAAATTGAGGAAAATTAAATTAAGACGCGTTCTTAGATGTAGAGATTCGGGTAAAACATGCTTCCACACATCTTAAGAAAGAAGAGACATAAAAATACCAAAATCTTATAGAGAAATCCAAAATAAGACATAATTTAGTAGCCTAACGGGTCATCTTGGTCTACAAATAAATGTTTAACAAAATTGGCGGAACAGATCACTACTGCTGATTCATTATTGGGGTAACAGGTCACATACGGATAAAGAAAAATATCACTGACAATGAAATTAGGGTTCACTCTTAGAAGTACTTATCTCAGGAAAGGAAAGACACCCGAAAATACCAAAATCGTATGGAGAAAACCAAAATAAGACAGAATTTACTAAACTAAACTTCCTATACCGACCATAAAATTATGAATATGTAATTTGCCACATATAGTGCTTTTTATTCTTAATCCAACGGTCTATAAATTTTGTTGCGGAAATGTATTCTTCTCGAGATATGGGCCTCTCAAGTTCCAAAAATCTGCTGTGTAAAGGCCGCATACTTAGAGAAACCTTTTAATTTAAAAGAAAATTGTGTTCCCGTTTCCGAGATTTGTACCTGCCCATAGAGATAGTCTTAAATTACCGGCTATTAAAAAAAAACTTACGATTTAAAGGGAATTTTAAATTCTTTTCTGCGAAGGGTCGGTAAAGGAAATTTGTTCCCGGTTATCTTTTTATGCAGGCGATCTTGGTCTATAAATAAGTGTTTAACAAAATTGGCGGAACAGTCCAGTGGAGAACACACAATGCCTATTTTATATTGAAACAGGGTCAATAGCCCCGAAATTCGGGAGGTACCGTTTTATGGGCGCTATATGAAGGCGTGGACCTGTACTGATAAATTTCGGGGGGAAAATTGTATACCACCAACGAAGACTAAGTAACAAATTTCCCCAATTTCAGTAGAATATTGAAGCCACAACCTTCAAAATACTGAAAATCGGGAGGCACCGTTCTATGGGGAAAAGCTGTATACCCCGAACGACGACTAAGTACACAATTTCAGCCATTTCGGTGTGATAATGAAGCTAAAACCTTCAAAATACCGAAAATCGGTTGGAACCGTTCTATGGGATCTATATCAAAACGTGGACCGACATAGGCAATTTGCAATACCAAACATCCCAGGAGTAATATAAACATCTATACCAAATTACAAAGCTCTATCTTAAAAAAATTGCGAGCTGTATCTTGATTTCAACAGACAGACGGACGGACATTGTTATATCGACTTAGAATTTTACACTGATCAAGAATATATATACTTTATAGGGTCTCCGATGAATATTTCGCTGTGTTACAAACGGAATGACAATTTTAATTATACCCTACATGTCATGGTGGAGGGTATAATAATTTTCAAAGCTATGTATATTGAAAATTCGGGAAGTGTTGCCCTACATAAATGATATTCATGGCAATAATGAATAGCAATTCCTCGCGGAATTTGTTCCCTTTCCCCAAATTCACAATTTTTTATTTACATATTTATGTCTAAAAATAAAACACTGTAAAAAGTGACCACTTTTGTCGATTCGGCGAGAATATTCCACATTCAAGCGATTCTAGTAGTTTTCAACGTTTTAAAATATTGATTTTAAAAGAATTTCTCTTTTTAAAATTATTTGCCGTGCGGAAAATTCCTAGGGAAATATTCATGATTGATTGCTCTGATTAAAAAATATTGTTTTAACAAATTTGGAGGGTATTTTTAGCATTTATTTTTTCAATGACATTTCTGATGTCCTTGTTATCATTGAATGTAGTTATTAATTTACCTATTTACTCTAGAGTTGGGCAATGTTAATTTTTCTGACCTTCTAAACATCTCCAAGATCGATATAATTAAATGGTTCTGATCTTTAAATTTGGTATATAAAAAATCTCGTCTATTGGTGGAGGAACTAGGTATTTCCGGTACTACCCAACTCTAATTTACTCTCGTGTGTCATTCTCGAACAAAATGTTACCCAAACTATCGACTCAAAATGTAAATCGTTTTTTGATGACAATGATCCGCTGGTTTGTTGAATAAACATTTGTATTAGTTGTGAATAATTGTGAATCATTCACATATCTTTTCTTCAAATCACTTCCATATAAATTCTAAATACGTTATATCTTATGTCACAAAATGAGTGCAAATCATGTTTTGGTAGTTAGGTCAAAACTATGTTATAAAAAATTAAAACAAAATTATCGTGGCTTGTAAATGTATGTTCCAGAAATGTGGCCATTGCACCATTGAATATGAAGATGGGCCCAATAAATATTTGTTTCCTCGAATCGATCGTCGCTTTGTGACAGAGTTCACTCAAGTCTTCTTCTTTATGTGTGTTTGCTGAAGCTTAATCTATTTAAGTCTTACGCAGCTATAAATCTTGATAACTCCTATCATCCCCATTAGTACATTCATCTTTTTAAATATTTCTACCTATACCACAAAAAAATAAATTTAAAAATGAACATGATCCGCAGCGATTTTTCTGAATGAAATAAGTATGTACTCAATTTGCCTTTATTCACTTCCAGTAATGATTGCTTTCTGGAAGATTTGTGTCTTTAACATTTAATTATACAGAAACAAATACAATTTTAAGAAAATGTCATAAAATTATAATTAATGATTAAATCCGTCCAACATATCTTTTCGTTTCATAGCCTTTTGTTGACACAACTTATTTCGACGGTCATTGACATTACGCCGCTTAACTTCCTATGAATGAATGCATTCTTGCTTATCAGTTTTTATTTACTTCAGATGTTAATACCTTTTCAAAAATAGTTTAAAAGACAGGGTGATAAGCTGTAACACCTACCTACATGTACATACATACACACATTCTTTGATCCAAACCAATGTAGAAATTTAAGAGATTTAAGAATTAAAGTCATGGCAACAATACACGAGGCCCATACTGGGATCTTTATACCCTACACCACTATGTGGTAAGGGGTATTATGTGTTAGTGCATTTGTATGTAACATACAAAAGGAAGCGAGATAGACCCATAGTTCCTTCTAGGGATATACGTAGAATCACTTTCTGAGTCGATTTATGCATGTACGTCCGTCCGTTCGCAACATACAGGTCGCATTTGTTGACCGATTTCGCTGAAAATTGGGGAATACCATTTTTTTAGCCGTCGGAAGATCAAGTTCGAAGATGGACTATATCGGTCCAAGTTTTGGTATAGCCCCCATATAACGGTACCTCCCGATTTAAGGTATTTTAAGGATCTTAGCCGCATTTGTTGCCCAAACTAGCTGAAATTTTACATTTGAGGTTCTCAATGGCCGCGAAATTGCTCCACTAAAAATTGTCAAGATAGGTCCAAGGTTCGGTATAGTCCCCATATAACGATACCTCCCGATTTAAGGTATTTTAGGGATCTTAGCCACATTTTTTGCTTGAACTAGCTGAAATTTTACATATGTGGTTCCCAGTGGCCACGAAATTTCGCCACTTAAAATTGTTAAGATAGGTCCATGTTTTTTTGTAGCCCCCATATAACGGTACCTCCCGATTTTAGGTATTTTAACGATTTTCCCCAAATATGGCTCCAATTTGCCATTTGGAGTTTAATGAGTTCAAAAAATTTACTTTAATGTTTGTTTTGGGTTATTAAAAATTTCTCCACCAAGAATTATGGACATACATATGTCCACGTTTTGATATAGCCCCGAATTTTGGTATAGCTTCCATATTACCGCTAGATTTTAGGCACTCTGCATTTTTACATATTTCGACTGGTGTAGGGTATTACATAGTCGGCCCCGCCCGACTTTGGTCTTTTCCTACTGGTTTTTAATTATAATTAATTTCTCGTTGGAGTCGAGCTTAAAGATCGATGATTTTTTGCAAGTGAAAAAGGAAAGCCGAGGATTTGAACCCCCACAACCACCATTATGTGATCCGTTTCGCCGTCGGTAGCGGCTCATCAGACATATCGGCTGTGAAGTGGCTTCTCTGTCATCGAACTTTTTCTCTTTAAAATGCAATTTCTTTTTATAGTGGTGGATATTTGTCATTTTGGGAAATACGTATTTTTCAGATATTGATTAGAACTGACAACAAAAATTAGGTGTTTTACCAAAACCGCCAATAGAACTTCTCTAGAAATTTTGTCTCTTTTAGTAAATATTTGCATAAACCTATAAAAGAAATGTAGACATAAAAAAAAAGAACTCACTTTGTACCATACATCTTCATGGTATGACTATTATTTTTTTTACCTTTAAGACCTGATTTTATTTTTAACTCAATTCCAACTCTATTTCTGAATTTCTTTGTTGTTTATGTTTGATCCCGTAATAAGAACCCCCCATTCGTTTGCATTTCAATACTTTGATTGTAAACAAAAAAAAAAAAAAAAAAAAAAAAACGCACAGAAAAATCCCTACCCACAGCTTAAAACTGTCTGGTTTATATGTATATTTAATAGCCACACATTAGTTCATCATAACGACGACCTTTCTCGTAAATGTTTTTCATTATCACGGCAAGTTTTGCATTTCGTTGACAAAGATTATCATCTCGCTAATGGAGAACAAGTGCACGCACACAAACACATTTGGTATTGCTAATTTCGTGTTTTTTTTCGTTTCATGTTTTACTAAAACTCGTTTAATGGGTATTTGGTGACTATAGCAGAGTAGTCCGGTTTAACCCACTTAGCGCCGAGAATTTTGTTTGCGAGGAAACTTAAAATTTTATGTGAAAATTATATTTTTAAGACTTTCTAAGCATTTTTTTAAATAACTTTTTTCTCTAAAACTCATAGAAAACTTTGAAGGGTAATATTTGCGTATTCTCACATGCCAAGCCATTGGTTTTTTATTGAGAAAACACTCTTACTACATTCCTAACAAATCCCTGACTTTATATGAATGTAATATTTATGATAAAATTTATATCGCATATCTAAATTTTTCATCAAAAGTCAAAAGTGACATAAAAGTCGATTTTTTGGAATTGCTTGCGTTTTAGGCCAAAAGCGTGGAAATCAAGCTTTATAAGCAAGGAATGACAGATAGCAGATAATACTATAACAAAATGCAAAAAAAACACAAAATTTAGAGAAAATATCCGAGTTTTACGCCAATTTTTGCAACCAGATTTTGTGGCGTTAATACGACCAGTGGCTTTATTTGGGTTAAATCTGTCCTAATTTTGCATTTAGGGTGGACAGAAAACTCCCAATCTAAAACTTCTCGACAAAGAACCACGTTTTGTAGGGTCTATACAGAAATATGTCGCTAAATTTGAAAAAATCTTATAATCGGGTGGTGCGGATAGGGGCTGACTATAATTTGGACATCTAATGACAAAAAACAGAGATGGTTGCACCCCCTAAATCTATCTATTAAAAAATAGAGTGTTTGTCATTTCTCCTACCTTGTGCGTAACCACCGGCTGACGTGAGGTAGATGGTAATACTTCTCACACCTAGTTGTCATCAAAAATCGTGAGCAAACATCTCCCACAGATCCAGGTGCCTTGGCATCTGTGATCGTAGGTGCTGCTACAAGCACACAACCCAAAGAAAAAAGGAGGAGAATACAGGGAAGCTTAGGGACAGTTCAAACATGATCCAATCATCAGAGTCTAGGAGCGAACCTGACTTCGAATCCGAGAGCAACAGCAAAATCAACAGCACCTTTGTAAAAAAATCCCAATAAAGAGGATGTTCACAAGATGATAGAATAATTAAGCGAGATCATTACAGTAGTCAGGGATTCAGCGACGAAACTTTAAGTAGAACCAGGCGCTACTAAACAAAAAAAAGTGAAAAGCTCCAAAGGAGATTAATAACACTCCTTTCACTTCTTCAGAAGCGGCGAAGAGGATAACATCTCCTAAGGTATAGTATAGCACTAAATCTTTCAAGAAGAAAATGAGCTTCCCGCATTCCCTGAGCAAACCTCGTCAAGACTCACACAGAGGAGTCTGTCCAGAGTATACTTGTGCAGAGGGCTACAAAGTGAGCTCGGACGTCAAGAGGGTGAACCAGGCCACAGAATCTCCTAGAACTACAAGAAAGTAATTCCCGAACCTTTTAGAAGAGAAATGTGACCGTGAGCCGCTGCTGCCATCTTCTTACGCCAAGATAGCCAAAATGCATTACAGGGAAGTGCTGTAATATGCGCTGATGCAGTAGTTGGGGGTCTGACAGGCTACACAAAGACTACCAAAAAGCCATCGAGAATATAATAAACGACAAACTGTTGGACGTCATACTTCAAGGACTTGGACCAAAAACAAATATCAACAATAACCACAAGGGAACCTTATAATGCACTAATTGGGCCCACACGCGAACCCTGCATTTCTCGCGGAGGGAGTCGCGGTATAGCACCTGGTGATCCCTCACCTGACCAAAGCGGCGGTATGTCTTAGGTCTTAGGAACACAGAATGGGACTTTGGAAGTGAAAAGATAGAAAGTCTTCCACAGAAAGGAGAAAGAGGATGATAGTCTCCTTGTGGTGATACATGACGAAGAAGAAAAAGAGCTTCCAATCTTTAAATCTTCCGGGCAAACCTCGCCAAGACCCAGCGATCTTTCTCGGCAAAGACAATATGAATTAGAGAATCGCACTACTAAGTATCTTTTGGCAGAGGGCGACAAAGTGAACTCGAGCATAAGGAGGGTGAAGAGCATAAAGAGATGAAGGATGCAGGACCGAAACGGCCATCTTCTTACGCCAAGCTAGCCAAAAAGCATGAAAGGGACCAGCTGTGCTATGCGGGCCCAAACGCGAACTCTGCAGCACTCGGGAAGTTAGGTAGTCAGCAGCATAGCACCTCCTTGGGAATGTGGAAAATTGAAGCTGTTGAGGAAGAATGAAATCCTGCAAATTCGAGATGGAGCGCACGCTTGAGATCTTTGAAAAACAGAATGAGGAGAAAGAGGATGACACTCTCCTTGTGATGGGTCGTGAGGTCTTGCTCTAGCCAGTTCGACAAAGGAAAAGTGCATTTTGGCGTACTGCGTCTCAAATGCACTCCACTTTAAAATTTGGAAGGTTAAAAATCGGTTAGGAGGAGGATGCTAGAAGGAATAGCCAGGAGGCAAACCTTCGAGAAAGACACAAGACGGAGCCTAGACAATCAGCGACTCACAAGAATCCCGCCGGTTGAGGACCCATGATCGAAATTATCCAAATAAACCATCATCGGAGTGAAATGGCAACTCAAGCCCTGATAGAGAAAAATAAAGATAATATACATATTGGCCTTATCCAGGTAACCTGGACCAGTAAGAACGGGAACTCGACCGAGAATCTATGTTATATAAAACAATCGACAGTTTTTGAAGGTTCATTAGGGTTCTTCTTCAACTAACACTATACCTTAACCCACGGGTTTTTCCGTTCTGCTTCGTGAATTTGTTACGTAGCAAAATGTTACTTCTCTACATTTAACAGATGACGATCAAGGCCCAAATTATCCAACATTTCGGGCAAAAACTGCTACAGATGAGGATTTAGACCTCCTTCTTTGTTACAACTTTATGTGCCACACTATATTAATGCGTTTTTTTTTCTCAAACAAAGTTGACAACACCGTTTTACACCGTCTCAAAGTCTGTCTCTCACATTACTTTATTATATTTATTTTGTTGTAATATCTCTATTATGATGTATAAAAGATGCCGTCTGTCTAGCAGCCGCAGTGTGCACCAATTTCCCATGCCCTTAGTCTAGTCACCAAGCTGAATACAAAGGTGATAATCTTCATTTTCTTCTTGTTGAATGCCATTCATTTTTAATTGACATCGAATATTGAGGTGTTACCGGCAGACGGTGAAGACGAAAAAAATGTCTTGCCCACAGGCGTCTCTTGAAGGCAGAAGCTTAATTAAAATGTGTATACCATCGAATAACGGAAGATTGTTATTTATATCCTTCCGATGAAAATATCAAACCCTGCAAGAGCTTAGGGGGTACATATTGCTTTCAAAAAGATGTACATGGAAGGAAGCAATGACATCAGATTTTTCCACAACTTATTAGATGGTTAAATTTGAAGTTTTTGAACATTAAAAGCCGAACAAAAGATATATGTCTTATAAGATATCTTTGTAGAACTTCATCATTTTACACGTGAGCTATTCATGGGATTTTTAGAATTCTTCGATATATCCAAATTTCGAATGCTTCCAATCGCTTGAAGAGTCCATTCTTCGATTGGTGATATGAACCTTGTTTTTGTTGAGACATTAATATCGTGGCTGGTCAATATTTTTTTTGTATTTGCGAAAGGCGTCTCCTGTCATTTCTATCCGGCATTTATTTTCTTTGGAGTTAAGGCACCGATAACTTTTTGAGAATCAGAGATATTTAAAGGTTCGAACAAAAATGTACATTATAGGAAATTAAAGAGATTAATTTGAGGTCATTATTTCCCTTTCTTGTTTGACAGATTGTACAGCCAAAACAAAAACAAGTATACATTAACCTCAAATTGATCTAAATAATACCCAGGCATAGGCTAAATAAATTAATTTAGTGAGTTTGTTTTTGGAATTTCGCTGAATACTTCTCGTATTTCTATTTCCTTTGGTTTTTTGTTTGTTTTGAAGTCTATGAAAAACAAACTCATCCGCAACAGAAGCAGACAAACAATTACGAAAATTCCCGCCACACACAATCTGTCGGGTAAGATAAACACCATGTTTAAGATTTATGTTTGGTGGAAAAGGTTTATTACGAACAGGATGGCGGAGGCAACAGGCAGTTCCAGTGGCAATACGCAACCACAATGCAATAAACATTCTACAATAACAACTCTACTGAGGCCTATACAGAAATTTCATCCTGGATTAAATTAGAGCACAAGCAGACCTGACAAGGGTGGCAGGCAAAAATGTTGTGTGGTACCACATTAAAATCCCAAATAAACATTTTTTGTCATAAGCGGGAATTTGTTTTCATTTTTTGCTTATGTTGCCTCTTTTTGCTGCTTCCTTTTTGTTGTTGTTATTTATGTTTTCATCCAGCGCCTTATCTGACATCTCAAGTTGCGCTGCAGTTTCAAGTGTGTCGAGAGCATTTATGACTGTCACACAATTAACCACTACAACATTGCATTATCTGGTATGAACAACTCTAGCAGCACTGGATGCAGTTACATACATATCTTAAGGTTCTTGGTCTGTCTGTCGACTGGCTCATAGATGCCTAAGTAGCTTATGAGTCATTTTATTGTTTAATATATTTTCTTCTTCCATAAAAAAAACCTTAATTGTTGCCTGACAAATTATCACTTTGCTGTCGACGTTTAATTGAATCGAGAATTATGAGGGGAAATGAATTTGTAACGCTTGTTTGTAACAAGCAATTCAGGGGATAATCTCTTTTTAAAAGAAATTAATTAAATATTTCTTTAGAGAGATAATAACTTCAGGTACCACTCTATAATTCCTTCGGGGAAATTTTAGTTTAATAACTACAAAGTAATTGGAATATATAATTGGAATGTTGTACTTAAAATTACTATAGAAAACTGATAATGCTAGAAATGCTGCAGTAGAAAAACGGATGAATTACATACAAGACAGATATAGAGCACTGTGCCCAAATCTATATAATTGTTTCACAAACATCCCATAAGGGACAACAACAACAAGGGAGACTTCTCTGATATCAATGAGTGCACCCCGATTCATATTAGCTCAATGATATGGGACCTACAGTTTATCGCCGAATCCGAACGGCGTGTTCAAGACACCACTTTTGTAGAGAAGTTTTACATGGCTGAAATACTCAGGAAATGTCGCCAAAATTACTGAGGGGTATTTTGCCACCGTTGAAAAGTGTTTTGATGTTGCCTAGCTGGGGATTCCAACCCACGACTTTATGTGTGCAAGGCGGGTGTGCATTCCATTGCACCACGGTGGCACCCAAAAATGTTACTACATAGTAAATATAATTTGTTATTTTTAAAATTAAGTCTGTGACGATGATCGTCGGAGACGATCGAAATATCGAAAAAAAAATTATTTGAGTGGAGTATTCCCCCATTGGCTCAACTTCATTTATTACCCTCTATTACAGAGAGTAATGTTTTTCAAAACGAACTGACAGTGTTGCAAAATTTTACTGATCGCTACCAATATCATGATTTCATCCCGGCGAAGGGAAAATTTTGCAACACTGTCAGTTCGTTTTGAAAAACATTACTCTCTGTAATAGAGGGTAATAAATGAAGTTGAGCCAATGGGGGAATACTCCACTCAAACAATCGAAAATGAGATTGAATCTTCAGCAATAAAACAATAAATATTGAAAAAAACATATTTGTCCATAAAGACCACTATTTTTATTATTTCGGAAATATGTAATTTTTTGCTATTTTCTGTAGAAAGAAATGAAATATAGAGTTTATTTTTTGTTGATAGGTAATATAGTTGCCTTCAATTAAAGGTAACATAAATTACCGTAGTGTTCTTCCGAGATGAGCTTTGTTATTTTTCCTCAGGTACTATATTTTAGTCAGATTCAAACTTTGGTGGACTACAACGTTTAAGGCCCGAGCAAGGCCCGCGGTAATATATTCGTAGAGAGATAGCTGAGAATGTTCTCACATATATACTTGTCTAACACTTTTTTATTTTTTTACCTACCTAAATAATCCGTATTTGTCAAAAAACATGCCGAAAAACACTAAATTTAATTAATTTTATCAAATCAGTAAAAACGGACATATGCCTATGAAGTAGAAATTCGTATTTTTCTTGTCTCTATGCTCCTATTTGTATTTAATTTTTATGTACTTATTTTATTTTGGTGTGTTATTCAGTATAAATAGTGTCTATTTTATAATTTTCTACCTTATTGCAGTGCAATAACGATAATATCAATAGGTAAATGAAGGCATATATCCTAAGAATTTTCTTCTAATTCATATGGAGAATCCTATATTTGAACCATTCCACCCGACAAAAGAGCATAAAGGCTATGAAATGGCTTTTATTTGCCCTGTTATGTGTATATTTGTACTTTTGCGACCTTTTTATGTGCAATTTTGAAGACATGGTAGGGTGAAATGCGACAAATTTCATAAAAGGGTATTTATTCATTTTGTCAAATAATGTAGAAAAAGATCCAATTTTATGAAAAAATTCGGAAAATTTTCTATAAAAAATAGGTGGGGTCTGCTAAATAAAATATATTTCTTGTTTTTTTTGAAAACAAAAGTCCTTTGGTAGTATCTAAAAACAGTCTATTGTCCTTGTGGCGACTTTTCCAATATATTAAGCTCTTATTGGGGAATTCAGTGGATTTTATACACAAAACCTTTATTGATTAGACTTGTTTAACACTCTGACTGTTACCTCAAACAAAACATAATGATTGGTTTACACCATTTTGTGATAATCCGGCTTTGACTACTCTATGGTTGGTATACACCGTACTATATTTTTCTACATAAATTCACGTTTTTCGTTCAAAAGTACTTAATTTGGATTAGTTCTCATAGAAAATTGTATTTTATACGATGCAAAACCTAATAAACATATTCGCAGGGCAACTTCAGAAGTATTTCCTTAAAATTAGCTTTTTAACAAAGGATGTAGAAAAATGGCTCATATCTGCCAATCATCCAATGTTTCAAATATAAACAAAATAATTGTTCTGCGTGTAGTTAAGATGCTAAGGGCCCTAAAACATTATTTGGTCGAGGAATTAATGCCTTATAGATGCGCTTTTTTGGTCAATCCTTACATAAAAGTCCAATGGAAACTGGCTAAAGCTTGGCTCAAGGATCAAAATACACAAATTTATGGGGAACCAATCATTATGTATTGTTCGAGGTAACAGCTAGATTGTTAAACAACTCTAATCAACAAAGGTTTTGTTTATAAAATCCATCGATTTCCCAATAAATGCTCAAATTATAGGAAAATAGCTGCAAGGACAATATCGTGATTGTGGCCACATCCAAAAGCCTTTTTTGTTTCCAAACAGCCTTTAAATCTATTAAATTCACTACTAATAACTAAAATATTGTCAATTCTGGTTCTAAACTCAAATAAAAATTGTTTTATTCTCCTTTCTCTTCCACACTCCTATTTTTTGAACAAGCCTTTTTAAGACGATTTATAATGTACACCAACAGTAAATAATTTAAAGCATATTGCCACATTTCTGTTAATGAATTAACAGTTGGGATGCCAACAATGTTAAACAAATGCAGAATTGACGAATATGGAGAAGTTTAAACGTGTTTTTTGGACCATTCCATTTTGTGTATGGGCACTCCTATTATTTCGAACACAGCTGTATGTCAAAACAATCCTTGTAGCTCCTTTTCTGGTGATCCTTTTGACTTTATGTTTCTTTCATTGGAATGGTAAGAAAATTTCATGACGATACCTGGAATCTCAGGTCCATAGCTTTATTGTAACCCAGTTTAAAATGCAAAATAAAATGAAAAAGGCCTGACCACACTTAGGTGTCCAACGGAGGGTTAACTACCTGCAAATTATATGAAAAAACTTCAACAGTTGGTCCGAGTTCTATGGACGAAATTCGCGCCGATACCATCAGCTTGGTCTTGTCGCAAGACCGCGCAGATTTTCCTTTAACATTCTTAA
Organism: Musca autumnalis; assembly: GCF_047663935.1. Lineage (NCBI taxonomy): Eukaryota > Metazoa > Arthropoda > Insecta > Diptera > Muscidae > Musca > Musca autumnalis. Next base: position 118,594,624 of record NW_027411755.1, on the reverse strand, counting down.
ATGTATCATTTACTTCTTTTACTGATCGACCCATGACGTCAATATCGTCAGCATAAGCAAATAGCATGTGGCTATTGGTGTATAGTGTGCCATTTTTACGTTTACCGTTACGAAAAGCTGTCTCTTTGTCTGAAACCTCTTTTGGAAGTTAACTGTTCGGAGAGGTTATTTTCTATTATTGAGAACCGGGTATCAGTTAAAGGCTGCTCTATAATCGACAAAACATGGTAAGTGTTGATCTGCATCTCTTGAGTATTTTTCATGATTTGACGCAGGGTAAATATCTGGTCAATGGTGGATTTGGCAGGTCTGAAGCCGCATTGATATGGTCTAATTATGTCATTGACCATAGGCCTTAAGGTGAGGTCACATTAGGCTAATATTTGCTCCTGCGACCGGTAGTAAGCGCTCACTCAGAGCAAGTGAGAATAAATTTCAATGCATTATTTACGCTCACTTCTTCTCAGTAAGCGCACACTGGGTCACTGGGGCAAATATTTGCTTAATGTGACCTTACCTTTGGACGTTCGCACAATATCCCTGACATTATCTTATATGCAATAGGGAGAAGACTTATACCCCTATAACTAAAGCACACAGTTTTATCTCCTTTCTTGTGGATGGGACACAGTTGGCTCTGGTTCTAATCGTCGGGTACGCGTTCTTCCTGCCAGATGGTGCTAACTAGCTGATGCATACACCTTATCAGCGTGTCGCCTCCGCTTTTGCTGTTTCCATATCCTTAGCACACTATCTGTATCAGTTACCAAATTACCAAAGCCATCCGTTGGATGTTTCACTCATTGGTAGACTTTTCGAAATTCATTCTGGCTTCTGTACATCTCGAATTTTTAAAAACTCCCAATTTTCCATTTGTCTCTTTTTCCTGCGGGAAAGACGTTTTGCCGCTCACCTTTTCGTTCGTTCCTTTATCTGCTCGTACTTTATTTGCTACATTTAATCGGGTACTTACCTTTGCTGCAAGTAGGTTGTGGTCCGAGTCTATGTCTCCTCGGAAAGATCGTACTTCGGTGCATTAAACAATCGCGATGAATGTCTTCAATCTATCACAACGTGGCCGACACTCGCCAAAAACGAAGATCGCCATGTTATATACCGTGAAATAGAGGCATCCTTGGGCATTTCTTCCACCAGCTAAGATTTGATATTGCATGAACACCTTGATATATAGCCCCCATAGAACAGTACCTCCAGATTTTCGCTATTTTGAATGTTTTAGCTTCATTATCTCACAGAAATAGCTGAAATTTGGTGCTAAGTCTTCATTGGTGGTATACATAAAACTTTCGCGCAGAATTTTGTCTTTATAGGCCTACGCCTTTAGAACGGTACCTCCCGATTTCCGGTATTTTGATGGTGGTGGCCTCAATAGTCCACCGAAATGGCTGAAATTTGGTACAGTTTTCTTTGGGGGTATAAAACTTTCCCACAGAATTTTGTCTGTTTCGGTCCACGCCTTCATATAACCCCCACAGAACGGCACCTCCCGATTTCCGGTATTTTGATGGTGGTGGCCTCAATATTCCACCGAAATGGCTGAAATTTGGTGCATAGTCTTCGTTGGGGGTATACAACTTTCCTTCAGAATTTTATCTGTGTAGGTCCACGCCTTCATATAGCCACCATAGAACGGTACCTCCCGATTTCGGGTATTTTGATGGTGGTGGCCTCAACATTCCACCGAAATGGCTTAAATTTGGTACTTAGTCTTCGTTGGGGTAATAAAACTTTCCTCCAGAATTTTATCTGTATAGGTCCACACCTTCATATAGCCCCCATAGAACGGTACCTCCCTAATTTCGGTATTTTGAAGGTTAGCCACATTGTTTTAGCGAACTTTCTGATATTTGGTATTTAGTCTTCTTCATAAACGAAAGGAAACTAACTGTTCCATTTTACTTCAATACAACTCGTGGTGGAGGGTATAACAAGTTCTGTCCGGCCGAACTTAACCCACTTAGCGCCGAGAATTTTTTTTTGTGAGAAAACTTAGAATTGTTTATGAAAATTATATTTTTGAGACTTTTTAAGCATTTTTTTAAATAAAATAAATTTTTTTCTCTAAAACGTATAGTTTTCCTGCAATCGGGCCTTCTTTTAAAAGTGCCAAAAACTTTGGAGGGTAATATAGGTGTATCCTTATATGCTTATATGCCTTATAGTAAGACAAAATACTCTTACTATGTTCCTAACAAATCCCTGACTTTATATGTTTCTAACATTTATGATTAAACTTTTATCGCATATTTAAATTTTTCATCAAAAGTCGAAAATTACAAAAAAGTCGATTTGGGTTTTAGGGCAATTGCGTGGAAATGCATGGGTCAAATGAAGCTTTAAAAGCGCGAAATGACATAACAGACAATACAATAACAATAAGCAAAAAAAAAACAGATTTTGACGTCAATTTTTGCAAAAATTTTTTGTGGCGTTTAAACGACCAGTGACAGTGACAGTATCTGGATTAACGGCGTACTTATTTGTTAACGTTCTTATGGATGAACGCGCGCCACATGTTAGCACACTACTTTTACGGGTGTTAAAGGCAGCTCCCCAGGTGACACCACGGGGAGGTCATTGTCCACTTGAGATAAAAAAGGGACCAAAAAAGTCCTGGGCTTTGCCATGTTAAAACCGGCCTGGGCCGTTGCTTGGTATTTTTCAATCCCTAAGCCACTCATTGGCACCATATCATTCAGCTAAATATGGTATCAGCTTGAACTCATTGACATGGCAGGGGAGACTTCCCTTGTCCTTTAAAATTGTGTTTGTGGGAAATAGTTTTTTTTTTTTAAATTTTCTTCCTTGATGATTGGCTTTTGCGGCAATTTGATTTGCCAGCCCTCATTAAAAACTAAAACGGATGTTAGTCATATCGTCTGCTCCGTCGGAAAAGGTCGTAAGTCCCTCTCAATAAATTTTTCAGGAGGAAGAAAAAACATTCCAGCGCTTTCTGTATTAAAGATTTTATTATGGTGGTAAAGGCAGTATTTTTCGTTTATTTATTCCGCTTCAATACCTGTACTTTGTTTGATAAAATTCCATCGCGTTTGGGAGATAATTGGATGTCTTTGGACTTACGACCTTTTCCTTGTACAGTTTTGTATTTTTGTAGGGACTTACGACCTTTTCCTACAATTTACGGACATTTTTAAAATAAAATATTTATACTTTACAAAACAATGTGGAAAGGGTATTATAAGTTTGTTTTGTCCAATATTCGTGTAACATCGCGAAGTATTCGTCGTGGACCCCCTCGTCTACGACGACCTCTCATATCTTGATGAGATAAAGCGATCAAGCTATGTGTGTACGTCTATCCATTAACAATTGTAATAAAACAATTGTAATAAAATTTTGGACCGATCGTCACGAAATTTTGTGGAGAGGTCGGGGTCCGACCAGAAGTGAAATGGACCAAACCCACAATTTTTACCCGACTTTGTAGCTGTCCTGTAGATCGCAGTTATATTCCGATCGGAGCTAAATTTTAAGAATGATATTTGAGTTTAAGACAAAGAATAAGATTGCAATTTAACATGTTCATGAGACAATTATTAGCGGGTTTAATGGACCAAAACTTTTGTATGAAATCTTATATATAAAAGACAATGTGTGTATGTTTGTATGTTCCGCATAGACTCAAAAACGGCTGAACCTATTTTTTTGAAAATTTCAGAGAATATACAAGGAACAACCGAGGTGAAAATAGGCTTTATAGTTTTTGAATTTCGGAGGGGGCCCTATTTTTTAAAAAACACTTTTTTGCAACAGTTATGAAAGTATCGGTCAGAAAATTAATTTGCGAGGCAACGGTTGTTGAATCTCCAACCCTAAGTACTCCATGTAATTTTCAGATAATGCACAGGGATGTCCTTTGGTTTAAGTAGGCTATATACGTATTTTGTTGAATTTCGGAGGAGCGGGTTACACCTGTGCCCTATTTTTTAAATGCGCTATATATAAAACTTACGAACGATTCCGTTTCCCCAATCCTGGGTACATATTTAAGCAATAAGACCCGACCAGAGTAAAATTTTAAGTCGGTATAATCATGACGGTCTGTCTGTCTTTTGAAATTAAGATACAGCTCGCAATTTTTAAGATAGATCTTCGTGATTTGGTATAGAAGTTTCTATTACTTCTATGATGTTTGGTATTGACGTCATCAGAGCTTTCAGAATCACCGTGAAAACCATAGGGAACTAGACCCATGACACCATCGTCTAATTCAATTCCAAATTCATACTGTTCTTTGTTAGCAAAAATCATGATGTCTTCTTAGTTTAATAACATTTCAATCAATTATTATTTTAGAATCATTTAATAATATAAACATTGCACTTAACCGTCCGTTAGAAGGTATTTATTTAATTCAGAATACAAACTAATATCGTTATATGAATAAATGTCCCTAGAGAAACTACAAATTATCAGTTGATAAAGTTAAGTAAGATATACGACTGTAAAAACTGTAAAAATTTTGATTTATTTTTACAAATTTTTCAATATATGAGGTATTTGAACACATACAGCATCCCAATTTGTATCAATGAAAAGGTCAGAAGTCTATCTTTCATAATCAGTTCGCTTATAGGGGAAAATAAGTTTCAAATGTAAATTTTCGTTGCAATATAGAATTTATCACATTTTTGTTCAAAAGGTTGGTCCACAGGCTCCGCCAAATATCATCCGATTATCATCCAAAGGTGTAGGCTAGTTCTTTATATTGTACCCCAACCATGGATGACATTTAACATTATATCTGAACTACATTAGCTGTAGTACTCTTTTAAAGTATAAATTTTCCTGTGGACTTACGACCTTTTCGTCCTCAAATTTGTACGTTTTGTGGACTTACGACCTTTTCCGACAAGGGCAAAACATATAGAAAAACGCGACATAATACCATGTTCATTGTATCATACGACGTGTTTTGACTTGTACTATCATCCTGCAACAAAAACGCGATTTCCAAAAAAAGTGGACTTACGACCTTTTCCGACGGAGCAGACGATATGAAAATGTATGATCATATAAACATTTATTTTATAATGTTTTCTACAGTAACTCAATGATTCATCCACTTATGACTGATACGTAGTAGTATTCTTATTAATTCTATAGAGATTTTTACCACATTGAAGGTAGAATACAAATCAATGTTGAAATTTCGCATTTTAGTAATTTTGATATTTTTCCCTTGGTATTCATCACAAGTCACGTTCATCATAATTTGAAATGGAAATTTATCTGTGTGACGCAGAAATTGTGGTATTTAATTGTGGGTGATTTTATGTGGAACATTTTATCTGTGAGATAAAAAAAAATCCAAAGAATTTTTATATATACAAAAATATCTAGTTTTTTAAGAAGGCCAACAAGATCCAATGATGTTATTTGAGAATTTAATGCAGAAATTCATTGATTCAATGAGCTAATTTGAAAAGATGTGAGACACCTGCTTACATTAAATTCAAATAAACATTTTCACATTTAATTAATTAAAACAAAATTAAAGCTTTAAAAATATTTATACCTTTCTGTTTTTTAAATTATTTTTTGAGGAACTTTTTCAATTGTCTCTATTTATTTTTAAAATGTTAATAATTTTTCTAATAATTTTTCTTTTATTCCTTACAGGTATGTACATTATTAAATAATATTTGTGTAAGTAAATGGAACAGTTTGGAGAGTTACATTGTCATTAGAATTCAAGAATAATAGTCTGTTTCTCTAAGACGATTCGAATTCAAATTCGTTCAAATTACTACCAAACTCCTTTGATTGATAACAAAAAATTATAAAATATTATTCAAACAACAGGAGTTTGGTAGTTGTTCGAACGAATTTGTATTCGAATCGTCTTAGTAAAACAGGCCATAAATAAACAGGAGAATTAACATTAAAGAAGATACGAACAACATAAGTGTTAGCACCGATTTGCAATATAGAAACCTGTGATGCCAATTTTAAGTCTTCTTTAATATAAATTAAGGTTTTATGGTGTTTGTTTTTGGGCACTGACGAAAAACTTCATGTAAACATTATCCAATTTATTAAGCATCCCCTGAAGATATCAACAAAAATTGACGACGGGATTTATGAAATACAAAAGAATTTTTATTTACATATCATAGGTCTAGAAGTCTAACAAACACCTACAAAGTACTAACTAAATTTCTCCCGCACCACATTTTTTGATGCCACATACAAAGACGACAACTACTTCCTTCTCGAACATTTGCATAAAAAAACACAAATTTGTTTACATTTAGATAGGAAATGACGTCGTAGTAGCTGCAAAGATAAACTTTTAATTTCGTATCTAATCTCCCACAAGAAGATTATTTGACACCAAACAGAACATTTTGGCTACTGCAAATACGAATGCCACACTACCTCAACATCAAAAGAATTCGAGTAGAAAAAATCTAGAACGAGTTATTTTGAAAGTAAATAAAAAAAATAATCTCAGCGTAATTGAAAACATGCAAAAGTCAAATCAAATTAAATACATAACATTAAAAATGTTCAATTAGAATTGCATCCAAGTAATGTAATCTCAAGTAGCCACCAGATATTGAATACAACTCGTAAAGTAATTACACAATCAACAAACATAATTACATAACAAGTTTATGACGATGAAGAAGAATAAAACCGAAACTTTACAAATGAACCTCAGGCCAATATTGCAATGATATTTTATAGCTGTCTACCACCAAAGCAAAAAAAAGCACAGAAATGTCAGTCTGCCTCTTGTCTATTTTCTATGCGTGGATGACATTTCAAATGTTGCACAAATACTTCTAATATGTGGATACCACCACCACCAATAGCACCACTCACTTGTGCGTGTCGACATCCACCCATTCCAATGATGGTGAAGTGAATAGGTCTCCATCAGTCCAGCAACACTTGTCGACACAAATGTGTTTACATGATAAACAAATTGAACTGTGCGTTTCGTTTTTTCTTTCTGTCCAGCATCATTGCGTGGGTCTTGAACAAGTTCAATGTGCGCATCTTCTCCCATCAATGTGATGCGAGTTTTTCTGTTGCTACTGCTGCTGCTGCTGCCAACATTATTTGCCCCATCACCAACCAACCACGCATTAATATAAATCTAATTCGGAGGCCTTAGATTAATGAACTTTATGTCATTTAAAGGGCAATGACAATTTAAGCCAATTGCTGCCAGAAAAATGGAATTATAAATTACAATAATGTTTCTTGCCTTTTAACTTTCTTTAATTTTAATATTTTCCATTAGATTTCAATACAATATTTCTTTGAAATTTTTATAAAATTGAAATGGATTTCACATGTTTAAAGGTTGCTCCACAGGTGATACCCCAGGAATATGAGATAAATTCTTTACGATGTTAAAGCCTTGCTTGGTATCTATCATTGCTACATGTCAAACATGTTTACAAAAATTGCAAATATCTAAGCGATGCTCATTTTTTGACTCAGATATTGATGTGAAGAACATAATCTCAGTTTGGATAAAATATTACGAGGACCAAGAGGTATCGTGTCTACAAGCCACACAGACGGGCTCCAAATTGTTTGAAACGGATTTCCAACTTTTTGATGACACACATTTTATATCCTACACCATAAGATAATTAATTTTGCGGCATTCCGTTTGTTACACATCGAAATATTCGTCGGAAACCCTATAAAGTATATATTATTGATCAGCATAAAATTCAAAGTCAATATAACGATGTCCGTCTCCGTCCTTCCGCAATATTTAAGATGGAGCTTTATAATTTGTACAGAAGTTTATATTATTCCTAGGATGTTTGGTATTGTAATTGTGTTATATCGGTCCACGTTTTTATATAGCACCATAAACCGATACCTCCCAATTTTTGGTATTTTTAAGGTGGAGAGCAACAAAATACAATCAAAACGAAAATATGTGTGAGTGTATGAGTGAAAATAGCAACAATCAAATGATGTTATTCGTTTGTTTTTGTTCACGTATAGTGTGTGTGAGGGAGAAAGGCAAATGCAAAGACTACTCAGTGGGATCGCTGAGTATACTGTCTTTGCAAAAAGCACATTCCTGTTTTAGCCTCATCCCACTGAAATGGCGGAAATCAAAAATTCTATAAAAATAAACAATTCAGTGTAATGCTGGCGACATTTCCTCAGTATTTCAGTCATGAAATAAAAAACTCGACGATAAAAAGTATGCCCCATTTTACTGAGCAATATTTAAATTCTCAATGTATTTAAATTTTCCCTCCATGATATCTGTACGTTAAAATTATGTTGCTTGAAGACTATACGAGGGCTTAACGATAACTATCTGGCCTAATAATGAAAACGCGAATATTTACCATCAAAAACGGTTTTATTGTTTTTTTTAAGTAGTCTCCAGCATGATTTATACACTTTTTCGTACGCTAAAACATATTAGGGTAGCACTTTTTCCACTCCGATTGAGACACCTCCAAAACATGGTTTTTGAACGATTTTACAACATCTTAAGGCGACAAAAATCGACGACCCCGCCTTTTTTTCTTCGTGTGCTGGAATCAAATGAAGTCGTTGGATTCCCAGTCGGGGTTGTACGACGGATGACCCATCAATTTCACGTTTTGTCCGGTCAAACAGGCGCTGGTTTGAATCGAGGTGTGAGAGTTCACATTGTCATGATGCAGAATGATTCGGATTCTCTTTTTCGTTTTTCGAATTTCTCAGAAGATTTCAGGCAAACAAATTGTAGTGTACCACTCAGAATTAACCGCCCTGTGTTCCTCAAGTCGTGGTTAGTTTAGCCGAAGAAACAGGCGACAATTTGATTTGAAGGTCTTCTTCTATAAACAACTTTCGTTGGGTTTGGCTCGCTTTCAAAGAACCAAATGGCCGATTTCTGCTTTGTTTCGGGCTCCTAAGCATAGGTCCTGGATTCGTCGTTTGTGACGATCTTATTAACGTCGTTTGAAACACCGCGTTTGTTTTTATTCACAATTTCTTTGAAACAATCCGCAAGAGCCCTTTTTTTTGAGCGATTGTCCATTTTTGTGGACCTAATGAGAAAGATCCATTTTTGCGGGCAGGTGTTTATGCAATGTTAAATATTAATTGGTGGAGGAAATGCCCAAGGATGTCTCTATCTCACGGTATATAACTTGGCGATCTCACATTATCCGTTCACGCTCGACATATTTGTTTTCTGGCACAACGCCCGATTTTGGGTGACCCTGACGACCTTCGTTTTTTGGCGAGGACCGGCCACGATTGAATTCATTAAACCAGTTTTTCATAGTCCTATAGGATGGTCCTTTATCGACATACAAAGATTTAATTTGATCGATGCACTCTTGCCGTGATTATCCACGTCGAATGTTGTGAAAAATTCTTGACCGAAAAAGTTCACGAGTAAATTCCATTTTTTTTTTTTGCAAAGTAATTTTTTCAAGTCATTGTAAACAACACATTACATGGTCGTACGACAGACTGTCCTGAGTACGTCTTGGCTAAAACTGTCAAACTTTCCAAAAAAGATTTCAAATGACGCCTGGCCTAGGCCAGATAGTTTTCGTGCATCCCTCGTATAGGCATAGTAATGGTCCACAACCGAACAATATGTCATTATTATAAATTTTTGATTTGATTCTCAATTCTTTCAATTTACTTAATTTATAATTTTCTCGTTTCAACATTTATTGAATCGTGAATGCGAAATGAATGACTTTAACAAAACATCTTAGGCCTCTTTTGACAGTTGACTTAGTTTGCAACAACATGCATATAATTTTGTGTTTACATGGCCCAATGACTTGAACATATCTATGTAAAAACAGTGACACTGTTTCCAATGGCCATGAAATAATAACTAACTAAGTTGTTGTAACAGTTATCATGTTGTTAATTTGTTAGTGTGTTCTATAGATTTCTCAGTTAAAGTTACAACATTTTTAAAATTTATTAATAGATTTTCTCGACTATGAGAAAATATGGACCACTGATTTCCTGGCTATAAATGGAACTTGTCTTCGAAAAATTTACATAAAACATTTCTAAGATAGTGAGATGAGTTTATCTTTCATACAGAAATATTGCAAACAGTTCTCGAACAAAAATTGCAAGAAAGAAATAATATCGTAATATTTTGTCCAAACTTAGTTTAAGTTCGAAGATGGGTTATATCGGTCCACTCCTTCCGGTACCTCCCCCACAAAAGTTCGGAAAGTTTGTTCGTACGATAGCTCTTGAAGTAAGAAACCGATTTGGTCCATAGGTTGCAAATCGTGAAATGTCTACCAGACTTAGATGAGGTTCCAATATGGACGCAATCGGTCCACTCCTTCGGGTACCTACCACAAAATTTCGGATAAGTTCAGTTTTGGACGTGCTCTCGAATCGATTTGATTTTTGGTTTAGCAACTTGTATTCACTGCCCCCCATACGACGGTACAAGTTTCATCAGGGGCAAGTCCATACTTCCTGAGAAAGTAGCCTAAAGGTTGCACAAAACCCCTATGACACGGTGTGAGGTGGTTGGAGCGCAAGATAACTCTCGAACGGATCTGTCGATTAAGTTCAAAATTTGGCCTTAGAAATATTTTGTCCAAACATAGTTTAAGTTCGAAGTTAAGCCATATCGGTCCACTCCTTCAGGTACCTCCCCCACAAATTTTCAAAAATGTTCAGAAAAATTGTTCGTACGGTAACTTTTGAAGGGAGTGGCCGAATTGGTCCATACTTTACACATCCTAATATATCTACCAGATATAGATCAGGTTCAAATATGGCATATATTTGTCCACTTCATCCAGTACCTTCGGATAAGTTTACTTTAAGACCTGGTATCGAATCACTTTGATTTTTGTTGAAGCAACATCAATTCGCTGCCTCAATTACGATGGTAAAGTTTTTTTCAGGCGCAAAACCACACTTTTTGAGAAAACAGCCCGAAGGGTGTAAGAACCCCTTATGGCACCATATGTAGTAGCTGGAGATCCACTTCCATAATGGTCAATGTCGATCCATTCCTTTAAGTATTTCCTGCGAAAAAACGTTTGCTCTTTAATCCTAATCAACATTTTTGTCGGTTCATACGCCCAAAATTTTTAAACCCCTCTAAATACATACGTTTTTTGGGAAAAAATTGTTTCAATATAAACAGGCTGAGGGTATATCTCTGTCTGTCGACTGATACTTTTTTACTTGTTAAATTACATTTCAACTTAAATTTTTAAATCCAACTTGTAAATGCTGCGTTCGAGAACGTGCAAGAATTTACTAGTTTGCTTTGAAGACACACAAAGGAATTGACATTTTCTAGTTCACATACATATTATGTATGTATGTTTTTGAAGATTTTCAGTTTTGAATGCCAGTATGACAATTTTTTGTGAAATGAAAGCGTTAGTTCAACTAAAAATGTTTAAAATAAAAAAATGTATAACTTTATTTAAAGATTATAAAAATAATTATTCAGCTAAACTTTGATCCTCGTTAACTGTGTGTGTATTGGCCGATGGGATTGTATGTTCACAGATCATCTTTGCAAATTTGAACTTTGCTTATTTTTCACTTTTCACTCCCTTGCTGGGCTTTTGTGTTATAATACAACATCCGCTAATAATTAAAAATTGTTGGTTAATCGGACATGCCAGAAGTAACTAAGAACAATTGACTAACTGGGTTTCATCGATAGAGTTTAACAATCTATTTGGATAGTGGAGGTCTAGCCGGACGTGTACGTTTATATATAACTGGATGTAACAGACCCACTGGGGTTTAAATGCCAATTCCATTGCATATACATTAGGGTTATGACTTTTTTACAACCTCATATCCCTGTATTATAGCGTGATGAGTTTTGCCATAAGATTACATAAAATCTTAATTATGTTTCGGTGAAAAAACCTCACGCACAAAATGATTTTAAGATTTGAATTTATCAAAATTATGTACAATTTTTTGAAGTCACTGAAAACAGATAAATAATTTCAAATAAACTTTAGAGCCACATAAGATAATTAAAATGACATAAAATTTATTTCTCACTATTTTTCTTCAATTCTGAGAATCGTAAAAATGTCGTAAACGCTTTTATTCAAAAATATGATTTTTTAACAAAAAACAAAAAATTTATGGCCTGTTTCTCTAAGGCGATTCGAATTCAAATTCGTTCGAATTACTACTAAACTCCTGTTGTTGTAGGAAATATTTGTTTGAATGAAAATAAAAACAATTCAAATATTTTTCAAAAACAGAAGTTTGGTATCAGTTCGAACGAATTGGTATTCGAATCGTCTTAGTGAAACAGGCCTTTAACATTTTTTTAAAAGTGACTTTTTTCGCGACTTTTTTTAATATTTGAATGAAATAAACGTTATTATAGTTATTAGTAGGCTTATATTTATTCATTCGTGCAACAAAAAATAATTTTTTGAAAAAACATTTTTTTTCATTTCATTTTTTTTTTTTTAAATCGATTTGTGCGTGAACTTTTTTTATATTTCAATGGAATAAACGATAGCATAGTGATTAATAGGCAAAAGTTCATTCATCCCTGCTACAGGAAATCATTTTTAAGGAAAAATGTCAAAAAGTCATAACCCTAATATACATACGTCAAACAAATCCTCATTAGGAAGGTTAACCCGACAAAAACCTATAATTTAAACAGCCTATAAGAAAGAAACACATTTACTTCAAATATTAGATTTACTTTGTATATATTAAGTAAAGAATATTAATGCACATTAAAAATTCTCCATTGAAGCAAGTTGAACTGTTTTTGTACGTGTTTTGGCAATCCTACAAAGAAAGTTGTTTCGAAATGCACAGTTGCACTCTCTTGAAAAAAACAACGTTTACAAGCTTGTAAAATACATATTGTAAACATAGCCAACTGTATATAAACATCATATGTGAGTATGAAAATCGCAATGAGTCACCATCTCGCTGTTGAATGAAGTGAAGAAATTGTGCTACCCATTAATAAAAAAAGTCGTAATTGGTCACAGTGTTTGGTGTTTACTAAGGAGGGAATATATACTTTAATACGATCAAAACTGTGCCTAATCGATAGAAGGAGCTTACACCCACAAGCCCTGCTTGCCCTGTCTGGCTGGTGCGCACGATAACTTTCGAAAGAATCAACCGATATGTGTCCAAACTTAGATCAAGTTCGAAGATGGGCCATATGGGTCTTCTTTTTCGATTAACTCCCCCACAGAAGTTCAAAAATTTCCATAACTTTAGAATGCAGTAACCATGCTGCCATTCTCTCTTGACGTCTCTCTCTGTCTATGTGCCAAGTACGTTCAAGAAAAAATTCGAAAAAAATAACATTGGCAATCTAAAAGAACTTAAGTCAATTCTTAAAAATCCACAATTATTATTCATTCATAACACTGTTCCCTGGCAGACCGTCCATAAAAATCTGATTTTCTGTTTATCCATCCAATAAAAAGAAATATAAATGAATTTGTATATTATTTGCATGCAAACAACAAATCCCAAAACTTTCTGATTGTCTGAGTCATGAACGAGTTAAGAAGCGAGCGAGCAAGCACTCACTCGGTCACCTAAAATGCTAAGGTGTAGGAAGGAGGAAAATAGGGAAGTAAGATTATCATGGGTGCTAAAAACAATTTTGTTCAGGTTAAATAAACAAAATTAGATACATTTGCAATGCTAATATGTGTAATTTTCATTTGTGTTGTTGATTGGCACCCCTTCCATCCACAAAGCGGGGTAGAAGATGGGGATCAAGTGAACTGAAAAGGTGTTACTAAGTAATCAGAATTTATGGAATAATGACGACCAGGAGGTTAATTGTAATAACAACACACGTGGACAAATAAATGGACATAATCAGGAAGAAACGTTGTTGGGAAGAATATTATTGTTATTGAGAAACAATTAATAATCAATACAACCTGTTTAAAATTAAATGAACAATTAACAACAACAACAGCAGATGCAAAAAGCAGTTTATAGAAAAGAAAACAAGATGATCGTGTGTTATAATTTTATTGTCAATATAAACAAGTGGGGCTTTCTAAAACGCAATAGCCACAAATATGGTGGAGGGGAGGGGATTAGTTGGAATAATTAGCTAGATAATTTATTAAGCATCAACCTAGTTATAATCTCGAGGTATAAAATTTCTTACTTTATCGTCAACACCCCAAAGTCTCAATAATTAAATTTAAGTACATTTCAAAATGTCATCTCTCCCCTTTCAAACACTGTCTTTATTGCCACATCCATTATCTACAATTCCACACAAATTTGATATTGAAATCTAAACATTTAGGGTTTACATTTCTTACAAACCAACAAAACAAACCTATGACAAAATCTTAACAAGAATTATTTTGTAATTCTAGTTTTGAATTACAGCACGAGAATGACAGCAAATGGCGAGAATCAACGAATTAAAAAACTGTGATTTTTTTGGTGTGAATTTGATGGGCAGACAGTTGGACAGCGGCGGTTAGTAGACACATGTGGGACGTGGAGTAATGAATTAAATCTGACCGTAATTGTAAGCAGCATTGACATACATAATTACTATGTTTGCTATTGTGGTGGACTGTGAGCTTTCATTTTGACAAGTTTGCTGTTGAGTTGTTTTGCTTTATATGTAATTCAGACTTTAAACTTGAAAAAAAGTATTCAGGTAATTAGTGTTTTTTTGTTACTTTTATGAGAAACACGTTGTTTTTGTTATTATTATACTGTTTTTGTTTTCTGTATTTCTTCTTAAGCTTTATTCTATTTTACTACGTCAAATACGTTTTGTTATGTTAATTTTTTATTAACGGCTTTATTTTGTTGTGCTGTGATATTTGGTGCGGCATTAGATGTCATTAATTTGCCAACCGGTTAGGGTGTTCAGTTTCCAAGAATATTCTCTACAATGGGTCAGCTAAAATGAAAGTAGGCCTTTAGAAGGCAGAAAGTTATGACAATTCTGTAATATGGTAGATTTTGAGAGAATTTTGTATATCCTAGAGCACTGCGAACATCTCCAAATACTTGTGTGGTGTATATATGTAGGTTAGGGTGGGGCGATTAGTATGGAAGGAAAATAACCATAATTCCTTCTAAAGCCCTACATTGATCGAAAAAGCAATGGAAGGCTCCTTAAGGCAATTTTGGTCTTGTGAAAGTGCAAATTTTGCTAATTTATCAATATTTTCATGAAAAAATTGCACTTTCGCCAGGTCAAAACTGCCTGAATGAGCATTCCAATCCCATTGCGATGTACTAGAGAGTTCTTAACTATTGTCTTGGTAACATATTTTGTCATAGTATTGGATCGAAAATTTCAATGGTTTGGCTGTTATAGGACAAAGTATAAAAAACAAATCGGGTAATTCATCAAAATTCACTTTCACAAGGCCAAAACAGCCTGAAGGAGCGTTCCAAGTTTTTTGTGATGTACCAGAGAGTTCTCCACTATTGTCTTGGCTACAAATTTTGTCTCGGTATTGGGTGGAAAATCTGAATAGTTTTGCTTTTATAGGACAAAATATAAAATATAGGGTAATTTATCAATATTTTCACGGAAAATTTGTACTTTCACAAGGCCAAAACATCCAATGCTTTTGCGAAGTTCCAGAGAGTTCTTCACTATTGTCTTGTTTACATATTTTGTGTTCGTATTGGATCGAAAATTTCAATGGTTTGGCTGTTATAGACCAAAATATCAAAAAAAGTGACAAAAATTGTGAATTTTCTACATTTTGGATTTTTGACCATCAAAATTTTTTAACGTAGGCAAAATACCCCTCAGTGATGTTGGCAACATTTCCTGAGTATTTCAGCCATGTAAAACTTCTCTACTAGTGGTGTCTAAAGACACGCCGTTCTGACTCGGCGATAAACAGTAGGTCCCATATCATTGAGCTAATGTGAATCGGGCTGCACTCATTGATATGAGAGAAGTCTCCCGTGTCCCATTTGGGATGTTTGTGGAACAATTACTATTATTTTTATTATGAAATACTCGTATGAGACCAAGAAAATTTGCAAATTTCCCAAAAAAAGAAAAAAACTGCAAGTCGAAATGTGGAAGCTCGATTTTCACCGTAAAGGCTGTGGAAGCACATCCTTCCAACAGTCAGTCTGTTTCGTTCAATGTCATTTCTTTATTTTTTATTGAAACTAAAAGTTGAATGAACTTTACCCAACTGGCGCCACTAACAAATAGTCGAAGCGACAAAAAGCAAACAATTCCATGCTCGGGTAACCATTAACAATGTCAATAGCATTAATTGTAACATCAATATTGGAATGCTGAAATGTTTACGCAACAATGAGGAATTTGAGAAAAACAACACCTAAACGATTTGTACAAAAGTAATCAAATCCCCAGACGCCATCAATTATCATAATTACTGAAATGGATTATTTACAGAATCAACTAAAAAGTAATTTACAAATTACAAAAAAGTGAAATAACACTTAAGATTTCAATTACAACAAAATGGCTGTTTTTTGAAGACGCAAAATTACTCCTTTCATATTGCGATGTATGCATCGGGGTTATTCAGTCATTTTTAAGGCACTAATAGTATTCAGAGAGAGAAAGAGAGAGAGAGGGAATAACCCAGCACTTTTTCAAATCTGATTCGAATAAAATATTCACGTCTTTTCGCTCGAAGTCCATAGGAATCCAGTTATAAAGACAGGAACGTTTAATAAAAATTCAATATATTTCAAAATTGTTTTTTATATCAAGGCATACATCGGGTTTACCTGCGACCTTCCAATTCTTCTGAAAATTTTCTGAATATAACAATATGTATTTTATGTATGGGAAGTCCATACATCCGGAGATGTAGCGTATCAAAGTTTAAGTCTTAAGTCCCCATCAGAATGCCGGACAAACTTATATTTTATAAGAAAATTTAGTTGCCGTGGCGAATCCTGTCCATAGGAGAATGTCTTAAAACCCTCGTCGAAGGCCGGCTATTGGGAAATATTACTATTTATAAAAATGTTTGGGTTTAAGTAGTGTTTAGGTGCGGCCCTGCGATTTCTTTGAAATTTTTACCATAGATAGGAGTTACTGTCCTTAGCACAATAATATATATTTTTTTTCTGCGGGAAATCCATACTTCTGGAGATGTAGGCCTCGAAACTACAAAAAATGCAGGTCGTGCGTGAGCCCTACTTGTTTATATATCAGTTTGGAGGTATAGAAAATCGTTCGCTACTTCAATTGCCTGCTATTGATTCCTAGCAAAATTGTCGGAGCCACATGAGCCGAATAACTCATTACAAAGTAATGTAAACAAGCTACCTTCTGCAAAAATAATGGGTTATTTCTTTACAATTTTACTAGGCAAAACTACATATTTTATTCATTACCATGTAATGAGTTACTACATAATTAAGTAATTTAAAAATTTCGGGAGACACTGTGGTGCAGAAGGTCTCTGTTTCAATACCCGACCAGAACGTAATAAATCTCCAAATATCTCCTGAATATAATATTGGCTTACCTTTTCTGAGTATTTCAGCCATAAAAATGCATCTACAAGTGGTGTCGTCAGACACTTCGTTACCGAACCACCAGTCCGTTCCGTTTGGGTACCAACTGGTAGTGGTCTTGTGGTTACGAGGTCGTACCAGGCACTTAATTCTGGGACCACGGGTACCAGTTGCTCCTAGGTATAATGGCCTAGTGTGGTTGATGGTGTCGGCCCCCTTGTAGGAGTATCGTGGTGGTTGTGGTTGTACCAAATCGCGGGTAGAGTCTGTGGCTTGAATGTCGAGTTGCATTAACAACCAGCTGTCTGAGCCATAGAAAGACAGGAATTTTAGATGGGTTTAGCACCAAACCAAGGTGGTGAACAGGGCCAAACACTTGAACACAATTACTACGGTGCAGGGGGCGTTAGTTGGTAGCTTGTAACCACAACCACCGTGGTGTTAAGCCGTCAAGACAGTTATCCACGTTAATCCAGCACCACCGTTGTAGACACTTCGTTCGGACTCGACGATATAAAGTAGGTCCCATATCATTAGGCCAATATCAATCGGCGTGCACTCATCTATGTGAGAGAAGTCTTCCTTGTACCATCGGTTATGTTGTGGGAACATACATATGTATGTATGTAATTTACAAATCTCAGCCAAGTGAACTCAAACTTTTCAATTTCAATTACAACAAAGTTTTCTTATTTGAGTATTCTTCGACTGCATAGCGCTAACATTTTTATACCACACTAGCGCCGCATAGCTTACCACTCACCGACCCCTATTGCTTTATAAGATGGAGGTTTCTTTGTCATTACCCCAAGTATTGCCGACCAATGCCTACTTCTGATCTTATCGCAAATAGATGTGGTTTGCGCGGACGACTTAAGCATGCTATCGAACGTAGCACCTAATGTCTTGGGTGGCCATAATCAGGACACAATTGACCAATATGTTCAGGGGGATCCTCATTTCAGCCGTCTGGGAGGTGAACAGTGTGACAGCTGATTTTGCGGCGGATTTTTTAATATTCCTCAGATGGAAAAACTGCACTAAGTCAGTTATGTAAACATCTAACCTATGTCATCGACTAGAGCGTTTGAAATTTGGGAAACTCCTTGTTTCACAATGCAGGTCATAAATTCTTATTTTTGAATTCCACAAACGACTGACGTCCACACATATAGTTAGAAGAAGTTTTATATATGTCCCCGAACAGCTTGGTATAGTTGACGGTCTCGAAGTCCTTCGATAGGTCAAGTGCCACCATGACTGTTCGGTTGTACCGCCTGTTCTGGTTCAGTCCTCGACTGATATGTGTGGATATAACATGTAACATCGATCTTCGCTATTGACGACAGAAGGGAAATCAGCCTGTACAATTCGCTTCTTTTGTCAAATACTCAACTTCGGGTTCATCCAGATGTTAAACGTTATAAATTATATTTCGTGTGGGCCCAACACTTTGGATGATTTCGCGTTTCGGTTGACATCTGCAACATCACTCATAGCACGCCGTTGAAAGTAACAACCGTTCGATTTATCTTCTTTCCCGTATCCGAGAGTGATTTAACCCATGGCTTCAGATGGTCTAGCCACTTTCTCTGCTTATCTGCTTATCAAGAGTAAGTTCCTAAAAGAGTTACACTACAGGGTCCGTACGTCTAAGCTCATTCGCCTCTGCTGGGAAATTCTCTCAGCTAAACGAGAATCTTAGAAGATGGACAACTCTTAAAAGCGGTGATTGGTAAATTCTCCGAACACTTACCTATCAGTTTTTCCATGGTTCTGAAAGGTACGGAGGTTGTGAAGTCGTGTGATGATATCTGGCGAGGTGATAAATTTTTCGTGAAAATATTGACAAATTACTAAAATTTGCACATTCACAAGGCCAAAACTACGAGTATCTGAAGGAGCGTTCCAATGTTTTTGCGATGTACTAGAGAATTCTTAACTATTATCTTGGCTACAATTTTCGTGTTATTATTGATAGATCGAAATTCTCAATGGCGTGGCTTTTATAGGCCAAGATATAAAAACAAAAAAACAAAAAATACGTGATCGTAGACGTATGGTCTAGATGACTTTTTTTGTTCAGTAGAATCCGAAGAATCAGAAGAGCGAAGCGCCTATTAAGATTTTTTTCCTTCCATACCAATCGCCCCACCTTAACACGTTCGCGGACACAAGCAAATTCAGAGAGGTGAAAAAAATGACACCCAATTATTTTCGAAATTAGTTTTTTTGTTTTTATTTATTAATTATTGATTGTTATTATTATTTTTAATTTATTATAGAATGTATCTTGTTGAAATAAATCGTATTATGTATATTAATCACCAAAACTTAAGATTGTATACAAGTAAATGAACAAAAATTGGCAGACAATGTGAATGCTATAGCATTCACGTCATTTTGCATCGGAATGCTATAGCATTCACGTCCGCGAACGTGTTAATACATATGTACATATACAAATAAAGAATAATGCAATTTGTGGCCTGATTTGGATACAAGTACGAAAATCGTAATTATTCGCTTCCTATTTTCTAAAAATAAATTTAATTAATCAGAATTTCGTTTCGGACAATCGTAGTTCGGATTCGTAAGACTGCTACAACGCATTTTCTTCTCCGATAAAAGTCTAGCGCCATAATGGAGGAAGTCTTTATTTTTTTGTAGAACAAGCAAATAATATCAATTCCCTCGATGTTTTAAAACTAAATGTAAAGGCAAGCCGTTGTATTCTTAATTGATAACGACACTGGAAGTTGTAAAATAAAAATTACACACAACCAAATACGATGAATGAACATGAATTAAATAAAGAGAAAAAAACCACAAAATGTAATGAATTTTGTAGCTTTCATTTAATAGTTCCCTTACGCATGCACATGCAATCCGCCGCACATATACATACTTCAAGTGCATAATTAATTAAACCAGAAAAAAAGTTACAAATTCAATGAATATAAAAATACTCAAAATTTAATAATAATAAAAGAAAAACAACGAAAAGTAATGTTCATCATCATTATTATGTTGGCGACATGTTCATAAGCAATTTATGTATGGAGGAGGGAAGGAGATTGTGCATTAATTTCATGCCTTAAAATGTTATTTTTGGTTAACAAATTGGTGATAATAATGAAGACTGTCTGCTTGCCTGCCTGCCTTGCTGTCGTCGAGCACCTTGCCACATGACTTTGTTTTGTATTTTGAATATTAATTGCATATTTTTTGTTTGTTTTCATCATCATCCTCCTCCGCCTCCTCCCACACGCATAAAATGTGAATTGCATTTCTAATGAGAATGACAATTTTGAAAGAAGGTTGCATTACAATTTTGTTTTATTGCATTGCGATATGACTCTTTACATAGGTAAAACCCCCTTGCACAGAAAAGTTTTATATGTATTATTGGTTTTTTAGTAATAACAATAAATATTGCGGCTCCTTTGTATTTGACGTGGTCTCCACAAAGAAAAATGAACAAAGAAAGTTGTGGGGTTTTAGAAAAAAAGGGAATTCTTTTGAAAAATAAACAGGGAAAATTGGAGTTCAATAATACAGATCAGAAAATATTATCTTCAGAGAAAACTAGAAGAAAAGAAGACTAGTGAAACTACCTTGGATAACTTTCCAGCTAGGTTTATTTAGATCTGGCTAGCCTTATCCGGAGATCTTCTCCCAACTGCCACATAAAATGGCACAAGGGTGGCTTGATTGATTTGTCGACTTCCATATCGGTTGACTCCGATCCGCAACGTGTCAGTTCATATTCTATTTAATTTCCTTCGATGTTGCAATGACCCGGGACACAACAACAAGGTAACCATTGATCTTATCGTCTCCAAGTTATTGCCGTTCAAAACCGCAGCAGATTTGATCGTGTGGGACCTGAGTGATTTATGTACTAAAAGATTCAGTAATGAAGGTCATGTTGCACATTGAGGTCGCTTGTGGTGCGATTTTCATGGCACTAGCAATAATATTTCTGCCGCTCTTATGATGTTGTTCAACTTTGAGCATACGATGTCTTGCTCAAAGAATTCCACCATACACGATAACCTAAAGTAAGAATTGGACATATTAGGGTCATGAAAATCCAATGAATGACCTGCGGCCAAAGTCCCCTGTTCTTAACAATGGAATTCTTGTATGAAAATAGGAATGTTAGACCTCTCTTGGCACGCTCTTCAACATTCCTTTTCAAAGTTTCAACGTCTGGTGGCCCAGAGTAATGCCGAGATACTTGACTTCTAAAGAAAGCTCCAGGGTGACTCCATCAAGAATTGGTAGGGTAATGATTTGACATTCCTCTCGTTCGTAACTAGAACCAGCTCTGTCTTTGATGGCTGCACTCCAAAACCATTGTTGTGTGCCCATTTCGATAGTTTGACTATAGCTCCTTGCATGAGTTGCGATCATGTTTGTGGGAACATCCCACTATTCGTTATAACCACGTTGTTAGCTTAAGCGATTGTTTTTATTCGTATTTCATCATAATCCTTAATAATTTCGTTTACCATATTCCACTCGATCAAATCCACATCATTTAGTGCTGTCTCGATTCCGATTTGCCTTTAATGTAGGCATGTTGGGCAGGAATTATATCCGTACTTGAAAGCCTGGCCCTGATTTCAAAGTTGAAAACCCTCTCTAAGGTTCACAATGAACGGTCCATAATTCTGGGAAAGTGTACAAATTAACTTCCCAAACTTTTTCAAAAATTTCTTCCAAACTTAGTTTAACGTAATTTAATATTTCGAATTCTCTGTGAATCAGAAGTTTGCTTACTTGTCAAATAATAAGAAACAAGTAAAAAGAAAAGGAAAGAAAAGACCAAAACCCTCAAAATATCGAAAATCAGGAGGTACCATTATATGGGACCTGTATCAAAACATTGATAATTTTTGGTGGAGAAGTGTTGTGCGCAATAGCTAAAATAAATAAGCTAAATTCCCAAAATACCGACAATCGGAAGGTACCTTTATATAGGGTCATTTCAAAACGTGGAACGACATATCCCATCATTGAACTTGACCTGCCTGCAAACAAAAGATCCATCTTACCAGAATTTCAGCGTTCATCTCCCTTTTTGGTGGATCACTTTAGCATCCACAGAAGGAAGGACGGATTTGCATAGATCGACTTAGAATTTTACTGATCAAGAATATATATACTTTATAGGATCGCAAAATATTATTTCAATGCGTTATAAACGAAAAAACAAACTAAATATACCGTCCATACTATGATGGACGGTATAGAAGTGGTGTTTTTTGGGCTGCACGATTGGGCGTAATCCCCTAAAACTGAATTATTTCCAAGGTGACGAGAGTTTTTGTTGTTTGGCAACTTCTGATAACATTGAGCAATATTCCAAATACTCAGTTTTCTGTGAGAAATTCTATATACAGAGTAAATAATATGGTTGATCTGACACTTTTTTATTTTAGATTCGATAATAATAATATTGTCGCTTCAACAATAGTTTCTGTTATAGTGGAATATTGTCCACTATTGAATATTGTGTTCTAAATATGAGTTTCACTTCGAACATGTAAAATTTTGAGCTAATTATGTCATTTGTTCCTTTAAGAATAAGTACGATTTTTTGGCCAATCATGTCATTGATCCTTCTGACAATATCAATGATTACATCAACAATCTTCTATAATAAGTCATACTAATTTTCCATGGGAGATCGCCCTAGTCATTAATAAGAGATAATGTAGTCTTCTATGAGGTATCCTCTACGCAGAGAAAACGATGTGGTTCATATGACAATATTGGAGAGCTAAATGTGTATTGTCATATTGTTACCACAACAAAAGTTTTTGTTATAGTGAATAATATTATGTATTATGTCGCCAGTATCTGGAAGGTAGTTTATTTTTGACAACGGAGAGTATACAATTAAATTGATTTATTTCCAAGGCGAGGGAAAATATTGAAATAACTGAAATCGGAAGATTCAGTTACTACAGTTGTATGGGGTGTACAAATTAATTTGTATGTTACTCCAAAAGAGTTTTTGTTCGTATTTCATCATAATCCTTAAGTATTCCGTTTATCATATTCCACTCGATCAAATCCACATCATTTAGTGCTGTCTCGATTCCGATTTGCCTTTAATGTAGGCATGTTGGGCAGGAATTATATCCGCACTTGAAAGCCTGGCCCTGATTTCAAAGTTGAAAACCCTCTCTAAGGTTTACAATGAACGCTCCATAATTCTGGAAAAGTGTACGACTTAACTTCCCAATTTTTTAAAAAAAAAAAACTTAGTTTAACGTAATTTTATATTTCGAGTTCTCTGTGAATCAGAAGTTTGCTTACTTGTCAAATAATAGGAAACAAGTAAAAAGAAAAGGCCGAACATCATAAAATATTCCTAACTGAAATGGAATAATTAGTTTCCTTCCCTGCCCATAAGTTTAGGTGCAAAAAGTTTCGACCGCGGATACCCCAAAGGCCTAGTTATTTATCTAATCTAAAAAATGTTTTCAATGGGGGCTACATAAAAGTGTGGACCTATGTCGACAATTTTTGGTTGGGAAGTTTCGTGAGTGCAAAGAGCGTGAAAAGTCAAATTTTGGTATTTCATTAAAAACTTTTGCCAAAACCCTCAAAATATCGAAAATCAGGAGGTACCATTATATGGGACCTGTATCAAAACATGGACCTCTATTGATAATTTTTGGTGGAGAAGTGTTGTGCGCAATAGCTAAAATAAATAAGCTAAAATTCCCAAAATACCGACATTTCAGCGTTCAGTCTTCATTTTTGTGGATGCTAAAGTGATTAAAACAAACGGAAGGACGGACTTACATAGATCGACTTAGAATTTTACCCTGATCAAGAATATATATACTTTATAGGGTCGCAAATTATTATTTCAATGCGTTACAAACGGAAAAACAAACTAAATATATCCTCAATACTATGGTAGAGGGTATAAAAATGGGGTTTTTGGGCTACACAACAGTGCGTAACCCCTTAAATTGAATTATTTCCAAGGTGACGAGAGTTTTTGTTGTTTGGAAACTTCTGATAACATTGAGCGATATTCCAAATACTCAGTTCTCTGTGAGAAATCCAATATACAGAGAAAATAATATGGTTGATCTGACAATATTTTATTTTAGATTTGGTAATAATAATATTGTCGCTTCAACAATAGTTTTTGTTATAGTGGAATATTGTCCACTATTGAATATTGTGTTCTAAATATGAATTTCACTTCGAAAATGTAAAATTTTGAGCTAATTAGTATGTAATTTGTTCCTTTAAGAATAAGTACGATTTTTTGGCCAATCATGTCATTGATCCTTCTGATAATATCAATGATTACATCAACAATCTTCTATGAGAAGTCATACTAATTTTCCATGGGAGAACGCCCTATTTATTGGTAAGAGATACTGTAGTCTTCTATGAGGAATCCTGTACGCAGAGAAAAAGATGTGGTTGATCTGGCAATATTTGGAGAGCTAAATATGTATTGTAATATTGTCACCACAACAAAAGTTTTTGTTTTAGTGAACAACATTGTGAGTTATGTCGCCAATATCTGGAAGGTAGTTTAATTTTGACAACGGAGAGTATACAATTAAATTGATTTATTTCCAAGGTGAGGGAAAATATTGAAATAACTGAAATCGGAAGATACAGTTACTACAGTTGTATGGGGTGTACAAATTAATTTGTATGTTACCTCAAAAGAGTTTTTGTTGCTAAGAAACCTTTAATAACAGCGACGAACATTTATAACACTCAGTTTCTTAACAATAAAGCGTTTTAAGTGTTCTATAATGAATATTATTGTTTTCTAAAAATATGAATGTACTTTAAGTATAAAGGGGACTGCATTAAAATTTGGACCCATCCAATTTTTTTTCGTATTGTTTTGTAATTTGTTCAACTCTTTTTATTAATATATAATTAATCAAAATCGACATTCATTTTCACACTTGAAGTTTTAATAGAAATATTACATATCACATTAAAAACAATTTTCTTAAAGTCTTTAAGTGACCCACTAAAATATCAATGACCGATAAAGGCTTCTTTAATATACTTTTTCTCTACATATTTGAAATATACATACAAAGAATTTATTGATTTTATTACAATGATAAATATCAACTAATAGCTTGGTGATTTATAACTGTCATTGTCGTCAAAAGAGAAAGCATAAGACAAACATTATCACCACCCTGGCAACATCTATGCATGTGTGTGTCTTCGTCCTTATCTTCTGCTTGCAACTGTGTAAACACACTTATTTTGTTCTTAATAAACGCATTAATAATGCTTAAATGATGAGATGTACTAAAGCAATAAATACGAGGGCGGGGAAAACAGTCAAGAGATACAAGCAATATCGTATCTACATATAGCGATTTTAAGTATTTTATTTAACGATTATGTACTTTTAATTTTGCAACATGTAACAACTTATAGCAAACTTTGTTGCCAATTATAACGTTGGTTATTTCTTCCTTTTAATATCGCCTTTATTCATATTTCTAATGCCCCAACTTTGCATCTATTGCATTAACTTTTGTGTAAATGTTTATTTATGTGTAAATGTATGAATAAATCAACCACCAAGTTTTATTCATAATTTTTTCCTATGAGCTTTTATTTTATGACACACTTGGAGAATAATAAAACGAAAAAATCCCCCAACCAGATGGACTGGATTTTAATTATTACATTTTCTCTCTCTCTCCCTTCTATGCAAATAACAACAGTCGATGACCATTAAGTCACTTGGCCGCCTTTACTCCAGGGCAAAGATACGTCGTAACTGTCATATGTATATCATAAAATGTTATTAAAACCACCACCACCTCCTCCTTCTCGTCGTCACCTCAACTGTCAATTGTTAAAAGGAACAACAACACCACCAAATGCAACCACCACCCTCTGTAGTACTACCCTATTTTATGTAAAATTGTATCTGGAATTGTTGTGTGGTGTTTGCCTGCCACCACAAGACAAAGTATTACAAGTTGCAAACCGTCGCACGGCACGTCGCATTTCCGTTTTTTGTTTTGTTGCTTTATGGTTTGACAATAAAAAGCTTAAGAGCCATACATGCGTGTGTGTGTGAGTTTATTTCCGTGCGGATTTTAATTTTCCCTATCAAAGCCGCCTTACCTACCACAGAGTTCAAGGAAATTCATTTCATTTCCAATGTTGTTACTTTTTTCAATTTACTAAAGCACTGAACAAAATGTTTGACTATGTCGATAAATCAAACCGATACTTAAAACTGAAACCTATTTTTAGCATATTTATTGTGTTTATATCGGCAAGGTTTATAAATGGTGTCAAAATCGGGATGCACAGTCTCGGAGACGAGCAATTTTAAAATTTTAAAAAGAAAACCTGCCTTTTTCCTATTACATGGTAGAGCAATCAAGAATAAATTGTTCTTTTTCCTCTGTTATTCGTGACTGCCTGCAGATCATAGGTCCGCAAACATCTTTTTATAACGAACTCTGTTGTGCAATGCTTGGCTAACGTCATACCATGAATATTAGTTTGCTGCTTGTAGATCGACAATCGACCACCCCGGCATAATCTTTATTACGAGGGCTACTGAAAAAGTTTCTGGCCTAGGCAACACTGCGTGCTGCCAAGCGCTAATTGACATTTTTACAACTTTTAACACAAAACACACTCAGAAAAGTTTAACGTACAATCCATTACAGTGACTTGAAAAAAATCAATTTGCCAAAAATTGGAATGAACCTGTGAACATTTTTGTCTGATCATTTTTCACAATTTCGACGTTGATTATCACGAAAAGAATACATCAATGAAATTATATATTTTTATGGCGATGAAGCACTTTCAAATAGCACTGTGAAAAACTGGTTTAAAGATTTTAATAGTGGCCGACGCTCACTCAAGGCTAAGGACGTAAAGGTCGTCCAAGAACGGCCGTTGCATACATTCGATATTGTATGAACACCTGGCCGTAAAAAAGATTGTTATTGTTGGATCCCTCACAATTTGACAATCTTCAAAAAAGGATCGTCTCGATTGGTGCATAGAAATGTGAAAAAATACGATCGCGGTGCTTCAAAAGACGTTTATAAGATCGTCACATGTGACGAATCATGGATCTAAGCGTATGAAAACAGCAATCGACCGTGTGGGTCTTCGAAAACGAGCCAAATCCAGCAAAAGATGCTCGAATCCTTTCGAAGCAAACGGTCGCCTGTTTCTTTGGCAAAACTGGCGATGTGGTGACTGTTCCGCTTGAGCACCGTAGGAGGTCAATTCTTAGTGGTACTCCACAATTTGTTTTCCTGAAGACGTCAGCGAATGTATTTAGGGTATTTTCAGAATTTTGTAGCCCTTTTTGGATATTTGAACTTGCCAACAAAAATCTGGATTAGGGTTAAAGTTCAAAAGTAGTCTATTATGTAAGTGGATCTTAATTTAGAGTCATATATTTTTGATATATATCGCGCCCACTAGTCATTTTAGTGGGTCATCATATAACTTTTGGACCAGTATTGCAGAAAGCATGGACTTGTCCACAGAAAACATAATGTGGCTGTAAACAGGACCACTACAAACAGCATCGGTATACATTTCCAAAGAATCTTCGAAGAGACTTTAAACTGCACACAAATGTTGAACCTTTGGTGGGGGAGGTACCCCAAAGAGAAGATCGATATCGGCCATTTTAGAAGTAAAATTAAATTTCGGCAAAATATTAGGAGGTCCAAAGTTTGGACCAAATTGGTTGCCCCGTTCAAAAGATATCGTACATACCATTTTAGTGATATTTTTTAAAAATTGGGGGGAGATACCGGAATTTGTTGCCCATCTTCGAACTGAAACTAAGTTTGGACAAAATATGACGAACGCCAAATTTTGGACCAAGTCGGTTGATCGAGAGTTTAGGTGCTTTAGGGGTTTTTACACCTTTCGGGCTGTTTTCTCAAGAAGTATGGGCTTGCCCCTTAGGGGGGCAGAAAATACAGGTTGCTACAACAAAAATCAGAGCGATTCGAGAGCAGGTCCTAAACTTAAGTTTTCCGAAATTTTGTGTGGGTGTGGACCGATAGATAGAGTCCATACTGGAACCTCCTTTTTGCCTGCTACAAATTTCACGATGTGTAAAGCATCATCCGGCAAAAAGGGGCACACGTGCCCTTGATGAGAATAACAGCAGACCAACCACCATTTAGTCTTCATCCAGAAGTCAAAGAAGCAAGTTCTGCTGTCGCTTGTTTCAATGATTTTTAATTTTAGCAATGCATTAACGCACACGCTGTTTGTGGAGAGAGCTAGAGAGAGTCGTATGCGTGAGACCGCAAAGAATGCGTTTGTGTTAGTGCCGATACCTGGTGTAAAGTATGGACTAGAGTTGTGCAATTTGAACTATATTGAACTACTTAGTTCACTATCTAGTTCAATGGACACCGGTCGTTTCTTTGAACAAAATGCGTATACTTTTTGAACTAGGACAGTGAACTATGTCGTTCAATTGCCCAACTCTAGTATGGACCAAATCAGTTACTACCTTTAAGAGTTACCGTTCGAACATTTTCGAACTTTTGTAGGGGAGGTACCTGCAGGAGTGGAGTTATATGGCTTATCTTCGAACTTAAACTAAGTTTGAACAAAGACCAAATCGGTTTGTCGGTTCGAGAGTTATCGTGCGCACCAGCCAGACAGACGGACATTGCCAAATCGACTCCAAATTATTTGAAATGGATTTCGTCCAAACATACTTGGGGTCTAAAACCATTATTTCGATGAGGCACATTTTGCCGTATGAAAGTGTATATAACCTCGTCAGCATAAATGCTGAGGGTATAAAAACAGCATATATTGGGCACATCATGTGAAACAGCAAATACAAACTACTCCAAAACATTATCCGATGCAAAATTGAGAGAAGACACTCCAGGCGAAGAAAAGAGAAGTCTTGGATTAACAATATTCAGGAATGGACCGGCATAAATGATGTTGCAATTTTGTTTAGCGAGTGCAGAACTACACAATCTTTCGTTGAAATAATAGTGTAATATATTTTAGGTAATTTCATTGATCGCCAAAATTCGTAAAACGAATAGGCAAACGGTTTCTCCTGATTTTGAGAAGTTTTAATGTTTATGGGGATTAAAACATTCCGTAGAGAATGTTCGGGGCAGGTCCACGTTTTGGTATAGCCCCCTTAGAACGGAACCAACTGATTTTCGGTATTTTCAAGGATTTTACCATTATCCAACCGTATTAATTTAAATCTGATATTTATTTTTTAAAGTTTTAGCCACATTATTCAACTGAAATAGCTGCGAAATTGGTATTAAGTATTCGTTTAGGATTAAAAGATTACCGCAGAAAATGGTCAGTACAGGTTCACGTTCGCACTTTGTCGCTCATCATTGGCTCAAAATAAAATCGAACTTTATTGTTGAAAGAGATTTCAACGATTTCGTTTGTAGAAATGTTATCTATAAGCACAATTTTAGCCGTTTTTTCAGCATATTTATGGTTTCACAAACACTATCCCCTGCAAGCTAGTTTTTTCTTTCAGTGTATTAAAATATTTGTACAAGTGTAGTGTAGTTCGTTAATTCATTTTGTTACAATTAAAAAGGGGGGTAGTAGCTAGTTGTTTGTTGTCTGTTTCTGCCTGTCTGTCTGTCGGGTTTGTCTGATAGAATATCAACTGCTTCTTCTATCGAATAATCGTAATGTATACACATGTTTTATTTTTGCATTGCAAAGGGTTTTGACCGTGGTGGCCATGGTTTTTAATTTATTTAAATGACTTCGGTCATTGAATAACCAAAAGGGGGTGGTCGATCTCAACCTCAACCACCATTTACAGCATTTATGGGTGACTATAGCTCAAAAAGGGTTTATTTGTAATTTAAGTTTTGTGATAAAGAAAGCTCATGAATATTACTCGGTTTCTCTTGAAAAAAGGTAATGTTGGTGGTGCATACTTGTTCACCTGTGCCATTTTTTAATCCTTTTAGAAAACTTTTTAATAAAGTTTTCTGTTTCGATAAAAATATATTTTTTTCTACAGCACATATAATGGGGTTGTTGTTGCAGCAGTATGTGGCGTATGCGTGTGTTTACTGTTTCAATCTTCACTTGCAAAATGCGGCTATCTAATGTTCCCAAATCTATAAACGTGCTGGCTATCTTATAACTCATTGGCCATACATGGCGGCAGGATTAGCTAATTTCAGGATTAGTAGATTATGAGTACAACTAGAATACATGAGATTCCATAGTAAACATTAGGGTTATGACTTTTTGACATTTTTCCTTAAAAATGATTTCCTGTAGCAGGGATGAATGAACTTTTGCCTATTAATCACTATGCTATCGTTTATTCCATTGAAATATTAAAAAAGTTCACGCACAAATCGATTTTAAAAAAAATAATTTTTTGAAAAAATATATGAAATGGAAAAAAAATTTCAAAAAATTATTTTTTGTTGCACGAATGAATAAATATAAGCCTACTAATAACTATAATAACGTTTATTTCATTCAAATATTAAAAAAGTCGCGAAAAAAGTCACTTTGAAAAAATTTTAAATGTTTTGTTTTTTGTTAAAAAATTATATTTTTGAATAAAAGCGTTTACGACATTTTTACGATTCTCAGAATTGAAGAAAAATAGTGAGAAATAAATTTTATGTCATTTTAATTATCTCATGTGGCTCTAAAGTTTATTTTCAATTATATATCTGTTTTCAGTGACTTCAAAAAATTGTCCATAATTTTGATAAATTCAAATTTTAAAATCATTTTGTGCGTGAGGTTTTTTCACCGAATCACCTTATAAATAAGATTTTATGTAATTTTATGGCAAAAATCATCACGCTATGATACAGGGATATGAGGTAAAAAAGTCATAACCCTAGTAAACATATTGAAACTAAGGAAACCAAAAAATTAGGTCAACATATTGGAAGGTTTTTCCCCAATTTTTTTGCAATAGCGTGAATTTCATTAAAAACTTTCCTGAAATTAGGCGTTCTTAGATCGAATTCCCTAATTTCATAATTTTGCGCTACTTGGAACTCGATCTGGAAACGCATAATTTCATGAAACTTTTAATGTAGCGTACTAAATTTTAGTGAAATTTCAATATAGCCCCCATAGACCGATATCACCCGAGTTTCGGTATTTTGAATGTTTTAGCCTCTTTATTACACCGAAATAACTGAAATTTGGTACTTAGTCTTCGTTGGTGGTATAAAACTTTCCCCCAGAAATTTGTCGGTATAGGTCCACGACTTCATATTGCCCCCATTGAACGGAACCTTCCAATTTTCGGCATAGGTTCACGACTTCATATTGCCCCCATTGAACGGAACCCTCCAATTTTCGGTATTTTGAAGGTTGTGGCCACAATAATCTACCGAAATGGCTGAAATTTTGTATTTGGTCTTCATTTGAGGCATTAAATGTTCCATAAAAAAAAAATTGTCGGTGTAGGTCCACGTCTTCATATTGCCCCAGTAGAACGGTACCAACTGATTTTCGGCATTTTAAAGGTTTTGACCTCATTATTACACCGAAATGGCAGAAATTTGGTACTTTGAGGGTATAAAACTTTCTCCCAGAAATTTGTCGGTATAGGCCCATGCCTTCATATAGCCCCCATAGAACGGTACTTCCCGATTTTCCGTATTTTGAAGGTTGTGGCCACAGCAACCCACCGAAATGGCTGAAATTTTGTATTTAGTCTTTGTTGGAGGTAAAAGCCTTTCTGACTGAAATTCGCCGGTATAGGCCCACGTTTCGATATAGCTCCTATAGAACGATATCTCGCGATTTTCTTAATTCTGAAGGTTGTGTCGTCATTATCCCACCGAAAGACTAGCATTTGTTATTTAATCTTCCATGGGGTCATAAAATAGTCCAGAATATAATTATCAGTATAAGTCCGCAGGTTCCTATATCCCCCATATACGCGTACCTCTTGAATTATCGGAATTATCGAATTATCGGAAATTTGGTATTTAGTCTTCTTTGAGTCTAAAAACTTTCCACCATGAATTTGTAGGTACAGATCGACGTTTTGATAAAGCCCTCATGGAACGGTACCTCCTGAATTTCGGTATTTTGAAGGTTAGCCACATTGTTTTTCCGAACTTGCTGAGAATTTGGTACTTAGTCTTCTTCATAAACGAAACGAAACTAATTGTTCCATTTTACTTCAATACAACTTGAACTGTCATTAGGATATTGTTCATATGTCATTTTACCAGAGACATAAACTTTCTGTGAATCTAAATTTAGATTTTCTAAGATTAAACTGAATATTTCTCCATTTACATATTTCTATAAATTTAAATCCTTAGAATTTAATTTTTTTAATTTGACTAAATAATTAATATTTTTATTTTTACATTTTTCCAGGTATGTATCTTCTCATTTTATTCTGCTAAGGCGTAAGTATAAAATAAGAAATCAATTAAGACAAGACATTATGAAGTCAAAATAGGACTCCACGTAACGCTCACAAATTATGTGATTAGGGATTCCAGTCGATTGCATTTTTTGCAAATATCAATATCAGTGCTAATTGGAATTAAGTGTTTGGCCAGAATATTCATAACATTTGTTGTGTCAGCACGATCCACTTTATAAGACTATAAAAATGTTGAAATACACACACAAAGGAAAAACGTGTGTTTATAAAAGCGTTTTTATAATACATATAAGCAACAAAAACAAACTCTTAAATACGGATATCAAGATTGACACATGTATTATTGGACTGAACATCAAAGTACTAAAAACCCCATAATAAAATGTTGTATTCCATATTGTATAACGAGTAGGTTTTATTATCTATCAAAAGTTCATTGACTTTGTATCTCTACATCGCAAAACCCCATTTGTTTGTTACAATGAATCTGCTGTTTAATGTGCGCTTTAAAACGCCAACATTTGTTTAATTTTATCGTACTATGTTGGACCAAAGCCCAACAGCAGCAATATGTCACACAACCAAAAAACCAACAACAACAACAACAAATGGCTGAGACGGATCATATATACATACAGTCTACAGTGTGATAAATAAATCAATGCTAGTTAATTACATATAAATGCATAAATATAGTACGAGTATGTTTGTGAATCGGGGGGCTAGGCAATGAGTGTGAGGATAAGTTTATATGTGTATGTATATTATGGACATACGTTATAGATATATATCATAATTGGTGTTTATAAGAAAATTAATTAGAATTATTAACCATCCTGTTTCTCACCCACCCTCCACCGTAATAAGACGTTTTTCTGTTTAATCTATCTCCAGTTCTAAAATGTGGCTTTTGCGATGTGATGTGACCACAGATCTACAGAAGTTAGTTAGGTACGTTTGGCAGGACAGATGAAAAGGTACAGTGTTTCGTATGCCGCATGATGGGCAGATGTTCTGCGTGGTGTCATCAATTCTTACCCTATAGAAATTCAGACGGCTGCTCCCTGGTTTGTCGTGGCAGCTGAAGCTCCTCAGCTGCGATAAATGGGGCTATCACACGATAACTGTTTATGATATCTGCTACTACATCCGTGAGAATGCTATTTCAACCTGCCTGACAGGGTTGTTGATCTAGAAGTTATCTCTTATAACGTTGGACCTCCTTTCTAGATCATGATGATCCCTCATGACATTCCTGGGTGAGGGGGTTCTATCCACTATATGGTGATTAGGATGGCTATCACGGTAACACCCGAGCAAATACTGCAACGAAAACATGCCATTGTGTTGCTATACTGGAAGAATGTTTGTCTCCTCCGGTAGATGGTCCACTGAAGACATGATAAGGCACCCTGTTGCAGTTCTCAGGGCATTCTGGCAGGTCTGAATTTCGATCCTTACTGGCGCCGCATAGCTTACCACAGACCTACCTATTGCGTTATATGTGTTCAACAAGGTTTCTTTATCTTCACCCCACACTTGCTGCCGGCTAGGGATTTGAGGACCATGTTCCTACATCTGAGTTTGTCGCAGATAGCTGTGAATGTGACCCCTAGAGTTTTGGGAAAATTTGTGGTAGGAAATCTGCTACCATCGAACATGACATTAAACCTTGTTTTCACTTCTGTCATCCTTGTGATGAACAGAGCCGCCGCAGATTTAGTGCCGAATATTTGCATATTCCTCGCGTGGATCAGTCAAATAAAAGTTCAGCCTTTCACAAATGACATCAGGGAAGATACCTGACGCCAAGATTGTACAAACATCTGCATACCTTACGATCTCAATGCCGTCAGAAGGGGGCGGAATACCGGAGAGGTAGTTGTTAAACATTTCCGGAGATATCACCCCACCTTAGGGAACTTCCTGTTTCACTCTACTGGGCTTTGATTTCTTGATCCTGAATTTCACGTTTGACTGGCGTCCACACATATTGATTATCCAACGTTTCCAACTTGGCCGGAGGGTAGTCTGCTCGATGTCCCCAAACAACGTGTAATGCTTGACAGCATCAAAGGCTTGTCGATAAGTCGAGCCCCATCATCACTGTTCTATCACACGACTTGCTCGGTTGAGTCCTCGACTAATATGTGTGGAGATGGCGTGTAGCGCTTTTGTCGTGCTGTGCTGCTTACGGAACCCATGCGGAGGACTTAAGTCACAAGGGTCTTAGCTACTGGCGACAAAAGAACGAAATAGCTCCGTACGATTCACGTTTGCTGGCATCCTTGTCTGGCTTCAGTAGCGGGGCCACTCTGCCCATGTTCCAGACTTTGGGAACGATGTGGATGACTAGCGACAGATTGACTTGACTGCCGACACATCCAGCTATGTCAGCATTACCATCAGGGCCCAACGCTTTAGCGTTCCTGATGACATTCGTAACATCATCTTTTGTAAATTGTGGTGGTTCATCCTCTGCAGGAAAAGATCCAATGCGAGTACTCTTCTATTCACCCTGCCAATCCCAGGGGTGTTCGACAAACTGTCGACTGAAATAAGTTGCGCACCTTTTCGGATCAGTCGGCAAGACATCACCAAACGTGATTGAGGTCCTATCTTCCTTCTTTTCGAGAGTGACTTCACCATGACCCACATTTCACTTATTCCGGCTCCAATGTTGCAACACTTTAGATGATTTAACTACGTGTTCCGCTTATGCTCACCGACCAGCATTGTAACTTCCAGTGTCGACAGCTGCCAGACTTTGGGTCACTGGGGTTGGCACGACGAATGTCATTTGCCAATCCCGTCGCCTCAGCCGGGAAGTTTGGTCTCACTTCGGACATTCGTCCAGCAGAATGTGTACGTTCAGCAATTCTACTTCGGCTGTTCCACACCGATGTGTTAAGTCGCGTATTCTGATGACGATAACTCACTGGGGTCTGCGTTCACGCAGCATTCAGCGATAAAGTTCCTGTCGTAGTCCCTCGCATGGACAAGTCCAAAACAACCCCTGCATTGCATTTCACCGAATTTTTAGTGTGGCGGATGCGGATGTGACAAACTGAGCACGAACCAAAAGAATCCGGAGCAGATAATCCGGGATATGCTCCTTCCAACATAGAAAAAATATACAAATACAAACATGTGTACACTGTTATGTGGTTCCGGGTCAATCCGGTATCGAAAAACCAGCCGCCGGGTGATTGAGCATCGCAAGTGCTGCAGTTCAGCGACTTGAGGACCTTGTTCCTACTTCTGATTTTGTCCCAAATACCTGTTGCCTATCAAATATGTATGTCATTAGAGCCAAGTTCTGTATTGAACATAATGGTGCAATAGGAAAGCTAATCTCCACCTCCACTTCTGGTGCGACCCTTCCTAAGTATGTTGTAATCATCACAATGCTCTAAGCTGCAGTTGTTGAGATTGGTTTCCTGCACCGACGCGACCTCATTACAATTTAGAGGTGCCGTCTAGAGGGTGTGAAATGTCAGAAAAGTAGAGGTTCAACTGTTGCGAAAATATCTTCCCTCCTTGGGTAACTCCCTGTTTCACTCTACGAGTCTCATAGCCTCTTTCACGAAGACAATTCGTATACAAATTCATTCGAACTGAACATCTGATAATCGACATTTGTTTTACATTGATAAATATGTATGTGTGGCGTTCTGATAAAAATTTTATTAAAACGAATGCAAAACATGCTGAGTTTCACTGTTCTTCGGACATGTGTACAACTACATTCGGCATCCATTTGGCTCCATTGCTATAGGGGATTTATACGGATATGGGTTGGCGCCAAATCTGAAACAAAAGAGGACTGGTTATTGTTGACAATTTTGTTTCCTTCCTATTTGTTTGTTTTTATTTGGTTGTTAATATGATTCTACATGACATTATGTATGCATATTCATGTGGTTGTTGTTGGGTTCGGTGCCAACAACAAAGAGTGCTTGTGGCAAATAATTTTATTTTGTTGCTTCTGTTGCATTCTCTGTCTGTTGCCGAACATGATGACCTGGTTTCATTTGTTGTCTATGTACATAAGAACTTTTTTTGCTGTTCATTTTTTTGGAAATATTTATGTTTTTTTGTTCATTTTACATACATTCATACATGTTAACCATCGATATGGATGATATGTCACAATGCGTACCATATGCAACAAACATTTGCAGCTAACTTGTGGAACTCCCAACATTTACATCAAACTGATTTCAGTAAAACGCCTTATTAAAGATGTCAGTTCCATTGGTTATGCGTTAAATTATTGACGTATTTTCCAAAAACGTCTGTGAAAATAATATTAAAAATGGTGGTTATATTTCTATCTGTGGGAGGTGATAGATGACAGTTTGTACACAAACTATGAAAACCTCGCTGTGTTTGTAAATCAGAGTCGTATTTATGACAATTTTCTTATGTAAACTCCACTCTAAATTCTTATAAAATAACCAAATTCTTCGAGGATCTCTGGCGACTTAAGAATTAAATACGTTTTTTACACAACCAAATATACACTTATACTCGATAATGAATTCGATATAAACCCTGGTTATGGAACTTTTTTATATCCATCGCTTAAACTTTATATTCGTTTATTTGCCAAATTATGGATGCCAAATTATGGCTGCCAACTTTTGTTTCTTTTTTATTTTCATTGTTTTCCTATTCACAGTGAAAGGCGGATCTGTTTGCTGATTTAAACTATAACAAAGTTAAAATAGCTCATAACTTCGCTGACACAATGCGCTAACTAACATTTCTAACAAAGACTAAATAAATTAAACGTTTTCAACAAGTAAAATACCTAATCATATGACAATGGTGGCAAACATAAAGTTTGCCAAAATAAAGAACAGAAAATCATTAACATTTTCTGCCTTTGCTGCCTCTGGAGTTCGTTTCAATACCACTTTGAATGCGAACGATAAATGCAATTAAATGTTTTGTAACGTTTATTTTATATTGCATTGTAATAATTTAGTTAGTTACGAGGATAATATGGAAATTTTGGTGAACAAATGTATGATGCAACAATAGCTCTCAATCCTAACTGTAGCAAACTCACGAAAAACGTTTCCACCACTACACCCCACCTGGAACTACATCCCAGCAAGCATTTTTTATAGCACATTACCCGAAGCAGTCACTACCAAGCGATAGTAACACTCGCCCGCGAGCTCACAATCTTATCGATGAAGGCCACGGCCAAGATACTAGTTGTGAATGTCGATTTCCTGACTTCTAAAAAGTTATTTTAGCGATAAAATTGATGACGACAAAGAATACTTTTTTATTTTTCTCTTTTTTTGTTATTATTCTTTTAATTTTTAGTATTAAATTTATTTTCCCAGCGTACATATGTATGTTTTCAAGGAATCATTCTTAGTTGAAATTGTCGTCTACATTAGTTTTGTCATTTTAAAAATTGTTATGTTGTCTGGCCTGGGAATCAAACCCGGGACATTAAGAGTGCAAAGCGAACATGCACCACCTTGCCATAAAAATTTCAGACGACTAATGGCTTATATTCGCTCAAGGTTGTACATGCCTTAAATGAATTTAAACAATCGAAAGTGTCTGCATAGGCGATAGGAAGTGTCTGCACACGCGATAGTCGTACGCCGAAAGGATTGTTTGTGTAAACAATCAATAATCGCATTTCCATCTTTTTCCCTGACACTAAGTAGTTGTTCAAGACGATCAAATAAGTTTGTAATTGTAAAATTCTAAAGTGTCGTTCTTTTATAAACAATAAGAGTCGAATGCGATTGCTTTTTGTAGATTGAGTGAGAAAGTCACTTCCAAATGCTTGCAGGGATAACACCCGTATTACGGCCAGCGGCCCGTTTTCTGTGTTGCGAGCACCATGT
This sequence comes from Musca autumnalis, assembly GCF_047663935.1. Taxonomy (NCBI): domain Eukaryota; kingdom Metazoa; phylum Arthropoda; class Insecta; order Diptera; family Muscidae; genus Musca; species Musca autumnalis. Next base: position 118,555,795 of record NW_027411755.1, on the reverse strand, counting down.
CCTGGAATGCCTGCTCCGGATTCTTTTGGTCCGTGGAGGGACGGGTGAAAACCCCGGGCCAATATAGATGTTCTCAGGTTTTCACATTCGCCCGCACCACACTCAAACTTCGGTGAGATGCAATAGATACCGGGAGTGTATGCATCTAAGGGGTTGCTCTGGACTAGTTCATGCTCTGAGCTAGTTCATGCTATGTGAGTCGTCGTCATCTGATCACGAGACTCCGCCGCAGTCCCCCCAAAAGCCGCACACGCAGCAACTAACACCAGCCGTTGCTGTTCCAATCCCAGAAAATGCATCTTTTTTGCAATTTAATTGCAATGGACTCCGAGGTAAGATCGAAGAAAAAGTGGATTTTATGAGTGTTATGCCTTCGGGGGTGCAGTAAACCAAGCTCCACAACAACTGTAGCTTACAGCATTGTGAAGGTTACAATGTACTGAGAAAGGACCGCACCAGAAGTGGAGCTGGGAATTAGCTTTCCTGTTGCACCAGTCTGTTCTTGTTCTTATTCTATCTTGCTTGAGGCTGGCTCTTATGACCCTTGCATGGAATGTATGGTACCAGTCAGGTGTGGAACTGCCGAGGTGGAGTTGCATAACGTATACATCCCGCCTATAAATATCTGTACTCCAGTTTATAGGCCCAACATAAGCCCGCTTTTGGAAGGTCATAACCGTCTGGTCTTGGGGGACTTTAATGCTCATCATGAGTTTTGACATTCGGTCCTCGGAAACGACCCAAGGGGCATAGTGCTGGCTGAGCAGATTAATAGCTCTACGTTTTGTACAGTCAGTGAGGACGTCCCATACCAGAATTAGCGGAGAGTGGCACACTTCGCCAAATATAACCATCCTGTCACCTGGTCTGACAAATGACATCAGCTGGCAAACCGTCGTTTCTCTTGGGTCATACCATCTCCCCATAATAGTCCCCATCCGTAGACCGCCCGATGCCATCACCTCTGAACATCATGGTAAAGCTAATTGGTCTAGATTCACAGAGCTCACTAATCTCCGCTTCAGAGATCTGCGCAACCCTTCTGATGTTCGGGTAGATAGAACCTCAATTTCATTTGGCAACGTTCCGCTGGCTGATCTGAAGGTGGGCGCAAGTTATTTAAATCAACAGGGCATAGTGCTGGCTGAGCAGATTAAAAGCTCTACGTTTTGTACAGTCAGTGAGGACGTCCCATACCAGAATTAGCGGAGAGTGGCACACTTCGCCAAATATAACCATCCTGTCACCTGGTCTGACAAATGACATCAGCTGGCAAACCGTCGTTTCTCTTGGGTCATACCATCTCCCCATAATAGTCCCCATCCGTAGACCGCCCGATGCCATCACCTCTGAACATCATGGTAAAGCTAATTGGTCTAGATTCACAGAGCTCACTAATCTCCGCTTCAGAGATCTGCCCAACCCTTCTGATGTTCGGGTAGATAGAACCTCAATTTCATTTGGCAACGTTCCGCTGGCTGATCTGAAGGTGGGCGCAAGTTATTTAAATCAACAGTTTGTCGAACATTCCGGGAATGACATGGCAAAGAGAAGAGTACTATATGACATTAGTGGGTCTATCTTGTATTGCCACTAAACTTGAGTTGCGTTGTCAGTTGTCTGCGCGACTGAAACGAAATGTTGTACCATTAATGTCAACTCAACTGGGTGGTCGATAAACATGTTATCGATCAGTGTTTTTTCAAACTTGTGACCTCTATTCGCAAAAAAAAACATTTTAAAAATAATTGCGCTTTGGATAACTCTTTTGTGTATTCTGGACAAAATATAATATTTTGGCTGAGTTTTCGAGCAAATTTGGAAAACAACCCAAGATTGGAATATAACCTGCCCATTGAATCTTCGGATCGTCAAGTTTTATTTGCTGTCCCAAAAAATGATAAGTTCGGTGGAATTATTTTTTGATGATGAAGAAAATTTGAGGGACAAGTCGAATCCATTGGAATTGCCATCTGCACTGTAAGCTGATGATCATGTGGAAAGATCTGTATAATCAGTAAATTATCTCAGGTTTAAGGCGTATTTTGGATTGCCAAAGGATGCCGTAGTTTACGTTGTGGAAACGTTAAAGGATGACTTCAAAGAAAGTTACAGATCAACAGGAATACCCCCACTTTTAAAAGTGTGCGCAGCGTTGTGATTCTTGGAGGACGGAAGTTTCCAAAAGTTCCATGGCAATGATTTCAACAATTGCATGGCTCAATCTACATTGTCGAGAGTATTGAAGGAAGTTGTCCACTTGATAGAGGACAAATTGTGCCAAAATTGGATCGTTTCGAAGTTGACAGAGGAGGAAAAAAGGCAAAATGAAAACAATTTTTATTCAAAAACGAAATTCCCTGGTGTAGTTGGCTATATAGATGGAGGATGTTCGTCATTTGTACTTAAACTGAACCTACTGTATTTGTCACCAAATTCATTTGCAAAAGATTTGCTGCTGTCCGCTCCAAAGGCGATAAATTCACTTATTTTGATGGACCACCACCAGTGTCGTTGAAGTTTATTTTATTTTGAGCCATTTTCTTTTTCAACTTTGCTTTAAAGTGAATCCAGACTCTGCCACTCTTCAGGTGTTCGTGTTAGAGGTTCATGGCTGTTAAAACTGTCCGAAATGGACCTCCACGCTTCATCCGCTGTGGCTTTGGTTTCACCAAAAACCCGAACTACTCGGGCTAAGTTTGGATTTTCACTCAGTTTATCAATTAATATTTCGAACTGTTGCTTTGTCGTTACTTTCAACATATTGATACACAAAATTAATTAATGATGCAAAGAATCAATAATTGTTAACAAAATATTTATTTTTCCTTCTATTTTACTTCTTGTTTCTTCGAAAATGTTCACTGCAACTGAAAATTGGTGGTTGCTGAAAAACAGCCGCTTCGTCAACTGAGATTCGCAACTTCAGTTGAGAGTTGCCATACGTGGATCAATTTTGACAACTGGCAACGCCACTCAACGATAATTGTTATCGACGATCGACCCCTAGATGTCTCCCTGCTCTAGCAACCCACATCGTTCCCGAAGTCAGGAAAATAGGCAAGGTGGTCCCGCTACTGAAGCACTGTGTTTAAATTTTTGAATCATGTTTTATTAACCATATTCTGACTCCACAGTGTGATAGAACACAAAAAACGAGAAGACACGTGTCTCGCCGTTTTTCCCTATCTCATCAACTTTCGCGGTTATAGGCCTCCAAAGGTTTGAGGCTTTGATGTAAAAAGGGTCATTTAGTCAGGGCTATATCATCCAAACCGTTAGGAAATTTGAATTTATCACAGAGGCAAAGTTGTAGCTCTTTTCTTAAGGAACAAAAATTGTGAACACACATAATCCATCAAACTTCATCTGTTAGGTCAAAATCGCCATAGTCAAATTTCTTTTAAAAATTTTTCTCAAGTTTTGTTGTACAGCTATCAAACCGATCAAATTTGAAGCAAACAACCAACTACAAAAATATACCTCAGATCTTAAAAAACATCTTTCTAGAATTTACGAACTCTGTAGAAACGGATCTTAATGGTCAAAATAGCAAAATAATTTCGATTTGTATGCTCTTAAGCTTTCTGGCCGAAGCATGGATATCTCAGAAACTAAAGCAGCTAGCAAAAATCCGAAAAATTCAGAAAGAGCTTACGCGAAAACCCTAGAAACCATCTATATCTCAAAAAGTCAAAAATGGCGTATGGAACACTTAAGCATGACAACGACGATATAACGCGATGGGTCGCTCTTTGATATGCTATGCGGCGCCAGTGTGGTCCGTCCAACATTAAATGGATAACCTCTTGATCAGCAAGCCTATCAACAAGCTGGTTTGGATAGCATTCACATAACTATCGCGTGAATGTGGCCCTCGGAGTACATCCCCTACCTATCGCAGCTGAGGAGCGTCAGTTGCCGCAACAAACCGTAGTAGCTTTGGCTCAACTATGCTCGAGATGGTGCAGTCACCTAAATTCTTATAGGGAACTGCACCTTTCCAACTGCCCCGCCAAACCTACTCAACTAACTTCAACAGTTTTGTGGTTACAAACCATCGAATCAGCCATAGTCCTAGAAATGGAGATAGACCCAGAGCCAAATTAAGCAGAAAAACGAACTTATAACCATATCATACGCTGTTACAACTACAACAGATTAGCTAAGTAGTAAGGAATCTATAAGGATGTTAAATATTCGGAATATTGGGCAACTACAACTAGTTCAGGTCCAACCAAATTATCAGATAATCCTCCTTTTTCATCTTTACCATATTAGTACTGCCTACACACATTTGTATGCATATAAATATAATGGGACAATGCAAAGATATGCCATGCCACTGGAAGACGACAGAATGTCTGTTCTGGTTGTGTACAGTCAGTCTGCCGGCCGGCCGGTCGCTTGTCTTTTCCATTCAAATAATAAAACTAAATGTTTTTTTCTGTTTGTGGGCTACAATGGTGACACAGACCTCCAGTAAAAAACTTTTGTCTTCATACCTCCACTCCACTTTGTGGTATTGGTGGTGATGTTGATGCGTCCACTATTAATATTCCAAACCACATTAGTGTAGTTAATTCTTGTCATTTATGGGCTGCCTATTTTGTATTTCAGTTTGGAGAGAGGAGTATTGATATTACATGGTTGGTACCTTTACCACAGAAGCGTTTTATTCGGAGCTTGATAATAGAAAGGGGAAATTGTTGTCTCTTTGTTATGATTAAATTGAGGAAATATCAAATTATGGACAAATTACAGGAATCGTGTAGGTTCGGAGGAGGAGGGAGAATAAGCGGTCTGTCTGTTGCACACGTACAATTTGATGACCGGTTGCCTATTACATTCTTTGAAAAAATATACATAAAACCATATTCAGTAGCATTGTGTCTACATACATTGGAATCTACAGACAATTATTATCCACCAATCTGTTTATGCTCTCTCCACTTCTTTGTTGTGGTTGTTGTTGAAGCAGGGGAGGACATTGCAATAATTGCAACTGATGAACTTTTGCTTTGTCTGTTTAGAATGGAATGCCATACAAAAAAAGCATTTAAAATGCAAACATGACAGTTGCTGTATTCAGGCTTTTATGATTCATTTTTTAACATGTAGCCGCCACAATTATTAGCCCCTTCTCCCTTGTCCTGCCCTTTTTGACTCTTGTTTTTTCTGCATCTTCTTGCACCATGTTTGTGAGTATTTATGTTCACTGTCCCATCCATCAATCAAACACAATGAGTGTATTTGCAAAATTTTATTTTATATAATTGCACAGTGGGGTGAATTATTTAATTTTTTTTTTAAATAATTTTGATCTACAAATTATAAAAATCCAATAAAAATTACTCTGGGCTCATTTCCTCACATTTCTGATATTGAATATCATCGAATCTAGGCAAAAAGATCTGTTTTTTCTCTTTTCATAGTGGTGCCAAATTGAGGACCTTTCTTCATTGAGTTCTCATCTTCTTGGGAATAATTAATTGGTACTCCTTCCCCTTCTTTTCTCTTTTGTAATGGTATTTTCGTTCTTTCGTCCCTATTATTGCAAACCAAACACACTCTACTCTATGTTTTGGGTTCAGGCCCATACTTTGCCGCTGTTCTGTATATTATGCTGAACGATTTATAATGAGTCATAAATCTGAGCTTATGTGCTAAAATACGCAATATATTTAAATCATTTTTCATAAATAACGTTCCTTTGTGTCTGTCTGCTTATAATAACTGCGCTGCAATTGTTTACAAAATGTCAATTGTTCCATTACAAAAATGATGACAAACGCATAGTTTTTTATGGTTAGAAGCTGAATCATAAAAATCAATCTTTGTTCATGGTCATAAAAAGTGGTTTTAAATCGCTGGTATTTTTTTTTTGTATTTATATATTAAATTTGTGGTTTGTTTTAAATTCTTATTTTTGCATACAAATTATAGACAAAAGAATTTTGCCAATTATTTCAAGTTGCCTTTGTTTTTAGTTTGAATCAGGAGGAATACTATATAGTTACAACTAAGAACGCTTTAAAGGCATTTCCCATTTTTGGTAGGTTCTTTAGCTGCTTCATTCGCTGGTACAATGCGCTCTAAAAGCAGATGTTGGTATGTTGCCCCCTAGAATTTGCCACACTTGACGTAATTGCAAAATTTTCAACTGTAGTTAGTAATTTAAGATATTTGAACTGTACTTCAAGAATGTCATTAATAATTTATTACAAACCAGTTGAAATTCAAATTTATTTGACAATTTTGACTATTAGGGCGAAGATCATTTTAATATTAATTTTAATCAATTTCTGGAGTCGAGATTAATGATCGAAGATTTTTTGCAAGTGAAAATGAAAAGCCGAAGATTCGAACCCACACAACCATCATTATGTGCCCTGGTTTCGCTGTTGGTAGCAGCTCATCTGACATACCGACTGTGGAGTGGCTTCTCTGTCATCGAACTTTTCATTTCTCACATACAATTTGTTTTTTAAAGTGATGAGATTTTTTCCATTCAACCTGAATGGCTTTCACGGCAAATGCTTTTTAGATAAAACGCTGATTTAGATAAAAAAATACTTGGATCTGCTATTTGCGAATGCTTGACATTGGCAGGGAAAGTTTCGCCTTCTTCGCATGGCTTCCATACTCTATTTTCTGCACATCTAATTTTGTGTATATGAGCTTGTAAACCAGGGTCCTATTCCACGAAACAACTTATCGCTTTTCACTTTGCACTTATCAAAAAGTAGCTATTTTGAAAAGTGATTTTTTTTCTCCACAAAGTTATTTTTCAGTTTCTCTTTGTACTTAGCAAATTTGACTATCACTGTTCTCTTTCGCAAAGTGGTTGTGCTCTCTTGCTTAATGTTTCCGCCATCTTGCTAAGTCTCTCCGTTCTCTTGCAAAGTGTGGATGCTATTTGTTCCACAGAACATTTTATCATCTTTGCATTATTTTCTACTTGGCAATGAAAAATTAAACTTTTATACCGTGTTTAGACACACAAATTTCTCGGGAAAGTAAATTTAGTTTTTAGGCAATAGGGGGTAGGAAAGAGTATGGAGGAGCTCTTTCCTCTCCGTTCTCTCCCAAAAAACTCAATTTACTTTCCCGAGAAATTTGAGTGTCTAAACACAGACTTACATGTCTTATTGAAAGGGACGCGAGAACAAAAAAGAAAAGAAACTGGTGTTATTAAAAGTGATTAAAAAAATAAAAACAAGATAAAATGAAATAAAATAAAAATATAATAAAAAGAAAATAAAATAAAAAAATAAAATAATATAAAATAAAAATAAAATAAAAATAAAATAAAATAAAAAAAAAATAAAAAAAAATAAAATAAAATAAAATAAAAAATGAGGAGGTTGGAAGTTCGGAATGGGGTGGTTCGGAGGTTGGAAGTTCAGAATGGGCTGGTTCGCAGGGTGGATGTTCTGAGGGAGATGGTTCTGAGGGTGGAAGTTGGAGAGGGAAGCTCAGAGGGGGTGGATCCTTTTTAATTGCTTGTCATTACCGTGTTTCAATATTTCCGAATAAAATCTGCCTTCGGAACGTTTTAAAAACTTTACTTGTTTTAACAATGTACATTGGCAAAGAGAACGTTTACCCCGCAAATTTTAGGCAAACTTATCAAAATTTGGTCTGCAAAAACAAAATGCAAAGTTTTCTGTGCAATGAAAGAGAGCAACAATTTTTTGAAAACTTAGCAAATTTAACTTATCACTTATCAAAAATAAGGGTTCTGTGGAACGGAAAAATTTGCGAATTGTCAAAAGTATTGCTAAGTGCAAAATGATAAGTTTATAACTTGTTTCGTGGAATAGGGCCCAGGTGACCTGTAAGGATATCTGTTGGCCTACTCATCTCCGCCACCTTACCTAGTAATAATAGGTTTTAAGTTTTATTCTCATTTGGGTCTCCTCATTTGGGTCTCCTCTTCTCTGTTTCATAGGGATGTGTGCGTTTTCTGCCCATTTTATTAACTCTAGACGTAACGGATTTAGAGGTTTTGCGTTAACTAAGTCATTTTTCGCCAAAGAAACCCATATTATACGCCATGTTGAGAATAGCTGTTGGTCGAATTTAAATATTGGGTGTAATTGGAAGGACGTTGACGGTATTTAGTCTCGAATTACCACTAAGCCAGTTCAGACACGCTGAAATCGTCCGGATCTTCGCTTGAAGGACTGTACTATGATATGAACGATTTTGGTCTATGGTTCTTCAATAAAAAGTGCCGGTACTGTACTCTCCCTCGCATTAAGCCGTCGAAGTTCCATAAGTTATAAGTAGGAATTTGTGTTAGATTTCCGTTGATCCACGAGTATCCATCAGGAATGAGGCAACTACAATTATTCATTGGACTTTCTGTTATATTTTCATATTACATTTTTTATCCAAAGATCTCCACCAGACTAGTGATGCGTATCTATTGACAAGCCAGTATATCATCTTAGGATTGAACCTCCATTTGTAGTCTGTAGCCCCTGTACAGGTTTACCAAGATCTTGTTAGCTTTGTTCGCTCTTTCTTCAATATAGTCCCCCATTTAAATTTTCTATCCACGATTACTCCCAGATATTTAAGCTTACTGAAAATACTGATTGTCTTATTCAGGAAAATTAGTTCCCATCATAATTTACCATCGATTTATCAATTGTTGGTGTTTAATATCGAACGTTTTCCCTGTATACTGATATCCCTGTGCGTACTTTTGTTCTCGACGGCCCTAAGATTATTCAAAAGCCCTATGATTTCTTCGACAGTTTCACCACTTTTACATCTCAAGACGCCCAAAATTGCGTTCCATTGTGAAATCTATGAACGCCTTTCAATGAATGGATCTTGCAGAAATGTTAAAGATTTGATTTTGTCGAAGAAACTTCGACGGTCCAACAATAGCCAAAACCTCTTGTCAAAAATTATGACTTTTATAAATTGTGTTGAGAAGAATAGATTTGTTACTTTCGGGATGGTGTCACCGTGGTGAAAATGTTAGCATGACAGCCGTGCACGCTGAAAGATATTAAAAAGATGTTCCATATTGTTGATCTAAATATGGAATCGGACTGCACTGACTGATAGGAGAGAAGCCTCTCCTTTTTACGTTGAACTTTTTTACTTGCGAATGCTAAATTTTAAATGATATGAAAACATTTGTAAACGAGTTTTATAGTTCCCACACTCTTATGCGATAATAAAAAGCGAAAGACTGGGTTCGTCATAATGGCGCGCCATTCTTCTCAGTTCAAATTTAATTTCCCTCGTGGAATTTATTTCCTAAAAAATACTAAATTGTCGCTAGCCTTCATGTTTACCAAATAAGTATGACTACCACCATAATTAGGAATTGAGGACGACTTTGGCATATTCCAAGAATTTGTGTCCCTCAAGTATTTTGTCTTCTTTTGTAAAATTACCTTAAATCATGCAAACATTTTTTTCGTTATGAAACTCTATTCCTCTTCTTCTTTTTTGCAAACCAACATAACATCTGTTAGAAATGCCGTCATATATTGAAATTATGTAGCACAAGTGGCAAAGTTGTTGTAGCTGTTGCATAATTAGCAAAAAGGATCAACAACACACTCATGCCACACAACAAAAGTGTAGCATATGTACGATATGTGGCAAGCAATGGCACGTGACAAGTAAACAACATAAAGAAAATAAAAAGTCAAGAAAGAAGAAACAAAAGCCAAACAGTAAGATGACGAGTCTATGTTATCCTTTGGCTTTTCAGACACCCGGCAGACAATTTTATCTTGTCGACGACGTTGCTACCAACAACCAAGGAAATTCAGAGTAAATAATGGGGTTGCAAAAGAAATTTAAACAAAATCTGGGTCAATATGATTTTTTTGCTTTATTTTTGCCCGCCCGAGTAGACCAAACTTAAGTTACTTAACACAATATTTGCTAAGAGAAATAAAAATAGAGAGAGAAACGCAATCAATGAATTGGAAACAAATGCCCGCCTACCTGCCTCTTCGCCCCTGTTTGAAAGCAAATTGCATTAGAGTGGATTGATGTGGCATCGTGTTATTGTTCAGGCAACCACCTAGTCAAGTTTCTCTTTCAAACTCTTGGCCAAATTCCAAACAATGGCTTGTGAAAAGCGACTGCAGCTAGACAACAAAAAAGAAACGGCAGCAGCAGCAGCAAAAAATCAGTGACAATAATTTCACGTTAGACAAATACGGAATGATGGGCTTCGCGTTTGTTATGTACAGCAAGTGGTTATTGTATTGGGAGGATCTAGGTAGACATTTAACATACATAGCAAAACCTCCAGGTTCGAAACTGGTCAAAAAGCAGGGAGTAAATCGAAAAATTTTGTTCATAATTACAGATAATGTCACTCGTGCTCAACATAGATATGGGCGCGTGTCACGATCGTGACACTAATAAGATTCTATATCAGAATGTCCAAACTTTCCCGAAACCAAAAGCAATCCATCTTAATTCAACGACCATAAACTGTCTAACTTCAACTAGAACTGCTGCTGCCGCCATTGCAACTTGCAAAAAAATGCAAGTGAAAAACAATAATAAAATTTTCAACAATAACATCAAAGAGGCAGCAACATAGTAGACTGCTGCTGCAACTGCAAAGTTGCAACTATGGCAACTAATTTCATTTGGCAAGAAATGGGGTCTTGTGAAAATAAACAAGACAATCGACGCAAGCTGCAAGACAGTTGCTATTGAAAGCAAAAACAACAACAAGACTTGATGCAATTTTGAATTTTCCAACAGCTTCTTGATCTCACAACGAAGGAGACTTCATAAATATGGAGCCTCCTCAATTACAGCATCATCATCATTTTAACTTTTGTTTTTTTCCAAAACGTAATGCGCTGTGGTCGTGAGGTTGCTGTTGGCAATGGAGATGACAACATCTTCGTCGATGATGCTAATAAAAAAATGATGATAATTATGATGTTGTTTGTTGCAACACAACAACATTATTAGATAATTCACATTGCAGATAATTATTAACTACATCGAATATTGCAGTCAGCTAGACAGGCAGATCAGTTGGGTTGTAATGTTGCATGAAGTTTTCATAATGGCAATCCCGTACTCTTCTTAGGGTTTATACTGCGGAATAGTTGAGAATAAAAAATTTCAAATTAATGATTCTCTAATCTGTTCATACTTTCATGTGAATTTTAGAACATTTAAGAGCGAAAGAAAGAGACACTTAGAGGTGGTTAATTGAAATTTTACATGCGAAAGTTGAACATTGGAACAAAAGGTGTTAAAACGTTTGATCGTAGTCTCCGCATTAGGGCGGGGCGATTTGAAAACCTTAATGGTCCCTTCGCGTTTCTGATTCCTGGGGTTGAACTGAGCAAAAAAGTCTACTGGACCATATATCTACCGTGAAAATCGAGCCTCCCGATTCTGACTTTAAGTTTTTTATTGAAGTTTTTTGGATATTTTGGCATATAACAACCAAACCATTGAGATTTTCGATCCAACACAAAGACAAACATTGTAGCCAAGACAGTAGTTGAAAACTCTCTAATACATCGCAAAAGAATTGGAACGCTCCTTCAGACAGTTTTGGTCTTAAGAATGTGCAAACTTTTCGGAAAATGTCGATAAATGACATTGTTCTACAAAATTTGACCCGAAAAATATGCAAGTATTCTGATGCAAAATTATATCGTGTTGGGATCCATGGACAACGACAATGCCTTTATTTCGTTTGGGTCACTTCGTTTTATTTTGTTATAACGGTAAAAGTAGTGAAAATCTGGGTTTCTTACATTTTCAAATTTAATCGGGCATATCTTATTTTTTCCACAACGGATTTCTTTTGATCCTTCTTCCTTTTAAAGGGGTGAATAATGCCTTTTTAATAAGCTATTATTGTTTTAAATCGGTTAACAAATGGCTAAGTTATAGTGGTTTATGTCTGAAAAACCACACAAAAAACCTATAAAGGAATTTCTCATAATTTTCAAAATAAATATTGAACAAAACAAAAAACATTTTATTTTTGAAAATTATGAGAAATTCCTTTATAGGTTTTTTGTGTGGTTTTTCAGACATAAACCACTATAACTTAGCCATTTGTAAACCGATTTAAAACAATAATAGCTTATTAAAAAGGCATTATTCACCCCTTTAAAAGGAAGAAGGATCAAAAGAAATCCGTTGGGTAAAAAATAAGATATGCCCGTTTAAATTTGAAAATGTAAGAAACCCAGATTTTCACTACTTTTACCGTTATACAAAAATAAAACGAAGTGACCCAAACGAAATAAAGGCATTGTCGTTGTCCATGGATCCCAACACGATATAATTTTGTATCAGAACACTTGCATATTTTTCGGGTAAAATTTTGTAGCACAATGTCATTTATCGACATTTTCCGAAAAGTTTGCACATTCTTAAGGCCAAAACTGTCTGAAGGAGCATTCCAATGCTTTTGCGATGTATTAGAGAGTTTTCAATTACTGTCTTGGCTACAATGTTTGTCTCTGTGTTGGATCGAAAATCTCAATGGTTTGGCTGTTATATGCCAAAATATCCAAAAAACGTCAATAAAAAACTTAAAGTCAAAATCGGGAGGCTCGATTTTCACGGTAGATATATGGTCCAGTGGACTTTTTTGCTCAGTTCAATCCCAGGAATCAGAAACTCGAAGGGCTCATTAAGGTTTTTTTCCTTCCACACAAATCGCCCCAACCTACTCCGCATACCTTGCATACCTAATAATAGATTTTTATTTTAATTCACTGAAGAAAAAGCTTCATAACATAAATGGAATCTTTCATTACATCAATGAAATTTGTCATTAATTTTCATTGAATAAATGAAAAATGTTTCATTGATTTTTATTAAAGTAAAATTAATGAATTATTTTATTAATGCAATAAAACTTCTTCATGAATACAATGAAACTTTCCTTTATTAATATGAAATGGTTACATTATACTATTAAACAGTTGCATTACATTAATGAACCCATTTGATTACATTATGAAATTGTTTCATTGCAATAATGAAATATTTCATTATATTAATGCAACATTTCATAGCATTCATGAAAAATAGTCTATGAAAACCGTTCATTGATGTAACTAAGCGTTTTTTCAGTGTTTAGATCTCCACAAAGGCTTTTAGTGGTTTTCCCTATCTCTCCTCTTTGTTGCATAGGGATGTGTGCCATTGTGCTTGCCATTTTTAGGCAGAGAATTTGATACCCCATTACATTTAATACCCACATGACCTGGTACTCATACGCACTGAGTCATAATGAGAGTAATTGGTGATCGAATTTATACAATCCAAGAACATTTTTGATTTTACTGTTTGGAATATTATTCGGGTATGTTCTGAGACATACTTCACCTCTCACTTCATGCCTCAAGCATTTTGTTCACCCCATTTACTCCTATTTTTGCGAATTTGTTGGGGCTAAGATTCATTATGGTATTTAGAAAGAAGAGTACACCCATAAAATACTCGAAAAATAATGCTTGAGGCGTGAAGTGAGAGGTGAAGTGTGTCTCAGAACATACCCGATTGCTTTTATTGTAATTTTACTGTTCCTAAGGACGTGGATGGTAGAGATGGTCTTAGTTAGCCACTATGTATTCGCCCTGATCACTACTTGAAGGGATCATATTATGATCTGGCAAACAAAAAAGGTCGGGTATGTTCTGAGACATACTTCACCTCTCACTTCATGCCTCAAGCATTTTGTTCACCCCATTTACTCCTATTTTTGCGAATTTGTTGGGGCTAAGATTCATTATGGTATTTAGAAAGAAGAGTACACCCATAAAATACTCGAAAAATAATGCTTGAGGCGTGAAGTGAGAGGTGAAGTGTGTCTCAGAACATACCCGATTGCTTTTATTGTAATTTTACTGTTCCTAAGGACGTGGATGGTAGAGATGGTCTTAGTTAGCCACTATGTATTCGCCCTGATCACTACTTGAAGGGATCATATTATGATCTGGCAAACAAAAAAGGTTTCGTTTTTTGGTTCTTCAACTAAAGTCTCTTTCTCCCCTCTTGCATTGAGCCGTCTGTGTAACAACAGTTTCCAGTAGGCATTTCTGGTCTTTTTTGATTCACTCGTCCGTCGCCTTGCATCTTATGGGTACGGCGGCCGCTTTATAACTTATCTGAATTTCTATTGATGTAGTCCTCGTTGGACTTTCCCTAATATTTTAATATAATTTTTTATCCTGTCCACCAGACTACTGATACATATGTTACAATGGGTTAATTACGCATTTGAATAGCCAATGTATTATCTTAGGAAGCCTATAGATATTCTGGAAGTTGATCAACATCTGAGACTCCTTCCATTAAGTTTCCTATCCTGGATTACTCCCAGATATTTAACTTTACTGGAAATGCTGATTGTCTGGTTCAAGGAAAAGTGATTCGTCAAATTGTCCCAGTTTTGTTTTCCTAGTAAAAAGACATATTTATGTTTATTCCCGCTTTACTTTAAGACCTCTTGCTCTAGACCAGTTTTAGTTTTAGAGCCTATTCGGCCCATCTAAACAGCAAATTCGTATAAAGAACACGAAATATTATAATGTCGTCGACATAGCAAACTGGTTGATATTTTCCATTGGTTAAAGTCCTCTGAGGGCTATTTATGCTAGTAACCCATAGGTGTGTTGATAAGTTCTACTCTGTAGCGTTCCCTGACCAACATTATCCTGTATTGTTACATCATGTAGCTGGTAGCTTATCCACCTACTCTTGCTAAGGAATTCTTATTCAGTTCTGAGGACCTAGGCCATATGAAAATTATCTGAGAATTGCCAATGCATACTACAGACAGTACATATTCATGTCGTAAGTGCTCTCGATGTGGTGTACAACCTCGTGTGTTGCGGTGGTAAGCACGTCCGTCTTGCACTCCGCTGATCTGCGATACAATCCCTGACCGGAACATCAACATTTTGGGCGGTGGCAAATGCCCTTCTTTTCAGGCATGAAAAACTTTTCTACAAATGTTGTAGGAAGACACGCAGTTCCGACTCAGCGATAAAAAGTAAGTCCCACATCATTGAACTAATATGAATCGGCCTGCACTAATTGATACGAGAGAAGTCTCAATTGTTCCTTCGGGCATTCCATGGTTTTGAGTAAGAAAGATATTAGACGTATTGGTCGAAGACGCTTAGGAATTGAGTTACTTGCCATCCCAGATAAATACTGTTACGGAATTAGGGTTTAAAATAATCCCGTGTAGAAGTTGTTTTATTCCCCGATATAATTTGTACCAAATAAAATGAGGATTCGTTTAGATTACGATTCTACAATACTTTATTGACGTTATTCACTTCAATTATTCACAAAGCACACAACGCTTTATTTTACTTAGTTCACACTTTGCTTAATTCACGATTTAATTCTTTACTGCTGGCGGTTTTAGTTCGCGGTATGATTTACAACTCACTCGCCCACCTGCTACTCTCCCGTATTTACACTCGCTCGCTGATACGTAGACTCTTCTACCATACTTAATGCAGAATGATTAAGTGGCATGCCAGTCGCAAATAGACATACGCACATACAAACAGACGGATGAATGTAAACAACAAATGGGGCAGAGGTTATAAATAAAAGAGAGCAGAAGGGGGTACAGAGAATGACGTCACAATGTAGAAAGATCATTAGACCAAAACTAAATGATGAAAACAAATATCAGTGAGAGATAGAGAGAGAGAGAGAGTACAACAAAAACAATAGCAAAATAGTTAGTAAGAGATAATTTCATAATTTACGTTACAATAAATTATAAATAAACGAAACTTAATTTAAATAAAATCTACTTGTTATATAGCCTCCTGCCATGTTGTACTCCTAAAACACTTCTTAAGCACGCGTTGAAGATTCCGAATAGTTTGGACAGACTGTAGCCTATTTTCTTCTGGCCGAAAATATCTCGTCTGTCCCTCTGCTTAAAGAGATTGCTTGAAGGAATTTCACTTTGCTGCTGTTGCTTTTTGGTAGGCAGAAGGGGACAACTTTCTTCGAATGTCTTTACTTCAACCTCCGTTAGAATGTTGACGTTCCTGCCTATATCTTCCATGGTTATAGATTCATAATTGTCATGCCATAGCCATTCTTTTATTATTTTTCCGAATTTTGTCTAGTTGGATTTGGATTTGTTATGGAAACTTATATGTTTCAGCGGTAATCTAGTTAGACTTATATACCGGTAGTCTGAGAACGAGTGCTCTCCCGATTATTAAGTGTTTAGTATTCAAGTAATCTAAAAGGGTTTGGTCCTTTTTGTTAATATATGTTCTAAAGACAGAGAAAAAAGTTTTTCGCTTTTGTTGGAACAAGAATGTCTATTTTTGTTGCAACGATTTATTTGTTTTGATCAAGCATTGTAATTGCAAATCCAAAAATCTTATGCTCCAAACACACAAAACAAATTGTGGAATTCCGCAATATTGTAAAAATCATTAAAAATACCGAAAGTAAGAACTATCATAATATAAAATTTTTACAAACACCCATAAAACCTGTTACTGAAATTTTTGATTTGATCATATATAATTCTCATCTACACTTTCCACATAACTTTGGTATAAATGTCACGTACGAGTAATGATGAGCACAACACATGGTTAAGTTTTGCTGCTTTAACTGACAACAAAGACAAACAGAACTACTCCATTGCGCTCATCAAAGCACACATCACGGCATAGGGAATAAAAAACCATAACAAATATGAAAAAAAAAAACACTTTTCAAAAACATTTTTCAGATTGTGCCGGAGCAAGAGTCTCATGGTGCACACAAAAAAAAAAAACAAAGATAAAATCATTCTGTCATACAACAAAACTCATCAAAATTGTTTTTTCACCACGGGCTCGAATGCCGAGAGAAGAGAATAAAATTTACGAAGAAAAGAGAATAATAGGACAATATTGACAAAAACTATTGTTGTATATGACAAAAACAATTGTTGTAATTGACAAAAACGATTGTAGGACTCACAATACTACATACGGAATCTAACAATTTGTTTACAATACATATTTTACTCTTTAAATATTGTTGGATCAATCATATTTTGTTCTCTGCGTGTACCCCACGCAATGTGGTGTGATTTAGCATGGTTACCAATAAGTAATAATCACAGAATATTTCATTCAATTCCCATTCATGAATTTCCCATTAAATAATTTTAAGCCATCCTTTTATATTTCGACCAATATTAATGAATTAATTCCCTCTACATTCACCCACTATGTTTACATTCATAAAAAGAGTTCAAGCTCATTTCAAAGTCATATACATGAACTATGTTAGGAAAAGTGATAATCTTCATAATAATGAAGATGTGGATGATCAAAATGATGATGATATCCCATCATTGTCACTACCATTGCATATACCTGTATGAAAATCATTACTCATTTTCCTTTTCATAATAGAAAAAACTTGTTGTAGGTTTGGCATGAATGGAGGACACAAAAAACATTAACATGGAACTGTTTGTTCAGCATTAGCAACGGTATTTTATACAGTGGCGTAGAAAGATATCTGGCGGGAAAAATGTCCCCCAAAGTTGGATATGATTAACATAACATGATAAAGGAGATACTTTTACATGGTCAATACCTTCGATACTTTATTGTAGATTATTATTTAATAATGTCATCGAAACTACTGGAACTGTACTACCTACATACGCCAATGTGCCGTTGACGTAACATCTATTATACATGTATGAATATTTTTTCATGACCCAGGTTTTGCCACTGTTGCCTGGGTAGGACGGTCTGTATAATGATGTATGTATTTATTTTCCTTATATTTTTTAATACAAAATAACAATATATATTTTTCCGCATCACGGATATATGTAAGTTCAAGTTCAGGTGTTAAACTTGTAAATAACAAAAGACGTTTACTCCAACGGATATGAATGAATGTTTTTTATCGGAGATTTTTAATATTCATTTATATTCATTTTCCTTCGTTGAAATTTCAAACCAAGAAAAAAACGTCACATCTTGATAAATAATTTGTTAGACACACGACTGAGAGTATTTTTCTTTTCAAAAATGCTCCAAGATTGTTAATTAGATTAAGGAGGAAAACTTATTTAAGTATAGATTACCAATTTCTACAAATTAGTGAGTAAACGAACACATCTTATCTTAAACAACAAAGGGTATTATACTGTACAGTACTAACTTACTTATTCCGCAATTTCGTACCATTTGGCGCTCATGTAAAATTTAAACTTTTAATCAGACAATAAATAACTTTTTAATCAGCAACGAATTTTTAATCAGCCAATAAATCAAATTAATAGTTTATATTTCAAAAGTGTTATACTGTAAAACATCTTTATAGCGAACGCTTTATAACGGATAATTCTCAATAACAAATAGTTTTATAAAACGAAAAAAATATGAATTTTGACACAAAACAATCTATTTACAAGAGAAGTTTTCTCTATAACGTAGTAATTATACTTCCTCAGCAGCTACCCTAGCAAAAAGTTTGCATCCACAGATGCAGTTAAAACAGTAATGTTGCGGAATTATATTTTTTCTATGAATTCTTGAATGAATTTCACAAGAGAGCGCACAGAAAAGAAGCACTCGATTTTGCTTCCCAGAACGCAGCTAGGAAACATTCCAAATCACTAATTTTGATGCAATGCTTTGGTTTTAATTTAAACACATATTTCGGAATGTGTTTTTAATCAGTCTAAAGATGCAATAAAAATTCAATGCCAAAAGTAGGAGCTATATGAATGTCTTTGTACATAAAAATTAATAATATGCCATTCTTAAAAATTCCAAAAGAACTTTACACATTTTCGATATTGTCCTAGTTTTTTCTCTTCTATCGTTCTTCCCTCCCATTTTGTACTCAAATTTTGTTCACAAATATGATGTAAACAAATTTCACACCTTTTTCACACAACAATTTCTCGCCATGAGGTGTGATGCGACATGAACCTGTGACTGTCTAAATTTAGCTGTGAATTAAAATTTCATTAGCATATAAATATTTGTTTGTGAGCAGAACAGTTGTTAACTGGTGCACTGGGAACAAGCAGCGCACACACACACACATTTTCCCTCCAAGCCACCACAACTTTTCTCCAGACTGTCAGAGAAAATGTCAAAACGTCTATACATAAAAATCATTCTTAATTGAGTGACCCCATGCTATGATGATGTCTTAATTGAATCGTTAAAACATAAATGCCGACCGACACCATTACAGTGTCGGGTAGTAAATAAATCGTCAATTAACTGAATTGTTGAGAATTAATAAATTGCCAATATTTACAATATTTTTTTTTTTGTAAATCTCCTTTAGAAGATGTTATTTGTATTAAATTGGTTGTTATTGATTGATATATTAAAATATACATACATATTTAGATCTCTGTTTATGTGTATTTGTATTTTATCGGACACCTACATAAAACTAATCATAATTTTTTTGTTTTGAAGCCGAATAATATTAGACATGATTTGGTTTAATATCATATTCGGAGAGGTGTAATTGCTGAACATCAAAATTAAACTCAACCTATCGCTAAATATACTTTGATGTTTCCCGAAGGGTGTTTTGATTTTTGTTTTACTTTTCAAATTTACAATATGTTGTGCAAAATGTATGTATGTACATACATGATATTGATTAAAACAATCGTCGTATCACGTAAATGTATTACTTAAACCACATTGATATGAATATTCGGCGACAAATCATTTTATTAGCAAATGTTCTCATTTCCATATACGTACATATGTACATTAAGGTGGGGCGATTAGTATGAAAGAAAAAAATCTTAATGGGAGCTTCGGGTTTCTGATTCTTGGGATAGTATTGAGCATAAATGTTTCTTTTTTTGGAAAATTTGAAAATGTTCTTGGGCTCACATTTCGTAAACTAATTGAAATTTTGAAGATTTTTTAAAGCAAAGTTATAGCTATTACTTAGAAAAAACTTCGTTTTGATCGTCAAAAAGTCGAAAATATGGAAAATTCATTAATTTTGCAAGTTTTTTTATTTATTTACTAGCAGACTCCGGTTGCTGACCCATCGTAATGAGTTTAAATGACAACTGGACTTTATGCCTGACAATTCAAAAATATGTATTTTCTACTTCACTTCTTCGGCCCATTGTCATATTGGGGAGGATTGTAAATTTATCAACAAATTTTGTCTGCAATCTTTCTTTTCTATACGGACTTTGTCGGATTTTTTCGTTAATTGATGCTGTTTAGGATTTATTATCGTCCATGTCCCATATTCTTATCCAAAAGCGATCTAATTATAAAAGTTAAAAAAATGGTTAAGTCAAATTCTCCCTCTTATTTATTTTTAGTTTTTCATGCCTGATGGACCGTTGAACCTCACTATTTAAGGAAATGTTTAAATATATCGTTTTAATTTGCAAATATAGCGATTATAGAAATATAGGCTCTCGAAATTCGACTGCAAATATATAGCATTTTGGACCACGGGACATCCCTGAACATTTTCTGAATACTGCATGAAATTAGGTTCAGAAGTTTTGGAAAAGTAATGTATGGAAAAGAGTGAGCGTAGTCATCAGTTGTTAAGATATAATATATTTGAAAATATGTCAAAATTTAAAAATAGTTTTCGAGTTTTGAGACCAAGAAAATTTGCAAGTTTTCCAAAAAAAAAAAATTGCAAGTCAAAATGTGGAAGGAAGAAGCACCCAATTAAGATTTTTTCCCTTCCATACTAATCGCCCCACCCTAGTGTATATGTTTACATGCATATATTTATGTAAATACTTCTCAATATCTGAAACGTAGCTACAAATCAATCGATCGATCAATCATTCAACCAACCAATCAATCGCCCACTTATTATTATTTATCTTTTTCAAACTAAATTCAATATGATAGGTATTGTATTGAATTACCTGCTATTGCGGCACACGCTTATGGATTTTTTACATGGAGGCAGAGAGTAGCAAGCAAGAATCAGTATGGCCTATCTGGGAAATTGATGGATCAATTCATATATGGTCGTTAAAATAAACGTATTAATATTGTTAATATGTACAGGGTGAGAAAAGTATTACAAAGAGGAAATACTTACTCTGATAAGGCAGATCCTCTCCGAGTTTGTGTTAGTCAGCTTCTCAACTTCAAAATTATTTTTGAAGTCTTACAATTTTTGTTGACACACATAATTAGAGTCTATTTCTTATTGAGCCACAAAACCCCGCATTAGATATAACCTTCATATGCCTAAGGACAGTGATGCAGGGTATGGTAAAAATAAACATTACTAACTACAGATTACATAAGCCACCCCACCACATACATACATACATCATGCTGTCATCAAGGTTTGTCATTTCTTTTCAAATCAGAATCCAAGTCACAAGTTGTGACAATTTCCCATTATTTCATAATAATTACTTTCACTTTATTGAAATACAAAGCAAAAATGCCATCAACCAAAAACTAACAGCCGCAACAGCACGACCTAGTCTGATGCCCGCTCTATCGTCACAATTGTTATCAGACAATAGGTTAATACAAATAACCATCATAAATAACATTATTTTGATTTTGTTTTTTTTTTTTTTCTTTAATTTTTTTTTGGTAGCACCTATCAGATCAATGAAAGAGGGAGAGAATGAAAGAAAAATATGCGGGTCTAAAACACCATCTTGTACCGCAACAAATCACAATGTGTGACAAATTTGTCACGCTACAATACAAACTGTAATTACAATTGGAAAAGAAAGAAAACAAGCACACCAACACACCATAAACAATTTAACGAAAAAAGGAAACATGTAAACATATGGTGACCACCTCAATTGCTGTTGTCATCGGCATCCCTCCCACAATAGCTACACATGCTGCTCTGGAGTACATTACCTACCTCTATATCTACCCTGTAGGAAATGTCAATAGTGAATCTATACTGACTTACTACTGACATTGTCAACAGTACTACTGACAAACTGTAGACAACTAATGTAATTTCCTATAGACATTTTGTATGAACGTGTCATTCGAAAGTCAGTACTGACAATGGAACTAGTATGTCAATAGTAAGTCAGTAGTTCCTGAGGAACCATGTGTTGACATTGGAGGTAGTGAGTCAGTATAGACAATGGAGGTAGAGAGTCAGTATAGACATTGGAGGTAGTGAGTCAATAGTACCAGATTTTCAATACTACATTTTTTAGCTTATTTGGAACTTTTCATAGATAAAACAGCTATATAGTACGTTTAATAAGAAGATGAAGCTACACATTTGTTTAAATACTATATTTCATTAAAGAATAAAAAATTATTTGAAAATGCTAAAAATGTACAAATTGCGTATTACAGTATTTTTATGTTTTTAAATGGCTAAGCCAAAGATTCCACATAAGTAGAAATTAGTAAATAAAGGCAATGTTTTCAAGGCTGCTTAAAGATTTTAACAAAGCAATAATAAAAAACGTTTTCGTCTTATTTTCTTGGCCAAGTCGCACCAATCACTTGTCTGCTTAAAATAGTTCTTCTTCTGTTGCACATAACGTTTTATCAGGCGATTCGCTGAATGTTGATATAACATCTAGGAATTGAAAAGAATAAACATGTATAAATAAACATAAATAAAAAATATGTCCTTAAATTTGCTTGCCTATTAAAGCTGTATAACATTGGAAAAATCTCACA
The DNA here is from genome assembly GCF_047663935.1 of Musca autumnalis. Taxonomy (NCBI): domain Eukaryota; kingdom Metazoa; phylum Arthropoda; class Insecta; order Diptera; family Muscidae; genus Musca; species Musca autumnalis. Next base: position 118,533,089 of record NW_027411755.1, on the reverse strand, counting down.
ATCGATTTATGCCAAATAATTCTTCAACATTGTAATTCATTATTATGCTTAGTTGCATTCAGCATTTCCAGCGAGACGGGACAATATATACATCAGGCTCCATTATCTTCTCTAAAGGTTCCACATAATGTCTAATTGTCGAAATTTCACCACAAATGTTGTTAGTCGCCTCAGAATTCGTACTTTGCTATAGAATTGTTTATTTTACACATGTCTTTTATATTTTCTTTTGCTCATACTTGTTATTGAAATTATATGCTTTAAGTTTTCACGATATTTTATTGATTTTTACAAAAACACTTTTTTCACCAACCGCAAAAATTATTTTACGCCAAACAATTAAGAAAATTAAAGAAAGGATGCTTCGTTGGGCTATCATCTGTCAATATACACAATGCTTCTTCTTATTAAGGTAAAGGTATCAATAGTTGACAACCTGGTGACAAAGTGTTGACTTTGTCACCATATTAGTAGACAAAGTGGCGACATGTCAACACATGGCCCCACACTTCCTACAGGGTAGCTACAGCTACTTCATACTGCTGCTGGTTAAAAAAAAAACAACCAAAACATCATTTCATGATAACTCAACATTACGAATGGCTATCTCAAGAAATCGAAAGTGAAATGACAACAAACAAGCCTCAATGTTAGTTAGTCATTTGCGATTTATTTGTGTTATCTTTGGAGGAGACTGGCTTCTTCTAATGTTTTTCCAATGAAAATGAAATTGAAGAAAAGAAGTAGCACGACGTCGATCGTCTCTCTCCTGTTGTAACAACAAGCATAAAGAAAACGCTGACTAACAAGCGGCAGAGTTGTTTACGCAATATGTTATAAACCTGTATGGTGTCTGGTTGCATGCCACCTAATGCTGCATATGGCAGCAGGCAGCATTTGCGGTACCGGCGTCAATGTCACATTTATTATTTTAACGAAGTACTAACTCCATTTGTTTATGGCATGGTGGTTGGCTAGAGAAGTATGTTTTGCCAATACGGTTATGGATACTCAATTATCTAATGGTCAGATTACACAGTATCCGTTGTGTTTACAAATTTCTCAAAAATATTGTAAACTTAGATTAGTAATATTCATAATCACTTAGGCAACGAATGTGTATACCCTACACCACACTGTGGGTATATGTACATACATATGTACATATGTATGTAACATCCTAGGAAACGAAATGTCGGATATCCGACACGTCTGAACAATTTCGGAAGCACTTTCCAAAAAAATCGTTACTTTTTCGGACTTCCAAGCATATGTACATACATATGTATGTATATCAGGTTTGAATATGGACTAAATCGGTATACTCCTTCATGTACCTCCCACACAACATTTGGAAAGAGTGCAGTTTAAGGACTCATCTGGGATCGCATGGGAAAGCCTACCGGCAACAACTAAAGTGGGTGGGTGGTACGTAAATAAAATATTCTGTTTTCTTCTTTTTTTAGGTCCGAGGCTGAGGGTATATCTCTGTCGGCACAGCTGACTGATACTTTCTTACTTATTCTATTCCATTTTCGTAAGGGATTTTTCGCCCATATCGTTCAGATTTCGTTCCAAATTCGGATCGAAAAGTCGAAATAAATATGCCAATGCTTTTTTCGATTTTGTTCTGAATTTATATCAAACCCTCCATACAACTTTCCTTACAATTTCGGATCCGCAATCGGACATAGCATCAGAAATTCGTACACAGAAAAAAGGCTTTTCCGATAAACAGCTCTATCAAAATTTGTATTTTGTAAATAACTAAAGTGTAACTAAATTTTAAAAGATGATAAAATAAAATATATAACAATTTCAATGAATAACTTATTGAACAAAAAAAGCACCTGAAGCCCCAAAAATGTTTGGGAAATGTTTGATAAACATACATACATACATATGTTCCCACAACATCCCTGAAGGGACAAGGGAGACTTCTCTCATATCAATGAGTGCACGCCGATTCATATTGGCTCAATGATATGGGACCTACTTTTTATTGCCGAGTCCGAACGGCGTGTCTTACGACACCACTTGTAGAAAAGTTCTTTTTTTTTTTATAAACACGTTTATAAATATGACAATTTGTTTATCGGCAAAAAATCAATCAAAATTTAGTTGAATATTTGAATTTTTTATCAAATCGTTATCAATTTTTTCTGTGTACCGATTTCGGAACGATTGGATATGCCTATTGTTGTTGTTGTAGCAATGCTGATACATATGTTCTTTCATGTAAAGTCTTCAGATATCTGGTTCTGGTTCCTCTCTGACCAGATAAAAAAATTCTGCCACCTGGCGTCCAAAGAATCAGGAAACAGGTGAGTGGGAGCTGGGTAGTTAAACAGATACAGCGTATCATGCGAACCCAATCCAGCAAACCAAAGTTCAGATGTTCGACACTTCGGAACAATTTCGGAAGCAGCGTCCGACAAAATCGTTCCGCCTCGTGTCGGATCCGTTTAGATTCCGTTCCGAACTCGGAGCGAAATGTCGGAAATAAATAATGGGGAACCTCCTGTTTCACTGTACGGATCTTAGACGTCGTATTTCTGAAGTCCCAAACGACTGTCGTTCAAACATCCAACGTTTCATACACGGCTGGATTGAAGTCTCCTCTACACAGCTTGGCATGGTTGACGACATCGAAGGCCCTCGATAGGTCATGACTCATGAGCCACATTGATCTGGTTTAATCCTGGACTAATATGTGTGGATATGACCTGTAATGCAATTGTGATGCTAAGCATTTCCCGAAATCCATGCTGATGTTGGGTAAAAGAGAACCTTCCGTACTGGCGAGGACACTTGTCACATACTTAACTCCAGGCTCATCCAGTTGCTTAAGCATTCCCATTAAGATTCCGTGTGAGTTCAACGCTTTGAATGATTTCGCGTTTCGGATGACATTTGTAGCATCACTCTCGGGGTGTAGAATGTAGCATTGCTGTTGGCTTCAGGTGTTTTCTAACTCATGGGTCTTCAGGGACTGTACGACGAAGCTCATTTAAAAGCCCTGGCGCCTCTGCTGAGAAATTTCGACTAATTTCGGCGAGCTGTGACAATCTCATTTTTTTTCCTGGCAGGAGCATCTTCGTTCAAAATGTAGAGTTTTTAATTTGCTCGGGTTGCGCTGTTTCTCTCTGGTCATTGCCTAGGCTAATGGAGACCGTTCCAATTGAATTGCAGGAATGATGAATTTCCGGGGTGCTGAACAACAACTTGTGGTGTTAAATTCTGCTTTTTCGTTGTTGGCGAGAATGCAAGGGTGTCTCGTATTCCGACAACAACGATGATTCCGACGACGAAGTTGGAGACGCAGTAATCCTGGCAAAAAATACTTCTCAGCTTAATGTTAGCGACAGACATGTAAAACTTCTCTACAAGTGGTGTCTCAAGACAAGCTGTTCAACTGACATGAAAGAAATCTGCCTCTCTTGTCCCTTCAGGAATATGAGTGCAATCACTTTTTTATGTTATCATTTTTTTGTACTGAAAATTAAAAGCAATTTGTTCTCAAGGAAACTGTGTACCACCTTGGCCAATTTGTCTTTAGATTTGCGTGACCATTAGAGTAAGCCACACATGTGTTGTGCCTGCGATGATGTTCAGTGACCGTGGCCTTAAATGTATATTTCTTCCTTTAAAAAATGTATGCAGCGGCATTTTGTTTTGTTTAATTGCGCTGCAACTGCTGCAAGTTGTGTCTGGTGCTGCCACTACCATAGTAGCTGACTGTTGGCTGGCTGATTGTTGCAATATCAAGAACAAGTTTTTCCTGTCGCTTAGTCATTGGCAAACATTTTTCGTTTAAACCTGTCCACGGCCTACGGCTAGCACCGACCAAGTAGACTATTGAATTGAAGGTGAAGGTAATTGCCTTGCAAGAAACAAAAGAAAAAAACGAAAAACTTGTTTCGAGCTTTGCAGGAGTTTTGTGAGAATAGTACATGGTATAAAGTCGCGTGAACAGGCACGCGTGCGCTGTGAAACATCCTTGGCTTGGTTATGTATGTATTTGAAATTTTCTTGGTGCAATGTTCCAATGTTAGGTTTGTGTTTGAGGCAAAAAACAAACAAAGCAATACAAATTTGTTTTGTATTTCCTTTCATTTGGTTTTTTTTTCATTTTTCAAATTAACTGCCAAGTTTTCGACTTGTGGCAAACTGGCTTTTTGCAGTTATCACCGCCGCATTTTCAAATGGAAGCCTATGTCTTGAGTGTTTTTGCGTGATATTGTTGTTATGTTTGTCTGCTTTGTTGGCTTTTTGGCCATTTGCCGGCACAATGTGTTGAGTGCCGCAATATTTTTCTTGGCTCATCTTTCTGATTATTTTGGATTTTACATGACCAAATTTATCAAAGTTGATTTTTTTTCTTTCATGCAGCAGTTGATGTTTGCACAAAATTCAATTCACAACTCAATCACGCAACTTTAACATTACAGTTTATGAAAAAAACCCAAAACCATTTGAAAATAATTTTCCATTCCATTAACAATATTTTGTTTGAATTCGTGGATTCGTGTGTGGTTGTTTGTCTGACGGGATGGCGGACTGGCTGGCGTGTGTTGTGATGAGAGTTCGGTCTTGCACTTTGTCTGATTGCAAATTAATTTCTCTGCTTGGTTTTTGTTTTGATAGCGGATTTGCCTTGTTTTGCTCATCTTCATTTGATTGCGGTTTATCCATTCCATTCGTTTGTTTTTGTTTTTTTTTTTTTTTTCTTTCTGCGGAAGTGAATTTTATAATTTCTCCTAATTTTACCCAATTGTTGTTTTTTCCTCCTTTATCATCTTATCTTCTCGCCCAATGGGAAGCCAAGAGATTGAAAAACCAATACCAACTTGATTTTGGAGGGGTACATCAATTATTGCCGGAAATAATTTTGTGGTTTTGACATCTCTTGAACTAATGTGCCTTGCGGAAAAATGTGTAAACAATTAGCAATTATTTTAGCCAAAAATATTGAAAAATAAAAATTGTACATCTTGTTTGATGCAAGGTTTCCGTATGGACTTAGTACATTAGGGTGGGATGGTTCCAACAACATAAGAGACGCTTCGCGTTTTTGATTCTTGGATATGTTGGCCTATAACAGCTAAACCACTGAGAATTTCGATCCAATACAAAAACAAAATTTGTAGCCAAGACAATAAATAAGAACTCTCTAGTACATCGCTAAAGCATTGGAACGCTCCGTCAGGCAGTTTTGGCCTTGTAAAATTGCAAATTTGTCGTGATAATATTGAAAAATTACTAAAATTCGCACTTTCACAAGGCCAAAACTACCTGAAGGAGCGTTCCAATGCTTTGCGATCAGCGAGGCGCCAGAGCTATTTCTGGAACAGACTTGATAGAGTAGGACTTGAGTCACAGGTCCAACTGTACCCCTTTTCATATTTCTTATCCGTTTTGTCGGTTTTCGTTATTATACCCTCAGCATTTATGCTAACGAGGGTATATACACTTTCATACGGGAAAATGTGCCTAATCGAAATAAGGTTTGGACGAAATCCGTTACAGACAATTTGGAGTTGATTTAGCCATGTCCGTCCGTCTGTTTGTCTGTCTGGCTGGCTCGAGCGCACGATAACTTTCGAACAGATCAACCGATTCCAATCCAAAATTTGGCTTTCGTAATATGTTGTTCAAACTTAGTTTTAGTTCGAAGATGGGTTATATCGGTCCACTCCTACCGGTACTTCCAACCAATATTTAAACAAAAATCACTATAATGGTGTGGTCCATATCTCTTGAACGGGACAACCACAACAAAATATTATGAGATTCAAAGTTTGGACCAACTAACTTTGGATCTCATAATACTTTGTCCAAATTTAGTTTAACTTCTAAAGTTCAACATTTGTCTCTAAGTGCAGTTCAAAGATCTGTTCGAAGATCTTTTGGAAATATATACCGATGCTGTTCGATGTGGTCCTATTTTCCGTGGACAAGTCCACGCTTCCTACCATACTGGTCTAAAAGTTATACGATGACCCACTGAAATGACTAGTGAGCGCGATATCTATCGAAAATATAGGACTCCCAAAATAAGATCCACTTCCATAATGGACTATGTCGGTCCATTCCTTTATGTACCTCCTCCGCAACAATTTTTTACTTTAGGATTATTTTTGTCGACAAGTTAAATAGTCCAAAAATGGCTACAAAATTCTAAAAAAAAAACCCAAATACATTCGATCTGTCCTTAAATGAAAGTTTCAATTCACATAGGCTGAGGAAATTTTTTACTTCTTTCTTTCTTAAAAATACTCAACCTAGAAATTGGTTTCCTATGTTTTCAATTTTCCATTTTCTTGCTTTTTTCTTTGCAGCTATGACACTGGTCGTGATGGCTATTTGGATTTGACCGAATTGAAATATATGATGGAAAAATTGGGTGCCCCACAGACACATTTGGGTCTCAAGGAAATGATCAAAGAAGTCGATGAAGATAATGATGGCAAAATATCTTTCCGTGAATTCCTTCTCATCTATCGCAAAGCCCAGGCTGGGGAATTGGACAATGATTCGGGTCTAAATCAATTGGCACGTTTAACTGAAATTTCCGTGGAAGAAGTTGGTGTTAGTGGAGCTAAGAATTTCTTTGAAGCCAAAATTGAACAACAACTGCGTTCAAATAAATTCCATGATGAAATACGGCAAGAACAGGAAGAACGTCGGCGTCAAGAGGAGGAAAAGGCCAATCGGCGTTTATTGTTCCAACAACGGGCTGCAATTTTCCAATAAATTGAAGAAGACAAAACGACGGACGGGGGTGAATTGCAATTGAAAGTGAAACACTTGGCTTGCTGAAATTGAATAAAATTTATACAAAGTCCCACACACACACACATTTACATATACAGATTTTTTAAGCTTTAAAGTTGTGGTAATATTTTTTAGGTTATAGTTTTATTTGTATATCTTTATTATTTTTGTTTTCCCTTTTGTTTGTGTACTTTTTACGTCTTCTTTTGTTTTATATTTTTTTATACTTTATTAAGTGGTACGTACACACACATGCATACATTATGTGTTATAATATAGAAACTTAGCATAAAATTAATTATTATTAAAGAAAAATATTAAAAAACATAATTTTGATAGATTGATATTCATCATCACATATTTAGGGAACTTAATTCGTCTCATTCTCAACAAAAAAGAAAAACCAAATCAAATCAAATTATTTTCTTTTAAACTCTCTTTCTTAATACATCACATAAATTTAAAGACAAATGCTTTTTTATTTAAAAGAAAATTACTACAGAAAATATCATAATCATATACAAAATTACTATATATAATGTGCTACATAATCACTCATTCTTCATACATTTATATACAGCAATAAAAGCATTGCACCACTGCATTTGCATTACAATATATACAAATAATTTATATAAATATATACATACAAACTATTTCCTATTAAAAAAAAAAAAAAAACATTTTTCTAAAAAAAAAAAACAAAGATAAAATACTAAATAATTACAACAAATAAAATACATAATAAGTTATACATTTTTACATCATAATTACATACACTTTGCTACAGCCTAAAAGTATGCTATGATAACATGAAAAACAGTTAAAAATGTAGTCCTTACACAATGAAGTCTATTGAAAAGACTGTACAGTAAAGTTTGAACAAAGCCACTTATATGTAAACGTAGCATAAGTAAGAGAATTTGAAACAGTGTCAATTCTTACCAAAAATTTCCAAAGTTTCCTGTTATTCCAATTGTTACAGCATATACAGAGATTCTAGTTGAATGAAAACTCCCCGTGACATATACATACGTCACATTTTCTGACTGTCCACCTCTGCCCATAAGAATACCTCATAAAAGTGTCTTTTGTTAATAGAAGAGGACAATCTGTTTATAAAGACCTCATAAAATTACATTATATTTAAGAGAGTCTTCTGTTTATAGAAAACCTCAAACGAGGGTCTTCTATGTTTAAAGAATCATGTAAGGGGGTCTTTTATTTATAGAAGATCTTATAAGAGGGTCTTATATTTATTTATCTTATATTTATATTTATCTCATTAGGGGTTTTATATTTACTGAAGACCTCATAATACGGTCTTATGTTTATTGACGCCCCCATAAGAGGGTCTTCTGTTTATAAAGACCTCATAAGAGGATCTTCTATTTATAAAAGTCCTCATAAGAAGGGTTTCTATTTATAGAAGACCTCATAAGAGGGTCTTATATTTATTGACGCCCCCATAAGAGGGTCTTTCGTTTATAGAAGACCTCATAAGAGGGTCTTCTATTTATAAAAGCACTGATAAGGGGGTCTTCTATTTATATAAGACCTCATACGAAGGTCTTTTATGTATACAGAACCTTATAAGAGGGTCTTCTATTTATAGAAGACCTCATGAGAGGTTCTTATATTTATTGAAGACCTCATAAGGCGGCCTAATGTACATAAAGACACCATTTGCAAGACATAGAACAGATTCTGTAGTGACCCGTAATAATTCCTAAAGTTAGTTTAAGGACGGACTTTTTCAGGAAAGTAGGGTGGTTATTCTTTGTTTGAAGAGGATAGATCAGATCGCCCCGAAGCCTTGCAGCTGGGTTCGTCATATGGAATCTTGTAAATCTTATACCTTTGTTCTAACTGTAGCATGAAGTGACCCAAAGGTGGCTTGATCGAGTTGTCGATCGATCCGAGACGCGCCATTTCTTCGCCTATTTCAACAAAGACAAAGTAACGATTGATTTCATGTTCTCCCAAGACGTTTTTGCAGTCCAAAACTGCCGCAGACTTGATAGAATGGAAACTGGGTGATTTAAGGGCCGCTTGACTATCGACATAGATAGTCAATGGTCCAACTCTTTTCCTTTTGATATTGCGTATCAGTTCTGCAGCATTTTGTAAAAACCAAAATAATGTAACAACCCTTCAAAACAGATGTGCAATTTTGAACTCCTTGGCCATTTACCTGCAAAAACTGTCATTCCCAATAACAACTCTATAGTTTTCAACAGTAAAAACGCTATAGATGTTGCTGAGTTTACATGATTGTTTTAATTAGGATCTACATTTTAAACTCTACAAATTTAGAAGCTGTAGCATTGTGTTTATTTTTTAAAAATGCTTTTATTAAAAGAAACTGTATATTTTTTAACAATTTTTTAAAGCAAATTTATTTTTAATTTTTTTATGGAAAATAGCTAAAATTTTTATTATTAAGTTTTCTTTTGGTTTTGATTATTAAAATTTATATTTTATACAAAGAAATTCGATCGATGTTGCAATTAACTTAAAACAAAATTATGTGTCGCTCAAAACGGACAACTTTGTGTGTCAAACCTCGATCGAATTTCTTTTACTCACTTGGACTGTTTTCTTTTACGGGATTGTCGTTGATTTTATAGTGATGATAATAAAATTGTCATTATTGATAAGATTAGAAATCGAAAAAAGTTGTACGGTTGTACGTGTAAGAGCCAACAATCGGTTCTTTCATCAAAGAAATACTACTTTTTTGGTCCATTGATTTATCCCAAATAGAAACAGTCAACAAACGTTGTCCCCCACTTTTTCGTTTCAACATTTTTTGTTCTTCTGTCTTATTTTAAATTAGTGCCATTTGTTTTTATTTGAAATCTAAACTACAAAAATTGTTTTTTGTTTTAACTTTTTTATTTTTGAGTTTTGACTAAAGTAAACTAATTTCCCCTAAATAAATATACATACATATAAATAATTTCTAAATGTTATATACAAATAATCAATAATAGACATATACTTTATTATATAAAAGTCAAGTTTTTGAAAAATATTAACCAATGTGATTTTGTTATAAAAAAAACTACAATGGCTCTCACATATGTATGTATATGAAATGGTACAAGAAGGCAGTGTTGAAAACCTATGAAAAATGTCAAAGTTGCCATCAAACTAACAATGTGAGAACCACTGTATACATTTGCATACTATTTTCAAAATCCTTCATAAAAATCCTAAAAAAAAACAAAACTTATGTAAATATCAGTTTATTATTTTTTTTTTTAATTTCGTTATATCTTTGTCATTATTTTGTTTTCATTATTCTATACTTGCAGTATTTTTATGATTGATTTTACATTAGCAACAACAATAACTAATTTAAGTTAAAATATATTTTTGCATTGATGTGTAATATTTTTTGTATAAGTGTAAATAAACAAATAAAATAATAAAAAATAATATTTAAAACAAAAAAGTTGTTTTTTTTTTTTGGAATTAGGTACATATGTGGAAGAGGATCAACCCTAACACTGCATTTTGGCATCTATTCTGATTAGGATTTATTCAGTTTTTTTACCTGTCAGGTAGTAGTGCATTTTCAATGGAGTGAAAGGCTTCCAAAAATGTAGCAGGATAATCATGAATATTTCCCTCGGAATTTTCCACACGGAAAATAATTTTAAAAATCAACATTTTGAAAAATTGAAGACCTACTAGAATCACTTAATTATGCAATATTTTCACCGAATCGACAAAAATATTCCCTTTTTGGACATAAATATGGAAATAAAACATTGGGGAAAGGGAAAAAATTCCGCACGGAAGTTTTATTCGTGATTGTCCTGTAGGTCATAATCTTTTTAGAAACAAAGAAGGGTTCTGCATTATGGCTAAATTAACATTTTTACTTCTCAGCATGTCGCATTACTTACATAGATTGGTGAGAAAACTTCAACTGATGTTGGTGTGAATGCCTTGGCACCCCCAGCCTTCGTCTCCACAAGTGATACAACCACCATCTCGTTGAAAATCAGAAACATAGACTTGGACGACTTTCCTATCTTAGTCACTAGTATCTCGTCGAAACATACTAAAAAATGGGCGGGGACGACAGCCCGGGAACTCCTCGAAAAAATTGGGGAAAATGTTTACCAACGTAGCAGGGTGGAACGCAAATAAGTTGACGACTTAACTTCGACCAATGAGGAAGAAGCAATGGACATAACTATTGCTCCCTCCCCAAATAACCAAATGAGGTAGAAGCAATGGATACAACTATTGTTCCCTCGCCCAGTCGAGCTACATAAGTTGCAACATATGATCGAAAAGTCTGCAGTTCCAACCTCTTCAAAAGTGGAGAAATTTACAATGTCGGACGAAAACGACAAGCCACTGGTTAGGAAAAGGTTGTCGGTGAGTGTGACGCAGTCATTGATAAAATGGATGAGCCACAGAAACCCACGACCTCTAAAGGAGCCCTGAGCAAAGAAGCAATGGACAAAAGTGAGATTCTCACGTTGAGTGAGAGAGGGAACCCTTACGAAGCCCATATGGAGTAATGGTAGAGGGTCTATTCTCCTCTTCAACAAAATAAAATACAGCACAAAAAGCAAATGGGTGCCACCGTGCACAGAGGGGAAACATAGGCCTAAAGATGCTCAAAACTCAAAATATGAAAATCGTTTTTTTATGAAAAAATGTTGATAAACGGCAACCAGACTCTTTTCTACATTTGCTATAACCATCCTCGACTTTGTAAGATTAACCAATCCAATGCAGCAGTCGATTGAACTCAGCCATACTGAACACAAAAATTAAATTTTCGAAAACTAAGAAATTAGGTGAACATTAAAACGACATTATTTTGGCGAAAGTTTATATTTTTCAAGATTTATTGTTTTTGTACAGTTTCCGAACAAGATTAGCATTTCAAATTTTCAGATTGATTTTACATCTTTGCTTTTTAATAATGGTGATACACATCCTCTTTATGAAATTTTTTTATGATAATTTTTAAGATTACTACACTTTCAATAGTGAAAAAGTCTATTTCCCCGTCGTTTCCCGACCATAGTTTCTTCTAATGTTTTATGCGCTTGAGTCTCCAATATCAGATTCAATCATAAAAAATTGCGCATATTTGCGCCATTCCGAAAAAATCTAATTTTTCTCAACTAAAATATGAAATATTTTTATATGGAATTGCAAGGTTTACTCACACTGAATTTTGCTCCGCCTTATAACCTGGGCTCTTATTTATCAGACTAAACTAACACCTATTGTTGTACTCTTACGTTTGAGTAAAAGATTTAGTTGTGCTTTTATGTTGTAAATAAAAGACTTATTGATAAATTAACAAACTTAAGTAAGATTTATTCTGTTTAATTCTGGAAACTGAAATACGTTACAATAGTTGATGTGCGTGTTAATACTTGCGGTGTAATACAATGACTGTGTTGTCTGAATGACTGAAAGAGACTGACTGAGTGAGAAAGAGTATAGCATGAGGGTAGCAAGTGTGTGTGTGTGTATGTATAATAACAATGATGCCTAGTTTCTGATTGTTTACAGTAGAACCCTAACATCTCCCTTTTTGAGACTTCTCGGGGGTCCGGGATACTGGCTGTACAGGGTTTCTTCGAGAAGTGATGCGTTGTGGGTGCATAACCGGTGATGATGGTGGAGTTGTGAAATCTTCTTCCATTGGTGGACTAATGTTGAAGTCTTCTAGTAGGATTTGAAGAGGAAGATTATCATTTTGCTCTGCAGGTACATTTTCATCGGTTTCTCTTGGTCTGAGTTGATCTGCGTGAGATCTCACAAGAATTTGTCTCTTATCCACTTGAATGAGAGTGTTGTAGGTAACATTTCCCCCTTTGTTGATAATTTCACCTGGAACCCAGTAGCTTTTATTACCTTTTAAGTGTTTAGCGTAGACAAGATCTCCAGTGATGAAATTTCGTTGTTTTGTACCATGTTTCCGGTTGTATTGTTTCTCCATTTGAATGTTTCTCTCTCTGCTCGCTGGTGGAGGCTTTGTTATTAAATCGAAAACTGTTCTCATTTTTCGACCTAGGAATGATTCCGCTGGAGAGAGTTCATTAGGTGAGTTTTTGTTCGGTGTTGAACGATACACTTCTAAGAATGTTTGTAGTGCATTAGATGCCGTCTCCTTTCCCTCTGATTTTTTTAAAGATCGTTTGAGAGTATCGACGAATCTTTCTGCTTGACCATTGGAACTTGGGTGATATCGAACTGTTCGTGTGTGTTTGATTCCTCGTTTAGAACACCAATTTTCAAAATCCGCTGAGGAAAATTGTGTTCCATTGTCGGATACGATTTGTTCAGGATTTCCAAACTGTGAACAATAAGTTGTTAGTAACCTTAATGTTGCTGCGGTCGTGGTTGATGAAGTTTCATATATGACGGGATATTTGGAATATGAATCCACTATTACGAGGTAGTAAATGCTTTTTACAGGACCTGCGTAATCTATGTGAACACGTTCGAGAACGCGTGTTGTTGTGGGCCAAGGACAAAGGTTGGTTTTGATGGGACTTTTTGCTGCGAGTTGGCAATTGTTGCATTTCTTGACGTAAGTCTCTATGTCCTTGTCTATGTTTGGCCAATATACGTAGCTGCGTGCGATAGATTTGCTTCTTTCTGTTCCTATGTGTCCGCGATGCAGTTGTTTGAGAATTTGTTTTCTGTAGCATTCGGGTACTATTATGCGCGTATTGAACATAAGACAATCATCTGTTATTGATATTGAATCTTGCCTGTTGAAATATGGAAGAATTGAAGAATCTATGCTGTTTTTGTTTTCTGGCCAGCCGTTGTATACGTAGTTTGAAACTGTTTGTAAGGTTGAATCCTTTTTGGTTGCATCCTGTATCATTTTGAAGCTAACTGGCAGTGTTGATACGGCGTCTGTGATGTCATATCTTATGTCGTTTTCTAGGTTGATTGAAGCTATGATGTACTCGTCTGATGGTTTTTCATGTGCGCTTATCAATCTTGACAGAACGTCTGCATGTCCAAAATCCTTTGTATTGGTATACTTTATATCGAAATCGTAGGTGAGAAGGATGAGAGCCCAACGTTGTAACCTGTTCGCGGTGTAGACCGGAATACCTTTTTTGGAACCAAATATGGTGATCAATGGCTTATGGTCGGTATGTAGGGTGAATTTTCTTCCGAAAATCATTTTGTGGAAACGTTGTACGGCGAAAACTAGTGCTAGTCCTTCTTTTTCGATTTGACTGTAATTTCGCTCCGTTGGAGTAAGTGATCTTGAGACGTGATGAATGGCTTTGACACTGTTGTCTGGGTAAGTATGGTATATTACCGCTCCGATGCCATGTGATGATGCGTCCGCTGCAATGTGAATTGGCAATGCTGGATTGTAATGAGTTAGTAGTAAATCCGATGTTAGAATGCGTTTGAATTCGTTGAGAGATTGTTGACATTCTTTGGTCCAAATGAATTTGTGATCTTTTTTTAAGAGATCATCTAGTGGTTTTCGGATGTTTCTCATGTTGTAGACATACTTTCCATAGTGGTTTATGGAGCCTAGTAAAGATCGTACTTCTGAAATGTTTTCAGGGACCTTGAGATTCTGTATTGCAAGAATTTTATCTGGATCAGGTCGTATGCCATTTTTATCTATGATTTGACCTAGATACTTTATTGATGGTTTGAAAAATTGACATTTTTCGAATTTGAGTTTGAACCCGTAATCTTGAATTTTGACTATTGGCGCTGCAAATTTTGAAGAATTGACTGGTGTGATGATATTTGCTTTTTCAAGTCTATCTAGCTCTGTTTCTATTTCTGTTCTCACGGCATATGGTACTGGGCGTTTTGCAATGAATGTTTCTTTTGCGTCTGGAAGAAGTTTAATATGCACTTTGGTTTTTGTACAAAGGCCAAGACTGCTGTTGTCGAAAACAGGTTTGAACTTGCTTCTCAGGTTTGATATGTATTCATCGTTTGATATTTGGCGACACCAAGCTGAAATTGGTTTGTCCCAAAGGTTAAAACTTTGTATCCAGTCGATACCCATTATGTTTAAGTTATCGATTTCCGTGACGTAACATTGTAGAGTTAGCGTTTTGTCTGATACCGTTATGTTGCATTGACACTTTCCGTTTAGGCTGATGCTGTTGGAATTCACGTCTGTTGCAGTATCATTTGTTTTGTGTACGTGAGGCTTACCTATGTATTCCCATGTTGATCGTGATATGATTGAAATATCGGATGCTGTGTCGATTTGTAATTTGACTTGTTTCTTGTTTATTTCCACGGTGGTATATTTTCGCAATTGTTGAAATTGGAGTTGCTTTGAAGAGAATACAGCGTTGGCGTTGTATTTTGTTTTGTCCGACTTGACTGCAGTTTTGTCTGTAGTGGACTTGCCTCGTTTTGCGCTTTTGCAAAAGTTATCCTTGTGACCTGTCTGCTGACACTTTGAACATTTATGATTTTTAAATGGACAGTATTTTGAGTAATGCATGTCTCCGCATAACCAGCAGGGCGTTTTAGGAATTTTATGGGAATGCTTGTTGTTGTTCTTGGCGAATTTCTTGACTGCGCATATTGATTGCGATTGATGCTCGATCAATGTATTGTCTGTTTTCAAATCCATGAGTCGTTGAGTTTCATCTACAAGCGTGTCTAGAGTTGTAGAGTCCTTTGCTTCGTCTAGCAATTTGAGTAAACGTAAGCGAATGTCGTTGTCTTTGCTTGATTGTAAACCCAAGACATAGATTAGACACTTGAATTGATCCACTTGCATTTCATTTAGCTTGAAGAGTTCGCACTGTAAGTTAACTCAACCGGCGTATTCCTTATAGTCTTCTCCGTCAAGTTTTTTCATTTGCAAACACTTGTAGCGTTGAGACACTTGAGTTTCTACCTTACCAAATAGTTTGTTAAGTTTCGCCAGGGTGTCTTTGAGACTCATTTCTGTTGGATTCTTTGGAAGAACGTAGTTCCTGAATCTTTCGTGAACACTGTTTGACATCTTTCTCCAGAGTAACGCAACTTTGTCATGATCGTCCAGAGATTGGGCTTCTTTTTCGAAGACATGTTGGTAGCGATTGTACCACGCTTGAAAAATTAATCCGCTTTCCGGTTCATAAACGAAGTCTGTCATGGAATGTGAAAGAGATTCCATTAATGCTGCTTTTGAAGTGCTGGGACTCGTAGCATCTTTGGTGTTTCCAGAACTCTGTGCTTGAAGTAGATTTGTTAATTGTTGCAGTAACTGCGTTTGAAGATTCATAGCCGCTTGCTGTTCAGCTAGTAATTTCACAATGTTCTCGCTTGACATTTTATGTGCAGTTGATTTTTGCGTAGATGAATTGAAATTAAAGAATTTATTTCTTTATTCACCGTCCTCGTCGCCAGTTGTTGTACTCTTACGTTTGAGTAAAAGATTTAGTTGTGCTTTTATGTTGTAAATAAAAGACTTATTGATAAATTAACAAACTTAAGTAAGATTTATTCTGTTTAATTCTGGAAACTGAAATACGTTACAATAGTTGATGTGCGTGTTAATACTTGCGGTGTAATACAATGACTGTGTTGTCTGAATGACTGAAAGAGACTGACTGAGTGAGAAAGAGTATAGCATGAGGGTAGCAAGTGTGTGTGTGTGTGTATGTATAATAACAATGATGCCTAGTTTCTGATTGTTTACAGTAGAACCCTAACACCTATCAAATATGTTTGCATTATTCAGAAACATTCACGGCTTTTCTCATGTGAATTGAGAAAAAGTTAATTTAAGTAAGTTTCAAAAAATAAAATTTGGAATGAAATATATGTATATGGGACTATATATACATCTGTACCGATTTGTTTGAAAATTGGATCAATGTTTTTTAGGCTAGTTCAGGTTGCATGTGTCAAATTTCAGTGATTTTGGTGCATTATCTCACATCAGATGCGAATATATATGGAAGCTGCATCCAAATCTGGACCGATTTTTATTATTTTCTATAGGATTAATCCTTGTACAGAAGATATGCTTTGTGCAAAATGGTATATCAATCGCACTATAAATGAGCTTTCTAGGTCTTTTGATCAACTTTTAACACAAATTTCCCCTCTGTGCGTGGTGCAATGGTATGCACACCCGCATTGTAAGCCCGATAAACTATAGGTCCCATATCATTGAGCTAATATGAATCGGGGTGCACTCGTTGATATGAGAGAAGTCTCCCTTGTCCCGTATGGGATATTTGTGAAACAATTATATATATTAGGCCGGAGCGATTTAAAAACCTTCATGAGCCCTTCGCGATTCTTATTCCTGTGATTGAACTGAGCAAAAAAGTCCACTGGACCATATATCTACCGTGAAAATCGAGCCTCCCGATTTTGACTTTAAGTTTTTTATTGACATTTTTTGGATATTTTGGCATATAACAGCCAAACCATTGAGATTTTCGATACAACACAAAGACAAACATTGTAGCCAAGACAGTAATTGAAAACTCTCCAATACATCGCAAAAGCATTGGAACACTCCTTCAGCCAGTTTTGGCCTTAAGAATTTGCAATCTTTTCGGAAAATGTCGATAAATGATATTGTGCTATAAAATTTGACCCGAAAAATATTCAAGTGTTCTGATGCAAAATTATATCGTGTTGGGATCCATGGACAAGGACAATGCCGTTAGTTCGTTTGGGTCACTTCGTTTTATTTTTTATAACGGTAAAAGTAGTGAAAATCTGGGTTTCTTACATTTTCAATTTTAAACGGACATATCTTCTTTTTTTCACAACGGATTTCTAGTGATCCTTCTTCCTTTTAAAGGGATAAATAACGTCTTTCGAACAAGTTATCTTTTATTATCTTTTTAAATCGGTTAACAAATGGCTAAGTTATAGTGGTTTAAGTCTGAAACCCCCCACAAAAAAACTATAACTGAATTTCTCATAATTTTCAAAAATATAATGTTTTTTTGTTTTGTTCAATAATTATTTTCAAAATTATGAGAAATTCAGTTATAGTTTTTTTGTCACATTTTTCTAACGCATCTCAATAGAGAGTAACCCCCCTGGATTGACAGCCGCTAGCCGAAATGCGTTTGGTTCCGTGTCAATCCGGTAAAAAGAACCCACTACCGTGAAATTGTTTGTTGCTGCTGTTGTTCATTCATCTGGAGCTTGTAATAGTGGGACATACATCCTCATTAATACCACTCAAATACTTTTTTTTTGTATAAATATACTTTTATTTTATTATCAAACAACTGTGCCAATTCCCTCAAAAAGCTCACTTCGACAACACAAGTTGCTCGCTGCCATCTGTAATAACATTTTGGCAACTGCCAATGCAACGGGACGATACTTGCTTTCCATAATCGACTCAGAAATAAAAATTAATAAAATTTGCAATTGATTAAACAAAAAAATCCTACCCACTTAAAAGTAAAACAAGTACGACATTTTGTATATTTTTTATATTTTATTTAAAAAAAGATTTTACAAATTTCAAAGAAAACTAAATAAAAAAGTAGTCTATAAAACGTATATGTATAAGCTATGAGAAAATCAACTTAAAGCTTGCTCAGAAATTGGAATACACAGATGCAACGAATGTAGCAGTGGGTGGTTCTTCAATCATCACTTTATAACATAAATTACAAATGAATAGATAAATAGAAGGGAGAACAGAAATGTAGACACAGAATGTTTATGAAAAGAATGTCGAAGATTTGCAAAGATAGAGATAACAACAATAATTTGATCTACAATTATTTTTTGAAAAATTGTTAAAAGAAATAATTGTAATATGGAATATGGAATAAGAACGAAATACAAATTATAAACAACTAAGCAGTTTACACAATTATAGAAAGCTGCTTTAGTAAAAATAACTTTTAAAAAGTCTATAAAAATTGCTTCAGCTTAACAATTTTCCTTTATCTTCCAGTTTTCTCCTGTATATGTAAATATATATGTGACACAAACACCATCATCTTCATCAATACCAAAAAGTCTGGAAGTTTAAGATGGTGGTGTCCTTGTAGTGTTGTGGTGGTGGTGGTAGCGATTCTCAATTGTATGGAACAAACAAAAGAACAAAGTCTTCAGTATTAGAATGTGTCTTGGTTTTGCGCTTATTATTTATTTCTTTTTGTTGGGTTTGTTTTCTCAAAAAATCATCATCATTAATAAATCTACATTACAATTAAAATTCATTAACAATTTTCATATGTGTGTTTCTTTATCTAAATGGAATATTACATTGTGTTTTTTTTCTTTCCTTTTAACTTTTATTAATTTATAAAATTATTCATCTCCTTGCACAATTTGCAGTCTGTAAATGCAGCAGGAATGCTGCAATCCTGGGTATTACATAATTACATAGTTTAGTTTCATGTTTTTAGGTATTTTTTAAAATTAATAAACTAGAATTACAAATACAGCACACACAATATTGTTGTGCCTGCTCTGCTCGAGCACATTCGACGAGAGACACAGAGTTAGTTACTTCTCCTTAAAAAATATGGCTGCTGGTTGGTTGGTGACTGTCTGTGACGAGTGTGGTTATTTACTAAAATTACCCTTCCATGTTACAATTTCTGCTTCAGTTTGATTCGCTTGGTATTCTTTTTACAAAAATGTGACTAACTGCTGCTGCTGATGATGTTAGTTGCGGCACCGTTCATTTGTGGATGTGAATGTTTGTTGTTGTGTTTAGAGTGATATACGTCTAGATGGTGTTTGAGGAAATCATTTCAGTTTGGCATAAGCATCAACTTTTTTATGGAATTGATTGTAGTATTCCACGGCCAAGTTTTGTGTTTGATTTAAGGCTTTGCTCAAGTTTTCAGGTGAGAAACGGCCACTGGAAAAAGTTTAAAAAGCAGAGTTGTAAATAACCGCCAAGTAAATTTGCAAAAAACAACTTACACCAACACTTGTGTCTTGAAGAATGCAACAAGTTTTCCAAAAACATCAACAGAAGCGGTCTTTACAGTGACGGCAGTATCCTCAATTTTCTTGGGCAAACCGGGCACGTATTGCTCCAACTACAAAAGATGAAATGGAAACAAGTATTAATTTTAAAATATATTTTAATAAATATTTTCAAGAATTTTGCATGGCTTTGCTTGTAGTGTATAATTAATGTTATAAGAAACCTCCAATATAAGTCTTAAGTGCACAATTTTAGGTCTGAAGTTGAGGAATATGGGACATTCCGATCGGAGTCTGTGACATGCCTGAATATTTAACGTCCTGGGTGTGAATCCAGGAAAACAAATTGGCTGATTTCGTATCACCAATATTGGACGGCGTGCAATTGAATCTCTCTACAGAGGCAAAATACCTGGAATGGGGGGGGGGGTTACTCTCTATTGCGATGCGTAAGCAAAATGCGATGCGTTAGGAAATTAAATGCGTTTTCGTATTTCCTTTCGCAACTATTTGTGTTCCATTTTCCTTTCTGGCATCAGCGCAATCTGTAATACAAAAGCCTATATCAAAATCGTGCATTAACTCATCTTGCGCTAACCAAATACCAAACGCATCGCCATACAGAGTAACACCTCTGGGAGTGGTCCTTGACCATCGGCTAAGATGGAAGAGGGACACTGAGAAGCCTAATTGCCAATTCTTGGAAGAACTTCATAGGCAAAAATTGGGGTCTAAGACCACATGTAGTATATTATCTCTGTAGGATAGTTGTGGAAGACCCTAAGTAATAATTCTAATCTGTGCAGAAAATACAACCTCTGGGTATTCTAGTACAGTATCAAGCATCCCCATGTGCCTTGGGCTTTAATAGCTTTATCTGTGGTGTTGTTCCCAGCTTGGGCATGCTAGCGTTCTACAGCGAATAGGTAGCCAATTAGGGCTAAGTGACGGGGGAGGTGAAACTGACAATATTTCACCAGTCCTGGACTTTGACACTGCGGATATAATAATCCCTGGTAGGAGTGAATGGGAGCAGGACTGACCACTTCCCATTTTCACCGATGGTTCGAGGATGGAGGAAGGCGTGAGATCTGGTGTGTATTGTGAAGACTTGAACATCAGACGCTCACACAAACTTAACGACAATTGCGGTATTTTTAAGGCAGAAGTTTTTGCAGTGTTGACAGCCTTGGAGGAGTGAAACAGTGGTGGACTACTGGTGGAGGACCATGCTAAACCACCCCTTTGCTTCTTCCTCAACAAACTCAGTAAGCTCTACGCAGAGAAAACCGAAAGGATCTGACAAGACGTACCTGGCTGCAAGATATAGGAATCAATATCAATAAGTCGCGTCGCGCGTTAACAACAACCACATGAAAAAAGTGTAAGTGATGCCAAGTTTGTTCTTGCAGTTTTCATGTGGTTGTTGTAAAACTACACTAAACGGAACGTATGTGCAGAGGCCTTAAGAGAGTTAGCAGCAAATATTAAAATGGATTCTCGTGTAAAAACTAGCGACTATATATCGTTATACTAAGAAGAGATGACTGGATCGGAAGTAACTGCCCTCTGCGCGGTTTGGCTTTTTATGCAGACCAGCAGCACTGGCGTTTAGGGTGAAAGGCTAGGTCTTTAACACTCATACAAATTGGAAACCGACTGTATAGTGTTCCAAGCTGATATCTTCGTGATCAGGAAAGCAGTTGACTTGATATAAATCTGGATGTTGAGATCTTTGAACCGGTGATACTATCTTCATGGACAGCAAACGGCTCTCAACGACATATCAAATCCTTTAGCATCAAAGCCGTGTTCAAACAGCCTTGCTTCCCGACTAATGGAGAAAACTGGGAACAAGTTGAGTTTAGGGCCAGGTCCCGGATCTTGATGATATATATACCACAGATAGCCCTTGGGTTCCTGAATCTAACGATATAAATATTGTCTTGCACAAGTCCATACTTCCAGAGTTATGGGCCTTCAAAGTTCCACAATCACCAAAGACATTTCTCATACCCATGTAAAGCCCCACGGTCCCGATTTTTTTTTTCAATTGTATGGTTTCTTCCAATAGGCAGGCCTTCGGCCGGCGATTTAAGACTTCCTCCTATGGACAGGAGCCAATCTAGGGCACGGGAACAAAATTTTTTTTTTAATTTAATTTTTTTTTCTTACTTTAACAAGGGAATTTTCAGAATTTCAGAGGCTCATATCTCGGGAAGTATGGAATTGTGCAAGACAAAATTTATATCGTTATATTCAGGAACCCAAGGGCTATCTGTGGTATATATATCATCAAGATCCGGGACCGGGCCCTAAACTCAACTTATGCCGAAAACTGCTGAAATCGATAGATATGGTCATAGTCGAAAAGTCTAGCAACCACTGACCGACTCTATCAAACCACCTATATGTCAATTTATTCGAGCAAAACGCCCAAAACCAACTTTGTTAATTACCGGAATAAATTAACATATTAACCAGCAAGTAGAGTAATGACAGGAGTCAGTCATTACCAAATAACTTTTCAGTGACTTGCTCGAAGATTTAAATATCAACAAATAAAAAAACCTTAAGTTCGGCCGGGCCGAAATTAAATGTTTCGAATTACAAATGGAATAATTCGAATTACAAATGGAATGATTCGAATTACAAATAAAAGAATTCGAATTGGAAATAAAATAATTCAATTTGCAAGTGGAATAATTCGAATTACAATTGAAATGTTTCGAATTACAAATAGAATTCTCCAATTACAAATAAAAAGTTACGAATTACATGTGGAATTCTCGAATTAGAACTAAAATGATTCGAATTACATCTGAAAAAGGTGTAAAACGGAATTATTATTATTTCTTTCCAGTCCACAATTTTAAGTGGAGATATTTTGTGACCACTTTTACCCGTTATATGGGGGCTATACCAATATGTACATGGACCTATGTTGACAGTTTTTGGTGGAGATGTTTGGTGATTACTAGGAACCTCAACTGTCAAATTGCAGGTAGTTCGATAAAAAATTTATCTAAAATCCTCAAAATACCGAAAAATCGGGAGTTACCGTTATATGGGGGCTATACCAAAACATGGACCTATGTTGACGGGTTTTAGTGAATATACTTTGTGACCACTGGAAACCCCAAACGTGAAATTACAGATAGTTCGGTCAAAAAATCTAGTTAAAAACCACAAAATACCGAAAATCGGGAGGTACCGCCATATGGGGGCTATACCAAAACATGGACCTATGTTGACGGTTTTTGGAGAGTGGTGGAGATGTTTTGTGATCACTGGGAACCACAAACGTGAAATTACTGGTAGTCAATCATGTCATTATAGTTTTTCCCCTTCCTTTATATTTCCTTCTTAATCTCAATTTTCTAAAATAAATCATTTTCAATTCTGCTCCCTAACAAAGAAAGTGGCACATTTCCAGACATCAAATTTACTAGTATACTTATAGTCTTCGACATACTGACTGACTAATAAGTCAAATTCCTGTTTTACAGGCTTTCATAGCTGAAGTTAAATATACATTTCCCAAATATGAAACACAAAGTAAGAAGCTTTGTTTAAATCATAAACCGCTCAATATTCTGGTCTATACCGTTAATATTTCACTTCAGAAATACAAAAGACTGACATAATACACAAAGACAAAGAGTCAATTAGACAGTACCTAAATACCGAATTTATAAACTGACCAAACATGAAACAAAGAAACTTTTTGAATAAAACGGGTCAAAAAACTTCTACAATAACAAAACATAAAAGAAACGAAATAGAGAATAGAGATGAGAAAAAAACTAAAGGTGATTAATTTATAAAAAATGATGATGTCATAAGAATAATAACATCATTCATTAGCTGTGAAAAAAAAACGCTAAACTACAAGAGAAGATCACAAGAGGAACAAGTTTCATGATTAAGTCGTGGTTACTTACAAATTGAGCTGCAACTGGCAATTTAGCATTGATCACTTCCTTTGTCGCGGTAAATGCATTGCATGCAGCATTACGGAATAATTTCGTTAGATCACAAACCAATTTGCAGGCGGGTTTTGTATAGGGTGGTAATGTCTTCTCGGCCCATTTATAGCCTCGTGCCGCAGTACTCATTGTTGTGTACCAGGCCTTCTCGACATGTGGCAATAAACCGGCATTCTTCAGTACTTTACCGGTCGCCGATTTGGCAAACACACCTTTACCATTGACCTCGGTGTCATAGAACAAAGCTCCAGCGATCAACGCAATGAGCACTAAAGATCCCAAAGTCCATTTACAGCAACCGCATTTCTTTTTCTTTTCAGCGGCTTGTTTCTTTTTTTGTTGTGTTGCCTTTGTTTGTACATCCTGAGGAGAAAACAAACAAATAAAACAAGTTTAAAAACGGTTAAATTTATATTAAAAAATTATAAAAATCTACTACGCGAATTTGCGCATTTAGAAATTATTTTGATTGTTTTTTTTTTTCAATTTTAATTACCTTTTTAACAGCTTGTTGTTGTTGCTTATTTTGCTTGTTCTTATTGCTTTTGGTATTTTGTGCCATTTTTTATATATAAATGTATTTAGTTGAGTATAAAATATGACTTTGTAATGTTTAATTTAAACTATAAAATTAAAAAAGAGGGAATCGTAAATAAATTGAATGTTTTCAGGGATTTCTAGTTTTTTATCAACACGATTTTGAGTTTCTGTATGGATAAGTTAGTACAAATGTGCAAAATTGTCTATAAATATGGAATGATTGGTGTTTAGGGAGTTCAGAACAGAGGTGGAAGCCAGTCGGCCGAAAATAGGCGCCGCCGCCGCTCCTTTTTTTTTAGAGTCACGCCGCCGCCGATTTTGTCGGCTCAAATCGGCTAAAAATCGTCAGCCGTCAAATATGATGAAAGGCGCGCGCCGATCATTTTCAGCAAAAATCCATGACAAATTTCGTGACATGCATAGTCCCAGTCCACACAAGACTGATTTTATTGAAAAACAATTCATGAAATTGTGCTTTCTTCGATCGAGTTCCATACTAAAGTAATTTTATGAAATTTCGGTAGTGGGGAACTCAATCTATGAACGCCTT
The DNA here is from genome assembly GCF_047663935.1 of Musca autumnalis. Taxonomy (NCBI): domain Eukaryota; kingdom Metazoa; phylum Arthropoda; class Insecta; order Diptera; family Muscidae; genus Musca; species Musca autumnalis. Next base: position 118,508,312 of record NW_027411755.1, on the reverse strand, counting down.
ATTTCATGAAATTTTTTAGTGAAATTCACTCTGGTGTGGACCGGGACTATGTTTAAACTACATGTTATATATACTTAAATTTACCCGCGAGTCGATAAATAAGTGGGCGCGCCGCCGCCGATTGGCTTGTATAGACGTGAGCGAGTGAGCCGAAATAATCGGCCGGCTTCGTTGTCTGGTTCAGAACGCAATACTTAACGCCCGATTTTTTCTTATTTATTTTTATTATATTAACTAGTAGTAAATACAAAGTTAATAAGAAGGTAGCATTGGCTACTAAGGCCATCAGTTAGCGCTTTTATAAAATTAATTACAAATTAAAGTATAAGTTTGTTATATAATAAAGGGCGAATGCGTTATAAAGTTATATACAGCATTAATGTCAACAGGAGTTCGTGACTTAAGAATTTTTAATCTTAATACAAAACCACCTCCTAACCAATTATTTTAACAAGAGCATGTTGCACTGAATAACCCATTGGAAGTTGAAAAATAAGCTATAGGCTAAAAAAATATTTTCTATTTTTAGAACAGTTGAGGTGGAACTTGTTTTCAATTTCAACGCACTTCATATTTTTATTTCGGTGTTTGCTGGTTTTAAACACACAATCTTCTGCTTTGTATCCGAGCACACTACACTCGGGCCACACACACCAATATTAAGGGTTGTTTAAAGGCTTACATGTGCACCACCAACTGTTCTTTGTTTTTGTTTTTAAGTACACGGCCGACGATGAGCGTTGAAACACAACCCTCTGATTTGTAGTCGGACACACACGCTCTGTGCCACCGTACTCATTACTTAGTAAGGAATAAAATAAGTAATTATTTTTGTTTACATTACTGTGTAATGGGTTGCATAATGACTATCGGATCCGAATTTTTGCTGGGTTATAGATTTTTGCCATGGTACTGGCTATTTAAAATTTGTTTCTGACCATTTATTTTTTTTTTTATTTTATTTATTTATCAACTTTACAATAATTCTAAGCCATCGGGCCAATTTAAATGAATTACATTATATTACATATGTGTATGTTATCACTACTCAGAGTGCATATAAAACTAGGTATATGATATAATCCTATAATTACAAATACTCCAAGCCATAAGGCTAAAACAAAATACAAATATTTATATTCCCACATTTAACACATCAATTTATGACGAATGCAAACTCATAATGAGGATGCAGACGGACATCCCAAAAGCGACAAAAGATAGATTTCTTTCATCTGAAAGACATCGCAGAAGTGAACTTCCACTTGAAAGAGTGGAGTCCATTCTATTTTATCTCACTACTGATTTTGAACAGTGGAAATAATGACTGAGATATTCATGAAATGTGAACCAATACCATTTGGCGGAAGGTAATTCTCCTCTAGTCGGTCGGCAGAACACACTGACGGCTCCAAGATGGAGGAAGGTACTATCGCCGGTGTCTACTGCGAGAATCCTTTAATGAAAACTTATTTATGCAGCGTCTTTCAGGCAGAGATTCTTGCTATCAGCAAAATTGGAGATAGGACTTGAAAGCAACCTTCTTTACATGACCTAGTAATATAATAGGAAGAGAATTGACAGATGAACTTGGGTGGCTCTAAGTGGATCAATTTACTAATTGATGAATAGGCCAGTTGGAAAGGCGCACTGCTTATGGAACCTGTATGCAGTATATCCAAAGCAAACTGTTCTGTGATCTCCTAACGTAGAAAAATTTCCCTTCTCTCACTCGTTAAGTTAAGGATGAAGAACGCTGCGAGAAATATGTCTTTAGTAAGAATTCTCCGGTACTGATTTGCTCTGAATATAATAAATAATTTGTCGACACAAACAGATCAGTTTGGTGCTAGTGATGATGCTGCTCTCTTGGAGGAGTTCGAGGTATACGACAATCAGGTCACTACTAAATATCAATTCTCTTCTCTGTGTGCCGATTGTTTACCGCCGTAAGTGCAATTCCCTTCAATCCTAGCTATAAATACAATTTTCTTCTCTGAAAAATTATGGCAGTCCCCAAATCCTTAGAAAAGTGTTATTAAAAGCAACAATTAGCTGGACGAGCATGTTGCATATTTTGTTGAATAGGCTTTTTGTTCTTGCTCAAAGATCCATCCATCATTTGTTTGTTGTATGGACATAATCGTATTAAAAATTTGTAAATACTTTGTTTCTATTTGCAGCAAATTATAAAGCATTATCAGCGTTTGACAATCACACATACACGATGTGTAGTATACATATCAAAAAATAAAGCAAGATTCTATCAAATACCTTTTGGAACATTATAGAAACAAGAAATATGAACAATAATAAAAATGCATAATGTTTGTTTTTGTCAACACCTGAAATACTGATGTGTCCAAATTCTGATTGGTGAATGGATGGATATGAAATTTGCTTTTTTTCTTTGTTATAAATTTTTAGATTAAGCTTCATAAGAGGGGTTAATGATTTCAAGTGTTTTGCTATCTGGAATATAAAGTGAAAAATAAGAAATGTTGCAATTATCCACAAATGCTTTAAAATATGGAGGAAATTTTGTAAAATGGAAAGGTATTTACTTTCTTCAAAAAGAGAAATTTTGAATGGACAGCACATACTTAGCGTTTGATGTAGATTATGGTACCCCCTCTCAAAGATTCTTGCATGAGAAAACAAACAACAACACGGAGGTACCAATTTGTTATCTCAAATGAAAAAAAGGCCAAACAGCACAACCTTTTTTTGAAAGTTTGTCTGGTCTGTTATACTGTAGATGAAATTATTTTCTCTGTGTTTTGTTTTGTTCCTATTGTGTGTCTTTAACAACCACCACCATCATCATCAGCAATGTTCCAACGCCAAATAGAATTTCAACACGTGGCAATTTTTCTGTCAAATAATCTCTTTTTATTTTGATTTGGTTTATTTTTTCTCTCTTTAACAATTTTGTTTTCAGAAGCTATGCTGGAAATATTTGTGCTATTCGAATTCTTGACCAGTATTATCGTCGGCGGCACACTTTGGCCCTTGCTCGTTTATTTTAGTATTTCAAACATGTAGCAAATGAATGTCAAATGAATTGTTTGCGAAATAAACTGCTATATTTGCGAATTCTCTTTTTGAAATTGCTGTGGGTAATTTGTTTTTGTTTTTTTTCTAGTCTATTACCTCATATTTTGCGTGTATTACCGCGTATGGTTCTGGCACAAATCGTGAGATACATACATATTATAAGTATGCAAATTATACACATGTGTGTTTTTGTTTATGGCTAGCAAAGGGACCACTGTGCTTTTGAAAAACTTAAATAAAAATAATAAAATTCAAGTGCGTAAGATATTAAAAAATTCTTGATTCAAAATGTAGGAAAGCCTATTATTATTATTAGAAGTCGTAACTACTTATTTTAGTGCCCAAGAGTAAAGACATGCCCTTGTTAAAATGAACGGTTAGTGAGGGTTTTGTAATGAGCATTTTTGCAAGGTTGTATATACGATTGCAAAATCCCTTTGGGTTGGATCAAGCCATTAGTATCAAAGTTTTTCGAGTTAGCCACAGTCTGTCTGTATTCTTCTCATACAATTCTGTTATGAAAATAAAATTTTTCAAAAATATAACCCCATATCTGATACCCATTAAATGACAGTAGAATAGTATCAGTAGAATCGCGATAATTCGTACCTCAATAAATCGAAAAGCCATTTCCTTCTTATTTTAACCTCGCTAATTCGCATAAAATGGCCGGGTCCCTTGGATTTCGAATTATCAAGGTTCTACTGTATATAAATTTATTATAGGTAGGCACCTACATACTACATATTATTAAGTATACGTGGATCAATAGCATTGCACTGATATGAGGTCATATATATGTACATACTTCATGATATTTGTTGAGGGAGGGAGAAGTTATGAGAAGTTATAATATATTTTGACATGCATACAATTGTTTCCAATGTCAACAATTGTGATAAGCAAACAGAACAAACAGCAAAAGAAAAATAAAGAAAATTCTTTAAGCTTGGGAATTATTCAGACCAAAAGATAAAACGTATTTAGGTACCTATTATTTGAATTATAAACTATTGCTATATAGCGGAGCATAACTGTTTATCAACCTTTACTCTCTCTCTCTGTTCAAACTTTAAGTGATCTTTAGCACTTATTCTCTTTTTTAGGAATACTATGAACTCATTTCGTACACCCAAACAAACATTCCACATATAGGCAAAAGACCACCATTCAGCAGACTGTCATTCGTGCCGGTTAACAACAAACCCAAATTGTTTTTGTAAACCAAAGAAAAAAATGAAATACCGGCCGGCGTTTTTGTCATAGTTTGTGTAGTTTACAAAAAAAAAGAGAAAACATTTGTTTGGACAGGTAAGAAGAAAAAATTGTATGTACGTATTCATCTTATAAATTATTAGTTTACGAAATAGAAACCCATAAAATAGTGAGCTGCGATAGCATTATCTTTCGACTAAATTCGAACTTTTACCACCAATAGGTGTTGCTAGATGATTAGCCATAATCAAGTCTCTTCTGATAACTGGCATGCATTTGGGCTTAATGCCACTAAATGATTGTTGCTGAGCTGGAGATTATGTTGTAGATCTTTTGTTACTTTTTGTTTATTACTGTGCGGTTATATCTATCTATAAATACCTTGACTCAAATTGTGGTTTATGGTCGTGATTAGATTAACCAAAAAAAAAATAAATGTAACGGCAAGATGAAAAGCTCTTGATTTAGATTTGTATCAAATAACCAATCACCTGCTGTGTAGGTTGAAAACATTTCAAAAATTCCCGAAATGGAGTGTTTGAAAACCTAAACATGATACCCAATGGGACACTGATTATAATAATATAATTGTTCCACAAACATCCCTTGGGACCCTGATTACAACGATATATATTTTTTGTTGCGGAAGTATATACTTCCCGAGATATGAGCTTTCAAAATTCAATTAGAACCCTTGATTTTATATAATTGTTTTAGATCCATTGTAAAGCCCTATATAAAAAATAACGTTTTTTGGCCAGGAATTTAAGATTTTCACCCATGGACTGATTTAAATACAGGCTACGTTACAAATTAAAAGTTAGGCATAAATTTAATACTCCATACTTGCCGGGATAGAGACCTCTGAAGTTTCGAAAATTCCCTTGTGAAAAATTTCACATGTCCGTAGGAGAAAGTTTTAAATCCCCGACCGAATGCTGGCTGTTGTCAGATACATTGTTTTGTATATGGTAATGTATTTCGTAAGATTTACAATGGTATGCATATTATCCGTTAAAAAATGGCGAGGTTATAAACTGGGGAATTTTCGGAACTTCAAAAGCCCATAACCCGGGAAGTATGGACTTGCACAAAAAGAACTTTATATTTTTCTAATAAGGACAAAAAGACATATCTGTCATAAAAATTTCAGATTTCCGGGCTTCGGGAGGGACTTTCAACTATTGACAGAATCCAACACCGACTACGCAACCAAATCTCCGATGTTTTTTTTTTTTCAAAATCAAAGAGATCCACAAACGGGGCCCTAAACTGGGCTTAAGCCCTATTTGGCGTTTTGGGTCAACGAATGGGTTCAATCAGCGGTGCAAGTGGCTCGGAATGAATAATATTGTCGTCAGTTCTATGGAAACGCCTTTCACCAACTCTACGGAATCGAATTTTCATGAGTTTATTTCAAGTGGAAGCACCACATCCGTTTAGGTTCGGTATGTGCAGATGAAAGTAAATTGATTAGACGAAAATAGAATGTATGAAAGGTATTCTTAATGAGCTGGCAAACTCTCAATAGTCCAACTACCTTTTTTTCGCTGTAGTAAAGCTTTGCTTATATCGATCTCCAAATAATTTGCGACAGATAACCCAGAAAACATGTATTGGTGGGCAACGTAAACTTTGTTTCCCGACAGTAATCAAATCGATAGTCGCACTATCGTTTCCCCATAGTCATTTGAAGCTCAACAAAGCAGGATATTGATGGGATACTATGACCACAAATGCGAGGCTGCAAGCTCCGGTCAGTGACATAGTAAGTGCCAATCGTCCCTATTTTCTCCACATCTCCACACATATAGTACATATAGTGGATGTTTCCATTGTTCAAAGCTTAAAGTCCAACATCTACTTTCTTTCTGAAAATGATAATGTTTAATGAAATTTAATATGCAAATGGTTAAAAGAATGAAAAAGTACCCATTCTTGAAACATCAAACACTTTGTTGTTTCAAATCTCATGTCGTATCACAAACCTCAAATGTGTGGCAACATTCGGATATCAAAGGTAAGAGATCAACATGGTGGTCAGAGACACCACAATGCAACAACAAAAAATACCAAAAAGGTAAGGCAACAATTCACTCTAATCATACCACACCCCCCTTCATTCAAAAACTTAATACGTGTCCATCCGACTTACGTACAATAATGATGCGCGACTAACAAACGAAAAAACGCCGAATCAGAGAATCTAAAAAGATTCATGGTTCGCAGTCGATTAAAACAATAAAGTTCCATGTTCGTCTTAATTAATTTTCCACGTAATCCATAATCTAAAGCTTAATCGTTAATTTGCTTTGCCACCACCAACCAGTTAAACACCAACCAGCATTTTTTGTACATATTAAACATTTTTCATCTACTTTTCCATTTATTTTCGTTGTATACCACCACCAACCAATCAACGAATGAAAGATGGAAAAATTCATAAACACGTTGCACATTTGTTATTTCTTTTTTTTTGCAAAAAGAAAAAGCATTGAACTGTTTTTCGTTGAAACTCAAAAAAAGTTGATAATTTATGTTTGATATGAATTAATTTTTTGTTCTTTTAGTACCAGCACTTCACTTGTTTTTCACTCCACACAAATTGACGGCGTTCTTCTAGCAAATTGTAATCAAACACTGAAGTTTTATTTGTCGTCGTCTCCTCCTTTCAAATATAAACTCGTTTCTGTTTGACACGAACGATGAACGAGTACACAATGATAAGAAAATTCATTCGTAGGGTTGCCACTGTTAACTTGACAAGTTAGTGATGTGGCATATAAGTAACCATAACGTCGGTGATTACATTTAAGTATTCGGTATTGATGTACATTTCATTATCCATACGAGTTCGCATGTCTGTTATGGTTTAGGGCCAAACCTATAGCTCTGCGTGTTGCGTGTGCGTTCAAAAATACAAAAACAAAATACATGTATTTCAAATTGAAATACATGTATTTTGCTTTGAGCAAGCCTTTATACTTTATATTTTTTATGTCAATTTGTTTACACAACGTTTTCTCTGTTTTTTTAGAATGTTGCATTACATTACTTTATCACTGTTTTTTAGATCAAGACGATTACAGTTCTAAGTTTACATGTTATCAGTTTAACCATACATACCATATGTTATCGATATAAGAAGAAGAAAAGTCTCAATAAAAAAAACTTACTTAAGCTGAAAACAGATACAACGTTTGATTAAAGTTTTGCGTTGGGCGTCGAGAAAAAAACAACAACAACAGGGCGACGACGATACCAAAGTCCAGCGTTTATCTGTTTGCCGGCATATATTTCAAATGAATTTGAATTTTTCGGCATCATGCCCAACAGTGTAAAAACGGCCAAAACGACACAAAACTTTACCCAAACGTTGTATCTGTTTACAGCTTTACTGTGAGTACACACGCTGCGACGTTTGATGCATGCATCACCATTTTCGTACTTGTAGGGTTGCAATTTTTTCGTGATATTGTAAGAAGCGTAATTTTTGTAACAAACATGTACGATTTTACATACAGTTAGTCAACTTAATTATTGCAAACGATGAATTTATAAGAATTTAGATTTTCAATTAGGAATTACAACAAAAAATTCTTTCAATAATGTTGGGGTTTTTACACATAAGGGTTGATTTACCTGTTTATGACCACATCTAGGCAATAAATGCAGAAATCGGTCGGAAATAACAAAAACAATGGGCAAAAAGTATAGGTACCTGGTTTTTGTGGTATCAACTAAATATTTGCAAAATGAATGAATGTGCAATAAAATCGTGGGATTTTCAGTGATTTTTTTGCAATTAAGGATTTTTATAAATTTTTTGTATGTGAACATGTAGATCCATATTTTTTATCATAAATTAATTGTTGTGTGTGTAACATAGACGGTATATTCAGAAAAAGAGAAAGCCAGATAAACGGATTTCGGAAAATAAGCTACATTTAGTCTATTCCAATTATAATAATGGAATTCGCTAATAAATTAAATGATGATTCATGAAATTTTACATTTACATTTCATACATTTCGTACATTTTCATTCCCTCCATTACTACTATTTTTGCATCACCATTTTTTTAGCGGTGTTGCAAAAAATATTAGTGATGGAGAGAATGAAAATGTACGAAATGTATGAAATGTAAACGTAAAATTTCATGAATCATCATTTAATTTATTAATACCATTTAGTATGTTACAATTATTTAATGTACATCATGGATTTAAAATAATGTAATAAAAGGACTAAACTTCCTCTTTTATTTGATAAGTATGTTGTTAATTTTTTATTGCCTTCATAGTTGAAACTTAATTGCTTGTGTTCCAAATGTGTTTTTAAAACATCAAAATGCGAATTGCAAAAAAAAAAAGAATTTAATTTTTTGTATCGATTGGAATAATATTGACGCCGTACAATTTGTTGCCCAACATTTCGTAAAAATATTTCAATAATTATTACCTGTATCTCGTAGAATGGAATAACCCGAATGTTGGAAAATACATTTTTACCTAAAGCTGTAAACAGATACAACGTTTGGGTAAAGTTTTGTGTCGTTTTGGCCGTTTTTACACTGTTGGGCATGATGCCGAAAAATTCAAATTCATTTGAAATATATGCCGACAAACAGATAAACGCTGGACTTTGGTGTCGTCGTCGCCCTGTTGTTGTTGTTTTTTTCTCGACGCCCAACGCAAAACTTTAATCAAACGTTGTATCTGTTTTCAGCTTAAGTCCCAATTTACATTAGGGAGTTTACTTGCGGCAATTGTCAGTTTGTAGGTGAGAGAGGGTGCTGAGAGGCAAAGGGTTACCATATGCCTCACCTCTCTCTCCTACAAAATGACAATTGCCGCAAGTAAACTCGCCCAATGTAAATTGGGACTATCAATAGGTGTGTTCGTTTACTCAATAATTTGTACAAATTTGTACAAGTCCAGTAACTTCTTGTAAATGACTAAGGTCTTTTGCATTGTACTGGAGAGTAAACGAACAACATCCAGTAACAATTTGTACAAATTTTGGGTAAACGAACACACATAATGTTTTTTCCAATAATTTTTAAAAACAGTGTTGTTATTTACATTTCTCGAGAAATATTAACAAATATTTGTACCCGTTTCAATAATTTTGGTTTAACAATTTATACCTACATGCAACCCTACAAGTACAAAAATGGTGATGCATGCATCAAAAGTCGCAGCGCGTGTACTCACAGTAAGTTTTTTATTGAGACTTTTCTTCTTATATCGATAACATATGGTATGTATGGTTAATTTTGATAACATGTAAACTTAGAACTGTAATCGTCTTGTTCTAAAAAACAAGTAATGTAATGCAACATGCAAAACAAAACAAAGAAAACGTTGTGTAAACAAATTGACATAAAAAAATAGCTCTGTTCCAGAACTAAAAAGTTTTTACAATTTTTACCACTTTTGCGCATTTTGCGTTACCGTACGCAAAATTTATATGAAAATCGTTTACGACTTTTACAACTTTTACGACTTTTACCACTTTTGGTCTGTTCCTTTACTTTTGAAAGTGGTAAAACCGGCAAAAGTAGCAAAAGTTGTAATCTGCTTTCATATGAATTGTATGGTGTCTGAAGTAAAGGAACGCTTTTCGAGTAAAAAGTTGTAAAACTTGAAGATTCTTGCACGTTAAGGAACAGAGCTTTTATAAAGTACGGGAACAGGCCAAATATAAAGTATCAAGGCTTGCTCATGGCCATGCGAACTAGTATGGATAACGAAATGTACATCAATAATAATACCGAATACTTAAATGTAATCACCGACGTTATGGTTACTTGCATGCCACATCACTAATGGGTACTTTACACGATATGTTTTTTACTTATGAGTTGTCACTTCTCCCATACAAAATGTTTATGCAAAGTGACAACTCATATGTAAAAAACATACCGTGTAAAGTACCTATAACTTGTCAAGTTATCAAAAACTAGAAATTTTTAGCTAAACTGCCTACACAGAGGCACTAATTACGACAATGCTAAAATTACGTCAAGAACATCATTCTTTATGTCCGAATCAACGACAAAGCTATTGAAAGTGATAGGGAACCAATTATTCCACCATCCTGATTACTAAAATTGCATAAAAAGCGAAAAACTTGGAAATTATTAATCGATTACTGTGGTGCATCATTTTTAATGCTCACTTTACCAAGTAAAAAAGTATCAGTCGGCTTCGCCGACAGAGATATACCCTCAGCCTGTGTATATTGAAACAAATTTTTCCCAAAAACGTATGTATTTAGGGGTTTTTAAAAATTTTGATTAGGATTAAAGATCAGAAGTTTTTCGGAGGAGATATTAAAAGGAATAGATCGACATTGACTATTATGGAAGTAGATCTCCAGCCACTACATATGGTACCGTAGGGGAATTTTACACCCTTCGGGCTGTTTGCTCAAGAAGTATTAACTTGCCCCTAAAACACTTTTGCCGTCGTAATTGAGGCAGTGCATACAAGTTGCTAAAACAAAAATCAAAGCGATTCGATAGATGGCCCTAAACTGAACTTTTCCGAAATTTTGTGTGGGAGATATCCGAAGGAGTGGACCGATTCAGTCCATATTGAAACCTTATCAAAGTCTGGTACACATTTTACGATGGGCAAAGTTTGGACCAAATCGGTTACTCCCTTCAAGAGTTTTCGTTAGCACAAATGTTTCGAACTTTTGTGGGGTAGGTACCGGAAGGAGTGGACCGATATAGCCCATCTTCGAACTTAAACTAAGTTTGGGCAAAATATTACGAAAGCCAAAATTTGAACGTTCATCCGTTCGAGAGTTATCGTGCGCTCCAGACAGACGGACGGACATTGCTCAATCGACTCAAAATTGTCTGAAACACATTTCGTCCAAACATACTTGGGGTCTAAAACCATTATATCGATGAGGCACATATTGCCCGTATGAAAGTGTATATACCCTCGTTAGCATAAATGCTGAGGGTATGAAAATGCCCATTTTTTGTTTTCCTGTAAAATGTTAGTATAACTGTACTTTAAACGGAATATTTTTGTATGCCTTCCTAAAGACAAATTTTCAGCCTACAAAATTGTTTTTTTGAATTTTTAAAACATCTCAACTCGTTTCCAATTTATCAACGTTTACATTTTTTATTTCAGGTTGCATCATTTTTAGTGACAGTCACTGTATTTATTTCTATGTTCGATGTATATTAGGGATATATATTTTTAGAAGAAAAAATGTATTCATCAGAAAAAAAACTATTTCCCATAAAGACTTCTTCATATCAATGACATGTAACCTCCTCCAAGTCCGAACGACGTGCCGCATACTAAAAGACCGCTTATAGATGCGATACATTTGTTATTATGGTGTGGCATTTTGATAAGTTTGAAAAAAATAAAGCCCTAATAAACATGTGTTTCTTATTTCAAAAACAAAAGATTGAGACAACCTCTCCTTTTTCCAGCGACATCAAACCTATTTGCAAAAAAAATTCTACTTTTTGTGGAATGATATGGAAACATTAAAATTGAAAATCTAACGAGTTTTCATTCATGTCTTTCAAAGTATTTAATGAAATGTGAAAAAAAATTAATTTTTTATATTCCAATCAAGGCATATTTAAACAAGGTAGAAGTGACAATCAGCTGTATTAAGTTGCATGTTCTTCCGGCTTTAAGCCTTTACCTAATTAACTGCGTGTTGCGTGTGCGTTCAAAAATACAAAAACAAAATACATGTATTTCAAATTGAAAACAAAAACAAATACATGTATTTTGTTTTTGTATTTTTGAACGCACACGCAACACGCAGTTAATTAGGTAAAGGCTTCAAGTCAAAAGTCAAAGCATACGAAAATTGTGTTTCAGCACACATTCAGCCACGTAGAGTTGCCGCATCTCTACGCGGCTGATTGCGTGCTGATACACGATTTTCGTATGCTTTGTATTATTGTAAATTTAAATTGTAAATTTATTTTTCAAAATGTAATAGGGTCTACTCATGAAATTTGAAACTTCGAAATTTGTTACTATAAAATACTGCTTTTCATCCTAAACGTGTAATAAAAATTACCTACCAGAGTTCTGAATGCTTTACATTTACATTTTGATTCAAATTTGTTCTATTTTAGAGGATTTTCAAAATGTATTTACGTTTTTCCTAAAATAATTTTTGAAACGACCCTATTATTCAATAATTTCTTTGACAATTAATTTTCAATAACATTGTTGTTTTTTGTAAAATTGTTAGTTGTTGTAATTCATGCAATTACCTTATATATGTAAATTTGCCTTGATTCCAATAATTTATAGACATTTCCTTATTTTTTTACATTTACTGATGATACTACCATTACAAACAAAAACAAATTTCTATGTGGTTGTTGTTGAGTTGTATTTGTTGTAGTATTTACTTTACCTTGTTTTTGTTCTACCATTGTATGCTGCAAAAATTTAGTTCGATTGGAGCAAAATTGGCTGAGATGTGAGTATTGGAAGGGAAAAATTTATTGCGATTTGTAGGTAGTATAGTATACACGTGTTTCTCGAAATTTCAATTTTAAAGTCGGTGCCAACGATAGGTCGAATACGAATTGACCGATCTTCATATATGTTGGCCGCTTTATTAATGCATTAAAAATTGTCTTTTAAGTGAGATAAATTAAAAAAAAATGGACGGTTTTTGGACAAGGCTCAGTTTATTTTTTTCCTTATAATCGAAATTTTGACATTAAAGTAGATATTTTAAAGCTCTGTTTCGTTTAAAGACAAGATTATTAGGTTCTTGAAACGCCTACAAAAATATATAAAGGTCGGCTTATTCGTTTTCGAGTTAACGTTAGCACCGCAAAACGTTTTTACATAAAAGGGTTTCGCATGTTGCCATTTACCACAAAACTAAAGTAGTCCTTGAAAACATATGAAAAAAATATTGTCACGGCGTGTTAGCGTTCAAAGCCAAACTCATAACTTCAAAGGCAGCGCAAAAAAGCATTTGTCATGAAGAAATACAATTCAACGGCCAAATATCCGTGGTTGTATAAAAACACATTTACATTTGAAAAACCAAAAGTTCTAGGGCAGAGAAGCCATCCCACAGTCGATACGTCTGAAGAGCTGCTTAACTTACAGCGAAACCAGGCCACGTAATTTGGTGACTGTGTGGGTTCGAGTCCTTGGCTTTCCTTTTTCACTTGCAAACAATTTTCGATCAACAAGCTTAACTCTAAACGAGAAAATTAATAAAGTAGTTTCAGATGTGCTCTTTCAGATGAAAAAAATATCTGCATAGTAGTTTCCTTGAAAAAATGAAAGATGACTTTTTTGGCCTGCACACCTAAGCCCAAGAATGGTAACTTTGTGGGTGTACAGTATGTAAAAATGTTTAAAAGAATTATTGTCCATAGAGAAATCGAAATGCCGTACTACATCTGAGCTAATGCCGTACAAATAGAGCTAAAATCCTAAAAATACGTTTTAATGGAGTTTCTATGCAAAAACGTGGACATATTTATGTTAACACAAGGCAATCTTTCGTATAGAAAAATTTATATAAACAAATAACAACAGCAACAACAAACGATGCATTTAAAGGTAAAATAATTGTATATGCAATATTCACTCACCGAAATTAGAGCTATTAATGTATCCAAATTTGGATCACGTTTCTTGGCAGAGTCTAATTCAGCATTTAATTGTTCCGCATCTTTTAAGAAATCGTGGAAAGCAGAAGACATTGCCAAAGCTGAGGCACTATCAGACAATTCATACTCTGAAATATAATAAATATTTAAATTTAAAAGCAATAATAAAAGGCAACATATGTATCATCATACATACCAATTTTTTGCAACAAATAAATTGTTGGTAACAATTGCTTTTTGTAATTCATTTTCCACACCTTAAAGCAATCATCATCGCTGTGCAAGAGACATGAAAGGCAGCCATTTGTTTCAATACTACTTTTAGTAGGACTCTCAATGCTGCGTAGTAGTGTTAGGAAAAGATTTGCATGCTTATTGCAATTCCTTATGAATTTTTGCTGTATTCAGTGGAAGAAATAGAGTTAAATTTAATTCTAAATGAAATGGCAAAACAAATAACTTACCAAAAATATTTCTGAACTACGTATCAAAGACTGTTGGCACTCACGAGGTATACTAGGATAGTGGGCTTTTAAAGCATTATATATTTCAAAGAATTCATTTTGATTTAATTGTAATCTAAGAAGAAAGGATTTATGTTGATAATTTGAAGGCGTTTTTGAACTTAAATGATATTACCTTTGATCCGTGGCTACATTTAAAATCTTCTCTATGTACTCTGTTACAAAGCGAGAGTAACTTTTCATCTCTATATTTGGCAGCATTAAACTTTGCCAAACTAATTATAAAATAACATTGGAAATTATTTTTACTGTTTTCTGACTACATATTTATTTTTACCTTTAATGCCCGCCATTAAATTCTCATAGCCTCCTTGGCCTATGGCCCACAATATACTCAGGCAAATATTACTACGATTTTGATAGGAATGTTTTAACATTGCTGTACTGGCCATGTTGGATGAACAAATTTGTGGCCAATTCCTAGCTATTAATTGTAACATAAACTGAAAAATGAAATAAAACGGGTTACAAATAAAGTACAAAATAAAGAGCCAAAAGGCTATATAAGAGACATGCCTAAATACGTCCGTATTCCCAAAACGTATATGGTGAAAAAAGTAGAACACATGTATTCTTATATTTCAAGTTGAACAAATTCAACTATAACAGAATGTATAATGTTTTGTATGTACATACCTATGTGTTTTGTATTTTGAAATGTGATTTGGACTCAACGTATTTGGGTAATACGGACGCTCAGAGAGCGTTGTTGTGATAGAAAGGTGAAATATTTGTGCACGTCCCGTCGTTAGTTAGGTATAGTAGTTAAATATCAATAATAATAAAATATGACACGTTTATCTATATGTATTAAACACTAAACATAGCCGTTCGACTTACTTTGTACCCTACAACAGGTAAATTATTATTCAAATCAGTACACATACTCTCCAGTAGAGTATAATGGAAGAAATAATTGAGGTTCTCCTCACCCTGCGAGGACAAAAATTCTAATAAGGCCTGTTTGAAATCGGACGAAGCTAAATTTCCAGGATACGATGTAGAGCGACCGGAAAATATAGGATCACATTCAAATTGTAAATTTGAATTTATATATCCGGTTATCTAAAATAAAATGGTAATTTTTTATTAAAATTAAACAATATCTTTTATCCATTTTTCATACTTACCGCCTTCAGCCAAGTTAACTTTGCCCCTGGATATAATAATTGAAAATGTTCTAATTGGATGGTAAAATCTTTAGGTGTTAATGCTTTAAAAGCTTGGTCCAAACTCTTAGGTTTTGGTGGCTGTTTAGGTTGGTCTTGTTTAGGTTTTTTCGTATCACTTTGATCTTTACTCTTGATGACCGTTCTTTTGGGTGTGGAAGTTTTCGATTTCGAGCTTGTGTTTGATTTTGAAGGTGAAACATCTTTGCTGCCAGCCTTTCCTCGTTCATTGAGCAATTTTCGGATCTGATGAGATGGTACTGAAAAGTATAAAACAACATTATACAATATAATATAAAGTAATGATAAAGTTAAGCCATTAGCCCAGACAATTAAAGATATTATAAAATGTCATCCAAGTACCCAATAATTAGCTTTTCCCATAACATTTTTTTACCATTATAGGCAATCTTTCCAAAAGCATTTCCCGAATAAGTCTGCGCATATAATCATTCTCCAGAAGGAGTCTCGGGAAGTATGGACTTCCCAGAAATGGTATAAATATTTTTGTGTTCAGGACCACGAGAGACCTACCTGTGGTAAAAATTTCAAAAAATCGGGGGTGTGCGTGTATTCCCGTCGTAGCCGAAAATACTCCATGAGGACTTCCAATATATCGTAAATCTTAAGCATTGTGGAGAGAGTTAGCTAATACTAATGGCAAGTTCTGCAAGAATAATTAACCAATTGTCCAAAATTAATCATGTCATATCGATGGTTAATAAAGCTTCCCCACGGTCGGAATGGGTGGAGAGAGAGGGGAACGTTCGAACAACAAAAAACGACATAGGTGTTATTTAAGAACAGCCCAAATGCACTTACTGAAAAAAAGTAGTTGGATCGTGAGTGCTGTGATTCTGCATTACATTTTTATGTGGCGTGGTATGGCTAGAATGCGGTATATGTATTTCGCAACTTGATCACGTCTTATGCATGGCTACTCAGAATATATCCTTACCACAAATTGGATATAGTTAAAAGACGAACAGCAGAGTGCATCCTATCATGACTCTGTGTACTGCTTAAAAACAAGCTGACAATGTACTAATTCATCCACTTCATCCTGAACTGTTTCCATTGTATTTTGTTGGTTAGTGGAGTCACTTTATTGGACATAAAACTTATATAAACAACATAAACGTCCTTCATTGTTATTTAAACCAATGTAAGGAAAAATCTAATCTGATAAAACTTTGGTAATCGCATAAAAGTTGTATTTTCTCTTATTTTATGCACAGCAGTTGGTTATCATTGAATTAAAAAAATCTACTACTTTACAATATGATGATGTGGCAATTTACAATTACCCGTTACCGACTCCAGAAATGATAACAGTGTAAATCGTAAACATTACACCCATAGTCATAGTGTATATTGAAAATGTGAAAATAATTTAGAAAACAATTTCCAATTTTTATTCGAAATTGATAAAAATTACCGGCTGATTGCCAGGCTGAATTCTGATTTAACGCCGTTTTGTCCGCCCGCGGCCACACAACAACAAATTAACACAAGTATCATTTAATTTTTCCCATGATAATATGTAAGGAATTTTTATATAGTACAGTTAAAAACCTTGTTTGTTTCCATTAAAAAACAATAAGTTAAGTAGTTAAGTTTTGTTTACGTTTTACACACATACGTACATATTTCATCTAATTTTGGTTTTAGAGCTTCTTCGCGTTTCTTTTCTTTGTGAGCCACAACCTTTTTCTCTAGATTTTTGAACTTTTTCGATTTTGTTACCGTTTCCCATTGACCGTTGTTATTGTTGTTTGACATTTTCGTATGAGAATAGAATGTAATAAATGTGGAATGCAATTGAAAGTACGTGAAAAATTAAAAAATGCAATGCACTTGTCTAATTGACAATAGCGAATAAATTATGGCCGGTGTTCCCAGAATTTGGAGTCGAGTAAAATATATCTGACGGCGTTGATGACGTTGACGTAGAGCTGGCAAAAAATCGATGGTACTATCGATAATATCGATTATTAAAAAAAAAACAATATCGATAGATAGTTTTGTCGGATTAAAAACCCCTAACCTAAAAATCACTGAAATTAATAGAAAATCGCGGCTTTTCAGTTTTGTGGATGTAAGAAAGTAAGTTCGAAAAAGTAAAATTTATTTTTATTAAATAAAATCAATTGTTTTCTCTTCTTTTTGATTTCTGTGAACTATTTGTGCTAAATTTCAACAAAAGCGTAGACATTTCCGCCATTTTCATTTCCAAATTAATGGTAGTGACAAATTAACGATAATATCGATAGCAATCGATTTTTTAAACTATTATATCGAAAATATCTAATGTTAGGAATATCGATGGTTTGCCAGCTCTACCCCAATGGCATTTGTTAACATTTTAGGCCTGTTCGATAACTAAGTCCCAATTTACATTGGGCGAGTTTACTTGCGGCAATTGTCATTTTGTAGAAGAGAGAGGTGAGGCATATGGTAACCCTTTCCCTCTCAGCACCCTCTCTCACCTACAAACTGACAATTGCCGCAAGTAAACTCGCCTAAAGTCCAATTTACATATGCACATTAAATGATTTCGTTTTACGAAATCCTAGAATCAAATGAAGTGTATTTACATCTGTTTTTTTTTGCGTCATTTGCTTACGCACACAATCGCACATACACACTTATACAAT
This sequence comes from Musca autumnalis, assembly GCF_047663935.1. Lineage (NCBI taxonomy): Eukaryota > Metazoa > Arthropoda > Insecta > Diptera > Muscidae > Musca > Musca autumnalis. The sequence continues at coordinate 118,490,044 of NW_027411755.1, read as the reverse complement.
AACACAAACACACGCACACAATATATTTATTCAGAGAAATAGGAATTTCACAACACAAATGTGTATCAAATTACTTAAATTAATTCTAAAAACAAAAAAACATAATTTTTGCAAGTTTTTTAAACATTTATTTTCACTTTTGTCATCGTTTGAGTATTTTTGTTTTTCAACAACACACACAAACAAACAAAGATATCATAAAACAGTTGCATTTTTTGGTAGTTTATGACGAAAAAGCAGGGTTGCATATAATAGTATGGTGTTTTCGTGCGTTGTTTAGAATAAATGACGCAGCTATCGTCATTTATTTTTGTATGGCAAATGACGCAAAATGTTGCCTGTTGTAGCAAATAAATGACGAATCAGCTCTAAATGACGAAAAAGTTGGTAATGTAAATTGGACATAATGTAAATTGGGACTTAGTAAAAAGTATTTGCAAGTTCTTGCAACTACTTGCAAGACTTCTCAGTTCTCTTTTACTGAAGAAGTTTGTTATCGAACAGCATTTTGTAAAAGTTTGTACAAATTTGTGCAAACTTTTAAGTTAACATACAGACCTATTCCAATTGTGCTCAAACTTTAACAATCTTAAAATCTAACCAAACACTTTAGTGGAGTGCCGCATAAAAAATTCGACATCGATGTTTTCCCTTTGAGTTAAAACCAGACTAATGCTTGGTTTACATTTACGAAATCCACTCGATTTCAACTGTCAAATCCATAGGTTAAACGTCAAATGAAATCACGATGAGATTTCATTTGACGTTTGAGCTATGGAATTGACAGTTGAAATCGAGTGGATTTCGTAAATGTAAACTTAGCATAATGCAACAAATTAATAGTACGGTTACACTAGAGTTTTTTGCCGGGTTAACCCACTTCGAGAGGATTTACGGTTGAACCTCGATTATCCGTGAATCGATTATCCGGGAACCTCCATTATCCGTGGTAGAAAAGAACTGTTGGACTTTTTCCATTTCTTCTATTTTTCGTTATAAACTTCAATACCCGGGAGTAAAAACACACTTTCCAGTTAATCTGATTTAGCGAACAAAAGGTAAACAAACGAAAACTTGAAATTCTCCTATATTACACAATTTGTGTATTTATGGTATCGCAAAAACCATGGGACAAAGTCAATTCAGATGAATTTGATGGTGAAGATATTTATTTATCCTTCTAAAATTTGGTGGATTACCGTAACAAATTTAATAAAAATTGCAGATTTTCATATTATAGTACAATATTATGTCATTTTTAATTAAAAATATGTTCAAAAACTGCATAAAAGCATTGCCTCCATTATCCGGGAAAATCGATTATCCGTAATGCCTCCGGTCCCGACCATGACGGATAATCGAGGTCCGACTGTATTTGACGTTTGCGCTATGGAATTGACATTTTAAATCCATACCCATCTGGTTAAGTGTAACCGGGGTATAAGACAAAGAAAATATTGAAATTTACATAAAATATTTGACAATTTAACAAATTTTATATTTTTAATGGTATTACAAAATACATATAAGCGTTGTCCCTTTACTTTTTTAATGGTAAGGGTGGTAAAAGAGAAAAGTGTCAAAATTGCTCTCTCATGAACATTTTTAGGAAAAGTAAAGGAACGGAAAAATGGTAGATCTGGCATAAAAAAAATCAATTTTCTTCTTTTATTTCACAGTTTTAAATTTAGTTTTGTCAGCGTTCGACTTTTTCTTCGGTTTTTCGCCCATTTTCTTTTTCCTTGTGAAATAATCGTCAAAGAAAAGTCGAAAAATCAGTTCTGCCATTTTTTACCTGCAGAAATTTTGTCGATGGTCAGACTAGCACGATTTCAATATGGCGACGTCAAGTTTATAGGCGAGGGGTATGAAGTAGTGAAACCCATGTACATGGTTTTCTGTGTTTGTTGTGTTGCCTCTTCTTGTTCTTCGTTGCATAATTTTTTCTTCAATTTTCTTTCATTTTTATTTTCTCAAGCAAACGTTAACAACAAAACAAACATAAATATATTTATTTAATAAAAACATTTAATTAATGAAATAGTGAAAATTTAACTATTAATATTAATTTAATTATTAATGTTAATTATTTTGTGTTGCTTTTTGGTTTATTTATGTATTTTTTTTTTTTTTGTTTTTATTGGTATGATGCCCGTAATTTCTAGCCCTAGGTAACCGGGTAGGTAGCTACCTATTAGTTATCTTTACCTACGCGTTTGGTAATTTCTACGTGCCATTTACCGAGGCGTGTAAATTTTGAAAACATGTGGTAACATTGGTGATTTTCATTCATGATTTCGCAAAAACATTGCCACATATAAGTCTTTTACAATTTTTAACACATTGGCAACGATCAACCAGGCAAAATCCTTGGTGTAAGTAACACGGCCGTTTTCGACCCGGTAACGTTACCTATGGATTAAAATTATGAAATTTTGCTTACACGGGGGATATCTATGAACTCATAGATAACTACGCGTAGAAATTACGGGCATGAGAAACACAACAAACGCGAATGGTAAAATAAAGAGGACACGCAAAGATCTTAAATTTCACGTTAACGTGTGTGGACATTAACGAAATTTGAAAAGAAACTTTAACGAAATAGGTTTCATTAAACCTTGCTAGTCTGACCATCGACTTTGCTGGTAGCCTGTGGTAGAAGAGAAAGCCATTTTCGCTCTCTCCACTCTCACTCTCTTAAAAATTGCTTCCAGTTTTGCCACTTTTCGGGGTTAAGGAACGCTTTGCAGGTTAAAAATGGTAACAAATGGTAAAAATGGTAACCTCAGGTAAGTAAAGGAACACAGCTATAACCATATTGTTACGGAATTAGATTTAAGTAATCTCCGTGTAGACGTTGTTTTATTCCCCAGTACGATTTGTACCAAATAAAACAGAGTACGTTTCAGATTACGTTTCTACAATGCTTTATTTACTTTATTACAATTATTTGGAACCGACTTTAATTACTAAGCACACAGCTTTTCTCTAGTTAGCACGCAGCTATTCTTTAACCGATCTGTTCAGTACAACGCTTAAAACACAACTAACCCGCCGTTGCTGGTTCCACCTGTATTTAAATCCCAAAATCTCCCTGTTCGAGAGTTATCCAGAACATGTGGCAACACCTCGAATCGAACACACATACGCACATTCGCACTAAGCGAACAACCATACTCACATACATGGGCGAAGATCAATACAAGTGGACAAGCACACTAATGACGTAATTACAACAACAAATGCAAGAAATAAAAAAGTAGCAAACTAAACGATAATTACATGATTATGGCAAAACAAACAAAAGCACATTAATGGAAGGTAAAGAAAGAACTAGAATGATGAAGAGAATTCTACATGGTACCTAGTTGTTGTTGCTTAAATAAAGTAACTGCGTAATAAAAACTTTATGCTACAATTCAAATTTTTAAATTAGCGGAAATTAAAGTAAATTAACCTAATAGCCCGTTTAGACTATGCCCTTATACGATGATTAAGGGCATTATCTCGATTTAAGTGCTTAATCCACCCAAATCCACCCTGATTTACCATGCAAAATTAAATCAACTCAAAACTTGGATTTGTTTTAAATCAAATGTTATGTTTGGTTTACATTCGGCGTCTTTTCGTGATTTCGAAGGCGTTTCGTGATTTCGCGCGGAATCAAGCAAAAATTATCATGATTTCGCATACAAAAACGAAATCATCTCATTTCGTGATTTCAGCGAAATCAACATCGAAATCGAAGTACACATGATATACAACCCTGTTATTGCCTGAAAAAGTACCAAAAGTTGCAACACTTTTCACGTATCACAATAAACAAGGTAGATGGTCAATTGATGCAACAAAAAATTTTAGTATCAAAATTTGTCAACAATGTGAAAAAAAATATTAAATTACTTTGACACAATGCTATTTTTCAGTGTGTTATTGTACTTTTTTTAATGGTAATATTTAAAAAAGAGCGAATTGTCAAAAATTGATTCCCCATAAAAATTTCTTAAAAAATAATGGAACGAAAAAATTACGGAAATTGCAAAAACTGCAGCAAATCAACGTATCAGCTATCGTATTTAGATGATAATGAACATGTTGCTAGTTTCTACTATGCCAAAATTGTATGGCAAAAAACAGGAGAATATGGTGTTATTCGGCGCTGTTTTTGTTTAAAGGAAGTGCAAGTCTTGCTAGACTTCGGAGTACGGGAACGCATTTTTAGCACTAAACGGGAAAACTGCTGCAAGTTCTGAACACAACTTTTATCTATCAAAATTTATTATTATGATGTCTCAACGATAAAATCATTTTTTATTTTTTCATTTGTTATTACTACACACAATTAATACGATATATAGATAATTTTACAATAATTTTCGAAATAAAGTTGTAAAGCTCTATATTGTCGTATATTTTTGATGACTAATTCAATTTACAACAACTTGTTTTGAAAATTCATGTTCGATAAGCTGCGCATATGCATCTACCTTGATCATTGTGATATGTTTGAAATCAACAAAAAAAAATAAGTGTAAACACCAGGATGTATTTCAGGATTTCGTGAAATCCAGTGGATTTTAGAGCGCAAGTGTAAACTTGGCATTAAATCGAAATATTTTGACATACAACACTGTTTTTTGCTCCTAAAAATGTAACTATTGCAATCTGTACCAATATTGGCAACTATGTTCTAGAGTTGTGCAAATTGAACTATATTGAACTACCTAGTTCACAATCTAGTTCAATGGACACCGGTCGTTTCTTTGAACAAAATGCGTATACTTATTATTTCACGTTAGTTTGTATGATGTTACTCATACGTTTTTGAACTAGGACAGTGAACTAGGTCGTTCAATTACCCAACTCTACTATGTTCATGTGTCGTTTATTTACTAGGGTTATGACTTTTTGACCTTTTTTCTCAAAAATTATTTACTGTAGCGAGAGTGAATGAACTTTTGCCTATTAATGCCAAAAATGACAACGTTCATTCCATTTAAAAAAGTCACGAAAAAAATTTGTTTGGAAAATCCTATGAAATAAAAAAAAATGTTGCACCAAAGTTTTTTCCTGTTGCACGAATAAATGACATTTTGCCTATTAATGACTAAAATAATTTTTATTCCATTTAAATATTGAAAAAGGTCCCGCACAAACCACATTCAATTTATGTGATACATGGAATAAAGCTATATATGATACAAAATTATATGTATGTAATAATATGATGATAAAATTGGTGAGAAAAAAGCGTATGTCATTCTGGATATGTCGTGTGGCTTTAACGATTGTTTTGAGTTGTTTGTGTGCTTAATGTGACTTCAAAATTTTTTTTCCAAAAAGCTCCTCTATAAAAACTTTAAAAGCTTTTTGTGCATTAGGTTTTTTCTATCGAATCACCTTGTAATAAAGATTTTATCTAATCTTATGCAAAAGCTCATCAAAATATGACACAGGGATATGAGGTTGTAAAAAGTCATAACCCTATTATTTAAATTTTTCAAATAACTGTAAACACAAACACACATAAACAAACAGAAGCGGAAAAATAGGAAAAAATATTAAATAAAAATAAAATGGATGTAGCTTTAATTTAATACAAATTGTAAACAATTTATCTAATAGCAATTTGTCAGATTATTTTGTGTAGTATTCCATTCCATTTTTAAAGCTTTGTTCCTTTGCTTTTTTAATGGTAAGGGTGGTAAAAGAGAAAAGTGTCCAAATTGCTCTCTCATGAACATGTTTACCCGAAAAGGCAGCAATGTCAAAAAGAAACATAAAAAATCAATTCGTCTTTTATTTCACAGTTTTTAATTTATTTTTGTCAGCGTTCGACTTTTTCTTCTGTTTTTCGTATATTATGTGTGTTCGTTTACTCAAAATTTGTACAAATTGTTACTGGATGTTGTTCGTTTACTCTACAGTAAAATGCAAAAGACCTTTGCCGATTACAAGAAGTTACTGAACTTGTACAAATTTGTACAAATTGTTGAGTAAACGAACACACCTATTTTCTTTTTCATTGTGAAATAATCGTCAAACAAAAGTCGAAAAATCAGTTCTGCCATTTTTTACCTGCAGAAATTTTGCTGGTAGCCTGTGGTAGAAGAGAAAGCCATTTTCGCTCTCTCCACTCTCACTCTCTTAAAAATTGCTTCCAGTTTTGCCACTTTTCGGGGTTAAGGAACGCTTTGCAGGTTATAAATGGTAACAAATGGCAAAAATGGTAACCTCAGGTAAGTAAAGGAACACAGCTTTAATTTGCAAGCAATTCTTTTTGCAAATTCGCGTATGTATACGTAAACAAAGATCAGCTGACTGGCATCTTTTATCATTTTAGACTAGTCTAAACAACTAGGATTTGAAAGTTGGATTTAGAAATCGAGTCGATTTACCCCCTGTTTTTGTAAAAGTTTTTATTCTTCTCACACGAATTGTCAAATTTTGTAGATCGATTTACTCGCCTCAGGGCAAATGTAGAGCTCTGATTTTTAAAAGAGGAATTCTTAACTATTTATAGAAAGCGTCTACGAAAAATTAGGTCCGTATGTCATCTAGGGGCTGAGCTATGGATGCCTAAATTATTACGAATATAGACGAACGAACAAAAAAATAGTTACAAAAACAGGGGGTTAAATTGACTACACGCAGAAAAAACGGCCTCTCTAACATATGTCCCAAACATATTTTGCAGCAAACAAATATATGTTTGCAACAGTCCCAAACGGGTGCCACCGTGGTGCAATGGTATGCACACCCGCCTTGCACACATAAGGTCGTGGGTTCGATTCCCCGGCCAGGCAACATCAAAACACTTTTCAACGGTGGCAAAATACCCCTCAGTAATGTTGGCGACATTTTCTGAGTATTTCAGCCATGTAAAACTTCTCTACAAAAGTGGTGTCTTAGACACGCCGTTCGGACTCGGCGATAAAATGTAGGTCCCATATCATTGATCTAATATGAATCGGGGTGCACTCAATGATATGAGAGAAGTCTCCCTTGTCCCTTATGGGATGTTTGTGGAACAAGTATATAACAGTCCCAAACATAACATATGTGTGGGTCCTGCAAACAAATTATATGTTGGGTGCAAACAAATTTGTATTTGGGTGCAAACAATTTATATGTTTGGGTGCAAACAATTTAAATGTTTGGGTGCAAACAAATACAAACCCCATGGTACAACAAGAAAGGTAGTTTCATGCTAACAACTGTTTAAAATTTTTTTCAAATTTTAAATTTGAAGTACGTTCATTGTCAAAAAGAAATTGACACTGAATGCTTATATGTATGTGTGTTTACATTTGTATGTATGTAAAAATGTCAGTTTAAATTTAGTTTCCATTTTTAAATTAAAACGAAAAATGTTTGTTTAAAAATTAAATTTTCTCCGGTTGTCAAACACAATCGACAAATACATACATTAAAAATGACTGTTGACCATTGGTGGCGCTATGGGTAAAGAAAAAAGTCCTATTGAGCAATGCCGATTCCCACAACAAATTTGGTGAATGTTTGCTTGCTGAAAATCGGCAAGGAAGGAAAGCACCTTAAGGGATATGGCTGTTAAAATCGATCGTTTTTGCGAATATGTGTACATCTACGCAGCTGAGGAGCGTCAGCTGCACGAAAAATAGAGTAGTTTTGACTCGACTACGCTCGGTATGGTCCAGCCGTCTGAATTCCTATAGTGCAAGGATCGATGACACCGCGCAAAACGTATGCTCAAATGACTAGTAGATTCCATCGAAACAGCCACATTCCTAGAACTGGAGATTGGCCCAGAGCCAGATTATGCAGGATACGAACTTACAAACATATAATAACATTGTTACAACAACAGACTTTGGATTTTTTCAGTGAACACCACATATAAAACGGTTAAACTGTTCATGATCAAACACCCCAAAAACAACCCGACCGGACTACAATTATATATTCTGATTTATTATAACAGATTTAATCAAGCGAAACTACATGTATGTTATATTTTAAGGCGTTTTTATTAATAAAATGTTACAAAACTTTGTATCTATAGAAATGTCGGGAATTATTTCCCAAACAGCTACATAGAATATTTATCAGCTGTCAGAAATTACGTGGCCTGGTTGTAATACTAAAACCTTGGAATATTGTAGATTTACCCCGCCAATTGTTGGAATGACCGTGAATATTGTCCTTGTATACATATGTGTTTGTTGTTACAGGTACGATTGTAGTACGATTCTTACTGATTCCATACAATATTAATCACGGGTAATTTTTGCTGTTGTTGTAGTAGAGATGTTGGTTGCGTCCCGATTTTTATATATTGAGAATTCTGTTTTCACTGATGATTATTGCAGCTTCTGAAGAAATAAAATCCTCACTCAATCCTGTATGTTTCAATGGCGCAACATTTGTTGTTCCTGGGGTTGATCCAGGAACGCATTTGTTGTATTTCTTTGTTCCCTTTGATTTTGTTGTTATTGTGGTGTATGTTTCAAGAATCGTTGTTCCATAGCACCTATGATGTGGGATTGTTTAAATTCGGTGTTGTCAAAAGTGTTTTTAGAGCCTTACCAGTCAGAGTATTTGTTGAAATGTCCAATGATTATTTTTTTTTCGAAACACAAAAAGTAATAGTAAACAAATATATGTATTTTATTTATATTATGAAATGTCATGTACTATTGTTGTTTTGTATTTGACACGCTCCCGTACAGACATACAGGGTTGTATTTTCCTAAATTTGACAGATGCGACTACCTTTTATAATTCTACCATGTACAAACCCAAAAGCCACAAAAAAACAAACACATGCACCAGTATGCGATTACTGAGAGCAAGCGAGCGTAAATTTCAATGTAAAACACTTTGAAATGTATGCTCTCTGGATCTCAGTAAGAGCTCATTTTTTTCCTATATTAAGTTGCCTTTTTTGCCTATAAAAAGGTATTACTTGGTCTATCCCTTGATCAGCCAAGGGGTTTAACACCACGACCAATTGCGTAGGCTCAACCTACGTGCCTTGGGTGCTACACGGATGCTTTCGTCTCTCTTATGAATTTAGCAATGTCATATAAGTGACCAAATTTGTGTTTCTCAATGAAATCCTCCACAGAGAAGATTCCATGAAATGAGGTGTAGCGCATTCGGATGATATTGTATTTGGAGCAATGGAAGAGTATGTGTGAAACAGTTTCGTCTTCATTACATTCGTCACACATCCCAGAAGGCAGAACATTCATTTTGGCAAGTGTATGCTTGCTAAAACTGTGATTAGAGAAGACTCGATTAATTACCTTCTGGTCATCCGGATGTAGATTACTGCTCTTAAACCAAGGTATTCTTATTGGCGTGGGAAAAATCCTGTAAAAATGTGAGTTTCCTTGACTTGCGATGGCTGAATATTGGGTGGACCATTCATTCCAGATTGAGTTTTGAACCATGTTTATTGCATCTGCAACCGGCAGAGCAATGTCAATATATGAACCATTTGTTGGCGCATTTCTTGCAGCTTGATCGTTTTGTTGAATATTGGCATGTCCGGGTACAAAATGCAGCTCAACAGTGATCGAGTATGAGTTGGAGATATCGATGAAATCATTTATCAGATAATTTTTGTGATATTTGGACTTAACGGCCTGAATGCCGCTAAGACTGTCGGACAATATTGCGATTTTAGTGAGATTATTATCACGGGCATAGATGATAGCTTTTAAAAATCCGAGGACTTCCGCGGACATAGATGATAATATATGAGATGTGTAAAAAGACTGTGTAGTGTTGCTTCGTGCATGCAGGAAAGCAGCACTAGATGTGTCATTTTCAATAGATCCGTCGGTGAAAAAAATTTCATAGTTTTGTCTGCTCAGCTTGTCGTTATTTCATAAAAAAGTTGTTGTATCATCCGCGGGTTGGCATCTGACTTTTTGGTGACGAGACCATTGAAAAAGTCAGTTTGAATCTGGATGTGTTTTGGAGACGGTGGGATCACCCTCGTTTCAGAGACACTATCAATTATGTTGGAGAACTTGTTTAGGCACTGAGTATAGCTGGTGTTATTATTTCTTAATTTTTTGGCAGTTTCCAAGCCAGGAAGACTGTAAGCTTTTGCTTTTATAAGCTCCTTTGCAGTTGCAAGTTCAAAACGATTTCCCGGAGGCAATTCTGCTGCAATGATGTAGATGATAGGGACAGGGGTTGACCTGATTAGGCCAAGCGCCCTCCTTAGGTAACTTTGCACACAAGTTTTAATCCTTTTCTCAGAGGTTTTGGTCAAATTTGAGATAGAAGCAGCACCATATTCGATTTTAGCTCTTGCATAAGATTTTAAAGATTTAGGGCTTTTGATGGCGCAATGCCAAATTGGCAGCCACCAAGTATGCGCAAAAAATTGCATGCCTTATCCACTTTTGCCGTAGCTTCATCCACATGAACCTTAGCCGATCCGCTTGCCGAGATGAAGACACCTAAGTATTTAATACTATTTTCTTGACAGAGAGGTTCTCCATTGATGTTGATGTCTAGCTGTCTAGGTTTCCTGTTAAAATGGATAGTTTTAACTTTAGCCATGTTGAAGTTAAGGCTCAGTTGACTACAATTTTCGGACAAACGCAAAATTTCCGAGGCCAGTAATGTTTTAGCTGCAAAGAAGTCTCTGTTGTAACAAATAAGGAAAATATCGTCGGCGAACTGGAACAGGATCGCACCTGCAGCATCACTTACACTATGTAGTTGTGCTGTGTATATGTTGAAGAGCACTGGGCTAAGCCCACTACCCTGAGGTAATCCGTTCGTGACCGTTTTAACACATTCACCAAACTGAAGATGTCTGCAAGACATACCATCCATAATCCACTTTATTATATACATATTGAAACCGTTGTCAAACAAAATTTTGGAAAGTTTATTAATGTCGGTGCGATCGAACGCCTTTTCCACGTCCACAACTGCTCCTACAACTTGGTTTCCCAATTTTTTCAGATGAGATACTGTATTAACCGCATCATTGATGCACATTGACGTAGATCTGCCGGGTCTGAAAGCGTAGGATCTGACCGGTATGATATGATGTAATTCAGCGAACTCAAGAATCAACTTTTAACTGCATTTTCCAAGATCTTTTGCGACGTGCACATTAAGGCGATGGGTCGATAATTTTCAATATTACTGAGATCTTTGCCCCTTTTTGGCACTGGGGATATTCTGATTTTCCTCCAGGCCTCAGGGAAAGTGCCATTATTCCAGATGTCAATGAGGATTTGATAAAACTTTCGCTTTTCATCATCTTGTAAGCAGGAAATCATATTATAAGAAACGCGATCTGGTCCAGCTGCAGAAGTTGGGCTTCTGCTTTTCAAGAACTGCTCAAAATCCGTTACATCCAATGATGGTTTTTCATTTATAATATTTCCAAGAACAAAGACTTGTGAATTTTGAGATGTAGATGTTTGTGAGGCCACAAAATTTAGATAATCATCTTTTTGAGACTCATTCCAAGAGTTGTTAATGGGTTTTTCCTTACCATATTTCTGCACATTTTTTAACGAATTCCACATCTCTTTACTAGAGGTGGGATTGTTTAGTTGACTCTGGAATTGACGAAAACTCTCCCTTTTCTTTTTGGCAATGGCTCGATGGAGCTTACGTTCAGCTTCGCCTTCTGCCAGCGCATCTTCCCAAGATTTTGTTTGCTCCTTTTTCTTTCTAGCTTCCATACGTGCCCGATACAATGACTGGATGTCATCGTCCCACCAAGGTTTGGGGACGTATCGGTTTCTTGGATCGATTTCAATGGTGTTATTCTGAATGGCTGTATTAACATTTGAGTTGAATTCCTCTAAATTCCTTCCTACTTGTAATGATGACATCTGGTCAAGAACCTTGGACATTTGTACTTTCCTTTTGTTTTTGGGTTTATTGGATATACGAAGAAGATCAATTAGGATTGGATGATGATTGCTGTTAGTTATTTTAATTGGATGAGTTCTCCAAGAATAAGGGCATCTAGCAGTGTTTATAAACGTCAGATCAATTGCAGAAGATGTGTCGTTTACAGAAAAGGTTGGTGCTCCATTGTTTAGGCATATGAAGTCATAATCATTTACAATATTAGACACAATGTTACCATATGCATCAGTGGCAGCGTTACCCCAAGATACCGCCTTTGCATTGAGGTCCCCGGAAATAAGGGTAATCCCACTCAAACTTGCAGCTTTGTCAAAAATTGATTTCACGGTTCTTCTAAACGTTTCTCTGTGTTGATTTGGTGGAATGTAGACAGATATAATGTTTAAGTTTTTGCGCAAATTGCATGTGGAGATTCCAACCGCCTCAATATTGGAGTCGAATTGAATTACACTGTATGAAATGCTTCTTTTGAGAAGGATGCCCACGCCTCCGTAGCCATCCTGCCTGCCTTTACTGATGAAGTTATAGCCAGCGAAGCTGACGTTTGAGTTGTTTTTTATCCAGGTCTCCGACAACACAGCCACATCTATGCCGTGCTCGGAAAGGAAAAGCTCTAAAATATCTTGATTTTCTTTTCTATTTAGGCTTTGTATGTTGTATTGTAATATAATCATAATTAATTAATTATTTATAAAAGAAAAAGATCTGATTAGATACTATTATATAAGGTCACTAGTGTGTGACCTAGAATTTTCCACATTTTGATAGCTTGCTTTTATAATGTAAGACTCGACGTCTATTAATTGGTTGTCAATTTTATCCTTGAGGTTTTTCAAACTATATATCTGGGCTGGCGTAAAAGCCAAATGCTCAGACTCACTCATCTCTCTGAGTTCACTTACAATGCTGGACATGAATTTCTCCACTTCCGATACTTTATGGATGTTGTTTAATGCCGCACCATTCGGCAATTTGAAAGTTTCACCTTCTGCAACAGCTTGTTTGTATTCAGCCATGTCTCTGGCAGCATTTGCTTCCTCTCTTTGCCTATTTTTATTGATTTTGGATACTTTTGCTATTTTTGCATACGGGTACATTGAGTGGAGATATTTGGCTGATTCCTGAGTGTTGTTAAAAACATCGTTATTATCATTTTGTGGTCTCTTACTTGGTTTTTTAAGAGTTGGGAAGGATTCCTCCGCATCACCCGCTAGTACATCGAATCTATTTGAAAAAATTTGCGAATATTTGCTCCTTGCTTCGCGCTGAGAAAGATTTTCGATCGTCATAATACGTTTTATTTGGTATGCCTTTTCACGGGCTGGATATTTTTTGGAGAACGGTGCATGGTCACCTTCACAATTCGTGCAAACAACATTATCTGCACATCTCTGATCTTTTTCGTGGGCTACAAAACATGTTTTACATACCTCAGTTGTTTGTTTGCAGTGAGCAGCATAATGATTAAATCTGAAACATCGATAACACTGGCCGAAGGGAATGAAATGCTTTACGTCTCGTTTGGTGAACTCGAAGAATCTGACGGTCTTAGGAATTTCCGCACCTTTAAACATTATTTTCACTCTCTCGCCTTTATACATTCTGGTGAGTCTAGTAATGTCCAAAATAACTTTGTCCGATTGTATGGCATGTTTCAATTCATTATCCGGGATCTCCACCGGCACTCCAAAAATGATTCCAATTTTTGACACGAAATGTGCAAAAATCTTACACACATATCTTTCATTCTTTACCAATTCATTTTCCATAAAGTTGTTGGCTGCTAATGCACTGTTGCAAGTCACTTTTAGGCGTCCAAAACCGATTTTGCTAACATCTAATATACCAGGAATGTTGTGTTGTTTGATGATCCCTGATAGGCATATAGAATTGACTGGTTCGATGCGACCTTCAGCATTAATTTTGTCGGCGTAAATTATAAATGGACCGCGATGATCTCGATCGTATCTAAAATTGAAATTCGTTGATTTTTCATTATTTTGTTGTGTTGATGAAGTCATGGTATAAGTAAAGAGGTAGATTTAAATGAAAAAAATCTATAGAACCCTTGTTTTTATTGAATTCCTAAAACTTCAAAATAAAAGCAACAAGTGGGTTTGTTTACAATGCATTTTTTGAGCATTTTATAAAAAACGCGAAAAATGAATGAATAGTTAAGTTTTCTCCACATAATCGAGTTGTGAATATCATAAACTGATTGTTTCAATGCAAATCTCACCAATTTCTTCCATACAAATGGTCTAAAAACAATTTTAAAAATCATTGAATTTGATTGTTTTTAAAATTCTTTGGTATATTATTCAAACACCACACACACATACACAGTTTGTTTATATTGTTTTGAAGTTTTAGGCATACTCGAATGAAAAAATTTAAATTGACATAAAGATTTGGCTAACCTTTCTTATTAAACCATGGATGAAGTGCCGTTCGCCTTCTGGGGTGCGTTCACCTCAGCTGCCACATTAGAAGCTGTAATGTTTGCAGATTCAATTCCCATTGCTCCATTGTTGTTAGTATTGGGTTCTTTGCGAGATGGTAATGACGTAGCAGCAGTCACGTCAGTCATTAGTTGATCATTTTGTGTATCCGATTTTGTTCTCTTACTAGAAGAGCTGCGCGTTGCACTTCTACTTCTGTCTCTATCTTTATATCTGGAGGGGTGCCTGTTTTCAGGCGTTGTTAGGGGAGGGGGAAGATAACTTCCCTCCTCCATGTTGCCGTTATACGTATTCGTGTTGTAACGCTACTAATGCAACTAGCGCGCACAAGGAAGAATGAGTGAAGAAAAAAAGTCACGTACGCCGGTGGCGTACCAACACACACCACTCTAAAAAACTCCTAAGAGGTTAGGAATTTGAATGGAATTTTACTTTAAGAAACTAATACCCCGGTTACACTATTGAAGGTTAACCCACTGGGTTTAATAGATCCAGTGGGTTAATCTTTGCTGGTTACACTTAGCTTTTCGAGGGTATAAACTGTCAGCTGATGTTTGTTTACGTATACATACAAAATAACTAATAAAGTCGTGTGTTACACTTTTACAATTTCTCATATGAGATATCGTCCCCTCTTTGCTCATATTGGTATATTTTACACACAGGGATACATTTTTGTATCATGGTATCAATCTTACTTTTTGTTAAAAAAGTGTCTAATGAAAAAAAAAATAATTTGATGATTTCCAAATAACTTTAGATTTATTAACTCCATAAAATCTCATGCGACCAATCGTAAACGTGTAAAACACGACAAACTCTGTTGCAAAAACAGTTGCAACTTTTGGTACTTTTTGAGTAGAGTTGGATTTTTTTGCACAAATACCGAATACAACACTGTATTTTTAGTGGATTTGTGCCGGATTTAAAATAAACCCAGTCATGAGAGGATTTAATTTTTGTATGGCAAATCTGGTCAGATTTGACCAGATTAAGCAATAAATCCTCATAAAGTGGGTTAACCCCCACTATAAAAAGCACAATTCAATAATTTTAAGTTTATATATGTAGGATGTCTATTTTAATGAAAATAGATCCATATATTAACACAAATTTGGTCAGAAGCCCAAGGCACAAATCACAAAAAATAGGTTTTTTTTCCAATTTAGGCACCCGAGGGTGCGTTCATTAAGTTAAATTTGTAATTTTTTTTGATAGTTTATTCAGTTCAAAAAAGATCCAAAAAAAATAATGACGTTTCCTTAGGAAACGTGAAAATTAATTATAGTTAACACAAACAAGTTTTTTCTCGAATTCACAATGCACTCTTCGTCAAAGTAAAACGCTGCGAACGACGACTTATCTAAGCGAGCACAACTAAGCGAATGTATAAAGTAATTTTTGTAAGAGCTCACTTGATATCTCTATAATATACACACACATGTGGTCTGTTCCAGAACTGCAAGAAGCTACCAATTTTTACTATTTGTCCGATAACATAAAGGAAAAAATGTTATCGTAGTAAAAAATAGTAGCTTCTTGCAGGTTCAGGAACAGATCCATGGTGGTGTTTTTGTTTATTGAAAGCTACAACAACAACAGACACATAGGTACATACAAAATTCCAAAGAAATACATAACACACTTTAATAAAAGAACAACTGATTCAAATAAGCTCTGTTCCAGAACTAAAAAGTTTTTACAATTTTTACTACTTTTACACATTTTGCGTTCCCGTACACAAAATTTATATGAAAATCGTTTACGACTTTTACAACTTTTACGACTTTTACCACTTTATAAAGTACGGGAACAGGCCAATAATTTGTAAACAGTCACAGTCGTAGTAAAAAATAGTAGCTTCTTGCAGGTTCAGGAACAGACCCATGGTGGTGTTTTTGTTTATTGAAAGCTACAACAACAACAGACACATAGGTACATACAAAATTCCAAAGAAATACATAACACACTTTAATAAAAAAACAACTGATTCAAATAATTTGTAAACAGTCACACTTTTAAAAAGAGGTAAAACAAATTTTACTCAAAGTTGACATCATCAGTGGCGATTCGGCATCTGGAATCAAATGATTATGTAATAAATAAATATGGATATACCATATTTCAAAAATACATATGTATGTAATTTGCAATATTAAATGCGATTTCTTCTTTGTCCAATAAAATAATTCCATTCAACTTTTCGATGCAATTATAAAATGTATTGGGCATTTAATTTACTAAAAACACAATTTCTTTAAGAAAACACAAACCACTGATTTATTCACTCACTTTACCGTCTTGACGCTACGCTGGCAACTAAAACACTGAAGAAAGAAAAAACAAAATAATTCATACCATTTCTTCTTATCCTCTTCGCCTGATACGTTTGTTAACAACAACAAAACAAGAAACACATGAGTTTGACGCATAAACGCCATCAAAGCACCAAAGCCCCTTCTTCGCTTCTACGTCTTCTATTATACAATACACACAACTCTTTATTATAAAACAGCGTTCCGCAGCCGCGAGAGCACTGTTATTACTCTCGTTGACAAACATCCTCTCTCCACCCACGAAAAAGATGTTCTAACATAAAAAATATGTTTTACCCAAACATATCAAATTGAGATATGTTACAAAATGTTGCAAACATATATTTGTTTGCAACCGGTCCCAAACATATTATGTTTGGATCCAAACATATATTTGTTTGGATCCAAACATATTTCTAACATAAATTTTTCTGCGTGTAGTCTAAACGGGCTATAATGAGTCTCAATAGTCCCGGTCCACACTAGCGTGAATTTCATTAAAAAATTTCATGAAATTAGGTGTTCTTAAATCGAACTCCCCACTACAGCAATTTTATGATTTAACTCTACTATGGAGGTCGATCTAGAGACGCATAATTTCATATCAAAATTTCAGTGAAATTACTGTAGTGTGGCCCGGGACATAGCATAATAATCTGCTAAAAAAACACTTTAAACAGCCAACAATTTTAATTTAGGACACTTGAAGTTTTTTTAATGATCTTTTTCAATGTTAATTATCAATTTTATGACATTTCTGACGATTTCGGCCAAAAACGGTTTGCATATTTTTTGCATATTCTGCATATGCAAAATATGACCACGTTATTAAATTCAGATTTCTTAGAAACGAATTTTGGTCCAATCAGAATCTTCGTATCTTTATTATTAAAAAAAATATGCAAAATCCGATGTCTACTAATTACGGACGAAAATTCTTTTGGGGACGAAAACCCTTGGCGAGTATATAAAGAACATCCGAAATACAGGCCAGCCGTGAGACCAACTTTTGTCTTTTTGTATAAAGCATATAAGACAGCAGGAATTAGCATTAGCTCTGTTCCTTTACGTGCAAGAATCTTCAAGTTTTACCACTTTTTACTCGAAAAGCGTTCTTTTACTTCAGACACCATACAATTTATATGGGAGCAGTTTACAAGTTTTACCACTTTTGCCGTTTTTATCATTTTCAGAAGTAAAGGAACAGGCCAATTATATAATTGGGAGGACATGTCTT
Source organism: Musca autumnalis (assembly GCF_047663935.1). NCBI lineage: Eukaryota > Metazoa > Arthropoda > Insecta > Diptera > Muscidae > Musca > Musca autumnalis. The sequence continues at coordinate 118,472,126 of NW_027411755.1, read as the reverse complement.
CAACGTCATGTTATGTCCAAAATTATAAGTTTTAACTTGCATCATACATACATCATACATTTTACGGGTTATGACACTTCGGAGCTGAAAATGTCATCTTGGCGATTTTAGTAGGGAGTTTTTAAATTAATTGCGAAAATGATATTGAAGGAAGCGCGACCTCAGACCTTGAACTCTATTTTGTTGCATATTGTTATTTATTTATCATTTACCAATGTGCATTTAGACCCATACACCTTTATTGTGAAATGAACAAGGTGTTGGAAAAATATAAGGACTTCGTTGCAAAGGGAGTTAACAGAAGTTAAGATTCAACTAGAGCAAGGCAGTAAAGTTGTTGAATGTATGCGATCAGTTTTCACCGAAGGCCAAATTAAAAAAAATATCACACCTAAGGCGATTCATTATACCTTGGATGATATTTCTAATGCAATTTATCTGCATGCAGTGGGACCAAGAGCATATAATCATTAGCTTTGTTCCTTTACCTTTTTAATGGTAAGAGTGGTAAAAGAGAAAAGTGTCAAAATTGTTCTCTCATGGACATTTTTACCAGAAAAGTAAAGGAACGGAAAAAATGGTAGATCTGGCAGCAATGTCGAAAAGAAACATAAAAAATCAATTTTCGTCTTTTATTTCACAGTTTTAAATTTAGTTTGTGAGCCTTCGACTTTTTTTTCGAAATAATCGTCAAACAAAAGTCGAAAAATCAGTTCTGCCATTTTTTACCTGCAGAAATTTGTCTGGTAGCCTGTGGTAGAAGAGAAAGCCATTTTCGATCTCCCTCTCTCACTCTCTTAAAAATTGCTTCCAGTTTTGCCAATTTTCGGGGTTAAGGAACGCTTTGCAGGTTAAAAATTGTAACAAATGGTAAAAATGGTAACCTAGGTAAGTAAGTCCCGGGCCACACTAGAGTAATTTCAATGAAATTTTAAAAAAGTTATGCCGTAAGTTTGTGAAATGTAGAGTCGTGAGGAAACTTGGCAACTCGCTTTATGAAATCGAGGACCTTCAGGGCCGAAGGATAGGTAACTATCATGCCAAAGACCTCCAACATATTGTGCCTCGTTGATAATTACCCGGCTGCGCAGTCGGTGGAGCATGAGACTCTTACTTTCAGGGTCGTGGTTCTTCCCCACGTTTTGGCGTTGAAGATCGGTTGACTTCCCGAGTCAGCAATCCTTCGACGGGTCTTTGGATTACTGCTCGGGTTTGTTTGTTATAGCATTGGTTTACATTTACGAAATCCACTCGATTTCAACTGTCAATTCCTTTGCGTATACGACAAATGAAAACTCATCTGAAATCCATTGGATTTCATTTGACGTTTGAGCAATGGAATTGACTGTTTACTAAGCGTTTACACCAGACAATTTGTCTTCAAATACAACTCTGATTTACTAACACATACATACATTTGTCGGCTGTCTTCCAGCTGTCCATCATATTTTCAGAGACAGTAAGGTTAACAATTTTTTGTCATTTTTTGTAAAAATATGCGAGATGATAATTGAAATGTGTTGAAAACAAAATAACATGAACAGAAACAAAATATGTGAACGGAAAACAAAAAGAAAAAGATGATTTTCATTCATAATTTTACAACTGTTTTTGCAGTTGTCTGGACGCCTACGTCACACAGGCAAGTTTTGGATTTTTGACAATCAAAACATGAACTCTACTGTCCTGTCATGTATAAACGTAGGGTTAGATCGAGTGGATTTCGTAACTGTAAACATAGTATTATATGCCATGTGTGTTAGTAAATCAGGGTTGTATTTTAGAACAAATTGTCTTGTGTAAACGCTCAATAAACGAATGAACTGAATATGGTTCCGTTCGTTCGTTTCACGGAATCGCTCCTTTGAACACAATTCGAATAATTTTATTTCAAAATATTGTTACGGAATTAGATTTAACTAATGTCCGTGTAGACGTTGTTTTATTCCCCGATACGATTTGTACCAAATAAAACAGGGTTCGTTTTAGATTACGTTTCTACAATGCTTTATTTACTTTATTACACTTATTCAGAACCGACTTTAATTACTAAGCACACAGCAAGTCTCTAGTTAGCACGCAGCTACACTTTTACTGATCTGTTCAGTTCAACGCTTAAAACACAACTCAACTCGCCATTGCCAGTTCCCCTGTATTTATACCCCAAAGTCTCCCTGTTCGAGAAATATCTAGAACATATGGCAACACCTCGAATCTGTACAACGAACACACAGACGCACATTCGCGCTAAAGGGGTGTTTACACTATCTTTGAATGTCATATGAGATGTCAAATTTGATACCTGTGAATGTTGTACACATAGTGTGACCACTATGAAAATTTTCATCTATCAAAATGATGTGGCAACTCATATGTGCATTTTTCATTTAGGGAGCGCTCTATTCGGCCATGTATTTTCGTATGCAGTTGAAAAATTAATTGTTAGAAGAAAACAATTTTACCAATAAAAATGAAGGAAATAGGTAAAGAAAACGAAAATGTGAGTGCGATTAAAGTTTTTAACGATATAAATTGTGTTATTTGTGTGATATATATTTTGTGGTCATATGAAATTGTATGCTAGTGTGAACGCAAAAACTAAAAGTGGTATGGACTTTGACAAACATAAAGGATGTCGAATGGATAAAAGAAGTGACAGCTCATATGACATTGGTAGATAGTGTAAACATCCCTTAAAGGGTTGTTTACACCATCTATCAATGTCGTATGAGATGTCAAATTTTCTACCTGCGAATGTTGTACACATAGTGTGACCACTATGAAAATTTTCATCTATCAAAATGATTTGGCAACTCATATGTAAATTTTTCATTTAAGGGTTGTTTACACCATCTATCAATGTCGTATGAGATGTCAAATTTTCTACCTGCGAATGTTGTACACATAGTGTGACCACTATGAAAATTTGCATCTATCAAAATGATTTGGCAACTCATATGTAAATTTTTCATTTAGGGAGCGCTCTATTTGATACGGCATTCTCGTATGTAAACATAAATTTACCAGCTGTTTTCTGGCATTCCCAAAAAAAAAATTGAAAAACAAAATCTTTTAAAAAAGAAAATGGAAAGTTATGTATATTTAAATATATAAAAAAGTAAATAAAGGGTGTTTATAATGTTATTTTCAGATCGATTGGTCGAAAGGGGCAGTGTTGGAAATTATTGCTTTGTGGCAAAAAATGAATGCCTCTATAACCCCAAAAACCTATTCCACCACAACAAACATGCTAGATATTCATTTTCCTTCAACCAAAATTAAAAATTTGCGCAAATTTGTAACTCAACAATAAATGTAAACAATGACAAAAACTGCGGTTTTTATATTTATAGGTTATGTCATACGAAAATAACACTTGTAGGTATGAACCATGGCAGAACTACCAGGTAGTGGTATCACACCAGCTGATCGAATATGAAAAGTCAAATCGCTTTATAAAAAAAATATTTTTGTTGTAATTTCCCCAACAACATAAAGGAAGTTTTGACATAACATATTCAAAATTTTACGATGCCACTACCTGGGTAATTGTGCCATGGTATGAACGCACAAATTGAAAGTTGTATGGATGACGTCAATTTTGACAAACATAGAGAATGTCGAATGGGTGAAAGAAATAACAGCTCATATGACATTGATAGATGGTGTAAACAGCCCTTTAGGGAGCGCTCTATTTGATACGGCATTCTTGTATGTAAACATAAATTTATCAGCTGTTTTCTGGCATTCTCAAAAAAAAAAAAAAAAGAAAAACAAAATCTTTTAAAAAAGAAAATGGAAAGTTATGTATATTTAAATATTTAGAAAAGTAAACAAAGGGTGTTTATAATGTAATTTTCAGATCGATTGGTCGAAAGAAGCAATCTTGGAAATGATTGCTTTCTGGCAAAAACATAAATGCCTCTATAACCCCAAAAACCTATTCTACCACAACAAACATGCTAGATATTCATTTTCCTTCAACCAAAATTAAAATTTGCGCAAATTTGCAACTCAACAATAAATGTAAACAATGAAAAAAACAGCTGTTTTTATATTTATAGGTTATGTCATACGAAAATAACACTTGTAGGTATGAACGCACAAATTGAAAGTTGTATGGATGACGTCAATTTTGACAAACATAGAGAATGTCGAATGGGTGAAAGAAATGATAGGTCATATGACATTGATAGATGGTGTAAACAGCCCTTAAGCGAACAACCATACTCACATACATACATGGGGGAATACAAGCGGACGACAAGCACAGTAATGACGTAATTACAACAACAAACAAATGCAAGAAATAAGAAATGACAACTAAACGATAATTACAAACAAAAGCACATTAATGAAAGGTAAAGTAACATCTAGAATAATGAAGAGAGTTCTACATGGTAGTTGTTGTTGCTTAAATAGAGTAACTGCGTAATAAAAACTTTACGTTACAATTCAAATTTTTAAATTAACGGAAATTAAACTAAACTAACTTAAACCTATCAGTTACATTCGTAACATTGCCTCCCGCTTAAGCCTGTTCGTCCCGAATAGGCACAGTTCCCTCTCTGTGGTATGGGCATTGGTAACACTGCCTCCCGCTTAAGCCTGTTCCTCTTGACTAGACGCAGTTCTCGATCCGTAGTGGTGGCAACCAATTTAGACGTACCCTCTACGCCGTCAGCTTTGGACTTTCGCTCTTTTCTCTCCAGGTATCGTGACGTTATATCTTATTTCTCGGTCACCCTCCTAAGTGCCACCTGGTCATCATCGGACTTGTCCTTCCTTGTTGTACGGCCGCTTTTCGATGGACCTTTCCTCCACGTACATCTTCGCTTTCTCGTCCTCGTTGCTGGATTTTTCCGCTTTCCTACGGGCCAATTGTCGGCGGCTTCCACCTTCAGCGTACGGACATCGACAGCGATCTCGCCGGATTCGGCCTTTGGGCGATGTTTGCTTTTCTCATTGTAGCCCACACTTATCGGTATTTCCACATTGGACCATGTCATCACACGGTGCTTTATGTCCAGGTTGATGTCGAAGGCAATCATGAAGTCTACACCAAGTATAACTTCGTCCACAATATCGGCCACTATAAAATCGAAATTTACCGATTTTCTACCCATGCTCAGCCTTTGGTAGGCCTTTCCATGTAGTCTCGCCTGTGGGCGTCCGCAATTTGACTCCATTTAACGGCAATACCTTCCCTTTTACCAAATCCTGTCTAATAATGGACTTTGTTGCACCGGTGTCCAATGTCAAGGTACGCAATACATCATTGACGAAGCCTTTAACCGTTAGGTTGTGATTCTCCTGCTGGACTATGGCTATAGAAATTGTGGGACCATCGTTTTCATCCTCTGCCAGCGGCGCCTCGTGACTGACGGAATTCATTTTATTTGATTCACCTGATGTCTCTCTTTCCAGATTCTTGGCCACCGGTTGGTCGTCGCTTTTTGAAGGCGGTGAGGTGGATCTGAGCCTTGGTCGTTGCAGTATGCATTCTCGTGCAATGTGTCCAGCTTTACGACAGTTGTAGCAAGTCTTTCTCGTTTTACCAGCCCCTCGTTTCACACGCATTAGTGCATCCTTTAGCGGATCGACAACGGTCTGGGAATTGTTGTCCTCAACTTGCAGCCTCCTCACGTTGTAAGCTTTAGGTTTCACCAGCATCCTCGCGGTTTCTTGGGTCAGGGCAAATGACACGGTTTCTGCAAATGTTCCTATCGGTGCCGCATACGTCGCAAATTTTATCTCTGGATCACGAATACCACTTGCAAATGTCTCAATCTTTATGCGGTCCACCAATGGATGTGTCTCTCCTGGATATGCCAACTGCGCCAACCGCTCTATATCAGCCGCAAAGTCTTGTAAGGTCTCATTTGGACTCTTCCCCTCAGTTCCATTCGGTAGATCTCTTGCTTGTGTTCACTACCGTACTTACGTTCAAGAGCAGACATTATATCTCCATAGTTGTTCCTAGAAGCGGCGGGAATACTCTGTAATACGTCAGCAGCATCACCCTTCAATGCCATAAGGAGTGATACCGCCTTTTCGTTGTCGTTCCAAGAATCTCTAGCAGCCACTGTCTCGAACTGTAATTTGAACACATTGAAAGATGTAGAGCCGTCGAACACTGGAGGCTTAATTTTTAACGCGTTATGGATAGCTCTCACTGGACCGCCTTTAATTTCCAGTTCCGACATTTTCTTTTCTATGCCCAGAATCTTCTCATCTTGAGCCAGAAATTTCTCGTCAACAGACAAAATCTTTTTATCCAACTCTTTCATTTGTACCTCCACGTTTTCTACTCTCTTTTCAATCACTATCGTGATATTCTCGAGTTTCTCGTTAATTTTTCTAGAATTCTCTTCCAACTCCTCTTTTAAGTTTCTTGAATTTTCTTCAAACATCCTAGAATTCTCTGCCATTAAGTTTTCGGTGATTTTTCTAGAGTTCTCTTCTAACTTTTCCTCTAATTTGTCGTCGAATTTGGCGAATCTTTCCTCCAATTTTCTGGAATATTCTTCACTCTTTCTGGAATTTTCTTCCATTTTAGCATCTAATTTCTCCATCATTTTGCTGGAATTTTCTTCAACCATTCTACAATTTTCCGCTTTCATTTCCATCACAAGTCTGGAAGTTTCTTCATTCTTTCTAGACATCTCTTCTAACATCTTACTGTTGTCAGATTTCATTTCCAGCATCATCATAGCCAGCATTGATTTCAAATCGTCACCCCTGGCAGCTACCGACGAAACTTCCTCAACGCTGGATTCGCCCTTTGCCGATAACTCGACTTCCTCCTTACCGTCGAACTCATATTCATCGATGTTCATTCCACGGCGCTCGAACTCTTCCAACAAGCGTTTTTGTAGTTCGGCCTTGTTGCCAGTAGAACACAACTCCAACTTACTTAGCTCCTTCTTCAAGTCTTCCACTCGTAGATCCTTAAACTTCATTGTAGGATGATCGTAATCCCACTTCTGACACCAATTGTTACGGAATTAGATTTAACTAATGTCCGTGTAGACGTTGTTTTATTCCCCGATACGATTTGTACCAAATAAAACAGGGTTCGTTTTAGATTACGTTTCTACAATGCTTTATTTACTTTATTACACTTATTCAGAACCGACTTTAATTACTAAGCACACAGCAAGTCTCTAGTTAGCACGCAGCTACTCTTTTACTGATCTGTTCAGTTCAACGCTTAAAACACAACTCAACTCGTCATTGCCAGTTCCCCTGTATTTATACCCCAAAGTCTCCCTGTTCGAGAAATATCTAGAACATATGGCAACACCTCGAATCTGTACAACGAACACACAGACGCACATTCGCGCTAATGGGTACTTTACACGATATGTATTTTACATATGGGTTGTCACTTTGCGTATACATTTTGTATATAAAAAGTGACAACCCATATGTAAAATACATATCGTGTAAAGTACCCATAAGCGAACAACCATACTCACATACATACATGGGGGAATACAAGCGGACGACAAGCACAGTAATGACGTAATTACAACAACAAACAAATGCAAGAAATAAGAAATGACAACTAAACGATAATTACAAACAAAAGCACATTAATGAAAGGTAAGTAACATCTAGAATAATGAAGAGAGTTCTACATGGTAGTTGTTGTTGCTTAAATAGAGTAACTGCGTAATAAAAACTTTACGTTACAATTCAAATTTTTAAATTATCGGAAATTAAACTAAACTAACTTAAACCTATCAGTTACATTCGTAACAATATAAACAAGCGGATTTTAAAACAGCAGCAAACAAAATGAAGCAAACTCAACGAAAACGGTCAAGAAATTTTACAATGGAAGAAGAACTTCTACTTGTGAATTTGGTGGGAGAGCAAAAACATTGTATAGAAAACAAAAAGTCTGACGCGGTGGTTTGGAAACAAAAAGAAGAAGCTTGGCGGAAAGTTGATATGTTGTGGATTGTGTTTTAAATCTGAAATATAATGCAATTTTGTGTGTTAAATGCGTCTTAAAATAATTTTGAAATTGAACTTGCACTGGCATGTGTAAACACACAAGAAAACAGCATGCCAGTCGAACACTTTTTCGGCATTTTCGAGTATAATACATGTACTCAATTGGCACCAATTTACTGGCATGTGTAACGGAAGTGTTACGTGAAAACCAGGAAACAAGAATGAAAGAAATTTTGTTTATGTTTCTGTTAATTACGAATGGTGTCGTGGAAAACGGGTTAATTCGTGTACGTCGTTCGACAGGCGAACACCGTAATTGAAACGCTCGTGTGAACATGATATAATGGTCTTACAGAAAGAACATGGTACAATAATACAGGTAGCATTATCATGCCAGCTGATGGTAACATAATGTGTCAATTGCATTGAATTGATGTCAAATTTTGACATCTTATGTTGCCAACAATTGCCTATGCGGCTACCTGTGTATTTGTACCATGAGAAAGAATACATAATTGAAATACTTGAAGATGATGACAGAAGACCTATGCCCATGATGAAATTATAAGGTGGCGTAAAACGGCCAGCTGATTGGTTTCAATCTGTCAAATATTTTGTTATTGTGAATAAATTGTATGAAAACGTAAACAAACATTTTGACATGTTGAAGAGTTTTCGGCCAAAATAGAGTTGTTGTTGTGCTACTTACGTGACCTGTTAAATAGATCTTGCCTATGCCCTGATTTAAAAAAAAACCCTCTAAAACGCTATTGCCCATTTTTCCAAGAGAAAGAACGAAGGAAATATTCAAAATTTCTGACAGCAAAAAAAAAAAATATGCACGTAACGAGAATATTGAGGCGTTGAGTTACATTTTTCCTTGAGCGGAGATTCCATGAATAAATTTTTATATGTAAAACATTCAAGTTATAACGATATAAATTGTGTTGAGAGGTAAAGTGGGATATAATTATTGTACATGATTTAGAAATATTTATCAAAGACTTTTTGCCAGTCCGAACAGTTAATGTTAGTTCAACGTAAATGATTTGTATTCCATGCTACAATTTTCCATATTAATGATCTTAACAAGAATAATAAAGGAAACATTTAACATTTTTATGCTAGACTTGGGTATAAAAATACGACAATATGTATGTTCCTCACTTACCTTCGGCCAATTTCGTTTCGTCGTCATTAAATAGCCTATCTTTGGATGCTGATAATAATGCCAAGCCATATTTGGCCCAGCACCTAGCTACATCGGCATAACGATGTTTAAATGTTTCCTGAATTTCAGTTTTTTGCTCTTCCGTCAAATTTGGTGGTGTTAACATTGTTGCCTCATGTTCTGACATAACCAATGTAGCCGCAGCCAAATGATGACGCGCTTGTTTAAACATATTTTGTCCTATAAAATACTGGGATAACGTTGCTGCATTCAAGGCAAAATCAATGGGTTCATAGGATTTGGCTTCAACTTGACGTCTCAGTGTCATGTGACAGTATTGAGCAGATTTTTCAAGTTCACCCAAATGACCATACACCTGAGCCAAATAGAATGAACAAAGCGTATAAAGACTTTCAAGTTCTTTAAGGCTGTTTAAGTAAGAATTAATATTTAGGTTAAATTTGCATTGTTTGGTAATGCTCGCTTTTCGCCTTACATTCATTGTGTTCGATTTGAATACTCGTTAGAAAACGGCCTACTCCTTTTTTGTTGCAACAGTGATCTGTCATTTAGGAGTTTTCTAATGAGTGCTGTTTTTGCGCCTACGCGACCTTTCGGCATTATTATTGACTCTTCGTTTTTTCATCGCCATCCGTAACACAGGTAATCTGTTCTCCATACTTTTCCCTTTATTTATAATTATTTATTTACTCAATAAAGCTTCTGCTTTTATATTCTTTGAAACTAAATCGTTCGTGTTTTTATTTATCTCTTTTTCGAAACGCAATTTCGGCGCCTTTACATTTTGGTCCAATCGAGCCGGATACGAGCTTTTGGAGTTTTCGTTTTTCTAATTGGTTTTTGTTTATTCTCGCAGCCATCAACATCATAATCATCCTAATCAACTTCATCAACATCTTCACTAACATCATTATCATCCCCAAAACATCAACAAACCAACAGGTGAGTGCAGTGTTTTATTATTGTGAGCTCGCGTTGTGAAAAAAAATAACAAAAATCTAAACAAAGTTAAATAAATATCCATCGTCCAAAAATTCTTTTCGTTCTCATTGCAACAACAATACATACATATGGCCGCTTTACAACGCGTCGCGTATTCCTTTTTGTCGTTTCTGATTTTTTCGGTGTTATTATTTAAACAGTGAAAACCAATAAAAAATAATTTAGCTTGCAAAAAATATTGTGGAAAAAGTGCAAACATTTTAGTCAAAAACGGTGTATTTTTCATTAGTGAATGGTGGTGTAATTATTAATAAAATTTAATTAACAGTCGTGTTAAATTTTGCTAATTTTATTAATAAAATAATTCATTTGTTTATCGGGAATTAATTACTTTATTATTTCCATCGTGTCACCACTGTGTTGTTGTGCCTAACAAAAGGAAAAAACCACCGAAAAATACACAAAACTATTCCTTTAATATTCGCAGTATTCCCTGTTCAATAATACACAATAATATAAACATACATACGCTAGTGACATACTAAAGGCCCCGGCACATACGGTCCGTTGAGCGTCGCGTTACAACAACCACATGAAAACTTCAAGAACAAACTTGGCATCACCTACACTATTTCGTGTGGTTGTTGTTCTTAAGCCCCCGGCACATACGGTCCATTGTGCGTCGCGTCACTCGTTAGAAACAACAACTACATGAAAAAAGTGTAAGTGATGCCAAGTTTGTTCTTAAAGTTTTCATGTGGTTGTTGTAACGCGACGCACAACGGACCGTATGTATTTGGCCCTTTAACGCGTGACGCGACGCACATCGGACCGTATGTACCGGGGCCATTACGTCGTCGTCGGTCTCTTGCTTGTTATATACACACACATCACTTACATACCATTGCTTTAGGCAACGACAGCTAGCCTAGGGAAAATATTTTTTTTTCGTTTCTCTTTTGTTTGCGTGTACGCTACACACATCGGGTCGGTCGATTGGGGCTGGTTTACACGTTGGGTACAAAAGAGAAAATTGTTTGCATATTAAATTGCAGTGTGTGTATTGGTATGTTCCAGAACTGCAATAATCTACTAATTTTTACTATTTTCTTCGATAACATAAAGGGAAAATTGTTATCGTAGTAAAAATTAGTAGATTCTTGCAGGTCCTGGAACAGAGCATTTATATAAAAATAAATACATTTTTGGACATTTTCGTTTATCGTGCACCCTACAGTCCGCATTTACGATAATATTAATCGGTTTGGAAAAAATTATTATTTTATTGTTATTGGACATAAAAATAGTAATTTTTTGCCGTTTTTAATAATTTTTGGTATCGTAAAAAATATTTCAATCCTATTTATTGAATATTTTAACATAAATATTACATATTTATATACTATTTTTTGCTTTTTCGAAATCTTTTTGCTTTTTGTCGATATTTTATATTCTTTTTTGGAACATTTATCGAAATTATTAAAGGGAAAAAGTTAGTTTTTCGTTTGTTATAGAACATTTTCGGCGATTTTTGTTGATTTTTCTCAATTTTTCGTAAATTTTGCTATTTTTGGTTGATTTTTTCGTGAAAAATCTTGGAAATTCTTGTTGGATTTGGAAAGAAATTGGATCTTTTCGCAAGAATTTAAACATTTTTCGATTATTTAAGTTGGAATTTTTCGCTTTTATTGTTTTTTGTCGCATTTTCTGCTTGAAAAGCTTGGTTTGATTTTTTCGTAAATTTTGAAGTTTTCGTGTGATTTTAAAGAAAATCTTTGCAAAATGCCTTTCACTCCTCTCAATGATTTTACCCGAGTTTCGGATAATTTGGTAAAATTTTGTGCCAAAATTAAAGACGCGAAGGAAGAAGATTTAGATTTCTTTATTTTAGAAGTGAAAAGTACCGAGTTGGTTAAAAACTGGTCCAAGGTGGAAAGTTCGTTTGACAGTTGCCTCGAGTATTTGAAATCGGCTGAGGATACAACTGCGGAAGACATTGGTGTTGTCGATGGTAAATACGCGGTTGTTTATGAACTTTTCATGGAATGTCAGGCCATAATAAATAAATATTTGAACAAATTTCGGCGGTCTCGAAAATCGTCCTTGAGCTCATATAGCAGTTCAGTGGTGTCGTTAAATCAGGATCTTTCCGATATTCCTAAGGATGGACAGGGTTCGTCTGTCACTCCTAGGGAAGCCCAGAGAAGTGATCCCGGTTTAAATAACACGACTTCGTCTACCCATACTGTTCGAAATGTGGGTACTCAGACTTCTAGCTCCCCAATATCAGGTATTGGGAATTCTAGGGATAGCTCGAATTTTGCTATTGACCCGCCAAATTTAGACATTGTCCATAATTTAGCTTTGCCTCCATGCGATATTCCCGTTTTCGAAGGTGATTTTCTCTCGTGGCCTACTTTTAGAGACTTATTTAGCACGGTTTATATTACAAATTCTAGATTGTCGGATATTGAGCGTCTTTGTCATTTGACGCAAAAAACTAGTGGGGAAGCTCGTGAAATTGTTTCTAAATTCCCTTTGACTCACCGTAGCTTTAGTCTTGCTTGGAATGCTTTGAAATCGACGTATGATAATCCTCGTTTGTTGATTCATAGTCAGTTCAAAGTATTATTTTCGCTTCCGGTACTTGAAATCGAGACGTGTTCGGGTCTCAAAGAAATCCAGCGTGGTGTTAATGGTTGTTTGTCTGCAATGTCCATTTACGACGTTAGTACGGAAAATTGGGATCCGTTCTTGGTTTTTATTTGTCTTCAAAGGCTCCCAAAATTAACACAAACTTTGTGGGAGCAAAGCGTGAAAGACAAATCGTATATTTCTTTGTGGAAAAATCTCGACAGTTTTCTAACTGAGCGAATTCAGACGCTCATGTGTCTTCACGATATGAGAGGAAATGATTCGGTTAAAAGGTCTAACGTGAATAAACTTCACTCGTACATGACTAATACGAATTCTTCTCGTTCTCCAAAGGTTTCGCAGAAAAATGATTGCATTCTTTGTCCCCAGCAGTTCCACTTGCTTTTTAAATGTATTCGATTCAAAAATATGTCTGTCTCGGCTAGGTTTTCCACTGTGAAACGTCGTAGATTGTGTGTGAATTGTTTGCGTACGGGGCATGAAGTATAAACTTGCAGTAGTCATCGTCGGTGTTCGAAATGTAATCGAAGTCATCACACCTTGCTACATCGTAGCGACTCGTCTACAATTAGTTCGAACTCCAGTGCTTCCTCGGTCAGCAGGAACACCCCTACTCCTTCTAGCTCTCCACCCGTCAATCCTCCTCGTCCATCAATATCTTCGGCATTTGTAGCTCGTCCTTCCAACCCTCCAACTCTCGACCCTTCTCGTCCAACCACATCCTCGGCATCTGTAGCTCGTCAGGTCTTTCATACATCACAGAATAAGTCGGTTCTGTTGGGAACAGCGATGGTCAACATAATGCATGGTGGTATTTCCTATCCAGCTAGGGCTTTAATAGACCCCGCCTCTGAATCCTCTTTTTTAACAGAGCGATTGCAGAATATGTTGAAACTTCCGGTATGTTCAACGAATGCGGTTATTTCGGGTGTGAATTGTGCAATTTCGGCAAATTCACAAAAAGTTTGTCCCATAAAAATTGGAAGCCCTTGTTATCCTTCGGTGTTATTAGAAACTCGTGCTTTGGTATTGCCGTCAATTTCTGGTAACTTGCCGTCGTTTTCTGTTTCCTCTGATTTAAGAGCTGAAATGCCAAATATTCGTCTGGCAGATGCTAATTTGTTCGATTCACGTCCTGTGGATCTGTTGTTGGGTGCAGACTTGTATCCAAAAATCTTGTTACAGGGTTGTCGTTCAATTCTATCGGGGACTTTGATTGCCCAAAATTCTGTGTTCGGATGGCTAGTCACTGGACCGATTCCTTTGTCGGAAAATCGAAATTAGCTGTGGATTTATCAAATTGGTTGGGACCATCCCCATTTTGTTCGCTACTCATTCGGAGTAGCATAATTTCGTAGATGTGTTCGTGCATCTATTATCGTATTATCGCTGCCTTAAAATCGGGTTCACTCCTTCGGCTAGAGTTTTGCGGCACAGTTTAGCGTCTAAACTTTTGAAAATCATTCTTATGGAAATTGGCTTGGAATTTCATTGTTGAGAGCAATCAAAACCCCTTTTTTTGGCCTATATTCGTGGCGAGTTTCTTTGGTGGCATGGAATGGCTTAGTCTAGACTAGTCGGATTGGTCTATTCGAGATCTGGCTCCGCTTGGTTCTGAAATTGAAATTTTTGGTATTATTCCTGCTATTTTGAAAATGTGCTGGAATAGTTTTCGTCACCCATGAAAGCACTTCGTGGTTTGGCTAACTGGTTGTAGTCGTATTCACAACTGTTTTTTCGTCGCAGAGTTAAGCGAGGTTCGAAATGGGTTAGTAATTACTGCCCAAAAAATCCATTTAGCAGACGAATATAAATGTCTAATGGTTAAAAATAGGTGCTCATTTATCACTCATCCTGTATCTGTCGTAATTGACGAACCGTTATCGCTTGTGAATCGGTTCCGTAATGTTCAAGCTCAAGTACATTTATATTCGTGTACCGGATATTAGTATGGTAAGCGCGTTGTGAAGCGGCTCATGTGTACTCTTTTGAACGCGGAGTAGAATATTAACTTCATCGTAGTAGAATGAGCGCTCCATATGAATCCGTCACTGCGGGTTCTACTAGAAAATGGAGATATGTCGAAATCCGTCACTGCGGATTAAAAAAAACTAAAAAAAAATATATAGTTGGCATCTGAATCCGTAACTGCGGGTTCTTCGTTATCGGCTTCGAACTCGAATTTCGTACTTTCCAGGTCGGAATCCATAACTGTGGGTTCCAATAGGACCTTGGCGGTTTCGGGCAATTCACACCATGTTCGTATGGTAGAAAGAGAGCGTACGTCCGTCACTGCGGACGATTCGTACACGCCTCATAAATATGGTTATCGGCTATGTAATTTGAATTTGCTCACAAATACACTGCACCACCTACTATTCTAGCATATATGATTACTTGTTATTGTACATAATTATCGATCTGTGTTACAACATTAATAATGTTGCAAGGTCGGCGCCAATGTTTAAGTAAGAATTAATATTTAGGTTAAATTTGCATTGTTTGGTAATGCTCGCTTTTCGCCTTACATTCATTGTGTTCGATTTGAATACTCGTTAGAAAACGGCCTACTCCTTTTTTGTTGCAACAGTGATCTGTCATCTAGGAGTTTTCTAATGAGTGCTGTTTTTGCGCCTACGCGACCTTTCGGCATTATTATTGACTCTTCGTTTTTTCATCGCCATCCGTAACACAGGTAATCTGTTCTGCATACTTTTCCCTTTATTTATAATTATTTATTTACTCAATAAAGCTTCTGCTTTTATATTCTTTGAAACTAAAACGTTCGTGTTTTTATTTATCTCTTTTTCGAAACGCAATTTCGGCGCCTTTACAAAGGCCTTTCCCTTCTTCCACTTCATCGGCTGTGCCAAAAACATCAGTTATGGCTAATGGAGTTGTCTTGCTTTCCATAAATTGCTTATATGATTTTTCGGCCTCGGGCAGATATTCAAAGGATTTCTTATATTCACTTCGATTCGCATATATAATACCCATTTCATTCATGGCACCCATATATGGAATAATAGCAGCGGGTTCCATTCGACGTTCTTGCACTAGATCCAAACATTCTTGCAAACATTTTTCACCTGCACTAGGCTCTTCGCAGAACACATAAATACGTCCCAAATCACGGCAAACGAATGCACGCAACACTTTATAAATGAAGTCATCTTTGCCATCATCTGCCTCTTCGGCCTGCACCGAAACCAGTTTTTCAGATTCTCTTTCATTTGCAGAAGTATATCCTTTGCAGAATAATGTGATCGGATCCGACAAATTAAGACAATGATAACTTTAAGATAATTTTAAAGGCAGGCCCCATACAAAAACATAATTTTTGGAAATCAGTTATTTTTTCCACAGGCATTTTAAATGAAACCGACGTTCACGCGCAATGTGTTTTTTGTTGTTTGAACGTTTGGGTAATTTTGCATCACGTATTGATTGCAACTGTTGTTGCATAAAACGATCGAAATTTCTTTTGACTTTAACAAGAACTGAGGCGAAAGTCATACTTAGAAAGGAATGTGTATCTTGTGCGGACATGACATGCTGTGTCAAACGATCCAATACATAAAGGGAGTAGCTAGAAGGCACATATGTATTTTGATTAGATGGATTTGGATTTTAAAATTTTACCCATTTAAAGACTCAAAATGGAAAAAGAAATTACTTACAAACAATCAAAGCGTTCAAAGCTCTGTATAAAGTTGACCAATTCTTCTTCTAGACATCCGAATAGGGCATCCATAACACGGCGTACATCTTCGTTAATCTGCCTATCAATTTTCTTTTGAGGGAACTGAGTACCTAATAAAGAATACCGAAAACTTAAAAATGTTTTGTCAAATAAAAGTCCTATTTAATTGTAGCTGAAGTGGGTGATAAAAGTATTGACTGTGACATATCAGTACTTTTTTCCATAACATCTGTGGGACTTATAACATCCATTTGAAAGAAATGTATACAGAATTTCTGTTCCTTTAAGGCTATTGGTTCCAATTCAGCTAAAACTTTTTCCAATACTGCATCGAAACGTTCACGATCTGCCGTATCCACGCCCGGGCCCCATTGATCTTGATTAACTCCCAATGTCCCGTGGGGAACAGATGAAACAGCATTTTTCTTTGAAATCGATGATGATGAAACATCCAAGTCTTCACGGGAATTACGAAGCTTTTCCGAGATTTGAAGTTTCGCCTGTATAAAGACAACAATTTAATTAATTTCATTAATTCCAATGAGCAATTCAATAAAAATCAAGATCGACTTCAATAATTGGTCTGTTGCAGAATAATTGGTCTGTTCCTTATGATATCGAAAATATGTATAAAAAATAGTAGATTCTTGCAGTACTGGAACAGATCATTTTTAACTAATAACAAATAATTAAAAACAATTAAATTACAGTTTTTTTGGAACTAGAAAATAATGTTTCATGATGGAATCTCTCACTTACCAAATTGAAAAAATTCCGTATATCACGCTCATAAATTTTACTAAAAGCGTTGGTGTAAACCGTTGTTAAACCTTCATATTTTGTTCGATCCATTGCCTTGATCCAATGCATTAATTCCGTATAGGGCATTAGTTCTTGATGGACAGATGCATGATTGGGTAAAATTAAATCAGTGTTAGATGGCTGTGTATCACCAATTTGATTGGATAAATGTATCAGAAGACAATTCAAATGTTTAATAACCGGTAAGAGAAAGATTTTCTTCCAATTTTCAAAGCGTTTCATTTGATCACGTACTGCTGCCAAGCGTTGTAAAGACGGATCTATATCGCTGTTGTGGGCTTGCTGTAGACATTGTGCAGCTTCAATGGCAGCTTTTCGGCCTTCGGGTGTATTCAAAACTGGCGACTGTAAGACATTTTGATAGGCCACAGGGAAATCTAGTTTTGTCTAAAAAAGTGAATTTCATAAAATAGTCAATTGTTTGATCAAAGAGTATATTCTTAGCCTTACAATTATTTTGCTCAGCTCTTCTTTTAATTTAATGTTGTTGTTATTGGCTACTTTAATCATGGCATTTTTGCCTCCAATTTTTTCCATGGTCTCTTTTACATGACTCAAAATCTCTTCATATGAATCCAAACGTTCCTCAAATTTATCAGCCTCTCCAATGGCTTTATCAATGTGTTCCATCAGCATCATTACTTGCCAAAACGGATTGAATATTTGCCTAAAGGAATGAAAACGAATTATTATTATTCCTAAAAGGTTCTTATTTGTTATTTATGTATTTCTTTTCTCATATGCCCAGCTGTAAATCTACTTACCCCATCTAAATCATGCAACTCCTTGGAAAGCTTTTCAATCAACACCTCTGCATCCTTCACAGCATAATCACATTCGGTAAAAAGTTTCGACAGCTCGTTTGATTCCTTATCCGTCAATGCTGTAAATTCCATGGAACTCAGATTCTTCTTCGTCCTCCGTTTCGGCACCACTTTTTCGCATACCACCATCACGATTGCCCATATCACTTACACCCACACCAATACCCCCACTATTGACTCCACCATTTTTCTCTGGTGACTTATCCATTAGCCATGCGTTAGGTATATTACGAAATTCAGCTTTAACACCACGTCCACGTCCATGTTTCTGAACTTGTTTGTAGAGAACAGCCAAAAAATGTTGTCTTTCATGCAGATATAGGGCATACCATTTATATAGTTTCCACCTGATTATCGAACTCATGAATTTCAAATTGTTCACTACGTCCGTCCACCCATTTGATTTCGTCCAATTGCCAAACGCGTTTCTTTTTATATTCGCTGTCCTTCTGTTCAGCCGCTTTAACCAAACACATTGTAGATGGTAACATAATGTGTCAATTGCATTGAATTTATGTCAAATTTTGACATCTTATGTTACCAAAAAGGGCAGGTTGCTGGTACCTTCTTATTGTATCATGATCACAAAGTCATATTTTCAATTAAATTCAAATTTATTTTATATAGATGAGAACCTAGCGGTGCGGTTCGAAATACTACAAAAGCAAAAGATTAAAGCTAACAATGTATTACATTTATAAGTCTCAAATAATTCAATAACAGGAATTAAAGTAACATTAAATAGCAGTAAATGAATGAAGAAATTTTAATTATTTTGCCATGACTACAAAAATAATGCACTCTAATTAATTAATATAATTAATTTAGAATACAAAGTATATATGTACATAGCTGAGTCTTATGTAAATGAGTGTTATAAGAACGTGTGCATGTGAAACTGTTGCATGTACTGGTGCTAGTGTTTCTGTTGCAGTGCATGCAGTTGTGCAGTTGGTTTTAAACAGCCTGCTGTTGTTCTGTTCTAGAAGAAGAAAGAGAAAGGGAAGATTTAAAGACATACATATGTCACATAAATACATACGTCACATACCTTAAACTGTTGATATGTTTGTTTATCTAATGTATTCTGAAATAGTCGACGTTGCATTTCTTTTTTTTCGTCAGTTCCTTCTCGTGGTTGCGCAAGCGTTTCTTCGATATATATGAGGGAATTTTGTCAAGGATATCTGATAAAGTTCCCCTTGGCATGTTATGCTCTTCAGCAATTTTGGAAATATGTTTTCCAAAATAGAGAACCGATTCTCTCACAGCTGATTTCATGTCCTCTAAATTGTATGGCCTTGGTTTTTTAAATTTCCTTTGATGCACAAAAACATCAATTTCTTCTTCTAATTTCCTCTTAAGATCAATGAAATCGGAACAAGAGGTTTGAATAGACGACTCTCTATGTTGTTCGTCAATGATCTCCATGAGAGCATCTCGTGGGACTTTGTATGTATTGAGAACCGTCTCAATGTCAACCCGAAATTCAACACAAGCACGTACTGCAAGTGCCATCATTTCGTCTTGGTCATGTTGAGGAGTATTATCGGTCTCGGCCTGGTCATGTTGAGGAGTATTATCGCCCATCATTGTATGGTCATGTTGAGGAGTATTATCGCCCATCATTGTATGGTCATGTTGAGGAGTATTATCGGTCTCGGCGTGAGTATTATCGGTCTCGGCGTGAGTGTTATCGGTCTCGGAATGGTCATGTTGAAGAGTATTATTGCCCATCATTGTATGGTCATGTTGAGGAGTATTATCGCCCATCATTGTATGGTCATGTTGAGGAGTATTATCGCCCATCATTGTATGGTCATGTTGAGGAGTATTATCGGTCTCGGCGTGAGTATTATCGGTCTCGGCGTGAGTATTATCGGTCTCGGCATGGTCATGTTGAAGAGTATTATTGCCCATCATTGTATGGTCATGTTGAGGAATATTATCGCCCATCATTGTATCGGTCATCATTTCATGTTGACAATGACTATCGGCATGGCATTTTGTAATAGGTGCATTCGTAATGTATACAGTGCAGTTCTCTATTTTAATAGTTTGTCCACAAGAACGATAGATTGGCTGAAAGTCTTTGCTGAAATTAAAATTATACAATTAAATTATTCTAGTTTTTTCACGACTCCGGGTCGACTCCGAGAGTAAAATACTATGCCACTAAAAATGAATAAAATTTGCACAAATTGTTAAATTTGTCCTATATTTTGGCCTATATAGGCTAATGTGTTAGTTTCTCCTTACATATTCATTAGAAAGGACATTCGAATAGATTCGAACATATCAATATTGTTTCAGCCGAATCTTACATTGAAAAATAGCAAAGTTAGAACGTTTTTGTCGGTTTTCCTTTTTTGCACGAATATATTCTGGACGGAATTCTTCCGTTAAGCTTTCAAAATAAGTGAAAATGAAGGAGCAATACAAATCATAAGGACTACATGCAAAACAATTATAGACAATTCATGACCAAATTTCAAACTGGATGTAAGCCAACATTTTAGTGTGCTTAGCCTCAAAAGCCAGTTGTAAAGCTCAATAACAGCCATTTTTCTTGAAATGTAAACATAGTATTATATGCCATGTGTAGCTCTGTTCCTTTACGTGCCTGAGGTTACCATTTCTTACCATTTTTAACCTGCAAAGCGTTCCTTTACTTCAACAAGCATACAATTTATATGAGACCAGTTCACCACTTTTACCCTTTTTTGCCACTGTTACCATTTTTTAAAGTAAAGGAACAGACCATGTGTTAGTAAATCAGGGTTGTATTTTAGAACAAATTGTCTTGTGTAAACGCTCAATAAACGAATGAACTGAATATGGTTCCGTTCGTTCGTTTCACGGAATCGCTCCTTTGAACACAATTCGAATAATTTTATTTCAAAATATAAACAAGCGGATTTTAAAACAGCAGCAAACAAAATGAAACAAACTCAACGAAAACGGTCAAGAAATTTTACAATGGAAGAAGAACTTCTACTTGTGAATTTGGTGGGAGAGCAAAAACATTGTATAGAAAACAAAAAGTCTGACGCGGTGGTTTGGAAACAAAAAGAAGAAGCTTGGCGGAAAGTTGAGGACGGTTTTGCAGCTACAACTGGATTACGTCGATCTTTCAAAGCACTCCGTGACAAATATGACCATATGAAACGTAGAGCAAAGAGAGAAATGGTCGAACAGAATTTGGAGGGTGCTGACTTCAAAATGTCAACAGTGTCGCAGAGTGTTTTGTCCATGCTGGGAGATTTGGCAACAGATTTGGATAATACTTATGATGATGGCGATATTGGTGAGTTCCATAAATGAAAGACACATACAAATTTTATGAAAACTTGACAATTTTATCATTTTATTGCAGTTATTAAACCTGAACCCATTGTTTATTTTGATGAAGACGGATGTAATGAATTCCACGAGGAAAGCAACAGTGAATATGTGAGTCAACAGTTTAGTTTTATCCATTTAAATGGGTATCATGTATATGTCACCACCTCCAGTTTTATAGACTCCATATCAGTAGTGGAATTCTGTAACTCAGTTTTTCAGTTACCGACAAAAATCTCTAAAATTAAAACAAAAAATTATGAATGAAAAGTTGAAGTAATAGTTGACAACACTATTGCTATCGGTAGAATCTTACGACTTTTTATTGGTGGTTAACTTACCGAATAACATCGTAGATTGCCGAAATTATAAGCATTTTAATTTTACCGATTTTTGTCGGTAACACAAAAAATGAGTTAGAGAATCGCACTACAGATGAGTAAGGGGGTTTTTAGGGTCTGCATTGCTTGAAAGTAATTGGTACAGATATGCTGACTTCCGTATCGTCAATTGCATTGTGTTGTACAAACTTCGTCAAAATATTTCAGTTGCACGCTCATAAATTGTTCCTTGAAAGTGCAACTAAATGTATCAGAAATAAAAATGATAGGTACATGTTTGCGTTTTACCTGCTTTAAAAATGCGTACTTTTGATGTTTTGAAACACGTAGCTTCGTAGTTGTTAATTGCAACGTTCATTTGTAAAGCAACTGACGATACCGAAGCCAGCCATGTACATAACATATACGTCAAATAAATCCTTTCGTAAATGAAATCGTTCAGAGATTTCCCTTTTTATTAAAGAAACTGTGGCCCTATCAATGTTCGATATGAAGTTTCATTTAATTTTCAATTTTTATATATTTTCAGAGCCACGCTTTGAGTGCCTCCATTGAAAGAAACAACTCGTCTATTTGGAGACCAAATAATTCTTTACATGAGCCTACATCAAAAGAGGGTGTGATCGACTGCAAAAGAAAACGAAATTTGGAAGAAGAAAAAATAGAGCTTGTTCTTTTACAGCAGGAGTTTTATAAGAATGAAAATGTTCGTGCTCAGGAGAAGCATGAACAAGAAATTATCTCATTAAAGCTTAAAAATGAAATTTTGCAATTAGAGTTAGAGGAGAAGAAATTGAAAATAAAGGAATTAAAAGACCTAAAATAGATTTAGAAACCAATTAAAATAACTGAAGTACAAATTCAAACGCAAGTAGTTTAGTAAAGTATAGATTTAAGAAAACCACAGAATCGTCTAAATCGGCAGGTACACATTTAATTATTTGGGTTGATCGGAACGGAACATTTAAGGATAAAACTCAATCATTCATTTGCAGTAAAATAATAGTTCGAATTTTTCTCGGTTATTCTTTTAACAAAAATGAAGCGGAGTAAGCAAGAAAAGTCCATTGGGGTTTTTCCTTGTCGCAATTTGATACTTCTAAAATAAATAACAAAAACTATGTTTATTAATTTTATTATTGCATTGGGGTCAGTTTTTGTTATGCAAGTAAAAAATATATAACTATATACAAGCTAAGTCTATATCAACATTTCCATTTACTTATAACATTGGAATATCTTCGACGGTAAATCCATCACGCTTTAAACAAATACAAAGTAGAATGTAACCATAGTAACCACCTGGGATGAACATTAATATTCCCAATATCAGAAGAGGCCAGGCTCGATCGGCATATTTCTCACTTATGTATCCACTTGAAACTAAAATACTGCACGTCAAACATGTCTGAAAGTAAAAAAATATATATTTGAAACATACAAGTTCATAAAACATTTAAGTTAGAGTTGGGCAATCTAGTTCCCGGAGCGGATCGATCTTTCTAGTTCCTTTTCCCAAAAGGAACTAGTTCCTTAACATAGTTTCAAATAGTTCCGAGATCGAAATTATTCAACGAATCTATTGTTTCGTTTACATTAACCTAATCCACTCGATTTCAACTGTCAACTCTTTGCGTATATATACGTCAAATGAAAACTCATCTGAAATCCATTGGATTTCATTTGACGTTTAATGCTAGGTTTACATTTACGAAATCCACTCGATTTCAACTGTCAATTCCATTGGTCAAACGTCAAATGAAATCCAATGGATTTCAGATGAGTTTTCATTTGACGTATGCGCAAAGGAATTGACAGTTGAAATCGAGTGGGTTTCGTAAATGTAAACTTAGTATAAGCAATGGAATTGACAGTTGAAATCGAGTGGATTTCGTAAATGCCAACTCGCTATATCTCTTTCATCATTTGGTGGATGATTTGACATAATAATAAATAAACTGCAGCTATGTAAAATGAATGTGATTTACGTTTATTTAACAATGTGGCAGCATCTGAATAATGAACAAGATCGAGGTGTATGCAAAATTAAAGGAAGAATGAAAGGAACTATACGAACTAAAGGAACTATATGAACGAAAGAGTTGGATATGGTTCCAATAGTTCCTTGTCCGGAAAAGTTCCTTGGAACTAGTTCGTTCCGGAACTACACAACTCTAATTTAAATACAAATGGACAAATAATGTTTTTATTGCGGCTTTGTTTGGCATGGACTGATATTGTGGAACAATCAAGGGAAGGCGTGAAATGCACGAAATAAATGCAAAATAGCTGATCAACTGCTATTGAACAAAATACTGTCGTTTTAATGAGATTTCTAGCTAACTAGGCGTTTACACTAGACAGTTTGTCTTCAAATACAACTCTGATTTACTAACACATACATACATTTGTCGGCTGTCTCTCAGTTGTCTACCAGTTTTTCACAGACAGTAGGGTTAACAAATTTTTGACATTTTTGTGAAAAAGTAGTGAGATGATAAATTAAATGTGTTGAAAACAAAAGAAAATATACAAAAACAAAATAAGTGAACGGAAAACAAAAGGAAATCTATGGTTTTCATTCATAATTTTACAACTGTTTTTGCAGTTGTCTGGACGCATACGTCACAGAGGCATGTTTTGGGTTTTTGACAATCAATACATGAAGTAAACTGTCCTGTCTTTTGTAAACGCAGGGTAATTTTTAAAGTCATTTTTAAAGACTTTATTTTGTACTAAAAATTATAAGTTTTTTTAAGAAGCCGGCCTTTGGCCGGATTTTAAGACTTTCTCCTATGAACAGTTGCAAAAGTCGTCTACGCAAACAAAAGTACTCCCCATAAGTTTTAAAACGATACCCCTATTGCCCAAGCGGGCAATCAATCAATGTCATATGTGCTTTTCCATTGTTATACAGTCGCTAATGTGTGCAATATTGGGGATTTTCTTTACGCCATTTTCTTTTTGCGTCCATACCAGCAAAAATGCAGTGAAATTCTCCATATCGACGCCTCCAAACAATAGTATGCTAAGTCGACTTAGCATGTTTTCAAGTTCTTTACATTTTTATATTTAACGTCCTTTAACTTAAATTCTGTCAAATTTTGGTAATAATCGGACAATCCGAACAGAAGTTATAAACAAATATTTACTTAGCATAGTACTGAAGGTCAAAGAAATTTCCAAACTTTTAGAGCTTGTCCTGCAAAACTCACTGTTCAGAATTAGCAAACTATTATTTGGAGGTGTCGAACGTCCTTTAACTTATATTCTGTCAAATTTTGGTAATGATCGGTCAATCCGAACAGAAGTTATAAACAAATATTGACTTAGCATAGTACTGATGTTCAAAAAAATTTCCACATTTTGAGAGCTTCTCCTGCAAAACTCACTTTTTAGACTTAGCATACTATTATTTGGAGGTGTCGATATTGCCTGTATATTTTTGCTTTTTTTATTTTACATACACTCTAATTTTCAAAATTGTCATTATCTCACTTTAAGAAACACGAAACAACCTAATACACGCAACAACAAGAGCAATTAAGGCAAGTGTTACTCCCTTTTACGCATGTTGCATGTTATCTTTTATGGCGTCTGAGGTAAACTACAAAATTAAATTTTGAAAATTTCATTGAATGGATACTCACAGCTCCTGCTATAAAAAAGAATATAATAAATAAAACTGTTTTCCATGGAAACTTCCTTTCAGGTTTAACGAATTGTTCATCCACAAAGCCGCCGTCGGGGGCATCAAACTCTCCGTCTTGGATGTCCTCTGTTTCGAGAGGTGTATATGATGAATTGATTACACGACGTCGAGACATATTTATTCATATATGATTGCACTTTAAATATACATTCAATGTATATTACACTGTTCTTGCCATTAATTGTATCAACCGGCTCGGCTGCTGGGTCTTTGTCTTATTACTTTTGTACGATGTTTTGATTCTGTTTTTCTAAAAATAAAATAAACAAAACCGCAAGTGATTGTCGAAAAAATCGACTTTGGATAGACGACTTTCATGATCGACTCAACCTATGCGACTTTGTAGTAGAGTTGTATGGTTCTCGAATGAACTAGTTCAATTAAACGACTCATTGAAAATAGGTCTGCACGATTACAAAATGCTGTTCGGTAACAAACTTTTAAAGTAAAAGAGAGCCCCTTTCAACCTGGCGTTTGCATCCTAAGGATCGCCATATTGTTCCCTGATTGTTGGGGAGTCGCTTAAATTCCAAAAAAAAAAAAGAGAGCCCCAGCAAAAAAGTTTGGATGTACACATCCTTCCATGCAGTCCACACGGAGTTATGAAAAATGCACTCCGTTCGATACATTTTGGAAGCACGATTAAAGATCCCTATAAGCAAGCCTATTTGTTGATATAGGATATAGGAACTTTGCCACCCAGACAGGCGCCATCTATACCTAAATGACGGAATAAATTAAACATTTGTTTTGTTATTCTTATAGCCCGTTTCCACGGTAAGTCGTTCGTTCTCTATTCGTTGTTCGACCCATAACTACGAATAAATTACTTATTTCCCCACACAAAATTCTATGAACGAACGACGATTTTTCTACGTTGTTCGATTAGAAATACTCTCTGAACGACGAATAAATATGTCCCATCCCTAACAAATGAGAGAATTTATCGAAAAAATGAATTATGACATGTCAAAATTCAAAATTGAAAAATTTGTTAAAAACACAAAATTTATTAGAAAAAAGGAAAAAGATGAATGAAAATTAATGAACTAAACATTTTATATAGATGCAGAAGGAAGATGGTTATGTTTCCTTCCTAATTCCACACACATTACTTGTCCATTAGTTTAAAAATCGCGTAAAAAAAATCAGAAACAAAAAGGAAACAAATAAATGAAAGTCTGTATACACAAATAATGTCTTGACAAGTCTCTCTCTCTCTCTTTAATTTTGGAAACAGAAACATATAAAAATATACTGAAAATACAAAATTATTCAGAATTTATGGAAAAAATGAATGTGTGTAGTTTAATGTGGAAGATACATTTGAAGGAAAGTCTATTGCTTTTCCTACTCATTAAATGTATATTTTATGTGTTTTCGGTTCAAATTTTCGTGAAAACAAGGAAACAAAAATGAAGGAAATTTTGTTTTTGTTTCTGTTAATTACGAATGGTGTCGTGGAAACGGGTTAATTCGTGTACGTCGTTCGACAGGCGAACAAAGTAATTGAAACGCTCGTGTGAACATGACATTAAATCTTTCTTGACATTTTTGTAAAAATAAGTGTGATAATAGGTCTGTACGATAACCCAAAAGTTTGTACAAAATTGTAAAAAGTTTTACAAAATGCTGTTCCATAACAAACTTGTAAAGTAAAAGAGAGCGATTTTGGAGAGAATTTTGGAGACATTTGTTACTAGGTGTGTTCGTTTACTAAATAATTTTTTTTGTTTGAATTTAGAAGCTAGAACACTCCTTGGCCCACTTTTCTTAGGTGTTAACGAAGGTTGTAAGCCATAGCGAAACTCAATAATTTGTACAAATTTGTGCAAGTCCAGTAACTTTCGCATTGTACTGTAGAGTAAACGAACAACTTCCAGTAACAATTCGTACAAATTTTGAGTAAACGAATACACATACTGAGAACTTAAAAGCAAACTTGCAAGCAAAATTTTCCTTGTAAGAATTTGCAAGTTTGATTAGCTGATTTAAATTCGAATGTTATGTAGTGGATTTTGCAATTCTTGACAAAAACATAAACAAACATTTGGTAATTAAAATAATTAAAGATAAAAAAGAGAAGAGATAACTAAACAAATTATGGAAAACGACTTATTTTGTAAAATAACTTATTTTGTAGTTTGTGATGATTGTTTTATTTCTAATAGCCCATTTAGACTAGCCGTAAATCCTCGATTGGATTTAATAAATCCAGTACAAAGCTCATTGCATTTAGATATACATTTTGGAGGATTTAAATGGCAGTCAGCTGATTTTTGTTCATAGTACAATTACCAAGGTAGATGCGTCAGCCCATCTGATCGAATTTGAAACGTCAAGAGAATTTTTTGTAAATTGAGTTCGTCTCAAGAAACATATGTCAAATTACCAATGTATTGTTTAATACTGAAAATGTTAGCACATTATGCTACTAATGCTAACTAAAGAGCAAATAAAGAATTATTTTTATCGAAGTTTGCCCATCTAAAATAAATAAACGAATTATTTTATCGTTTAGAAATCCTAAATATTAGTTTTGGTTGATTAAAATCAACAAATCTAATCCACAAATTCAATTTTCCGCCTTGTTTACAAATTTTTAGATTTTAAATTATTTATTAGTGTAGCAATTCACCGATGCATCTACATTGTTTCTTGTGCCAGCTTGCAACTTTTTGTATTTTCTAGCAACATGTTGCAAAAACAGAGTTGTATACGCGGATTTATGCCAGATTTAAAACAAATCCACTCAATAGGAGTATTTACTTTTGTATGGGAAATATGGTAGATTTTGGCTGGATTTAGCAAATAAAACCTGATAATAGCTCATTTAGACTAGCCATAAATCCTCGACTGGATTTAATAAATCCAGTACAAATCTCATTGCATTTAGATATACATTTTGGAGGATTTAAATGGCAGTCAGCTGATTTTTGTTCATAGTACAATTACCAAGGTAGATGCGTCAGCCCATCTGATCGAATTTGAAACGTCAAAAGAATTTTTTGTAAATTGAATTCGTCTCAAAAAACATACGTCAAATTACAAATGTATTGTTTAAAACTGAAAATGTTAGCACATTATGCTACTAATGCTAACTAAAGAGCAAACATGGTATAAATACACAGGTAGCCGCATCGACAATTGTTGGCAACATAAGATGTCAAAATTTTACATAAATTCAATGCAATTGACACATTATGTTACCATCAGCTGCCATGATAATGCTACCTGTATTATTGTACCATGAGAGCAAATAAAGAATTATTTTATCGCAGTTTGCCCATCTAATATAAATAAACGAATTATGTTATCGTTTAGACATCGTAAATATTAGTCTTGGTTGATTAAAATCAACTTTGTACATCAAAAAAAATTTAATTTTTCCGCCTTGTTTACAAATTTTTACATTTTAAATTATTTTTAGTGTAGCAATTCACCGATGCATCTACCTTGTTTCTTGTGCCAGCTTGCAACTTTTGTATTTTCTAGCAACATGTTGCAAAAAACAGAGTTGTATACGAGGATTTATGCCAGATTTAAAACAAATCCACTCAATAGGAGGATTTATTTTTGTATGCGAAATCTGGTAGATTTTGGCTGGATTTAGCAAATAAAACCTGATAATGCGCTAAATCCGGCTAATGGTGTCATATCTAAATGGGCTATTACACTGGTAACCCTGATCTCAAAAACAATTGTTTAGTCCCGGGCCACATTAGAGTAATTTCAATGAAATTTTGATCTGAAATTATGCGTCTATAGATCGAGTTCCATAGAAGAGTAAAATCATGAAATTTCATAAATTTGCATATTTGCATTTTTGCAAAAATTACAATGATGTTTCGTTGAAAAACATTATTTGCGATTTTACTGAGTAACGAGTAGAGATGGAAATTTGCAATGTAAGGCGAAAATGGTGTGCTAGGCGAGCACAATTCAGCGCAATTTACAAAATTAAAAAATTATTATTTGTTTCGAAATGATAAGGTTTTTTCATTTTCAGCGAGTAACGAGTAAAGTTGGAAATTTCCAATGTATGGACGAAAAATTGTGCTCGGTGAATCCAACTCAGCACAAATGGATGTGCTGATGGAATTTTGCAATGTAAGGCGAAAATTGTGTGCTAGGCGAGCACAATTCAGCACAATTTACAGAATTAAAAAGTTCATATTTAAAGGGAAGCGATAGGATTTTTTCAGTTTCAGCGAGTAACGAGTAAAGTTGGAAATTTCAAATGTATGGACGAAAAATTGTGCTCGGCAAAACCAACTCAGCACAAAAAAGATCATCTCGATATTTGCATTTTTGCAAAAATTACAGTGATTTTTCTTTGAAAAAAATTATTTGCGATTTTAACGAGTAGAGATGAAATTTTGCAATGTAAGGCGAAAATTGTGTGCTAGGCGAGCACAATTCAGAACAATTTACAGAATTAAAAAATTCCTATTTAAACGGAAGTGATAGGATTTTTTCAGTTTCAGCGAGTAAAGAGTAAAGTTGGAAATTTCCTATGTATGGATGAAAAATTGTGTTCGGTGAATCCAACTCAGCACAAAAAAATCGTCTCGATATTTGCATTTTTGCAAAAAATACAGTGATTTTTCGTTGAAAAACACTATTTACGATTTTAACGAGTAACGAGTAGAGATGGAATTTTGCAATGTAAGGCGAAAAATGTGTGCTAGACGAGCACAATTTACAGAATTAAAAAAATCTTATTTAAACGGAAGTGATAGGATTTTTTCATTTTGAGCGAGTAACGAGTAAAGTTGGAAATTTCCAATGTATGGACGAAAATTTGTGCTAAGCGAGTCGAACTCAGCATAAAAAACATCATCTCGATATTTGCATTATTGCAGAAATTACAGTGATTTTTTCATACAAAATACTGGTTTTTCGAAATTACCATATCTTGAAAACGGTTAGAGATATTGAAAAAATTTGGCACAAGTTGGCACAAATTGAGTAGAATTCAGCACAACTTTTGTTTTTTTCGAAATTCGAAAATTGCAATTCTATCGTATTTTCGAAAATATCGGTTTTTTCGAAAATGGTAGGAGATATCGAAAAAATTTTTGCGGCGCAAATGAGCACAAACTGAGCACAATTCAGCACAACTTTTGTTTTTTCGAAATTCGAAATTGCAATTCTGTGATGTATTCGAAAATATCGGTTTTTCAAAAATGGTACGAGATATCGAAAACGGCACAAACTGAGCACAATTCAGCACAACTTAAATTTTTTCGAAATTCGAAAATTGCAATTCTGGCGACATTTTTTTCGAAAAAAATGTTTTGTCGAATATCTCAGCCATTTTTTCGAATTCGAAAAAAAATTTCGGCACAAATGGGCACAAACCTAGCACAATTCAGCACAACTCAACTTTTTTCGAAATTCGAAAATTGCAATTCCATCGGATACCACATCACACCAAATATCAAATAGCATCAGCATCGCTAGCAATATATTTGTGAAATTTGTTGCTACGTGTTGCCGTTGTTCATTGTTGCTAAACATATTTCGGAGAAATTTTAGCAGGCAAAGCGTTAGCATTTTAAACCCTGATTTGGTCACTTAAAAGCTTGTTCTAGGTGCATCGGCATCGGTGCATCCCGTCTTGCTGTGCATTACATATGCTCTGTTCCGGAACCTGCAAGAAGCTACTATTGTTTACTACGATAACATATTTTCCTTTTTGTTTTTTTTTTCAAAATAGTCTGGCTTAATCCCATTGTTGTTGTTTTATTATTTTAAAACAACTAATTTAGTAGTGGAAAAAGGTTTGGCATTGTTCGCCAAGGGGTAAGGCAGGGAATACTAGTTTCGATCCACGCCACTGGATCTCATCAGTTCCCTTGTTTGTGGATATTCTCCACCGAAGTTATTTTTCAATAACTTCTTCAACAAGAAACTTTTTATACCCAAACATCAATCGTCAGCTCGAAGTTTGAGAAGTTTTTCTTTGTCAACCTAACACAACTCCGACGAAAGTGTCTACGAAACAAACTAAACCTTTTCCCACTGCTATGTTCGTAGAATTTCTTCGAATGCACATAACAAAATGTTGCTGGTAGCTTAGAAAAGAGAAAACTGGTCATATTTCATAACAAAAACAGCAGAAATAAAAAGAAATTTTGTTTTTTAATATTTAGACGAATATAGTTGAAATAATGTGCAAAAGTGACGAAAATATAGAAATAATCGATTTCGTGAAACACAGAAGCCAGCCAAAACCAAGAACTGGGAGGGAACTTAGAGGAATCTTCTGAAAAAGTACGGCTAAACCGCCCATAATTTTCTTGAAATTGGTCACTGAGTCTTAAATGACTTTCAGAAGATAGAAAATATGCACTAACATTACAAAAAATCGTAAGGATTAAGCCTTTCATAGCCTTGTAACACATCACAAACCATTGGCTTATTTACTTGGTGTAATGGAGTTAGTTTTGAATTTCTAATGGGTACTTTACACGGTATGTTTTTTACATATGAGTTGTCACTTCTCCCATACAATATGTATATGCAAAGTGACAACTCATATGTAAAAAACATACCGTGTAAAGTGCCCATAAGCAGGAAAATCAGTACACCACCAAGTTTCCGGCCTTTCTGTGTACTCCAACACAAAAAGTACAAAGGAGCTTCTAGGAGACATGTATTTATCAATAACTTATGATGTGTTACAAGGCCATGAAAGGCTTTATCCTTACGATTTTATTGTAATGTAAGTGCATATTTTCTATCTTCTGCAAGTAATTTAGGACTCAGTGACCAATTTCATGAAAATTATGGGCGGTTTAGCCGTAATTTTTGAGGAGATTCCTCTACCTTCCCTCCCAGTTCTTGGTTTTGGCTGGCTTCTGTGTTTCACGAAATCGATTATTTCTATATTTTCGTGACTTTTGCACATTATTTCAACTACATTCGACTAAATATTCAAAAATAAGCAAAATTTCCTTTTATTTCTGCTGTTTTTATAATGAAATATAACCAGTTTTGTATGTATCTCTTTTCTAGGGTAGCGTTTTTTCTTAGCGCTAAATTTTAATAATTTGCTACAAAATATAATAGTTTTGCACACAGGAACAAAGATTCTGTTCGAAATTATTAAAATGTATACTAATATTGCAGAAAAAGTTCGATAATGACCTGTTTTTTTTGCAAAATATTTAACAAAAGTTACAAAAACCGAATATTTTTGAAGCATAGAAAACAGGGTTAACAATGTTTTCTTTGTTATTCTCGCTTATAGGGTTGCCATGGATCCATGTTACATGCACTTTTTAATTGCCACAGGACCAACATTTTTTTAAGTATTTGGTTTTTTGGATATTGGGCATGGGCTTCTAAAATACTGAGGTGTTATTATTGGTGAAATTGAAAACCGAATATTTTTGACACTCACTGTATGCATATTTTTACATTAGTGTCTTAACATAAATATAATAAAATAAAATTAACGAAATTCAGGTAAATTTAGACAAAATGATAAAAATGGTTAAACAACATCGATTTCTACCTCACAGTGAAAAGTATGCACTCTAAAAGTTTTATGAAACAAAAAGGATTTTTTAGGGTTTCAACCCTTGGTATGGCATCCTAACTAAGTTTTCGGGGCAAGATATCGAAATTTTTCTCCATTCTTCTTGCAAGGCATATTTCAGGGTTCCCATACTTTAGATGTTAGGATTTTTTTATATTTGTCTCCAAAATACTCCACAAATTATCCATTGGATTCAAATACGGGGTGTTTGAATCACTTATGGACAGTTACATAGCATCCATTTTGGAAAAATATGTGCTTTGTGCTCGGGCTCATATATTGATAAAATTGGAATGTTGTCCCAAATCCCATTTTTTCAGCGCCTAAATTTAAAATTATCCTTTCAGAAAGTTTAAATAATACATCTTATCCTTAATTCCTTCGATAAAGACACGATTTCCTACACCGGAAGCACTCATACAACGCCATACGACAACAGAGTCTCCTCTGTGCTTTACTGTTGAAATTGTGTGTTTGGGGTCCAAGGCTATATTTGCCCTACGACATGCCTTAATTGGTCCATATGACCAAAACAGGCTGCCAATGAAAGCAATGAAGACAACATTAACCTGTTTGGTCATATGGACCAATTAAGGTATGTCATAGGGCAAATACCGCCTTGGACCCTAAACACACAATTTCAACAGTAAAGCACAGAGGAGACTCCGTTGTGGTATGGCGTTGTATGAGTTCTTCAGGTGTAGGATATCGTGTCTTTATCGAAGGAATTAAGGAGAAGATGTATTATTTAAACATTCTGAAAGGATAATTTGAAATTTATGCGCGGAAAAAATGGGATTTGGGACAACATTCCAATTTTATCAATATACATATGAGCCTAAACACAAATCACATATTTTTCCAAAATGGATGCTATGTATGTAACTGTCCAAAAGTGATTCAAACACCCTCCGATCCCCGGATTTGAATCCAATAGATAATTTATGGAGTATTTTGGAGACAAATATAAAAAATCGTAACATCTAAAGTATAGGAACCCTGAAATATGCCTTGCAAGAAGAATGGAGAAAATTCCGATATCTTGCCCCGAAAACTTAGTTAAATCTTTGCCAAAAAGGCTAAAAGCTGTAAAGGATAACAAAGTATGTCATACCAAGGGCTGAAACCCTAAAAAATCCTTTTTGTTTCATGAAACTTTTAGAGTGCATACTTTTCACTGTGAGGTAGAAATCGATATTGTTTAACCATTTTTATTTTTATATCTAAATTTACCTGAATGTCATTAACTTTATTTTATTATATTTAAGTTAAGACACTAATGTAAAAATATAAAAAGGAATGAAATCGCTAGCATTAACCAATTCTTAACAATCGCAGTTTTAATCCTTTCGACCCCAACGTTGCTTATAAGCAACTTCGATTTTTAGCATGGTTTAATTTGAAACTGATGGGATTTTCTCATCAAAACTCGCATTGGTTTGGTTAATTGAAGTTCTGAGAATAAAAAACAACAGCAAAAATATCAGTTATGTGACGACCTATTTATTATGCATTATTCACTATGAAGTCTAGCAAATCGCGCGCTCTAAAAAAATAGTTCATAAAGTTAAGTTAAAAAAAAAAAAATATTTTTAAATAATAATTTTAAAAAACAAATACGCATTGTTTTTACTAATGTCATGTTCACACGAGCGTTTCAATTACGTTGTTCGCCTGTCGAACGACGTACACGAATTAACCCGTTTCCACGACACCATTCGTAATTAACAGAAACATAAACAAAATTTCCTTAATTTTTGTTTCCTTGTTTTCACGAAAATTTGAACAGAAAACACATAAAATATACATTAAATGAATAGGAAAAGCAATAGACTTTCCTTCAAATATATCTTCTATATTTAACTACACACATTTCATTCATTTTTTCATAAATTCTGAATAATTTTGTATTTTCAATATATTTTTATATGTTTCTATTTTCAAAATTAAAGAGAGAGAGAGACATGTCAAAACAATGTGTGTATACAGTCTTTCAGTTATTTGTTTCCTTTTTGTTTCTGATTTTTACGCGAATTTGAACTAATGGACATGAAATGTGTGTGGAATTAAGAAGGAAACACAACCATCTTCCCTCTGCATCTATATAAAACTAGCGGACCCGGCGAACTTCGTCTCGCTATTAAGGAATAAAATTTCATTCAAAAACTCAATTTTCGATTTTTCCAATTTTCCGACTTTTCCAGAGAGATTTTCCAAAATTTTCTTCCGTAAAGACCTTCTCCTCGAAAATACGAATAACTGACAAAAAATTTTACAGAAATCGGCCTAGCCGTTCTCATTTTATGAATTACTATACATTTTTTACACCATTTTTATATATATAGATATTTAGTTCATTAATTTTCATTCATCTTGTTCCTTTTTTCTAAAAATTTTTGTATTTTCAACAAATTTTTCAATTTTGAATTTAGACATGTCATAATTATTTTTTCGATAAATTCTCTCATTTGTTAGGGATGGGACATACTTATTCGTCGTTCAGAGAGTATTTCTAATCGAACAACGTAGAAAAATCGTAGTTCGTTCATAGAATTTTGTGTGGGGAAATAAGTAATTTATTCGTAGTTATGGGTCGAACAACGAATAGAGAACGAACGACGTACCGTGGAAACGGGCTATAACAGGTATAGTTATAAAACAAAAATAGCATTTTCAAAAAATGTGGCATTGTTCCTTTACAATATTTTTTTCTTTTTTGAAGTTGCTTATAAGCAACTTTGGTCCACGGTGATAGTGAAAACCATTGAAATCGAAAATATGAACAAACCACCTAAACGTCTCTGGAAACAAATATACAAGCCATTCCGGAGTTCGACTGAGACAAGTCTTCTGATGAAGAGTGCGAAGATGAAGAAGAAGAGTTTATGTAGAATGGTTTGAACGAAATTTTGGAGAGAGGTGAAGAAATAGAGATCAATTTGCTAGAAGATGTTGTAAAGTATCCAGAGAGAGTCGAGCGTCATGTTCCAGTTCCAAGCGCCGTAAAGTTACTTACCAAATTTGTCATTGGGTGGTATGGGAGAAAAAGGTCGACGTCGTTTTAGCAAGACAGGAACACCTGTGTCAAAGTGTGGTGTTCATCTATGTTCAAATACAAGTAAAAATTGTTTTCTTGCCTATCACACTAAGGTATTATTGATATAATTATGTAATATTATATCAAAAATGATTCTGAAAGAATAAATAACAAGTAATTTGTATGTTCTTATAAACTTGTTTTAATTTATTAATGCCATGAAATACTATCTCCACGGCCCGAAGTTGCTTATAAGCAACTTCCAATATCTGGTTCCCCAATAACTCCCGAAGTTTAAAATCTTCAAAAATCCTTAATTTGGAGCTAACAAGCTTTGCTATCACAAAAAAATAATTTTTAGACATTCGGTTCTGGAGCGTGGCCGAAAGGGTTAATGAAAGAAACTGAAATGCATACTTTTGACTGTGATTCACTGTATGTACATACAGTATGCAAAGTTCATATTCGTACAAACTTCAAAAATGAATAAAATCGTTATTAATTCCATATTTTATATTAAAATATGATACAATTGATGGGGATTACTATAAAGAACAAAGATTTAAAAATAACAAAAGAAATTTTTAATTTATTCCATCATTTAGGTATAGATGGCGCCTGTGTGGGTGGCAAAGTTCGTATTCGTACACCTAGAAGCACTATATATTTGTGGTATTTAAGGATTTTTAAGCAAAATACCACCAATTTTTGTTGTTTTCTTCTTATAGAGTGCCTTTGCTGTAGAAACATGTAAAAATACCGATAATTTAATTAGTCCCGGTCCACACTAGCGTGAATTTCATTAAAAAATTTCATGAAATTAGGAGTTCTTAAATCGAATTCCCCACTACAGCAATTTTATGATTTTACTCTACTATGGACATCGATCTAGAGAGGCATAATTTCATATCAAAATTTCAGTGAAATTACTGTAGTGTGGCCCGGGACTTAAATATTTTGCATGAATAAAAATTCGGACGAAAATCGAAATACTTAAGAAAAATGTGATAGATGCGATTAACTGTGGTATTTTATTCTCGAATTTTGGACGAAAACAGCTAATAGCAGTCCTTCTGCAACAATATTTGAGGTCTCCTTGGAAAATAAATGTTGTCAGCGTTCGGAAATGCAACGAGGCGTAATCCCGGATAAGGTAACGTAAAGTCATTGTTGGTTTCTATCTCGTAAAAATCGCAAGTTCTGTTTTATAATTGGCATAAAATGTATTGAAGTATAGGAATAGGGGTTCGAAAATCTTGTTATGTCAAGACATATCGGAAATTACGAGAAAAAAATAAGGGCGAAAATTTTCCCGAAAATAATGCATTTCTTTAATAGGTTACCCCACATTCTTTCTTGGCAAATTTACTTAATTTGTTTGACATTTATGCATTCATGTAGGACCGTTTGGTAAAGAAATATAATTTTCTACAAATAAAAACCAATGTTTTTGCAGTTTTATCAATCATAACCCTCGTGATAGTAGGCTTAAAATTTCAGTCGCACGGAGACATTATAAAGACTTCTACAGTTTAATTGTTCCTCATAATTTCTCACAGTTTTCGATATAAAATGATTTTCGAAACCCTATTCTAAAACATCAATACATTTTGTGCCAAATATAAGAGAGAAATTGCGATTTTTACGACGTAGAAACCAAAACATGTCTTTGCGTTGCCTTAACCCGGATTACGTTTCGTTGCATTTCCGAACGCTGACAACATTTATTTCCATATAAGACCTTGAATATTATTTCCGAAGGACTGCTATTAGCTATTTCCGTTCAAAAATCGAGAAAAAATTGCCATAGTTAATCGTTTCTATGACATCTTTCTTACGTATTTCGGATGTTCGTCCGACTTTTTATTTATTTAAAATGTTTAATTAAATTATTGTTATTTTTACACTTTTCTACAGCAGAGGCACTCCAAAAGAAGAAAACAACAAAAATTTGTGGTATTTGCTTTAAAAATCCTTAAATACCACAAATATATGTATAATGCTTCTAGGTGTACGAATACGAACTTTGCCACCCACACAGGCGCCATTTATGCCTAAATGAAGGAATAAATTAAACATTTATTTTATTTTTAAATCTTTCTTCGTTATAGTAATCCCCATCAATTGTATCATATTTGCATATAAAATATAGAATTAATAACGATTTTATTCATTTTTTAAGTTTGCACGAATATGAACTTTGCACACTGTATGTTTGTAATTTTCTTGGGTTCATTTTTTTATATTTTTTAGTTATAGCTCTGTTCCTTTACGTGCAAAATCTTCTAGTTTTACCACTTTTTACTCGAAAAGCGTTCCTTTACTTCAGACACTATATAATTCATATGGGAGCAGTTTACAACTTTTACTACTTTTGCCGGTTTTGCCATTTTCTAAAGTAAAGGAACAGACCATATGATTTTCGAAGGTAAAAATAGGCCAAGCTTTTTTAGATCACTAGAATAACTCCAGGCATCTATGACTCTATGAACCGATACACCTAGCGGCTAATGCCGAACACTGTGAGTGGTGTTGTATGCGAATTCCGTATGACGTCATGCTTTGTTGGCTGGTTGATGGCTATGTGGTTAGAGATGGACAGTGGGTAAATACCCAATGTGTAAATACCCGGTAAACTGGGTAAATACCGGGTAAATACCCATTTGTGGGTATTAACAATACTGAATAGTCAATACAACTTCTTACACCCAATTTCAGAGTTTAGGCTGTGAAATCGTTTCAAAATAGAGAGTTTAACAATACTTTAAAAATTGGGGTAAATACTGCCGAACCAATTAACGTAGGGTGCCAAAATTTGGCTGAAATCTTTTTTATATCAACTGAACTCCTGGCATTGAAAATGGGGTCTATGGGTCCATATTTTGACATAGCCCCGATATAACCGTACCTCCCGATTTAAGGGTTTTTTTTATCTATTAGCCTCATTTTACAATCTTTTTGAATGTAATTTAGTACAGTGAGTTCTCAATGTGTATAAAAGGTACCCCGATTTCGAGTATTTACCCACGTGTTGGGTAAAAACTATTTATCTGCCGAACCAATTGACGTATTGGCTCAAATCCTTTCTATATCAACAGAACTTCTGGTACTGATAATGGGGACTTTCGGACCATGTTTTGATATAGCCCCCATATAACCGTACCTCCCAATTTAAGGTATTTTTCCCCAATTATCCACATTTCACAATCATATTGACCGTAATTTAGCACAGTGAGTTCTCAATGTTTACAAAATAACTTTTTTCAACGTAGGTCCACGTTTGTGGGTAGCCTCCATATTGAACAATATTGACAAATTGAGAAAAATGAGACTAAAACCCTTAAAAACATATGAAAGCGTTATTAACCGTTTTATGGGGGCTACAAGAAAACGTAAACCTACTTCCTGATTTTCGGTATTTTGGGGATTTTTGCTACATTTTTTGACCGAAATTGATTTCGCTGATTGCTCTCCGAAACGTAAAAAAATCTCAACTGTTGTTTCTGGTGATAACTTAATAACTTAAATTTCAAGTTTGGGGTTCCCAGTGGTCACAAAATATCACTACTAAAAACCGCCAAAATAGGTCCATATTTGGGATAGCCCCCATATAATGGTAACTCCCGATTTTCGATATTTTGAGGATTTTAGCTAAAATTTGTCACTGAATTACCTGTAATTTCACTTTTGGGGTTTCCAGTAGTCCTGAGGTTCTTAGTAATCAGAAAATATCTCCACCGAAAACTGTCAATATAGGTCCACGTTTTTTTATAGCCCCCATATAACGGCACCTTCCGATTTTCGGTATTTTGGGATTTAAACTACACTTTTTCACCAAACTACCTACAATGGAACATTTGAGGTTCCCAGTGGTCACAAAACATATCCACCAAAAGCCGTCAAAATAGGTCCATGTTTTTGTATAAGCCCCATATAACGGTACCTCCCGATTTTCGGTATTTTAAGGATTTTAGCTACAATTTTGGACCGAACTACCTTTAGTTTGACAGTTGAGGTTTCTAGTTACCACAAAACATCTCCACTAAAAACTGTCGACATAGGTCCATGTTTTGGTATAGCCTCCATATAGCGGTCCCTCCCCATTTTCGGTATTTGGGTATAGGTCCATGTGTTGGTAGAGCCCCCATATAAAGGTATCTCTCGATTTTTGGATTTTAGCTAAAATTTTTGACCCAAGTATCTGCAATTCGACTATTGAGTTTCCCATTGGTCACAAAACTTCTCCACCAAAACATAGATCCACACTTTGATTTAGCCCCACATAATGTTCCCGACCGATTTTTTTGAATTTTTTACCTTATTTAGGTATCAGGGGTCACAAAATATCTTCGCTTAAAATTGTGGACAGGAAAGAAAATAATTATTCCGTTTTACTTCAGAATATTTTATGGTGGCCACTTTTTTGCGTGTTTATTCTATTATCAGAAATAAAGCGGGGCATGAAAGAACAGTCGTACAATAAAACACTTTCTGTTGTGATGTAAATTAAAATTTAAAACTATTGATTAGTAGGACACCCAAATCGTAGCATTAAATAAAAATACTAAGTACGAAAATGTACATCAATATATTGCAACTTGTTGTAACCAACTGTAATTTGCTAAATATTGCTGCAGTCCGTTTGCAAGTGACGACATTATTCGTCCTTTATGGAACCAAACAAAAGTGTGTGAATGTATGTGTCTACGTTCATATGTGCTTCGCTGGGTCCTTTTGGTAAACAAGCTTTTGGCCTTATGATGGTATTTACACTCTGTTTATTGCAATTGTCGTCAATAGGAAAAAAGTTCGTGATTCATAAACTCTTATTAGAGATTTTCGACGAAGGACAAGAGGAAAAACAAGAACCGAAACACTGTTCTGTGGCATTCTTTTTGGAAAACATTAAAAATTGGCATGTACTTACATGTGTACTACTAATATAGTTCACTGGGAATTTTTACTTGCTGCCATGCATAACAATGAATGGACAGCGAATACACTCGAAAAAAAATGTGACTGGCTGGCTCAACGTGGAAACATTGTAAAAAGCTCTAAACTTCATTCTGTACCTGCCACCTGTTTTCTACATGCTCTCAATGGTATGTCAACCTCTCATTAGGCCATGTTTATATTATGGCCTTTTGCAGCATTAGGCCGCCATCAGACCATCTGCGTTTTCACATGTATGACATCAGCTGTTCTGTATATTAGTATACCCAAAGTGACAACATACATGTGAAAAAGCAGATGGTCTGACGGCCGCCTTAGCCTTCTTTTTGAGGATTTATTTGAAATATAAACAATGGAATTGACATTTAAAACCCAGTGGGTTTGTTAAATCCGGTTATATGTACATATACGTACTATTATATTCACAATTGTTTTCCTAAACTCGATGAATTTTATATTCTGGCCTAATAATGAAAACGCGAATATTTTTACACCATATGGTAATTGGATGGCGCTCACGGTAATATCCGAGCAAGATCTATTTAACAGGTCACGTAAGTAGCACAACAACAACTCTATTTTGGCCGAAAATTCTTCAATATGTCAAAATGTTTGTTTACGTTTTCATACAATTTATTCACAATAACAAAATATTTGACAGATTGAAACCAATCAGCTGACCGTTTTACGCCACCTTATAATTTCGTCATGCATCCGAGCAAGTACTGCAATGAAAGCATGTGATTGTGTTGGTGTACTGGAAGAATCTTGATGTAGATTGTCAACCTTATTGCAGTTCTCAGGGCGGCATTCTGACAGGTTTGAATACCAAACTGGCGCCACAAACTAGCTTACCACAGACCGACCTATCGCGTTATATGTGGTCAACAAGGTTTTTTATCTGCACTAGGGATTTGAGGAACTTGTTCCAACATGTCAGCTTGTCGCAGATAGCTGTGGCATGCGCGGACGACGAGAACATGCTGTCGAATGTAACCCCTAGAATTTTGGAGTAGTTTGTGGTCGGAATTCTACTACCATCGACCATGACATTCAACTATGCTCTCACCACTGCCATCCATGTGGTGAACAGAGTTGCCTATTTTGTAGTGCCGGGTATTTGTATATTCCTCGCGTGCCTTTCACAAATGTCATCAGGGAAGGTACCTGACGTCAAGATCATACAATCGTCAGTTACGATCGCTATGCCGTCCGGGGGGACGGAATACAGGAGAGGTAGAAGTTAAGTTCCGGTGATATCACCCCACCTTGGAGAACTCTCTGCTTTACTCTACGGGGCTTGGACTTCTTGTTCCTGAATTCCACGTACGACTGGCGTCCACACATATAATTGATTATCCAACGTTTCTATCTTGGGCGGAAGGTTGTCTGCTCAATGTCCTCAAACAGCGTGGAGTGCTTGGCAGTATCAAAGGCTTTTGATAAGTCAAGCGCC
Organism: Musca autumnalis; assembly: GCF_047663935.1. NCBI lineage: Eukaryota > Metazoa > Arthropoda > Insecta > Diptera > Muscidae > Musca > Musca autumnalis. The sequence continues at coordinate 118,429,633 of NW_027411755.1, read as the reverse complement.
ACTATCACTGATCTATCAGACGGCTTTATCTGGTTCAGTCCTTGACAAATATGTGTGGAGATGGCGTGCAGCTCTGTTGTCGTGTTGAGCTGCTTACGAAATCCATGGTGATGATCGGTAACTGGATAGTTATTTCTGACGGTGAAGAGGACTAAGGCCTCAAGGGTCTTTGCTATAATAATATATAATTGTTGCACAAACATCTCATAAGGGACAAGGGAGACTTCTCTCATATCAATGAGTGCACCCCGATTCAAATTAGCTCAATGATATGGGACTTACAGTTTATCGCCGAGTCAGAACAGCGTATCCTTTCATAGCTTCAGTAGCGAGACCATTCTCTCCCATTTTCCAGACTTCGGGAACGATGAGGTTGGCTAGCGACAGGTTGAGAACTTTAGTGAGGTACTCCACTCCCGGCACATCCAGCTGTTTCAGCATTACCATGGAGATTCTATCAGGGCCCAACGCATTGCATGATTTAGCGTCCTTGATGCCATTCCTCGGCAGGAAGAGATATGGCGCGACGGAATACTCTTCTCTTCGTCCTGTCACTCCCGGGGTGCTCGACAAAATGTCGATTGAAATAACTTGCGCACCTCTTCCGATCAGTCAACGTAACGTCGCCAAACGCGACTGATTTCCTACCTTCCTTCTTTCCAGGGTCCTAGAGTTCACTTATTCCGGCTCCAATGTTGCAATTCTTCAGATGATTTAAGCACTTGTTCTGCTTATGCTTATCGACCAACCTGTTAATTTCCAGTGTCAGCTCCCTGACTTTGAGGACACTGGGGTTGGCACGACGAAGCTCATCATGCTCATTTGCTAATCCCGTCGCCTCGACCGGGAAGTTTGGTCTCACTTCTGGTATTCGACCAACAGGTATATGGCGAGTGGCTGATGATGTCTCGGAATTACCGTTCTGCTACCCAAACATCGGAAGGGTTGGACAGTGACAACCTGCTCAGCCAGCACAATACCCCTCTGGCTTGTACCAGCATACATTCTATGTACGGGTTATTAGAGTCAGACCGAAGCGAGATAGGTCTGTATTGAACAGACTGGTGCAAAAGGAAACCTAATCCCCCACCTCCACTTCTGGAGCGATACTTCCTCAGTACGTTGTAACCATAACAACACTGTAAGCTGAGTTGTTGTTGAGCTTGGTTTCCTTCACCGACGCGACCATGATATCCACCATTTCCTCGATCTTACCTCTGAGTCCATTGCAATTAAATTGCAAAAAGGATGCATTTTCAGAGATTGGAACAACAATGGCTGGCGTTAAGTGCTGCGTGTGCCGCGGTTGTTGGGGGTCTGCCGTTTTTCTGTGAGGGTCGTCTTTATGGTTGTACTTGGCTTTCTGTACCGGTTGAATTCTATTCATGAAGATCTTTCCCAGCGTGTATGGGTGGGGGAAGGTTGTATATGGCTGATGAACCGGTATGATATTCATCTGCTCATGAATATGGTCCACTGTTATCATATGAGGCACACCATCCGGGTTTTAAACTCTGGGTTTATTCAAAGATTACAAACAGATTATCATCCTTATGTATTTACTCCTTTCCTTGGGTGTAGAAATACAAATTTTATTTTCTTATACATAGTCGGTTGGTGAACGTTTAATGAAAACACAAAAAAGTGAAACTGCTTTTCCAAAGCATGCCATATTTGACCATGACATTAGCTCTAACCAACAAAATCCACTGATATTCGATGGACTAACACGGTTCGGGACACTTAAATACGACATATGCGACACAGTCACTCACATTCACTTGGAAACTCCATACGCTGTTGTTTACCTTTGCTTCATTTTGAACAAGAAACAGTTGTTCTACAAAACAAATAAAGAAGAAGACGGACGACCCATAAACAATTTGAAATGACATTTTCTGTTATTCAATACGAATTACAATTGGGAATAATTAAATGGACAAAAGTGCCAGTTATAGTTTGGGGTATTTTTGATTATAAAATGTGACATGAAAACGAAGAAAGAGCGTGAATATGTAGAAGCAATGATTGAAGAGTAAGGATCTGAGGATAGGTTGTGGTGGCAGGACATAAATAAAAAAGACAAAATATGAAAAGGAACTCGACAAGGAGGAAGTTATTCCTACTTTTGGGGGAGAATTTTCACAATCTGTAATCGGAAACTTACAGCCAGTTTCTGTATGTCGAAAGAAGAAAGTGTGCGATGGAAACACGCCCAAAATTTAGCTTTCGAAATAATTTTAGCTTTGCCTTTGCTTCAAAACAAAAAACAAATTTGATGTAAAACACACAAGAGTTTGGACATGTTTCATTTGCACACATTCTTCTTTCGACATACAGAAACATGCGGTTAAAATAAATACTGAAAGTTACGATGCAGGGCTTAAATAACCTAGTAACGGTGGGGACCAGCGATTTGCCTCCGAATCACACCTTGTCGTCATCAAGCGATTGTGAGCAAACATCTCCCACAGATGTAGGTGTGGCATATGTACTGCTATGGGTACACAACCTAAAGGAAAAAGGGAGGAGGAGAGATATAACTTGACCTGAACCATCAGCGACTGGAAGCGACCTGGACTCTGAATCCAACAGCAAAATTAACACCACCGTTGTGGTATCACTCAATAAAGAGGATATCCACAAGATGGTAGATGAAATAAGCGAGAGTATTGCAAAACATACAACAAAAAGGGTGCAGTGGTCAGGGCTCAACGACAAACGTTTAAAAAGAAGTAGGCGCGACAAAACAAAGAACAGCAGGATGCTCCAAAGGAGATCAATAATACTCCCTCCGCTTTTTCAAAAGCGGTGAAGAGATAGAAGAGCTTCCCACCTTCAAGTGTCCCGAGCTAACCTCATCAAGACCAACGCAGAGGAGACAGTGCAGATTATCCTTTGGCAAGAGGGTGCAGAGGGTGAGCCCGTCCACAGAATCTTCTTGAACTACTGGAGACTCCGAAAAGAAATCCTGGACCTTCCAGAAGACCACATCCTTCAAGGGCGTTGACCAATAAAATTATTTAGCAAAGAGTACCTCCTAATGTACCAATTGAGCCCACATTTAAACCCTGCAGTCCTCGGGAGATAGTCAGCAATATACCAACTCCTTGGGAAGGTAAAAAATTGTGTGAAAAGAGGGTGGCAGTTTCCTTGTGGTAGAATTTGATGATCTCTCTCAAATGCAGTCAACTTCCACTTGGAAGGGCAAAGATCGGTGAAGAGGAAGATGCAAAAAAGAGTAGCCAGGAGGCCAAACCTCTGGGTAACACCCAAGAGGGAGGCGATTAAATAAGTGTTTCCCAGAAGCCCGCTTGTTGGGGGACCCTTGATCAAGGTCGTCACAATAAACCTCCATCGGAGTGAAACGGCAACACAAACGCTGATGGAGAATATAAATAAGGGTAATACAGCCACAGTGGTGCAGTTTGCACTCAGAAGGTCTGCGGTTCAATCCCTGATTAGAGCATCAAAATTTACGGCGGTGGCAAATCCTCTTAGTATAATGCTGACTTACATTAGATGTAATAATATGTTCAGAGAACACTCCTTTTCTGACCATAGGTATATTATGTTAAAAATATCCAGGCCACTGGCGAACCTGATAACCTTCGGAAATAAATTAAAAACCAAATGGATTATGTTCGGAAAGCAAGTTAAAGATAGATTAGACAATAGACAAACATATTAACAAACAAATTAACCGAGGCAATAGTAAGGTCATTCAAAGATAGTTGTCCTCTTCGAGAAAGAAAATCTGCCTACGAAAAATCCAGGATGACAGGGAAATTCGTGACAAGAGCTAAGTGGTCCGAAGAATTTACGCAAAAAACAGCTGCTAAAACATAAGTATTCTGGAACAACTACCAAACAAAAAAAGGAAAAAAGCATTAAGTTCGGCCGGGCCGAACTTTTTATACCCTCTATCCATAGTAGAATAAGAAAAGGTAGCAGCAATACACAGCTGACTGAACTGGGTTGTAACGTTAGTGCCAAATTTCATATGACATTTTATACATTTATTTCTATTTCGATGTACATTAGGGACATATATTTTTTGAGAAAAAAATATATCATTCGGAAAAAACCATTTCCCAGAAAGACTTCTTCATATCAATGATATGTAACCTCCTCCAAATTCGAACGATAAGCCGCGCAGTAAATCCCAGCTTGTAGAGGCGATACAACGTCTGTTAATATGTGAGGTATTTTATTAAAATTTAAAAAAAATAAAGCCCTAATAAACATGTGCTTCTTTGATTTCTAAAACAAAACATTGAAACAGCTTCTCCTTTTTCTATGAATTTTCAGCGACCCCAAACTTTTCTGCAAGAATTCTACTTTCTGCGAGAATTTATGCATTTAGTGGAATGATGTGGAAACATACAAATTGAAAATGTAACGAATTTTCATTCATGCCTTCCAAAATATTCAACCAAATGTGAAAAATTATTAGTCTTTTAAATTCCAATAATTTATAGACATTTCCTTGTTTTGTTTACAAATACAACTGGCAGTAACGTTACAAACAAAAACAAATTCCTTTGTGGTTGTTGTTCGAGTTGTATTTGTTGTAGTATTAACTTTACCTACCATGCCCTCCACCATAAAATATTCTGAACTAAAATGGAATAATTGGTTTTCATTCCTGTCCCCAACTTTAAGTGGGTACGTTAAAATGTCAGATAGTGTACATAAAAAGCTTCATTCGGAAGGCCCACAAGTTTTGTTATATATGTTTATTGACACTTAAGAACCCTAAATGTCAAATTATAGCTATATCGGTCTTAAAATGTAGCTAAAAACGTCAAAATACCGTAAATCGGGGGTACCGTTTTATGGGGGCTATACCAAAACGTGGACCTATGTCCACAACTTTTGTTATGTAAGTTTATTGATACTTAAGAACTCCAAATGTCAAATTGTAGCTAAATCGGTCTAAAAATATAGCTAAAACCGTCTAAATACCGTAAATCGGGGGGTACCGTTATATGGGGGCTATACCAAAACGTGGACCTATGTCCACAAGTTTTGTTATATATATTTAGTGACACTTAAGAACCCTTAATGTAAAATTATAGCTAAATCGGTCTAAAAATGTAGCTAAAAACGTCAAAATACCGTAAATCGGGAAGTATCGTTATATGGGGACTATGCCAAACCGTGGACCTATCTTGACAATTTTTAGTGGAGAAATTTCGTGGCCATTGGGAACCTCAAATGTAAAATTTCAGCTGGTTTGGGCAACAAATGCGGCTAAGATCCTTAAAATACCTTAAATCGGGAGGTACCGTTATATGGGGGCTATACCAAAACTTGGACCGATATAGCCCATCTTCGAACTTGATCTTCCGACGGCTAAAAAAATGGTATTCCCCAATTTTCAGCGGAATCGGTCAACAAATGCGACCTGTATGTTGCGAACGGACGGACATGCATAAATCGACTCAGAAAGTGATTCTATGTATATCCCTAGAAGGAACTATGGGTCTATCTCGCTTCCTTTTGTATGTTACATACAAATGCACTAACACATAATACCCCTTACCACATAGTGGTGTAGGGTATAATTAAAGGAATACAACAAAATAACAATTAACATCAAACAAAACGTCTGGAAACTATTTTATGAGCAAGTTGATACCGTGAACGATGTCTCAAAAATTAACAAAATTTCTATCTAAAGCCCATGCACAAATCGAGCTAATGCATAGTTGATGAATTGGGAACAAGGATGAACATCATCGAAGAAACCTTAAGGCCTCTGAGGAAACCGCACTTCTCGTCGAGCAGTACAGCTCACACAGTCTCATCAGCAGAGTGAGAATTGGAGAATTGGACAAAAGTGCGTCCAAACTGGTCGGATTTTTCAACGCCTGCTGGAAATTTGCGTATATTCCCATTGCCTAGCAAGAGACAAGGGTTGTCTTTATTCCCAAACCAGACAAGGCGCAATACCAACATCTGATCGTCCTATACGTTTAAACTCACTCTTACTCAATACAGTGGAACGGACGATCGACACCATGATGAAAGTGACATTCTCAAATACATATATGCTTAAATTCCAACAACGTGCATATGTTAAAGGCAGATCGAATAGAAAATGCATACGAACACACTCATCAACATCGAAGAAGCTTTCAACAACGTGAGCACTGAAACGCTGATCCAGTTTCAGGCAGACCGGGCCCTGGGGAACTTGATAAACCATATGTTAAGGAATAGATACATAAGCTGCGCCCTACATGACCTACCATAAATTACTACCAAAAATAGTTAAAATGTTAACCCAAAAAACGGAATTATGTCTATTCACCAGGTAAACAAAAGTGGAAGCTTTCGAGGAACTAGTTTTCCTAAATAAGAAAAAAAAATATTTCAAGAACAGTTAAAAACTGGAGTTATTCCGGATAGGAAACCTAAATGGAAAAACCCATATTGAGGAAAGGGCCAATAAAGCCCACATATTTTTGTCAACCTGTAGTAGGACTATAGGTTCAAAATGGGGTTGTAATACGAGGATAATACACTGGTTATACTGAAGCGTTATTAGATAGATTTTAACATACGCAGCTGTAGTGTGGTGGACAGCTATGGACAAAAATGCAATGTGAACACAAAGAATGTGTTGTTTTAAGTCCAAAGAATGTGTTGTTTAAGCATTGCCTGGGCAATGAGGACTACTCCAGATAGGGCTTTAGATACAACTTTGTTTGTCCGCCCCATAACAATTCTGGTAAGGTATGAAGTAGTCATCGCAGCTATAAACTTAATTCGTTGAGCGAGTGGATCGAAATAGACCACCAAACATACCACCGAAACATATTACGGGCCACAATGGGTGAGTTAATAGATCATATTGTATCAGACCATTTACCCGAAACAAGTGAAGTCGCTTTACGTGAAGTTTTAATACCAGAGAGAGACATGTTGATCGTTTGAACCCAACCAAAGTTTTGGTCCATTTAACCCGCTAAATAATATCTGGTCATGATGCGAGATTCTCCTTCGTCATAAACCAAAAACTTATTTAAAATTTCGCGCCGATCAGACTATTATTGCGACCTACAGAGCCGCTACAAAATCGGATAAAAACTTTGTTTTTGATCCATTTCACTTCCTAAATATTTTACGATCATCACCAAAAATTAACCGTTTCTATTCTGGTCAGAACCCGACTTCCGTACAAAAGTTCGTGACGATTGGTCCATAATTGCGGCCTGGAGTTTGATTATAATTTTTTTAAGGACGGACGGACATACATCTGAAATTCGCTTTATCTCGTCGACATATGCATTTTGGTATACCACATATAGGGTCTACGACGGAAATTTCGCGGTTTTATATGAATTTTCGGAAAAACAAACATATAATACCAATTCCACATAGTGGTGTAGGGTATAACAAGACATTGAAACAAAAACTGTCTTGGAGTGTAAAAGACCCATTATGGTTCGATAAATATTATAGGGGTACCATGGCATACATGGGTAACGATATAGATAACCCTTTGACAAAAGCCACACCAGGGAGCATACTACGGTAAGCCTAGGCACTGCTAAGCCTTTAAAAGCGGCGCGTCACGAGTTAAATGCCTGGGCAAAGAATGTCCATATCATCTGGAAGATAAAGGAAAAAACATGAAAATCCTATGTGAAAATCATATGAGGATGAAACAAAGGATCTACTATTAATAAATACAAATTACATAAGTAGACTGACAGGTATCCTTACAAGACATCTAGGGCTACAAGCTTTTGGGCCATTAACTCAGGAAGTACACGGAGGACAAAAGACCTCTCAAACATATGTATGTTTGGGTCCTGCAAACAAATATATGTTTGGGTGCAAACAAATATTTGTTTGGATGTAATATAAATACAAATCGAAATGCCACAAAAGAAATACATGCACATTTATAAATGGTGGTGTTTTTATACCCTCCACCATAGGATGGGGGTATATTAAGTTTGTCACTACGTTTGTAACTACTCGAAATAATCATTGTAGACCCCACAAAGTATATATATTCTTGATCAGCGTGCAATTCTACATCGATATAGCCATGTCCGTCCGTCTGTCCGTCTGTCCGTCTGTCTGTCTGTCCGTCTGTCCGTCTGTGGAAATCACTCTAGCGTCCGAACGGATTGACGTAGGTTAATGAAATTTTGGGAAAATATGTTATATTTACGTAGGACTTTTGGTATTGAAAGCGGGCTATGTAGGTCCACGCTTTCGTATAGCCCCCATACAAAATGACGCGTGACGCGTCGTCGTTTTAAGGAATTTTTAAGATATTTGGCCCATTTTACCACCGAATTGGTTGTAATTTGGTACTTTGTGTCTCCAGAGGCCAAAAAATATTTCTACCAAAGTTGGGTTATATAGGTCCACGTTTTGGTATAGCCCCCATATAAGGCCCCATATAAAGTACGCGTCATTTTAACATATTTTGAATGTATTAGACCCATTTGACCACAGAATTGGTTGTAATTTGGTATTTTGTGTCTTCAGAGGCCAGAAAACATTCTTACCAAAGTTGGGTTATATAGGTCCACGTTTTGGTATAGTCCCCACATAAGACCCCTTATAAAGTACGCGTCATTTTAATATATTTTGAATGTATTAGACCCATTTGACCAAAGAATCGGTTGCAACTTTGTATTTTGTGTTTCCAGAGGCTAAGAAACATTTCTACCATAAAATGTTTATATAGGTCCACGTGTTGATATAGCCCCCATAATACAAATCTCCCGATTTTCGATATTTTGAACGTTTTAGCCTCATTATCACACCGATATGGCTGAAATTTGGTATTTAGTCTTCTTTAGGCGTATAAAACTTTACCCCAGAAATTTGTAGGTATAGGTCCACGCCATCATATAGCCCCCATAGAACGGTACCTTCCGAATTTCGGTATTTTGAAGGTAGTGGCCACATTAATCCACCGAAACGGCTGAAATTTGTGGTGGAGGGTATAAAAAGTTTGGCCCGACCGAACTTAACGCTTTTCTTACTTGTTTCTTTTATTGAAATGCATAGAAATACAAAACACAAAAGCAACAACAGACGCGTAGATGTGTACATACGCAAAATTTCACATCGCACAAGAAATACATAACACACGTTAATGAAAAAAAAACGGAATAAAATAATTAAAAAAAAATAATAATGTAGTTTCATACTTTTAAAAAGAAGAAAACAAAAATATGGAAGCATCGTTCTACACTTCTCATTAGTTGTGAAATAAAACGCATTCTCTTGTTAAAGTTAAAATCATCAGCGGGAAATCGGTATCTGGAATCAAATGATTATATAACAGCGTCAGGCAAGAGAGCGCACACGTGCTCTCAGTAAATGGTTCTCTCTCCACACACACAATTCAACTAACTGAAAAAGCATACACCCACACAATGACACCCCCAAAAGTGTGCAATAGAAATATATGGCTGTTATATAATCCCTGTAGGAAGCATGGGGTCATGTGTCGACATGTCACCACTTTGTCTACTATGTATTATGGTGGCATAGTCAATACTTTGTCAACATGTTGTCTACAATTGATTCTTTTATCTTAGTAAGAAGAAGCATTGTTTATATTGGCAGCTGATAGGCCAACTAAGCATCCTCTTATTTTTACTTAATCTTCTTAATTGTTTGGTGTAAAATAATTTTGGCGGTTCGTGATAAAAGTGTTTTTCTGAAAAATCAATAAAATATCGTGAATTTAACGAGCGATTAAGATTGAGGTATATAATTTTAATAACAACTAGTATGAGCAAAATAAATTATAAAAGACAAGTGAAAAAATAGACAATTCTATATCAAAATACAAATTCTGAGGCGGTTGACAAGATTTATGGTGAAAATTGACATTTAGTGGAACCTTTAGTGAAAATTGTGGAGCGTGACGAATATATTTTCTCGTCCCAGTGGAAATGCTGAACGCAACTTATATCTGATATTTGGACACGACATAATAATGAGTTACAATGTTAAAGGATTATTTGGCAAAAATCGATTGCGAGATTTTTCCAATGTACATATGTATATACATCTACAACCGGTAAGCAATTTTAAGGACAATTTGTTTATTTATGTTTATGTATACATGTTTATTCTTTTCAACTCCTAGATGTTATATCAACATTCAGCGAATCGCCTGATAAAACGTTTAGTGCAGCAGAAGAAGAAATATTTTAAGCAGACAAGTCGCACCAAGTCTTATTTATGGCCAAGAAAATAAAAAGGCGATGATATTTCTGACAATGAAATCATTTTGTTATTATTTACAGCTCCGTGCAACTAATTAGGGACAGCCCCTTGTCAAATATATTTGAACCAATACCTGAAATTGTTTAAAACATTTTTGTCCAAACTTTTTTATAATTAGGTTAATCTAAACCTGGGCCCTATTCCACGAAACAACTTATCAACTTTTCATTTTGCACTTATCAATATTTTTAACAATGCTCAAAGTTAAGTGTTCCACAGAACCATTGTTTTTTGATAAGTGATAAGTTGTTAATTATAAAGTGAGTTTGCTTACTTTTCAAAATAATGTAGCTCTTTTTTTGATTTCTGTTCCACAAACGTTATTTCTGCTAAGTGAAAAGTTGTAACGGCAAAGCGTATTTTGCTAAGATTTTGCAAAAAAATTTGCTCTTTCGTTCCACAGAAAACTCTGCATTTTGATTTTGCAGATCAAATTTTGATAAGTTTGCCTTAAATTTGCGAGGTAAACGTTCTCTTTGCCAATGTACATTGTTAAAGCGAGATTTTGTTCGGAAATACTGAAAACACGGTTATGACAAAAAATTGTAAAGATTTTTCCGAACTTCTACCCTCAGAATCAACCAGGGTTTCGGAGTCGGAGTCGGAGTCTACGAGTCGGAGTCGAGCAATTTTGCTGGAGTCGGAGTCGGAGTCTGAGTCGAAAAAAATAACTCGACTCCGACTCCGGGCAAATTTTTTTCCACGTTATAGAAATATAACATTAAATTTGGAACAAGAACATTTTTTTAAAACTCATTATTTATTTTAAAAGAAAGGCATAAGAAAATATATATGCAAATTATATATTATACTAAAGTAAAGGACAATTCACAGGATATTTACTATCCTCTGAAGTGTAGTCTATTCATCCCATTTTGTTGATCCAATTGATTCGTTACATTTTTGCAAACAAAAGTAAAGTTCTACGACAATCGATGAAGTCTTACTGGTCTTCTCACAAAGGTCTATTGGTATTCTCATCTTGTTTTTTATGTGAAGTCATCCTTGTCTTCTATTAAAGACATTGTGATCTCTATGGGAAATTTTACTGAATACCCTGTGACACAAAATAGAAGTTAAGATCTGGGGGAGGAAAATTCCTTTTGGGAATGAAAGCCCCAATTGAGAACCCCAAAGGATCACATAGCTGAAATTTCTGAGACATGACATAATGATTTTTTTGATCGACCCCCATCATATCTAGCTTTATATTTCTATTTGGAGATATTGTTTAATCATTTCAGTTAAATAGAATGAGGACCTTTCTGTCGAATATGCTATCGTTCTAGCTCAGTTCCTTTCATGTCTTTTTTGATCTTGAACTCAAAAAGTAAAATAAAATTAAATTTTCTACAAAAATGTTCCACAGAACATTATATGAAGGTTTCCCATATCCAAGAAATCGATATTGTTACGTTTTCATTGTTCTTTATCAGTTTTACCCGTTACTTTCTCAAAAAAAAACATATGTTTATGCATTTCGGTAAATTTCGCATATTCTATTAACTCCTTATGAAATTCGGATGGTTACGCTTCTGAATTAGGGTATCATAAATTCGTTGTTGGTCAACGACATTTTCATCCCGCCATAACTCAGTGTGACAAAAGGTGAATCTTTTTTCTGGGATTCATTATATACTCAATGAGGGCTTTGGATGTAGACATTCAAATAACCAGATCTGTCCTCCAGGAACAGATATAGTTCTGTGTATCCGAGTTTTCTACACAATCAATAGCATACGAAATTCAACGAAATACATAATCATAGAGTTTTCATGAGAAAAGATCGGGTAAAAGTGATAAAGGACAATGAAAACATGACAATGTCGATTTCTTGTCCTAGTGGACCGACCCTACACGCAACGTTTGTGTAGAATATTTTCATGCACGAAATCTCATCGTTTGCTAACTTTTCAAATCCAAAAAACATTCATCTGCCTACGTGCTAAGTGGTGTACACAATATATCTCAAATAGTTCAATAAAATGTGTGGAGTGGATACCACACCGAAGTCCAAACTGTGAGCGCTGAATTTTAGTTTAAGGGGTGATCCCTATTTATAAATTTCAGAAAAAAAGTAGAAAGTAGAAAAAAGCATAGAATATATTTATTTTATTTTCTATGCAGCATATAAACTGTGTATTTCTCGAAATCGGCCTTACGATTTGTATTGCCCCATCATTTTCACATATTTTGAAAGCTTAAAGATTTTCTCACGCGGAAGAATTTCTTCCAGGAAGAATTCCTTCGTGCAAACCGACAAAAACTTTATAACTTTGCTATTTTTTAATGTAAGATTCGGCAGAAACAGTTTTGATATGTCCGAATGTATTCGAACGAATGCCCTTTCTAATGAATATGTAAGGAAAAACTAACACATTAGCCTATATAGGTCAAAATATAGGAAAAAGTTAAAAATTTTTGCACATTTTATTCATTTTTAGTGGTATAGGAATTCACTCTCGGAGTCGACCCGGAGTCTGAGTCGGAGTCGGAGTCGTGAAAAAAACTCGCCTGGAGTCGGAGTCGAGCCAAAAATACCTCGACTCCGAAACCCTGGAATCAACCATCCTACTTCGAACTCTCACTATCCGAAATTCCACCCTACGAACAACCCCATTCCGAACTTCCACCCTGCGAACAACCTCACAAATCGATGTTTCTCGATTTTACATTAAGACTAAACTCTATTTGAGAGACTATTTTTATTTATTACTATACCCTCCACCATAATATTTCATTTGTAACTCATCGAAATAATCATTTGCGACCCTATAAGGTATATACATATATTTTTGATCAGCGTAAAATTCTAAGTTGATTTAACCACATCCGTCCGTCTGTTGTAATCACGATATCTTCCGAACGAGTTGAGATAGAGGGATGAAATGCTGTTCACACGTGTCTTAAATCAAGTTGGAAGTTGAGCTTTGTTATAGCCCCCATATAGTGCCGTCGATTTCAGCTATTTTAAGGCTTTTAGCTACATTTTCAGAACGAATTAGTTTTAACATGCTTCCAAAACTTACCGACATAGGCCCATCTTTTATTATAGCCCCCATATACCGCCCTATTTTAGATAATTTGTGGTTATTAGCTACATTTCCAGGCCGAATTAGGTATAATTCAGCCAATCATCAAGAAACGTCCCCACAAAAAATTATGGATATAGGTCTACGTTTTTTTATAGCCTCCATATAGCAGTACCGTCCGATTTCAGCTATTTTAAGGTTTTTAGATACATTTATAGAACGAATTAGTTATAATTTGGCAAGTAACTTCTCTACTTTGTGGAGAAAGAAAACTAATTACTCTATGCCGAACATAACGCTTTTTACTTGTTTGATTTCGCTTAATTTTATTGTATTTTATTTTATTTGTATTTCCCTTCATTTTATTTTAGATTATTTTTTCACTTAATTTTATTTTACTTTATTTTATTTATTTTTTAACTTTAATTTTATTTTATTACACTTCATTTTATATTGTTTTATTTTTTTATTTTATTTCATTTTAGTTTTTATTTTATTTTACTTCATTTGATTTATTTTGATCTTATTTTAATTTATTTCGTTTAATTATTATTTAATCTTTATTAAAATTATTTTATTTTATTTATTTATTTTAATATTTATTTAATATTTTATTTAATATTTATTTCATATTAATTTATTATATTTTATTTTACTTTATTTCATTTTATTTTACTTTATTTCACTTAATTTTATTTCACTTTATTTTATTTTGTTTTATTTTAATTTATTTTATTCTATTTTATTTTTTATTTTATTTTACTTCATTTTATTTTATTTGATCTTATTTTACTTTATTTTAATTTAATTTCATTTATTTCGTTTAATTTTATTTTATATTATTTTATTTTATTTTATGTTATTTTACTTTATTTTATTTTATTTTATTTTATTTTATATTATTTTATTTTATTTTATTTTATTTTATTTTATTTTATTTTATGTTATTTTACTTTATTTTATTTTATTTTATTTACTTTTAATAATATCAGTTTCATTTCATTTTTTCGCTCGTCTCAATTTTACATGTCTTATTTATTATTGCCAAGTAAAAAATAATGCAAAGATGATAAAACGTTCTGTGGAACAAATATCATTCACACTTTGCAAGAGAACTGAGAGACTTACCAATATGGCGGAAAAATTGAGCAAGAGAGCACAACAACTGTGCTAAAAGAACAGTGATAGACAAATTTGCTAAGTGCAAGGGAAATTGAAAAGTAATTTTGTGGAACAAAAAAAGGTTATCACTTTTCAAAATAACTACTTTTTGATAAATGCAAAATGAAAAGCGATAAGTTGTTTCGTGGAATAGGGCCCAGCTCTTACTTGTTACATCATATGTGAATTATCCTGCTGAAAGATCCATGTTACAGGCAAATTTTCGTTAACATATGGTAACATTGTATCGTTAAGGATTCTTGCATACTGGAATTGATCCATAGTACCCTCAATCTTGTGTAATGGTCCGACACCACATGATGACATAGCACCCCAAAGCATAATGGGTCCACCGCCGTGTTTAAGAGTAGCACGGGTATATTTTGAATTGTACTTAGTGCACTTAGGGCGACGTACATATTTTTTCCCATCTGGGGAGACTCTATTGATCTTCGTCTCATCGGAAAATAATACCCGTTTCCATTCTTCAGATGTCCAATGGCGGTACTTTTTTGCAAATTCCAAACGCAGCTTTCGGTTTCGTTCTGACAGTAATGACTTCTTCCGAGAAATTCGTCCAAAGAGTCCAGCTTCTCTTAAACGACGTTTTACAGTGTCTACTGATGGCTGCGTTGCATGTTCACCAAAAACTGCCACCCGAATCTCGTTTGCAGATTTATGGGGATGTTTCTTTGATTCGAGGACTATTTGCATATCTTCTCGGGCTGTCGTTATTCTGCTTCTTTGTTTACGCGGCAATTTTTCTATCGTAGAATTCGTCTTAAAATAACGAATGGCGTTGTGCACCATGGTTTTGGACACTTTTAGAGCAGATGCTATCTGTCTGCATGTCCCTCCATCACGATGCATTTGCACTATAATCTTCCTCGTACTGACGTCACAAGATTTATTTCTTCCCATTATTAACAATGATATTTTTATTCGGCAAACTGTGTAATAACTAAGCGTTAATAACTCTATTGATATTTAAAAATATAACCAACCTGGGGCCTAATTACGTGATTCGATTCGATCGAGTATTTGCTCGTGAAAAAGATTTCGACACGATAAAAAAGCGGCATGACGAGATTCGATCGAAATCGTTGATCGAATGTTTCGAGAGTAACCGGTAATCGAACTATGAAAACCTATGTGTACTATAGGGAATATGATGAAGGTAGATGTAAAAAAGGTGTTTTTTGAAAGCAAGAACCAAAAAAAAAACTAAATTATGAATGAAAAATGTAAATATTTGTGGAATTTGTTGAACAATACATTCAATAATAATTTCGGAATGAAGTTGTGCTATGGAAATAAGAAAATTATTAATTCTTGCAAAATCTTATTGACATTGTTGTAACGGATTGCTGATACATCTACCTTAATAATCCTCTCTCAAAATAAATGAGAGAGAGTTTGGTGGATGTTGTGCATTAGCCTCTCTGAGAGAATATTTCCTTTGGTAAACAACGGGGGATGAAATGTTTAAAATGTACTTCCCTTATACAATAAAGTCTATTAATATTAATTTTTTTTTCTTTTTTCCAGAAATGATTATTTTTTAACGACTGTAAAAGTAATTTTTGGTTAATGATTGCATGCATTTTAATTCTAAATTTATCACAATTTCTCAAAACGACTGCAAAGGACTTTTCCCAATTTCTCTTGTTATATTGTCTAAAAAATGCTGCCAATTATTTACTAACATCGTTTTTCTTCTATAAAACGACAACAAACAACAATTTTTACATTTTAAACAAAAAGACAATAAGGAAATCTTTCATTTTATTTGTTTACGATAGGTAATTTGGCCTCGAGAAATTACTCGCAAATTTATGCTCAATTTCTCGATAATTTTACTCGATAACGAATGTTGTCATCCCAACTTTGAGTACTCAGGTCGAAACAACTCGATATCGAATCACATAATTAGGCCCCTGATTAAATAATATAGCGAAATTATCGACTGTCCTTAATTTGGTGCACGATCAATTTTCTAAACAAAATGAAGAAGTACGTGACAATTGCAAAGTAACGGTACAATCAGTGTGACCAATGTGGAATGTTAAAGCTTAGGAGTAGAGCGATTAAAAACAGTGGAAACACTTTGCGTTTTTCCATAACAAAAACTAAAGAAACGTGAAATATTTTTTTCTGCCATGCTGTCCCTAATTATTTGCACGTAGCTGTAAGTGTTAACATGTTTAGCCAGCCTTGAAAACATTGGCTTTATTTACTAGTTTTGTGCTTATGTGGAATCTTGGGCTTACTAGGCGTTTACACCAGGCAATTTGTCTTCAAATACAACTCTGATTTACAGCCGTCCATAATTTTTCACAAACAGTCGGGTTAACAAATTTTTGACATTTTTGTAAAAATAATAATTGAAATGTAGTGAAAACAAAAGAACATGAACGAAAACAAAATATTTGAACGGAAAACAAAATGAAATCGACGATTTTCGTTCATAATTTTACAACTGTTTTTGCAGTTGTGTGGACGCCTACGTCACACAGGCAAGTTTTGGGTTTTTGACAATCAATACATCTACTCAACTGTCCTGTCATGTGCAAACGAAGGGTTAGCCCTTTATAAAGATAAAACGATTGTAATACCCAATTTGTACTTTTTTAGAATTTTCATTATTATATGTTTTTTCTTTAATAAAATATACAATTTAAACAAATGTGTAAGTTCATCGTCTTATTAAACTTACGATACAGCTTTTTAATCTATATATACACACTACCTCCAATGTCTCTATTGACTCAGTACTTCCAATGTCTCTACTGACTCACTACCTCCAATGTCTATACTGACTCACTACCTCCAATGTCAACAGCAACTACTGATTTCTACTGACATACTAGTTCCAACGTCACTACTGACTTTCGAATTACACGTTCATACAAAATGTCTATAGGAAATTACATGAGTTGTCTACAGTTTGTCAGTAGTACTGTTGACAATGTCAGTAGTAAGTCAGTATAGATTCACTATTGACATTTCCTACAGGGATGTAATAAACAGGTCCGTATCCACATACATACATATATGTATGTATATGAAAAATGTATTGATGTTATTATAAATATTAAATGCAATTTCTTCTTTGTCTCACAGCATATTTCCATTCACCTTTTTGGATTCAATTATAACATTTCCAATTATAATATGTATTGGGTTTTAATTTACTAAAAAGCACTATTACTTTAAGAAAACACAAAACACTGATTTATTTATTGACTTTACCGAATAGAGCGACCCACTCTGAAATATAGTCCAGAAAAAAACTGCAAAAATAAATCAAACTGCCTTTCTCGCAAAAACGACCAAACAGAACAACAAATAATAACCCATCACATATTTTCTTTTTCTCTTCGCTTTGGCTGTGAGTTACAAAAAAAACTGCTGAATAGTAAATACCAACAACAACACAGAACGAAACACTAGCGTTTGGCCGCATACACACCGCCAAAGCAAAAACAGGTTTTTCACCCTCTCGTCGTCGCTTCTGCGTCTTCTATTGCACCATACAAACAGCTCTTTATTATAATACAAGTGAGAGCCCTGTTGTTACGCTCTTTGACAAAAAAACCCTCTCTCCACCCATAAAACAATATGTTCTAACATAAAATATATGTTGGTACCCAAACAAATAAAATTGAGATATGTTATAAAATGTTGCAAACAAATATTTATTTGGATCCAAACAAATTATGTTTGGATCCAAGCATATGTTTGTTTTCAACCAGTCCCAAACAAATATTTGTTTGGATCCAAACATATTTCTAACATATATTTTTCTGCGTGTGTGGACTTACTCCGGAAAAAATCTGAGATGAGTCCTCACACTACACTTTTCCAAAAGTTTGTGCTCGTATGTGAGGTACACGAAGAACGGGACTGATTTAATCCGTATCCGAACCTGATACATGACTGGATGAAATGATACGATGTGCTAATTTTGGACCAATCAGAAACTCCCTGCGAGAGTTATATTGCGGATTTGCCATTTTAATTGGTGGTACCCATTTTAAAGGGGCCGCAAGGACAATCTGCTGAAAAACAAGTACGAAGGTATCAGTCAGCTGTGCCGCCTGAGATGTACCCTCAGCCTCGGACCTATAGAAAAGAGTCAAACACAATACTTCTCACATCTGTAGGGTTTTTTTTTACGTTTTTGGACCAATTTCTCAAGAAGTATGGATTTGTTCCCGAAAAAATTGTACCATCTTAACTCTTTCCAAACTTTGTGTGGGAGGTACCCGAAAAAGTGTGTCCTATGTAGTCAAGTTGGTGCCGGGAGGATTTTTTCGCAAGAGCGTTTTGCAAAAAAATTCAAAACAATCAGAAACGAGCTATCAAAGTGCACTTTTCCAAGGACAATCTGCTGAAAAAAATCAAAACGATCTGAGAGAAGTTCTTAAACTTTACTTAATTACTTAGTTGGCTCATTACAGAACATTTATTCCATAGACCGAACTAAGAAAAGATCTCCATTCACTCTTTGGTAGAATTTTCGGACTTCATTCTGGCTCCTGTACATCTCGATTTTTTCACACTCCCGCTTTTCCATTTCTCTCTTTTTCTTGCGGAAAAGACGTTTCTCTTCTCTCCTTTTCTCCCGATATCTCTCTCGTGCGCTACGTGTTGCTACTGATTGTAAAGTAGCTCTATATGCCGCATTTTTCTCTTCGGTAGCAGCACGACACTCCTGGTCTGTTGTGTTTGCAGCCTATCGATGTCCAACTTCCGCGTTGTGTATGTTCGTGCTTTATTTGCAACGTTTAGACGGGTACGTACTTTTGCTGCAACAAGGTAGTGGTCCGAATCAATGTTTGTGCCTCGGAACATGATCAATTTGATTACTTGTTCTTTGATCTGGAGACAGCCAAGTGCCCTTATGAAACTTTACTTATTCCAAATTTTGTATTGGAGGTACCCGAAGGAGTAATAGCCTTGGGTACTAATGTTTTTTGGATCGTAGATATCATATTTCTTATTAAACCTTCGGCGGTCATTTAGGGCGTCTTTTTGGTCTCCTTATTCAAAATCGTTTAGAAACTCCAGTGTTGACAGTCTTTGTTTGGGAATACCCTTAAAAGGCGCGAACTCCGCATTGCAGAGATATTCATTCCGTTTGTAACATTTCGAAGTATTCGTCTAAGTCGATATAACTATTTCTGTCCGTCCGTCTGTTGAAATTAAGATACAGAAGTTTCTATTAATTGTAGTATGTTTGGTATTGAAAATGGGCTACATACGTTTTGATATAGCCCCCACAGAACCTCCTGATTTCGGTATTTTTAAGGTTCTAGCCACATTATGTTACCACAATGACTGAAATTTGGTATTCTTTAGGGATACAAAACTTTCCCCAAAAAAGTTTTCAGTATAGGTCCACGTGTTGATATAGCTCCCATAGAACGGAACCCAGAAATTTATCAGCAAAAATTTACGTGTTAATATAGCCCCATAGAATGGCACCTCCCTCATTTCTTTGTTTTGAAGGTTTTACCCACATTATCTTACCACAATGACTGAAATTTGGTATTTGGTCTTCTTTAGGACTAGAACGGTATCTACAGATTTTCTGTATTTTGAAGATTTCAGCCCAAATTATCTTACCAAAATTCCTGAAATTTGGTATTTGGTCTTATTTTGGGATACACACTTTTCCCCAGAAATTTGTCAGTATAGGTCCACGTTGTCATATAGCTCTCCATCGAACTCTGCCCGATTTTCGGTATTTTCAAATTCGTCTTCGTTCATGATATACAACATTCTTGCGCAGAATTGTAGCAAAACAAACTTATCCTATGTTTTTCTGTTCAACTTTATAAAATACAGCCTTGTAATCGTCAAATCTTTATAAACATAGTGCCTGAGTGCCAATATTCGATTCCAAGATCAGATAACATCAAACTTTCCAGCGGTGGCAAAACCACCCTCAGCGTAATGTAGAGCTGAATTTTTCTAAGTATTTCAGTCATGTAAAACTAGGAAGTACTGTTGATTATGATTTAGTTTCAAACATCAATCGCTAATCGCGTTTTTTTTTATAGATGGATCCCTTTGTTATTTTCTATTTGCAAGTCAATAAGTTTAAATATACACACTTGTTCCTGACCTCTTCCGTTAACATTTAGTTCAAAGTTCAAAATCAGCTACTACGTCAAGTGACTGAGTGTGACTCATGTTCATTTATATGTGTGTAAGTATTTGTGTACATTGTATAATAGAAAACATAAAAATTATATAGCTTAACTCGTAAATTAAATAAATATATATTTATATGTGTCGTTAGGATGTGTGTGTGGATGTTACAAAATTAGCCCATAAAATATACCAAGGACATCTTGACAAAAAAGCAAAAAACAGAAAAAACGATGTGAAAAAATAATAGAATGGAAATTGTGCTGCTACCATAACTCAATTAAAGGAAATGTCCTTAAACAAATACTACATACATACATATGTTTGTATGTAAGTACATACAAACATACAACCAACTTAACGTCTATGTGTTTTTGTTTTTAAATAACGGCCAAAACAAACCATTGCTATTTTTGTAATGCAGTTGTCATTACCATAGAACAGAAGGATGTGCAAAGTTGCATGTGTGTATTTCTTTTTTGAAGCGTCAAACAAAAGTGGCGACTGACCATGAAAATGTTCGAACTTGTATTTTTTTCGTCTCTGTCGGACGGATTTGTTTTTTATTTTAAATATCAATATGAATGTCGTTAGCAGATTTTTGCACTTCTTTCGGCTTGAGAATTAAAAATAAAATCCCGAAAATTGTCGTTCTTAAATCTTAATCATTTTTATGTGGGTAAGTACATTGTAATATGTTATAATATGACAATTCACGAAACCCCCTCTACTAAATATTTTCCAAGTAGTCACAATGGACAACCCTAACATACACATTTATGTCTGTAAGTATGTATTGTCCACGTGTTACCAATAATTATTGCAGCAGAATTTTTATTTATAATTATAAACGTAGCTTTGCCAAATGTACGTACATCCACACATACATACATATGTATGTAACAACAAAGGAAGAAATTTCAATGAACACATGCCAGGTGGAAAGGAAAGACTAGTCCAGCAACAGGATGTATGTATATAAGTGTAAACTTAAAACTTATAATTTATATTTAAAATAATGTTCGACATCTGGTAGGGAAGAGAGTCGAACTTGGTTATTTAGCATTTATTGGTTCAATGAAGAGAAGAACCCAAGGAAGGGGTTCTATGCGATGACGTGATTTCATGTCAGATCCGATATTTGCATTAGCAATTGAACCCATGCAAAGGAAGCCGTGAAAGATCCGATCTTTTCATCAGCATTTGAACTCATTCCATCGATCCACTGTGGTTCCGCCCGTGGACAAAAATCCAAAAATTTAAGACTACAAATTTGATTACAATTGGAAGAAATATTCTCTAAACACATTAAATTTTTAATATCCAATATTATTTTTGCCAATTTACAGCGGTAATATTTCAAGTCCAAGAAGTTAAGACTTGTATGCGGTGCCTTAAAAACGAAAAATAGATCCGCAAAGCATTGGTAGCTTATGAGTGAAATTATAAAAAATTTAAGAGGTAAATTTACAACTTCCAAAATGAAACTTATAGTTGATGGCATTGACTATGTTTTTACGAAGAAACATATTGAAAATTCGTTTTCTAACTTCCTTAAAAATAAATTCTTTGTAAATGTCCATATTTTTTTTGAATACAGGGGAAAGTCTCTATTTTACGATAAAACATGATCCAGCTGCCCCCAGCTGCCACCCTGTAAGTTATTCCCCTTATACCAAAATTCCGAAAATCGGGAGGTACGTATATATGGGAGCTATACCTAAACGTCGACCTATATTGAACATTTTTTTCAAGGAGGTATGTTGTTCCCTCAGAGCTCAAAATACCGAATATAGGGAGGTACGTTTATATGGGAGCTATACCTGAACGTGGACCTATATTGAACATTTTTGCACGGAGGTATGGTGTTCCCTCCGAAGTCAAAATACAAAATTACAGCCAACTCGGTTAGTAAATTTGGCTAAAATTGTCAAAATACCGAATATCGGGAGGTACGTTTATATGGGACCTATATCTCAGAACACCTAATGCAAGATTATAGTCAAATCGATTGGAAGAATTCGCTTAAATCGTCAAAATATAAAATATCGGTCGGTACCTTTATATGGAGGCTACACCCAAATGTGGACCTACATTCATTAAAATTGTTTTTCTCTCTTTTGGTCTCGTTATAAAACTATGTTTAAAATTTCGAGGCCGTAGCTCGATTATAACTATTTTTGGCACTTCTTTCCATACGAGTGGGACCACTGTGCTATCCAATAAATATGATGTTTGTGTTCTTTATTTACACACCTTTATTTATTCTTTTCAATAGGCTTGATGTTGTCGGAGACTCAAAATCACGACCAAAGTTGTTAAAACTCTCGTCGTAACGACTTCTAAACAATTGGTGTTGTACCTACATAGCTCGAAACGTCGTTCAGACACTGCAATAAAAAGGAAGTCCCAATCATCGAGCTAAAAATAGAATCGGACTGCACTCTTTGGTATTATAAACGTTCCCTTGTCTGATCGAAATCTCACTTCTCGAAATTTGAACAAAAAGTCCGAAAAGAAAAGGAACAAGAATCTGAAAAGAAAGAAGTGACGTCTTTTGGAAGGAAAATGTTATAACTTAAAAATAAATTAATAACGCATAAATTATATTTTCCTGAAAAAGCCTCTTCTCTCCTTTTGTTACATTTGATTCTCTAGAGATTGCTAAAAAGCAAGTCGAATTGTAGATCCACACTTAGCGATATCATTTCTTCGCGAAATAAAAGGATATAAATTTTCAAAATTTTGTTATAAAATTGAAAATAATTCACTAACAAGAAATTCATGAAGGAGTGCAATTGGAGTCCATGTCGAAATCTGAACACATTTAAATACAGCAGTTTTTATTTTCCAAACAAGACATGAAAATTTCATGCCAAAGCATTGGTGAAAATGACATGTCAATGCATTGGTTAAAATGACATGTCAAAGCATTGTTGAAAATGACATGTCAATGCATTGGTTAAAACGGCACGCATAGGATCCAACATGAATGTCATCTTTGATAAAAAGATGACATGCCAGATCATTTGCACCCATGATTAAATGGCATTCTTGGCATCGAACATTTTGCTGGGAAACCACTATATAATGGTTTTGGTAATATAATACTAATAGAGACTTTAGGGTGCAGAAATAGGCCTACTAAAAACTCAATGATGCCGATAATCCTCAATGGTCCGAACGATAGACTGCTATAAGGATAATCGATTTTCACCCTTGATCGATCAACTTCTATTTATTTTATGAAGAATGCATTTTTTTTATAAGCCTTCGAAGAAGCATAATCGATTGTCAAGTAGATATATTGGATGACAGCCAATAAAATAGGCAGACGCCAGCAGCTCAGTGGATACAAGATCAACTTTATTTAAATATATAAAGGAGAGGTACCTGATATAACCCTCACCAACATGTATGACTCTGATATAAAACTTGGAAGGTATCTGAATGGCGTTCCATCTGGAATCACAGGATGATACTCTTACAGATCTCTGTACTTGGAAATCTCTGTAATAGGAAATCTCAACCGGTTAGCTTCGTAAAACAGCTATGAAATCGTATAATAAAACCAATAAAACGAATCTCATGGAGCAATGTGCCACTGGTGTACACAGAAAAAATACTTCAAGAACTTTAACATATTTTCGCTTGTGATGTAGCTTTTTATACCCTCCACCATAGTATGGAGGGTATATTAAGTTTGTTTTTTCCGTTTGTAACGCATTGAAATACTCATTTGCGACCCTATAAAGTATATATATTCTTGATCAGGGTAAAATTCTAAGTCGATCTGAGCACGTCCGTCCGTCCGTCCGTCCGTCCGTCTGTGGTAATCACTCTAGCATCCACAAAAATAGAGATAGGACGCTGAAATTTTGGGAAAATGCGTCTTTTGTTTGCAGGCAGGTCAAGTTCGATGATGGGCTATATCGGTCCACGTTTTGGTATAGCCCCCATATAACGGTACCCCCCGATTTACGGTATTTTGACGTTTTTAGCTACATTTTCAGACCGATTTGGCTATAATTTGACATTTAGGGTTCTTAAGTGTCAACAAACATACATAACAAAACTTGTGGACATAGGTCCACGTTTTGGTATAGCCCCCATATTGCGGTATTTTGACGTTTTTAGCTACATTATCAGACCGATGTAGCTATAATTTGACATTTAGGGTTCTTAAGTGTTAATAAACTTATAAATTAGAAGTTGTGGACAGAGGTCCACGTTTTGGTATAGCCCCCATATAACGGTACCCCCCGAATTGCGGTATTTTTAAGTTTTTAGCTACATTTTCAGACCGATGTAGTTATAATTTGACATTTGGGGTTCCTAAAAGTCAATAAAGTTATATAACAAAACTTGTGGACATAGGTCCACGTTTTGGTATAGCCCCCATATAACGGTACCCCCCGATTTACGGTATTTTGACGTTTTTAGCTACATTTTCAGACCGATATAGTTATAATTTGACATTTAGGGTTCTTAAGTGTAACTAAACTTATATAACAAAAGTTGTGGACCTAGGTCCAAGTTTTGGTATAGCCCCCATATAACGGTACCCCCGATTTACGGCATTTTGACGTTTTTATCTACATTTTCAGACCGATTTAGCTATCAATTGACATTTAGGGTTCTTAAATGTCAATAAACTTATATAACTAGTGGACATAGGTCCATGTTTTGGAATAGCCCCCATATAACGTTACCGCCCGATTTCACGTATTTTGAGAATTTTACCAACAAGTTTTAACCGAATTATCTGTAATTTGAAAATTTGACATTTGAAATTCTTAGTGGTCACCACAACTCTCCACCAAAAATAGTCAAGAAAGCCCCAATATAACGGTACCTCCCGATTTTCAGTAATTTGATGATTTTAGCTACAATATTAAACCGAACTAGCAGTAATTTGACATTTGAAGTTCTTAGTGGTCACAACATCTCTCCATCAAAAATTGTCAACATAGGTCCATGTTCGGATATAGCTCCCATGTAACGGTACCTCCCAATTTTCAGTAATTTGGCAATTTTAGCTACAATTTTTAACAGAACTAAGTGTAATTTGACATTTGAAGGTTGTAGTGGTCACCACACATCTGCATCAACAATTTTCAACATAGCCCCAATATAACGATACTTCCCTATTTTCGGTACTTGGAGGATTTTACTTAAAATGTTTAACCGAACGTAGGCCCATGTTTTTGTATAGCCCCAAAACAAACCTCCCGATTTTCCGTACCTTAGCTTTATTTTTTGGACGAACTTTCTGTAATTTGAAATTTAAAAGTCAACAAAAATTCTGCAACAAAAATTGTTCATTTAAGTTCATATTTTCGTATAGCCCAGATACCTCCGAACTAGCTGTTAATGACATTTGAAGTTCCCACGTTATGTACCGATTTTCGATATTTTGAGGATTCTAGCTAAATTTTTTAACCGAATTAGGAGTTATTTGACATTAAAGGCTCCCATCAAAAACTGTCAACATAGGCCCATGTTTTATTATAACCCCTATATAACAGTACCTCCCAATTTCTAGCCCACCAAAAATTGTCAACAGTTAGATATAGGCACCATAAAAAAGGGCCTCCCGAATGAAGCATTTTATGTACATTATCTGACATTTTAACGTACTCACTTAAAGTTGGGGACAGGAATGAATATTTTATGGTGGAGGGTATGAAAAGTTCGGCCCGGCCGAACTTAATGCTTTTTTACTTGTTCATACTGTACAGGTACCTCACATTAGATACATGTGAAGTTTCTTATATCCATCCGAAAGCCACTATTGTTTAAAAAAATCTGTAATATTTCATGTGATGCAAAATCACTTTCATATTTTTGCCTGTATTTCCTCTCTTATTTTGTAAATGATCTCAACTTAGTTCTCTTTTCTTTTGAATCAGCGTCCAGCAAAGAGGGGCACACGTGCCCGTGATAAGAATAACAAGAGAACAAACACCATTCAGTCTTCATTCAGAAGTCAATGTAGAAGGTTCTGCTGTCGCTTGTTTCAATGATTTTTAATTTTAGCAATGCATTAACGCACATGCTGTCCGTGGGGAGAGCGAGAGAGAGGCGTATGCGTGAGACCGCAAACAATGCGTGCCGATACCTGTTTTGAATGGTCTCATCGTCTCACTATCACATTGAGACTTTATCAACAAACCACACACACACAACTACAGCTGTCGCAACAATTGTTGTTAGTTAACTGACAAACCGACAAACCAAACAACTACAGTGCGTTTGGTGTCGAAAAAACAAAGTGATTGGCTGTACGATATAGTTCGCATCTACAATTTAGTAATTTCTCTAATATAAAGGCAACATTTGATATTTCAACCTAATGCTGATAGACTCAACATGTATGTACATATGGTTCATATTGTTCTGCTATGCTCACAAGACGATAGCAACTACAGTGAAAATCTTAAGATGAAATAGTAAATTACAAAATAATACGAAATAAAATCAATAATTAAAAAAGAAACAAAATTTGTCTCTGGTTTGGGGTTGGTGGTGTGTGGTGGTGTTTGTTAGTCAATAAAAACAAAACAACAACTCCCCAAAATTGTTTTTTAATCTCCTAGAAGAAACCAGTATTTTTTTGCTTTATGAAAGGCGTTCTTGAAATACAGAAATTTGAACCTTGGCAAGACTTTATGAACAATATTCCTAAAATACAGTATTTTTTTCTGTGCACCTTTGCCATGATAGATTTTTATATAGCATCAACAAAATCTGCTTTGGTGAAGGCGCACCAGTGGCGAACCTGTCCTATAACACCCTACTGATTGGGATGCCTGCAAGGATAATTTCAGTAAGTACAAGAGTGAAATAAAGAAAGCTTAGCGGAAGTCTTAATTCAGTTTTTGTGTGCCTATACAGAGAGGTAATGAAACGACCATGTTTTACAAGATACCATCTAAGGATCCCAAATCCATAATCCATTAATGACATGACGAAAAATAGGATTACACTGTGCAACATTTTTGAGGTGATCTTGTGCAAACACTTCGAACTGTGGATTTTTTGAAAGTACAGACCCAAACGACAAGACTCCCTATTTGGGTTTTGTTGTGTCAGATCCAGCTCGTATTTTATGGCCCCATCTAAATATGGTTAAATATTGAGTTTTTAAAGAAATTCGGGGCCATATCTCTGAAACCAATGCGAATCTTCTTCTGACATCTGAAGCAAATTTGTAGATAAAGACAAGAATAAAATATTTGGAGAACTAATAAACTCGAAAAACTACATTTATTGCCCCAAATTTCAAAATATATGCAAAAATTCCACAATTTTTATACATTTCGCACCGTATCTCCAAAACCGTTAATTTTTTCTGAATATTTTCTTTTGAAAAAATATTCCCTGGAATGTAGTACACAACTCTTCAGAACACGTCATTGTTCTAAAATGCCTCTATCCCGTTGTTTTCAGTACATTTTTCAACGACGATTTAATAAAAATGTCAATAATGTAGTGAAATCCGAAATGCGAGAATAAACTGTTGGTGTGAACTGTGTTTGAAATACGTGTTGTAAAAGATATGATGCAAAATACCGCTGAAACAACATGAAGTAAGCATTTTAGAGTTTCAGAATGTTCTAAAGAATTGTTGAGAACTTTATTTGGAAGATTTTTGCAAAAGGTTACTTGGTTCAACTCCCAATAGTTTAGCCGATACTGACCAGAATTTTAGCAATTATGTACAATTTTCTATATTTTATAGATTTTGATGCCCTAGATGGAGTTTTTCTTATGTGGTTTCTTCAAAAGATAAATTCAACTGGTTTAGGGCTACAATATTGCTAAAAACAGCAAGGCCAAATTCCTATTCGTTCCTGAGATAATGGCCTGATAAATGCAAAAAAGGGTAGATTTAGCCTGGTTTAGATGAGGCCATAAAATCCGAACTGGATCTGACAGGACAAAACCCAACTAGGGTTTTTGTAGTCTAAATATGTACTTTCAAAAAATTGATACTAGAAGTTGTTTGCATTTTTAGTGTTGCATAGTGTTATCAATTCGCGCTGATAACTAAAATTTTTGCGTGTTTCGACCAGCGGAAAAGTAAGGTGGTGACATATGCTGATGATGTTGTAGTGCTGATAAATGGCAAATTTGTTACCAACCCTGGGTTGGGCCCATGACAATGTTCTTGGAGTCAACGCGAAGAAGACGGCTTGGAAGAAGACGGAACTCTTAAAAAATATGATTGATCCAACAATATTCGAAGAACAAAATATGTATGTGAAGAACTTTTCCACATAACGGACTTCAGGCATTTTGAACTAAAAATTGTAGGCTTAGGTCCATGTTTTATTACAACCCCCATATAGGTATCCATTTATAGCTGGTATATACATCTCACGAACTTAACTGTAAATTGGCTTCGGGTTCTCTATGTATAGGAAACATCTGCATCAAAAGTTCTTGATATAGACAATACTTTGGTGCCGTCTCCAAACTTTGTGAGTTTCATGTTTCTTTAAACGTTTTCGGTTATGTAATCGTTATTCGTTCAGTCGATCTATATTATTATCGCAAATATCTGCTATGTTCATTTCTACAAAGCGTCTTATCCTGGATTATTCACAATAATCCCCCAGGACATATCTTACATTTTCTACTGATTCATTCCGAGTGTTGCGTGCCAGTTTGGCGTCAAATTGGCATATACACTCTATTTTCATCCATAGTTAAATGAAATATTACCAGTTTTACAACACTAAACCAACAACAAAAAACACGAAACACACGCGCACACATAGGAAAAGGAATCAAACAGTATCGCGTGATATATTAATCTACAGTTAAATTCAAACTCAAAACAATGCCGCTTATAAACGCCAAAAATAATATCGAAAACTGCCTGAATGCCACTTAACACAAAAGCAGATACATTTGTCAGCTAGGCATTACGCCGATACACATTACTCCTCTTTAAGCTATTTTTATAGTCGCCAGTAACAAGTAATGGTTGAAGTTTAAAATAGGTGAATAGTGAAAAACGTTTACCTTGAGAAATCATGATATTAAAGTAAGACAATAATTTTTTTTTAAGTTATGAGTACGTTTAGACTAGAGTTTAGAGTTTATTCTTGCGATAAGAACTTTATCTTTATCTCGAATTATTTGACAGATGTTTTAGTTGGAGTTGTGCCAAAGGAACTATATGGAACTACATAGTTCACTTCGCAGTTCCAATGGTCCACATTTTTTCTTTGAACAAACTGCGTATACTTAATATCACACGTTATATTTCATGATGATACTCATACGTTTTGGAACTAGTACAGGGAACTAGGAACTAGATAACCCAACTCTAGTTTTAATACTATTTACGTCAAACAATGCACCACTATACCATCTATAAGAGTTGTCTTCCGAAACGATGAACCTTTCAACTCGTAGTACCTAAATGTGTACGATTCAACGATTTCACTATGTTGCCAGCAGCAAAGACTCTGAGTCTTCAATCCCACGGCGGCGGGTTCTTCGACACCGGATTGACTCGTAACCACACTAAATCAACCTTCCGGCCATCGCTTGCTACCTCAGTGTACATATGCGTGTATTAGTATCGTTTTTCTATGCCGGGAGCAGCAAATCGCGAAATGCCTGCTCAGGATTCTTTTGGTCCATGCCGGGACGGAGGAAAACCCTGGACCAATGTGGATGTGCTCGTTTTCTCATATCCATCACATACAAACCAAGCTCAACTGCTGGTCGAATACGCGAAGTTATGCCAAATTTCCCAGCAGAGGCGGAGGGTCTAACAAATTACCGTGATGAGTTTCGTCAAGTCAATCCTAATGACCTCGGAGTTAGCTAGCCGACACTGGAAGTTAATAGATTGGTCGGTGAGCTGGATCATCTGAATAGTTGCAACTAGAGTTGGGTAATCTAGTTCCTAGTTCCTTATACTAGTTCCGAAACGTATGAGTAGCATCATAAATTGTAACGTGTGATATTAAGTATACGCAGTTTGTTCATAGTAAAAATGTCGGCCATTGGAACTGCGAAGATAACTAGATAGTTCCATATAGTTCCTTTGGCACAACTCTAGTTGCAACATTGCAAAATCTCCAACTCTGGAAAAAAGTAAAATAGGACCTCAGTCACGTTGGCGACGTTAGCTAACTGATCCTAAGAAGAAATGGGTAGGGTGTTCCCGTTACAGAAGCCAGGTAAGAAG
Source organism: Musca autumnalis (assembly GCF_047663935.1). Taxonomy (NCBI): domain Eukaryota; kingdom Metazoa; phylum Arthropoda; class Insecta; order Diptera; family Muscidae; genus Musca; species Musca autumnalis. Next base: position 118,398,790 of record NW_027411755.1, on the reverse strand, counting down.
AGGAATTGTGAATCGCACAGGCCGATTTCTTTTTTGTCGCCCGTAGCAAAGGCTCTTGAGGCTTTATTCCTCCCCAGCGTTAGAAATAACTATCCAGTTGCCGATGAGCATAGGTTCCAGAGCACAGCGCTGTCGAGAACTCAATCAGAACAAGCCGCACAGTAGGACAGTGTTGGTGGCGCTCAACTTATCGCAAGTCTTTGACACTGTCAGGCACTCCACGCTGTTTGAGGACATCAAGCAGACTCTGGCCACGTTTGAAACGTTGGATAATCAATTATATGTGTGGATGTGCAAATCTGGAACAAGTAGTCGAAGACCCGTGGTGTGAAGCAGGGAGTTCCCCAAGGTGGTGTGATATCTCCTGAACTGTTAAACCTCTATCTTTCCTGTATTCCACTCCCTCCAGACGAAGTTGCGATTGTTATATATGTGGATGAATGTTCGATATTGGGGTTGGGTACCGGGACGGATGTGATTAGTGAAAAGCTAAACTCCTATCCTACTACCATTTTCCGCGCAAAGAATATGCAAATATCCGCCACTAAGTCTAAGGCCACTCTGTTCAACACATGGACAGAGCGCTTTCGAGAACTCAATCGGAACAAGTCGTACGGTAGGACAGTGTTGGTTATCGCAAGTCTTTGATACCGTCAAGCACTCCACGCTGTTTGATAACATCGAGCAGACTCTGGCCAAGTTTGAAACTTTGGAAGTGCAATTCTGGAACAAGAAGTCGAAGCCCCGTGGTGTGAATCAGGGAGTTCCCCAAGGTGGGGTTATATCTCCTGAACTGTTTACCTCTATCTTTCCAGTATTCCACTTCCTCCAGACGACGTTGACATTGTTACGTATGCGGATGATTGTTCGATGTCATTTGTGAAAACCTAAACTCCTATCCTACCAGCTTTTTCCGTGCAAGTATTATGCAAATATTCGCTACTAAGTATACGACCACTCAGTTTACCACAAGATCAGCACAGAGTTGAACGTCCAAATTCCGACCAATAAATGCCAAGATCCTAGGGTTAACATTCGAAAGCTTGTTAAGGTCGACCACGTATGCCAAAGCTATCTGCAACAAGCTAAGATATAGGAACAATTTCCTCAAATATTGACCATTTATAACCCTATAGGTCGGTTTGTGATAAACTATGGAATAGTAATCATACCTGTCAGAACGCCGCACTGAAAACTTCAACAGGCTGCATCCTCATATCATCAGTGGATCATCTGCATGAGGAGTCGAAGATTCTTCCAGTACGGCAACACAATGGCATGATTTCGTTGCTGTTCTTGATTGAGTGTTATCGTAAGAGTCATCCCAATCATTGTATGTCGGACAGGACTATCCCATCCACGCATGTCAGCGGGTATCTTCATGATCTAGAAAGAGAGGTCCAATGAGAGAGAACCATATCAAGCATACATATGCAGCCGCTATATGATGCCATAACAACTATCACGTGAATGCGGAGTACATCCCCCATTTTTCGCAACCGTCTCAATTTCTATAGGGAAAGGATTGATTGCAAAACATCTGCCTGCCATGCAAGCCTTGCCAAACCTACCCAACTAACTCCAGTGGCTTTGTGCTTATTACCAATCTAAGCAGCCAAATTTCTAAACTTGGAGATAGAGGCAGAACCGGATTATAACAACAACCTGTGATCCGTTACCTGCCGTTCATTACCACAGTACAACCCCATCAATACATGTCACATTAACGCATTCCCACTGATGGCGTTTGACCTATCCAAAGCCTTTGATACCATCCACCACTCCACTCTATTTGAGGATGTCGATCTGACACGTTGTATAAACAATTACATGTGTGGCCGTGGAATTTAGAAATAAGACTTCAAAGATTCGTATAACTAAGCAGGGAGTTACCAGGCTCTGGTATGGCTATCTTTGAGTATTCGGATCGACGTCAGTTCCACTTGCTGAACACATTTTCTAAATGTTAAGCACCAATTTAGACGATTTTATAGTTGTCTTCCAACTTCGTTGATAATCTATGTCGATTATCCTTGATAACTATTCTCTGGGTAAGGATTGACAACATAGTGCAAAACATCTGCCATGCTGAACAACATTTCTTCTTCTCAATTGTAATCTACTCCACCCTTTTTGTTGATTTACTCGTATGTCGAACTTCAGATAGGTTAAGATTAAGTTTGTCTCACGCGGAGACCCAGGTCCGTTGTTTTCATTTTGAATAGATTTGAAGATTCCATTGTTATTGCTGGTTGAATTGAGGGTGAAGATGAAGAAATTACCGGCATATTGTTGCGTTGTTGCTCGACGGTTTATTATTATTTATTGCTTTTACGCCAAATCGTGGGCGCATAGTGCCAATACAAAATTATTCTCCGTCATCTCAAGCGCGATGGGGAGGTCCAGTAAGCGTAAAGATCCTGATAGCGATGCCGGCGGTAGCAAAGCTACTGGTAGGGCCACCCTTGCCGGTAAGGTTGAAGGTGAACGCTGAAGCTAAGAACAATCCACAACGTGAGAAGTCAACGGTGCAGTATGTAACATTAATATAGTTCAACTTCGGCGGATGAACAAACCACACTATTGTAAACCAGCGTCTGTCTCGAAGCGAGCGGCTTTACGAGAAATGCTGTGCCTTTTAAGCTAGATCCAAGATGGCAGCCCCATCAAAAAGGCTAAGAGCCTTGGGTTGACAACCTACTGCTCCTAAAACACAATTTGTCACTGAAACCAATAGAAAATTAAAAATGAATCGAAATTTGGCAACGACCCTCGAGGGTTTATAAAGGAATAGAAAGAAAGGAAAGAGTAGATGCTCAGCCCTCACTATATCTTCTGCATCTCCACATAATCTACAGGAATTGACGCCACTGTCATCTTACCTTGAAGTGGGTGATCTAACCCAACAGTGACCCGTAATAAGCCCCACAGTGATCTTCATCGCTCACTTATCGAGTTAGAGAAGAGAAATGGTTCTACGTTAAGAGATCGAAGGTCAGCTTATTTTGGATATACCCCATGCAGGTTCTATAAGTTATTTACAGTGTGCTTTCTCAAGGTAGATATGACAAAGTTTACAGATGTAGTAGTACACTGTTGAACTAATAGATTCATCAGTTTGTTAATCGATTGCCTTGTGGCCACCCCGAGCTAGTTCATCAGCTAATCTATTTCTCATTATAGTACTATGTTTTGGAACCAATCAACGTTTTCTGTAATCAATGATAGCTCGCGTGTTTATGGCCGATGTCTTTAGATCCTTAAAGGCCACCTAACTATCACGAATTCTGTGAGACTGGTTTCAAGTCCTCTAACCAACTCTGCTGCTTCCCTGGTAGAAATAATCTCTGCTTGAAAGACACTACATTTAACGTTAACTTTAAATGAGTGTTTGAATAATGAATTATAGCTATAGACACCGACGTTACTGCCTTTTTCCATCTTGGATCTGTGTATATTGCCAGACCTTACAAAGAGAGTTATATTCGGCCCATATGTCCCTGCTTGGAATTATTACTGAGGATGAGTCGAATTTGAAAGAGGTGGGCATAAAATCGCTTGTGGAACTACTATCGCCCGATTCAAGGTGGCTATTAATTAAGTTTAAGACTATCGCATATCCAGGCTATGAGATACGCCACTTTCCTGTCTCTCGTATAGTCACGTTCAAAGCAGTCTGAAGGATGTTTTTGATTGCTTTGGTGATCAGAATTGATGCAGTTCTTTGCTCAATTGATAGTTTAGACAGGAGTGTTTGCGACCTGACCAGTCCACCATAGGTTAAGATGGATGGGAACCATGGTAATATATAACCAGTGTGCGACATGTGGTCTGAGTCCCCAGCTATTTCCAATGGAGTCCGCAACTCGATATTCCTTTTCCATGTCAAGTGATGGTCTAGGGGAACACCGCCTATTCTGATCCTCTCCTAACCATTTTCCGGATGGATGGATTTAAGCTTTACATTATTGAAAGCCCCCTATATCGAGAAAGGTCGCCAAAGTAAAGTTTGATTTTTTGTATGTTCTTCTCGACGTGCCCAACTATCTCATGTAAATAGATTTCTATCGCATTACCCTGTATGTAAGCGCTCTAATGCTCTAATTTCAAGATCTAATACTCTTTCCATTGTCTTCAACAGAAAGGAAGAAAGACTAATTTGTCTATAGTTGATGAGATCGACTCCTAATCTCATCACAGAAAATGTGAACGAAACAAAGAAAGCGAGAATAAACAGGCCGCGGAGATGACATTAACGGTCCCACGACTGAATGGGAATTCATTTTATTTATAATAAAATAAAAATAGGTAAAAAAACTTTTTAAGTTAAACGGTTTTATGTTAAACATACATTGCAATGTTTAAGATAAATGTACTAAAAACCAAAAAATAATAAAATAGATACAGTCGTGGGAATTATAAACATATGCATAGACTAGACTAAAATAAAACCGTGGGGCACGTCAATTGTCTACAATCGTTGATTAAAATGTTTGTTTTGTAATGTTACACTATAATTAGGCAGTTGTTCAACCGACAACGATGGAAGTGTGATAAATAGGGCTAGAATGTGGAAACAAGCTAGAAAGCTCGATTATAAGCGAGTTTTAAGGTTTCATAGTGGTGAGCGAGTAGTACTTTGTCGATTAAAGACAGACTACGAGCAGTGAAACGCTTCCTCGCCAGGCAGCAGTGTGAATGTCCAACGATAAACTAGTTGAAACATCTCTTTTATTTACATGGAGTGTATAACTATTGGAATTTCCATGAGCAAGAAAATAGTAAGTAGTTTCCTCAGCTTCTGCGGGCCAACTGCCTAACGACGAATTAAACGATTCTTCTATCGCACATTAAGTCGATAGTTTGTAGACAATTGACGTGCCCCACGGTTTTATTTTAGTCTAGTCTATGCATATGTTTATAATTCCCACGACTGTATCTATTTTATTATTTTTTGGTTTTTAGTACATTTATCTTAAACATTGCAATGTATGTTTAACATAAAACCGTTTAACTTAAAAAGTTTTTTTACCTATTTTTATTTTCTAGTTTTTAGTTTTTATTTCGCATTCTGTTTAATTCATTTAGTGCTTCATTATTGCAAGGTTTCTTGCCCGTTAGTTTATTGCAGTCCAACTCCTCTATACGTAGTCCCTGCAAAGATCTTACTCTACTAAGAGCCACGTAGGCTTGACCTTCTTCAAACAGTTTCGCACCTAAGTATACGACTGCGTGATCCACAGTGCTGCCCTGCATTTTATGTATTGTAGAAGCCCATGATAGTATTAAAGGCAACATTCTTCTTTCAGCCGTCCCGTAATTGTACTTAGCTGGAAACTGTATGGCTTTCGGGTGTATAAGATGTACTGTATAGTGCACTGTATTCTTCTTGTCAAACCCTTTTATTTGATACCCATATTGGTGGGATTGATAAAAAATTGTTATCAGCCATTTGGTAGCGGCGGCCATCTTAGATTTCAATTTTGCATAGTAAATTGTATTCTACTTGTTGAGACCTTTCATTTGATACCCATTTTGAAGGGATTGATAAAACCTAAGTTATCCGCCATTTTGTAGAGGCCGCCTTCTTAGATTTTAATTTTATATAGTACATTGTATTCTACTGGTTGAGCACTTTCATTTGACACCCATATTGATGGGATTGATAAAACCTACGTTATCCGCCATTTTGTAGCGGCCGCCATCTTGGATTTCAATTTTTTATAGTATATTGTTGTTGAGCTTGTTGAGCCCTTTCATTTGATACCCATATTGATGGGATTGATAAAACCTACGTTATCCGCCATTTTGTAGCGGCCGCCATCTTGAATTTATAATGATAATGAATAAATATAATTGTATTGTCACCAAAATCCAAAGTGTATACAAAATTTCAGATTAATCGGTTGACAGGAAGAGGGTGAAATTTTAATTACTAAATTTGACCCAAGAATAAATAATAAAACAAACGGGGTGAGCTAAATAAAACCATTTAAAAACGTACAGTTTGTATACAAAACTGAATATACTCCCGGCCTTAAAAGATTCTAATCTTCTAAAAGTTAGGTAAGGTCGGTCAATGACGGATTTCTTGCTTCAATACATATCTATCTAACGCATTCTTTCAATTTCGCTCTGGACATGTAGGTCACCTTTGCTTACCTCTTTCCATAGAGAACAGGCATGTATGAAAAACACAGACGGGGCATACAATCTCCGTAAATGAGTCATGTCATCTAGTTCTTATGATATCAACATGACAATTTGATACAATATAAAGCAGTCAAAAAGGATAACTTAAAAATCATGTTTCTGCGTTAGGAATGTATTTATTTATTTTATTTATTATAGCTGCTTGACTTTGATCGCCTCAGCCAAGTCAACATTAAATTTTCCACAGAATAAATTTATTTCTTTATAAAGATATATTATATTATGTTTAACATCCCGTTTGCACCAGGCGATAAAAAGGACGACCCACTTAATTTAGTTGGACAAATTGATATGACAAAAGTATTCCCTTGCTCCTTGGGAAATGTTCATAATCTACGAATTTATGCCGGTGTAATTTTGTTTCAATATGACACATCCATATATACACAAATTTTATTTGTAATCACATAAGGCTTTGTATGACTCAACATCATTCATCTCAACAAATACAAAAAATATATAAAAAAAAATTTCATAAATTTAAAAGCAATTTTTTTTTGAAACTTAGTTTTCCTTAAATTAAAATCCTTTTAGTTCAAGTGTTGACCTTGAAAGTTTTAACAAACAATAACTACAACAAACGAACATGAATATTTTGCTGGTGCGTATGTGTGTGTGTTGTAATGTCTATATCCTTTGGCCCCATTTATGTGTCGCCGGTCTCCAAAAACAAAAGTTGAAAAATAATGAATGTTTGTCGGCTAGAATGTCTGTGCGTGCTTTTGTATAAATCTTTTTCGTGCAGTAAATGTTTCATTTTTTGGCAACCACTCTTCGCGTCAGGAAAGAAAAAAAAAATACGAAAAATGTTTCCATTAACAGGAAATACGCACACACATACACACACATCTAGAAAACAACTGCTTTACTAAACGTTAGTTTACCAATACCGTGGCTATGAGAACAAAAGTTGACAATTTTGACAGTTTTCTAGCGTGCTAGAGTGACTGCCTTACATGAAGATATATACCTTAATGCGAGAGTCATAATATTTATTTCGCATAGATCAAGTTCGAACTGATATAGTCCATAGGTGAACTCCTTTTGGTACATCGCCTAAAAACCTCAACAAATTTTTCCCCCTTTATTGTCGTGGTCGATAATGTGAAAAACAATTTAAAGCTTTGGATCAATCATGTCTTTTGGGCATTAAGATCACTTCAACAATACAAGATGTTCAAGAATGTGTATGGTCACATCAACATAAAATATAGTTAAGAGATCGTTTTTCGATATCATGGTGAACAAATAATTTTGGTGAGTTTTGTTTCTTTTGATTTTTCCATTGCCGTAGACCCACCTTTATATACGAGTATACTAAAAGTATTGACTCGACGAGCTGAGTTGTTGTAGGATATCATAAACCTGTTCTGCATCTATCTTCATTTCTAGGAATGGTGCTGCTTCGATGAACTGTAACCACAAAGCTACTGGAGTTAGTTGAGAAGATTTGGCAGGGCAGTTGAAAAGTTGCAATATGTCGTGCGGGCCTTTGCCGCGTGCTGGGCAATAGTTTTGTTCGGTATAATCAGTCCTTGCCCTATATGAATTTAGACCGCTGCACCATCCCTAGTGTAGTTAAGCATCACAAGCTCCTCAGCTGCGATAGATGGGGGAGTTACCCCGAGGACCGTGTTCCCACGATAACTGATTATGGCATCTGCGACTGCATCTGGGTGAATGCTATTCAAACTTGTTTGATAGGCTTGTCGATCTATGGATTCTCTCTTGTAACATTGGATTATGAAGATCCCTCGTCATATGACCATATAGTGATTAGGATGGTGACCCGGGCAAGTACTGCAACACGAGCTTGTCATTGTGTTGCTGTATTGGAAGAATCTTTGTCTCCTCATGTAGATGGGGAGACACCCTGTTGGAGTTCTCAGGGTGGTATTCTGACAGTTTTGAAAATGTCTATCGGCAACTGGATAGCTATTTCTGGGGAGGAGTAGAGCCACCAGAGTCTTTGCTTTGTCCCGCCCCATTTTACAGACTTCGGGAATGATGCGGGTGGTTAGCGACAGGTTGCGAACTTTAGTGAGATACTCAACTCTCGGCTCATCCTGTTGGTTTAGCATTGCCATGGAGATTCCACCAGTGCCCAAGGCTTTATGTGATTGTGGTGGGTGATCCTCGGCAGGAAGAGATCTAATGTGACGTAGTACTCTTCTCTTCGTACTGACACTGCCGATATGCTCGTAAAAATGTGGATTAAAATAACTTGCGCACCTCGTCTGATCAGTCAGCGTAATGTCGTCAAACGTGAATAAGGTCCTAGCTTCCTTCTTTCCAAAGTTCGAGAGTGTAATTGACCAGCAGGTGATTATGTCTCGGAACGTGTTCAGAGGTGATAATATCAGGCGGCTGCTGATGGAGAGTTCTGCTCTAGACGATTCGTCGGGGACACGATGTGTTCGGCGTCAGCTGTTGATGCTCGGGAACACGGTGAGTTCGGCTGTTGATGTTCGGGAACAGGTTATTCGGCTGTGGATGATCGCGAAACACGATAGATTCGGCGTTCGGCTGTTGATGCTCGGCAACACGATGTATTCGATCTTCGGGAACACGATAGGTTCGGCGTTCGGCTGTTAATGTTCGGGGAAACGATGGGTTCGGTTGTTGATGCTCATGGACACGATGGGATCGGGTGGTTTCTAACTGCGGAACTGCTGACCCGAAGGCCCTGTGGAAAGCTGTCTCGAAAGCCTTGTGTATGTATTAGCCACCACAACTCAAAAAGTATTCCCAACTATTATAGCGTTGGGGATACTTTTTGAGTTGAGGTGTAATTCGGCGGATTTAGTCTTTGGTTCCAACCTGTGTAGCTAACTCCCTGCATTTTCAACCATTTCTGAAATACTTCAGTGACCTGGAGTATGAAGTAAATGAGAATTATTAGTCGTAAGCACTGACGACGGTTGTTAAAAAGGTTATTGGATGGCTGGTTTGTATGGTAAAGGTAGTTGTTTAATGTACTTGATCCTTTTGTCAGCAATTCTACCTCGTCAATTCCACACCTGACTGCTACCCCCACACATTCCATGTACGGATCCTCAGTACGTTGTAGCCATCACAACGCTGTAAGCTGCAGCTGTTGTTGAGCTTGATTTCCTGCCCCGCCGTGATCATAATAATCTTCCGACTCATAAAATCCACTATTTCTTTAATCTTATCTCGGAGTCCATTGCAATTAAATTGCAAAAATGAAGAATTTTCAGGGATTGGAACAGCAACGGTCGGTGTTAAGTGCTGCGTGTCCGGCTGCTGTTGTAAGGTACTGCAGGGGAGTCTCGTGTTCTGACACCGACGACTCTCTGGGGCTGTGTTCACGCAGCATGGAAAATTTAATTTTCAAGATACATGTGTTATTTTACTAAGATCCATTGAAAAAATATTTTTAAAAACCTGAGTTAAGTCGTTTTTCCAAGGAGAAACTACAAATAAAACACAGTAAAAATACGCATATCCTCTCGCTTAAATTAACTTTGAAACACTGTAAGTTTAATCTCTAATTAAATAGGATGTATGAAAATATTTATGAATTTTCCACAACATTGCCAAAAATTGTGTGTGACGCATTTTCCAATTTTGTTTTTTTTTCTACTCCTTCAACATTTCTGTCTGTCTGTCTCCATTAAATGGGTTTTGTTTATTTGTTTGTTAGTTTGCTTTAATTATGCCTTCCAAGGGATTGGTTATTAGAAACGTTATTAGGGCAGAGACAGAATTATTTACGTGATATACATATGTATGTATGGGTGTTTGTATTACATGGACCTCCAACACCAACAACAGGTCAAGTAATAACTTCAAGATGCGTGTTATTCATAAATATGTATATTTTTCATTTGTTACTCATGGATTTCAAGGTAAGAATTATTATATGTATATACATACATATGTACATTTAGGGAGGAAATAGCTTGTAAAAACTTAGAGGCAATTATAAATAGTTATTAAAATGAATACTTACAGCTTGAAGTTTTTTCTTTAATGTTACCCAAAGATGGACTAAAATACGAAATTATTTAGTAATAGTCGACAATATAAAGTACATAAATACATTAGGGCGATCAGAATTTTTTTTTTCAATCTCCAACACCCTATTTTTTTCATTTTGATCCAAAACCTATATCTTTATAGATAAAAATCAAATGTCGTTCGTTGGTAATTGCATCAGTTGAGAACGGCTGGACCGATTCGGATATTTTTTTTTTGAAATGTTAGTCATAGACCAACTAAGATTTTTACAAAAAAAAAAAAAAAAAAAAATTACGAAGCCCACTTTTACGACCACTTTTTCAATTTCATTTTTTCTACAAATGTTATGACTTCTTATATTTGTCTCCAAAATACTCCATAAATTTGAATCATTTTTGGATAGTTATATAGCATACATTCTCGAACAATGTGTGATTTGTGCTTGGGGTCATTATCTTGATAAAATTGGAATGTTGTCCGAAGCACTCATACAACCCCCATAGAATAACAGATCCTCCTCCGTGTTTTACAGTTATAATTGTGTGTTTAGAGTCCAAGGCCGTATTTGCCCTACACCATACCATACTTGGTCCATCTGACTCAAACAGGTTAAATTTGCTTTAATCTGCAAATATTACAGTCTTCCAAAACTTAAATTTTTTTTCCTGTTCCTGAACGACCTTTTTATACGAAGATCATTTTTTAGTATTAACATTTTCATTGATTTACTCTTAGCAATCGCAGTTTTAATAAAACAAACTGAAGTGGATACTTTTAACTGTGACTCACTGTGTATGAAATTTTATGGCGATCTGTTAACATTAACCCGTGCCACCTGAGCGATCTTTGTTTCCATATCAATTTGTGTAGGGCCAAAGGTGCATTTTCACGAAAATTCTCTAAAGGCCATTCGAATATTTAAGAAAATGTAACTAAAAACATGAAAATACAAAAAATCTGGTGAAGAAGTTTTTGGCTACAAATTTGTTCTGAAATGTAGCTAAAACAACTTCAAAATACCTAAAATCGAGCTGATCCGGTATGTTTGGGCTATACGATAACGTGAACCGATATAATTCATTTTCGGACTTGATTTAAGTTCAGACCAAAGACAAAAATTCCGCGCTCTATCTCAATTCATTTGTTAATGGTACTAAATTTGATATTGAGTGTACAAATGGAGTTAGAATTCGTAAATTTGGTATTAGGATAACAATTAGTGTTAGGAGTGAAGATAAGGAACAGGTTTTGGAAATTCGTACTTACGTATACGAAAAGTACTAAATGGGGAACGGATATACATAGCTGGAAATGAAAATCGCTTTTAGGATATGGTGTGGATATAAGGATGTAATGTTTGGAACATATACCTACACGCAAAAAAAAAACTATTTTTCGCTATTGCTGGAACAACAATATCTATGTTTGTTCCAAAAATTCATTTGTTTTGTTCAAGCAATGCAATTGCAAATCCAAAAATACCATCGTTTGCTCCAAACATACAAAATAAAAACAACTTGCGAAATTCCTCAATATTGTAAAAATCATTGACAATACTTATGATAGGAACTATCATAATCTAGAATTTAAAAAAAAAAACTATTGTCACCCCAAAAACCTGTTACTGAAATTTTTTATTTGATCGTATATAATTCTCGTATACACTTTTCGCATACAGTATGCAAAGTTCATATTCGTACACCCCTAAAAAATGAATAAAACCGTTATTAATTCCATATTTTATGTGCAAATATGAAATAATTGATAGGAATTACCATAACGAAGAAAGATTTAGGAATATCAAAACAAATTTTTAATTTATTCCGTCATTTAGGTATAGATGGCGCCTGTGTGGGTGGCAAAATTCGTATTCGTACACCTATAAGCACTATATATTTGGAGTTTTTAAGGATTTTCAAAGCAAAATACCGCAAATTTTTGTTTTAGTCTTCTTTTTGAATGCCTCTACTAAAGAAATATTTAAAAATAACGGTAATTTTATTAAAAATTTCGCATGAATAAAAAGTCGGAGGAATATTTAAAATCCTTAAGAAAACTGTGCTAGATATGATTAGCTATTGCAATTTATTCCCGAATTTTTGACGAAAATAGGTAATAGCAGTCCTTCTGTAACAATATTCGAGGTTTAATATGAAAATAAATGTTGTCAGCGTTTGGAAATGCAAAGAAACATAATGCGGGCTTAGGTAAAGTAAACACATTTTTGGTTTTTACTTGGTAAAAATCGCAAGTTTCGTTTTATATTTGACATAAAATGTATTGAAGTTTTAGAATGCGGTTTCGAAAATCATTTTATGTCAAGAAATATCGGAAATTACGAAGAATAAAACAATTTAAGGAAGAAAATTTTCTCAGAAATAATGCATTTCTTCAAAAGGTTACCCCACGCTCTTTCCTGGACAATTTACTTCATTCTTTTGACATTTTTGTACTCATTTTAGATCCTTTGGTAAAAAAATATAATTTTCAAGAAGTAAAAAAACATTATTTTCGCAATTCGGCAGACATAACCCTCGCTCATTGTAAACGTAGAATTTTAGTCGTACGCAGACAGTATGAAAACTTGTACAGTTTCATTTTTCTTCATAATTTCTCACAGTTTTCGGCATAAAATGATTTACGAAACCGTATTCTAATACTTCAACACATTTTATGTCAAATATAAAACGAAACTTGCGATTTTTACCAAGTAAAAACCAAAAATAAGTTTAATTTACCTAAGCCCGCATTACGTTTCTTTGCATTTCCAAACGATGACAACATTTATTTTCATATTAGACCTCGAATATTGTCACAGAAGGACTGCTATTAGCTATTTTCGTGAAAAATTCGGGAATAAATTGCTATAGCTAATCATATCTAGCACATTTTTCTTAAGGATTTTAAATATAGCAGAGGCATTCAAATAGAAGACTAAAACAAAAATTTGCGGTATTTTGCTTTGAAAATCCTTAAAAACTCCAAATATATAGTGCTTATAGGTGTACGAATACGAATTTTGCTACCCACACAGGCGCCATATATACCTAAATGACGGAATAAATTAAAACTTTGTTTTGTTATTCCTAAATCTTTCTTCGTTATGGCAATTCCTTTCAAATATTTCATTATTTGCACATAAAATATGGAATTAATAACGATTTTATTCATTTTTTAGGGGTGTACGAATATGAACTTTGCATACTGTAACTTTGTTATAAATGTTACGTATAATATTATGAGCATTGACAAACACTACACATTACCAGGTTTTGTCAGGTCTAACTAAAAAGACAACAAATTGAATGAAGAGTCATAACTACTTCATTGCGCTCATCTTCCAAACACCTACACCAACATAAGGAATACAACAAATATGAAAAGGGACCACAAATTTCGACCAAAAACACTTCTCAGATTGTGGTGCAACTCAACTATCAAAACACATGATAGAAGAAACAAATGAGAAAGAAGAAACAAATAAAAACAAGAAGCTCATGGTGTACACACCCAAAAAAAACGAAGATAAAATAAAAAAACTCATAAAAACAAAATTCACCAAAAGTGTTTTTTTACCACGGCATCGAATACCGAGAGAAGAGAATTCAATTGTCGAAGAAAAGAGAATAATATTGTCCAGCAGATAAAAACTATTGTTGGATATGACAAAAACAATTGTAGTAATTAACAAAAACGATTGTTGGACTCACAATTCTACATGCGGAGTCTAACAATATCTGTACAATACATATTTTGCTCTTCGAATATTGTTGGATCAATCATATTTTTTCTCTGCGTGTATTTGTACGAAATCTACTAAATTTGGTACTGACTAAAAGGATAAAGCTGAAATTTCGAATTTTTGTATTATGGTCTGTGCCGGTGATAAGGTAAGGAGTTTTTTGAAAATTTGTATGGATTTGTTGTGGGCTGAGTTATTGAGGTGGTATTGGAATTTCCTACTATAAGGCTATGAAAAGTAATAAATGGTACTAACGCAACAACGTACAGGTTGTATTTATTAACCGAAATATGGGAAGATAATTTTTTAGATTTGGATATAGCTTCTATATATTTTTCGGTCTATATCATGTATTTGATGCACTAAACACGCTATGCAATGAAATTTGGAATGTGTGACGGAATTTGGTCTAAAACTAAATTTGCCAAACTATATTGAAATCTGTTCAGATTTGGAAATATGTTCACTCGATTTGAGGTATTTGATCTCACAAACACGCAAATCCATATATGGTAAAACCCAATAATGTTTTACTATCGATGAATCCGAGTTTCACCCATTCAGAATTCGCGAACTATTAACATATTCGAAATAGTATGACTGAAATTCTTTAAAATGAAGTGTTTTAAGAGGGATCCCATAATGTCGAACATTCAAATTAATTTTCGTGGAAGCTGTGTTGGCATCAATGTCGAAAAATGGGTAAAAATGGGTTGAAGCCAACATGTTTTTTTATATTCGCTTCCGAATTGTAGCTTAACGTTACATTATAAAGACCTATGTCCAAAGAAAGGCTCAAAGAATACTCCACTGGCAACATGGTATGATTTTTCGATATATCCACTGCATCCACCAAAAATTGATGCTGACAAGTTGAAGCCGGAATTTCGGGGTTTGTTCCGGACGTGCAACAAGATTATATTCAAAACTCATACTAGGATTATAGAACTCGTGATTTTACGTCGTTTAACGTGAGATAGTGTGCTACGTACAGCATCTTAGTAATTGAAGTTTAAAGGCCAAAATGTGATGCGTGAATTTTCTTAAAAAAAAAAACTATTTTTTGCGTGTAAAATTTACAAGTGTCATTCAGTTTCCTTTGACCCCGCTTGAATTTAGTTTTTTTGTACGCTACGGATCTAATGAGCCCTTCCGCGCTCGAGTCCATCCACTAAAACGGTGGATATAGATACCTCAAAAATAGGAAAATCTGCAAAAATATATTTTGACAAATCCGTGTACTAAACCGCTATTTATTTCAGAACAATTTTACATATATGGAATCCTTTATGCGCGATTATAATGTTTGCCAACAGGGTGTGTCATAAATTACAGAGATACGTGAGTAATATGCGTAGATTGAGATTGATTCGCTGTATCCAAAATCTAGAAATCTAATTTTCTAATCAATCCAAAAAATATATTTGGAACTATATTTCAACAATAAGTATTTTCTCTTTTGTTCTTGCTATAATATGCTATTTATATAACCAATCTCCAATTTGGTTTCATATATTTCTATGCATTGTCTAGATTCTGTAGATATTTTTAATTTATTTTTTAGAGGTTTGTACGGAATCTGGGGCAGTATAAATTGGATTTTTTAATATTTTTTGATTTTTCGCGAAAATAAAAATAAATTTAGTACGAATGGATATGGAATGCTGTTAGAGATTTATGCATACATTTTCTCATAAAAACAAATAAGACATTTTAAATAAAAGCTTTGTTCCAGAACTAAATTTTTTTACAATTTTTACCACTTTTACACATTTTACCCGAAAAAAATGTAAAATGTTCACTTCTCTTTAAACAAAATTGGCGCTAAATGACGCTCTCTTTAAACAATTTTTACACGACAAATTTGAGCGTGTAAAATATACTAACATGATTGCCGTCTTCTGATTGACTGGTAGACCGACTTTGACATTTGTTCCAGTTTTTTAACGATTTTTCCGTTTCCGTACTTTTTGAATAAAGTTGTATGTCGTCACCATAAATGCCGGAAGACGTAACCCACAAAAATAAAACTTTATAGGAGAAGAAAAAACGTTATAAAATGAAAACGGTGTTATAAAATATCGACAATTTTTAGTATCGTGTTTTAAGACAGAGAAGAAATATATTTTTGGAAAAAAAATAATTTTTTTCCAGAATGTTAGAAGTTGTGTGGGTTACGTCTTTTGGTATTGTATTTTTCTGAAATGCTAAAAGACGTAACCCAATTTATTGAGTATGCATGTAAATAAACTGTGGGTTTACGGATGGGGCTGTGCTAGGGGGGTGAACCGGACTGGGTCTTTATATAATGGAACCGGAAACGGAAATCTCCTTCCGTCTGCCGGATCATAACACGATCCTGCAGGCGGAACTCCGGGCGATAACAGAGTGTCTGCTTTGGTTTGATACTCACACAAGGCCTACCACTGTAAATATCCTTACGGATAGCAAAGCAGCCATTAGAGCTATATCAACCAAGACAGTGAAATCTAGAACTGTCTTGGAATGTATTAAATCTATAAATAATTACTACCAACACGGTAAGGTAAACATTATATGGGTACCAGGGCATACCGGGATTAAGGGTAATGAAATAGCAAACTCCTTGGCAAAACAAGCCAAGGAGCAACCCACGGTAAGTCTAGAAAACGCTAAGCCGTTTAAAGCTACGCGACTAGAACTAAAGACATGGGCAAAAAATGCACATATATCCCTCTGGAGTAGTGAAGAGAAGGGAAAAAACACAAAAATCCTATGGGGAAACCCAGACGAGGACAAAACAAAAGATTTACTTTTACTAACTAAAAAATATATTAGTAGACTGACAGAAATCCTTACAGGTCACCTAGGTCTAAAAGCGCACCTGCACAAAATAGGTTGTGCAGAAAACAGTGAATGCAGAGCATGCGGAGAGGATGACGAAACGTTGGAACATTACCTCTGCCATTGTCAAGCCTTCACAAATCTGAGAACCCAGTTACTAGGGAATGACATTATACCAGGACTCGACCAAATTAGGACAATCGAGTTCAAAAAGATCAGAGACTATGTAAATAGGACAGAGATCCTAGACTAAGTCAAAAAAGATAATCTTCCATAACCCAAAATAAGAGCGCACAACTGGCCTACTTATGGCTTAAGTGTATGTCCACATGGGCATGTGGTGATCTAGCATCACCCCTCTTATCAACCTAACCTAACCTACACGTTTTCGGGCGAACGTCTCATAAGACTTGTCACGTACATCAGTTTTTGTTGCCACTTGTCTTCAAAATAACCACTTACTTTTGTCCATTTACTTTATATTGTTTCACGTTTTTTGTTGTTCTTGGGAGGTTTATTCAAATCAGGGCACTTCAATCACTTTTTTATTAAAATTTTCGACATTTTACCAAACCTGGATTTTGGCTATGACATGCGTATAAGGGGAGATATCAAAAATTCCCATAAATCTGAATTTTGGTGCAAAGAGTTATACGGGTTACAAGAACCGCCTAAAGTAAAAGTTGTAGATTTAAAAATTAGCAACAAGAATGATCTTTATAATTTTTAAAACGGAATCACCATTCATGAGATATCGTCATCTGAGAGTCAAATTAAACATATGGAGAAATAAGCCGCATAAGAGAACCGGTTAAAATAACCTCTCCATGAGATAGGTATTTTTTTAAGCTTTCAAACGACACCCACTTTGTAGTAATAGGTTCAGTAGAACCGGGTCTAACACGGTTTATTAATCAGGACTTTCGGGTTAAATAACCGGATAACCGTATCCGCCCAAAGGAAATTATACGTTTCCGTAATCAGCTCAATATACCCTCCCTCTGGCATTATAATTGCTACAAAACTCAAGGACTAAGTTGTTTGTACTGCTGTATTATTTTCAAATAATGTGGGTTACGCCTTTTGTGTTTTATGAATATTACAGTATGCTGTTACATCTTTTGGCATTTCTTAAACAGGATCGTTATTCTTAAACGTAGACGCTTGAAATTTTGCCAGAACATGTATTTTAGCTTAATGTATCAGATTCCACCAAAAAACGAAATTCGATTTTCATGTCGGTTACGTCTTCCGGCATTTATGGTGACGATGTGTATCTCATTTTTAACAGTTTGCGCTTTTACTACTTTTACCATTAAAAAAGTACGGGAACACACATAATGTTTCTTTATGTGAAAATAAAAATCGCTCTATCTTTTGAGCGCATCGGCCGATTTTGTGAACGCGAACGAATTTGAAACCAAAGTTTTTTCCTTAACATCTATAGCAAAATTGCAGAAGAAATTTGGTTTTTACCAAGGCGAATTTAACAAGGTGATCCAAAAGGCGAATTCGGTCGAATTCAGGCCGTAGTCTTAATTTTCTGTCAAAACTTTTTGCGTGCAATATAAACAAAAGGGAGAAGAGAACGGTAAAATATGCATCGCGAAGTTAAAATAAAGTTAAGATAAAGAGAAGAAGTTAAGATTTTTGATTAAAAATATGTTTTGACATCAAATGAAGACATCAGTTGGTATGGGTAAAAACCATGGTGCAAGAAAGAAGGTGGTACAATAATAGCAACTGATATCTTCATTTGCTGTCAGAACATATTTTTAATCAAATATAAATAACAAATATTTCTCTTTTATAAAGATCATCTGTGTACAACATGTTTATTAAAGCTTCGCGAAGACTGTTTTAGCGCTTTCTTCTACCTTTCGTGGATATTTCACGCAAAAATTTTTGACAGCAAATGAAGACTACGACCTGAATTCGCCGTAATTCGGCTTTTGTATCACCTTATTAAATTCGCCTTGGTTTTTACTATATATTAAACATTCATCATTTTAATAAATTTGAAAAAAAATATGACGTAATTTGGCCTAGAAGAAATTTCGCCAGATTATATTGAAATCGTGGTGATGTAGGGTATCAACAGTCGTCCCCGCCCTGTTCGTATGATTGTTATTATATCTCTGTAATAAATAATAATCATAAGACTGGGGTTCCAATGTTAAGGTATTTCAAGTATTAAGCAAAAAACCACAAGTTAATACAGTAAGGACACGCGTGCTCAGTAGCGAGGGAATCTGTACTACAATGACTGGTGGGCTCAGTAACTATCCAAAGGAGTGATTCCCAATAAGAAATCAAGTTCCAACATTGGACTATGTCGGCCCATTCCTTCTCCACAGATGTCCAACACTTTTGCGCTTAAATCAAGTTTTCGGCCACTTCTCGATCGTGTTGAAATTTCAGTAGCGTGTGCTCTCAGTATATTTTTAGGGGAAACTAGAAGTTTCTGATATATGGGTCAGGGCCATTCCCTTATACACCTTCCACACAAAAGTGTAGTAAAGTTCATGTTTTTACTACAGGCAGGGATGGTCCGCTTGAGATTTTTTAGGGTTTCGATTGTCAAAAAGATGTAAACGCACCTTTATAAAACGTATAAAAAGTAGTAAAAGTCGTAAACTTTTAAAAAGTTCTGATATTCAAACACGATCGACTTGAAATGGCGGAAAATATATATTTAAATTCTAAGCTACCAAATTGGATTTGATTCCCTATAAAAATAAACAGAAGCTTTGTCAGAAATGGTCAGCGGCGGTTGTAACATGACATGAGCTGTTGATATCCAAACATCCCCACCGAGACTTTTCGTTGCGTTATTCTACAACTAACTATAAATTAGTTGAAAAGTCATCTAGAAATCCGCGTTGCTGGTCCGTGGTATTGAGTTTTAATTACAACTTATTATGGACTTTATGCTTAACAATTCAAAAATACAACGTTTCTTTGGGTTCAAATTTATCAACATATTTTGTCTGTAAACTTTCTTTTCTCTTACGGACATTGTTGGATTTTTCCGCCCATTGATGCTGTTTAGGTCTTACTATTGTCCATCTCCCTTATCTTTATCCTAAAGCGATCTAATAATAAAATTTAAAAAATGTAAACGTTGATAACTTGGAAACGAGTTGAGTTTTTTTTAACAATTCAAAAGACAATTTTGTAGGCTGAAAAGTTGTCTTTAAGATAGCATACAAAAATATCCCGTTTACCGTACCATTATACTAAAATTTTACTGGAAAACAAAAATGGAAATTTTAAAATGAGCATTGAAAATGATGCACCTCTATAATCGATTAATAATTTCCAAAATTTTCGCTTTTTATACCATTTTAGTAAGCAGAATGCTGGAATAATTGGTTCCCTATCGTTATCAGTAGAAATGTCATTGATACCGATAGAAAAAAATTATGTTCCTGACGTATGTTTGGCATGATTGTAATGAATGTCCCTTTGGAGGAAATTTGGCTAGAATTTTGTAGTTTTTGAAGTTATTTTCCAAAAAAATACTATGAAAAATCATTAAGGGTTATATCCAGAGTACGTACAAACAATCTAGTGATATGTGGAAAATCCGGTATTAGCCAGGCTTGCCCTATGTTATACTAGTCTTTAACGGCGTTGCCCTGATAGGGAACCAATTATTTCACCATTCTGATTACTAAAATGGCATAAAACGAAAATTTTGTAAATTATTAATCGATTATTGTGGTGCATCATTTTTAATGCTCATTTTAAAAATGCCCATTTTTATACCCTCAGCATTTATGGGTATATACACTTTCATACGGGCGAAATGTGCTGCATCGAAATAATGGTTTTACACCCCAAGTATGTTGGGACGAAATGTGTTTCAGACAATTTGGAGTTGATTAAGTAATATCCGTCCTTCCGTCTGTCTCTCTGTCTGGCTGGCTGGAGCGCACGATAACTCTCGAACGGATCAACCGATTCGGTCCAAAATTTGCCTTTCGTAATATTTTGCCCAAACTAAGTTTAAGTTCGAAGATGGGTTATATCGGTCCACTCTTTCCGGTACCTCCCCCACAAATGTTCGAAAATGTTCGGAAAATTTGTGCGCACGATAACTCTTGAAGGGAGTAATCGATTTGGCCCATACTATGTACATCGTGAAATTTCTACCAGACTAAGGTGAGGTTCCAATATGGACTGAATCGGTCCACTCCTTCGGGTACCTCCCACACAAAATTTCGGAAAAGTTCAGTTTAGGACCTGCTCTCGAATCGCTTTGATTTTTGTTGTTACAACTTGTATTCACCGTCCCCCATACGACGGTACAAGTTTCATCAGGGGCAAGAAAATAGCCTGAAAGGTCAAAATACCCTATGACACCGTATGTAGTGGTTGGAGCGCAAGATAAATCTCGGATCTGCCAATTCGGTCCAAAATTGGGCCTCCGTAATATTTTGTACAAACATAGTTTAAGTTCGAAGATAAACCATATCGGTCCACTCCTTCAGGTACCTCCCTCACAAAAGTTCAAAAACGTTCGGAAAAATTGTGCGCACGATAACTCTTGAAGGGAGTGACGGATGTAATCCATACTCTGCACATCCTAATATATCTATCAGATATATATCAGGTTCGAATATGGACTATATTTGTCTACTCATTTGGGTACCTCACACGCAAAATTTCGGATAAGTTCACTTTAAGACCTGCTCTCGAATCACTTTGATTTGCATTCGCTACTTCCATTACGACGGTAAAAGTTTTTTCAGAGACAAGTCCACATTTCTTGGGAAAACCCTATGTTGCCATATGTGGCGGCCTCGATAACTCTCGAACTGTTCTACCGATTTGGTCCAACATTTGGTGGTCATATTTTATCCAAACTTAGTTTCATGGGGCAATACCGGTCCACAACTTCCGATACTTCTCCCCAATATTTAAAAAATGTCACTAAAACGCTAGGACGATATCACTTGAATGGGGCAACCAATTTGGTCGAAACTTTGGATCTCCTAATATTTTGTCAAAATTTAGTTTAACTTCTAAAATGGCCCATATCGATTCTCCCTAAGGGTACCTCGCCCACAAAAGTTCAACATTTGTGTCTTAGTGCAGTTAATTCCTAATCCACATGTTTTTCGACAAGTTCAAATGTTCAAAAAGGGCCACAAAATTCTGAAGGGACCCTAAATACATTCGATCTGTCCGTATATGAAAGTTTCACTTCACATTGGCTGAGGGTATATCTGTGTCGGCAAAGCCGACTGACACTTTTTTACTTGTTTGTTTTCCGGTAAAATTTTAGTATAACGGCACTATAAACGGAATATTTTTGTATGCCACCTTAAAGACAACTTTTCAGTCTACAATTGCTGATAATCTCAACTCGTTACAAAGTTATAATTTTTTACATTTTTTATTTCAGGTTGCATAATTTTCACATTTTCTGAAAATTTCATAAAATTTTGCCCAGTAGTAGGCGTGGTCATCAGTTTTCAAAATATAACATATTTAAAAAAGCGAGTTGTATTTTGGCTCCAAATATGTATGTACCTAAGGTCGGAGACATAACCCCATTGTCTCCCAATATTAAAGCATGTAACGTTTAAAAGAAAGTCGTGGAAAGGTGCCCCACCTCATCTGAAATTCATAAAGTACACATTGCCATGGCAAACCTTAAGCATTTCCCGCAAATTTCATGGAAATCGGTTCAGTAATTTTGGTGATATAGCATACATATTTAAAAAAAGTAGCCTTTAGACCCAAAAGAAGTACCTAGATTCTAGATTGATTTGTAAATTTTCAAACCGATAAAAAGTGCACGTTTTCAAGTCTTTGGGGTCCAAATAAATACGTAAGGTCGGACACAAAACCACAATTTTCTCGCAAATTAATTTTCAAACCGGTACATTCGTAATTCATGTATTAATAACATTTTTAAAAAATTGGATAAAGGGGTGGTACCCCGCTCCTTCCGAAATTCAACTGGAAAAAATTGAATTTGAACATTTTAAAAAGTGGGATTGGTCAAATTCTCTTTGTATAAAAACCTAACTTGGGTTATGACAAACATTAAAACAAAAAGAATTATCCAAATCAGTCCAGCCGTTCTCAAGTGATGCCATTACTAGACTGCGGAATCCTATGCAAATGCATATATGGTTAGGATTGTCGTAGAGAAAATCTGATTAGACAGAAACTCGTTTTATTACAAAATAAAACGAATTAGGCCCAGAAAATTTTGCATATTTTGCATATTTTACATATCGTGCATATTTTGACATATTTTTACATATTTGCATAAACTGAGCATATGCAAAACCATATGCAAAAATATATTCAAGGATTTGTGGTCTAAATATCCCACCGAAATGGCTGAAATTTGGCATTAAGTCTTCGTTAGGGGTATGCTTTACAACTGATATCTGCCCGCATAGGTCCACGTCTTCATATAGTCCCCATAGAACGCTACCTACCGATATTCGGTATTTTGAAAATTGTATCCTCAATATCCCACCGAAATGACTGAAAATTGGTATTTAGTCTTCGTTGGGGGTATAAAATATTCCACCTGAAATTTGTCGGCATAGGTCTACGTCTTCATATAGCCCCCATAGAATGGTACCTCCCGATTTTCGGTATTTTGAAGGTTGTGGCCTCAATATCTCACCGAAATGACTGAAATTTGGCATTTTGTCTTCGTTGTGGGTATAAAACTTTCCACCTGAAATTTGTCGGTATAGGTCCACGTCTTCATATAGACCCCATAGAACGGTACCTCCCGATTTTCGGTATTTTGAAGGTTGTGGCCTCAATATCTCACCGAAATGACTGAAATTTGACATTTTGTCTTCGTTGTGGGTATAAAACTTTTCACCTGAAATTTGTTGGCATAGGTCCACGTCTTCATATAGCCCCCATAGAACGGTACCTCCGGATTTCTGGTATTTTGAAGGTTATGCCCTCAATATCCCTCCGAAATGGCTAAACTTTGGTATTAAGTCTTCGATGGGGGTATAAAACTTTCCACCTGAAATTTATCGGTATAGGTCCACGTCTTCATGTAGCCCCCATAGAATGGTACCTCCCGATTTTCGGTATTTTGAAGGTTGTGGCCTCAATATCTCACCGAAATGACTGAAATTTGGCATTTTGTCTTCGTTGTGGGTATAAAACTTTTCACCGGAAATTTGTTGGCATAGGTCCACGTCTTCATATAGCCCCCATAGAACGGTACCTCCGGATTTCTGGTATTTTGAAGGTTGTGCCCTCAATATCCCTCCGAAATGGCTGAAACTCGGTATTAAGTCTTCGTTGGGGGTATACAACTTTCCACCTGAAATTTATTGGTATAGGTCTACGTCTTCATATAGCCCCCATAGAATGGTACCGCCCGATTTTCGGTATTTTGAAGTTTGTGGCCTCAATATCCCACCGAAATGACTGAAATTTGGCATTTTGTCTTCGTTGTGGGTATAAAACTTTCCACCTAACATTTGTCGGTTTAGGTTCAGGCCTTCATATAGCCCCCACAGAACGATACCTCCCGATTTTCGGTATTCTGAAGGTGGTGGCTGTGGTTATACATTTCTCTATTTTATTGACTTGTCTGAAGAGAATTTTAAACAGAAAAATTGACACACAGACATTTTTGTACCTATTTTTGAAATATTTGTTGCATAAGAAAATATGTAAAATGCATAAATTTTACATATGCAAAAATTTATGCATTTTGCATAATTTTGCATATGTCATATGTTTCGATTGCAATGTAATCAGAAGCCAAAAATATGCCCAGACCCAAAATTTGACATGAATCGGACCAAAAATAGGGGTTGCATAAAATTCCGCTGTCTAGCCATTACCAATGAACGACATTTGATTTTTATTTATAAAGATATAGCGTTTTTAAAGAAATAAGGTAATGGGGGAGTACCCCGCCGAAATTCAACAAAATACGTAGCCTATTTTCACCGGGTGCCATTGCTGTACATTCCCTGACAATTTCAGGAAAATCAGTTCAGTAGTTTTTGTAGAAAAGATTAAAATTGAAAAAAGTGGGCGTAAAAGTAGGCGCGGTCAAATTTTCTTTGCATTAAAACCTACGGCTATGACGAACATTTCAAAAAAGAATTATCCAAATCGGTCCTGCGGTTCTCAACTGATGCCATTACCAACGAACGACATTTCATTTTTATTTATATAGATTATTGGTTGGTCTGATCCCTTTTATTTGTGTTTAAATTCCCGGCGCTTTGTTGTGAGAGCTAAACATTTGTCCCCGCTAAACCGAATACCGTAGTATTTTTTTTTTCAAAATATAGCGTAACATGTGTACAAACATACATATGTATGTATGTATGTACATATCTACATGGCTAATATACCCAACTACACCTGTTTACACTCGTTTGCATCCAAATGATGTATTCGAACATGAAATAAGTGTGTGGAAATACATACATATAGATATGCATACATACATAAGTAGGTGTAATACATATGTAAGTACATTTTGCGGATATTTTCATTTCAAAATCATGGATACAGAAAGAATTATGTTTTACAACACCAACAAGAATAATTGCAAAGAAAACAACAACGGATTATAGTCTCGCAGTACGAAGAATAAAAAACAACAACATGAATTTATCAGCAAACTGTTGTTATTGTTACTGTTGTTATGGTTGTCAAGTCTTTTGAAATGAAAGTCGAAAACACGTGTAGTGCAAATTTGTTATTGCTTTTTTATAGCAAATAACTTCAACTTCAGTACTCGAAAGAATTTCTCTCAGAGAGCACGTGCATGTCCCACGGTTGTATCTCATCGGTTTCCACAAAAACAACCCCCAAGAAAATTATTGAATTGGCTACGCATTCTCGAAAAGGAGAGGATGATTCGCCAACACAAGCTATGACTTTTCGAATAAAAACATAAAGCATTCACTGCAACCGATATCCGCCAACATAATTTCACACATATCTTTTACAGTCAAACATTGGGGTCATAACTGACATAATCAGTTGAAAAAGCTGCAATCAAATAAAGTACGGGAACAGGTCACTTATTTAAATTTCCTATCCACAATAACTTCTACTGTTCTAGAAATGTTAAATGCCTTGTTCAGGAAAACTGACTCTTCGAACGGTTCTACTTTCGTTTTCCTAGATAATATATGTATATAATTCCGTCTTTTCCGGGTTATCGTTTAGACCTCAAGGAGTGGTCATTTATGAGCTATGTTAAGAGCCGGGCCTTTCTACAAAGGAAATTTGGATTCTTCCCCTTCGAAGCATTATAACGTTTGTATAGAGAAAGCGGCCAAAAATATTTAGTGTGTAAAAATCAAGCCAATGCGCCGGTTACAGCTTTGTGCTGCTGCGAAGAGTGTTTTAAGAAACCACGAGCGTGACATTCTCTCCCCCTTTCCCCTCTGGGAGGGGGTATACGGTAAGAATTGTTTTATGCTGTTAATACAAGATGACATAAACAAAGGTCCCGATTATCTTATGATGCAAATATAGGCATGGGAAACAAAACAATCTCCAAAACAACAAAAAATCCAACCAATTTAGCGGATTAAAAAATTAAAAATTTTTGTCTGAAAATTGGTAAAAATTTTTTATATAGATCTTATAGCGTTCTTCCTGGAAGGCACGTACCGCCAACGTAAGACTAATTTGGAAGAATATTTCTTCATCTCGCCATTGATGCCAATTATGCTAATGTACGTGGTCAGAAAACAGAGTTATACGCTAATATATCCATAGAAACCCTATTCTAGGGCAGCTTTAGTCTGCGACCCAGCATTTATAGTCTGGCTCTATATGACAGCTGATTTTAATACTGAATAATCTTAAACCCATGACCTAATTTGGAAAATGATTCCCGAGGTGGGCATTGGTGGGCATCATGACTAAAACCTTAGGTCAAATTTAAGTATATGATCGAATTGGCATTACAAAATACACTAAGAAAATATGCAGCTAACTAGAATTCCACAACACGCTAAAACACTATTTTTTAATGAAAATTAAGCTATTACCTACTCCTTCAAAATCTACTATAATATTTTGCGATATTATTTTGCTAAAAAATATTAGTCAAATGTTCCGACTTTTAAAGCTATTCATAAGAAGATCGCGTGCGAATGAAACAAAAACTAAAATATTTTTAAAAAGGTCCATGTCATAGCTGTCACAGTTGCCAGATATTGTACCAAAATTTTGACATTCATTTTTTTTATTTTGGCCAATGGGTGGATTTACTGTGCGTCGTCTGCATAACAGACCTATTCAAGTCCTTCGTCGGTTTGTGTCCTTTATAAACTATTTATGGTAGTAACCCACTCTAAAGGTCTCTTATTTTTACGTCGTGTAGAGCTTAGCTCAATCATCTTTTTCTTTACATTATCCAGTTCCTTAGGGTTACGTCAACCTGAAACTTGTCTAAGAATTAGATCAGCGTATACATTTTCTTTACGAAGGTTCTCTCTATGTGCTATACTTCCTCAGGTAATGCGGTTGTTTGCATTTGAGCATTTCGTTTGGAATTGTCGCTCTTTTTCATGGTGTCGACCGTCTGTTCTATTGTCTTGAATATAAATGTGGTTAAACTTATCGGGCAATAAATTTTTGGTATTGCATAACTTGCCGTGTTTGGGAATAAAGACTACCCTTGCCTCTTGCTATGAGGGTATATGCAAATTTCAAGCAAGCATTGGACGAAATATAGTTCACTTCCCTTTGAAGTAGGGCCGGGAAAAACTGTTCAGGTCCCGCTGCTTTGTATTGTGAGGAACTCATGATGGCTAGTTTGACCATCGATTTTTGGTGCTTCTTCTGATGCGTAAACAGTATCTGCCGATGATAAGGGCTCGATACATACGGTCCATTGTGAGTCGCGTCACTTGTTAAAAACAACAATCACATGAAAAATGTGTAAGTGATGTCAAGTTTGGGTGCCACCGTGGTGCAATGGTATGCACGTCCGCCTTGCACGCAGAAAGTCGGGGGTTCGATTCCCCGGCCATGCAACATCAAACATTTTTCAACGGTGGCAAAATACCCCTCAGTAATGTTGGCGACATTTCCTGAGTATTTCAGCCTTGAAAAACTTCTCCATTAGTGGTGCCTTAAGACACGCCGCACAGTGGAAAAAAATACCGATCTAGCGCGCCAAAAGTCAAAAAAATCACATACGCAAATTTAAAAACTATTATTGCAGTATTAATCTAAGATGTCCACAGAATGCAACGGCTTTTAAAATAATTTATTTTGCATCAGTCTAAGCGGAATAACGGTCCATTTTGGGTTGACATTTTTTGAACTAGTTTTCATAATATAGTTTAGTAGTAAATTTATGATCGTCGCATGTACTCTTCCTACAAAGTAATTTTAAAGCTTTACTGAATTTAACATTTCGTGAAGCAGGTGATTTAAAAAATGTTGAATATAAGATGTTATTTATTGCAACTCGGATTTTACAGTTAAAACATGTGACATCCGATTTTTTTCCAAATTGTGCACTTTGTTCAAGCTATTACTAAGGAGTGTCGAGGGATGGCGCGTAGATTTTTTATTTTATTTTTAGTACACATAGTTCTTAACCAATTTGTAAAACTTTAGCTGCAACAAACTGCAACATTTTATTTTATTACTATTTTTATTAATAGTATTTTTTATGTAAAGACGCTGAAATTAGGGCGGTAACTTTCTATGGGGGCCATATCAATGCGTGTACCTGTGACGAAAATTCTCCGTCGGAATATTTTATACCACCAACGAAGACTAAATGTTAACGTTCAGCTATTTCGGTTGGATAATGTGGCTAAAACCTCAAAAATTAATGAAATCGGTGGTACCGGTCTATGGGGGCTAAATGAAAATGTGGACCTATACCGAAAATGTTTATAGGAGTGTATGCATAACCCCCACGGAGACTAAATACCAAATCCTAGCCGTTTCGGTTGGATAATGTGGTAGAAATCTTTAAAATATCGAAAATCGATGGGTATTATTCTATGGTAAAAATACAAATTTACCAAATATATTAATAAATGAAGTAAAATTGTCAATTTATAGTTGTTCATATCGAATTTATGGGCAAACATGCAATAAAACATAGATTTGTACTTTTGGCGTGCTAAATCGGTACTTTTTTCCACTGTGCGCCGTTCGGACTCGGCGATAAACAGTAGGTCCCATATCATTGAGCTAAATATGAATCGGGGTGTACTCATTGATATGAGAGGAGTCTCCCTTGTCCCGTATGGGATGTTGTGGAACAATGTTTTTTTTTTGTGATGTCAAGTTTGTTCCTGATGTTTCATGTGGTAGTTGTAACGGCGTACTCAACGGACCATATGTGCCGAGGCCTATACTGTGTAAGCCGTAGTGCTCGACGGGGAAGTGCGTTTTCGTCAGAAGGCTTAAAGGTTTTGCACATACCGTACATTGAGTGCCGCGGTACAACAACCACATGAAAACATCAAGAACGAGATGTGTGTGAGTTAGCATTGCTACAAACGAGCTTCTTGGGAGTCGCTGATTTTATTTGCACTCGCTAATGTGTGGCTCGCTAATGAGCTCCTGGCTGTTCTTTTAGACATCTTCTACCCCACCGATCCTTGCCCTTCTAATTTTGAGAGTAAAGGATTTCGTCCTGCTTCACTAACTTCAATTTTCACTTTTTCACGGAGTTGCTATGCTGCTGACTACCTCCCTGAGAGCTACAGTGTTCGCATGCGGGCCCAATTGGTACATTAGGAGAACCCCTTGGAGCTCAGAGTTGATTATTTTTAGTGGTCCTCGCCCTTGAAGGATGTGGTTCAACAATTTGCCGTTCACTATCTTCTCGATGGCTTGCTTGTGATCTTTGTGTAGCCTACCAGACCTTATACTGGTGTCGATTACCGCATAACACTGTAGCTGTAGCCCTGTAGTGTTTTTTGGCTACTTTGGCATAAACAGATGGCGGTTCCGGTCCTGTCTCCGCGTCAACTTTCTCTTCTAAAGCTCCTTTGCGTTTTGTCGAAGTTTCTTAGGACATTTGAAGGTGGAAAATCCTTTTTCTTCTTGAAATGTTTAGCAGTGTTCTATTTTTCAGGAGATCTTATCCTCTTTGCCACTTTTGAAGAAGTGAATGAAGTATTACTCCTTACTCCTGTCATTCTTTACGTAATCGCACCTGGATCTTCTTTAACTTTCATCGTTGAGCCCCTGACCACAGCACATTTTTCGTTGTTTGATCTACCATCATCTGGACATCGTATGGTGTTTATTTTTATTTTTTATTTTCCTAGTCTCTGATGGTTGGTTTAACCATCTCTAAGCTTCCTTGTCTCTGTGTGATTGTACCTTGGACCACAGATGCTAAGGCACCTACATCTGTGGAAATGTTTGCTCACGATCGATTGATGTGACGAGGTGTGACCCGGCAGAACACCCACCATAGTATGGAGGGTATATTAAGATTGTTTTTCTGTTTGTAACACATCGAACTAGGCATTTGCGACCATATAAAGTATATATATTCTAGATCAGGATAAAATTCTAGGACGATCTGGTCTTGTCCGTCTGACTGTATTTTTTCCATAGGCAAGTTTCAAGTTCGAAAAATGCGCTATATAGGTGCACGTTTTGTTTTAGCCCCCATATAGCGGTACTACCCGATTTAAGGTAGTTTGTGGATTATGGCTATATTTTTTGACCAAACTAGCTGAAATTTGACATTTGATATTTCCAATGGCAAAGAAATTTCTCCACTAAAAATTGTCAAGATAGGTCCACGTTTTGATATAGCCCCCTTATAACGGTAATAATAATAATAATTGTTCCACAAACATCCCATATTGGACAAGGGAGACTTCTCTCATATCAATGAGTGCACCCCGATTCATATTAGCTCAATAATATGGGACCTACTGTTTATTGCCGAGTCCGAACGGCGTGTCCTAAGACGCCACTTGTAGAGAAGTTTTACAAGGCTGAAATACTCAGGAAATGTCGCCAACATCACTGATATTGCCTGGCCTGGAAATCGAACCCACGACGGCGGGTATGCATACCATTGCACCACGGTGGCACCCTTATAACGGTACCTGTCGATTTAGGGTATTTTGAGGCTTTTGGCTACATTTTCTGACAGAATTAGCTGAAATTTGACATTTGATGTTCTCAATGACCAAACAGCTTCTTAACTAAAAATTACCTAGAATGGTCCACGTTTTGGTATATCCCCCTATAACGGTACCTCCCGATTTCAGGTATTTAGGGGATTTTAGCTAAATTGTTTGACAAAACTAGCTGTAATTTGACATTTAAGGTTGTCAGAAACTTATCCATCAAAAATCGTTAACGTAGGTCCATGTTTTAATATAGCCCCCATATAACGGTACCTCCAATTTTCGGTATATTGAGGATTCCAGCTACAATGGTATATCCTCCCTATAAAGGTACCAACAGAATAAAGAATTTTTTACATAAATTTGTTACCTAATTTAGGCATTTGTGGTATCCATGGTCGAACAATTTTTGCATCTAACAGGAAGCTAATTACTCGATTTTAGTTCAGAATATTTTATGGTGGAGGGTATAAAAAGTTCGGCTCGACCGAACTTAATGTTTTTATCTTGTTCTTTTTAGTCTTCTGCCAGAAATAATGTAAGCGAGGAAGTCAGGCGCTTATGTGCGGAAGCATTTAATATTTTAATTTCAATAGGCCTGTTCGATAACTTCGCAAGTAAAAAGAACTTGTAAGTTCTTGCAACTACTTGCAAGTACTTCTCATTTCTCTTTAACTGAAGTGGTTTGTTGTCGAACATAATTTTGTAAAAGTTTGTACAAACTTTGGAGTTATCGAACAGACCTAATGTACGTGTAGGTAGAGTAGGTAGATCGAAATATGGAAAAGAAGCAAATCCTTAAAGTCCCGCCACTGGATAGCTCATCGGATGTAGATTGTAGCTTATGGTCCTTCGCATGATCAAATAATAAAATGGCGTAAAACGCCAGCGTCTTGGTTTCAATCTGTCAAATTCGTTGTTATTGTGAATTAATTGTATGAAACAGCTTAAACATTGTTTCTTGATGTTGTTGTCTTGTTGTACTACTTATGTGACCTGTTAAATAGATCTTAGTCCTTCTTATTGATTGGAAATGCTGTTATTTTGGCATATGTATGCGGACACCGCATTTAAACGGTTAATAGGGGGCCTGCTGACGTGCAATGCAAATTCTCTCGCTCTCTTGCAAAACCCCCAAAAATACCGGCTATATTCACAATATTCATTCGAATAAGACACGTGTACACAGCAACGGGAAGGAAAACAAAACAACAATGACAACACATGAGTGTTGTAATTTAAGGGTGCAAATGTTTGCTCTCATTTAAATGCTTAAGTTCTCTTTTGCAACAGGGGGAGAATCTGGAAGAGATTAGAAAAGAAACTTTGCTATAATTTCAAAATCAAAAAGGGAAGACGGCTGATTTGAGTTTTTATGGTATCAAAGAACAAACACACACACACACACCGATACGAGCAATTTGCACTGACAGGCAAAGAGCAAAATAAAAAGCCGCCCCATTATTGTTCAGCGTGTAAAAGTATGAAAACAGCCGCAATGGGCAATTGCAACAACAAAAAGTCACGAGACAGAACAGGAAAACAACTTTGAGAACAACAGAGAAAGCAAAGCCCTTACTCGCCGCATACATGCTCAACCTGAAACGCATGCAGAAACCTAAAAAAGCAGAAAAAGAGTCGTAGTGCAACATCTGCTCCTTGGCCAAACATCAGTACAACGCCAGTCAGTATCCGAAGAAGAACAACGAACCAGAAGAAGAATAACAAAAAATAGTTGCAGACGTTCAAAACGTGAAACAACCAAAAAGGCAAAAATCTCTATTTTTTGTTAAAAAAAAGGAACAGAATTTTGAATAAAGTATACAGAGAAAAAATATCAAAACATCCAAAAGAAAACTTCAATTCGACAACGTCCTTCCTAAATTTTAACTAAACTCCTCATACAACTCAGCTATAAGAAATCCGTAGGAAAAACTAAACGCATATTGGATAAAAATTTCAAATCAAGTATCTAATTGAAAATAAAATTCGAATCAAATCGTAATGCAATTTTCAGCGTAGAACGCAGTGAACTTGAAAAAATAAAAAACTAAAAAAAATAAATTTTTAGTATATATCTGTTGCAAAAAAAAAACATACAACAAAAAAAGAAAAACCATATGTGTGACATCGGCATCTGTAATCTAAACTGAACGCACTGAATCCCCCTATAGTTTGTTGGGATACCCCACACATTTTCATTTGTCTCGTTTCGTTAGCCTGCCACGGACAGCAAATTTTCAAAAACCCATAAGACATTTGGCTCCATTCAAGTTAAGGGTGTGAGTCTGCTCGCACGCCCGCTCGCCCGCCCTCTCTACCGTCTGTCTATCTGTTTGTATATGTGTGTTTGCGTGTATGTTTCTTTTGGTTTTATGTGAAAATGGTGCTGAAATAAAATTATTATACTCATCATACAGCTAAGCCAAGTTATCTTCAAAAAATATATATTACCTTAAATCAAGGACATACTCGTGAAAATCATCATACGCTCCCAAGTAGAGTTGTCGATGGTAAACCTAAAAGCTAACCAAGAAACAACACCACTTAACAACAACAACAACAACTGCAAAAACAACTAATCTAAAGCAAAGCTGAGTCACGCAGTGTTCAGCAACAAAAACAACAATAGCAAAAGTGAAAACTGTTCAGAAAAAAAGCCTCATAAACCATTAAGGCAACCAACCAACCAACACATTCAATACCGAAACACGCGACTTTAAACATCACATTACTCGACTCGCTCGCTCGATAGCTCACTTGTCGTCCTAAAGCCGAAGAAGAACTACAGTTGTGTTTTGTGAAAACAATATAATAATAAAAAAGGAAAACTAATCCAAAAGACCAGAAGAAAGAAGCAGCAACCAACAATCAATCTTTTTTTGGGTCAGGCCAATTGGAGGTGCTCCGGGGGGAGTTGAAGCACACACTGCAATTTTCCTTGTCATAACTTCGACTTCGAATACAACGAAAGGAACAAACAAACAAAAACAGCAACAACAAATACTTAAAGTAGGCAACATTACAGCCTCCCGTCATCTCCAAACATTGTAACGGCCGCCCTTTCAAACAACAAAAACATCAACAGAGTATTTGGATTTTTGTTTTCAAAAATTAATTTCTTATAAGCAAAACCAAACCAATTTGTTTTTAAACAAACCGAAAAAAGAAAATCTGTGATTAAAAAAAAAACAAACAAACAAAATAAAATATATTTTTTAATACTGCACCCTTTACCCAAATTTTCGCCATACATTTTGTGCACTTTTTTGATAACAACAACAAAACTACTACAACTACTTAATTAAAAAAAAAAAAACAAATCGTAAAAAATAATTTAAATTAATTATTAAACAAAAACCATTCAAATAAATAAAAAACCAACAACTGCTATCGCAAAAACAACAACTGCAAGAAGGAGGAGAACAACTACACATTGACATCAGCATCACAACTGACAACAGCAACCAAAGACATCCCAATTTTTTTCCTCTCACTCGTGGCATTCTCAGCCAAAAGTTTATTTGTAAGTATTGTTGTCTTTGTAATCTTTGAGCAGCGCTCGTCCATCGTTCTTCCTTTTATTCCTCATCAACTCACCTGTGTATTTAGAAGATTTGCTTTTTTTTATTTCTGTTGTTATTTGCCATTGTAAAAATTCCTTCGGATTTCATTTCAAAGGCAACCCAGCAAAATAAAGTGAATGTTTGGTGTTAATATTTTTTTGCTACGATTTTAGATGTTTACTATTTCTAAAACAAGTGTTTTCGATAAAATACGTGTATTATACTGCGCGACGCTAAAAAATACAAGGTAATAACAATATTAGATACGTGTATCGGCGTTTTTATAGTATACATCAAAATATTTGAGTTAATACACCAAATCTGTAAATCTTATCTAAACGCCAAGAATTTCTAAAAGTTAAAAACAAGTAAGTTTATGCAAAATTTTCCCACAAAACATAATTTTTGGAGGGATGGCTTCACAATAAATGTCATCAAGCAGGAGTTACTCCAACATTGTTTAGTTTATTTGGACCACGCCAAATCGTGCATATGAGGACCCATATCGTCGGTGTCATGCTTAAGTGTTCCATATGCCATTTGCCTGATTCGAGAAAAATTGAAGTTAATGTTTGAGTCTATACAGTCTAAAAGTGGTGCAAACATTCAATACTTTAAGAGCACAATTCCAATTAACTAAACTCAAAGAATATATCAGAAGTTGATTTTAGTCAGATATCTGTTATAGTCTAGAAGTTATGGCCAATTTATATAATTGCAAAAAGTTGCTGATTATACCCTCAGCATTTATGCTAACAAGGGTATATACAATTTCATACGGGCAAAATGTGCCTCATCGAAATAATGGTTTTAGACCCCAAGTATGTTTGGACAAAATGTGTTTCAGACAATTTGGAGTCGTCTGTCTGGCTGGTGCGCACGATAACTCTCGAACGGATGAACCGATTTGGTTCAAAATTTGGCTTTCGTAATATTTTGTCCAAACTTAGTTCACGTTTGAAGATCGGGTATATCGGCCCACTCCTTTCGGGACCTCCCCCACAAAAGTTCGGAAATGTTCGGAAAATTTGTGCGCACTATAACTCTGGAAGGGAATAACCGATTGGGTCCATACTTTGCACATCGTGATATTTCTCCCAGACTTAGATGAGGTTCTAGTGTGGACTCAATCGGTCCACTCCCTCGGGTACCTCCCACACAAAATTTCGAAAAAGTTCAGTTTAGGGCCTGTTCTCGAATCTCTTTGATTTTGTTATAGCAACTTGTATTCACTGCTCCGCTTACAACGGAACATGTCTCATAAGGGGCAAGTCCATACTTCCTGAGAAAATAGCCTGAAAGATTTAAAAAACAAGTAAAAAAGTATCAGTCGGCTTTGCCGACAGAGATATACCCTCAGCCTGTGTATATTGAAAAATTTTTTTTCCCAAAATACGTATGTTTGAACCGACAAAAATGTTGATTAGGATTAAAGATCAATAGTTTTGCGGAGGAGATACTAAAAGGAATGGATCGACATTGACCGTTATGGAAGTGGCTTTCCTGCCACAACATATGCTCAAGAAGTATGGACTTGCCCCTAAAAACTTTTACCATCGTAATTGAGACAGCGAATGCAAGTTGCTTCAACAAAAGTCAAAGTGATTCGATATCAGGTCTTAAAGTGAACTTATCCGAAATTTTGTGTGGGAGGTACCGGATGGAGTGGACAAATATAGTCCATATTTCAATCTGATCTATATCTGGTAGATATATTAGGATGTGTAAAGTATAGACCAATTCGGCCACTCCTTCAAGAGTTACCGTACGAACAATTTTTCCGAACATTTTTGAACTTTTGTGGGGAGGTACCTGAAGGCGTGGACCGACATGGCTTATCTTCAAACTTAAACTATGTTTGGACAAAATGTTACTAAGGCCAAATTTTGGACCGAATCGGCAGATCCGCTCGAGAGTTATCTTGCGCTCTAACCACTACACACGGTGTCGTAGGGGTTTTTTGCACATTTCAGGCTATTTTCTCAGGAAGTATGGACTTGCCCCTGGTGAAACTTGTACCGTCGTATGTGGGGCAGTGAATATAAGTTGCTACAACAAAAATCAAAGCGATTCGAGAGCAGGCCCTAAACTGAACTTTTCCGAAATTTTGTGTGGGAGGTACCCGAAGGAGTGGACCGATTGAGTCCATGTTGAAACTTTATCTAAGTCTGGTACACATTTCACGATGTGAAAGTATGGACCAAATCGGTTACTCCCTTCAAGAGTTATCGTGCGCACAAATTTTCCGAACATTTTCGAACTTTTGTGGGGGAGGTACCCGAAGGAGTAGACCGATATGTCCCATCTTCGAACTTAAACTAAGTTTGGACAAAATATTACGGTAGCCAAATTTTGGATCAAATCGGCTCATCCGTTTGAGAGTTATCGTGCGCACCAGCCAGCCAGACAGACGGATAGACAGACAGACGGACGGACATTGCTAAATCGACTCCAAATTGTCTGAAACACATTTCGTCCAAACATACTTGGGGTCTAAAACCATTATTTCGATGAGGCACAGTTTGCCCGTATGAAAGTGTATATACCCTTTCTAGCCTAAAGGCTGAGGGTATAAAAACGGAAAAAAACGGAGTGACCGATTTGGTCCATACTTTACACATCCTAATATATCTACCAGATATAGATCGAATATGGACTATGTTTGTCCACTCCTTTGGGTACCTATCACACAAAATTACGGATAAGTTCACTTTAAGACCAGTCTCGAATCACTTAAATTTTTTTGAGCAACTTGCATTCGCTGCGTCAATTACGACGGTAAAAGTTTTTAGGGGCAAGTCCATACTTTTTGAGAAAACTGCCCGAAAGATGTAAAAAAACCCCTATGGTACCATATGTAGTGGCTGGAGAGCACGATAACTCTCGAACTAACCGATTTGGTCCAAAATTTGGCCTTCCTGATATTTTGTCATACTTTCAGTTCAAAGATAGGCAATACCGGTCCACAACATCCGGTAGTTTCCCCGAATATTTAAAAAATGTTATTTAAATGGTATGCACGATATCTATTGAACAAATTTGGTCCAAAATTGGGATCTCCTAATATTTCGTCCAAATTTAGTTTAACTTCTAAAATTTAGGTACCTTAGGGTACCTTCTTCACAAAAGTTCAACAGTTTAAGGTCTGTTCGAAGATCCCTTGGAAATGTATTATGTTTTCCGTGGACAATTCCATGCTTCCTGGCATACTGGTCCATTAGTTATACGATGACCCACTGAAATGACTGGCGGGCGCGATATCTATCGAAAAGATAAGATTCACTTCCATAATGGACTATGTCGGTCCATTCCTCTGCAACACTTTTGAACTTTAATCCTCATCCATATTTTCGTCGGCATGTTCAAAGGTCCAAAAAAGGCCACAAAATAATGAAAATATCATAAATACATTTGATCTGACCGTAGATGAAAGTTTCAATTCACTTAGGCTGAGGTTATATCTCTGTCGGCAAAGCCGACTGATACTTTTTTACTTGTTTGATCCATGGGTTCTTTTTTTTTTTGTTTTTGGCAGATTGCTTCGCATGGAACACGTTATGTCACATTTTACCAAGCCAACTTTTTGTCAATTATGTACCACCTCCCTTACGTAAAGTTCTACTGCGAACCGGAAATTCAGGGGGTTAATGAAACATATATTTGAAAAAGAAATTCATTAGATACCATTTTTACAGTGTTTTATTTAACTTGCTTTGTTGTCCGTTTAGTTCAAATCTAGTAACTCATTTTAATACAGTTGCAACTGACCAACCGAACTGATTTGGATGACAATACATGAATATGAAACCAAAACCAATATGGGTCCATTTTTTCCTATAGCTCTTATATAGCGGTTCCGCCCGCTTTCAAGTGTTTTGAGGATTTTGTCTTCATTTTTTGTCCAATTGGCTGTAACTCGGAATTGAGAGTTACCAATTGTACAGAAACTCTCTGAACCAAAAATTATGGACATGGGCCAGATTTTTGTACAGTCCCCATATAACAGTACCACTAGATTTCAGGCAATTTGAAGTTTTTATCTACATTTTCGGCCTAAATTGACTGTAATTTGGTTATGATTAAAAATAAAAAATAATGAAAAAAATTAGGTTTCAGTGTTTTATTTATAAATGCAATCTAGAAAATAATTTGTCGCTTAGCAAAAATAAGTTTATTCTTCCTCATGATGGAATCTCTCAAATAAAACGCTTGCCTTTTAATTTTGCCACCATTTTTAATTTAAATGCAAGCGTTTTATTTGAGAGATTCCATCATGAGGAAGAACCCCCAAAACATGGTTTTTGAACAGCATCTTCAGACAACAAAAATCGTTGACTACGCCTTTTTTCATGATGTGCTGGAATCAAATGAAGTCATTGGATCCCCAGTCAGGGCTGTACGACGGATGAACCAGCAATTATACGTTTTGTCCTATCAACCAGGCGCTGGTTCGATGTGTGAGAGCCCTCATTGTCATGATGCGGAATGATTTGCCTTCTCTAGTTCGTTTTTCGAACTTCTCAGGAGACCTCATGCAAACAAATTATTGTGTACTACTCAGAATTAACCGTCATATAATTGTCAGGCCGTATAGTCGCCACACGGTCAGTTTTTCTGAAGAAACAGGCAACCTTTTGCTTCGAAGTGTTTCTTACATGAACAACTTTCGTTTGATTTGGCTCGAATTCGAAGACCCAAACGGCCGATTCCTGCTTTATTTCAAGCTCCTAAACATAGATCCTAGATTCGTCTGTGACGATCTTATAAACGTCGTTTGAAGCACCGCGATCGATTTTATGCTCAATTTCTTTGAACCGATTAACAGGATCCTTTTTTTGAATATTGAATTTAAATATTGTGAGCTGTATCTTGATTTCAGCTGAAGGATATCGCTATATTGATTTATTTGTACGTTGATCAAGAATATTTCAAAGTTACAAATGGAATCAAGTTATGGAATAATTCAAATTACAAATGGAATAATTCGAATTACAATTGAAATATTTCGAATTGCAAATGCATCTTAAACAGCATCTGAAAAAGGCGTAGATAGATAAAAAATATGTATGTATGTAAATCGGTTATTAATGCTTACACGAAATACCAGCCACGGGCCAGCAACCGGGTCAACTAATTTTTTTTTATAAAATTTAATCTTGTTTTACTTTCTCAGTTCATGAACAAAAAGGACATGAAAAGAACTGAGCTAGAAGGACAAGTTATTAGACTATTTAAATGAAAACATGTCATCTCAAAATTATGAGCCAATATTTCCAAACAGAGGTATAAAGTTATTTTGTCAATCATTGTTGGGTGTCAATCAAAAAATTCATCATGACCTAACTCAGATATTTCAGCTATGTAATCCTTTGGGGTTCTTAATATTGTCAATATGGGCTTTCATTCGGAAAGAGAATTTTCCACCCCAGACATTCCTTGACTTCCATTTTGTGGCACAGGGTATTCAGTACGATTTCGAATAGAGACCAAAATGTATTTAATAAAATACAAGGATGACTTTTCATACAAACAATATTAGAAGTCCAGTGGACCTTTTGTTTGCAACAATTTAAAGTGTCAATCGGATGAACAAAACAGGGATGAATAGAGTAGACTTCAGAGGATAATAAATATCCTGTGAATTGTCCTATAACATAGTATAATAATACCGTTAGTATGTATGTTTTCTTCTAGCATTCTTTTAAAATAAATAATGACTTTTGAAAACAATATTGGTGTGCCGAATTTAATGTTATATTTCTATAACGTAGGAAAAAAATTGCCCGGAGTCGAGATATTTTTTTCGACTCAGACTCCGACTCCAGCAAAATTGCTCGGCTCCGACTCCCAAACCCTGGAAATGACTCGCCTTGTCGATTCACTGATCCTGCTCATTCTGACAGTTATCATTTACTCATGATCCTCTTCCATCCATACTCTGAGTAAATGACATCACACTACGGAATGACATTTCATTGAACTACGTCAATATTGGTAACAACAATAAAGAAGAAAATCAGAACATTTTTAAATGGTTATTCACATCCATTTAAGTGTGATATTTCAATTTAATCGAACTAAACCCAAACTATGATCAAAGATAACGAACTACATGTCGAAGGATATCGATATGATATCCATATACATACCTAAACTATAAGTTACCTATGAAGAATTTGCAAATCAGTACATCACCACTTGCATACTATACTGGGAAATTTGGCTTATTTTTTATAATACCATAAAGATAACAAACACACTGAAGGGGGAGAAAGTGGCGGAATAATGCAGCCAACACATGTTCATGTCAATAATAATGCAGAGCGAGTGTAAATGATGGCATTGTTTTTGTTTTCCTAGAGTAGACTTGTTATTGGGATTTATTATAATTGTGTGCACTTGATAGCCATGGTACAACTGTTGTGGATAAGTGCAGATGCCTCTCTTTGTGGGATACATGTGCATATAATCTCTTGTTGACCATCAAAATGCGGATTCGAAGAATCCTATTTCTTACAAAAGAGATTAACGGAGATCAGTTTATTACATGTGCCTTTAGAAAACTGGTAAATTAGTCGCTTTACAAATTTATATAACTAGAAGTTGGAGAATAATTAAACGAAAACATTTCTTTGAAACACAATGAGATTTAAATTTAGAATTTATATCATTTTAAATGAATGATGCTTATTGAGGCGTTATCTGGAGAATAGCGAATTTTTAAAAAAATTCTTAAAATATTAAACTTTTTTGAAATTAACTAGAATTGTAATTATAGCTGGTATAGAATTTATTTCATTGCGTTAATGTTGCCAAAACCTGTTTGGAAATCCTAAGGGGGTTAGACGTTAAAAAGACAGGTGTGATTGTTATCGCTTCGTTGGCACAATACTTTCCCAAAATATTCTCTTTTCATGGTCAAATATTGTTTTAGTGTATAATGTAATGTTTTCAATGTAGCATTACATTTTCCTTATCCACTAAGATTTGCGAATTAAAAACATTGTTTATTTGATAGAAAACAGCAACAATTATACATTTGAAAAGCCAAAAAAAGAACATCTGCAAAATTTGAATATGTAGATGCGTCCCGCGACGTCCCGCATTCTTCGCAGGAGAAAGTATTGACATTTGGTGGATCGACATCTTTATGTACTCTAATACAATAAGACGTAGCTATTAAAAATGCCAGCGCTTCAAAGAATGGACAAAATGTGAATAATGGTTTTAGACCCCAATTATGTTTGGACGAAATCCGTTTCAGACAAGTTGGGGTTGATTTAGCCATGTCCGCCCGTCTGTCTGGTTGGAGCGCAGGATAACTCTCGAACCGATCAACCGATTCGGTCCAAAATTTGGCTTTCGTAATATTCTGTCCATACTTAGTTTAAGTTCGAAGATGGGTTATATTGGTCCACTCCTTCCCTTACCTCCCCCACATAAGTTCGAAAATGTTCGGAAAATTTGTGCACACGATAACTCTAGAAGGGAGTAACCTATTTGGTCCATACTTTGCACATTGGGAAATTTCTAGCAGACTTAGATGAGGTTCCAATATGGTTTCAAGCGGTCCACTCCTTCTGGTACTTCCCCCACATAAGTTCGAAAGTGTTCGGAAAATTTGTGTGCACGATAACTCTAGAAGGGAGTAACCTATTTGGTCCATACTTTGCACATTGGGAAATTTCAGTCCACTCCTTCGGTTACCTCCCACACAAAATTTCGGAAAAGTTCTGTTTAGGACCTGCTCTCGAATCGCTTTGATTTTTGCTGTAAGAACTTATATTCACTGGTCCCCATACGACGGTACAAGTTTCATCAGGGACAAGCCCATACTTCTTGAGAAAATAGCCTGAAAGGTGCAAAAACTGCCTGACACCATGTGTAATGGTTGGAGCGCAAGATAACTCTCGAACAGATCAGCCGATTCGGTACAAAATTTGGCTTTCGTAATATTTTGTCCAAACATAGTTTAAGTTCGAGGATAAGCCATATCGGCCCACTCCTTCAGATACCTCCCGCACAAAAGTTAAAAAATGTTCGGAAAATTTGTGCGCACCATAACTCTCGAAGGGACTGACCGATTTGGTCCATACTTTA
This sequence comes from Musca autumnalis, assembly GCF_047663935.1. Classification (NCBI taxonomy): domain Eukaryota; kingdom Metazoa; phylum Arthropoda; class Insecta; order Diptera; family Muscidae; genus Musca; species Musca autumnalis. The sequence continues at coordinate 118,356,248 of NW_027411755.1, read as the reverse complement.
CACATCCAAAAATATCTACCAGACATAGATCAGTTTCGAATATGGACTTTATTTATCCACTGTTTCGGGCACCTATCACACAAAATTTCAGATAAGTTCACTTTAAGGCCGAATCACTATGATTTTTCCGAATCACTATGATTTTTGTTGAAGCAACTTGCATTCGCTGCCTCAATTACGACGGTAGAGCAAGTCTATATTTATTGAGAAAACCTCCCGAAAGTGGTAAAAAACGCCTATGGCACCATATTTAGTAACTGGAGAGCACAATAACTCTCGAACTGATCAACCGGTTTGGTCCAAAATTTGGATTTAGTCATATTTTGTCCAAACTTAGTTTCAGTTCGAATATGTGCAATACCGGTCCACATTTTTTTGCATCAACTTGTAGTCGCTGCTACCATTACGATGGTTCATGTTTTTTTAGAGGCAAGTCCATACTTCCTGAGAAAATGGCCCGAAAGCTCTATAAAAACCTGCTGGCACCAACTAAAATAGCTAATGAGTACGATAACTTACACACATCGTAAAATTTCCTCCAAATGTACATCATGTTTCCAGAAGATCGGATAACACTTTCCGGTACTGCCCTCACAGAAGTTAAACGTTTTCACTTAAATACAGTTTTAGAGCTGTTCCAAGATTTTTGGGAAACTTTTATCAAAGGTAATCCTTGTGATTCTGATTACAACAATATTATTTTTTGTTAGAAAACATACTGAAACTAAGGAAACCAAAAAATCAGATCCACATATTGGAAGGTGTGGGCGTAAAGATCAAAGACATAAATACAACAAGATAAGACATTTCTTTTGCTATCATTCTTCAGTGAATGGCTTTTGAATTTAACATAATGTTATGTTACGATATGGTGATATAACATTTTTTTCTTTTATACATTTTTACGTATTTAACCGAATTTACCGATCCAATTGACATGGAATTATTCTTGAATAGATCCTTGAATATATAAATTTCGTTTCTGATACCATTACATGAAATGTTCCTCCTTGGTTGCGATTTTGAATTAACTGCAACCTGTTAAGGTTAATGTTTCTATACATAGTTTCTAATTGTTCCACAAACATCCCATACGGGACAAGGGAGACTTCTCTCATATCATTGAGTTCACCCCGATTCATATTAGCTCAATGATATGGGACCTACTGCTTATCGCCGAGTCCGAACGGCGTGTCTACGACACCACTTGTAGAGAAGTTTTACAAGGCTGAAATACTCAGAAAATGTCGCCAACATTACTGAGGGGTATTTTGCCACCGTTGAAAAATGTTTTGATGTTGCCTGGCCGAAACTATACATAGTTTCGTAAACATTTTTTTGTTGCATGCATTTTGTCAGGTCTTTATTACTTTATGTCTTTGTAAAGATATCTTTAAGAAATGTTTTATAAATTTACCGTAGTACACAAAGTAAGCTATTTTATTTTCCTCGGGTACAAAATTTTAGTCAAATTTCGAGTTTAGTGGACTAGAATTTTTAAGGAACAACACGGAACAATGTTCTGTTTTCACGGAAAGATGCCTGATAATGCCCTCTTTTAGCCCATATATACTTTTTACTTCCATTTAACACATTATTAATTTATTGATATTTCACAGTTAAAAATGCGTGGTTTTATCCATACCGTTTCCCATATTATATATATTTTTAAATTAATGAGTTTTAATATGAGTTTTATGAAAACCTATTTCCCGAATTTGACCTACATATTTTAATTCACCGGAAAGCTTCACCGAAAAGTTACAGCATTTTGGGCAGGAAAAAACGTTTCTCTTGTATTAAGAGAAACGACACCCCAAATCCAAGTTGAAGATCAAGAGCTCTAGATAGAGTCAGGGTTTAAAATGCTAACGCCATATTAGCAGAAGCACCGAATATTTGCAGCTTTGTCTGCTAAAATTTCTTCGAAATATGTTTAGCATCAATGAACAACGGCAGCATGTAGCAACAAATTTCACAAAAATATTGCTTGCGATGCTGATGCTATTTGATATTGTTGCTGTAATAAAGAAGCATCGGACACACATACTCATATTTTGCAGCACACATGATCAACACATCAGAAAAGTGAATAAGCAACAAAGTTTCAACGGCTTAGCCATGTTTTCAGCAAACAATTGTTTTGAGATCAGGGTTACCAGTGTAATGCATTAAAAATCACGATATAATTAATTCCACTTTTTCGTTCAAAAGACATGTGAATTTTTGGTGAAGTCGTTCAAAATTTTTTTATTTTTAAACAATAATAATTAGTATTCTTTAGGTTCTACCATATAATGGGGGCATTTTGACATTAAATAACACCTTTTTTATTACTGCGTTGGCAACCCTAGTCACTAGAGTTGTGCCAAAGGAACTATATGGAACTATCTCGTTCACTTCGCAGTTCCAATGGCCCACCTTTTTTCTTTGAACAAACTGCGTATACTTACTATCACACGTTATATTTAATGATGTTACTCATACGCTTTGGAACTAGTACCAGGAACTAGGAACTAGATGGCCCAACTCTACTAGTCACTAAACACGCTCGGCTGCTAATTCTCTGCGACGATTGGTCAGCCGACTGCTATATATGGTAACATGGGGCGCCTTCGCCACTGGGGCGGCTACGCCAGTGCCGATTTTCTCGCAAACTACAAGTGCTAGAAAAAGACCGTTAAGGGCAAAATTGTGAGTTTAATGAAGATCTATCATCTCCCAAAAGTTGGCAGTTGAGTCATAGGTATGATAGCGGAGGCACGCTGTTTTGTGTTTTCAGGGTATTGAGAAAAATAATTATGGCAGGTATGTTTTGCGATATCTTCTTTACCTTTTGTGATATCAAAAACATATTTTGTACCGTTAGAAGGCAACTACTGAAGAATATAAATCCCAATAATTCGCATGAAAAAAGCAATTACAAATGCCAATATATTAATATTATGAAGTATGTAAGGGGTGGGGCGCCTACGCCATGATAGGGCTATGGTGGATTAATGTTAGAAATTTGTAATGTTTAACTTAAATTTTTATGTTATAGATATACCACACTGTAGTGTGAAGTTAAAATCAAATATTATCCTAAACATATCTTGTTTTAGTAGTATTATGATTTTTGTACCTATATTCAATGTAACTAGTTCAAATAAGCAATAGAATCTGGTTCTTTTTGTAAATTTTATAATCATTTTTGATTATTCAATAGAAAACATGTTCCTTTTTTGCATAATGTTGATATTTAAGAAAGAAGTATGGTAAATTACAGTTTTGGAGTTCGTTGGAAAATGTTCAATGTCGATGGCGAATCTGCCCCATGGGTGGGGAGGCTTCGCCACTTTTTAGACATTTAGTAAATTCTCAAAAATAATATTTTAAAAACAAAATTATAAACATTTATATATCAATGCTGATAGTCAAGATATGCTTATATTTTTACCAAAAATAATATTTGGAAAAACTTTAACGGTGTCGATATGAGAACATTTTGAACAAAAACGTGGCGAAGGCGCCCCATCTTACCATATGTAGCGTGGTTGTCGATTATGCCTAACGAAAAAAAGATTAGGCGTAAAAAACGAAATAAGCAACAATGTACGAAAATAAATATGCGTTCGGTTGCTTATTTAGCCGTGTGTGAATATTGTGTAGCAGTTGAAGTGTTCAGCTAATGCTAATGTTTTTAGATGCTGACTTTTAAACCCTGGATAGAGTACTTCTTTGTGCAGGATTTAATGGATAATTATGCTAACTGAAAGCAGACTACACCAATTTTAAAACTCTTCAGTCACTTTACTGCGAGGAGTGAAATCCCTTTTCTAAAGTTTAAGCATATCCCAAACATCTGCAATACACGCTGGAACTCTCGTGCCATACTACCTCTTCTAGTGTTTATTATGATGCCTAAAACCTGGATCAGGTTGCTTAAAATCTGTTCATTCATATCTTACTCATGGGTTGATCATTGGTTGAGTAGTCAATTGTTCCGCTCTGAAGATTTTGAAGAACTCTCCATCTGTGACTAACTAGCCAAAAGTACTCAAATGCTTGAGGATCCACTGGAAAAATTATGAATCTCCAATCAGCATTGTTCAAAGAAACAAGCACTATTCATTTTAAAGATAGCTTCACATAGTTCTGCTCTTTTTGAATGAACTAGTTCGTTTATGCACCGAAACGCTAATCCACTCTTTAGACGAGTTTCAGATAGACCGGCCCTTGAGGCACTGGATAAACCACATGCTAAGGAATAGATGGATAAGCTGTGGGCTACATAACGTAATAAAAAGGGACAATGTTGATTAGGGGACGCCACAGGGGGAGGGGGATATTATTACCTCTTCTCTGGGTCACTACCATAAATAGTCTATTAAGGACCTTAACCGACGAAAGATTTGAAGCCGTCTGGTATGCAGAGGACGTTATAATACTTCTTAGGGGAAATAATCAAAATCTACTACAACTGGACTAGACCGAGAGGTCTAAATGTTAACCCGAAAAAATATCTATGTATTTTCACTAGGAAAACGAAAGTAGAAGCTTTCGAAGAACCCGTTGTCCTATTAAAGGCAATATACATTTCTCCAACAGTTAAGTACCTGGAAGTGATCTTGGATAGGAAACTGAAGTGGAAAGAAAAGGACTAATAAAGCCCACAGATGTTTGTCGACCTGTAGGAAAATGGGGGTTCAATCTTAGGATGATACATTGTGTATACAGAAGCGTAATTAGATCAATTCTAACATGCGCATCTGTGATACGGTGGACAGCTACGGACAAGAAATGTAATGTGTAAATATTACAAAAAGTCCAAAGAATGTGCTGCTTAAGTATTAGTGGGGCAATAAAGACTACATAAACTAGGGCTTTAGAGACAATTTGACAATTTTGCTTTTACACCCAATAGAAATTCAGGTAAGGTATGATGCAGTCATCGCAACTATAAGACGTAAGTCGATGAGCGAGTGGATCGGAAGAGACCACCAAACATACCACCAAAACATATTACGGGTTACAACGGGTGAGTAAATAGATGATATTGCTTCAGGTATACGGACGGTCTGATCCTCCAGGCCGAAATGCGAGCGATTACAGAGTATTTGAACTGGTTTAAATGGTGACCCCCATTTGTAATGCCCAATTAAAGCCATTTTTCATGATTTTTTTCCAAGAAAACTATGAAACTTTTTTATTAGATGTTGGTTTCATCTGAAAGAACACATCTTTATCTCCTTTTTGAATTTTTCTGGTTGAAAGATATTACGTAGTTTTGTGGCAATTGGACGTCTACCAAACCCTGTTTTTATTAAAGCGTTTTGCGGTGCCAACTCTAGCTCGAAAACTAATGAACCGATCGTCATATATTTTTGTATGTTTATTAAGAACATAAAGATCTAGTCCTTCATCGATCGATTTTTTAAAAAATATTAGGTTTAAAATATTACGTTTTGGTAGAACTAACAAGTAAAAAAGTATATATGGTAACATGGGGTGCCTTCGCCACGTTTTTGTTCAAAATGTTCTCATACCGACACCGTTAAAGTTTTTTCAAATATTATTTTTGGTACAAATATTAGCGTATCTTGACTATAAGTTTTGATATATAAGTGGTTATAATTTTGTTTTCAAAATATTATTTTTGAGAATTTACAAAATGTTCAAAAAGTGGCGAAGCCTCCCCACCCAAGGGGCAGCTTCGCCATCAATATTGAACATTTTCCAACGGACTCTAAAACTGTAATTTACCACACTTTTTCCTTAAATATCAAAATTATACGAAAAAGGAACATGTTTTCTATTGAATAATCAAAAATGATTCTAAAATTCACAAATAGTAACCGATTCTAGCGGTTAATTGAAAAAGGTTCATTCAATTTAGGTAAAAAATCACAATATAACCAAAACAAGAAACGTTTATGATACAATTTGATTTTAACTTCACATTATAGTGTGGTATATCTATGGCATAAAGAATTGAAGTTAAACATGACAAATTTCTGACATTAACCCACCACACCCCTATCATGGCGTAGGCGCCCCACCCCCAACATATCTCATAATATGAATATATTGACATTTGCTATTGTTTTTTTCATGCAAATTATTGGGATTTCTATTCTTCAGTAGTTATCTTCTAACGGTATGAAATATGTTTTTGATATCACAAAAGATAAAGAAGATATCACAAAATATATCAAAACACAAAACCGCGTGCGTCCGCTATCATACTTATGACACAACTGCCAACTTTTGAGAGATGATAGATCTTCATTAAACTCACAATTTTGCCTTTAACGGATTTTTTCTAGCACTTGTATTTTGCGAGAAAATCGGCGATGGCATGTTACCATATTGAATCTTTCATCTACGGAGAGATCGAATGTATTTAGGGTCTCTTCAGAATTTAGTGGCCCTTTTCGGACATTTGAACTTGCCGACAAAAATGTGGATTAGGATTGAAGTATAAAAGTGTTGCGGAAGAGGTACTTGAAGGAATGGACCGACATAGTATATTATAGAAGTGAATCTTATTTTGGGGGTCATATCTTTTCGATAGATATTGCGCCCACTAGTCATTTCAGTGGCTCATCGTATAATTTTTGGACCAGTATGCCAGCAGGCATGGACTTGTCCACGGAAAACATAATATCGCTGTTAACAGGACCACAACGAATAATATCGGTACACATTTCCAAAGGATCTTCGAAAAGATCCTAAACTGCACTTAGACACAAATTTTGAACTTTTGTGGAGGAGGTGCCCTAAGAGAAGACCGATTTTAGAATTAAACTAAATTTAGATAAAATATTAGGAGATCCAAAGTTTGGACCAAATTGGTTGCCCCCTTCAAGGGATATCGTGCATACCATTTTAATGACATTTTTTAACTATTGGGGGGAAGTACCGGAAGTTGTGCACCAGTATTGGCCATCTTGGAATTGAAACTAAGTTTGGACAAAATATGACTAAGGCCAAATTTTGGACCAAATTGGTTGATCAGTTCGAAAATTATCGTGCTCTCCAGCCACTACATATATTTTTATAGGGAGTTTTTACACCTTTCGTGCTGTTGTCTCAAGAAGTATGGACTTGCCCCTGAAAAAAACTTTTAACGTCATAATTGAGGCATCGAATGCAAGTTGCTTCAACAAAAATCAAACTGATTCGAGAGCAGGTCTTAAAGTGAAATTTTGTGTGGGAGGTACCCAAAGGAGTGGACAAATATAGTCCATATTCAAATATCTGGTCCATATATTAGGATGTGTAAAGTATGGACCAAATCGGTCACTCCCTTCAAGAGTTATCGTGCGCACAATGTTTTCGAACATTTTTGAACTTTTGTGGAGTAGGTACATAAACGAGTGGACCGAAATGGCTTCTCTTCGAACTTAAACTATGTTTGGACAAAATATTACGAAAGCCAAATTGTGGACCGAATCGGCAGATCCGTTCGAGAGTTATCTTGAGCTCCAACCACTACATACGGTGACATAGGGTTTTTTTGCAACTTTCAGGCTATTTTCTCAGGTAGTATGGACTTGCCTCTGATGAAACTTGTACCGTAGTATGGGGGGCAGTGAATACAAGTTGCTTATTTCCCTTATAAGTGCATATAAATGATGTGTTTTTTTAGAACCGCCACATCTCAAGAATGGTTCCTTGTAGAGAATTTTCTGTCTACAATATTTGCTCTACTCACTTTTTGATTAGACCCACCGTTTCCGAGAAAAAATACGAAAACCTAAAAAAGCCTAAATTTTGATCTTTGACCCCGAAAAACTGTTTTTGCACACATGGGATTGATGGGGACTTTTAGGTCATTGCTTTTAATATCAAACCGTAGCCCACCACAAATTTTGACTGGTCTAATGAATGTAAGCAAATTGATTTCAAAGAATATTTCGATATCGAAAGCGGTAGTTGGGCCCCTGTTTATATCATCGGTTCCTTGGCGGAGGTGAGTGAGACAGATATCAACGTACATCGAATTATGCTTTGTTATTGTGATGACAAATGAGATGTTTTTTGTCACCCAATCGGAAAGACACAGAAACAATTGAATAACATTAAGTTTGAAAGCAACCAAGTTACATTTATAGAGAATCCTGTCTTAGGTGAAATCCAAAACCTCGAACAAGAAATACATACTGTCCCACTCCTTTCGAATGATTCGATGTCCAAGTCATTGATTAATAAAAATTCCCCTTGTTCCAATTAATGTATTTTGATAATTATGTAAATAATTGGATACTTTCCCATCCAATTAATTCTTGCCCGGAAATAGTTTTATGAGGCAATATTCCTCTTTTTTTGCACATTGTTGCTTATCTACATTGAATGAGGCATTTTGATGTTATCCGGAATTTGCCCAAACCGAAAACATGATCAAACCATTTAGATTAGCCAACCATCAACCTACTGATGTAATGTTATGTCAACTAACACCGAGCACATTTTAGTCCACTTGTTTGTGGGTGGGTGGTTTTTGCCAGCAGCAGTGAAACTTTAGAAATGTCAATTTGTGTTTTAATCAAACTACCCCTCCCAGCTCGCCACCTCCCCATGCAAGCTATGTATGTGCATGTCATTAAATAGGAAAATAATTAATTTGAGTAATGCCACTGAGAAATGGTTAACAAGCATTCGTTCACATTGACATTGACCATGCCTGTTTTTGGTTTTTTGTTTTCTATAATTAATATTGGAAATTCTGAATTGTTCAATCTCTATTGATTGAATCTATCACAAGTTTAGTAAGGGTCTTTTAAGGTCTTCCCATGATCTGTGATATACAATTAATGTTTAACATTGAGGACAAGGCAATGATATATGGACATACATATGTTTGTATGTACATTGTACATACATACATATGTAAATAAATGTATATACATGTCATCTGATTTAACACAACTAGGACAGTTCACTAACCATATGGTAAACTATACCATACTAATAGAAATGAATCACCACCACAGCAAATATGAGGTAGTAGTGGAAAATCTTCATGCAAAAATACAAAGAAATAAATAACGTAAATTAATTACAATTACTTTTTTACGACTTTTCAACGCATTTTTTAACACGTCTGCGCCTGTGTCAACGTACTTTCTTATGTGGCTTCTACAGGACATATGTTCCTAAAACCGATTGCACAGTTGACTTGACATCGCCTTGGTTCTCACTACTCCACCTGCCACGTTCCTTAGCTCTCCATTTACGTTTTTGGCTTTTTTAGATCCCTCTTGTGTGTTTAACCCCCGGTTGTTTTGTTTGGTAATATCCTCCTCACCGATTCCTGCTCTTCGAATTTTGTTGTAGACTGTATTGAAAATGTAGTACGTCCTGCCCTTTGTCACCGGCTAATAGAGATCGTCTCACCACAAGGAGAGTGTCGTCCTCTTTCTCTTCCTTCCCATCTCATCTCTTCTCACAAAGCCTAGTTTTTTTTGGTTTAGTTTAGAGACTTTGTTCTTTAAGGCCCAAGTTTCTTGGATTAATCCGATATGTATATTACCTTTATTGATTTTCTATTTTGCTTTTCAAAATAGTCAGGCTTAATCCCATAGTCGTTATTTTAATATTTTATTAAAACAACTTTAATTTATTACATTTATTAAAACAATTTTAATTGTAGTACCAAAATGTTCTCCATCAGGGTTTCTGTTGCCGTTTAACTCCGATGCCAAGTGATTCAGAATAATTTTTTCCTGGTGAAAACTCTGTAACTTTTGAAAGCATAGTGATATTTTCATAATTTTTTGTTCGACAGATAACACAGGTGTACATGCATCATAAACGACCAAGTTCGGTCTACATCATTTTCAATTGTAATTCAGAAAATAGCATTTGTAATTCAGAAATTCAATTTGAAATTCAGATATTTTATTTTAAATTCAGAAATTACATTTATATTTCAGAAATTCTATTTGAAATTCAGATATTTTATTTGAAATTCAGATATTCCATTTGAAATTCAGATATTCCATGTCAAATTCCGAATATATCATTTGAATTTCAGAATTTCTATTTGAAATTTAGAAATTTCATTTGAAATTCAGACATTTCATTTGAAATTCAGAATATTTCAATTGAAATTCAGAAAATTGTATTCAGCACTTCGCATTATTTTACCTATGTTAGGGCCACTCTTCGAGCCTAGCTTACAAAAATAGGAAACATTTGTGCTATTATCAATAAAAAGACAACTTACCACTGCAAACTATAACAAAAGTAACTGAAAGTAGGATAAAAAGAATGAGTGTCCGGATTATTGAGGGAAGAAAATTGCCGTGTGTCCGGATTACAGAGTCAACAGTGTACATATTTTAAGTGTCCGGATTACCGCGTTGTCGGGATTAACGAGTGTCCGGATTATCGAGACTGGAAGAGGACACTCTCGAGCATCTTTCTGTGAATGCCAAACCTTGTTCCATATTTTTCCCTAAAAGTTCTACTCCACTAAATTTGGGATGTCACTAAAATTTAGTACCTGAGGAAAAATAAAATAGCTCATTATGGGTAAACGCAGCGATAATTTAGTGAAACGCAACAATCCTACCTACCTAACAACAAAAATACAATGTTGTTCGCGGAAAACTAAAGGTTTGTAGTGGTAGGTGATCATATTACTCTAATCCATAAGAGCAGCGTAGTATAACCATCCACCTCCCCCTATCTGCCAGTGGGGACAGTGGAACCCTCAGGAACAGGTATTAAAACTCAAGTTTCCTTAGTCTATATTTACATTAGGCGATTTTCCTTGCGGCAATTGTGAGTTTGTAGGTGAGAGAGGGTGCTGAGAGGCAAAGGGTTACCATATGCCTCATCCCTCTCTCCATCTAACTGACAATTGCCGCAAGGAAAATTGCATAATATAAATATGGACTTACTTTTGACTTGTAAATACATAGACAAAAAAATAATGTATTTTAGGAATAGTGTTCATAAAGGTTTGCCAAGGTTGAAATTTCTGCATTTCATGAAAGCCTTTAGTACTTTACATATAAATACGACCTCCTCCTAATATTTCAAAATTCCCTTTACACAATAACAAATTGTACCAAATCCTGTACCATATAGTACAATTCGTATATTTATGGTACATATTTCCTACATCTGACGTTATTACCAAATAACAATAGTAATCTTAATTCTAAATCTCACGAATCCAGGTCTATTCGTTAGTCCAATTCAAAATTGCACCATGCATTGAACCATCTTCGTACCCCTAAGACTACCAAATTTGGTACCATTTAGTACTTTTCGCACCCATAACCAAAACTTTTCAAAATTACCTCAATCCTACAATTCAACAGGTATTTTAATTCCAAATTTGAGGATTGCCGCTGCATCAGGTCACAGAAATACAAATTGTACCAAATTTAGTACTTTTCGTACCCATAAGTACAAATTTTCAAAACTACCTCAGTGCTAAGTGTAAACAATAAGCTTAATTCCGAATTTCAGGATTCCAGATATATCTTCAGATTTGGTACCATTTCGTACCCATAAGTACAAATTTTCAAAACTTCCTCAGTGCTATGTTCAAACAATAAGCATAATTCCGAATTTCAGGATTCCAGATATATCCGATCACTCAAATCCAAATTTGGTACCATTTAGTACTATTCGTATTCAAAGTACGAATTTCTAAACCTACCTCTATCAACACTCCAACAGCACTTTTAATTCCGAATTTCACGATTCCTAATGTATCCTATCACTGACCAAAAACTGCCAAAAATTGTTGAACAGTGTGGTCCCGTTGTGTGGGGTCTAAACCAAAACATTGACCTATGTTAACAATTTTTGGTACGAATGATTCATATCTTCCAAGAGGTCGAAATACCAAATTTCAGCCAAAGTACGAATTTCTAAACCTACCTCTATCAACACTCCAACAGCACTTTTAATTCCGAATTTCACGATTCCTAATGTATCCTATCACTGAAATCCAAATTGTACCAAATTTAGTACCAATTAATATTTTTCTTACCCATAACTAAAAATTTCCAAAACTTTATCAATCCAAACTCCAATAGTAATCTTAATTCCATATTTCAATATTCCAGCTCTATCCGATCACTTAAATTCGTATTGTACCAAATTTGTTACCATTTAGTACTTTTCGTACCCAAAAGTACGAATTTCCAAAATACCTCTATCCTACACTCCGACAGTAATCCTAATTCTAAATTTCAGGATTCCACCTCCATCCGTTCACCCAAATCCAAATTGTACCTTATTTGGTACTATTTAGTACCTTTCATACCCATAAGTACGAATTTTGAAAACTACCTCCATATCTCAAACCTACACTCCAACAGTAATAGTAATTTCAAATTTCAGAATTCCAACTTTATTGGTTCGCCCAAATTCAAAATGTACCAAGTTTAGTACCATTTAGTACTATTCGTAAACCACCTCCTTATATCAACTCATCTTCCAAACCTTGATTTTCATTCCAAATTTCAAGATTTTAGTTCTATCCGTTCACGTAATACCAAATGGTACTAAATTTAGTAATTTTTAGTAGTTTTCGTACACTTATAGTTCGAATTTCCAAAAACCCTTTGGTACACCTTTCTAACTCTCCATCAGTGAACCTCATTCCAAATTTCAGAATTCTAGCTCTTCGCGTTTGCCTAATACAAAGGGTACCATATTTAGTACCTTTTAGTACTTTTCGTACCGTTCTAGTTCGAATTTTCAAAAATCCAGCCTTATCTGACACCTTCGGACCAAGAGTGACCCTCACCCAAAATTTCAAGATTCTAGCTTTAGCCGTTTAGTCTGGGAGTTGATTATCAGTCAGCCAGTCATCATTACTCAACCCTTTCTAAGTATAGATTATTGTAATTTACCGTTTCTTCTAATGATTTTCACTGTAGTTGTTATCGTCTTGTTAGCATAGCAGAACAATATGAACCATATGTACATACATGTTGAGTCTATCAGCACTAGGTTGAGATTTTAGATGTTGCCTTTATATTAAAGAAATTAAAAAAAATGTAGATGCGAACTATATCGTACAGGCAATCACTTTGTTTTTTTCGACATCAAACGCACTGTAGTTGTTTGGTTTGTCAGTTAACTAACAACAATTGTTGCGACAGTGGTAGTTTAGCGTAAAGCGTGTGTTGTTGTGGTTTGTTGATATAGTATCAATGTGATAGTGATACGATGAGACCATTCAAAAGAAAACGAGAACAAAATTGAGAGCATTTAGCAAAAAAGAGAGGAAATATGAGAGCAAATAATGGGAATGTAGGGAAAAATAGGAAAGTGATTTTGCATCTCTTGAAAATCTTACATATTTTTGAAAAAGTTATGGCTTTCGGATGGATATAATATCCCGGTTACACTTCACCCGATTAACCCAATGGATTTGGGTTTCAAATGTCAATTCCATAGCGCAAACGTCAAATAAATCCTCATGAAGTGGGTTAACCCGGCAAACAACTCTAATGTAACCGTACTCACAGTGCATTAATACTACCCGGGTTTTTAAACCAAGCTAGCTGTTTGAGCTATAAGCCGACTGAGTAGTCTATAAAATCGTGTACTTATTTTAGATGAGTAGTAGTTTGGTCCATCAGTTTTTCCTTTCATAGATTTCATTGGGTGCCACCGTGGTGCAATGGTATGCACACCCGCCTTGCACGCTGAAGGTCGTGGGTTCGATTCCCCGGCCAGTCAACATCAAAATTTTCAACGGTGCACAATGGTCCCAAATCCAAATTTTCTGGCCAAAACTATTTCAAGGTCCATTTGTTATTGAAATTAATAATTATTTTTAATAAATGTGTACAAACAGCAATTCTTACGTTTTATCGACCAAAATGACCAAAAACTGCCAAAAATTGTTGAACAGTGTGGTCCCGTTGTGTGGGGTCTAAACCAAAACATTGACCTATGTTAACAATTTTTGGTACGAATGATTCATATCTTCCAAGAGGTCGAAATACCAAATTTCAGCCGAATCGGTCATAAAGTGTCGCTAAAATACACAAAATATCTAAAATCGGACGGTACTTTTATGTGGGGGCTATGACAAAAAATGGACCTATTTTCAAAAAACTTACACATACTTGTTTTCTACACTCTGAAACCCTTAAATACGAATTTTAAGAAAAATCGGTTGATAGATGTGGGTATTAGAGTTGGGTAATCTAGTTCCTAGTTCCTTGTACTAGTTCCAAAACGTATGATTAACAGCATGAAATGTAACGTGCGATGTTAAGTATACGCAGTTTGTTCAAAGAAAAAATGTGGGCCATTGGAACTGCGAAGTGAACGAGATAGTTCCATATAGTTCCTTTGGCACAACTCTAGTGGGTATTACCGTTCTATTTCAATTGGATACTACGTACAGTCACAACAGGTATTTACAAAAAATTCTCCCATCTTAAAATAGAAAAATCCACTTTATTTTAACTGTGGCAAATTTGAGCAAGAATTTATTTCTCAATTTATTAGTTCAGACCCCCAGCTATCTTCCAAAATCAATTTGGAGGTGGACAAACTTGGACATTTTTTTTTTAAGTTTAAATATATTTTAAAAATATTTGTAAACAAGTAAGAACAGACTATAGTCGGACGGGGCCGACCATGTGATACCCTATACCACTAAACGCGTCTTCTTGGGATAAAGTTATAAGATGTGCATTAGAAATTTTACCAATTTTCACACAAAAGTTTTGATCAATTTAACCCGCTAAATATTATCCGATCATACCGTTGACTTGCACGCTACTTCTTCATCTCAAACCAAAACTACGTTTAAAATTTCGCGCCGATCGGACTATTATTGCGACCTACAGAGCGGCTACAAAATCGAGCAAAAATTTTGTTTTTGGTCCATTTCATCCCTTTAACATTTCACGATCATCGCCAAAAACTAATCAGTTCTATTCTGGTCCAAACCCGACCTCCATACTAAATTTCGTGACAATCGGTCCATAATTGCGGCCTCTAGCTTGATTACAATTTTTAATGGACGGACAGACGGACGGACGGACGGACGGACACACATCGCTAAATCGCTTTATCTCGTCGAGATATGAAGTTTGGTATACCACATGAGGGGTCTACGACGAATATTTCGCGGCGTTACATGAATTTTTGGGAAAACAAACTTATTATACCCTTTTCCACATTGTGGTATAGGGTATAAAAATAATTTTTAATATATATATATAAAAATTGATTTTTTACGCTAATTTTACAAATTTCATCGCCCTTTTTGTAAATATTATGAAAGTACTCATTAACAGCTTCCCGATTCATAATAACTTTGGTCTCACTTCTGTATATTTATGCAGGACGCAATACAACAAAAATTGTATATTTTACGCTACAAAGTCCGTTTTATTTTTACATAAAAAAGTGTCAACTTTGGTACTGCGCCAATCAACGAATACTAACGTTATTTACAAAAACTAATTATTTTCAGATGACTTGAGGTGTTTTTTATTATTCTGTGCAAAAAAAGTTCAAATTTCGAAACTTCAAAAATAGGGTTTTGGCCAAAAATTTCCTGATTGAAACCTATGTGCGGTGACAAAATACCCCTCAGTAATGTTGGCGGCATTTCCTGAGTATTTCAGCCATGTAAAACTTCTCTACAAAGTGGTGTCTTAAGACACGCCGTTCGGACTCGGCGATAAACAGTAGGTCCCATATCATTGAGCTAATATGAATCGGGGTGCACTCATTGATATGAGAGAAGTCTCCCTTGTCCCGTATGGGATGTTTGTGGAACAATTATATTATATATATATATATAGATTTCATACATTTTGGGTTTGATGATCTAATTGTGTTTTAATTGTCATTGTTAATAGCTACTTCACAATCTCGCATTTAAGACATGTGTCATTCAGCACATGTATTCTACACTAAAAGTTTTATTTTTTATTTATTTTTGCCAAAAGAAAAGTCATTGTACCTAAACTCAGAAAGTTGCAACATTTAGAAAGCCATTAAAGTATTTAGGAGGACGCCAGACGGGCGAACGTAGTCCTGATTTTAATGATCTACCATCTTCACAACGCATCTTCGTAATCCTCCCCCGTTCTATTGTTTCAATGTTTTTTTTTTTTTGCTTTTTTTTGGATATGGAAGTAAATTGCCCAATTGGTTTTATTGATGTTGTTAGGTTACTATGACGTTACTTAGTAATACCCCCCAACTAATGCTGCTGGCATGTCAACCCCAAGTTCCAGTGGCAAAGAAGTAAACAAAAAAGTTCAAATGTTTGGTGTCGGTAAAACGAATATCTATGTCAAATTCTCTTTGAAAGACAAAAAAACCAAACCAACAAAATTAGAAGGACAGAACAATGTGAAAAAGAACTCAAATGAAAATAGAAAGAAACAACCGCAATGTAATCACACAATAAAATGTGTCAATAGTATCCAATTTGCAGGAAACCTTTCGTTTACATACATTTGTGCACCACATACATACATACTTTTTTAGTGGTTTATCACCAACATATAAAATAAAAGCAGGACCGTAGATAAGAGGGAAACTTTTGGTAAGAAATTTGTAAAATTCTTCTGGGCAGATGTTGTTGTTTCTTAACGACTTTGGCACATTGCCTACGCCAATGCCTTGACGTGTTTGGTTGGAATTTCAACTTGAAATTTTCATTTTATGTTCTATTCTACTTCAGATTTGTTTTAACAAAATTCTACTGGTGAATAATAGGATTTTCTTTAATTGATATTATGTTCGGATTATGGAGAGAAATGTATAATATTCGAGGGCTATTTCGCCATCGATGAGACAAACTCTCCTTTTGAATATTTATAAGGACTAATATTTATTTCCCCTTGTCCCTTCTGGGATGTTTCTGGAACAATTATAATACTCTACTTTGTGTTTATAGTGTCCAAGCCCGCTTTTCATATTTTTCGTAATGCTTTTCATTGATATCGGACGAAGATACATTTTTCCTTCAGTTAAGGCATAAAATTGTTACGTATGTAACTGGTGGATTTAAGTTAATTTAGATGGTTTTCCTTTAATTTGTTTAATTTAACTTGCAGCTTAAATTGTAATTAAGCAATTACTATATTTAAATCAGTTTTACAACAACAACTACTGTATCCAATTTTCTACAGTAATACAGATATCGTTTAGTCAATATTTCCCATGTTTATTTTTGCAATTGTTTTTGTCGTCTTCTTTACCATATTTGTTTGGATCATTCAGTTTTAGCTTATTCTTCTACATTGTGACGTCCCTCTTTATTATCCATTCTGCTCTCTCGTATTTGATGCCTCCATTCAATTTGTTGCTTACATTCATCCGTCTGTCTGTATGTACCTGTACGTGCATCCTCGATTGAGGATTCTATAATAGTTTATGCTTCAGCGAGCAAGTATAAATGCGGGAGAATAGCAGATGGGTGAGTGAGTTGTAAATCATAACGCGAACTCATACCTAGCGGCTATACTCGCAACCAGATAGATCACATATGCGTGAGTAGAAGATGGAGCAGCTCTCTGCCAGTCGTCAGAAACAAAAGAGGTGCTGTTACCAATAAGACCACACCTGGGGGACATCACATCAACATATCACCAGGTTGCGGAATAAACTTTGGGCGTAGTGCAAAAACATAGAAAAATTTGGATATCAGACAACATTTCAGATTCAGTTGAACAACAACAAACAAAATCACAATCAATCCCACGGCGACGGGTTCTTCGATGCCGGATTGACCTGGAGCCAAACAACATCCGTGTTCCGGCCAGCGGCTGCCACCTCAGTGTGCACATATTAGTATTTGTATCGTTTTTCTGTGGTGGAAGCAGCATATGCTGGATTTTTTTTTTGCTGCTTGCCGGGACGGTGGAAAATTAGGAATCAATATATTTATGCTCGTTTTGTTACATCCGCATCTTCACCAAAACCAAACATTGGTGAGAAGCAATAGATATCGGGAGTGGGTGCATCTATGGGTTTGTTCTGAACTTGTCTATGCGAGGTACTACGACAGGGGCTATGTTGCTGCATGCAGCGTGATCACAGCACCCGTGATTCGTCGTCAGATTACACGACTCCCCCGCAGTCCCCACAACAGCATCCCCACACGCAGCATTTAATACCAGTCGTTGCTGTTCCAATCCCTAAAAACGCACCCTTTTTGTAATTTAATTGTAATGGTCACCTAGGTAAGAGCTATAAAATAGTGGATTTTATGAGTCGGAAGAATATCATGATCGCTACAGTGCAGGAAACCAAGCTCAATAAAACTGCAGCTTACACTGTTGTCATGGTTACAACGTACTGAGTAAGGATCATATCAAAAGTGGAAGTGGGGAACTAACTTTCCGATTGCACCAGTCTTTTCAATAAAGAACTATCTCGCTTGAGCCTGGTCCTAGTGAGCCGTTATATGGAACGTATGGGGTGCCGTGACATAACTCCCAACGGACATAACTCGCAAAACGATTTTGGGAGCTATGTCCGACCCACTCAGCGGACATAAGTCCCAATGGCAGTTATGTCCGTTTATAAAATTTAAGTGATTTTTATTTAAATACAATTTTTATTTCAAATGTATAAGAAAAAAAAATTAAAAATTAACTTTAAGTTCATATGCATTTTTTATTTCATAAAATAATTTATAATTGATTTAAAATTTTTAAGAAAATTAAATACAAAATAAGTAGTAGCCATCTCAAATCAACCTATATTCAAAATTTGCCTTCAAACCTAAACGAAAAATGCTGCCTACAGGAAAATAAAAAGTTTTTGTTAAAATTCGCAGATACTTTCTGAAAAAAGATAAGCGATAAAGGCGAAAATATTTTTCAAAAAATAGCGCGATTTTTTACAAAAATATTTTAACAATTTAAGAAAATAAAAAGTTTTTGTAAAAATATTCAAATACTTTCAGAAAAACGAAAAGCGCCGCAGGCAAAAATATTAAAAAAATCGCCCGATTTTTTACAAAAATATTTTCTTAATTTAGGAAGATAAAAAGTTTTTGTAAAAATATTCGTATTCAAAAATATTTTCAAAATTTAAGGAGATAAAAAGTGTTTGTACAAATATTCAAATACTTTCTGAAAAACGAAAATATTTTTGAATAAATAGCGCGTTTTTCTTAACAAATATTTTTACAATTTAAAACTTCTCCTAACTGCTACTTACATAATTTCGGACATAATTTCGTATTTAACTAATTTTATGAAATCAGGAGGATTTTGTGGATACTTCGGTATTGGTATAATTCCGCTTACATTCTAACTTATACTCTAAAATTTAAAAAAATGTATAACTATAAATTTCAAAATTAAGCAAAGAAATAATTTATAAATTAAGAAAAATCGTTGGGTGTTATGTCCGCTTTTGCTTCACGGACATAAATCCCAACGAATTTTGGGATTTATGTCCGCAAAGCGCAGCGGACATAACGCCCAAAATCATTTTGGGAGTTATGTCCGTGGGAGTTATGTCCGGGCACCAACGTATGGGTGTATCAGACCGGTGTGGAACTGCCGAGGTAGAGTGTACACGTATATACGTATACATCTTTCCGATACAAAGCTGTGCTAATCATCATTGCTGCAGCCGCTCGCTATATATCTGCTCGTCGAATACCCGAAATGAGACCAAATTCCCCAGCAAACACGCCGGGGTTAGCAAATGGGCGTGATGACTTTCGTCGAGTCAACCCCAGTGACCCCAGAGTCAAGGAGCTGGCACTGCAAGCTAACAGGTTGGTCGGTAAGAATAAGAGGAACAAGCGGCTATATAAACTGAACAGTTACAACTTTGGAGCCGGAATAAGTGAATTGTGGGCAACGGATGTTGTTGCGAATACCATCAGGAATGCTAAATCAGCCAAAGGCGTGGGCCCTTTTGGGATCTCCAAGGTAATGCTGAAGCAGATGGAAGTGGCGGGAGTGGAGTATCTCACTAAAGTTCTCAACATGTCGCTTGCCACCCTCATTGTTCCCGAAGTCTGGAAAATGGGCAGGGTGGTCCCGCTACTGAAGCAAGGATGCCAGCAAAAGTAAATCGAACACGACGATTTCGCTTTTGTCGGCCTTAACAAAGACCCTTGAGGCCTTAGTCTCCCCAGCGTCAGTAATAGCTATCCAGCTGCCGATCATCAGCATGGATTCCCTAAGCCACACAGCACGACAACAGCACTGCACGCCATTTCCGCATATATTTATCAAGGACTCAATCAGAGACCGCCGTGTGATAGAACAGTGATGGTGGAGCTTGACTTATCAAAAGCCTTTGATTCTGTCAGGCATGCCACACTGTTTGAGGACATTGAGCAGACAACTCTCCGGCCAAACTTGAAACGTTGGATAATCAATTATATGTGTGGACGCCAGTCGAACGTGGAATTCAGGAACAAAAACTCCAAACCCCGTAGAGTGATACAGGTGGTTCCCCAAAGTAGGGTGATATGTCCGAAACTGTTAAACCTCCATCTCTGCTTTGTTCCATTCCCTCTAAGCGGCATTGAAATTGTACCGTATGCTGGTAATTGTTAGATCATTGGCATCAGGTACCATCGCTGATGACAATTGTGAAAGGCTGAGTTCCTTTTTTACTGGTCTTACCAAATTTTTTCCACACGATGAATATACAAATTTCCGCCACTATATACACGGCCACTCTGTTCACCACATGGACTGGAGATGTGAGTACTAGGTTTATGACTTTTTTACAACCTCATATCCCTGTATCATAGCGTGATGAGTTTTGACATAAGATTACATAAAATCTTAATTATAAGGTGATTCTGTGAAAAAACCTCACGCACAAAATGATTTTAAAATTTGAATTTATAAAAATTATGGACAACTTTTTGAAGTCACTGAAAACAGATATATAATTGAAAAAAAACTTTGGAGCCACATGAGATAATTAAAATGACATAAAATTTATTTCTCACTATTTTTCTTCAATTCTGAGAATCGTAAAAATGTCGTAAACGCTTTTATTCAAAAATATAATTTTTTAACAAAAAACAAAAAAATTAAAATTTTTTCAAAGTGACTTTTTTCGCGACTTTTTTAATATTTGAATGAAATAAACGTTATTATAGTTACTAGTAGGCTTATATTTATTCATTTGTGCACCAAAAAATAATTTTTTGAAAAAAAAAATTTAATTTCATATATTTTTTCAAAAAATTGATTTTTTAAAATCGATTTGTGCGTGAACTTTTTTTATATTTCAATGGAATAAACGATAGCATAGTGATTAATAGGCAAAAGTTCATTCATCCCTGCTACAGGAAATCATTTTTGAGGAAAAATTTCAAAAAGTCATAACCCTAATGAGCTTAGGACCTCTAGAGGTTTCTGAAACACTGTCTGAACATGAAGTTCTCCCTCCCAGACACGTGGAGCTTGCCGCATTTGAGGGAGGATTTGGCAGGTATATGTGATCTCCTGGGAGAATTAAATTTCTTTCGGTTCATTCTTTTTTTTTTTTTTTTTTTGGTGCCAAATTTGTCAGGAATTCTTCTTTGCTTGCGAGCAAAAGGAAGAGCTTAGAGAGCCTGGCACTCAACAACGTCTAAGCACGAGCGTAAACTTCTTGGAAGACTGTGAGCGCCACCGTTGACATATGTATATGGGCTCATCCGCTGCCATCCCTACTGCCTTGTCCGCCATAACAACGCAGATATCTGTAGACTCTAATCCTCAAGTACTTGGAGTTGGCTCTTACAGTTATTTTGGTATTGCTACAGGTCTATTTCAGTCATCTCATAATCTCGTCTATCTGTGGCCATGATTTTATAAAATCAAAAAGAGAAATTCAGGCGTACTTCGTATCACACCGATACATTATATTTGTGGCTTTTATCGTTCGCGATTAGAGAAAATACACGCTCATATTTGTAATCATCCCTGTGCTGAGACGATTTCAAATTAATAGATGGTTCTCTAATCAAACTTGCTATAAATGTTTAAAGTAATTCTGTGGAATAGAAAATTTCGAAACCTAATTTAATAATAGCCTCCCAATGTAATGCCATTAGACCACATTCTTAATGGATCAAGCTGAGCGCATCTCACCATCTATCCATTCGTTAAGTTAACGAAATCATGTTCTATCAATTTCTTAGTATGGAAAATAAAATTCTGTCTAAAGTTAAAATTCAATGAAAGACGGTAATGCAGTTTTGATGTAAATTTGATTAGGTTTTCATTAACATTGACACCAGCCACACTATTAGACTGTCTGTCAGCCTCGTGACTCGTCTTGGCAAAAAGCCTAACAACGCACATTAACAAGGATCAGGAGGGAGGGAGAAAGGCATACTAACGAAATACATTAACAGAACCAGCCTGTTGCTTTTAATTTACAAATTTTATACTTACATACATACACATATACATACATAAATGTAGACATTGGGTACGACAAATCGTTGTTGTCACAGACCGAAAAGTTATCTGTGAATATTGAACGCCCTTTAACACCCATTCAGTACGCCTACACACAAACACCCACACTAAGAGACACACCAATAAAAGATGCGTAAAATATTCGTTGGGTGAGTCAAAAGTTAGGCTAGTGAAGAGAAGAGAACGTTTCATATTTTAACAAACATTTTCAATAACGGTTTGTTAAAGTTTCAATGTCCAGGTGACGCACGCAATATTTTTGTATGTGTTGCATGTTCACTGAACGTTACAGTTGCAATTACATGCCATTGTAAAGGACATAAGGGCATTCGTAGAGTTGTAGTTGTAATTATTCGGATTGTGTGGTTGTGGGCCGGAAGTGTAAATAACAATTCAACCATGTCATTGATATTATTAAAATAATTAATTGAGAAGCAATTTACATTTTAAGTCAACATACTAAATATTAAAAAAAAAATAACGGAAATCAATCCAATCTATCCATTGACGAAACTTAAAAAGAACCCTGGGAGGTGCACAGTGGTTCAGATTCGTTTTTCCTGGTCAAAACTCTGTAGATTTTGAACGGATAGAGATATTTTCATAATTCTAAAAATTTGTTCGACACATTAAAAGCCACCTGCTCTCCGAAGCATTAAAGACACCATATTCGGTCTAGCGGTTGCAGAGGAATTCAAGGTCAAAGTTAAAAATTTATTTTTTTCATATTTTGCATCAAAATATGAGTGTTTTTGAGTTTTTTATATGTTCTAACTGGTTAAAAAGGTCAAACCCCAATAGACAAACCATAAAAAAAAATTTTAATTTTTTTGGTGTTTTCATAAAACTCTTATATAAACTCATACAAAAAAATCTATTTGTGTGAAAAAGCTATAATTTATATGAGAAACGGTATGAAAACAAGTAAAAAAGTATCAGTCAGCTTTGCCGACAGATATATACCCTCAGCCTGTGCAAATTGAAACACTTTTTTCACAAAAAACGTATGTATTTAGGGGGATTCAAAATTGAACCGACAGAAATTTTGATTAGGATTAAAGTTCAAAAATTTTGAGGAAAAGGTACTTAAAGGAATGGACCAACATAGACCATGGGGGTGCCGTAGGGGGTTTTTGCACCCTTCGGGCTGTTTTCTCAAGAAGTATGGACTTGCCCCTGAAACAACTTTTACCATCGTAATTGAGGCAGTGAATGTAAATTGCTTCAACAAAAATCAAAGTGATTCAATAGCAGGTCTTAAAGTGAACTTATCCAAAACTTTGTGTGGGAGGTACGGGATGGAGTGGACAAGTATAGTCCAAATTCGAACCTGATCTATATCTGGTAGATATTATGAGAATGTGTATAGTATGGACCAAACCGGTCACTCCCATCAAGAGTTATCGTGCGCACAATTTTTTCGAATATTTTTGAACTTTTGTGGGGTAGGTACCTGAAGGAGTGGACCGATATGGCTTATCTACGAACTTAAAGTAAGTTTGGAAACAATACTCGTATTACGAAGGCCATATTTTGGCCGGAATCGGCATTTCCGTTCGAGAATTATCTTGCGCTTCCACCCACAAACATGGTGTCATAGGGTTTGTTTTTCAACTTTCAGGCTATTTTTTCAGGAAGTATGGACTTGCCCCTGAATACACGATGTTACAACAAAAACCAAGGCGATTCGAGAGCAGGTCCTAAACTGAACTTTTCCGAAATTTTGTGTGGGAGGTACTCGAAGGATTTTACCGATTGAGTCCATATTGGAACCTCATCTAAGTCTGGTAGAAATTTCATAATGCGCAAAGTATGGACCAAATCGGTTACTCCCTTCAAGAGTTATCGTACGCACAAATGTTCCGAACATTTTCGAACTTTTGTGGGGGAGGTACCGGAAGGAGTGGACCGATATAATCCATCTTTGGACTTGAATTAAGTTTGGACAAAATATTACGAAAGCCAAATTTTGGACTGAATCGGCAGATCCGTTCGAGAGTTATCTTGCGCTCCAACCCCTACAAGAGTTATCGTGCGCACAAGTTTTGCGACCATTTTTGAACATTTGTGGGGGGGAGGAGGTACCTGAGGGAGTGGACCTATATGGCCCATCTTCGAACTTAAATCGAATATGGACAAAATATTTCGATACCCAAAATTTGAACCGAATCGATTGATCCGTTCGAGAGTTATCGTGCGCACCAGCCTGCCAGACAGACAGACGGACGGACATTGCTAGATCGACTCAAAATTGTCTGAAACGGATATCGTACAAACATACTTGGGGTCTAAAACCATTTTTTCGATGAGGCACATTTTTGGTCGTATCAAAGTGTAAATACCCTCTTTAGCCTAAAGGCTGAAGGTATAAAAACACACATTTTTACCCGTGTAATTTAAAAAAGTGTTAAAAGGACGGAACTGGACTGGTAAAAAAAGTATATATGGGCTGAAAGAGGACACTCTAGGGCATCATTCTGTGAAAATGGAACTGTTTCCTAAAAGTTTTAATCCTAGGAAAAATAAAATAGCTCACTTCATGTAAACGCTACGGTAATTTACTAAAACGATTCTTAAAGACAATAATCCTACCTGCCTAACAAAAAACCAATGAACAGATTATCTGTTATAGTTTCTGAGAAATAGCTGTTTCTTTCTCCATAAATTTGCAAAAATTACGTATTTTCCATAATTGGGAAACATTTTTCGTTTTAGCAGCACGTCACGCTCACACATTCCAATATTTTGATCTAATTTTTTGCTTTCCTTAGTTTCAATATGTTTGCTATCGAATCCAATATAGAAATTAACAATCGGTGACAACAAAAAATGGAAGTTTTGGCCAGGAAAATCGATAATTCTGAACCACTGTGCGCAGCCACTTCTTGTGTAGATAAAGAAATTTAGAATTTGGATCCTGGTCTACGGGTGCTTCAGAGACATTCTGAAGTATATCCTTCATAATCCAAAGTTAATCGAATTCTTAGGTATTCTTTCCCAGTATGATCGGTGGCAAACTTTATGACAAGTCCGTCGTTCTTTGGAAAGGAATTTAGAATTCTACAACCCTCCATTCGAAGATGGAGACTCTGCTTTCAGAATCCAGTCCAGCTGCATAAAAGGTTGAGGTATATTTACTGAAGTTTCCATCCCACACGAGATCGCAGCAACAGAATTTAGATTGTTTGGGACCATCAGTCACACAGAATTGGTATCATTTTTCGGTTAAGACGAGCAAGGTTGTTGCGAAGAACTGGGCTTAACACTAACATAGCTTGCCTTCGCAGATGTTCAAGCTTACTGCGAAGATCCACAGACTGAAGGGATTTTAGTCTCTTTAGTGGTGTTCTTCTAACTATCTTTCATCGTCACCGAGGTACACAAAACAGAGCGATTGTGACATTGTCGACTTCTTTAATGTGGGCTGTTTTTTCTCGGAAGACCTCATCCTCTTCTTGGGCACCGATTGTTGTTGTAGCAGCATAGAAACCGGCCAGTGTCTGACAACCCAGCATCAAACCTATGCTGATGCTGGGTTGTCAGACACTGGCCGAAACTCTATGGTTTCGGGTCAATCCGGTACTAAAGAAGTCGCTGTCGTGGGATTGCCCTCACTGGACTAATGACCACTGGTCGTGTTTTCGCTTCATTCGGCTTCTTCACTGTCTTTTGCGACCATTGAAGTTGTCAATGCTGTCACAGACTCCTTATTGTTCTTTCGCGATCACACCTTTGTGTCTCGCACTGTCTCACCTACATCACCCTGGCATGGAGTTTGGAAAGTGGGACAGTTGTTGAGCTAAGTCAAACCGTCTCAGAGCTTTTTGTGCGCAGCCTTCGCTTTTTTCGGCTTCTTCACTGCATTTTTGGAAGACTGTTATTTAGTCACATTGCGTTGATAGGTGGTCTGATGATCCCAATCTCCAAAGGAGCGAGAGCGTCACATTCAGATACCTTTTTGAGGTGGAGGGTTAACCAATGGTCTTAACACCTTCTCCACTTCCCAGGTTGCGGTTGTGACATAACCTTCGTAACCGTCCTGCCTCTAGAATAGCAGATTCCCACAGTCGCCACCTCGATAGGGGTCTCAACAGTGGTCACTCCTACACTTAATGTGAGAATATCGCTGATAGGAAGTTCTTTTGTAGTAAGATGCGAATAGTTCCATTCGAACTTCCTCACCACCTTCTTATCAGCTGAAATTCGCATTCAGTGATGTATTTGGACCCTTTTTGATGAATGTATAACAGCCCTTCTATATGATTTGTTGTATATTGCATCTTTTGCTTTGACATCTTTGGAGGTCGGGGTACCATCAAACCATCCTTCTAACTTACCAACTTCCTCCTCCAATGATTTCTACCTAAGACGCAAGGAGAATTTCTCCTCGATGATGTTGAGGGGAACCCTGGTCTATATGCTTATACTGTCATTTATGTCCTCGTGCTGTATTTATAATTAGTTTTTGCGGTATACAGGAGCTTGAACTGCAGCCAATAGTAGTTTTCGTAATAGTCGTTCTTGTTGTAGCAACGCACATATGTTCGTTTGTGCATTATTTCAGTTATCAGGTTATGGTTCTTCTGTATCCAGACTCAAGAATTTTGCAACCTGAACTGGTTGCGTCCATAAAGAAACCGGGGAGTAGGGTTAGCTGTGCAGCTAAACAAATGCAATGTGTCGTGTGGTCCCAATCCACATGCCGGGCACTCGTGTTTGCCTTGACAGCTGGTGTTCTTCTGCTGCGATGGAAGGGGGGTGATCCTTAAGTACGGCATTCACAATGTATCTCTGTACTGCCTGTGCAGCCATGTCAGTGTGAATACTATCCAAGCCTGCCTGATAGGCTCGTTGGTCGTTTCATGAAGATCTCCCCTGACTTGTCTGGGTTGGGGAGTATGTCCATTACATCGTGACAGGGATGCTCACTGCGATAACACCCAAGCATGTATTGCATCGACAACATAATGTTGTGCTGACGCACCGGTAAAACCTTCGTCAACTCATGAAGATGATCCACTGGTATCATGAAGAAGCACCCTGTTGCAGGGCGGTATTCTGGCAGGTTTGAATATTCTTCCACAGCGTAGCACTAACATTTTCATACCACGCTGAAGCCACATGGCTTACCACAGACCGGCCTATCGCATTCTAAGAGGCCAGCGACTTGAGGACCTTGTTCCTACTTCTGATCGTATCGCAAGTAGCTGTGGCTTGCGCGGACGACTTAAACATGCTATCGAACGTTACACCCAATATTTTGGGGTAGTTAGTGGTCTGAATCAGTACACCATCGACCAATATGTTCAGTGGAAGTCACATTTCAGCCGTCCAAGTGGTGAACAGTGTGGCAGTGGATTTAGCGGCGGATATTTTGATATTCCTCAGATGGAAGAACTGCACTAGGTCAGCTATGTACACATTTACTCTACGACACATGTCATTGACGATAGGACCTGACGCCAAGATCGTACAATCATCTGCATACATTACGATCTCTATGCCGTTTGGAGGGTGTGGAATTTCAGAGAGGTAGGAGTTAAACAGTTCCGGAGATATCACCCCTCATCTTTGAACACCCTGTTAAACTCTACGGGGTTTGGACTTGTTGTCTCTGAATTCCACAAACGACTTTCGTCCGCACCTATAGTTGATCACCCAACGTTTCAAACACGGTTGAAGAGTAGTTTTCTCTATATTCTTAAACAGCTTGACATGGTTGCCAGTATCGAAGGCCTTCGATAGGTCAAGAGCCACCATGTCTGTTCGGTCGCACGGACTGTTCTTGTTCAGTCCTCTACTGATATGTGTGGATGTGGCTTCTAATGCTGTTGTAGTACTATGCATTTTCCGAAATCCATGTTGATGTTGGGGCAACTGGAAAACAGCTTCTCATTGTGGTGAGGAGTAGTGCCTCTAGAATCTTTGCTACTGGCGACAGATGTGAAATTGGCCTGTACGATTCGCCTCTGCTGGCATCCTTGCCAGGTTTCAGTTGCGGGACCACCTTGCCAACTTTCCAGACTTCTGGGATAGGTTGAGGACACTTCTTAAATACTCAACTCCGGATTCATCCAGTTGCTTAAGCATAACCATCGATATTCGGTGTGGGCCCAACGCCTCGGACGATTTCACGTTTCGGATGGAATCTGCAACATCGCCCATCGTTAATTATGGTGGTACCTCCTCGGTTGGGAGGGCTCTTCTTATACGGCGTAGCACACTCCTCTTCGCCCTATCACTCTCGGGGTGCTCTATGAACTGACCGTTAAAATAACACACACTCCTTTTTGGGTCAATTACTATCACGACGTTCTGTCATCCTTCTTTTCCGGATTCGAGAGTGATTTGACCGTTGCCCACAATTTACTTAATCCAATACCAATGTAGCATTGCTTCAGATGGTCTAGCCACTTTTTTCCGCTTCTGATCGCCTACTAACCTGTTGACTTCAAGAGTTAGCTCTTTAACTCTGGGATCTTCAGGATTCGTACGATGAAACTCATCATGCCCATTTGCTAGCCCCGTCGCCTCTGCTGGGAAATTTGGTCTTCTTTCGTGTATTCGATCAGCAGGTATGTAGCAAGCGGCTGCTGCAGTGATGATATCCCGGAAATTTCTCTCAGCTACCCGAGGGTTTGGGGGAATGGGCAGCTCTCAGAAGCGGTGATTTGTAAAATCTCTGAACGCATGCCAATCAGCTTTGCCATGGTTCAGGAGGTTATGAAATCGGGTGGTCTATTTACGGGGACGATGATATGGAGGATACGTCATTTATCAGACCTGGTGCCACAGTGGTGATATCTGGCGAGCTCTGGCAATCTCCTCTTATCCTCGTGGGAGCGTCTTCATTCACCTTGCAAAACATGGAACCATCAATTTGCTCGGCCAGCGCTGTGCCCCTCTGGTCATTATCTAGATCGGAATGCCAAAGCTCATGATGGGCGGTTATTGCCCTCTAAAAGCGAACTCATACCGGGCATATAACGCCGGAAACAGCTATTCATCGGCGGTATGTACACATTAGGCAGCTCTACCTCGGCAGTACCATACTTTACTGCTGCCCCCATACATTCCATGCATGGGTCACTAGAGTCAAGGTCAAGCGAGATAGGTCTGTACTGGATAGACTGTTGTATAAGGAAGGCAAGTGCTCCTCCGCTTATTGTGCGATCCTTCCTCAGCAATCACAACGTTTCAAGCTACAGGTGATGATGTGTTTCCGACTCATAAAGTCCACAATTGCGCTGACTTTATTGCGGAGACCGTTGCTATTGAATCGCACGAATGATGCATTTCCGGCCCGTTGAACAACAACTTGTGGTGTTAGATGCTGCGTTTGTTGTTGATGGGGAGACTGCGAGGGCGTCTAGTATTCCGTATTAGTAAACGGAACAGTTCTTTTCTGGCCCAGGATGACTCTATCCCGGTAGGGACCAAAAGATCTCGGAGCAGGCATTCCGGGATAAATTGCCACTCCTATAGTGAAAAAATGCATGAACACAAACACATAAACGGATAAATCGATTCGGTTCAAATTTTGGCTTTCGTAATATTTTGCCCAAACTTAGTTTAAGTTCGAAGATGGGATATATCGGTCCACTCCTTCCGGTACCTCTCCCACAAAAGTTCGAAAATTTTCGGAAAATTTGTGCGCACAATAACTAATGAGGGAGTAACGGATTTGGTCCATACTTTGCCCATCATAAAATGTGTACCAGACTTAAATAAGGTTTCAATATGGTCTCAATCGGTAGACGCCATCGGGTACCTCCCACACAAAATTTCGGAAAAGTTCAGTTTAGGGCCATCTCTCGAATCGCCTTGATTTTTGTTTTAGCAACTTTTATTCACTGTCCCCCATACGAAGGTACAAGTTTCATCAGGGGCAAGTCCATACTTCCTGAGAAAATAGCGTGAAAGTTGCAAAAAACCCCCTATGACACCGTGAGAGGTGGTTGGAGCGCAAGATAACTCTCGAAGGGATCTGCCGATTCAGTTCAAAATTTGGCCTTAGTAATATTTTGTCCAAACATAGTTTAAGTTCGAAGATAAGCCAAATCGGTCCACTCCTTCAGGTACCTCCCCCACAAAAGTTCAAAAATGCTCGGAAAATTTGTTCGTACGGTAACTCTTGAAGACAGTGGCCGAATTGGTCCATACTTTACACATCCTAATATATTTACTAGATATAGACCAGGTTCAAATATGGACTATATTTGTTCACTCCATCCGGTACCTCCCACACAAAATTTCGGATAAGTTCACTTTAAGATCTGCTATCGAATCACTTTGATTTTTGTTGAAGCAACTTGCATTCGCTGCCTCAATTACGATGGTAAAAGTATTTTCAGGGGCAAGTCCATACTTCTTGAGCAAACAGCCCGAAGGTTGGAAACCCCCTATGGCACCATATGTAGTGGCTGGAGATCCACTTCCATAATGGTCAATGTAGATCCATTCCATTTAGTATCTCCTCCACAAAACTTTTGATCTTTAATCCTAATCATCGTTTTTGTCAGTTCAAACGCCCAAAATTTTTAAAAACCCCTAAATACATACGTTTTTTTGGGAAAAATTTTTTATACCCTCAGCCTTTAGGCTAGAAAGGGTATATACACTTTCATACGGGCAAAATGTGCCTCATCGAAATAATGGTTTTAGACCCCAAGTATGTTTGGACGAAATGTGTTTCAGACAATTTGGAGTTGATTTAGCAATGTCCGTCCGTCTGTCTGTCCGTCTGTCTGGCTGGCTGGTGCGCACGATAACTCTCGGACGGATGAACCGATTCGGTTCAAATTTTGGCTTTCGTAATATTTTGCCCAAACTTAGTTTAAGTTCGAAGATGGGCTATATCGGTCCACTCCTTTCGGTACCTCCCCCACAAAAGTTCCAAAATCTTCGGAAAAT
The DNA here is from genome assembly GCF_047663935.1 of Musca autumnalis. Taxonomy (NCBI): domain Eukaryota; kingdom Metazoa; phylum Arthropoda; class Insecta; order Diptera; family Muscidae; genus Musca; species Musca autumnalis. Next base: position 118,324,935 of record NW_027411755.1, on the reverse strand, counting down.
TTGTGGGCACGATAACTTTTGAAGGGAGCAACCGATTTGGTCCATACTTTGCACATCGTGAAATTTCTACCAGACTTAGATAAGGTTCCAATATGGACTCAATCGGCCCACTCCTTCGGGTACCTCCCACACAAAATTTCGGACAAGTTCAGTTTAGGACCTGCTCTCGAATCGCTTTGATTTTTGTTGCAACAACTTGTATTCACTTCCCCCCATACTATGGTACAAGTTTCATCAGGGGCAAGTCCATACTTCCAGAGAAAATGGCCGGAAAGGTGCAAAAAGCCCCTATGACACCTTGTGTAGTGGTTGGATCACAAGATAACTCTCGAACGGATCTGTAGATTCGGTCCAAAATTTGGCCTTCGTAATATTTTATCCAAACATAGTTTAAATTCGAAGATGGGCTATATCGGTCCACTCCTTCAGCTACCTCCCCCACAAAACTTCAGAAATGTTCGGAAAAATTTTGTGCACGATAACTCTTGAAGGGAGTGACCGATGTAATCCATACTTTGCACATCCTAATATATCTACCAGATATAGATCAGGTTCGAATATGGACTAAATTTGTCTACTCCTTCTGGTACATCTCACACAAAATTTCGGATAAGTTCACTTAAAGACCTGCTCTCGAATCACTTTGATTTTTGTTGAAGCGATTTGCATTCGCTACCTCCATTACGACGGTAAAAGTTTTTTCAGGGGCAAGTCCATATTTCTTGCAAAAACAGCCCGAAAAGTGTAAAAACCCCCTATGTCACCATATGTGGCGGTCGGAGAACACGATAACTCTCGAACTGTTCAACCGATTTGGTCCAACATTTGGCCTTCGCCATATTATATCCAAACTTAGTCACATGGGCAATGCCGGTCCACAACTTTCGGTACTTCTCCCCAATATTTAAAAAATATCACTTTGGATCTCCTAATATTTTATCAACATTTAGTTTAACTTCTAAAATGGCCCATATCGGTCCTTCCTAAGAGTACCTGCCCTACAAAAGTTCAACATTTGTGTCTTAGTGCAGTTAGTTCCTATTCCACATTGTTGTCGGCAAGTTCAAATGTCCAAAAAGGGCCAAATTCTGAAGAGACCTGAAATACATTCGATCTGTCCGGAGGTAAAAGATTCGCTTCACATTGGCTGAGGGTATATATCTGTCGGCAAAGCCGACTGACACTTTTTTACTTGTTTCAATATACACAGGCTGAGGATATATCTCTGTCGGCAAAGCCGACTGATACCGTTTTACTTGTTTTAATAAAAGTTCGTATATCCATGCTTTTGTGGAGGGACTAAGTTCGACAGTGGCGTAGCCTCTTTACCAAAGCAGGGACTTGGCAACTAAAGGCGGAGATACATAAACGGATGACTTTTTTCCGAATTCATTCCTGATAGAAGAATAAAAGGCAAAGAACAACCTAGTTTGCCACGTAAGTTCTTTATTCTTTTACCAGAAATGGCCTTAGTAAGAAAGCAGGCAGATTACTTATGTATGTCCGTCTTATGTTTTTAACTTATTGAGGCGCCCAGGTATATAGCCCCTTCAAATACAATTGGTACCCCACTGCAAATCTTGTAAAACACCGATAGGCACATGTTTATTTACACACCGACGTTAGGTGATCTCAAGTAACTTTTAATAGGCATACAATTGGTTTCAACCGCATTGCGGCTTACAATCTCCGACCCTTCTTGCAACTGTATACAGAACCATATTAAGATACATAATTAATTAGCACACAACAACACTGCCTAATATGTTGCGGGTGTGGACAGCAATTATTGTTTATCCATTCGTACTACTAAACATATATTGATTGAAAAATTTCACAAAAAATGTGGTTGGACTTCTTCTCAAATTACTCTTATTATTATATTTTTTATTATGGCGAGTTTTATATAATAACTATAATCAACGTGGCTCACACTCGCTTCGTATTATTTATTTTGTTTTGTTTTCATTTATTCTAAGATTCTGTGCCATTTAATTATAATTTCATCAAATTACCAAAACTCTTAATAAGGCAACGCCTTAAAATTCTGGCCCTGAGCCAAAGGTCAAATACATGCAAACAAACAGTATACAATGCAAAGTGGGGGGACAAAGAGAGTGAAAATACGAGAGCGCGCGTTTCAACTATTTCAACTAAATTTAGTTATTGCATCATTGTGCTGTGGTTGCTGCCGACCGACTTCTTATTTGCACAAATTAAAGTTTTCCACTTCCAGCAGCAGTCAAGTCGTTAAGATGGACTAACATACATATGTATGTGCGTTACTTCACCACCATCACCGCTCTCCATTTTGAAAACAAAAGAAACAAAAACGCTTAAATATTTTGCATGTTTTCCCAGCTTATCTGCATATTTTTGTTGCCATCACTATTACTCAGTCAGTGGTCGGCCAAAGTCGTCATCTCCAATGTCCAATAGCTAAAAAGCTATCTCCTTCTCATGGATAGTGAGGAGGTATCGTTAACGCCAACAATGATTTGTTGTCGTAGATGTGCCATCATTGTAACGACGAATATTATGGAAGACATTCAAGGCCACCACCGTTGTGATTGTGAAACGCAGTGATTTCATTTTTAGATGGAAAGAAAGATTGAAATGTAACGTCGTTACAGTCAGTTTTCCAGCAGCAAGTCAGTCAGCCAAACAACCAGCCAGCCAACACAACGACTACCACAACAAACAAATTGGAAAGTAATAATATTGTATATATTCTATACATTTATATAATCTATGTATACTTAGCAAAAGTACATATGTCCAGCATCACGTCCAACTGTAGAGACCTATCATTTGCATTGATTTTCCACACAAATGTTTCATTTCCATAAGTATTTGTTATTTTATTTATATTCTGATCTTCTGTCTTTTACTTTTATGCTTCTATAATGCATCTCAATTTCATTTCAATGACCTTGAAAGGTCCTTTCTTATTGAGCAATGAAATAAATGGAGGAAACGTAAATGGTGCACCGTAGAGGATGATGAAAATCTTTTTAATTTAGAAAATATCCTTTCTAAACGCAGACGATTTTAATAAAAACAGCTTGGCAAACACAATTGCGGAGGAACAAAGTAAAGTACAGCGGCTTAATGAGGCTTTAAATTGGCGAAAGCTGTTTAAGATTTTAAATGGTGGCTCAAGTGCACAACAACAGTAATGTGATTAACAATGTATTGGCAGTGGACAACAGTTGAGGGTGTCAGAGGCGGTTAAATTTATTGTTTAAAATTTATATTTTTAGAAAAAGGCCTAAACCAAATAGACCAATGATTCAAACTGATAAGGGGTAGTTTACACTATATGTAAATGTCATATGACATGAAATTTTCCATCATTATATAGTCGCTAATATGTGCAATATTGGGAATTTTCCTTACTCCATTTACTTTGTGCGTCCACACCAGCAAAAATGTAATAAAATTACCTCTCCACATTGCCTGCGTGGGTAGAGATGGGGCTGGATTCTTGTTCTATGAAAATTTGAAATGAAAAATATTTCCTTTATAATTTGTTTCATTTAACAGTTTTCTCCTTTATAAAAGTTTTCATTTCACATTTTCATAGAAACAGAATTGAGCCCATGGAATGTTTTTTTTTTTTCGTGTCATATGACATTTACATATAGTGTAAACTACCCCTAAGTTTGCTGTCAACATTTTTTATTCTGATTTGAAATTCAAAGAAACTCAACTGAAAATAGTGTAAAAGTTACTAAGATTATTGCCAGAAATAGACTTATTGTCCGACCTGGTTGAGAATGATCTATACATAATCAACCATTATGAAGTCACTTGTAAGTTCAGGGTGTGGGTGCATGACATAAACGGGTTTCGAATAAATAGTTGGTATTTTGAATCGAATGTATCACTTTGGGAAAACGTTGACGATTATTTTATGAATATCACAATTGAAGAGAATTAGTGAATAAGCCCTTTTTATGATTGAGATGGGAAAGTAATAAACACAGCCTACGCCTACCAGTAGGCATTAAGTAGCCGTACAGATAGTCCTTGAAAGGACCAAAAAGCAAAAGGAAGGATAAGCCAACACACATTACAAGACGCTGCTTATTTTTATAAGCTCAAGTTGTCGTCCTGCAAAGCAGCAAAGGTGTGCCAGCAGCTTTCCGCTGAAGGCATTGAAATCCCAATCGGCCAGGAATCCATAATAGCTCATTTATAAATTGAATTCGTCTCAAAAACATACGGCAAATTACAAATTTATTGTTTAATACTGAAAATGTTAGCACATTATGCTACCAATGCCAATTAATGAGCAAATAAATAGACATCGTAAATATTAGTCTTGGTTGATTAAAATAAACTTTTTATACCCTACACCACTATGTGGGGAGGGTATTATAAGATGGTTTTGGCCAAAAAGTTTGTAACGCATCGAAATAATGGTCGTAGACCCATCTTCTATTATATAAAACTCAAATGACGTTCGTACGTGAATCAAAAACTCGATCAATTTACCACCGATTTGCTTCGCTTCGTTTGTCTTAAAATGTTCGTATTTATCCAAGGAAGGATCTGACGTATTTTATTTTTGAGATCTCGCGAAAAATACGCGAATATTTCCAAAAATATATTTTGAAGAAAGATTGTCAGAGAAAATTGTCTCAAAATGTTCCTATCTATCCAAGGAAGGATCTAACGTATTTTATTTGTGAGATATAGCGAAATATCCGCGAAAATTTGCAAAAATATTTTTTGAAGAAAGATTGTCAGAGAAAATTGTCTCAAAATGTTTGTATATCCAAGGAAGGAACTGACGTATTTTATTTTTGGAATATCGCGAAAAATACGCGAAAATTTGCAAAAATATATTTTGAAGAAAGATTATTAGGGAATATTGCCTCAAAATGTTCGCATTTATCCAAGGAAGGATCTGACGTATTTTATTTTTGAGATAGGGCGAAAAAACCGCGAAAATTTGCAAACATATATTTTGAAGAAATATTGTCAGAGAATATTGTCTCAAAAATTTCGTACTTATCCAAAGAAGGATCTGACGTATTTTATTTTTGAGATGTCGCGAAAAATCCGGGAAGATTTACAAAAATATATTTTGAGGAAAGATTGTCAGAGAATATTGTCTCAAAACGTTCGTATTTATCCAAGGAAGGATCTGACTTATTTTATTTTTGAGATATTTGATGTATGTCCACGCTATGTATGTCCAATTTCATTGAAGTTTGGAATGTGGTTTAGAAATATATTTGCCAAATTATATTAAATCAGTTGAGATTTGAATAAAGCTCCCACATATGTGGCGCTAAGCGCCAAAACGGACTAACCCACATGACAAACAAAAAATCAAACAGGCTATAAAGATCTAACCCGAACCTATTGGAATAACTACTAAAAAATTCCATATTGCATTGAATAACGCTAGATTTTACTTCCTTCTAAAATAAGACAATATGGTTTTTTTTTTTAATGTATTGCAAAAGGTTCCAGTTACATCTTTATAGACAGTTTGATTTTTTTTTGGGCATGTGGGTTAGGTCGTTTTCGCGATGAGCGCCTCACATATTTTCGATATTGAAATCGGTTAATATTTGGATATAGCTCACGAACATATTTTCGCCAGATTTCACGTATTTGATGCAATAAACGCGATATGTATGTCCAATTTCATTGAAATTTGGATTGTGTGACGGAATTTGGTGTAGAAATAAGTATACCAAATTATATTGAAATCGGTTTAGATTTGAATATAGCTCCCATATATGTATATTAACATGCTATATAAATATGCCCAATTTCTTTGAAATTTGGACCGTGTGACGGAGTTTGATCTACAAATAAATTTGCTAAATTTTGTTAAACTCGGTTAAGACATTGCTCTCTTATATATTATCAGCCGATTTTATATATTTGAGGCACCAAACACGCTATACAAATTTATTAGGCAATATATAATGAAATCCAGTCAGATTTAGTTATAGCTCCCCAACATATTTTCGTCCGATGTCATGCATTTGATGTATCAAACACGCTATGTATGTCCAATTATGATTGAAAAATTAGATTGAAATCTGTCAAGATTTGTAAAATATGTGCAGAACTATTGTGAAATCAGTTCAGATTTCAGTTTGTTCTTTTATTAAAAAATATCACACGTGTATACATAAGGAATAATAATAAAATATTGAATTTCTGATTCGTTATTTAAGAGGCGATTTTGATGTCAGTAAAAGTCTTCATTATAGATCGCGTGTACTTATAGTCAGAAAGAAATTAACTGAGGCTACATTTACTAAATACCACATACTAAATGCCACATACCACATAAGAGTATAATTTGTAAATGTGACCTACGTAAGAGTACCTATTTTAAGAGGAGCGTTACCTCCTACACCATACAAAAGTACCATGTTATGCTCCATACATAGCACTGAACGGGTAGGAAATGTCTCCATCCTACATTTATGCATTGTAACATTAAAAAAAGGAAAGTTACCATTTCTTTATAATGTACCTTATTCGGGGTAGCGAAGCGCACCGGGTTCAGCTAGTACTTATATATATCAAAATGAATGTCTCGGCTATGTGTGTCCGTCCGTCCGTCTGTCCGTCTGTCCATCTAAATCTTGTAATCACGCTACAGGTCGCAATTTTGATCGGATCGTCACGTAATTTTGGGTGTTGATGGGGGTCCCGGAGGGGAAGAAGCATATTGATTTTGGTGATGGTCGGATAATATTTAGGGGTCGGAATGGGCAAAAACTTATGTGGATAAAAAGACAACGTTTTTTTCCAAAGCGAATATCTCAGCTTCTATATGGGGTATACCAAAAGCAAAACCTGACAATGAAAGTAGAAAATGTCACCTTTCTACCGATGTAAAGTAGGTTCTCGTGGGTGATATCACAATAGTCGCAAATTAAACCAAAATTTTCATTTTTGAGATTTTAATAATAATGACGGATATCACACCTTTGGTTGGGGACCTTCTAAAAGCAAAGACTGACTAAGAAAGTAGAAAATCACATCTTTGAAATTATGCAAAGTAGGTTGGCGTAGGTAGTCAAATAATAGAGATATCGCAATAGTCGTTAATGCATCCCTTTTTTCCACTTTTTCTTCAATCACACTACACGTCGGAATTTTGACCGGATCATCACGAAATTTTCTCACAGAGATAGAAGCCTATTGATGTTGGTGATGTCGACAGTAGTGAAATATAAAATTAAATATTAATTATTTTGGTTCAGTTCGCCTTAAGTCATTTGGTATTAAAGGCAGATAGGTGAAAATTTTCGTATCTCCATAAAAGAAATGTTTTCGAGTGAAAAGATTATTCACAGAATTAGTGGTGTAGGGTATCACATAGTCGTCCCCGTACCGGCTATAGCCTTTTCTCACTTGTTATATCATAGAAAATTTAACTTCTTCGCCTTTTTTACAAATTTTGAAATTTTAAATTATTTTTGTTGTAGAAATTCACCGATGCATCTACCTTGTTTCTTGTGCCAGCTTGGAAATTTTTGTATTTTCTAGCAACATGTTGCAAAAAACAGAGTTGTATACAAAGATTTATGCCGGATTTAAAACAAATCCACTCAATACGAGGATTTACTTTGTATGGTAAATCTCGTAGATTATCGGCGGATTTATCCTGATAATGCGCTAAATCGGGCAAATGAGGTCATATCTAAATGGCCTATTAAGCTATCAACAAGAAAACTGCTAGGGCGAAGGAGTCTTGAAAATCAGGCCTTGGTCTTCAGGAATGAGTCAATAGAAATTAAGTTGGCTGCGATCAAATAGGAAAATGAAAAAGTCCAAACAATCGCAGACGGTCTGCAAAATGTGTTAGATGAGTTCAAGCTAGGGGATCAATTGTGTAGATTGTTGTCCATAGAACGAATGTGGATACCGGCAAATAGACTGCAGCAAATGTTCTATTCTCACACCGAAGTTCAGCATTTTGTGCACTAAGAGGAGTGAGAACACTTTTATAATGTTAAATTAGATCTCAAACATATGCTGAGGACGCTGGAACCCTCGAACCATTCTAGCTCTTCTTGCGTTTATTCTAATGCCTGAAACCGGGAACAGGTTGCGTAAAATCTGTTCATTCATTTCTTACTCATGAACTGATCACTGGTTCAGTAGACAATTGTTACGTTTTAAAGAAGTATCTGTAGTTCTGAATGAATATCTAAACGCTCTCAAATGCTTGAATATCCAATCAGCATTGCCCGAGGCAACCAGTGTCATGAGCGTTCGACCGAGTTTTTCAAAACCTATACAACATCAGATCTCTTCTTGCCGAGGTCCAACCACCACAATTTACAATGGATGATGTTGCGAATGTTAGGCAGCAGGAGCAGATGGCCTACCAGCCGAGCTGTTTAAAACCGGAGGCGACACGCTGATAAGGTGTATGCATCAGCTAGTTAGCTCCATCTGGCAGGAAGAACGCGTACCCGACGATTGGAGCCTGAGCATACCGTGTCCAGCCTTCGACAGCCCGCTACGTTCAAAGGTATTCCAAGCCATGTCTGAATTTGGTATCCCCGCAAAGCTCATTCGGCTTTGTAAAATAACTCTTACTGACACAAGATCTTCAGTTAAAATAGGAAAGAACCTCTCCGAAGAGTTTTGTACCAAAAGAGGTTTCAGGCAATGAGATAGCCTTTCGTGTGATCTTTTCAGCATTCTGCTAGAAAATGTTATACGAGAGGCAAACGTCAAAAGAAGTGGCACAATCTACACCAATAGCCACATGTTACTTGCTTATGCTGACGATATATACATAACGGGACGATCAGTAAAAGAAGTCACAGATACCTTTATGAAGGTCGAAGGAGAATCTGCTAAAGTTGGTCTGGCGGTAAACGGCGAGAAGACCAAGCTGATGTTGTCGACGCGCAATGCGTCCATTGAGATCGGACCAACTGTTGAAGTTGGTTCCTATAATTTGGAGGTAGTAAAAGACTTCGTATACCTCGGCACCGCCGTAAACACAACAAGCGGCATCAGTTGTGAAATAACAAGTAAAAAAGTGTCAGTCGGCTTTGCCGACAGATATATACCCTCAGCCAATGTGAAGTTAAATTTTCACCTATGGACAGATCGAATGTATTTAAGGTCTCTTCAGAATTGTGTGGCCCTTTTTGGACATTTGAACTTGCCGACAAAAATTTGGATTAGGAACTAACTGCACTAAGACACAAATGTTGAACTTTTGTAGGGCAGGTACCTTTAGGGAGGAACGATATGGGGCATTTTAGAAGTTAAACTAAATTGTGATAAAATATTAGGAGATTCAAAGTTTGGACCAAATTGGTTGCCCCATTCAAGTGATATCATCCTAGCATTTTAGTAAAATTTTTTAAATATTGGGGAGAAGTACCGGAAGTTGTGGACCGGTATTGCTCATGAAACTAAGTTTGGATATAATATGACGAAGACCAAATGTTGGACCAAATCGGTTGAACAGTTCGAGAGTTATCGTGCTCTCCGACCGCGACATATGGTGACATAGGGGTTTTTTCCACCTTTCCGGCTGTTTTCCCAAGAAATATGGACTTGCCCCTGAAAAAACGTTTATTGTCGTAATGGAGGTAGCGAATGCAAATCGCTTCAACAAAAATCAAAGTGATTCGAGAGCAGGTCTTAAAGTGAACTTATCCGAAATTTTGTGTGAGAGGTACCAGAAGGAGTAGACAAATATAGTCCATATTCGAACCTGATCTATATCTGGTAGATATATTAGGATTACATCGGTCACACCCTTCAAGAGTTACCGTACGAACAATTTTTCCGAACATTTTTCAACTTTTGTGGGGGAGGTTCCTGAAGCAGTGGACCGATATGGCTTATCTTCGAACTTAAACTATGTTTGGCAAAATATTACTAAGACCAAATTTTGGACCCAATCGGCAGATCCGTTCGAGACTTATCTTGCGCTCCAACCACCTCACACGGAGTCGTAGGGGTTTTGTGCAACTTTTAGGCTATTTTCTCAGGAAGTATGGACTTGCCCCTGATGAAACTTGTACCGTCATATGGGGGGCAGTGAATACAAGTTGCTAAAACAGAGCAGGTCCTGAACTGAACTTATCCGAAATTTTGTGTGGGAGGTACCCAAAGGCGTGGACCAACTGAGTCCATATTGGAAACTCATCTATGTTTGGTAGAAATTTCACGATGCGCAAAGTATGGACCAAATCGGTCACTCCCTTCAAGAGTTATCGTGCGCACAAACTTTCCGAACATTTTCGAACTTTTGTGGGGGAGGTACCGGAAGGAGTGGACCGATGTAGCTCATCTTCGAACTTAAACTAAGTTTGGGCAAACTATTACGAAAGCCAAAATTTTAACCGAATCGGTTCATCCGTTCGAGAGTTATCGTGCGCTCCAGCCAGCAGGACAGACAGACAGACAGACGGACGGACATGGCTAGATCGACTCCAAATTGTCTGAAACACATTTCGTCCAAACATACTTGGGGTCTAAAACCATTATTTCGATGAGGCACATTTTCATCGTATCAAAGTGTATATACCCTCCTTAGCCTAAAGGCTGAGGGTATAAAAAGAAGAATTGTTTTGGCCAACAGATGCTACTTTGGCTTAAGTAAGCACTTTAAAAACAAAGCCACAACTCGTCAAACAAAAATAACGCTTTACAAAACACTGATACTACCCGTGTTGATGTATGGTTCCGAAGCCTGGGTACTTGCGCAAGCAGATAGGGTAGTGCTTGGCGTGTTTGAAAGAAAAATTCTCCGAAAGATCTACTGACAAATCTGCGTTAAGGGTGAATATTGACGTCGCATGAATCAAGAGATGTATCAGCTGTACAACGACATCAGTATATATAAACGTATCGAGATGCAGCGATTGCGTTGGCTAGGCCATATCACAAGAATTGACAGGCCAAAGAATAGATGGTGCAAACAAGTGGATGAAGAGATGCGCGGTATTCCAGAAAGCGAAGCGCTAATTGGAGATCTTTTCTTAGTTCGGTCTATGGAACAAATGTTCTGTAATGGGCCAGCTAAGTAAGTACTCGTAAGTAAGATGTTGCGAATGGAATCAGGAATTCTAAATCATTCAAAGCGTTTGGACTTGATGGTATCTCCATGGTAATGCTGAAACATCTGGATGTGCCGGGAGTGAAGTATCCCACTGAAGTTCTCAAACTATAGCTAGCTACCCACATCGATCCTGAAGTCTGGAAAAAGGACAGGGTGGTCCCGCTGCTTCGGGCAGGCAAGAATGCCAGCAAAGGTGAATCGTACAGACCGATTTCGCTTGTGTTGCCCGTAGAAAAGACCCAACTTCAGAAATAGCAATCCACTTGCCGATCATCAACATGGTTTCCGTAAGCAGGACAGCAGTGCTATTATTAGTCGACGGCAGTGGTGAGCAGATGGTAGCAGAATTTTGGCCAGAAACTATCCCAAAATTCTAGGGGTCACATTCGACAGCATGTTCATGTTGTCCGCGCATGTCACAGCTATCTGTGACAAGCTGAGATGTAAGAACAAGGTCCTCAAGTCACTAGCCTGCAGCACTTGGGGTGCAGATAAAGAAACCTTGTTGACCACATATAACGCGATAGGCCAGTCTGTAGTAAGCTACGCCAGTATGGTCCGCGAATATAAGTGCAGAGCGATGAACAAATATGCAAACCTGTCAGAATGTCGCAACGACTGCAACTCATGCCTTCAGTGGGCCATCTACTTGAGGAGACAAAGATTCTTCCAGTAAAGCAACACAATGGCTTATTTTCGTTGCGGTACTTGCTCGGGTGTTACCGTTAGAGCCATTCTAATCACAATATACTGGATACGCCAGGAGAGATCTTCATGATCTAGAAAGAGATGTCCAACGTTGAAAGTAAGCCTATCAAGCAGGTTTAAATAGCATTCACACGGATGCAATCGCAGATACCATAAATAACTATCGTGTGAATGTGGTCCTCTGAGAACATCCCCCATCTATCGAAGCTGAGGAACGTTAGCAGCCACGTCAAACCAGAATATTTTTAACTCAACTACGCTCGGGAAACTGACAATCCAAACTGGCTGATATGACCAAGATATATAACTGACATTTGTATCAACCTAAAAAAATGCCAAAATCGAACATACGTAGCTCACGAAATGTGAAAAAAACGGGTTTTATCAGACCTCGTATGTGGTTCTGAAGCTTGTACTGAATCATATACAAATCTATTCACCGTAATTAAAAAAATAGATAAAAAAAAACAATAAACATGTAACATTTTGTGCGCTGGGATTTTTTATCGTAATCTTATAGGTAAGATTTTATCTCATCTTAAATAAAAACTCATTAAAATATGATGCATATATATGAGATTTTTTTTAAATTTATCACCCTTATAAGGACCAATCCAATTGATAATATAAAAGAAAGTGTTTACAAAATGAAATTGATTAGCTACGGACGGATTTTTTTAAATGTTTGAATACAACAAATTATGGACTGATATAAACCCATAAAAATGTAAAATTCTGCAGTCCAACAATGAAACGCCAACAACATTAAATAATAGTAATAAATATGGAAATCAGTTTAATAATTATTACTTCATCTTTTTTTATATAATTTGGTATTCGTAAAGTAATTCAGCTTAAATCTCTAATTGTGTTCTTCTTCTTTCATTTTCAGAAATGGAAATCATTCCTGAAGGCAGACACTTCCGTTTGGTGCAAGAATCAGAGCTTCCCGAAATATTGGAGTATTTAGAACGCTTTCTGCCGGAATCACTAAAGGTAATTTTTTGTTTGTTTTCTTTTGTTCGTTTTTTGTTTTCATTTAGTCGAAGTTTTTAATGTGTCCAAATGGCGATATGGAAACAGTTTTACCAAGTGAAAATAAAGTTGGTAACTACTTTCATTGTTGCCACACACATCGTTTATATAAAACTAGCTACCAAAACAGTGTAATTAACATTAACCCTAATGTTAACAAAATTCGTTTTTTTTTTTAATAAAATTATCATTAACTTTATTTATGAAAATATCGCTGGTGTATGCAATGCACGAACTATTTATTAACAAGGCTATAGAATTGATATTCGAAATTGGAAGCACAACTAGCAAAAGATCGATATTTCGAAAATTGCTTTCACATCCAAATTTGTTTAAAAAGTATACGAACGGTAAAATTATGGATACGTCTTAAACACTGACTGAATCAAAGTATCAGACAATAAGATCCCAGCATATATGCTAATATGTTGTATTTTGCTCGATCAAATTTATCGTTTGCTAGTTTATTTTCTCCTTTTTTCTTAAAGTTACAAAAAATTGCAGATTCTTGCTGACGTGGAATATTTCTGAATTACTTGCCTATATCAGTTACGTTTTTGTATGGATTTAAATTCCCTCGCGCTAATAATAAACTTTGTACTCTCTATAACCTCCTTAATATAATTTGTTTCTTCATATAACAAACATACATACAAACATACATATTTATATAGTTATGCTTGTGTGTACTTGTTGAAGTCTGGGAATGTAAATATTTTTCAATCATGCAATGAAAACGCAATGTGCGGAAGAATATGATTAATTCGAATACTTTTTGGCTTTTGATATTTGCCAAAAAAGTTCTATAATTATTCTTTTATTTTGTTTGAGTTTTTTTCTTCCATTGTGGATTTGTGCGTGAACACATTGAAAGAATGAAAGGTGTAAAGAAAAGTCAAGCCCGCCCAAAATAGAACTCAAACCAAATGTCGAAAATTAATAACGACACACAACAAATGGTCTTATGATATTTTTCTCATACTTGAACTTGAATATACGAGTACATACATATTAAATATACACACCTATAGAATTTTATGCAGGGTTGTTGCTCTTAATGGGAATAATTTAATAGTGTATTTTAAACCTTAACGGCTATTAAAAATTTTGCTACATGATGTTACATAAAGTAGCAAAAATTGTAAAAGTTGTGAACTGCTCTCTCTGCTACCATCGACCATGACATTCAACTCTGTTCTCACCTTTGCTGTCAATGTGGTTGCCGTAGATTTAGGGGCGGATATTTGCATATTCCTCGCATGAAAAAAATGTGATAAGATCAGTACAGCTTTTCACATATGGCATAAGGGAAGGTACCCAACGCCAAGATCGTACAATCATCCGCATTCGTTAAGATCTCAATGTCGTCTGGAGGGGGCGGAATATAAGAGAGGTAGAGGTTAAATAGTTCCGGAGATATCACCCCACCTTGGGAGAGTTCCTGTTGCCCTCAACGCGGCTTGGACTTCTTGTTCCTGATTTCCACGTACGACTGGCGTCCACACATTTAATTGATTATCTAACATTTCAAACTTGGCCGGAGTGGTTTGTAAGCCTCTAGAGGCAACGTGGATTTTTAAAGAATTTTTGTAAGCGTCTAGAGGCAACGTGAATTTTTAAAGAATTTTTGTAAGCCTTTAGAGGCAACGTGGATTTTCAAAAGAATTTTTGTAACCTCTAGAGGCAAAGTGGATTTTTTAAAGAATTTTGGAAGCCTATAAAGGCAACGTGTTTTTTAAAAAATTTTTGTAAGCCTCTAGAAGCCTGTGGAGGCAACGTGGAGTTTTTAAAGAATTTTCGTAAGCATCTAGTGGCAACGTCGATTTTCTAAAGAATTTTTGTAAGCCTCTAGAAGCCTCTGGGGCACAGTGGATTTTTTAAAGAGGCTTATAGAGGCAACGTTGATTTTCTAAAGATTTTTGCTAAGATTCTAGAAGCCCCTTTAGGCAAAGTGGATTTTCTAAATAATGTATGTAAACCTCTAGAATGCTTTAGAGGCAACGTTAATTTTTTTAAGAATTTTTCTAAGCTTCTAGAAGCCTCTGGAGGCAAAGTGGATTTTCTAAAGAATTTTTCTAAGCTTCTAGAAACGTCTGGAGGCAAAGTGGATATTCTAAAGAATTTTTGTAAGCTTCTAGAAACGTCCGGAGGCAAAGTGGATATTCTAAAGAACTTTTGTAAGTCTCTAGAAGGCCGCAATGTGGATTTTTTAAAGAATTTTTTAAGTTTTTAGAGGCGTCTTGAGGCAAAGTGGATTTTCTAAAGAATTTTTCCTGGAGATTTTTTAAGAATTTTTAAAGAATTTTTGAAAGCCTCTAGAGGCACGTCGATTTTCTAAAGAATTTTTTTAAGCTTCTAGAAGCCTCTGGGGCAAATTGGATTTTTAAAGAATTTTTATAAACCTCTGACACAACGTAGATTTTTTAAAGATTTTTTTGTAAGCCTCTAGAGGCAGCGTCGATTTTCTAAAGAATTTTTTAAGCTTCTAGAAGCCTCTGGAGCAAAGTGGATTTTCTAAAGAATTTTTGTAAGCCTTTAGAAACCTCTAGAGGCAACGTGGATTTTTTAAACAATTTTTGTAAGCCTCTAGGAGCAACGTGTATTTTCAAAGAATTTTTGTAAGCCTCTAGAGGCAACGTCGATTTTCTAACGAATTTTTCTAAGCTTCTAGAAGCCTCTGGAGGCAAAGTGGGTTTTCTAAAGAATTTGTGTGAGCCTCTAGAGGCAACGTCGATTTTCTAAAGAATTCTTGTAAACCTCTAGAGGTAACGTCGATTTTCTAAAGAATTGTTTAAGCTTCTAGAAGCCTCTGGAGGCAAAGTGGATTTTCTAAAGAATTTTTGTAAGCCTCTGGAAGCCTCTAGAGGCAACATGGATTTTTAAAGAATTTTTAAAGCCTATAGAGGCCTCTGGAATCAACGTTGATTTTTTAAAGATTTTTTGTAAGCTTCTAGAAGCCTTTGGAGTCAACGTGGATTTTGTAAAGAATTCTTGTAAGCCTCTAGAGGCCTCTGGATTCAAAGTGGATTTTTAAAAGAATTAATGTAAGCATCTAGAAGGCCGCAACGATGATTAATATTAAAGAATTTTTGTAAGCCTCTAGTGGCAACGTCGATTTTCTAAAGTATTTTTCTAAGTTTCTAGAAGACTCTGGAGGCAAAGTGGGTTTTCTAAAGAATTTTTGTAAGCCTCTTGAGGCAACGTGGATTTTTATAGAATTTGTGTAAGCCTCTAGAGTCCTCTGGAATCAACGTTGATTTTTTAAAGATTTTTTGTAAGCTTCTAGAAGCCTTTGGAGGCAACGTGGATTTTGTAAATAATTCTTGTAAGCCTTTAGAGGCCTCTGGATTCAAAGTGGATTTTTTAAAGAAATAATGTAAGCATCTAGAAGGCCGCAACGTGGATTTTTTTAAAGAATTTTTGTAAGCCTCTAGTGGCAACGTCGATTTTCTAAAGAAATTTTCTAAGCTTCTAGAAGCCTCTGGAGGCAACGTCGATTTTCTAAAGAATTTTTCTAAGCTTCTAGAAGCCTCTGGAGGCAAAGTGGATTTTCTAAAGAATTTTTGTAAGCCTCCAAAATTTCTGGAGGCAACGTGGATTTCTTAAAGAATTTTTCTAAGCCTCAGGAGGCAACGTCGATTTTCTAAAGAATTTTTCTAAACTTCTAGAAGCCTCTGGAGGCAACGTGGATTTTTTAGGAATTTTTGTAAGCCCCTAGAAGCCTTTGGAGGCAACGTGTATTTTTTAAGTACTTTTTGTAAGCCTCTACAGGCAATGACGATTTTCTAAAGAATTTTCCTAAGTCTCTTGAAGCTGGGTGGATTTTTAAAATTGTTCTATGCCTCTCGAGGCAACGTGGATTTTTTTAAAGAATTTTTCTAAGCCTCTGCAGGCAACGTCGATTTTCTAAAGAATTTTTCTAAGCTTCTAGAAACCTCAGGAGGCAACGTCGATTTTCTAAAGAATTTTTCTTAGCTTCTAGAAGCCTCTGAAGGCAACGTGGATTTGTTTGTTACAATTTTTGTATGTCTCTAGAGGCAACGTGGATTTTTTAAAGATTTTTCGCCTCCGAAAACAACGTGTATTTTTAAAGAAGTTTTGTAAGCTTCCACAATACTCTGGAGACGATGTGTATATCTTAGGCAGCAAAGTGGATTTTTAAGCCTCTACTAGATCCTGCAAGGGATGTGGATATTTTAAAGATATTTTGTAAACCTGTAGAGGCTTCTATATTCTATAAGCAATATATGTCTTTAAGAATTTTTCTAAGTCTCTACAAGTTTTTGCAGGGGATGTGGATATTTTATAGATTTTTTAGTAAACTTTAAGCATCCAGAACCTCTGAAAGATACGTTGAATGTTATAAACTTTTTCTAAGTCACTACGACCTCTGGAGGGTATATTTTAAAATTTTTTTGTAAACCTGTGGAAGCAACTTGAGACAACGTCGATTTTTTAAGAATTTCCGCCAGAATAGTCAGTAATAACTCTGCCACATTCTGAAACATAGCCGTTATACCATCCGGTTCCGGTGACTTGTAAAACTTTTAATCGCCAATGTTGTCTTGAGAGATTAACTAGTCTGTCTATTAGTTGTTCATCCTCTAAAGTTTGGGGTTTGTTGTGAGTTTTTGTAGACAAGAAACCGTTATAATCCGCGTAACCTGGGAAGAGAACTTCTAATCGCAGATCGAGTCTATATTCTAGAGGTAGCACAGGAAGCAAATTTCCGTGTGCTTAAAATCACATTCAGCGTAAAACTTCTGGGACAACTTAGTACATCATATATTTTTTCGTAATATTTAAAGAAAAGTAAGAAAATCTGATAGATTTTAGTTACGATGATCTTTGACCCCACGGCACATTATTTACTTCTGAAAATATTATCCTCATTCGGAATACTTGAGTACGTGGCGATTGTCTAGTTAATTATGTATGTACGTTTGTATCGATTGCACTTGCATTTTCATTCATCCATCAATCAACATCAAATTGGTGTTCACATTGAATGCTTCTAAAATTATAAAACTGTTCATGCTTTTGTCCGAAATATGACCGTAAAACCATCACTACCGTTTATTATGACTGATGAGGTCTCTAATTCAGGCAATAAATTGTCATGTTTATAAACAGGCGAATAACTAGGCCTACACCAGACCAATCATAACGTGCTATTATTAAATTTTCATTACGTCTATTTGGTTATTGTTTGGTAAATTACGATTCGTGAACAATGTCCTTCAACGAAATTGTTTTGGTCGTGTATGAGAGGGGTGGAGGAGTGGGTGAGTGTGTCAGAGTAATTCCATTGACAAAATGGAAATGTCGCAGGTCAATTTGTTACAATGTATGAGGGATGTTGAACATGACATCGAACAAAATTGGCATAGATTGTAAGTTGCCAACAACTCAAGAGGCAAGTAGGGCATAACATATTGCGGTAATTTTTTATTAGAATCGGGAATTGTGACCCGGGTGCCATAATAATAAATTATGTTGGAGACAAAGTTTTGATGGGAAGTTTCTTATTAAAAGCGCAGGAAATTAGTTAAAATTTGTTACATGCTTGACAATAGCACAAATGGTACCTAAGTTTAATAGTTGTCACAAAAATTAACGTGCAAGGGGCTTGCATCGCCTACCTCATATAATTAATTTCCCTGAATGTAACACAAATTTATTTACAACGTTTCTATGGTCATGATTGCTGTTTAATTTCACGACAAAAACAAGTGACCAATAATAATACGAAGAAAAAAAAACGTTGACAACAATCTGCACATTTTAATTATTTCGTTTTCCTTCTTCATTTTTTGTTTTTGCTGTTTTCTATTTAACGAGGTGAGGTATATTTTTATTATTAATTGCTCAAACGTGACAATAACACGTTTTAGACAACTATTTACCAATGAGATTGGACGCAAAGGACAAGTGGTTATGCGCCACATCACAGCAATGCCACATGCTGCTGCAGAAGAATTTATTCGATGCATGACAAATAAGGTCTGTCCGGAACACAAGCGGTGCACTTTGAATGAGTTTCATAAACGAAAACGTTTATGTAATTTAAGTGTGGTTATGAGAATCCGTTATTCGTTTACGTTTCAAGCTAACCAATTACTTATGCGAAAGAATGTTTCTTTTATATGTCTTAGGCGTTCTCAAAAATAATATGATCTGTATCGGAACGGCAAGAGGTCTTATTCAGTTATTTGAATTTTCACAAAAAGTCAATTTTTCAAGTCATATATTTGAATAAAATAGTAACGGGATTAGATTCCTCACACTTTGCATCACTTAAAAAGAAAAACCGAAAAAACTGAACCGATTCCTACCAAATTTTGCAGATGTATTTTTATGCTCATTATAAACATCGGAACGAAAGTTAAAAGATCCAGCCGCTTCCAGCTACTTGTTGCCTTAAAAACCAGCCATTGAAATGGTAAGACTTACCAATGTTCTTTACGATTAAATCGCAAAACTATGAAAGAAAAGTACTTAAACAGTTGGTGACACTGTTACAATCGGTAGGATTTAGCGACATATTTATTTTGGTCGCTAAATTACCGAAAAACTTTCATTATTTAGCGAAATTATAATTGTTTCAATTTTATCGATTTTTGCCGGTAACTCAAAAAATGAGTTAGGAAATCGCACTACAGAATCTGACATACCATGTTACAGCCATAACATTTGGACTATGCGTGTACAACCTTCAAACTAGGTAAAATCTGTAGATATTGATCAATTTTTGCGTGGAGGTTTTCTACCCACTCAGAATCCGAAATGCCAAGTTACAGTCACTTCAGTAGTCCAATCCTTTAAAATAATGTGGCTAAACCTTCAAAATACCGAAAATCGGGATGTGGTGTTCTCTGGAAGGTATATCAAAACGTGGACCTATACCGACACATTTCTGGGGGGAAATTTTGTATCCCGAAGAAGACTAAATACCAAATTTCAGACACTTCGGTGTGATAATGAGGTTAAAACCTCCAAAATACCGTTCTATTCTATTTTTCTGGGAGGTAGTATATCAAAACGTGTACCTATACCGACAAATTTCTGGGAGAAAGTTTTGTAGTCCCACACAAGTCTTAATACCAATTTCCAACCATTTCGGTGTGATATTTAGGCTAAAACCTTCAAAATACAGAAAATTGGGATGTATCGTTCTATGGGGGTACACCAAAACGTGGACCGATACCGACCAATTTCTGGAGAAAGTTTTGTAGCCTCGAAAAAGACTACATACCAAATTTCAGCCACTTCGGTGTGATAATAATGCTAAAACCTTCGAAAACCCAAAAATCGTGATGTACCGTTCTATGGGTGGCATATCAAAACAGAAAATTACAGAAAATTGGGATGTATCGTTCTATGGGGGTACACCAAAACGTGGACCGATACCGACAAATTTCTAGGGGAAAGTTTTGTAGCCCCGAAAAAGAATTAATACCAAATTTCTGCCACTTCGGTGAGATAATAAGGCTAATACCTTCAAAATACCGAAAGTAGGGATGTACATTTCAGCCATTTTGGTAGGATAACTTTTAAAATACCGAAAATCGGAATATAACGTCCTATGGGGGCTATATCATAATGTGGATAAACATTTTTTGGTAGAACTGTTTCTTAGCCTCTGGTAATACAAAATACCAAATTACAACCGATTCGGTGGTCGATTGGGACTAATACATTCAAAATATCTTAAAGTGACCGGTACTATATGTGGGCGTTATATGGGGTGGCTATACCAAAACATGGACCTATACAAAAAAATTTTTGGTATAATTGTTTTTCAGCCTCTGGAGACACAAAATACCAAATTACAACCAATTCGGTGGACAAATGGCACAAATATCCTAAAATTCCTTAAAACGACGACGCGCCACTTTGTATGGTGGCTATACCTAAACGTGGACATACATAGCCCGCTTTTAATACCAAAAGTCGGACACTAGAGTGATTTCCACAGACAGACGGACGGACATGGCTAAATCCATGCAGAATTGCACGCTGATCAAGAATTTATAGTTTGTGGGGTCTAAAATGAATATTTCGAGTAGTTACAAACAGAATGACGAACTTAATACAACCCCCCCCCCCCCCCCCCCATCTTGTGGTGAAGGTTACAAAAAACCGAAGAATTTTCGTTCGAGTTGTTCCCATTGGGCTTTCGATTACACATGTGACTTTAATAGGCTAATTTTGTATAGAGTCATTTCTAACATGGAATTACTCCACTAAACACACGGTGCTCTTGAAACAATTTTAAATGGAAGGTGCTTACACCTCGGAACTTTTTGCGGATTCTGAATATACAATGTTTATAGATGAGAACAATCAAAAAACAAAAAAATCGCCGGAGCGCTTTTTAAATAAATCGCGATTTAAGTTGACATTTTTAGGGGTTGTTTAGGTTTTCGCGATTTTGCTTAGAAACCACATTTCCTATCAAAATGGGACTAAAACAAATATTGTAGATATGAAAATTCTCTACAAGATTGACCTTTATGATATTCTCGTCGGTTTTACTGTTTTTGAGATATAGAAGTTCAAATTGGGACAATTCAAATTCAAGTCAATTCTGTATCGCCCCCTTATAAAACAATGTCATGACTGCAAATTCCCAACTTAAACTTATATATCTAAAAAAATCTTACAACTAAGGATAAGTTACTTAAGCCAGTCTTGTAGAGAATTTTCACAGCTTTAAGATTTTCTCAGGTCACATGTCGATACGACTTACCGTATTCAAGCAAATTCGCGAAACCCTAACAAAAAAAAACTAAAAATGTAAACTGAGCTTCCTTATCTCAAAAATGGTACAAGCTGGGAACAAATGATAAAGTCAATCCTCTAGAGAATTTTGACAGCTACAACATTTTCTTTAGCTCCATTTCGATTGGACTTGCGGTTTTCAAGCAAAATCGTAAAAACCTAAAAAACACCTAAAAATGTGAATTTTGACCGCGATTTATTTAAAAATCCCTATAGCGATTTTTTCTTGTTTTTGGATTTTTCTCATCTATGAACACTGCTGATTCAGAATTCACAAAAACTTTTTCTGTGTAAGCGGTTTTCATCAAAAGTTAGTTAAGGCGCACCCTACATGACATTGTTTTATAAGGGGGCGATACAGTCAGTGCATTGTCCCAAGTTGAACTTCTATATCTCAAAAATGGTAAAAGCTACGAAAATACCGTAAAGGTCGATCTTGTAGAAATTTTTCATAGCTACAATATTTGTTTTAGTCCCACTTTGTTAGGAAATGCGGTTGCTAAGCAAAATCGCGAAAACCTAAACAACCCCTAAAAATGTCAACTTAAATCGCGATTTATTTAAAAAGCGCTCCGGCGATTTTTTTTGTTTTTTGATTGTTCTCATCAATGAACATTGTAGTTTCAGAATCCGCAAAAACTTCCGAGGTGTAAGCACCTTCCATTTAAAATTGTTTCAAGAGCACCGTGAACACTCTCCGATTTTGTTGGATTTTTTTTAAATATAGGAATAATTGCGCTCTTCAAAGAAACATATAGCATAGGGGGAACAGACCTTGTTACCCCGGTTATTTTAGCCGGTTCGGCTGAATGTGTGTGTATATTTCTCTTATATGTTCATATAAATTATGCGTTTTTTACAACCGCTATATCTCAAAAATGTTTCCTTCTAGGAAAAAAATATAAAGACGACACTTGTAGATAATTTGTAGGTCTACAATATTTACTCTAGGCACTCTTTGATTAGAAGCACCGTTTTCAAAAAAAAAAATTGACCGTTGACCCCGAATAACTTCTTTTGCACACATGGAATCGATGGGGACTTTTTGGATATTGCATCTTATGGCAAACCCTAGCTCTCCACCAAAATTCAGCTGTGTGGGAAGTTTTGCTATTTCAATGTCTATTTTGACTGGACTAATGACATGGAACTATGTATTCTCTTTTAGTTTTCCAACGTTTCATTAGTTTCCATTTCTTGGCGAAGATCCTGAAAATAACATATATGAAGAAGTTTGCGAAAGTTACTAAACACATCTTAACTATCTTCTCCAGAGACAAATGACTGTAAATTTTTTTCAAGAATCATTATCTCTCTACTCTTCGTGATATCTCTTTGTCATATTTTGAAAATGTCGATACTTTCCAATGCAGTCCTTACTGTTACTATACTCATACTCATGTACGTCAAGAACTTGTACTTGAACTGAACCAGGGAATATTAGTACAATAACACTTTTCGTTTCATTAATATTACGATAGTAGGTGGGAAATTTTATGTGGAAATATTAGAGTTAGTAACACAAATGTACAATACTGAAATATTTCTTCTAGTTTAAACTTTTGCTATGCGGTTCTATTTTTCAATAGCTGATGCCGGCCAAATAATTTTTGATATCAGAAATAAGTAAGAACGGTTTTAAGTTCGGCCGGGCCAAACGTTTTAGACCCACCTGAATTCCACGTACGACTGGCGTCCACACATATTATTGATTATCCAACGTTTCAAACTTGGCCTGAGGGTAGTCTGGTCAATGTCCTCAAACAGCGTGAAGTGTTCGACAGCATCAAAGGATTTTGATAAGTCGAGCGCCGCCATCACTGTTCTATTACACGGCTTACTCTGATTAAGTCCTCGACTAATTTGTGTGGAAATGGTGTGCAGCACCATCCAGCTGTTTCAGCATTACCATGGAGATTCACCAGGGCCCAATGGTTGGATGATGTAGCGTTCCTGATGGTATTCGCAACATCATCCACTGTAACATGCAGTGGTTCATCCCCGGCCGGAAGAGATCTAATGCGACGTAGAACTCTACTCTTCGACAAACTGTCGATTGAAATAACTTGGGCACAATTTTGGATCAGTCAGTATAACGACGCCAATCGTGACTGAGGTCCTATCTTCTTTCTTTTCTGGGTTCGAGAGTGACTTAACCGTTGCCCACGATTCACTTTTTCCGCCTCCAATGTTGCAACTCTTCAGATGATTTAACCACTTGTTCCGCTTTATCTAACCTATCAACCTGTTAACCTCCAGTGTCAGCTTCCTGACTCTGCGATCACTGGGTTTGTCACGACGAAGCTCATCATGCTCATTAGTTAATCCCGTCGCCGCTGCTGGGAAGTTTGGCTTCACTTCGGGTATTCGCCCAGCAGGTATATAGCGAGCGGCTGCAGCAGTGATGATGTCTCAGAAGGGTGGGGCAGATATCTGAAGCGGTGATTGGTAAACTCTCTGATTGTCCAATTAGCTTTTCCATGATTGATGAAAGTGCGGCGTTCAGAGGTGATGAAATCGGACGATCTGCTGATGGAGCCAATTATGGGAAGATGGTCTGACCCTGGCAAACGGCGGGTTGTCATGTTACCATGTGACATGGTGATGTTGCTTGTCGTGAAAGATATAAGACTTGACACTTTTATAAAGGAAATGTTGTCAAAATTTCAGAAATAACAGACTCTTGCAGATTCTGGAACATAGCATTGATTTCAAATAAAAAATTTAATTTTTTAGAAATATATAATTTTAAAGTGATTTGTGTGTGACATTTTTCAATATTTAAATGTATAAATGTTATATTAATTGACGGTATGTTGTTCCTATATTCAAAGACATAAATACAACAAGATAAGACATTTTGTTTGCTATCATTCTTCAGTGAATGGCTTTTGAATTTAACATAATGTTATATCACGATATGGTGATATAACATTTTTTTCTTTTATATATACATTTTTACGTATTTAACCGAATTTACCGATCCAATTGACATAGAATTATTCTTGAATAGATCCTTGAATTCATAAATTTCGTTTCTGATACCATTACATGAAATGTTCCTCCTTGGTTGCGATTTTGAATTAACTGCAACCTGTTAAGGGCAATGTTTCTATACAAAGTTTCGTAAACATTTTTTTGTTGCATGCATTTTGTCATGTCTTAGTTGTATTTATGTCTTTGCTATATTATGCAAAGCAACTGTCACAATTTTTTGTGCCCATATGTACAGAAAGAAGTACAGCAAAATTTTATTTTTCATTCGTTTTCTGTTATTTTCGTTTGTTGATGCATTAAGATTTTGGTATGGTTCACACCATGTGTACAAAATTCAGATTTGTAAAAAGTGACAGTCGTTATGTATAAAACATACCGTGTGGGTCTTCCTGCTACAGGAAAAACAAATTTTGGGAAAAAAAAGTACAAAAGTCAACACCTGCTTTAGCCATTAAACAGAGGGTATTATAATTTTATTTTTTTATTTTTCTGCAGATTTATAATTTTTTTTAAATTCCTCCTCGTTCCATCAGCCTTTTGAATTAGTAATCTATTAAAGCCTAATGTTTTCTTATTAGTTATTCATACCAATTCACCCTAATATACATACCAATGCATATATTCATTGACTTACCTGCTGTATCACATCTGTCAAAAACATTCGTCTTCGGTGTTATTGTTGAACAAATATTTGTGCAAGGGCTTTTGGGAAGAGTGGAAAAAGGAGGCATCAATCGAATAATGATAATGAAATATATGGTTTCTCAATACATACACAATACTGCAACAGTAACAACAACAACTAAACAACCATTAACAGATGATGTTGACATTCTTCATGTTTATTAAAAGGGCTAAATGTAATGAAAACGATGAAACAATGATGGGAATATTTGTTTCATCTATCCAATTGACAGAAATGCAATTGTGGTTATGTCTATTTGTGTAGATGAAAAAAACGTGCGAATGCATGAGGGTTCACTTAATCTATATAGAGAATTTTTATATAAATAATTCAAATAAATTTAAATAAATTTACTCAACAAATTAACCGAATAACCACTTATATGTGTTTCACGGAATAGACCATGCCATAGGTATATGGTGTTGTATGAGTTATTAAAGTTTTGTTTTTCGTTAAACATACGTCACCTAGAATACATACATGAGTGACGCACAAAATACATACGTGCATTAAACATTGTATCAAGGAGCATTGGCATGAAAAACCGCTTCGAAAATATTGTGGTCGACTGACTAACCAGTGGTAATGAAAAACACATTTTTGTGTAGATTATTAATAGTTTTCCAGGTCCATTTAAGGACACATGGATTTACCCAGTGGATTATCATTTGAGGTATTTATAGCCTGTGTCACTAAGACGATTCGAATACATATTCGTTCGCACTACTACCAAACTTCTGTTTTTTTTGAAAAATATTCCGTTCATTTTTGTTTTCCAACAAACAAACATTTTCTACAACAACAGGAGTTCGGTAGTAATTCGATCGAATTTGAATTCGAATCGCCTTAGAGAAACATACAATTAGTATAGGACACCATATTCGAATTTTGTCCCCATCGAAAATGAGGTTAACACAGCAGTAGGCCGACGAATAAAAAGGCAAGTCATGGCAACCAGCCCACCGGTTGGCATTATACGTCAAGGGGAACGAATACCAAATTAGCATGATGAGCATCGTCATACCAACCCTGTGACCCCATAGAGAGGGAACTGTCAATGGAAGTAAACAGGTTTGGTTGGTGAGCATAAGTGGAACAAGTGGTTTAAACATCAGAAGAATTTCAACATTGGAGGCGGAATAAGTGAATTGTAGGCAACGGTTAAGTCACTCTCGAACCCTGGAAAGATCGAAGATAGAACCTCAATCACGTTTGACGACGTTACGTTGACTAATCCGAAGAAGTAAGCAATTTATTTCAATCGACAGTTTGACGAGCACCCCTGGAGTGACAGTTCAGAGAGAATAGTACTCGTTGCCTTACATCTCTTCCTGCCGAGGATGAACCAACATAATTTACAATGGATGATGTTGCGAATGTCATGAATGAAACAAAAACGTTGGATCCTAATGGAATCTCCATTGAAATGCTGAAACACTTGTATGTGCTGGGAGTCGAGTATCTCACTAATGTTCTCAACCTGTCGCTAGCGACCCATACCATTCCCAAAGTCTAGAAAATGGGCAGGGTGGTCACGCTACCAACAAAGGATGCCAGAAAAGGTGAATCGTACATACCGATATCGCTTTTTTGCCAATAGCATAGACTCCTGACTGCGTTGAGATCATAACATATGCGGGTGATTGTACGATCTTGGCGTTATTTTCTTTTGTGAACGGTTGAATTTGACCGATCTTACCACCTTTTCCCACGCGAGGAATATTCAAATATCCGCAACTAAATCTACAGCCACTCTGTTCACCACATGGAAGGCAGAGGTGAAAATTGAGTTAAATGTCATGTTCGATGGTAGCATAATTGCGACAACATATTACCCCAAAATCCTAAGAGTCACATTCGACATCATGTTCACGTCATCCGCCCATGCCACAGCTATTTGAGACACGCTGAGATGAAGGAACAAGGTTCATAAGTCTCTAGCCGGCAGAACCTGGAGTACAGATAAAGAAACCTTGTTGACCACATATAACGCCATATGTCAGTCTAAACTAATATGACGCCAGTATGGTGCACTGCAATAGAAAAATATTCAAACCTAGCAGAACGCCTTCCTGGGAACTGCAACAGAGTGCCTCCTCACGTCTTCAGTGGACCAACTACATGAGGAGACAAAGATTCTTCCAGTGCTGCAACACAATGGCATGCTTCCGTTGCAGTACTTGCTCGGGTGTTACCGTGAGAGCCATCCTAATCAAGATATGGTGGATAGGACACACTCACCCAGGTATGTCAGCAGAGATCTTCAAAATCTAGAAAGAGAGGTCCAACGTTATAAGAACCCCTAGATTAAGGAGCATATCAAGCAGGTTTGAATAGCATTTTACTCATATGCAGTCGCAGATGCTATAAACAACAAGCGTCAGCTGCCACGACAAACCAGAGTAGTTTTAGCTCAATTGCTCTGGGGCAAGGATAGATGACACCGTGCAAAACATCTGCTCAGCATGCGGCACAGGTTCGCACGACACACTGAACATTTTCAACTGCCCTGCCAAACCTACTCAATTAACTTCAGTATATCTGTGGTTACATCCCATCGAATCAGCTACATTTCTAGAACTGTAGATAGACCCAGAGCCAGATTAAACAGAAAAACGATCTTAAAAACATATAAAATACTGTTACAAGAACACATACGACAGTGTCAATTTCTTCGCAGCGGGTTGATGTTCCTCAGACGTCCTCATTCTCTTCACAACCACAGATCGTGATTTTGAATTTTCTGACTGAGAACTAGCGAACTTTGAAGTGTTTTAAACACAGGCCCATTATTGCTTCGTCTGTTCGCATTTGCACCTAAGTCGGATGGTTTCTCTCTGCCCATCAACTGTCTCAGCTGCTTTGGGGTTTAAGAATTGTGGCAGATGAGGGAGGAACCCAGCGAAACTTGTCCAGATAGTTTGGGTGCAGGCTTCGCCTGTTATGGCCTCTTCTCAGTCCTCTTAGAAGACTATGACTTAGTCGTTAATCATTAACATACCGGCTGCAGTGTATAACTGTTCTTCGATACAATTTCCTGTCCAATGCTTCTTTAGCTTTGGTATGTCAGAGATATGGACAAATCATCCTTCTTTTTGATGGATAATTCTCCCTTGCCAATTTCCTCCTACAACGCTTTCTGTCTAAGAAGTAATGGGTTGTCGATTCGTGATGCTATCTTTCCGGAAACTTTGGGTGACTTTCTCCTCAACGAGATTGAGGAGCAATGTCATTTAATAAGTCCAGTTCCTGGATGTGATGCCCGTCCAATAATACAGTCCGTTTCTTTGCAACATAAGAGCTTGAGCTGGAGACAGTAGTGAGGGAATGAAAACTGATGGTGCCAAGGCATCAACACCTACATCAGTCAATGAGTTTTTTTTTTTTTTTTTTGGTTTCTTTAGTGAAATTTCGTATATCCATTTTATTGAGGCGCGACTGGGGAAATGAAGTCGACTGGTGCATAGCCTCCATGCCACGACAAGGACTTAACAACAACTAAACGTTGAAGCGTGGTATATAGAAGCACCCTTTTTTCAGAAAGGGTCTAAAGCAGCACCCCTTCTTTCAGAATGGGTCTAAAGAAGCAACCTCTCTTTCAGAAAGGGTCTATAGATGCGCCCTTTCTTTGAGAATGGGTCTATAGATGCGCCCTTTCTTTAAGTAAGGGCCTATATAAGCACCATTTCTTTAAGTAATGGCCAATATAAGCACCCTTTCTTTCAGAAAGGGATTATATAAGCACCCTTTGTTTCAGAAAGGGTCTATAGAAGCACCATTTCCTTCCTAAAGGGTCTATAGAAGCACCCTTTCTTTCCGAAAGGGTCTATAGAATCACCCTTTCTTTCAGAAACGGCCTATAATGTCCTGACAAATCCACCATAGACCATATCTCCACCTGTCAAATTCTGAAAAAGACTTACAAAATTCTAATCGCTTCTAACCACCTTTTGGTATTAGAAGGTTATGACAATGGAGAATAGTACCTTATATTAGAACTAGATGAGCGGAAAGTAATCTACTTAACCTTTGCATATATGTATGTATGTATACCACAATTATTGTGCAAATAAATCCAACTTTGTATGTCTTAATTATAAATTCAATTACAATTAGATTTCACTTCTATGCCGCCGAAATGTTTATACGATTCAACAAATAACTGATATTTAAATATCTTGGAATGTAAATATGCATATTTGTATACAGACAAGCGTATGCAAATGAAAGAGAAATTAGAAAATGTATGCAAACATTTTATATAAATAATTTCGCTTAGTCATTCCGTTTGGCAATTCGAGCAACACATACCGCCGTTCATAACCTTCCCGCAATTCCGCATTTCTTGTCATACTGCCAACGACTATACCAGCTCGACATGGCCAAAGCTATAAGCAACAATCATGTCTTGTATAACGGTGTGCTTTGCTTTGCTTATCCTTTAAACCTCTATTGATTTCCTTTTGGATTACGAAATGTTGCCGGCATTTTAAAATGCCAAACACACACAGACAGAGAGAGAACTACAAATACACACGCCCATATACAACTCACAAATCCATGTGATTGATTTATATCCCTTGGAGTAGCAAACGCGGTGAGTTGCTACTATTTCTTATTTGAAGAAACTTTTTATATTTGAAAAGTTCGTAGAAAAGTTCATTCATTGTATTTTACACTTTCCCCACTAACCTAACTGTGGTTATAACAAAACAGAAAAAACGGAAAGGATGTAGCACGCCACTCCATAAAAACTGGATATGAAATACAGCCTTTTCGAATGATATCTAGCGATTTCACTGCAATATAAATGTTTATAAAAGCACTTTTTTTGTATCTATATGAATGTGAGTGGTGGTAGGTGCCATAGTTAGCCAGGTAGGAATTAAGATATTTCTATGCTGACAAAATTCTGAACTACTCAGGAAAATCAACAAGTTGAAATTTGTATATGTAACTGCGGTGGAAATAATAGTAGATTTAAGGATGCACAACCATCAATAGTCACTGCTTCACTCGGTAGGCATGGTCCAATACATTTATTGCTTGTTAAATTGGGGATTGAGATAAAAAGTTTCCGGGATAATGCTATACTGTTGATCGATGGTTAACATTGAAACATAGAGGGATATAACGAAGAAGTGTAGTAGTTAAGCCATGAAAGGTTTTGTGAAAATTTGAAAATGAATGGGATCTATGAAAAGTATAATGGGATCTAAACCTAAAGTGACCCGTGATAAAGCACACAGCGATTTTCATACCAAACTTATCGAGAGAGAGAAGGGATCTAAGTTGAGAGATCAATGGTCAAATTGTTTGGGATGTCTTGGAAGCCATTTGCGGTATGCCTTCTCAATGTAATACTCGCGAAGTTTGTTAATGTAGTAGCACATTGGTAACCTAACTGATTCATCAATTGGCGAATTGATCGACCAAGAGCCACCCCTTTATCTTGGCACGCAGCAGAGATCAACGATATCTCGTATATCAAACAGGGCCTTTCTTCAATTAAGGATAGTTCGCGAATTTTTGGTTTATGAGAGCTTGGGAGCCTTAAGGTCCGTCTGACTATTGACTTATATGGTCACATTAGTCTTACATGACTGGTTTCTAGTCCAATAACCCATTTTTCTTTCCTGATGGCAAGGACATCTGCTTGAAAGAAGCAGAATTTCGAAATAAATGCCCCCGGCGGTGCCTTCCTTCATCTTGGATCCATCTCTACATAATGCCAGACCGTTCAGAGGAGAGTTACCTTCAGACCAAATGCCCCTGCTTATAACAATTGCGGTAAGTAAGATAACCCCGAAAGAGGTGGGCATATAATTGATTACGCAATTCCTGTCGCCGGATTCAAGCTGACTAACTATTAGGTTTAAGACGTTCGTGAAACTCGCCTCGATCCTGACTCTTAGAGTTTAAAACTCGTCCTCGCAGCCTGAAATCCAGAGGTTTCTGATCCATGATTACGTCCGGTAACCAGAACTGACGCAGCCCTTTGCACACATGATAGTTTGGAAAGTATTACCTTATTCCCAAGTGCCTACCACCAGACAAGGAGATTCGTTCGGAGCGTAATATCCGGAATTAGTGAATTATGGTCAACAGTTAATTCATTCTCTAAACCTGGAAAGAATGAAGATAGGACTTCAGATTTAAATTATTCAAAGCCCTTCTCTACATAGAGAAAGGTCGCTAAGGTGAAGTTAGAAATTTCCATATTCTTCTCAACTGCACACCTGAGATCTACTGATCTTTTGGAATCTACTTGTGCTCTAATTTCAAAGATCCAGTAACCTTTTCAACGTTTTTATACACTCTGCCTTTAGGCTAATGAGGGTACACACACTTTCAAACAACCAAAATGTTTCTCATAGAAATAACGGTTATAGGCCCCTATTATGTTGGGGGGGTGGCATAATCCATTTCAGGCAGTTTAAAATCAATTTAGCAATTTCCGTCCGTCTGTCTGTCTGGTTGGAGAGCACGATAACTCTCGAATGGATCATCCAATTCAGTCGAAAATTTGGCCTTCGTAATATTTTATCCAAACTTAGTTTAATGTCGAAGATGGGCTATATCGGTCCACTCCTTCGGGTACCTAACCCACAAAAGTTCGAAACTTTTCTGCATGATAACTCTCTAAGGCAGTAATCGATTTGGTTCATACTTGGGACCATAAATCAGATTCGGATTTTGGCTATATCTATTGGGCACCTCTCATACAAAATTTCGGAAAAGTCCAGGGCCTGCTCGTGAATTGCATTGATTTTTTAGGGGCAAGTCCAAACTTCCCTAGAAAATGGCCCGAAAGCTGTAAAAAGCCCTTGCGACCACCATGTGTAGTGCCTGGTGTGCACGACAACTTTCGCAATAAATAAATAAAGTTCGCAGTTGGTGGTCATCGGTACACTGCTTCCGGTAATTCCCCACAAAAGTTCAAAAATATTCGCTATAGTGTACGAACGATATCTCTTAACCGGAACAACCGATTTGGTCCAAACTTTATTCTATGAGAAGACCTACAGATCTTCATGAGAAGACCTACAGATTTTCATGAGAAGACCTACAGATCTTCATGAGAAGACCTCTAGGTCTTCCATGAGATGACATCCAGGTCTGCCATAAGAACACCACCAAGTCTTCTATGATGACACTAGCAAGTGTTTTATGAGAAAAACTCCAAGTCTTCTAAGAGAAGACCTCCAGGCCTTATAAAAGAAGACCTCAAGGTCTTCTATGAGAAGACCTCCAAGTCCTCTATGAGAAGACCTCCAGGTCTTCTATGAGAAGACCTCCAGGTCTTTTATGAGAAGACCTCCAGGTCTTTTATGAGAAGACCTCCAGGTCTTCTATGAGAAGACCTCCAGGTCTTCTATGAGAAGACATCCAGGTCTTCTATGAGAAGACCTCCAGGTCTTCTATGAGAAGACCTCCAGGTCTTCTATGAGAAGACCTCCAGGTCTTCTATGAGAAAAACTCCAGGTCTTCTATGAGAAGAACTCCAGGTCTTCTATGAGAAGACCTCCAGGTCTTCTATGAGAAGATCTCCAGGTCTTCTTTGATAATATCTCTAGGTCTTCTTTGAGAAGATCACCAGGTTTTCTATGAGAAGATCTCCAGGTTTTCTATGAAAAGACTTTATGGTATTCTATGAGATGACCTCCAAGTCTGCTCTAAGAACACCTCCAAGTCTTCTATGATGACACTAGCAGGTGTTTTATGAGAAAAACTCTTAGTCTTTTATGAGAAGACCTCCAGTAGTGCGAGTCTATAACACATTTCTTGATTTACAGACAAAAATCGGTAAAATTAAAACACAAAATTATGAATGAAAAGTTCAAATAAAAGTTGACTGCTTTTTATTCGTCGCTAACTTACCGAAAAATATCGGTAATTACCGAAATTATAAGCATTTTAATTTTACCGACAATTGCACTACAGGTCTTCTATGAGAAGACCTCCAGGTCTTATAGGGGAAGACCTCCAGGTCTTGTAGGGGAAGACCTCCAGGTCTTATAGGGAAGACATCTAGGTCTTATAGCAGAAGACCTCCAGGTCTTCTAAGAGAAGACCACCAGGTCTTCTATGAGAAGACCACCAGGTCTTCTATGAGAAGACCACCAGGTCTTCTATGAGAAGACCACCAGGTCTTCTATGAGAAGACCACCAGGTCCTCTATGAGAAGACCAATAGGTCTACAATAAGAACACCTCCAAGTCTTCTATGATTACACTAACAGGTGTTTTATAAGAAAAACTCCAAGTCTTTTATGAGAAGACCTCCAGGTCTTCTATGAGAAGACCTCTAGGTCTTCTATGAGAAGACCACAAGGTCTTCTATGAGAAGACCACAAGGTCTTCTATGAGAAGACCTCCAGGTCTTCTATGATGACACTAGCAGGCGTTTTATGAGAAAAACTCCTAGACTTTTATGAAAAGACCTCCAGGTCCTCTATGAGAAGACCTCCAGATCTTCTATGATAAGACCTTCAGGTCTACTATGAAAAGACCACCAGGTCATCTATGAGAAGACCACCACGTCTTCTATGAGAAGACCACCAGGTCTTCTATGTGAAGACCACCGGGTCTTCTATGTGAAGACCACCAGGTCTTCTATGTGAAGACCACCAGGTCTTCTATGTGAAGACCACCGGGTCTTCTATGTGAAGACCACCAGGTCTTCTATGTGAAGACCACCAGGTCTTCTATGAGAGGACCACCAGGTCTTCTATGAGAAGATCTCCAGGTCTACTTCGATTTTAAGATCTCCAGGACTTCGGTTTGAAGACCTCCAGGACTTCCAAGTCTCCTGTGAGAATAACTCCAGACCTTCTAAGAGAACACCTCCAGCTCCTCCATGAGAAGACTTTCAGCTCTTCTAAGAGAAAACCTCTAAGTTTTGTCTTTTTGTTTTTGAAAAATGAGAAGTCCTCCTCCAGTTTTTCTAAGAGAAGACCTCTAGGTCTTCTATGCGAAAAACTCTGGGACTTCCATAATAAGATCTCTTGGTCGTCTATGAGAACGTTATATAGGAAGACCTAGGTATTCTATGAAAGATGTCCAGGTCTTCGATTTGTAGACCTCCAGGACTTATGTGAGAAGATCTACAGATCTTCTTTGAGAAAATGTATAGGTCTTCTTCGTTGAGAAGACCACCAGGTTATGAGAAGACCTTTAGCTCTTCTATAAGAAGACCTCGAGTTCTTCTATAAAAAGAGCTCATTGTCTTCTAAGAGACACTTTCTAGGTCTTCTCTGAAAAGACATCCAGGTGTTCTATGAGAACACATCCAGGTCTTTTATGAAAAGACCTCCGTGCATTCTATGAGAAGACTTCTAGGTTTTCTGTGGTCTCAGTCCCCAACTCTTCCCAATAGAATTCTTGCATGAATATAGAGCTATTAGGCCTCCTTGCACTATTTTCGACATTCCTTTTTTACGTTATTTGGTGTCCAGAATAATCCCGAAGTAATTGGATTCTAAAGAGATCTCAAAGGTAACTCCTCCAAGTATTGGTAGGGTGAATGGTTCGACTTTCCTCTTGCTCGTAAATAGAACCAGCTCCGTCTTTCATGGGTTTACCCCAAGACCATTGTTGTGTTTCCCATTTTTATAGTTTGACCAGAGCACCTTGCATATGTTACGATAGAGTTTGTGGAAAATTCGCACTAATCATGATGACCACGTCGTCATTTTTTATTGCGATGGAGTTGAGTTGAATGATTTGGAATTTTTTCAATGACGGTAAGTCTTGCCAGAAATTGACAAAAATAAAAGTTTTTTCCTATTAGTTAGCATTCTTGAGATATAGCGATCTGAGGGTCACATTATATACCTATGTATATGCAAAAATAAGTAATCAGTTTAATAGCATAGCCCTATTAAGTGAGGCCATCAATATGCTTAATTTCCCTACAAGATGTACTCAAAATATCAGTTCGAAACCGATGTGTCAATTAGTGAAGATATCCCAGAATCATTCTTAAAAATTTGATAAGAGTTGCAGAATTGAATAGGCAACCTCAGCACAATGCACTACATACTACTTGCATAGGCTGCCAACATAGATCACTTTTAGAAGTAACCTTTTGTTGTGAGATTTTATATTAATACAATCAAATAAAATAATTCTATTTCACTATATCTCACCTATAATATAACTACATAATAATAGTATAAAATATATGAAATTCATTTAAAGCCTCCCCATATAAATGTAGTACATACATACATATGCCCATCTCAATAATGCCCTTTTTGAATAACTTTTTTTTACATAAGAAAAACATTTGAAGGATTTATTTGGATTGGGCGAATGAAAGGTTCGTTCGTCTTCACATGTGAAATGGCATAGATTTGTTCGAGGACACTGCAATATGTGGTTTTACACACGCACAAACACAGGTGAACGAAATCAGCAAGCAACAAACAAACAAAACAAAGCAATTTTATGGTGCACTGGATGCGATGAGAGTGAGTTATCGTGCTTTGGTTCTATGTTCCTCAAAAAACAATCATTAGCATTGGAGACGGTATTTTAGGCATGAAGATGATGGCCAAAATGCTAACGAAAGGAATA
Source organism: Musca autumnalis (assembly GCF_047663935.1). Classification (NCBI taxonomy): domain Eukaryota; kingdom Metazoa; phylum Arthropoda; class Insecta; order Diptera; family Muscidae; genus Musca; species Musca autumnalis. The sequence continues at coordinate 118,289,063 of NW_027411755.1, read as the reverse complement.
TGCATATTCCACACTAAATACCAGTAATTACGTTTCAAAATGATGGTTTTGAAATACCCATGGATGGTTTTGACATTGACAAGGTCGATCTCGTTTGTACCTTAGATGTGCATACTCGTATAACGTGTGCATCTTGTTTACCATGCGTTGTATGTTACGAAAGAACAACAAGAATGTCCTTTAGCTGCTTACATTATGCGTCATTTTTTGCGAAGTTATCTTGTATTGCCAATTTATTGTAAATGTCAAGTTCAGTTACTGCAGTAATGTTTTCATTCTATGGCGAAACTGTACTTTTGGGAACGAGCAATAAGATAAGTGAAGTTTTGTGTGGCCTGTTTTCGGTACAATCAATATATTATAATGTACACATATGTACATATATTGTGTTAGTTTTCCTTGAACTATGGACGATAGAAAATGTCATTTATAAGTATTGTTTTATTGTGAACTTTTTTCAATGTGATAACTAACTTCCACTTTTTTCCTCGTATGCATGTTTCTTTAAATATATGGTCTGTTCCAGAACCGCAAGAATCTACTAATTTTTACTATTTTTTCCGATAACATAAAGGGAAAAATGTTATCGTAGTAAAAAATAGTAGCTTCTTGCAGGTTATGGAACAGAGCAATAATTTGAAATGGAATTCTGAATGTCTCTTTTGAGCTGAGTCGATCTGGCTATGTGTATCCGTACATCTGTTAGGTTTTGACCATTTTTGAGATAAAGAAGTTCAAATTGAGAGAATGCACCGACTGTATCGCCTCCTCATAAAACAATGCCATGCAAGATGCGCCTTAACTTACTTTAAATGAAAACCGCTTACACCTGTGAAGTTTTGTGCAGACTCTGAAAGAGCAATGTTCATAGGTGAAAAAAATCCATAAAAAAAGAAAAAATCGCGGACGAAAGTTGTTCGCGGAAAAAGCAATTCAAGCGATTTTTTGTTGTTGTTATAGTATTTGAAAAGCTTGTGTGACCCTTTTCTGCTTAATCTGGCTCTAGGTCTATCTGCAATTCTAGAAATGTGGTTGCTTCGACGGGTTGTAACAACATATCTACTGGAGTTAGTTGAGTAGTTTTGGTAGGAGTGCTGGGCAGATGTGTTGCACGTTGTCATCGATCCTTTCCCTGCACCAACCCGAGCGAAGTTGAGCCGAAACTACTCTAATTTGTCGTGGCAGCTGACGCTCCTCAGCTGCGATAGATGGGGGATGTTCTCCGAGGACCGCATTCATACGATAGTTGTTTATGGCATCTGCGACTACATTCGTGTGTAATCTATTTAACGACGCATAGCTTACCACAGAATGACTTTTCGCGTTATATGTGTCAACAAGGTTTCATTATCTGTACAAGTGAAGTTGGCTAGAGACTTGAGGACCTTGTTTCTACTTCTCAGCTAGTTGCAAATAGCTAAGAGACATGCTGTCGATTGTGACCCCTAGAATTTTGAGGTAGTTTGTGGTCGGAGTTCTGCCACCATCGACCATGTCATTCAACTCAGTTCTCACTTCTGCCGTCCATGCGGTGAATAGAGTGGCCGTAGATTTAGTGGCGGATATTTTCATATTCCTCGCGTGTTAGGATCAGTCACATAGAAGTTCAGCCATTTATACATGACATTCGGGAAGGTACCTGACGCGGTGAATAGAGTGGCCGTAGATTTAGTGGTGGATATTTTCATATTCCTGCCGTGGTAGGATCAGTCAGATAGAAGTTCAGCCATTTATAAATGACATTCGGGAAGGTACCTGACGCCAAGATCATACAATCATCAGCATACGTTACGATCTCAATGCCGTCTGAAGGAAGTGGAATACAATATCACCCCACCTTGTGAACTCCCTGTTTTATTCTACGAACCTTGGACTTCTTGTTCCTGAATTCCTGGTACGACTCGTAGTCTGCTCGATGTCCTCAAACAGCATGGAGTGCTTGACAGTATCAAAGGCTCTTGACAAGTCAAGCGCCATCATCACTCTTCTGTCACACGGCTTTCTCTGGTTGAGTCCTCGACAAATATGTGTGGAGATGGCGTACAGCGCTGTTGTGCTGAGTTGCTTACGGAATCCATGCTGATGATCGGCAACTGGGTAGCTATTTCTGACGCTGGGGAGAACTAAAACCTCAAGGGTCTTTGCTACGGGCGACAAAAGCGAATGCGCTCTGTACGATTCACCTTTGCTGGCATCCTGGCTTCAGTAGCGGGCGGGGCTGCCCTGCCCATTTTTCAGATTTCGGGAACGATGTGGGTGGCAAGCGACAGGTTGAGAACTTTAGTGAGATACTCGGCTTCCGGCACATCCAGCTGTTTTAGCATTACCATGGAGATTTCATCAGGGCCGAACGCTTTGGATGATAATAGCGTTCCTGATGACATTCGCAACATCATCCATTGTAAATTGCGGTGGTTCATTCTCGACAGGAAGATATCTAATGCTACGTAATACTCTTCTCTTCGTCTTACCTCTCCCGGGTTGCTCGACAAACTGTCGATCGAAATAACGTGTGCACCTCTTCGGATCAATCAGCGCAAAGTAGCCAAACGTGACTGAGTTACTATTTTCCTTCTTCCCAGGGTTCGAGAGTGACTTAACCTCAAATGTTGCAACTATTCAGATGATTTAAGAATTTGTTCCGCTTATGCTCACTTACCTACCTGTTAACTTCCAGTGTCGGCTGCAGCAATGATGAAACCTCGAAACATCCTTTCTTCTACCCGAACATCAAAAAGGATGGGCAGATCTCTGAAGCGGTTATTAGTGAACTCTCTGAAACTCGGTCAATATGTTTCCCCATGATTGATGCTAGTGCATCGTACAGAGGTGCTGAAGGTGGGCGGTATGCTGATGGAGGCAGTTATGGGGAGATGGTCTAGCGGACATAATTTGAAATTTTGCAATTAAATTGTTTAGAAAAATAAATTTTCGGGCTACGTCGGTGATCGTCATTATGTGATGGGTAGGTGACATTTTTTTTATATGTGGAGGGAGATGACCTGTAATTGGAGAACAACATTCAATCTCCTTTCTTGTGAACGAGACATAGGATATCAAGATTTCAACCAAAGGGAATACGTTCCTCTTGATGGTGCTAACTAGAGTTGGGCAATCTAGTTCCCGGAGTCGATCGATCCTTCTAGTTCCTTTTCTTAAAAGGATCTAGTTCCTTAATATAGCTCCATATATAGCTCGTTCCAAATAGTTCCGAGACCGGAATATTTCAACGAATCTTCATTTTTCATCGTTCTTTTTGTTTCCATTGTTCCAAATAGTTCCGAGACCGAAATGTTTTCAATGGTTTGGTGGCTGAATGACATAAAATTAAATAAATTGCAGCGAAAAAACAGCAATGATGAATGATCGACGTAGGCTTTAAATTGAAGGAACGATAAGAACGAAAGGAACTATATAAATGCAAGAGCCGAATATAGTTCCAATAGTTCCTTGTCCGGAATAGTTCCTTGGAACTAGTTCGTTCCGGAACTACACAACTCTAGTGCTAACTATGTGATGCATACAGCTTATCAGCGTGTTAGTTTATTCATAGATATCAAAAGCTCCCGCTATCTATCTCTGCTACCAGATTACGTTTGACGAAAAGCGTTACTTCTCTTTTCCTTTCTCCCGATTCTTAACCCTAAGAAGGTGGCATACCTTCTTCCCTTCGGTGATACCAAGGTATGGGGTTTTTTTAGCCACTGGTACAATTTTCTGTCAATTGGACCATAAATAAAGCCCGTAGAGCGATTTCGTGAAAATTCGCCTTTGGTCCCATACAACTTACTGTGGAAATGAAGGTCAGTCAGAGAGTACGGTTAACGTTAACCGATCGAAAATGCCATATTTAAGGGTAATCCCCATTATTACAACTTTCCTTTTATTATTTTTTGGATTTAAAGAACAGATTTATAGCTTTCTGGTTATTCTAAAGTTAAACGTCAACATTAAATTTGATGGAGGACATTGGTACCTTTAATGTTTAATGTGAAAATTATATTTTAAAGCCTCCAAAATTCTCTATTTGCCTTTAGCAAAAGGAAAGATATTGTGCCTGTCCGTGTACTCGATAATTAGTAATAATAGCTGTGCCTTTTTATGTGATAATTGGTAATAATTAGTACTAATGTTGCAAATTTTGACAGTTGTATAATGGAAAAGTTGCTGAAAAGAATGTTTCAGCAACATTTAGTAAGTAAAAACACACAAAGGAAAAGTTGCCGAAAAAATATTTCAGTAACATTTAGTAAGTAAAAAGACACCTCTAAAGTTGCTGAAAAAAGTGTTTCAGCAACATTTAGTAAGTATGAAGACAAACCTTTATACAACTGTCAAAATTCGAAACATTTGTAATATTAGGTTTGTCCTCGTACTCACTAAATGTTGCTGAAACACTTTTTTCAGCAACTTTTCCTTTACACAACTGTCAAAAACGAAACATTTGTAATAATTTTTACAAATTATCGACTACGCAGCCCGGCATAATTAAGCATATAATAGGGATATCTTTTTACTTACTAAATGTTTCTGAAACATTTTTTTCAGCAACTTTTCCTTTATACAACTGTCAAAATCTGCAACATTAGTAATAATTATTACTAATTATCACGTAAAAAGACACAGCTATTATGCCTGCTCGTGTATTCGATAATTTTTAAAAATTATTACTAATGATTCTGATTTTGACCGTTATAAAAAGGAAAAGTTGCTGAAAAAGGTGTTTCAGTAACATTTATTAAGTACGAAGATAAACCTTATAATGGCCCTATGCTTTTTTGTCATCCTAAACCTCTCTTTTACAAAATTTCAATATTTCTCTCTCTTCTCTGTTTATTTTCAGTTTCATCAAACAATACGAACGTACCTGAATGATCGTGTTTGGGATTTTAAATTTTATGTATCGAAAGATTGGCCAGAGAAACCCATTATCTTACATTTTCCAGGATGCACGCTAACGGTAACTTATTTACTTATAACTACTCATTTCATTGTCTCATTTTTGTTGTTTTTTATATCCTATTCAGCCCGAAAACAATATATACCGCAGCTTTGGCATATTTTGCCCATCCGAACAAATCCATCATGTCGATCTAATGGAAACCGAAGACATTCTAATCGATTGGACACTACCATTGTACCTGAATTTTACGCACATTGCTATTATGAATCGCCTGGATGATTTCTATAAGAAACGTATGGGTGTTATGGAGAGGCTAGAGGGTGACATTTATGTGTGCAATAAACTGAATACGGACTTGAACTTAGATGAGCTGTCCGACGATGCTGAAATGCGTCCGCTGAAAATCGAAGATGTCGAGCACATACATGATCTCTATCCGGCCAATGAAATTGAATGTGTTGATGTTTTTAATATTTTGATTCGAGTACTGCCCGGTTTGGGTATATTCCGTAAGGATACCAATGAACTGGCGGCATGGATGGTACATTCATATTATGGCGCTATGTTTTCCATGCAAACTCGTCCAAACTATAGAAGATTGGGGTGAGTTGGGATGAATTATGAGAGAATTGCATGATTAAAGAAATGATATCATGATATTGTTTGAAATCGGTTTTGAAATTCATGAACGCACAGAAAAGGAATATAGTTCAAGCGTATTCTGAGAACAAAGTATATTGTAGGAGCAACCACATATTTTGTACTGAATACTAAAAAGATACATAATATATGGTTGCTCCAAAAATACATATTTTTACATATTTAGAATACGCTATTTTATTTCTCAAATTCTAAAACTCTAATAATATTTATCTCCTGTCTTTTTAGTTATGGCATTCGTTTGGCCACAGCTTTAACCAAAAAAGTTATTGAACGAGGCTATAAACCATTTGTTGTGATACGTCCACAAAACGATGCTTCTCGTAATCTGTATACTAAGTTAGGTTTTGAAAAAGTTTTTGAAACGTGCCGAGTCAAAATGACACCGTATCCTATGCATACAAACGGTGGTCCAGAACCCTCAGCTCCTGAATTGCAGCCAGAAGCTGAGAACAAACCCATAGATGAAGGCATTGAAGATATGCTGGCTGAAAAGTGTGATATTAAAGCTGCTGATGAAGCTTCGGGCCAAGACAAAAAGCCCACAACAGCCGATGAGGGTATCGGCGAAGATAAGTAAATCCATAGTTAGGTATTATAACTCTAATGCAAAACAAACAAACAAATCACCAACACACACACACATAGGCAAACACGCTAAAACACACAAATAAAGACAATTTTTTGAATACTTTAACTAAATAAATAAAAAACACACACATTTACACCAACACAAAGGAAGTAAATTCCCAGCAAACCAAATGTCTGATGTCCGACATGTCTGAACAATTTCGGAAACAAAGTCGTTAAGATTTCGTTCCGATTTCTAAACGATTTTTCGGAGAGGAAATAGTTCAGATTTTGTACCGATTTCGTTCCGATTTCGGAACGAATGTCGGAAAGAAATTTCCTTTCCGAATTTCCCAAGGATTTTCTTCAGATTTCGTTACGAAATCGGACCGAAATCGATCCGATGTCGCTCCGACATTTCGTTCCGAAATTATGTCAACCACTTCATACAACTTTCGTTAAGATATCGTTACGATTTCGGATCAGATATCGGACGTATCATCCGAATTTTGTTCCGATTTCGTTACGATGTCGGTACGATTGGTTTGCTGGGTTTTAAAGAAAATAAGGCCGAAATTTTCTATTGCTGAAATAAGAATAATGAGGAAAATAAACAAAGCATGTAGTGATGAATAGAAGAAACAAAAATAATTTATTATTATGATAAAATTATATATAATGAAAAAGAAGAAATAATAACAAGAGGCAACAGGAAAACTATATACAAAAATTAAAAAACAAAAAACAAAACAATAACTATAAAATGCAACAATGCTCTATTAAGTTTATTATTAAAAACAAAGAAAAGAATTGAAGTATTTAACAAAACAAATCTCTCCCCCTATATACAAAAAAAAAACAACAAAAGAAATATGCAAAAAAAACCAAAACCTATAATTAATTACAAACAAAAAATATTGAAATTAAGTAAACCAAAACTAAACACTCTCCAAAACCAAATCCCTCAAATTTTCCCACAAACTAAAGTGAAATTAAAACCAAATCTTAACAACAACAAATAACGAGGAAACCTCAACTATATATCTTTTATGAATATTTTTGTCGCTTTGTGAACTCCTCTCTAAAAAGAGTAAAAACCAAAAAAAAAAAAAAAAAGAAAAAATGTTTTTATTTGTGTTCCACTAAAATTTAAGTTTTCTGTGAAAATTTAGCAAAAAACAAAAATCCTAAAAACAAAGTTTAATTATGAATTCGAAAAGAAAATGTAACTAATCGCTTGCTTACACGAAGTTTTTCGTTGAAATTTTCTTTGGATTGGAAAAACAGAATCTTCTATGTAAAGAATTCGTCTGGTCCGAGGAAACTACATGACAACTTTCGAACCGGAATTGTGTTGGTCCAAACTTTGCGTGCCGTAATATGTCTACGAACCCTTAGATAAAATTCGATGACACAAATATTCAAAAATATTCGCTAAAATGGCACGTGCGATATCTCTTAAATGGAGCAACCAATTTGGCCCAAGCTTTGGATCTTGTAATACTTTGTCCAAACATAGTTTAAGGTCTAGAATGGACCATATTGGTCCACTTCTTAGGGTACCTCCCTCACAAAAGTTTAAAACTTTTCGCAAAATGGTGCGCACGATAACTATCCGATTTGGTCCATACTTTCCAAATCGTAATATTGCTACCTGTAATAGATCAGGTTCGAATATGAACTATATCGATCCACTCCCTCGGGTACCTCCCACACAAAAAGAAAAGTGCAGTTTAAGACATGCTCTCGAATCGCTTCGATTTCGGTACAACTTTTTTGAGCGGAAGTCCAATGAGAAAATGACCCGAAAGCCTAAAAAACTCTAGAGCTACCATATCTAGCGGCTAGATCGCACGCAACTTCCCAACTGTATAGTTCGAAAATGGTACTTATCGGTCAAATCCTTCCGGTACCTCCCCAACTAAATTTAAAAAAATATTAAATTTAAAAAAATATTTGTTTAAGTGTAGTTTAAGGTCTGTTTGAGGATCCTTTGGAAATTTTTACCGACGCTACTCCTAGTGGTCCTATTTACAGCAATATTATTTTTTTTTTTTTTGTGGTCAAGTCGATGCTTCATTCCCGCATAATTTTGATCCAATAGCTCTAAAGTATGTCAACAGATGAAAGTTTCATTTCACACAGCCTGAGGTTGTATCACTGTCGGCAAGGCCGACTACTACTTCTTTACTTGTTCGATAGACAAAAAGCCAAATATTTTGCTAGGTATATATCAGAAAGGTATATCATATATATCACAGTTTAATTCGAACCACTTTTTCACGGTGTCATCAACAATCCTTGCCCTACAGAAATTGAGACGGCTGCATCATCCAGAATGCACTAGTTGAGCCAAAACTACTCTGGTTTGTCATGGCAGTTAATATTCTTCAGCTGCGATAGAAGTCCGTATTTACACGATAGTTGTTTAAGCCATATATGTGATTGCTATTCAAACCTGCTGATCTGGGGTTTTTTTCTTAAAACGTTGAACCTCTTATCGGCAGAATCGTTGTATCCTCATGCAGATGGTCCACTGAAGACATGAGGACGCACCCTGTAACAACTCTCGGGGAGGCATTCTGACAGGTTTGAATATTATTCCATCGCCTTGCACTTATATTTGCGGATCACACTGGCGCCACATAGTTTATCCCAGACCGACCTATCGCGTTATATGTTGTCAACAAGGTTTCTTTATCTGCAGCCCAAATGCTGCTGGCTGGACGTTGCTTCTACATGTCAGCTTGTAGCAAATAGCATTGACATGCGCGAATGAGGTGAACATGCTTTCGAATATGGCCCCTAGAATCTTAGGACATTTGGTGGTCGAAAATCAGCTACCATCGACCATGATATTCAACTCAGTTCTCACCTCTGCGGTCCATGTGATGAACATATTTAGTGGCGTATATTTGCATATTCCTATCGTCGAAAAAGTCAAATAGGAGTTCAGCCTTCACCAAATGATATCAGAGAAAGTATCTGACACCAAGATCATCCACATACGTTACGATCTCAATGCTGTCTGGAGGGAGTGGAATGCAGGAGAGATACAGGTTAAACACTTCCGGAGCTATCACTCCTTCTTATGAAACTTCCTGTTTCACCATACGGAGTTTCAACTTCTGTTCCTGAATTCCATGTACGCTTGGCGTCCACACATATAATTGATTATCCAACGTTTCAAACATGGCTGGAGGGGAGTCTGCTCGATATCCTCAAACAGTGTGGAGTGCTTGACAGTATCAAAGGCTTTCGATAAGTCGAGAGCAACAAATTTTGTTCTATCCAATTTGTTCGGGTTGAGTCCTCGGCTAGTATGTACACAGCAAACTAATCACTATTCGAACGTATCCCGGATGCTACGTCTGAATTCGGATCCGAAATCGTAAAGAAAGTTGATTGAAGTGGTTGACATAATTTGGGAACGAAATGTAGGGGCGAAACCGCATCGAATTCGGCCAGAATTCGAAGAAAAATCCTCGGGAAATTCGGAAAGGAAATTTATCTTCGACATAAAGCTCCGAATCTGAAAGAAATTGATGTCTCCTTACGATAATCGAATAGAAATCGGAACAATATTTTCGGAAAGTGCTTCCGAAATTGTTCAGACGTGTCGGATATCTGACATTTGGTTTTATGATTGCCCAGGAAACCAATCGATCCGAAATCATATCGAAATTGGTACGATTTGCGAAAGCGTAACGAATGTTCTATGGAGTGGTAGAAATAAATTCGGAATAAAATGTAGGAGAATTTCGTATCGAAATAAAAACAAAAACAGCGATATTCGAAGGGAAATTATTTTCGATATTTCGCAGCAAATTTTTTAACGAAATGGGTGAAAAAATCGCTTGCGAAAATCTAATAGAACTCGAAAGGATTTTTTCGGAACGCAATTTCAAAATTGTTCAGACTTGGATATACTAAATGTGGAGATGGCAAGCAACTGCCGTATTGCTGAGCTGCTTACGAATCAAATGCAACTAGATAGCTATCTATCGCGGGGGAGGAGTAAAGCCTCAGGTGTCTTTGCTACGGGGGACAAAAGAGAAATCGCTATGTACGATTCACCTTTACTGGTATCCTTGCCTGAATTCAGTAGCGGGACCTACCTCGCTGTGAGTGGCTAGTAACAGGTTGAGAACTTTGGTGAGATACTCAACTTCCAGCATATCCACCTGTTTTAGCATTACCATAGAGATTCCATCAGGGTCCAACGCTTTGGATGGTTTAGCGTTCCTGATGACCTTCGCAACATCATCCATTGTAAATTGCGGTGGTTCATCCTCGGCAGGAAGAGATGTAATGAAAGTACAGGGGTTCTCGTCAAATTGTCGATTGATTGAATTGTGCACCTCTTCCGATCAGTCAGCGTAACGTAGCCAAACGTGACTGAGATCCTATCTTCCTTGTTTCCAGGATTCGAGAGTGACTTAACCTTTAACCACAATTTACTAATTGCGACTCCAATGTAGCATCTGTTCAGATGATCTAGCCACTTTTTCCGTTTATACTCATCGACCAATCTGTCAACTTTCACAGCCAGCTCACTGAATCTGGGGTCACTGGGGTTGGTACGAAAAAACTCATCATGCTCATTTGCTATTACCGCCGCCTCAGCTGCGAAGTTTGGTCTCACTTCGGGTATTCGACCAGCAGGTATATGGCGAGCGGCTGCAGCAACGTCCTTTCTGCTACTTAACATCAGAAGGTTTGGGCAGTTCTCTGAAGCGGTGATTGTTGAACTCTCTGATTGTTGAACTCCATGATTGATGAAAGTGCGGCGTTCGGAAGTGATGTCGCCGGTTTATATGTTGGTTAGAATCTACGTTAATTCCTCCCTCTTCTGGAGGAAAGAGAAAAAGAGTGAGAATGTCGCATTGATTTTTTTTCAGTGGCTATAGCAAAAAATCTGTTTTGAAAGTGAACTTCGAACAGACTTTCAAGCTGCGAGGTTTTCTACGCTACTCCAACTGCCACTTAATTTTAAGGCGACTTCCTCTACTTGAGTTTTCCAAAGAAATTATGGTATTACGCAGAATACCTCGTCTGTTTTCGCATGATTTCATAGTTTGTGCGGCAAATATTTTCTTGATAACTTATTACTGAGTCCATAATCACTTGGTCAGCATATGTCCCCAAATTAACAATTAACAATTTTGGCGGCAAAGTTCTACAACCACTTCAAACCACCTCGTAGATCCCTTCCTTTGGAATTATCGCAGGAACAAGTCACCCTTGATCTTGTGATTATACCTGTTCCGTCCAGACAACTAATTGGAAGTGATCCTGAGGCACTCGTGCCTTGACCGGCAACGGCACTGTTCAAACACATTTACAACAAACCTCCATCTTACAGGATATCGCTTTGCAAGGGGTGTCCGAGGTTTGGCAATGTTCAATGTAACAACAGTAGTTCCCATTTTTGTGAGAAATGTCTGTGGAGAAAGACAACAGTGTATGGATGGTGGAGTGCCTTGCTCTTCATCCAGATGGTAGTCTTGGCCGATTACCCGGTTTATTAGCTTCCTCAACTGTTCCGGGCTTTGGTATTGATATTAAAAGTGGCTCTTACCAAGCTGTGTGGGAAGTAGCCGATGTGAAGGCAATGAGTAATGCGAGAAAAGCTAACATGATTTCCCATTTATTCCTCATTCAGGATTCTTCAAGAATCCTATCAATAATAAGAAATTCTTTGATTAGCGTTTCCGTCCCTGATTCATGCCCTTCTAAATCAACAAATTCCTTAAATTTCCTAATAATTTCACCAACAAGCTCATGATGTTATGAAATAGTCACCAATTAAAAAAATCATTGATTATGAATCTAATACCCACTTTGATGCTCAGGTGACAGTCGTGAGTGTCTGTTCGCTAAATTATACTCCGATGAACCGATGTATCCCCTAACTTTTGCTGAGCAAGACTCTGTAATGAACTCTCGTTACTTTACAATTTAATTCCACTCTTCTCAGTAGTTTTTTTTAGCAAAACTATCAACCTCACCTATGGTCCAAATTTAAAATAGACGCATCGAGAAACTTCTATTTTACAGATAATATGCAGTGAAGTTACCTACGCAATATATATTTGCAATTTTCGAATTCCTAAAAAGCTAGCATTTGAGTTAACAAATTTTTAAAGTACTTTAATTATTAAAAGAAAAATATTGGAAACTAAAAAGGACACAATCCGCAACTATATGCAAATGTATTGGTTTAGCAACAAAACACCTATTTTTATATTAGCTACATTTCCAAAAAACTAAATTATACTTATTTCAATATTTTTTCAATGAAAAAGAATTACAAAAAAAACAAGTAAGAGCAGGCTATAGTCGGACAGGGCCGACCATGTGATACCCTATACCACTATAGATTTGCAATATCTTTCCTCCATGGATAAATATAACCTGTACATTACAAATTTTACCAATTTTCACACAAAAGTTTTGGTCCATTTAACCCGCTAAATATTATCCGATATTCATGTTGCTTTTCACACGCCTTCTCCATCATAAACTTAACTTTTGTGTAAAATTTCGCGGCGATCGAACTATTATTGCGACCTACAGAGCGGCTACAAAATCGACCAAAAATTTTGTTTTTGGTCCATTTCATCCCTTTAATATTTCACGATCATCGCCAAAAACTAATCAGTTCTATTCTGGTACAACCCCGACCTTCATACTAAATTTCGTGACAATCGGTCCATAATTGCGGCCTGTAGCTTGATTACAAATTTTAATGGACGGACAGACGGACGGACGGACGGACACACATAGCTAAATCGCTTTATCTCGTCGAGATATGAAGTTTGGTATACCACATGAGGGGTCTACGACGAATATTTCGCGGCGTTACATGAATTTTTGGGAAAACAAACTTATTATACCCTTTTCCACATTGTGGTATAGGGTATAAAAACAAATTGAATACTCTAACTATAGTTTTCCTTAAGATATCAAAACAAAAAAAGTCGTGCAAAACAAGCCAACGGCACTAAACACTTTCAAATTTATTTATTATTAATTATATAATCCTTTTTAACTACATTTATACAACAACAAAAGAAAAAAAAAAGAAAAACAAAACACAGGACATTGAAAATGTCTTAGGGTTCAAATTTTTTTCTGTTTATGTTTTTTATTTCCATTTTTTTATATAAAAATTTGAAGCTTTTTGCCCAAATATTTACTATTTATTATTATTATATGACAATTTAAGTACATCTATATATATTTAATAAAAACCAAAAAACAACAACACACAACTATTAAAAACAATGAAATGAACAAAAAAAAAACAAATATTTTTTTAAAAATTAAAAGTCTTCTTCTGCTTTAAGTTTAAAACGATAAAAATTTAAATATTTTTATTAAAAAAAAAACAGCAACAATTAAATGATTCCCAATGATTCCGAACAAACAGAGCAGAACAGATATTTTGAAAATGATCACATGAAAACAAATACCAACAAAAAACAATAACAGAAACGCAAATGCAACGCCAGAAGAATAAAAATCAAAAAACAACTCCAAAGCTGAATAAAATTTATTAAAAACAAAAATAAAAAGGTAAAACAATAAATAAAAAGATAGTACGGAATGAAAACAAAAGAAAACTATGTACTCACGAATGAAAGAAACATCCAATGATATGGAAGAATACCAAGTGAAATGAAAAACATTTAAGAGAAAAGATAATAAACAAAACATTGGTAAAACAAAAAACATAAATTGTCTTTTATTTCAAATATTTTAGGGCTATTACAATTCGATATTTTATTTTAAAGTATCGGCTTTACTGCTCCTTGTACACTTTGACATTTTCTTAGGAAATTTTTCTTTATTTAAAAAGTTGTTATCATCTTACCCCCTACAAAGTAACCAAGCAGTCATTTAACAGAGCTCGCGATCGGCATTTCAACCTATTGGTACATTATCTGAAAATTTTCCTTGGATGAGTATTGAACAAATTTCTTCAATCTGTTGCTAGTTACCGATAGTGCATCTTAAGGGGTGCCCAGTGGAGTCGTAAACTTCAGGCACTATTTCCCACTATGCATGCTATATCCATACACAAAGAAGCTTATATGTTAGAAATATGTTTGGATCCAAACCAATATATGTTTAGGACTGGTTGCAAACAAATATATGTTTGCAACATTTTGTAACATATCTCAATTTTTTTTTGTTTGGGTACCAATATATTTTTTATGGGTTGAGAGAGGATTTTTTTAAAAGAGCGTAACAACACAACTCTCGCTTGTTTTATAATGAAGAGCTGTTTGAATGGTGCAGTAGAACAATGTTCGGCAAAAAGGGGCACACGTGCCCTTGATGAGAATAACAACAGAACAACCATCTCTCAGTCGTCGTTCAGAAGTCAAAGAAGAAGGTTCTGTTGTCGGTTGTTTCAATGATTTTTAATTTTAGCAATGCATTAACGCACACGCTGTTTGTGGAGAGAGCGAGAGAGAGTCGTATGCGTGAGGCCGCAAACAATGCATTTGTATTGGTGCCGATACCTGCAGTAGAAGACGCAGAAGCGAATACGGGTGGGTGAAAACGTTTGTGCGGCCAAATGATTGTGTATCGTTCTTTGTTGCGATTTATTCTTCCAGACATGCGAGACAGGTGAACATGTGGAGACTGTTATGCCTCCCGTGTTAGCTCTTCGGCAATCTCGTTGCCTCCAATGTCACAGTGTCCCGGTACCCAAAAAAAAGTGATTTTATTCATTAGTCTTCCTAGCAGATTTCTACACATGATAACAACATTGAACTAGAAAAAGCAGGGTGCAGGGTGAAGTTGAAAAGCAGAGTGCCGTCTGACTGTCTACAAACACCACTACCGGCTTCTCAGAACCATTTAATGGCTTGTATCTCCGTTTGGAAGACGCTACAGATTTGATTCAACTTATATGATCGCCTAACATCGATCTCCTCTCAAAAAAGTCCGACCCCAGTGCCATTTTCGATCCATCCCACTATAGGCCCAATGGCAGGTTTCTGAGGCAAAAAGTCTATTTTGGATAAAATAGTAACGGGATTTGATTCTTAACACTTTGAGCCACTTAGAAACAAAATCATTTCAACCTGGCAACGCTTCATGACAACATACCGGGCTGTCAAAGATATTGCATGTTACATTGCAAAATTTTATAAAAATCTATCAAACGAAGAACAAATTTGTTTCGCTCGACAATTAAAAACCGCTAACATAATAAACAGCTTTTTTAATGGATAGCCCGTGTAAAGGTATGTAAATTAATATTCTGATTAAGAATTTAAAAAAGTTAGATTTGGTAAGGAATATTTGATGTAGACTTAGTTGTATTTTTTGTGTAGTTTATATGGTTTTTGGAATAGAGCTCTCGGTATTGCGACGTATTGGCGAAACTATATACATATATGTATGTGGTAGAAGGTAATAGTGAGTACTATATGTGTAGAAAATGTTATCCCCGTATGGATCCGTAAACTTATAGAAAAATACTAACAGATAGCGTGACACTTAAAAATTTGGATATTTTTAAGTATTGGGCTGGACTGGGGGTGGGACTTGTCATTATGACACAAGTCGCGAAATTTGATAGTTATCTTAATCGAGTTATACCAATCATTGAAATATTTTATGTTCAAGATCTCTTAATTTATGGGTCGATTCCGTATTGCGAGGCGAGTCGTGTCGTGTCGCCAAATGCAATTTTTCGATTCCGTACTGCAATATTCGTCTGACGCCGTCAAATTTTGTCGCCGTAATGTTCATTTTCCGGCGACAACAAATTAGCAGTCGCCGTACATTTTTACTAACGAATAAAAACGAAAAATTGAAACGTAAGTAAGATTTTCATTTATTTTAAGTGCATTTATTTAATATTATATACGTTTTTGGTGTTTCAGCACTTATAATGGTGAAAATTACTACAAGACAGCAATTTGAAATGCTGGTTGAAAAAATGGAAGCCCATCCAAACGTAGCTCGTGGAGTCAGACTTTTTGGCGAAACTAAAGCCACTTTTGTTGAGGTGTGGAAGGATGTCGCGGAGTAATTAAATAGTTGTGGTCCACCAACCCGTACACCAGATGAATGGCACAGAGTGTGGACTTCCTTCCTTCCTTCCTTCCTTCCTTTGGTTCCATTATGCACGTGTGTTCCGTCAATGCAACCGACAACGCCCGGGAAATTTGTTCTTGAATAAAAATAGTTTTTATTTTGAAACAATCCAATTTGGAAACAATCCAAATTTTACAGTTTTTCCTCTATTAACTCCAGAACTTCACTTAATACCTTTGACAATGTGGGATGAGCCATCCCGAGGTTAAAGTCAAGTCATTGCCGTGGGATTTTTGAAAGCTTCCTTCTGCAAAAAACCTTAAAGCAGCACACACTTTAAGGAGTGGCTGTATTGCTGTTGATCTGTAGGTTTTTTTAAAATCATTTTTAATGACTCTACTATATAAATAACAGCGTCTTTTGGAATCCGAAAATAGGCTTTAAACCTAAAAAATTAACAATTATGTTGATGAATGTTGGAAACTAAACAAACTCACAATACTGATTGCAATTCTAAAGGATTAGATTTATCTCTTAAGTGTCGTCTGATAGATGCTATCATCACTATCATCAAAAAATAGTTCCACTGAGCTTATAATTTTAAAAAACTATAACTTTTGTGTACAACTTGTTCTGATATTTGTTCTAATTTATTGAAATCAAAACAAAAAACGCTCCGCTACGTCACCGATAACTTGTTATCGACGATTATTTTCTATCGCTTTACGTAGTGCATTTTTTAAATTTTGTCACAGAGACGATAGACGACGCGATATGACTCGCCTCGCAATACGGAATCGACCCATTAGAAATTGGGACTACAAAAACCTACTAAATTTAAAAATCTTGACATGTAATTATAAATTATTAAAAAATTGAACGCGTTGAAGCCGTTGTGGTGGAGGAATGAAAAGTTCTCAACTTCACAACAACTCATAGAAAACGAAACCGTGCAATACACACTGCAAACGTTTGGTGGTTGATTCAAACAGCCACCACAGTATATTCCAAGTATGTGGTGTTAGCTTATTGGGTTGTTAAGTAATCAAATGTGTGTGTCTTAATGTCGCTTTCGCAAAAAACATTTTTGAATGTTCCAAGTATGTTGATGCTAGCTTATAGGGTTGTTAACCCTGCAAACATTTTTTTTAATTTTCAATCGCTTAACGATAACACTGGTCAACAGGACTTTTGTTTCAACCGAAGTTGCAGTTGTTTCTAGATGATATTTTCAAATCCGGTCCCCGTTTTTCTCCATCAGCTCTTGTTTTTGAGATATAGCTCAAAATCGGTTTTTACGAGTTTAGCCCAGACTTTCGTTATTTTCGGATACAAACAAATATTTTTTGTGGGTTTTTCGACATTAATATATTAAGGAGATGTTGTACGCTCGATACAAATCGTTTTTGAAATAGTTATGGTGGATTATATCAAAAAAAATATAGAAAATATACGATGGACCTTGTAAAAATTGAATATTTTGAGTACTTTAACCTGTAATTACGTCATCGGGAGAAGTCATATGATCTTCATATGGTACTCCGGATATGCTTAGGGTGTCTACTATATAATCCAGTATTCAAATGTATAATATAAAGTTCATAGCCCCCATGATTCGGCCATAACCTAAAAATCGCCATGAAGACTGCTAAAGGGAAATAATTTACCTGTGATATCATTACCACATAAGCCATTCACTTTTCAATGGCAGTCTTCATGATGATTTTTAGGTTATGGTCGAATCATGGGCGGTATGAACTTTATATTATATATTTGAATACTGGACTATATAGTAGACACCCTAAGCATATCCGCATTGCCATATGAAGATCCTATGACTTCCCCCGATGACGTAATTACAGCTTAAAGTACTCAAAATAAGCAATTTTTACAAGGTCCGTCGTATATTTTCTATATTTTTTTGATATATACTCACCATAACTATTTCAAACACAATTTGTATCGAGCGTACAACATCTCCTTAATATATTAATGTCGAAAAACCCACAAAGAAATATTTGTTTGTATCCGAAAATAACGAAAATCTGGGTTAAACTCGTAAAAACCGATTTTGAGCTATATCTCAAAAACAAGAGCTGATGGAGAAAAACCGGCACCGGATTTGAAAATAACTCGCCGATGTCATCTAGAAGCAACTGCAACTTCGTCTAAAACATTCAACTTTTTCAATTTTGTTGAGCAGTGTAATCTGGGATTCGCGGGGAAGATCAATTCAATCGCGGAAGAGCGCACCTAAAGATCTTCTGCGAATCCCGAGGAAGAATCGCAGATTAATCATTCGGAACATCTTTAGAAGATTAAAATACAAAGTAGAAACAAGTGAGAAAAGGCTATAGTCGGTACGGGGCCGACTATGCGATACCCTACACCACTATCTCTGTGCATAATCTTTTCACTCGAAAACATTTCTTTTAGGGAGATACGAAAGTTTTCACCTATCTGGCTTTTATACCAATTGACTTAAGGCGAACTGAACCAAAATAATTAATTACTATCGACATCACCAACATCAACATGCTTCTATCTCTGTGAGAAAATTTCAAGATGATCCGATCAAAACTCCGACCTGTAGTGTGAATGCAGAAAAAGTGGAAAAAGGGATGTATTACCGACTATAGCGATATATCTATTATTTGACCACCTACGCCAACCTACTTTGCATAATTTTAAAGATGGGATTTTATACTTTCTTAGTCAGGATTTGCTTTGGGAAAGTCCCCAACCAAAGCTGTGATATTCGTCATTATAATTAAAGTCGCAAAAAATTAAAAGTTGGGTTTTATTTGCGACTATTGTGATATCTTCGTTGTTTGATCACCTACGAGAACCTACTTAACATCGTTAGAAAGGTGATATTTTCTACTTTCATTGTCAGGTTTTGCTTTTGGTATACCCCTTATAGCAGCTTTGGAAAAAAACATTGTATTTTTATCCAAATAAGTTTTTTGCCCATTACGACCCCTAAATATTATCCGACCATCACCAAAATCAATAGGCTTCTTCCTCTGTGAGACCCCCAACCAAAGCTGTGATATTCGTCATTATAATTAAAATCGCAAAAATGAAAAGTTGGGTTTTATTTCCGACTATTGTGATATCTTCGTTGTTTGATCACCTACAAGAACCTGCTTAACATCATTAGAAAGGTTACATTTTCTACTTTCATTGTCAGGTTTTACTTTTGGTATACCCCTTATAGAAGCTGAGATATTCACTTTAGAAAAAAACATTGCCATTTTATCCAAATAAGTTTTTTGCCCATTCCGACCCCTAAATATTATCCGACCATCACCAAAATCACTTCTTCCCCTCCGAGACCCCCATCAACATCCTAAATTTCGTGACGATCCGATCAAAATTGCGACCTGTAGCGTGATTACAAGGTTTAGATGGACAGACAGACGGACGGACACACATAGCCAGAGCGACTCCGCTCTTCGAGACCATCATTTTGGTATATATAATTATGGGTCTACGACCATTATTTCGATGCGTTACAAAATGTTGGCCAAAACCAACATATAATACCCTACCCACATAGTGGTGTAGAATAGAATTATTCTTTGGGATTTGTTTTTTTTTACATTTGTTGTCTTTGAGTTTAATTACCCCCTTTTGTTTTCTTTTCTGAATTGTTATGATTTTTGTACCCTCAGCATTTATGCTAACGAGGGTATATGCACTTTCATACGGGCAAAATGTGCCTCATCGAAATAATGGTTTTAGACCCCAAGTATGTTTGGACGAAATGTGTTTCAGACAATTTGGAGTCGATTGAGCAATGTCCGTCCGTCCGTCTGTCTGTCTGTCTGGCTGGCTGGAGCGCACAATAACTCTCGAACGGGTCAACCGATTCGGTCCAAGATTTGGCTTTCGTAATATTTTGTCCAAACTTAGTTTAAGTTCGAAGATGAGCTACATCGGTCCACTCCTTCCTGTACCTCCCCCACAAATGTTCGAAAATGTTCGGAAAGTTTGTGCGCACGATAACTCTTGAAGGAAGGTACCGATTTGGTCCATACTTTGTCTAGCGTAAACTTTCTACCAGGGTAATATGAGGTTCCAATATGGTCTCAATAAGTCCACTCCTTCGGGTACCTCCCACACAAAATTTCGGAAAAGTTCAGTTTAGGGCCATCTCTCGAATCGCTTTGATTTTTGTACGACGGTACAAGTTTCATCAGGGGCAAGTCCATACTTCCTTAGAAAATAGCATGAAAGTTGCAAAAACCCCTATGACACCCTGTGAGGTGGTTGGAGAACAAGATAACTCTCGAACGGATCTGCCGATTCGGTCCAAAATATGGCCTTAGTAATATTTTGTTCAAACATAGTTTAAGTTTGAAGATAAGCAATATCGGTCCACTCCTTCAGGTACCTCCCCCACAAAAGTTCAAAAATGTTCGGAAAAATTGTTCGTACGGTAACTCTTGAAGGGAGTGGCCGAACTGGTCTATACTTTACACATCCTAATATATCTACCAGATATGGATCAGGTTCAAATATGGACTATGATTGTCCACTCCATCCGGTACCTCCCACACAAAATTTTGGATAAGTTCACTTTAAGACCTAATATCGACTAACTTTGATTTTTGTTGAAGCAACTTGCATTCGCTGCCTCAATTACGATATTAAATGTTTGTCGGTTCAAACGCCCAAATTTTTTAAAACCCCCTAAATACATACGTATTTTGGGAAAAAATTGTTTCAATATACACATGCTGAGGGTATACCTCTGTCGGCAAAGCCGACTGATACTTTTTTACTTGTTAAATATTCCTTATGTTGTTGGTGGTTAGTTATGCTACTTCTTCATTAGTTGTGTATGTCGATTCTCATAATATTATACGTGACATTTATATCAAAGTTCTGTAGAAAGTGTCTAGGGCGATCATTTGACAAATCTAAAAAAAATGTAAACAATCGTCTAATGATCGCCGTTGGGAATTACAGAAGATTAATCTAAGCAAACAATCTTCCACAATTTTGAGAAATGTTTGCAGATCCTTCCTTGGATAAATACGAACATTTTGAGGCAATATTCCCTAATAATCTTTCTTCAAAATATATTTTTATATTTATATTATATTCAAACGATTCATTTTGTTTCGTACGTTTCAGCAATCGTACAGTTTTGTTCTTCTTCAGTTGAAAAGTTTGTGGTTTTGTTTTGAGAACGAAACGATTTGAAAAAAATTGAAAGTTTGTCACATTGTATGAATGGTACGGGAATCGTTCCGTTTGCTTGCGTTCATTGATCTCCAGAGAGCACAGACAGCCTCCTTTGTGGAGTATAAAAGCGTTCCCAATCGCGATTCGTCCCACATAATACTGAAATCGGTCGGGAATTGGATTATAACTCCCATATATATTTGACTTATTCTCAGTGGTGTAGGGCCCGTCTAACATTGATTCTTTCCTTGCTGGTTTAGGTTACGTCTATGGGAATTTCATAAAAGAAGTAACCCGAAAGTACTAAACATATTTTGAATTTAATCAATCCCTGACCAGAACAACACTTCACATTTCAGCTATGAAATTCCAATATGAAGTTCGGACAATTAACTAAAAATAGCACTGGCTGCACTGATTGAAATGAAAAATTGACATTTGAATCCCAGCGGGGTTGTTAAATCCGGTTATATATAAATGTACTATTAGATCCGAAAAATTAAATTAATTTAAAGTAAATGATTAACCCACATAAAGTATGGCTCGTCACCACTGCCGCACTGTGACTTTTCCAGCAAACTCAATGTCGGACGTCCGACGCGTCTGCTCAAAGTTGGAAGTTTTTTTCCGACGCGTCTGACCGACTTGGGTCCGAACTCTGTCCGGTTAGTCTGACGAACTTTTTCCCTCTCTCTCTGAAGGGATTTTTTCTATTTTCTTTTGTGTTGCTTTGGCAATATTCATTGTAAATAAACGGAGGGAAAACAATTGTACATGTTGCGGTCGCGCAATGCGGACGAAAAAATGAGAACAATCGGAGAACAAATTTGGTTTATTTTTGCTATGCGTGTTGATGTATGATAGTGCTTAAAGATCATTCATAGTGAACCGTTGTATACATATTTGTTTATATTTACGAAGTTAATGAAAGTAAATATTTTCTTCGTCAAACTTCAATACTATTCCGTGGAAAGTCATATGTTTTATATATATTGTCAAAGTTAAGTTTCTTAATACTTTTATGTATGTGAAGACATGTATTTTTGTCACTTTCAAAAAATCGAAAAAATATTATGCCTGTCTGCGTACTCGATAATTTGTAATAATTATGCCTGTCTGCGTACTCGATAATTTGTAATAATTATTACAAATGTTTCCAATTTTGACAGTTATATAAAGGAAAAGTTGCTGAAAAAATTGTTTCAGCAACATTTAGTAAGTAAAAAGACACACCAATTATTACAAATGTTTCTAAAACTGACAGTTGTATAAAGAAAAAGTTGCTGAAAAAAGTGTTTCAGCAACATTTAGTAAGTAAAAAGACACACCAATTATTGGCTTATTTTGAATTACAGGTAGTGTAGAGTATGCCGCATTCAACTCGAAAAAATTGCCTGAGATATGAACATTTAAAGGGAACAATTTATTGTGATTTGTATGTAGCATTTAAACTTTAAACGCGAGTTTCTCGAAATGACATTTTTGAAGTCGGTGCCAACGATCGCTCGAAAACGAATTGACCAATCTTCATATAGTTTGACGATCTTATTATATACATAAAAAGCTTGTCTTTAAGCGAGACAAGGGTCATTTTTTTCGTTAAAATCGAAATTTTGACTTTGACAGCTCACATTTTTTTTAAATATTAAAATTCCGTTTTGCTTAAAGACAAGATTATTAAGTTTTTAAAACGATCACAAAAATATACTTAGATCGGCCCATCCGTTTTCGAGCTATCGTTGGCAACCCCAATCGCTTTTGCAGAAAAAGGGTTTCGCAGGTAGCCATTTACCACAAGACAAGATGTGCTCTTTCAGATGAAAGAAAGAACGACATAAAAATATGGGTAGTTTCTTTGAAAAAAATTATGAAAAATGAATTTTTGGTCAGCACAACTAGGGATAACCCCTTAATAAAAATTGTTTTACATATTTCACAGATCCAAAACTTCCGAATTCGGACCCATATATTTCAGAACGTTGGTTAATAAATCAGTAATTCATACGATAGTTCATCAGAATTCGGTCCGAAAGTCTGCAAAAACTTCCGATTTTCATCCGAATTTCGGTCAGAGAACATGTCAACCACGCCATATGACTTTCGGCCAGAGTTCGGACCGAACTCGCATCCGAACTCGGATGTTTTTTCCGACTTTCTGACCGAATTCGGTCCGAACTCGGATGTTTTTTCCGATCTTGGTTTGCTGGGTATATGTTTACGTTACCACCACAGTATAAGCACTGTGACCTCTCCACATATCCACAGGATAAAACCAGCAACAAAATAGAGTCTAATCAAGGCCAAAAAATATATTTTCCACAGAAACTAAATGTGCCTCTAATTACGTATCATTTATCAGTTCACATTGTTACCTCATTCCTCCTTTACAATTATAACTTCTATATTTATTTTCATGTAAAGAAGCAACTGATTAAATTTGCTGCATTGTATTTCCAAAGAAGCGACGAAACATTTTGCTAATGATAAACATTATTTATGATGATAAGAGAACATCTGCCACCATTTAGCAATAATTATGTACATACATACAGTTCTGCTCAAAACTTTGGCAACACAAATTCTTCGTTTTGATTTTATATAGAGTTGTGCCAAATAAATTATCATGGTAGAACAATATAAGGTAACAGCAATACCCAGTTGACTGAACTAGGCTGTAATGTTAGTGTCAAATTCCATACGATATTTTATATATTTATTTCTATGTTCGATGTATATTAGGGATATATATTTTTTGAGAAAAAAAAACTATTTCCCATAAAGACTTCTTCATATCAATGACATGTAAGCTCCTCCTAAAAAATTCAGAAAAAATAGTAATCGTCCGAATCCCATTACCACATAGGGCTTAAAATTTTTGTAATTGATCGTAGTTTAACATAAAATTTTTTTGAAAAAATCGAAGGGTGCAATCATGTTTAAAAATTGATTTTAAATTTTAAATCCCGAAAATTGCATTGAAGCCCACTGTGCATTTTTCTTTTAAATATTTCTTTCGATAGCTGATAAAAAAACAAACAAATCAAAAAAAAAAGATGGTCCCATTTGGACCAATATTAAAGAAGTTATGAGTATTTCTTTGCATGTAGTTTTTACGGAATTTGACTTTTTCAAGGCGCGATATCTCTGGAACCGTTAGTCAAAAAAAATTGAAAATGTACTAAAATGTTTTGTTAATCAGCAGCATCGCCACAGCAAAAAATAAAGGAAATCGAAAACCACATGTTGAAAAAGTGTCCGATTTCACTCAGAAATCCCCATATACAGTTGACACTAACATTACAAACAAAAACAAATGTCTATGTGGTTGTTGTTGAGTTGTATTTGTTATAGTATTTACTATGTAATGACCCACTGTGGAGCTCATACGGGAAATCTAGTCTTATTGGGAGTTTTTTTGAGGGGGTGCAATTTGCATGATTTGTGACCAAACGACCAAATAGCATTTCTGTCTACGCCCATGGGTGAAGCCTAACATTTTCATGGCTTTTGGAAGTTGAGGTAACCTGTCGGCAGATGTGGAGGTCGAGTTCGATGTTTACCTCTTTAGTCCATCATCTCAAGATAGAAACTGCGGATTTTGGGACAAATAGGTTTTTATTTTATTTGAAAACAGATTAAGCTTGACTTACATACAAATAGAAAGTAAAACACACATCTCAACAAAACCGACAAAGTGAATGTAAAATATTTTATTAAAAAACTTTAGTAAATATTTTCACGACAAGTTTCAAATTGTGAAAGAAGCGTTAACATTTTATTAGTTTTGGCAGCACAATGCAGGCTATGTCCTTACCAAGTTGTTCAGATATCAGAAATAATCAACAAAGATTTTTGTATTCACAGATGCAAAAAAGAACAAACCTGATAAACAGTTCAATGTTAAACCCTTCATCTGGATGGACAAGGTAATAAATTGTTTTCTAGATAACATCGGTTTTTGTTGACATGTCTAAACACTCACGTTCACAGCATACGCAACTATATCGTGGAAGATAACAAATCCGTATGTTTGTAAAGCATACAGACCTGACTAAACAACAGTAGCGAGGCGAGTAGTCTTTCATAAATCAAAACACTAAACAAAAAATGTCATTTATTATGTAAATAGTATTTTCTTTTTATTATTAAAAAAATAGACAATGAAATTGAATCACAAACATTTAAAAAAAATCCGACTTTATGCAATTCTGGAAAGTGAATGATGGCAACCTAAACCTACAGTTAACTTCTGTTCGTATGCAGTATATGCAAATATTCAGTGTTCGATGAATAGCATTGCATTTTACAGCTGTTTCGAATCTAGTTTAGATTTTAACTGATCGGCAACATATTGCCAGTATTTACGACGTATTACATCATGTTTTTTCGACATATCGTCGCAAAGTGTATATACTTTACGAGCCAAAGCTTCACGTTCTCCATCATCCGAATTTACCAAACATTGTTCACTGTAAACATCAATCAGGAATGCTATAAGGTACGGTGATCTAGAATTATTATTGTACAGTTCTTCGCAAAATGCTATGACATGGGGAAATTGTGACAGTGAACCACTTTCACTTTGTCGCAGAATACCTTTAAGGTAATTCCAGGAACTTTCGTTGTTCTTAACAATACGTATACGATTCATAGTATATTCCAGTTCACGTTGTATTACTTCTGGTGTAAAACCGAAATGTTTAAGTACAAAGAAACGTTGATTCCATGCTGAATTGTTGCGTATATCCTCAGATATTAAGCGATCAGTAAATGCCAGCTCGTCATCGTATAAGCTGAAAAATAAAGAAAAGCAATTAATACCTTGTAAAAATTATTAGTTTTCCGGCAAATTCCGGACAATTCCTTTGTTATACACTAATTTTAATTACTTAAGGAACAAGTTGAGTTGACGAACTATGCTCAAAAATTTTTTTTTAATTTGTATTTTTTTTAAGTAGCCGGCCTTCGACCGGGCATTTAAGACTTTCTCCTATGGACAGGGTGCGAATCTAGGGCACGGGAACAACTTTTTTTAATTTAAATTTGTTCTCTTATCAGCTGGCCTTTAACAAAGGAATTTTTGGAACTTCAAAGGCCCATATCTCGGGAAGTATGGACTTCCGCAATGTTATATATATTTGTGATCAGGGTGACAAGATCTACCTGTGATAAAAATTTAATTTCGATCCGAGCATAGTTGACCTGCTCATTTTATGCCATCGAAAGAAATAGTAGAAATTAGTAGGTTCTTGCAGTTCTGGAACAGACCAAATATTATTTAAATATGTGACTGCTCAAAAAAGTATAAAAATAATTATGTATATGTACAACGGGAAATATAAAATATAATATTTATATAACGTGAGGAATTTAATTAATTAAGAGTAAAACGTGTCATTTACGAAACGCTTAAATTTAGTAGAACCTGATATTCAATGATATTGTCAATGCTTTATTAAACAAAAATAAAAACCATTACAAATAAACATATTCGATACTATATGCTAATTATTTCCTTGATTATTTTTAACTTCTAATTATAGCATGAAGATGAAATGTATTTACATACTAATGTCTTGTTGTAAACAATACGAGTTATTGACCTTAAAGTATTGAAAATAAATTGAATTTGAATTTAATGGGCAATATCATTCTCAAGACCCTTAAGCGGGGTACACACGGTCAGCTTTGACTTCCAATTTTTCGGAATTATCGATTGCTGTCCAACAACCACATACAATTTTGTGGTTGTATCATGAAGGACAAAACTGAACAACCACACTGGCAACCATCCGATTTTTGCAAAACAATCAAGTGCAAACTCGTTATTATAATAGGAAGGGGTAACTAGTATCCTGATTTTCCCTCATGCATACAAACTTACCTTGCGCCCTATTTACTGTTCCAACTTACTTGAATGTTCTTATGGCCCACTGCCTATGCTGCCAAGCATGATAATTTTTGGCATCTGTTTGCAAAGCCATTTCCGTCAGCTCCAACTCCTTGGAGGCATCATTTAACATTTCCACGATAACACGACGATGATGCCAAACCTGATAGTTTTTAGCATTCTCCGTAATTACTTCCTCAATATAACTTAACTCTTCGTTCAGATCGCTACCCAACTCCCGCAAAATGTCTCTTCTATACTGCCATACCGTGTAATTTGCTGGATTAAGGCGCAATGCATCTGTTGTCAACTCCAAAGCTCTAGCTGATTTTTCTTTGCGTGCTAATATGGCTCGGAAATAATCAAATATTTCACGAACTGCAAATAAATTAAAAAAAAACCCCAAAAATGTATAATAAATATTTAAAAACAATACACCATTCCCTAACCGCGGTATACATACATTTGACACTATAGGCAATAGAAACAACTGGTTGTTCTCCATCATCCTGTGGCAGTGGCGTCACATCTTTCCATTCACTGCGTTGACTATATGGTACAAAGGATTCGCTCCACTCATCATCCGAACTATCGCTCATTTTGATTTGTTAAATAAACTTTAAAATAAGCACGTATATCGATTTGTCGGTCTTTGTCGGTTTGAAGCTGTGATATGATTAATACTCCAAATGTTTTCACAAACCGACCCGACCAGTCAATCTTTTCCAATAAAAAAAAATATTTTGACAATTCAACAACAGCTGACTCATGCTATGTGATGTTGCCACTTTTTGTTCAAAAGAAGACTTAAATTACGACGTATACCGTTTGTCAAAAAACATCGATGCAAGGCATATTTATATAAGGTAGAAGAGACAATCAGCTGTATTCTTACTTTTTTGTAAATTTAGTTTTCAAAATGTAATAGGTTCTACTCATGAAATTTGAAACTTCGAAATTTGCTACCATAAAATACTGCTTTTCATCCTAAACGTGTAATTAAAATGAACTACGACAGTTCTGAATGCTTTTTTCTTACATTTTGATTCAAATTTGTTATATTTTGGAGGATTTTCAAAATGTATTTATGTTTTCTTGAGAAAATTTTTGGAACGACCCTATTGTTCAATATTTTCTTTGACAATTAATTTTCAATAAGAACAATGTTGTTTTTGTAAATTTGTTAGTTGTTGTAATTCATGCATTCCTTATATGAATTGCAAATTCTTGCAAGTACTTGCAACTGCTTCTCATTATTCGTTTACTGAACAAGTTTTTCATCGAACAGCATTTTGTAAAATTTGAACAAACTTTTGGGTTATCGAACGAACCATTTAATTCCACTGCATTTAAGGGTGTTTATACTAGCCATCAATGTCATATGACCTGAAAATTTCCATCGTTACATGGTTTAATAAGAAAGGTTAGCTAAAGCTTTCTGTCAATTTATTTTTTTTCTCGACTGTTCCTAACACGTCAAAACAATCAATACACAAACTGTGTATGTGTGTGTGCTGTTTGAATAATATGCCAAAAAATTTTAAAAACAATCGAATTCAATGATTTTTAAATTTGTTTTTAGAACATTTGTATGGAAGAAATTCGTCAGATTTGCATTGAAACAAACATTTTATCATATCCACAACTCGATTATGTGGAGAAACCTTGACACTTCATTCATTTTTCGCGTTTTATATAAAACGCTAAAAAATGGTATTGTAAACAAACCCACTTGTTGCTTTTGTGTTTACTAATTTTGACGTTTTAGGAATTCAGGAAAAACAAGGGCTCTATAGATTGTTTTCATTTACCTCTTCACTTATACCATGCATCGTTATACAGTCGCTAATGTGTGCAATATTGGAGATTTTCCTTACGCCATTTACTTTTTGCGTCCACACCAGCAAAAATGCAGTGAAATTACGTCCCTACATTGACGCCCTATGTTCCTCGTGAACTTTTATATAATTTACAAGTTTATCTAAACTCTGTAACTTTTTATAAATAAAGGAAATAATATATACATTGACTGTGTGGGCAGATATGGAATGTTTTTATTTCGGGTCATATGACATTGATGGCTGGTGTAAACACCCCTTTACTATGTAGAACCAGTATTAAGGCCTGAGTACATAAGTCCCGGTCCACACTAGAGTGATTTCATTGAAAAAATTGCATGAAATTATGCGTCTCTAGATCGACCTCCATAGTAAAATAAAATCATAAAATTGCTGTAGTGGGGAATGCGATTTAAGAACACCTAATTTGATGAAATTTTTTAATGAAATTCACGCTAGTGTGGACCGGGACTAAGCTGCCTCGCCTGGTTGCCTTGCTTCCCTGGTTCATTTCTGACATAACATAAAATAAAAGAGTAAAGAAGGCCGAGCTTATTTCGAACTAGGTTGCCCTTTTCTTCTTTATTCTTTTAATTTTATTATGTCAGAAATGAAGCAGGAAAGCAAGGCAATCAGGCAGAGCAGCTTAGTCCCGTTCCACACTAGAGTAATTTCATTGAAAAAATTGCATGAAATTATGCGTGTCTAGATCGACCTCCATAGTAGAGTAAAATCATAAAATTTCTGTAATGGGGAATTCGATTTAAGAACACCTAATTTCATGAAATTTTTTAATGAAATCCACGCTAGTGTGGACCGGGACTTATGTACGCAGGCCTTGAGACATAATAAAAATAAAAGAATAAAGAAAGCCGAGGAAATTTCGAACTGGGTTGCCCTTTTCTTTTTTATTCTTTTATCAGAAGCATGTCACAATTAACCAGGTAGTGGCATCGTAAAATTTTGAATATGTTATGTCAAAACTTTCTTTATGTTGTTGGGGAAATTACAACAAAAATAATTTTTTTATAAAGGGATTTGACTTTTCATATTCGATCAGCTGGTGTGATGCCACTACCTGGTAATTCTGCCATGATCAGAAGTAAGCAAGGTAAGCAGGCAAGGCAGCTTATGTACGCAGGCCTTTAAGGCCTGGTTGCCTTGGTTTCCTGCTTCATTTCTGACATAATAAAAATAAAAGAATAAAGGAGGCCGAGCAAATTTCGAACTGGGTTGCCCTTTTCTTTTTATTCTTTTTGCTCTGTTCCTTTACCTGCCTGAGGTTACCATTTCTTACCATTTTTAACCTGTAAAACTTTCCCTTACTTTTAATAGCATACAATTTATATGATAGCAGTTTACCACTTTTACCATTTTCTGCCACTGCTACCATTTTTAAAAGTAAAGGAACAGACCATTTATCAGAAGTAAGCAAGGTAAGCAGGCAAGGCAGCTTATGTACGCCGGCCTTTAGTAGCTTGTTTACACTTATGCTCCGAAATCCACTGGATTTCATGAAATCCTGAAATACACCCCGTTGTTTACATTTATTTTTTGTTGATTTCAAACATATCCAATTATCAAAGTCCCGGTCCACACTAGAGTAAATTTCATTAACAAATTTCATGAAATTAAGGCCTGCGTACATAAGCTGCCTCGCCTGCTTACCTTGCTTGCTTCTGATAAAAGAATAAAAAAGAAAAGGGCAACCCAGTCCGAAATTTGCTCGGCCTTCTTTATTCTTTTATTTTTATTATGTCAGAAATGAAGTAGGAAAGCAAGGCAACCAGGCGAAGCAGCTTATGTACGCAGGCCTTTAGGTGTTCTTAAGCCGAATTCTCCATTACAGCAATTTAATGATTTTACTCTACTATGGAACTCAATCTAGAGACTCATAATTTCATGTTAAAATTTCAGTGAAATTATTCTAGTGTGGGCCGGGACAAAGTAGATGCATATGAAATTTAATGCTTTATTTCGAAAATCATCTTAAAATTGTGTATAACAACATACATATGGCATAATTAGTCGATGGTCAGACTAGCAAGGTTTCTTGAAACCACTCGATTTCAATTGACAATTCCATTGCTTAAACGTCAAATGAATTCCAATTGATTTCAGATGAGTTTTCATGTGACGTATACGCAGAGGAATTGACAGTTGAAATCCAGTGGATTTCGCAAATGTAAACCAAGCACAACTTAAGGGAACACATTGAGATATGTTCATTTGTTGGTTGTTTTCTTGAATATTGAACGGTTTAGTATCTGTGGACCAGAACCAGGGAAAACAGGATACAAATCACATTTGCTTTTCTATTTTGACATTAAGGAGCCGTCTATACAGAGGTCGTATATTCTAGAAAGATGTACATTTTTGTAGTTGGTTGTTTGCTTCAAGTTTGGTCGGTTTGATAGCTGGATAACAAAACTTGGGAAAAATTTTAAAAGAAATTTGACCATGGCCATTTTGACCTTGCAGATGAAGTTTGATGGATTATATGTGTTCACAATTTTTGTTCTTTAAGACAAGAGCTATAACTGTGCCTCTGAGATAAATTCAAATTTCCTAACGGTTTGGAAGATATAGTCCTGACTAAATGACCCTTTTTACATCAAAGCCTCAAACCTTTGGAGGCCTATAACCGCGAAAGTTGATGAGATACGAAAAAACGGCGAGACATGTGTCCTCTCTTTTTTGGTCTTCTATCATGCTGCGGTGTCAGAATATGGTTAATAATTTTCGTGTTGCACAGTGTAATTCAAAATCTGATAAAACCTTTAAAGAGTGCATTTTATTGAATACAACGTCAAATGTGTGGGATTATCGATTTAAACAATAATCATTTAAATTAGAGAATTTCGTTAACGTTTTGCTTTTTTCGAAAACAGACTGCACAATTAGAATCTAGGTTTAAAATTTGGTGGATATTGATTGAAACGAGGACGTAGAGCAGCATTCGCCTTTTCATAATCTTTGCCGGTTTGACCCAATATAATGCCTTCTGCTAACTTTACATCCTTGCCAGGCGGTGTAGCTGTAGCTTCGGCCACATCTATGATGCGTGGATTTTTACGATATTTGTACCACCAGTATTCAAAGACCAGGGTAATGCAAGCCATGCCTATTCCAACGAAAATCACAATGAATACACCGCCAATGTTCTCGATCGAAATACCATCGGATTGGTCTTCCGGTTTGTCACACTTCGCCTGGGCCTCGTCATTTTTCCACCATTTCTCTTTAAGTTTTTCCAATTGTCGTTTATTGAGCAGTGTTAAAATGCTGAAAATTGATTGATGAGAAAAAAACTGCAGATTAAGGTTAAATTGTGGTACTTACGCATTGTTGAACTGGTCCTTTAGATGGGAACCCTGTTGCACCGCTATGGCATAGGGTTTGCGGGAGAATTCTTCTCCCACCACTTGTAGGTCACAGTTAGTCATTACCAAGTAGCGGATATCTGTTGCATCACCCAGGAATGCAAAGCCGGTTGCTGTGGTTGAGTTACGGACTCTGGCCACAGCTTCATCTAGGGTGGCAGGCAACTGAGCCTCTTGCATAGCTTGCCACATTTTCGTGTATTTGTCGCTGACTGGATAATCCCAAACTGCCAAACGGGATCTTTCCAAAGGGGACAGGGAATCATTGAGTGAAAGATCCTTCCAAATTTCATAGAACATTTGCTCAATATTGGCCATGCGCTCAAAATAAACCATTGCCGATGAACCATTTAGTGGAGCATATAATATTTTGTATTGCTTTGCAAGATCATCCAAAGACTCCACAGGAGTGTCTAAACGTGACACGGTCAAGAAGGCAGCCAAATTGGCAGTATATGAAGCAATGATAATGAAACTAGGTAAATGGTGACTATGGGTCAGTTAAATGTTCTTCTAAACATCCCAGGGCAACTTACCCAAACAACCACCAAGTAGCAGCCACTAAACGCCCAGATAGATTTTTCGGTGCTTCACCACCACCTTGAGGTGTCAACGATGTCATACAAAACCACAAACATTCCTTCAGATTAAATTCTCTCTTCTCATCATCGTCTTTGTATTTCTCTCGGTTATTCTGATAGCTGTAAGGACTCCAGCGATCAAAGACCCACATGAGAAAACTGGTGAAGAAGTAGGCTGCCAAAATACACAACCAAACATTTGTCTCCAACACCGTCAAGAATTTGAACAGGGAGCTTGGTGTACTGGGGCGCTGCATCATTATAGTGATACCGACCAAATCGTAGTAAGGTACAGTAAAGTCAATGACAATTTCACGTTCAGCCATTACAGACATTGATCCCAGACCAATGTCGGCTTTTTTATCTATCAATTTCTTAACAATACCATTCCATTCACCTTTCTCATCCATATTACCGAATTTGCCATCTTCAACCTCTTCGATGGTATAATCAAAGTGTACAATGTCTGCAATTTCGTTGATCAGATCAATACAATAACCCTTGTAGCCTTTGGGAGCGGTCTCATCTCTCATAATAAATGGTGCTTGCTGGAAAGAGAAGTGAAGTCAAATTAAAAATAAAGAGGAATGGAAGTGCGAAACGAAAGCTTTTAACAAAGTACTTAGTAAGTTTGAAGCACTTCGAAAAAAGTGTGTACTCCGAAATAATGGAAACCCCACAACTAAAACAATTTTCTGTAAATTTTTACAACGGAAGGAACCCCACCTTTAACATGAAATCTTAAATGGGCACGATTATTAGGGACAACCAATAGATGTTGTTGCACAGGTCGAAAAAGGACCACAAACAAGATGTTACAGGACGACACTATTTAAATGTCTTAATTTTATTTTTTTTCTAGTATTATTGACTTTGCCGCCAAGCGCCTTTATTGTGTTAACGATGGCAATGTATTGTTATCGATCGTCATTGTGACTTATCATATTAGTACTGTCTGTGATGTAAATGTTTATCACGGTTTCCTCCATTCTCTCTCTTCGACTTTTTCTGATTAGGGCATTTGGAAATTGCAATGCCATTATTCTTCGTATTTCTCTTTTTACAGTCGAAGGAGAGGTAAAAACTGCGGTAAGCATTAACAATGATATTTATAGTTGTAATTTTAATGCTACTGTATGAAGATTTTATCCAGTACATTTAAACAAAATTATTTTGCGTTAATCGCAAGCCTCCTGCTTTGACGTCAAATTAAATCCATAACACCAGTGTTCCACTATTTCCCCTCACAACATCAAAATCGCCCATTGAACATAAAGAGACGCAGAAGATTTTCTTTTTGATATCCAGATATTTATTAGAAAATTTGTACATAGCAATGATTCTACATCATACATACTTCGTCTGGGTCGTCGTGCATCAAACTTATGCATTTTCCGATAGCAAATAAGTTCAGACAGAAGAACGTGTTGCTGGTCGTCTTAAAGTTTGAGTGGTTATGTGTATGGTTGTGGCATTTGAATCAGAAATATGAGAATTATCAATTCCAATATCCTGTTGAGTAAACAAAAATAGATTTCCAATGAAAAGTTGTGAAGACCAAAATTCGACGATCGACACATTTTGGAATGTATTGACAAAATTCTAAAATAAAATTGTACTTCTTTCAACCACTGGTTCGATCCCTTATTCAAAAAAGTTCCAACCAAGCAAGCTGAAACTGAGTAGGAACTAAACGGCTAAAATTATAGAAATACATACAATACAATCTTATAGAAATACATATGAACAACAATACCGGATTGACCCGGAACCACACAACACCCGTGCTCCAGTCACCGGCTGCCACCTCAGTGTACATATGTTTGTATTTGTATCGTTTTTCTGTGTCGGGTGCTACCATGGTGCAATGATATGCAGACCCACATTGCACGCTGAAGGTCATGTGTTCGATTCCCCGGCCAAATTTTCTCAACGGTGGCGAATACCCCTCAGTAACGTTGGTGACATTTTCTGAGTATTTCAGCCATGTAAATCATCTCTACAAGTGATGTCTTAGGAATCGGCGATAAACTGTAGGCCCCATATCATTGAGCTAATTTGAATCGGGGAGCACTTATCGATATGTGAGACATCTCCGTTGTCAATTCTGGGATTTTTGTGGAACAATTATTATTATATTATTAAATTATTATTTCTGTGTGGGGAGCAGCATGCCTTTTGGTCCGTGTCGAGACGGAGGAAAACCCAGGACCAGGTTTGTCACATCCGCATCTTCACTCATATCCAGCCTTCGGGGAGATGTAATGCCAGGAGTGGGTGTACCTAAGGGGTTGCTCTACACTTGCCCATGCGAAGGTCTACGACAGGGACTATGTAGCTGCATGCTGCGTGAACACAGGCCCCATTGAGTCGTCGTTATATGAATACGCTACTCCCCCGCAGTTCCCCAACAGCAGCAGCACTTACAGCCACCCGTTGCTGTTCCAATCCCCGAAAAGGCAATTTAATTGCAATGCACTACGAGGTAAGATCGAGGTAATAGTGGATTTCAAGAGTCTGAAGAATATCAAGGTCGCGGCGGTGCAGAAAACTCGGCAATAATTGCAGCTAGCTTATTGCGATTTCATCACCTCTGAATACCGCAATTTCAACCATCATGGAAACGCTAAATGGCCTAACTTCAGAGGGTTCACTAATCACCACTTCAGATGTTCGGATAGCAGAAAGGACGTAACGAGACATCATAACTGCTGCAGCCGCCATATACCTACTGATCGAATACCCGAAGTTTGAAAATTTCCCAGCAGAGGCGACGGGATTAGCAAATGAGCGTGTTGAGCTTCAGTGACCTAGTGACACCAGAGTCAGGGAGCTGTCACTGGAAGTTAACAGTTTAGTCTAAAGAGTTGCAACAGTGGAGCCGGAAAAAGTGAAGGGCGAAAAGATGAGTACTACGTCGCATCAAATCTCTTCCTGCCGAGGATGATATTGCGAATGTCGCTAAATCACCAAAGCGTTGGGTCCCGATGGAATCTTCATGGTAATGCTGAAACAGGTGGACGAGCCGGGAGTCGAGTATCTTACTAAAGTTCTTAACATGTAGCAAAGACCCTCGATCAACTAGCATATCAAGCAAGTATAAATAGCATTCACACAGATGCCATAGACAACTATCGTGTGAATGCGGTCATCGGAGAACATACTCCATCTATAGCAGCTGAGGAGCGTCAGTTGCCACGACAAACTACAATGGTTTTGGCTCAACTACACTTGACAGCGCAGCCGTCTAAATTCCTATAGGGCAAAGATCGTCGAAACCGTGCAAAACATCTGGCCACCATGCGGCATAGGCCCGAAAAACACAATAAAACAGGAAACTGATGATTTTTGATGCAGGCAATATTTTTGCAAGTATATCTAGTTGTAACCATGGAGAAGATGCCAAACAGAATCAATGTAAAGAAGAATAAGTACGACCAGCTGGCATGAGCAGCTCAACCCGGTTAATGGCGCCCAACGAATGCTAAATAATGAAAATGCAGTGTGTTTCAATTATTACTGCCCACTCCATGCAAATAGCCGAAAAATTCATACTTGGATACCAGAGACCTCCACCAAGGAATCCGTGGTATAGCTAAGTTGTTGTCGTGCTGCTATCGAAGAGAAAAAATGCGGCATATAGGGCAACTCTACAATCAGTAGCAAGGCGTGGTGAACGGGAGAAAAGAAAAGAGAGGAGAAACGTCTTCTACGCAGGAAGAAGAAAGAAATGGAAAAGAGCAAGGGTAAAAAAATCAAAATGCACAGGAGCCAGAATGAAGTCCGTAAATTCTACCAACGAGTGAAACATCAATTCGGTAACTGGTGCAGATAGTTTGCTGAGGAAAGAGCATTTTTGTAAACTATTGGTGTCCAATACTAGTGAAGACGACGAAAATACCACAGATCGTATCCCAGAAGATGGTATTGAATGTATACTACCCGGCCAGGATGAGGTAAATACAACAATAAACCGGTTAAAGAATAATAAGGCAACCGGTGGCTTACAAGCCGAGCTGTTCAAAACCTGAGGCGAAACACTGATAAGGTGTATGCATCAACTAGTTAACACCATCTGGCAGGAAGAACGCGTAGCCCACGATTGAGACTTGAGCATCCTGTCGACAAGAAAGGAGACAAGAATGTATGCTTTTATTGTAGTGTTGTAAGTCTGGTCCCCATTGCCTATAAGATAGTGTCAGGGATATTGTGCGAAATAATAAAGCCTATGGTCAACCAAATAATTGGACCAAACCAATCCGGCTTTAGACCTGGCAGATCCACCATTGACCAGATATTTAAAGCGCTGCAAATCCTGCAAAACACTTAAGAGATGCAGATCAACACTTAAAATTTTTTGTCCATTATAGAGCAGTTTGCGACAGCCCTTTACGTTCAAAGGCATTCCAATTCATGTCTGAATTTGTAAAATGACTCTAACTGATACCCGGTTCTCAGTTAAAATAAGAAAGAACCTCTCCAAACAGTTCATTACCAAAATAGGTTTTAAACAAGGAGATAACATTTCCGGTGATTTCTTCAACATACTGTTTGAAAAGCGTATACGAGATGTAAACGTCAAAAGAAATGGTTACATGTTACTAGCTTATGCTGACGATATTGACATCATGTTTTGACCGGTAAATGAACTAACTAATAGCTTTAAGAAGATCCAACGAAAATATGCTAAAGTGGGTCTGGCAGTAAACGGCGACAAGACCAAGCTGATGGTATCGACGCGAAATGCGTCCATAGAACTCTGACCAACTGTGGAAGTTGGTTCATAAGCCACATCTCGTCAAACAAAAATAACACTTTACAAGACACTGGCACTACTTGTGCTTAGGTATGGTTCCGAAGCCTGGTGTTTGAGAGAAA
The DNA here is from genome assembly GCF_047663935.1 of Musca autumnalis. Taxonomy (NCBI): domain Eukaryota; kingdom Metazoa; phylum Arthropoda; class Insecta; order Diptera; family Muscidae; genus Musca; species Musca autumnalis. The sequence continues at coordinate 118,251,099 of NW_027411755.1, read as the reverse complement.
AAATTGTCGAAAGATTTACAGGTCAATATGACCAAAGACAAAAATGGGAGTGACGCAAGGAGAAGTTCTTTGACAATTTTTTCATTCTTTAACTTGTACACTCAAGACTGTTTAATTTTTTTCGACTTCATAGCCACCAGCAAAAATTTCTACCAGAAGCGCAATATGAAATTATCCCCTACAAAGTCATCCTTTGCACTTTTAACTTCCCGGCCACAAGAAATAACCCTAGAGCTTATTATTGTCATCGAAGTATACGCCTGCCCAAGGTACATATCAAAAATACTGAGGGTAGTCTTTAACAACCTTTTGTACAACTCGTCACATTAAAATTTGAATGAAGTCCTCATAGCACTAGCTTACACATCATATGGCAGAGATAAGGAAACATTGGCGACGTATAAGGCAATTGGCCTTTCCGTCCGATCAGGCACAACATGGAATCCGAACCGTGGAAGGCCACACCGTACTATGCTCACATTGCCTATAATGAAAATGAAATATTAATCTCTTCAAAATATGTACTTGATGCATAAATGGTGAAGATGGCTACGCTGCAACCTGTAGGCGAAGCAGGACACTGACGATTTTTGGCGCACACCATCTTTTTGCAAACATGAACAAGGATATTTAGTTATAACCATGGAGAAGATGCCAGAGGACTAATGTCAAGAAGAATGAGTACGACCAACATGAGCACCTCAAGCCGATTAATGGCGCCCAACGGACGCGTAATAGAGAAAATGCTATGTGTTTCAACTACAGAGCAATAAACCCTTCCCATCTCTTGAATACGGTGTCACTGTGTAAAGGCCTGCGTACATAAGCTGCTTTGCCTGATTGCCTTGCTTTGCTGCTTCAATAAAAAAATAAAAGAACAAAGAAGACCGACCCAATTTCCAACTGATGGCAACCCAGTTCGAAATTTCGTCTTTATTCTATTATTTTTATTACGTCAGAAATGAAGCAGGTAAGCAAGGCAATCAGGCAAAGCAGCTTATGTACGCAGGCCTTTAATGTGTAAAGACTCTGGTCAATATAAATACTGTTCCATATAAATATGGCCGCAGTCTTACGAGAGAGAATCGCTTCCAGATAGGAGCATGGATGCTAGTTTCAATTCAAATATTTCCGACCGACTTATCGCACTATATGCGGTCTACAAGGATACTTTGTTTGCGACCCAAAAGTTGATAATATGAATTTTGGGGACATAGTCTTACATGAAAGACCTATAAACGAAGATTTTGAGGCTTCAAATCATATTCAAGTTGACTTGCACATTCGGTGGTATTTTTCATATCTGCATGTTATTAGGTTCTTTTATCCAACACATACTTACCACAACAGTAAAAATTCTATAAACCGTATCGGCTGTAAGATTTTTCATGGCTTCCTCATCTCCCACCACAAGCGGTGAATCTAGGCCCGCCGTCCAACTGCCTATTGATTTACTATTGACCGAATTACCACCACGTATTTGAACAACATTTATATCCATTTCGAATTTGGAATAACTGTAGCCATTGAAGGGTTTTCCAGGTTGCGTGACTAATTCAAAGTCACCGTATGACGTGGGTTCGGTAACCTAAAATCAAAGCCAAAAAGATCTGTGATTTATACACAAACAATTGTAATAAACAATTACACAACAAATGTGGCGGAGCGATAACAATTATACTCAATTAAATACAAATTAACAAACGTGATTCGGAAAAAATTTGAGAATTACGATTAGAATAAAAATTTTATAAAACGATAAAAGCAACAGTTAATTTGTGGAAATATACAGAAATTATGTTTTAAATATTTCGACACATAACTTCTTTTGGTGACCAAAGTATCCTTTTTCTTTAGACAGCAACCAAAACTATAGTCAGACTATCGATATTTTGTCAGCTCTAATGTACATATATACTGAAACATTTTTTCAATGTTTTAATCAAAACATACCTGAACAAATGCCTGCCTTAAATCAATGTTTCTTTCTGGAGTATTGCCACCTTGAAAATCATCACAACCCAAATATTCCATATTAGCAGGCCAAGCCCCGGATTGTAACATATCTCTGCAAAGTGCAAAATGAATTTAATGTTTTCAAACAACATTACTAACTATAAACATACTTAACAGCCAAAACGGTTCTTAAAGCCAAATCGAAATAGAACACCGACATTATCTGGGGTTCTTCATTAAGATTGAACGTGGTTCTTAGTTGGCCCAAACGTTCACGATTTTGGGCATATACAACCGGTTTTAGGAACATAATAGTAGCATTGTCACGTTTGCTGCTTACCTCACCCTCATTTTGAGTTATCGCATGCCATGCAAAATTGCGCTCAAAGAATGCTGGCTTGACAGATTCTAAAGAAACCGGAAAATATTTAAAAATTAAATACAAATTATCACTAGCGCTTCTCCAACCTACCAAGTACTTGTCCAATTGTCTTCAAACTACCCAATATAAAGAAATTGTTGATATCCAAATTGCGCAAACGTTCAATTTGATCTGCTCTGGCACTTTCACCATCCGCCACAGCCGTAATGACATGACGTGTTTGTATGTTTTGCAGCAACGATTTGTATTTGTGATCCATAACAAATGTGTTGTCGTACAAAATGGCGGCATTGGTTATATTCATTTTTCGCACAATGCTACGCACCACCTCGGGTATTATATCGGCTGGTGGCATTACTTGCAGCAGGTATTTTTGTTTGCTCTCTTCCATATCACGCCATTGTCGCAAATCACCTTCCTGACCGTAGGATGCACTTACCGTGGGTAATCCCAATGCCTGGGTAAATGATTTCACCGTTTCGGATGCTATGCCAGACTTTGTAGTATCGAATACTATATGTGGAGGTTGTTTATTTTCAATACTCTCGGCATATTTGATACAAACTGAAAAAACAATTGAGAGTGGTAAAACAGGCATTGTATGCTTGATTCATAATCGTACGCATTTTGACTTACTTGATTCCAGTAGAGCCTTAGCATCCGTTTTATTCGCTTCAATTTTATCGATTTGCAGCGACAGACCATAATTGGAGTTTTTCTTCAAATATGTCTGCACAATATCGATGGCCTTCGATGCTGGGTCATTGTCAAGTTCGTTAATGAATACTGGAAATGAAAATATAGCAAGTGGATATTGATAGAAATCGGATTATGCAAACCTTTCAAAAATTACAAACAGAAAAATCTGTTCACCCTCTAGGAAAACGACTACGACGGCCAAAAAAATGTAGAACTCCTACCACTCAATTTTTTCCATTTGATCTAAATAGATCTATGAAATTTTATGGCGATCGCTTAACGTTAAACCGTACCAACCGAGCGATCTGCGTTTCCATAGTAATTGGTAGGTGCATCTTCACAAAAATTCTCTAAAGACCGCAATTATGATTCGATCGATGGAAAAACTATAACAGTTCATTGTTGTGACAAAAAAAATGAATCCTACAAAAATTTGTGAAAATCGGATCAGATTTTGATATAGCTCCAATATACATATTTGGCCAATTTTGGGTATTTTGAGCCCTATATAGCTATAACAAAATCCGATGCGATTTTCAAAAATTTTTTGTAGGGTTCGATTCGAGTGGACCGCGAAAGTTAATTTTTTTCTCAATTCAAATATTTCCGACCGAGTTATTGCACTATATGCGATCTACAGGCATACTTTATTTGCGACCCAAAAGTTGTTAACACGAGTTTTGAGAACCTAGTCGTGCATGAACGTCCTATAAACGAAGATTATGAGGCTTCAAAACTTTTTCAAGTTGTGTTCCACATTCTGGAGTAATTTTCATCTCTGCGTATTATGCACGCCTATTATCCAATACATTCTTACCACTACATTAAAGATTCTACAAACCGTATCGGTTGTAAGATTTTTCATGGCTTCCTCATTCTAACCATTAAAGATTCTACAAACCGTATCGGTTGTAAGATTTTTCATGGCTTCCTCATTCTAACCACAAGCGGTGAATCTAGGCCCGCCGTTCAACTGCCAATTGATTTACTATTTACCGAATTGCAGTTTGCGCTCAGTAAATATTTACGTTGTCATTGGAAAGGATGAATCTCTGTGAGAAGTTGTCCTTCTTGCTACAGAAGGTGTATAAGTCTTGCATAACTTTGATCACACGCTCACAGTACTGGTTGCTTTGGGCAATGCTGATTGGAAATTCATCTGTTTTCCAATGGGTCTTCAAGCATTTGAGAGCTTTACAAAATCTTCAGAGCGGAATAATTGACTGCTAAACCAATGATCAGCCCATTAGTAAGAAAGTAATGTAAAGATTTTACGCAACCTGCACCATGTTTCAGGCATCAGAATAAACGCAATAAGAACTAGGAAGTCCAGCGGCCATTTCATATGTTTGTTATCTGCTTAAACTTTACAAAAGCAATCTTACTCCTCTCAGTGAAGTGATGGAAAAGAATCTTCGTCGCCAGTTTCTTTAATCTCAGTTTTACCTTTGGTGAAGGCTGCTTTCAATTAAGCATATTTATTCGAAGAAGTAAGCGATGTTTGGTGCTTTAATCTAGCCATGCAGCTCATTTGTGATCTTCCATTTCGGATATTTGCTGTAGTGGAATTACAACTCCTATCATTTAGCTGGTATTCAAACATCATCGGCAACAATTATCACAATTGATACCCACAGGTTGAATACATCTAACACATTCTGAAGTCCTTCTGCGATTCTTTGGACATTCTCATCATTCACCTTGAACGCAGCCAACTTAACTTTAATAGATTCGCGGTTTGATATTCAAAGCCTTCAAGGTGTTTATCGTCAAAGTACATGCTCCACTTTTCCAGATAAAACGACCAAAAGGTCGTATGAAGAAGTAATTGGTAACTTCTTCACCCGACCTTTTGGAATTTCAATGCCATCAGCGGAAAAATGGTGGCATACCATTGCTTGCTTTGATGTAACCACAGATCAACTGGCTAGGTTTGGCAGGGTAGTTTAAAAGGTGCAGTGTATCGTGCGGGCCTGTGCCACATCCTGGACAGAAGTCCTTGCCCTATAGGAATTTAGACTGTTGCACCATCCCGAGCGTAGTTCAGCCAAAACTACTCTGGTTCGTCATGGCAGCATTAGTGCGATAGTTGTTTATGGCATCCACGACTGCATCCGCGTGAATGCTATTTAAACCTGCCTGATTGGCTTGTTGGTCTAGGGGTTCTCTCTTGTAACGTTGGACCTCTCTTTCTAGATCATGAAGATCCCTCCTAACATGCCTATGTGAGGGTGTCCAATCCACCATATGGTGATTAGGATGGTTTTCACGGTAAAACCGGAACAAGTACTGCAACGAAAGCATACCATTGTGTTGCTGTACTGCAGAATCTATGTCTCCTCACATAGATTTTCGACTGACGACATAAGGAGGCACCCTGTTGCAGTTCTCAGAGTGGCTTTCTGACAGCTTTGCATATTCTTCCATGGCGTTGCACTTATATTTGCGGACCATACTGGCGCGCATAGCTTACCACAGACCGACCCATCGAATTATATGTGGTCAACAAGGTTTCCTTATCTGCATCCCAAGTGCAGACTTGAGGACCTTGTTCCAACATCTTAGCTGGTCGCAGACAACTGTGGCTTACGCGGACGACATGAACATGCTGTCGAATGTGATTCCTAGAATTTTGTGATAGTTTGTGGTCGGAATTCTGCTACCATCGACCATGACATTCAACTCTGTTCTCACATCTGCCGTCCATGTGGTGAACAGAGTGGCCGTAAATTTAATGGCGGATATTTCAATATTCCTCGCGTGGAAGAAGATGGTAAGATCAGTCAAATAGGAGTTCAACCTCTCGCAAATTACATCTGGGAAGGGACGTGATATCGTGACAAGATCGTCCAATCATCGGCATACGTTGCGATCTTCTTTTTCCAGAATACCACATGCAACTGGCGTCCACACATGTTATTGACTATCCAACGTTTCAAACTTTTCCGGAGGGTTGTCTGTTCGATGTCCTCCCTCAAACAGTGTGGAGCTTTTGATAAACCATCACTGTTCTATCACACTGCTTGTTCTGATTGAGTCCTCAACTCATATGTGTGGAGATAGTGTGCAGCGCTGTGCTGCTTATGAAACCCATGCTGATCGCCAACTTGATAGATACATATTTCTAACGCTGGGGAGGGCTAAAGCCTCAAAGATAGTTGCTGCGGGCGGCAAAAGTGTAATCGGCTTCAGTAGCGGGACCAAACTATTGTTATCCAATACTACCGAAGACGACGAAGATACCACAGATCCAATCCCAAAAGATGGTATTGAATGTATACCGCAAGGCAAAGATGAGTTAAAGACAGCAGTAAACCGGCTCAACATTAATAAGGCTTCAGAAGCCGATGGCTTACCAGCCGAGTTGTTCAAAACCGGAACTAGTAGACCATCTGGTAGGGTGCGCGTTTACCCGACGATTGGAATGTGAGCATACTGTGTCCCGTCCACATAAAAGGAGACAAGACTGTATGCTATAGTTATAGGGAAATAAGTCTGATCCTTATTGGGATCCCTATTAAAAGAAGTTTCTAATGCCTTTAAGAAGGTTGGAAGGAATTTGAAGGAAGACCTGCTAAAGTAGGTCTGGCAGTAAACGACGACAAAACCAAGTATGTACCACGAGCTGTATCGGCTATACAACGACATAAGTACGAGTATAGTTAAACGTATATATTGGCTAGGCCATATCATAAGAATGAGGGATGATGAACACACTAAAAATGCGTATAAATACGGGCCGCATGGCAGTACACACAGAACTGGAAGGCCAAGGTGGAGTAAACAAGTGGAAGGTGAGATTGAAAAGCGCGGTATTACAAATTGGAAAAGAAAAGCAAAACATAGAGAAGAATGGAATTTTTTCTTAATTCGGCATATAGAACAAATGTTCTGTAGAGGCCCAAGTAAGTAACATGACCACAAGGAGTAGTTTCGGTAAAAACTTCCAAAATTATCCTCGAACAGACCTAAAACTGCACTTTAATGCTGAACTTTTGTGGTAAAGGTATGTACCCTAAGAAGTGACCAATATGGCTCATTTTCGAATTTAAGCTAAGTTTGGACACAATGATTCCACCTGATCGGTTGCTCCGTTCAAGAATTATCGCGCGTATCTTTTTAGGAGAATTTTGGAAGTTTTTTAGGGGTAATACCGCAAAAGTGTTTACCGAAAGGCATTATCTTCGAACTTTATCTAAGTATCGCAGAAATATTACTATATGCAAAGTTGTGTGCACCAGCCGCTGCACCTTTTTTGGGTCATTTTCTCAGCATGTCTGGACTTGCCCCTGCAAAAACTTGTATCGTCGTAATAGGGCCCCGAGAGTAACAAATAAAATCAAAACGATCCAAGAGCAGGTCTTAAATTGCTCTTTTCCGAAATACTGTGTGGAAGTTAACTGAGGGAATGCGCTGGTATGACCTATCTTCCAACTTTATCTAAGTTTGCTAAATTTGGACCACATCAGTTAATCCATTCTAGAGTTATCGTATGCTTCAGCCAGCCAGACAGATGGACGGACATGGCTAAATAGACTCCAAATTGTCTGAAACGGATATCGTCCAAAAATACTTGTATAAAACCAACAAAAGTGAGACTAAGGCCATGTTTATATTATAGTCCCTTGCAGGGTTAACTTTCTTTGTGAGGATTTATTTGAAATATAGGCAATGGAATTGACATTTGAAACCCAGTGGGTTTGTTAAATCCGGTTATATATAAACGTACTATAAGCTGCATTACTTTACAAATAAAAAGTATTCTTGGCTTTATTTTTATAGCCTCTAGCATAGTATGGAGGGTATAATTAAATTTGTAATTCCGTGTGTAAAACATCGAAATATTCGCCGGAGACCCTATAAAGTATATATATGTATTGTTGGTCTTCGCTTAATTTTTCTGCTTAGCTTATTTCTTTACCAGGCCGCTTATTTCTTGGTATCACACATCGAAGTGTAAAATTCTTGGGCGCTATAAACAAAATTATTTCAATTTATTAAATAAAATTCAATTTTTTATATGAATTGTTCGTAAATAATTAGTACCGAACATAAAAATTACAGTCAAATTCTATTTTCCAGATTGAAAACCTGTTTAATGTCGAAACGAAATGTCAAAAATGAAGCCAGGCGAAGAATTCAAAAGTTCAACAATTTTCAACTTTGTGGCCTGAAGCCTCGCTTCGTTGTGGTCTGTCCTATTGAAAACAGTACAACTTCACTTTTGCGCTTTGAAGTTAGGCTGATAAAATAAGCAACAAAAATCCAAAAATCACTCGAATTCCCTCGAATCCCACACCCGAGTGAAACTCTTCTCGACTTCGAGCAAGTTGAGAGGGGCAACTTGCCCCATCGCCATCACCAAACAATAACCTACCCAACCCCCAAATAAACTTACCACACTAACACCAAAAAATTGCAACCAAAAAAAAATTACCACCACTCCCCAAATTTTCACTAGCGAGTAAATCGGAGCTCGATATAAGCATGACCGTCTGTCCGTAGAGCTTTGTAATTTGGTATATAAGTTTCTGTTATACCTAGGATGTTTGGTATTGAAAATGGACTATATCGGTCCACGTTTTGGTATAGCCCCCACAGAACGGTACTCCCGATTTTGGGTATTTTGCAGGTTTTAGCTTCATTATTACACTGAAATGGCTGAAATTTGGTAATTAGTCTTCGTTGGTGGCATAAAATGTTCCATTTGCAATTTGTGGGTATAGGTCCACGCCATCATATAGCCTACATAGAACGGTACCTACCGATTTTCGGAATTTTGAAGTTTGTGGCCTCAATGTCGCACCGAAATGGCTGAAATTTTGTATTTTGTCTTCGTTAAGGGAATAAAGCTTTCCACCTGAAATTTGTCAGGATAGGTCCACGTCTATATATATCTATATACCTCCCGATTTTCGGAATTTTAAAAGTTTTAGCATTATTATCACACCGAAATGGCTAAAATTTGGTATTTTGCCTTCGTTGGGGGGAAATTTGTCAGTATATTTTCAAGGCTTCATATAGCCCCCATAGAACGGTATGTTCTTATTTTATGTATTTTTTGTATTAGCCACATTATCCAACCGAAATGGCAACAATTATACATTCCTGCAAAGAATTTTCGGTAAAGGTCCACATTTTCATAAGGCACCCGTAGAACGGAAACTCCCGATTTTAAGAATTTTAAAGTTTCAGCTACATTTGCTGAAATCTGGTTTTAATTAATTTTATGGTGGAGGGGATAAAAAGTTCGGCCCGATGGAAGTTAACTTAGCTTAAAATGGGTCCAAACTTAAAAAATATATATACGAAGAAGTTTTTTTTAGAAATGACGTAATATATGTAATTTTTTATTTATCTCTTATCCCGAATATCATTAAAATCTTTAGTCTGCAAACTGGGGAACAAACTGCGCAATAGTAAAACTATCTTCAATTGCCTTTTGTAAATATTAATTTAAAACAAGTAAGAAAAGCGTTAAGTTCGGTCGGGCCGAACTTTTTATACCCTCCACCACAAATTTCAGCCATTTCGGTGGATTAAAGTGGCCACAACCTTCAAAATACCGAAGATCGGAAGGTACCGTTCTATGGAGGCTATATGATGGCGTGGACCTATACCTACAAATTTCTGGGGGAAAGTTGTATAGGCCTGAAGAAGACTAAATACCAAATTTCAGCCATCTCGGTGTGATAATGAGGCTAAAACCTTCAAAATATCGAAAATCGGGAGATATCGTATTATGGGGGCTATATGAACACGTGGACCTATATAAACATTTTATGGTAGAAATGTTTCTTAGCCTCTGGAAACACAAAATACAAAGTTAAAACCGATTCTTTGGTCAAATGGGTCTAATACATTCAAATTATATTGAAATGACGCGTACTTTATAAGGGGCCTTATGTGGGGGCTATACCAAAACGTGGACCTATATAACCCAACTTTGGTTGGAATGTTTTCTGGCCTCTGAAGACACAAAATACCAAATTACAACCAATTTTGTTGTCAAATGGGTATAATACACTCAAAATATATTAAAATGACGCGTACTTCATATGGTGCCTTATATGGGGGCTATACCGAAACGTGGACCTATATAACCCAACTTTGGAAGAAATGTTTTTTGGCCTCTGGAGACACAAAATACCAAATTACAACCAATTCGATGGTAAAATAAGACAAATATCTTAAAAATTCCTTAAAACGACGACGCGTCACGCGTCATTTTGTATGGGGGCTATACGAAAGCGTGGACCTACATAGCCCGCTTTCAATACCAAAAGTCCTACGTACATATAATATATTTTCCCAAAATTTCATCAACCTACGTCTATCCGTTCGGACGTTAGAGTGATTTCCACAGACGGACAGACGGACAGACAGACAGACGGACAGACGGACGGACATGGCTATATCGATGCAGAATTGCACGCTGATCAAGAATATATATACTTTGTGGGGTCTACAATGATTATTTCGAGTAGTTACAAACGTAGTGACAAACTTAATATACCCCCATCCTATGGTGGAGGGTATAAAAAAAAATCAATACTTTATGCATACAAATATAGATAGAGGTACATAGTATAGTATAGATAGTATACATTTTTCGCTAAATATTTAATATATACAACTAAATTCTGTTCATATGTAATATATACTTACAAACATTAATATTTTGACTCGTTTGTGAGGATACCAATAAATATCTTCGAGATAATATTTTTAAAAATAGCAAAAGAATATGAAGAAATTTTAAACGGGGTAGAATCATTTTAGATTTTTTTCTTCCTTAATCACATAAAAATATAGATATATATTTTTTAAAATTAATTTTTTTAAATTATAACGGACTTTTATTTCCCGGATACGCTTATCACTTCGACGAGTTCTAAAATATAACTAACTTCAATTGAAAAAAACTGTGGCAATGGAGATAGCAATAACCACAAAAACCTATTGTTAATGAGTATGTGTTGACGGTTTCCCTTTTCGTTTAGATAGCTGCACTGATAGAATGACTGACCACCAGATATGGCTAATGAAAGGATAATTGTGTTTACACGTGGGTGGTTAACAACAAATCACTCACACGCATATATAACAACGCACAGTGTAATGAAATGCAACCAAACATCTTCTAAATCCGAGAACAATGTCTAGCGTATTTGAAAGGTGGACTCTCCTTTTGCAATGAAGACTGGATTTTTTCGTTAAAGTAAAGACAATTTTTTCTCTACATCTTGTTCCCTGATCATTTAACCCAGAAAAATAGTTGGCTGAGCGCCTGTGCTTATACTGATTTTGTGTTTAATTATTTTTTTTCAAGCACTGTGTACGCTCTAGTGTATCCATTGTACATAGTGCATTTCACGACTTTAATTGTATTGACATTGTGTCACACATGCACAGAAGTTTGGGGGACTTCACAGTTTTCCCTTCACTTCGCTGACCATTAAAATGTAATGCCATTTTTTTTGTTTCGAATCGTTTCTATTCCAGACATGGGTAATTACCACAAACATATTCCATACTTGATTGCAGATGATTTTATTAGCCGCGAAGGGTGTATGCATGTGTGTGTGTAACGGGTGTATGAGTCTCGTAACCTTGGTGATTATTGCCTAACCACTTATTGAAGTTTTACACCTCAACACAAATTTTTATCCAACCCACTTGGCATATTCTATCGCTATGAAGCATTGTATGTATGTATATTCCAACTAAGTGTTTGGGTTGGAATCGAATGACAAACGATAAACATGTAAGATTGTGTAAACAAATCGTATATCAATTAAAACGTCAATAATTAATACGTTATACAAAACACTTTTTGTTGTTGTTGTCTACAACAAATGAAAATCGGACGAAGGAGCAATTTACAGCTCACCGACTTCCTTAAATCCATCTATGGCATTATATGAAAACAAATTCAAACAAATTTGGCAAGATAATGGGGGTAAGTTATTCTGCTTTAAGTTGAAACGGAGAAAAGACAAAACTCACGGGGAATTTTCGTTCAGAATAACCTCCAATGTGAGCCACTCCCCAATCGTTTGAGAATAAGAATAAAATTTATCAAATTTTGAACTCTCCCGAAACCGGTTCCAAGCCCGATTGAAGAAGAAGAAGGTACTGTCGCTAGCCAGTGAGGTAAACTGACTATTCCACAGTATACCTCTGGGACTATCAAAATATATACCAGGAAGTTATCTCCTACACTAATAAAGATCCCCTAAGCCCGGGGTGTTAAGCGACCACGTGCCTATCGGTGTTTTTCAAAGTTTGTAGTGTACCAACTGTATTTGAACGGAGTCTTGTTGATACCTGGGCGCATCAACTAGTATTAGGCTTAGTCGTCAAGTCCTTGCCGTAGTAAGGAGGCTATGCTGAGGTCGTCTCGAGACCTTCCACAAATCAATATTTCATGGATATCCGAACTTTCACTAAAAAAAACCAAACAAACTGATGTAGGTTTGGATGCATTGGCATCTCCAGACTTCGCTTCTACAAGTGCAGCAATCTCAATATCCATGACTATGGACACTGACAGTGATCAATGTCTCCACCTCCAGTTATGATAATGTACCTCAATCCGTTGTCGTTGTAACTACCGTGGGATTGACCTAAATCCGTTGGTAAGGTTGCTGAACAGACTTGTTCCACTGAACGCGAGGTTTTAGTGTCCGACCATCCATCAATAAGACGGATGATTAACTGATGCCATAGACTTACAAAAATGCCAAAACCAAAGAAACAATGGACATTAAAGCATACCGAAGGATAAAGATCCAAACGCTATCAGCGTAAGGGAATTTCAGCTGATAAAACCTAACCTCAAATTTGTGATGAAATTCGAGAGGTTCTTGTCAGCGAAATTCCCACTTCAAGAACAGGAGGAACATCTTTCGAGAGCCCTACGGAGGTGATGACCGAAGAAACCTAAGTCACAGCCTTCCAAAAAGCCTTAGAAGAAGCCAAAATAGGGATAAAGTTATCCATATCCTCCGGGAAGGAGCAAAGAGAAACCATCTAAAGGTGCAGGGCGGAGCAGTGGTGGTCCTCAGTCGACCAATCCAAAATCACAGCCAGTTGTTGTGAAGAGGATGATGTCGACCGAGGAACATCCACCTGACGCAAAGAATTTGACCGTGTCACATCCGATCCATTCGCCTGCATCGTATGCTTCGGTGAAGAGGAAGGTTAGTTAGAAAATAACTACTTTAGAGACCAAAATCTCTTTAATAACTGCATCTTCCTCGAAACCTTGTACCTCTGTGAGAAAGGATAACGCGAATCTCAACTTTTCGCAAAATTTGAATTTGTTCTAGATCATCGCCGGCTATCAATCATCGACAAGGCTGATCCCAATGCATCAGCCATTGTCATTGGTTGCTGGGAAGGCAGTAAACTGGCATTTGAACCTGTCACTGAGACACCATGGGAAATGGTGACATCAGTATTAGTTCCTCCTGCTTTAATAGAGTTGGGACGAATATTGAAGTTAGTCGAGAAACAGAACGTCGGTTTTCAGATGGGAAAGAGGAGAATCCATAACTCCATTCAGAAGAAAGACGAACTTGTCATCAAGTTTGCAAGTCTGGAGAGGATTACCTAAGAAGTAGAGCGCGGTATCCCCCCAAAGCACCAATACGAAGGAAGCAGCAACAGCTTAGGTTTGTGCAGATAAATCTACATTATTGTAAAGCTGCTGCTGATCTCCTAAAACCCCTCTCGACCTTAGACATCGCACTCCTTATGCCGGCTTGATCTCCAATTTCTGGATATCTTGTTCCAGTTTCATGCTGCGAGAACATCTTTTATGCTCTGTTAGTCAGGATCGTTCAACAGCGAGCTTAAGGGGGCCTCCTAGTATACCACTTGGCCGAACGCAAATCCGGCCGCTCAACAGCGTGACAACTCCTTGGGAAGGCGGCAAATTGAATCTAGTTAGGAAGGACCAAATACCTCACCTGACTAAAGCGACAGTATACGTCAAAGGGTATGGCTGCAAATTGGAGACAGAACGCATGCTCGAGGTCTTTGGTAAGCAGAATGAGACCTTGAAAGTGAAGAGACACTCTTCTTATGGTTGGAATTGACGACCTCTCACTAGCCAGTATATCAAAGACAAAGGGCGAGGCGTACTACATCTGTAATGCAGTCACCTTTAAAGTCGGAAGCGCACGAGTAGGAGAAGAAGATGCCCACCAATCTAGCCAGGAGGATAATCCACCGAGCAACTCCGAAGTGGGGATCGAAGCCATCAGCGACTCCCAAGAAGCCCACTTACTGGATGACTTATGATTGAGACATAACAATATGTTCAGAAAATCTAATAAACGAGGTACATGAGTGAAGCATCTCAAAAGAACACTCCTTCTCCGACCATTCCGAAATAAATCCAAAACTAATTGGACTAAATTCGGAAAACAAGTAAAAGATAGACTAGGGCAAGATGATGAGGTTTGCCTAAGCAAGGAAGATATATGTAGATAGGAATGTCAATAATAGATATATAGATAGGAATGTCCACTTCGAGAGAGGAAGTCTGCCTACGAAAAAACCTGGACGACAGGGGAAAATCGTAACAAGGGCATAGAGATCCGAAGACTTTACAACAGAGCAAAGCGTAAAAAAGCATCTGAAGTCTGGGACAACTATCAAACTAAATTTAAGGAATACAACAAAATAACAAGAAACCCCAAATGGAACTCCTGGAAGCTCTTTTGTGAACAGGTAGATAGCGTAAATGACGTCTCTAAAATCAAGAAGTTCCTATCCAAAACTCACTAACAACCCGAGCTTATGGTTGATGAAACGGGTGGAAAGATGGAAACAACAGAGGAAACTCTAAGCCTTCTGATGAGAACGCACTTCCCGTCGAGTACTACGCCACACACAGTGTCACCGATGGAAATTGCTTATACATCAGAAGAAGCACCAAAAATCGACAACTCGGTGATTAAAGAAGCAATAATGAGCTTCTGACCATACAAAGCAGCTAGACTAGACCAGATATTGCCAGCCTTACTTCAAAGGGAAGTGGACTACATTTTGTCCAGACTGGTCGAGATTTTCAACTCTTGCTTAAACTTTGCGTATACTCCATTGGCCTGGCAAGAGGCAAGGGTAGTATTCATTCCCAAGCCTGACAAAGCAAATTACGCAATACCAAAAGCTTATGGCCCGATAAGTTTAACTTCATTCTTACTCAAGACAATGGAAGGGACGGTCGACACCATGATAAAGAGTAACATTTCCAACGATATGCTCAAATTCAAACAACACGCATATGTAAAACATAGATCAGTGGAAACCGCATTACATGAGGTAGTATACCATATAGAGAGAACTTTCGAGAAGAAGCTGTATACACTCGTAATATGCATCGACATCGAAGGCACTTTCAACAACGTCTGCAACGAAACATTAATCCACTTCTTAGACGAGTTCTAGGTAGACCGGGCCTTGAGACACTGGATAAATCATATGCTAAGGAATAGATGGATAAACTGCGCGCTACAGGACGTAACAAAAAGAGACAAAGTTGGCCAGGGGACGCCGCAGGGGGATACTATCACCTCTCCAAATAGTCTACTAAGGATCTTAACCGACGAGGGATTTGAACCCGTCTGCCATGCAGACGATGTTATAATACTTCTTAGGGGAAAGAATCCAAATATACCCTGTAGGAGGGAAACGGCTCTAAAAATAGCTTACAACTGGGCTAGACCGAGAGGTATAAATGTTAACCCGGAAAAAACAGAACTATGTCTTTTCACTAGGAAAACGAAAATAGGAGCTTACGAAGAACCCGTCTTCCTAGATATGAAGATAAACATTTCTCCAGCAGCTAAGTACCTGGGAGTAATTCTGGACAGGAAACTTAAATGGAAAGACTACATTCAAGAAAGGGCTAATTAAGTCCATTGATGTTGATCAACTTGTAGGGGGCCATAGGCTCAAAATGGGGTTTCAATCCTAGGATGACACACTGGTTGTACAGAAGCGTAATTAGACCGATTCCAACTTATGCTTCTGTGGTATGGTGTACAGCTTTGGACAAGAAATGCGTATGTCCTAAACATAATTGATAGTCGACTTAAATCAAACGACAGGCCCGAAGTAAAATATTGTACGCCCACCTCCTTTATGTTTGATTCATTATCCGTAATTTTTCAGATAGAAAAGTTTGGGCTCAAGTTAACTTTTCTCTGGACGGTCTGGTAATATATACAGACAGGGACGTACGCAAGGGGGGGCAATATAATCTCCTGAAATTTCAATACACTTAGTCCAACGCTTTTCTAGCAATTCTATCCCTTGATTCAAATAGTTTTCCTCAAGGTCTTCAAAATAGTGGTTTACAACTGTACGGGTAAAGGTCTTGAGGCTTTAAACTCATTCTGTATTCAAAAAATTACGAGTTGTTTACTGGACAAAGTGTACGATATATCAAGTGTTTTCTGCGGAGTATATCTCTAAAATCAATTAGAAAATTGTTTTACTACCTTAATTATTTATTATTTATTTAATGGAGAAAAATTTATTGTTGTGCATCATAAAGTGCTAATATCTGCTATAAGTAGCATACCCACCAGAATTTTTTTTCATACCATTAACAAAGTTTTAGCTGAAAACAACCGTAAATATTAATGCTAAAATATTGGTTAAATGGTATTAAAATCTGCTGTAATTTCGGCCTATATGCTAAAGATAAAAATGTATCTCATCGAAATAATCACCTTTGACTTATCATATCTTTCGACAAAAGCCGCTTCAAATAATTTGGCGTCGATTTAGCCCAGTTCGTTCTTCTGACGGGCTCGAGCGCATGAAAACGGATCAATCGGACTTTAAGTCATATTGGTCCATTCCTTATTCGCATAAGACTACAAAATATTTCGCTAAAATGGTGCGCACAATAACTCTCGAAGGTCCAAATCGATTTCTTCGAGACATAAATTAGACTCGAATATGGATTATATCGGTTTACTCCTTCAGGTACCTCGCACACAAAATTTCAATATCCGATTTCACCGAAACTTTGAATATCCTAAAATTACTTCCAGACGTACATATGTATATCAAGTACCAAGAGGGTTTATATGCGACAACATCTTCGGATAACTCCCTCACAAAATTTCTACATATGTAAGTGCAATTTATGGGCTGTTCGAGAATCCATTGGACATTTTGACCAATGCTACTGCTTGCGGTCTTGGCTACAGCGATGTTCTATTTTTCGTGGTAAGTCCATGATTCCTGACATAACGGTTCAAAAGCTCTAAATCTTACCATGACCAACTAAAACAACCGCTTGACAATATAACTATCAAAAGGAATGACTTCCAAAATTAGGCCCACTTCCAAAATGGACAATTCTTTTAGGTATCTTCTGCACAAAAGTGCAAAACTTTTGCGCCCTTATCGAAGTCAAACTTATGAGCTCAGCATAAGCATTTAATCGCAACGCTCACAATCTTGAAGTTTTATACCCAAATGTTTCGATGTTTTTGTCGGAAAGTTTATACGTCCAAAAAAGCCACGAAATTCTGAAACTCCCTGACTACACAATTTATAGGACAACTGATATTTTTAAATTGTTTTCGAGAAAACAAAAGTTATGAATTTTCATAAGTTTGCCTCCGCTGTGCCGACAGAAGTCATAGTCCTTGGAAAGTTTTAAATGTCATCGGGTTCATAAACATCTAATCGTACAATTAAGATAGAAATAAGGCGAAACAACAACCATTGGTATACCAGTAGAGCGATTCTCTAACTCAATTTTTGAGTTACCGACAATTGTCGGTAAAATTAAAATACTTATAATTTCGGTAATAACCGATTTTTTCGGTAAGTTAGCGACGAATAAAAAGCAGTCGTAAAGTTATACCGATTGTAAGACTGTTGTAAATTTTTATTGAAATTTTCATATATAATTTTGCGTTGAAATTTTACCGATTTTTGTCGGTAACTCAAAAAATGTGTTAGACAATCGCACTACTGATGGAGTTTTTCGACTTAACCTATTTTGTCAGGACTTAGCTAAAATTTTGCCGAGACAGAATGTTGATTTCGTAATCTCAAACAGTACTGCGAGTAGAATTCGGAGTCTATGAGTCGTAGTTGATTTCGCTCGACTCCTGATAAAAATGTTTTCTCTTTTTTCTAAATGCCTGTTCAAAAACCTGCAAGAATCTACACATTTTTACTGCTAAAAAAAATGAGTAGATTCTTGCAGTACTGCAACAGACCATAAATGTAATTTTTTTTTTTCTAAATGCCTGTTCAAAAACCTGCAAGAATCTACACATTTTTACTGCTAAAAAAAATGAGTAGATTCTTGCAGTACTGCAACAGACCATAAATGTAATTTTCTGAATTTTTTAGTTGGCTTGCATGGACTCTATCACTTCTTGTAAAATCTGCCCTCGCGGATTCGATTTATTCTTTTTTTGGAGTTATTTATTTCAATTAATTAATGGTATACAAATAACATTAATAGGTTTTTAGATAGATCTTCTTATCAGAATCAGTCCTCGTGGTAAAAATGTGTTAAATTGATAACTTAATAAGGCAAACATAAGACAAAACTTTTTTAACTTTAAAGAGGAAGAAATACTGAAAATCTTTGAAATATAAAGACTACTCGTAATTTATAATACTCTGTTGCAAATTTCAAAATTATATCTAAAATATTGTACACTATCTCTATTGAAATCATATACTTTGTATCAACATTTCATATAAAATTTACTAAAAGCCCTTTAAAATAGCTTTATGTAACGCTACACAACATTTTTTAATTTCATAATTTTTGGTCAAGTTGGGCCCCCCCCGAAATGAAATCCTGCGTACGTCCCTGTATACAGATGAGTCTAAAATGTAGGAAGACACTGGTGTCGGTGTCTACTGCAAAAACATATTAATCAAACATTCATTTAAGCCTAATGGTAGCTGCAGAGTCTTTCAGGCAGAGATTCTTGCTATTAAACTCTCGAGCTATCCTTGATTGCTGAAAGGCTCTCTATGATATACCCAACATCGTTAAACTTTACTGGGTTCCAGGTGATAGCAACATAATGGAAAACATATTAGAAGGTGATCTAACACGACATAGCTCTAAGGCTATCGATCTACGATTGTAGAATCTGTTCGGCCACCAATGTGGTACTACATCGGTAAACTTCGTAAGATCTACTTTCAGAAAGCACATCATAGATTGTTTTTTGTATCTGATAAAGTAATCTTAGCTCTGATCTCTTGTCGTAAAATGATCTCCCTTCTCTTACTCGTATTTACTAAATTCAAATCGTGTGAAAATGTCATTGCAAGTATGTCCGTCCCGCCCGATCGCACCGGTACACAACATGGCTGACATCTGAAATGCCTGTTGCTTTGTAAATGTCTAAAACAACACATTTCTGTGATGTTTCGGAAGTCAGCTTATGTGTGTGGGGGAAGTCCATAGTTCTAGAGGTATCGGTCTTGAAAGGTTGGGAAATATTTTCTTTCTGCAATACTGATATCGTGTTAAAGCTTATTAAGAATACATTTTAGATAAAGGGTAAGTATTAATAATGCTTATTGTTATTATTAGGGATTACACACGACAGCAGGGCAGTTGAGTTCATGTATTGATTTCAAAAAATAAGAAATTGTTCTTGTGACGTAAGCCTTCGAACAATTGTAAAACAAATTGTGATACCATGAATGAAAATAACTATTTAATAAGTTTTGGGGTAGGGTACGTCATTGCAAATGTTCTGAAATTGTTTTGTTTTCTATTCGTAACATATAGAGCGAAGTTGGCTGTATATTGGTTTTGTCATTTATTTTGATTAGCTTCATGGTATAAGTAAAGAGGTAGATTTAAATGAAGACAATCTATAGAACCCTTGCTTTTCTTGAATTCCTAAAACTTCAAAATAAAAACAACAAGTGGGTTTGTTTACAATGCATTTTTTGAGCATTTTATAAAAAAACGCGAAAAATTAATGAAGAGTTAAGTTTTCTCCACATAATCGAGTTGTGAATATGATAAACTGATTGTTTCAATGCAAATCTAACCAATTTCTTCCACACAAATGGTCTAAAAACTATTTTAAAAATCATTCAATTCTATTGTTTTTAAAATTGTTTGGCATATTATTCAAACACCACACACATACACAGTTTGTTTATATTGTTTTGAAGTTTTAGGCATACTCGAATGAAAAAATTTAAATTGACATAAAGCTTTGGCTAACATTTCTTATTAAACCATGATTAGCTTTGTTCCTTTACTTTTTTAATGGTAAGAGTGATAAAAGAGAAAAGTGTCAAAATTGCTCTCTCATGAACATTTTTACCAGAAAAGTAAAGGAACGGAAAATGGTAGATCTGGCAGCAATGTCAAAAAGAAACATAAAAAATCAATTTTCGTCTTTTATTTCACAGTTTTTAATTTAGTTTTGTCAGCGTTCCACTTTTTCTTCTGTTTTTCGTCCATTTTCTTTTTCATTGTGAAATAATCGTCAAACAAAAGTCGAAAAATCAGTTCTGCAATTTTTTACCTGCAGAAATTTTGCTGGTAGCCTGTGGTAGAAGAGAAAGCCTTTTTCGCTCTCTCTCCACTCTCACTCTCTTAAAA
Organism: Musca autumnalis; assembly: GCF_047663935.1. NCBI lineage: Eukaryota > Metazoa > Arthropoda > Insecta > Diptera > Muscidae > Musca > Musca autumnalis. The sequence goes on along the minus strand of NW_027411755.1, from coordinate 118,230,421 downwards.
ATTGCATCCAGTTTTGCCACTTTTCGGTGTTAAGGAACGCTTTGCAGGTTAAAAATGGTAACAAATGGTAAAAATGGTAACCTCAGGTAAGTAAAGGAACACAGCTATTATCTTTCTATTCTTCGACGCTGTTTACCTGCTTGATATGTTGATTCTTGTAGCAAGGAGTAAATGAAACGTGTAGAAGAACACAAATTGTGAAAGTTCAAGGCAAAAAACAAAACAAAAATAGTGAACAAATAAAATGGTAATTATTTGGTCACGAAGTGGAGCACCTAATTATTTGTGTTCAACAACATCCATGCTTGTATAACGTCCAGTCCCCCGAATATGTGTGTCGCATTAAGAAGGCTCACTCCTGGACACAAATAATGGAAGAGCTTTTGAATTTGGATAGCTGTCTGAACGCTGAGGGAGTTAAGCGCAAATGGTGAAATCTGTGGGTACAGTGCATGCACGAGGCACGACTAGTTGCAATGTCTAAGAAAAGTGGGGCAGTAGCAGGAGATATTTATAGCTCTGTTCCAGAACTAAAAAGTTTTTACAATTTTTACCACTTTTACACATTTTGCGTTCCCGTACACAAAATTTATATGAAAATCGTTTACGACTTTTACAACTTTTACGACTTTTACCACTTTATAAAGTACGGGAACAGGCCATATGTCCCAAGGCTATGGTGTTATTGTGCACAACTGTGCATAGTCAAAAACCATGGGGAAAAAAGAACATCAAAGGACAACGGTATCAATATAGAGGTACACCAAAGTTGTGGGCAAGTAAAGGACCTGAGGTTACCATTTCTTACTATTTTGAAACTGCAGCGTTCTTAACCGCAAAAAGTTGTCAAAGTGGAAGCAATTTTTAAGAAAGAGAAACAGGGAGATAGAGAGCAAAATGGCTTTCTTTTCTACCAGAAAAATTTCTTCGGATTAAAAATGGTAAAATTGATTTTTCGACTTTCGGTTGGCTTATATGTATTTAGCAATGATGAACAAAATTAACAATAACAAAGAAAATAAAACAAACCTAAAAACAGTGAAATAAAAAAGAAAATTGTTTTTTTTTGTTTCTTGTTGACATTGTTAACAGATCTACCATTTTTCCTTCCTTTACTTTTCCATAAAACTGGTAATGGGAAAGCAATTTTGGCAGTTTGCTCTTTTTCCACTTTTACCATTAAAAAGGTATAGGAACATAGCTCAAATGTTTAAAAGCCTTACAAATTCTAATTTTCAAAAGTTATTTTTTTTTTTCTTTTCAGAGCACAATGTCACAAAATCTGACGTTTGACTTTGAAGAGGAGCACACCCGCAGTCAGGAGACACACAAAAACAACCTTAGGTAAATAATATTCTTATTATTGTTACAATAGTAAAATACGCGTACGCCAGCTAACCGTTATAGGTTCGAATGAGGAACACAGCTACAGTCAGGAGCCAACAAAAAAAACTTAAGGTGAGAACTAATATTATTATTACAGGCGATCGTTCCGGAAAGGAGTCTTCTTTGAAAACTGGCATTAGCCCATTCACAAAATAATCGTTATCTTTATGTCGACGAAGCGTGGCGGAGGCATAAATAATATAATTGAGGAGATTTCAATTGGTTTTCGGGCTGTGGTTGACTAAAAAAACTTCTACAGAGAAGTTTGTGTTCACAGTTCATTCCAGATCGAAATTGAAATCGGCGGCACTGGATAAACTGTTGAAATTAAAACAAAGCCGTGAAGCGGAAAAATGAAAAACATGAATCCAATAACAGCTTTTTGTTTCCTGCACTGGATCGATCAAGAGAAAAGGACCTGAGGTTACCATTTCTTACTATTTTGAAACTGCAGCGTTCTTAACCGCAAAAAGTTGTCAAAGTGGAAGCAATTTTTAAGAAAGAGAAACAGGGAGATAGAGAGCAAAATGTCTTTCTTTTCTACCAGAAAAATTTCTTCGGATAAAAAAATGGTAAAATTGATTTTTCGACTTTCGTTTGGCGTATATGTATTTAGCAATGATGAACAATATTAACAATAACAAAGAAAATAAAACAAACCTAAAAACAGTGAAATAAAAAAGGAAATTGATTTTTGTTTTTGTTTCTTGTTGACATTGTTAACAGATCTACCATTTTTCCTTCCTTTACTTTTCCATAAAATTAGTAATGGGAAAGCAATTTTGGCAGTTTGCTCTTTTTCCACTTTTATCATTAAAAAGGTATAGGAACATAGCTCAAATGTTTAAAAGCCTTACAAATTCTAATTTTCAAAAGTTATTTTTTTCTTTTCAGAGCACAATGTCACAAAATCTGACTTTTGACTTTGAAGAGGAGCACACCCGCACTCAGGAGACACACAAAAACAACCTAAGGTAAATAATATTCTTATTATTGTTACAATAGTAAAATACGCGTACGCCAGCTAACCGTTATAGGTTCGAATGAGGAACACAGCTACAGTCAGGAGCCAACAAAAAAACTTAAGGTGAGAACTAATATTATTATTACAGGCGATCGTTCCGGAAAGGAGCCTTCTTTGAAAACTGGCATTAGCCCATTCACAAAATAATCGTTATCTTTATGTCGACGAAGCGTGGCGGAGGCATAAATAATATAATTGAGGAGATTTCAATTGGTTTTCGGGCTGTGGTTGACTAAAAAAACTTCTACAGAGAAGTTTGTGTTCACAGTTCATTCCAGATCGAAATTGAAATCGGCGGCACTGGTTAAACTGTTGTAATTAAAACAAAGCCGTGAAACGGAAAAATGAAAAACATGAATCCAATAACAGTTTTTTGTTTCCTGCACTGGATCGATCAAGAGAAAACTATCGCAAAGTGAACCACTCCGAGAATTTTATGGAAGAGCAAAGAAGGCGCCCGAGCAAGGACCTGAGAGGTGAAACAAACCTTTAAAATATATGTAGTTTACAATTCAAATTGACTTGTTAACCGAGTATGGAGGGTACTTTACGTGTTTCGTGGGAATATAGCTTGCGTAAGGAGGAGCTGATGACGTATTTGACCGAATATAATCACGATAGGAGCGGCGCGGTTGAAGAACTAAGGAAAAGATTTGCTCAATTTCTCGGCGAGGAACATTAACCGAAACATTTAGCTAACCTCATCCTCCAGGGAAAACACGAACTATCCTCCAGGCCAAGTTCACCGAGCAAATCACCAGTGATAAAGCAGAAGGTATTGAGCTATACCCGACAAATACCAAACGTCAATGGGAACAATTGAGTAGACAGAAAGAACATCCCAGTGGGAAAATGGAAGCAATGGTAAACGAGAAGGTATGTAATGCAGAAACACTATAGTTTTTGATTCCAGAATACATTATTGTTAACACGGTACATGCCCCCCAATGGTAATGGAATCAGTACACAGACAATCCGTAGACTACATATTCATTTCTTCTGGACTCAAGAAAATAATGCATTTTACCATTGCTTCCATTTTCCCACTGGGAAGATTTGTCAGAGAAAGTTTGTATTACGCAAAAAATGCACAACAAGGAAAACCCAAATAGGCACAGGACGGTCATTTTGTACGTAATTGCCAACAAGAACATGTCCTATTCTGTTGTGAGTGTGGCGTAGAAACGTAAGATCGAACCAGTGCTGCCGCTGTCGACCGGGAAACGAGGAACGGACTCGTATGCAGGTAGAGGTTACGAGTCCCGAGGAGACACCATCCCTACAGTAAGTACGTCCCTCCGTCTGGACTCCACCCGTCTAGTAACAGGTAGATGCTACGGTTAATACCGGAGCCACTCGATGTTTTATAAGTGAAGAGTTCGCGCCATCGATAACAGATGATGGACCAAGGAACAAGGATGAGTTGAACCACCACATGCGGACCAGGGCATCTCGATGCGGAAGCTATTCCGGAAGGAGCGAATATCCCCGGCGCACGAGAAATGTCATATTGAGTTATTATGCTCCTGTGGGCCAACGAAGAATACAGCTATTTTTAAAGGAAAAGCTGCACAAGACAGAATCGTGTTGACGGATTACCGGCCGTTTAAACTTCGCTACTCCCCGAGAAATCAGAAGTCAAATGACTCCCGCTTGAGGGCGTCAGTCTGTGCCGATTTTGTAGTCCCATTACCACGAACCAAGCACGGGAATACCGTGCTCCTACTGTTTTTCGATAGGTTTTCCATGTGGACAGAGTTGGTACTCCTACGCAAGGCCACGGCTGAAGGGGTGATAAATTGTTTAGGGAACGGATTCTAACTCGATTTTGCACTCCTAAGGTCTTCGTTACTGATAATGGTAGCCAGTTTACAAGCAATATTGTGAGGAAATTTTTAGAGAGTATTGGCGTGCGGCATCAATTCAAAACTCCTTACACCCAGCAAGAAAACGCGACGGAACGAGCTAATAGGACTATTAAGAGGATGGTCCAGCTTGCACAGATGGGATGAATGGGGATATAAGTCTTGCGGTAAATATTATCACTTCGGAATCAACGGGATGCCGCCGAGCGTATTTGGTCCAAGGGCGAGAGCCACGGCTACCGAAAGCACTTTTCGACGAAGTTGTATTGGGAACTGGTGCGACCCGGTGTCCAAGGCGAATGAGCTGCAAGAAATCTTTAAGATCGTACGACACCATCTGGGTAGGGCTGGTGAGGACCAACGACGGCATGGAAGCCACAAATCGGGGATCAAGTGATGGTAAAGCAACATCCGCTGTCTAAAGCCGGGGAGAACTTTGCTGCGAAATTAACACCGAGGCATATCGGAGTGCACACCTCAGCGAAATCAAGCCCTATTTCGATTCCCAAAAATCCTAACCCTCTATCCCCCTCTCAATACAGTTATACGGTAATGCTATATTTTCTTGATTGTTGGCGAGGAGTAAGTAGGTGAAGATGACGGAAAAATCAAAGCATTCTACAAAGAGCGCTTTACGCCAATTGGAGACACAAGACCAGAAAGTCAAACTCCAAAGAGTAACCCCATTGCGAACCCTGCTTCCCCGTGTTATGTGGTGATAGAGCGACTAACGGAGGTAAAGATCACCCGACACCAGATGGTGAGCACGGATACATGGAAACCTTACTGTCCGATAATGTCACCTATCTCGTCGGTAATAGAGATATCTAGCGACGAAGACGGTATGACAATCCCGAGAAGAACCGGTTCAAACACTCCAACGAACTAGGAGGCTGAGGTCGGACACGTAAATACACCAATGGTCCCAGCGGAGGGCGCAGTGTCCTCCGGCAAAATGGGGGGAGCTGACGTCCCAACCATCCACGCTTCCAGCCCGTGAGGCTAGCAATGACTGGTCACCACGCGTAAAACCTTTCTCCTGTTAAGCTCCAGGTCCTCCACGTCCGCGATGTCACTTTTCACCACCTCCCCGTCCGCGGCATCGTGTATGTAAACAGTGCCAAGTCTTACTACTCAGTCGGACCAGACGGGAGTTGGAACCATTGGTCCAGAAAGCTCTGGGAGTTCTTCGTCCACACAGCTGATACAAAACGGTGGTATTTTGACCAGATGGGCAGTCCTACAGTATCTTCATCAACCGACGAGGAGACGCCATCATAATACCCCAGGAGAGGAGAGCGGTGTGAATGGGAAAGTCACTGTCCCCTTGTCCTCCCCATACTGTAATGAATAGACAAGCTTGAGTTGAAAAGTGAATTTGTTAAGGCCTGGGTACATGAGCTGCTTTGTCTGGTTGCCTTGCTTTCCTACATCATTTTTGACATAATAAAAATAAAAGATTAAAGGAGGCCGAGCAAATTTCGAACTGCGTTGCCCTTTTCTTTTTTATTCTTTTATCAGAAGGAAGCAAGGCAACCAGGCGAGGCAGCTTATGTACGTAGGCCTTTATTTTGTTTCCCTTTTATTTAACATTGTTTTGCCACGAAAGGTTATTGGTTTCTCATTTTTGGTTTGCTGTTTTCCTACTTCTAAATACACTCCGGTTCATCTGAATAGAACCAGCCAATATTTGTCTACAAATACCGTTATATCTGACGAAAGGAGAGGAATAGTAAATTATAATTTTGTGGACATGTAGAGTATTTAGTAGCCGATATTTTCAATACCTAACATGTGTCACATGTGCGTTATAACGGTACTTTTTACTCGCTTTATTAAAAAATGTTAAAATATTAGTATGTTTTAATGGTTCACCAGGATAGAACCACCCTAAAAAGTTACACAAATCCTTTGTTAGATGTGGTAAACTTTAACAAAAAACTATTTATAATTATAAATACATGCCATGTGTTAATTGCTATCGAATATTGTGCAAAAATTTGTATTAGGGTCTTGAAATTTGATGAAAATCGATGCTTAGAGCTCCAAAAAATATTTTTATTAAGAAATCGGTAGAAACAATTTATAAAGACAAAATTTTATACTGAATTATGTTCAAAATTTTCTATACTACAATAAAATTACAAAAAAGTCACATTTGATAGGTTTATGAGTCCGAAACAGAGGAAATATGGTAAAGGTAACTCAAATTTCTACCTTTCCAATCCAAAAATTGATATTTTATCTCAGGAAAGTGAATGCAAATCGATGGGTTCCACCCAGTTTCGTTGGCTGTGAACATCTACATGTCCAAAAAATATAGAAAATCCCACCGCCGAACGCTTCATGTCAACATCAAGGGCTTTGATTTAAAAGATATCGCATGACATGGAAGGCACAGAAACAGATGCGCTCTTTTTTGTGTAATAACGGATCAGAAATATTTTTTCGGTACTTATACTATGAGGAAAAGATGTGTGAACATCATAACCATCAAAATTAAACCCCTTCCTTTCGAAAAAATTAACGTCTGCCTTGCCCTATCGCTAAGCTGTTTCTTCACATCAAATGTCTTAGAACCTTTTGAAATTCCAAGGACTTAATGGTGACACGGATCGTTCGGCGGTAGAATTTTCTTTATTTTTTGGACCTGTTGATGTCCACAGCCAACGAAACTGGATTGAACCCATCGATTTGCATTCACCTTCGGCCTTATTCTGAACGAAAAGTCCCCGTGAATTTTTTCGCTTTTCCCTTTCGCCTTATTCTGGACAACATTCCACAGCGAATTTTTCCGTCTTTCACTTTCAGCCTTATCATGGATTTTCACTAGTGAAAAATTTCGCAAGTGAAACAATTTTCCCTTTCACTTGTTCGCCTTATCGCGGTCCATGGGGGAGATGGAAAAATGCGAAAACGAGATAAACAAAAAAGATAAAACCTTAGATAACTTTTAGTGTTGCCATGCTGTAGTTTTCTGTGGGTTGTTTGGGTATGTACGTGGGACATACACTTTTTTTGCTTTCCCATAAAAAAATTAAGCGATAACAACAAATTTGGCAACTCTACACTGTAAATCTGTGGTGGTGCTTTCATGTAATAAACGAGTGTGTGTGTGAATTTTTTGTTTACTTTGCATTCGAGCCTATTCATTTGGAAATAAAAATTCAGCCCAATCATGAATATTCTTGCGGAATGCAGTTCTCGCGGAATGGTTTTTTTCTCGAGAGAACATTCCTCCTATCATAAATAATTGAGGAAAAATAATCATTGAATTTGGCAGCACTGAACGGTCGTTTTCATACCTTGTGTGCCCTAATTGTTGTGAAAACAAAGAGCAAATGTTAAATTTTTGAGTTTTTAGACAAAATAAACAAATGTAATCAAATAAATTAAACTTTTACAGATCAAAGATATTCAGAAGATGTTACTTGGTATGAAAATCATCAAATAAGATTGGAAAATTCCAAGGAAACAGTGTATTGTGCTATGGAACTGCCACTATCATGAGTGTATCAAAAACAAGTGTTTTTAATAAAAAGGTGGCAAAAATTGAAAAAAATATGAATATTGAAATAAAAATAATTGAAAATATGCATTTATCCAGTGTTTTTCAACAATAGCGAAGCTGTGTTTTGTATATGCAAAATTCTGCCATCCCTTCGTTGATCGGTACAAAAAGTTGAGAGTGAGCGAGTTTGCAAACTAATGTTATTTTGTGAAATATGTTCATTTTTTAATAAATTTCCAACCGCGAATTGAAGATTTTAGTATAAAATCCCAAAAAACCTGTTTATTTTGCATGTTTTGTACAGTATTGTTGGGAAATACCAACTTTTTTGTAATCTCCCTTCAGTTTTGCAAGGGAGATTTTTTTGGAGGAAAAGACATGTTTGAGAGTGTTCATGATACCTACTTTTTCTCCATCGGAATTTTTTTCCGTGCGGATTTTTTGTCTGTGATAGAAAAGAAGGGAAAAGAGAGAAATTCCGCACGGAATTTTCATTCATGATTGGGCTGATTGAGTTTCGTAGAAAAATAGCTATTTTATAAATAATAAATGCATTAAAATAGTACCATTGTATTTAAGAAGCGCGTTTAAAGTCATTTTTGTTTTAAATATTGCAAAATATGATGTTTTTATTAATATTTTTGTCCAATTCCCCATCAATTTATTTGCGAATTTTTTCACAAACATTTTTCGCTCTCCCTTTCGATTGTGATAGCTATTTTTCACACTTGGCGGATTTTTTCCCTTCCGACCTTCTCCATGATAAGCCGAAGGGCGAATGGGAAAAAAATTCACGGGGAATTGCCGTTCATGATAAGGCTGTTTATTTCAAACGATTATCGAAAGCGGAAATTTCACAATTTGTGAGAAGATTTTCGCCAATAATTTGAAAGCGAGTTGATCAATATATCAATTAATTGGATGAGTTAAAATATAGAAAATAGGAAAATTTTAGAGAAGTAAAGTGTAATGAAATATTTTTTATATATTTTAATAAATTTAGTGATATAAAAGTAAGTTATTCGAAAATATTTATAACTTCGGTCAATGCTTTGCTTAAACTAGATTGACCTATTGAAACGTCTGAATCCCTTCCAACGCATTTTTGGTAACCTCCTTCAGCAAAAAGAGCAACACCGCACTTAGCTTAATGGGATATAGCAAATCATTTTTGTTGACCTTGAATGTTCGAAGTTAAGGTTTCCAACAAGTATCTAAATGCTGGTTTATTTACTCTTTTCAAACAAATTTATTACATTTTCTTATTGCACCAAAATAAACAATTGCAACAAAGCGTATACGTTAGAACAATAAACAGCTATTTCACATGCCGTATTGTATGTTGCCACATATTAAAACATACGTTTATTTTGTTTTAATTACAAACATTTTACAATGAATTGCTGTTATTTCACATTTCTATTGGTAGAAAGGTTTTAAAATAATAAAAAACATGTTTTTTTTTTGAAAATAAACATTAAATAAAGTTATGCAAAGTATTATAAGATTCAATTACAATGGGGCAACACACAATATAACTTAAATTAAAATACATATGGCAGCATTTCATTTCCATTTACGAAAATTCGCATTTGTTGTTTTTCCTTATTCCATTTAAATAAGGCGAGTAAGTGAAAGCGAAAAATTTTTCACTAGTGAAATTTTTCATTGGCGAATATTTAGGGGTCGACTATGGATAGCAATTCAACTGTAGTTTCGTTGCCAGAAGAGAAAACCATGCAATTGAAATAATGGGCCGATTCCGTACAGCGAGGCGAGTCATGTCGCGTTGTCTATCGTCTCTGTGACAAAATTTAAAAAATGCACTACGTACAGCGATAGAAAATAATCGTCGATAACAAGTTATTTTTATTTTTTTTTTTTATTTTATTTTTATTCGTTAGTAAAAATGAACGCGACAGCTAATTTGTTGTCGCCGGAAAATGAACATTACGGCGACAAAATTTGAAGTCGTCGTGCGACTTTTGCCATACGTAATGGAAAAATTGCAACTAGCAACGCGACACGACTCGCCTCGCTGTACGGAATCGGCCCATAAGTAAAGACGGAAATTTGTCAAACATTCAATGTACGTCATATTCAAAGATTAAATCATAATTATAACTTATTTTTAAGATATTAAGATTTTTATAATTATCATCATGGAGTAGTTCAATCTGCAATTTAATTGTAATCGGCCATTGGGCTTAAAATTGCATTATATGAAATAAATAAATAAATATGTGTTAAACTCAATCAATATCAGTTTTTTGAACCTTCAGTTATTAATTTCATTGTTAAAAAGTATAAATCTAATGCGGAAATAGAAAATTAGTTTACTAAATTTGCTGTGGGCAACGCAGCTGGAGTTGGGTTGCTATCCATAATCGACCCCTTAGAATAAGGCTGTGTATGAGAATAAAAACCGCTATAACTTTTGCGCGCATCAGCCAATTTTGTGAACGCGAACAGATTTGAAACCAGAATTTTTTCCTTAACATCTATAGGAAAATCGTCTACAATTGTAGATGTGCTCGCAAACAATTTTCTTTTTTAATTTTTTTTTTTGAAATGGAATTGCAAAGGAATTTTGGTTTTTACCATATAATAATTGATGTCTACGGAATCTTTGAGGAACATCCAGGGCAATCATGAATAAAAATTCAGTGCGGAATTTGTTCCCTTTTCCCAAAGTCACAATTTTTTATTTCCTCATTTATGTGTAAACATTGAATAATTTTGTCGATTCCCCAGATTATTTCATAATTAAGTGATTCTAGTAGCTTTCAACTTTTTAAAATATTAATTTTAAAATTCCGAGGGAAATATTCATGATTGCCCTGATTAATTTAGCGCTGTCTACCACAAATAAGCGTTAGTTTCATTTGGATCATGCCTGCCTTTGTTTTCACCCCAATAAAAAGCGTGCAGTACTTTTAATTTATTTTATTCATTCATCATTTTTGTTACAGAAAGGTTTTTTTTTATTCATTCTTCATAATTTCTGTTACAGAAAGGTTCATTTAGTAAGGTTATTAAGAAGGCGAATTCAAGCCTTACGCCATGTTTAAATTAGAGCTTCTTGGCAGGTTAATCTTCTCTGCGTATTTATTAAATCCAGTTATATGTAAACGTACAATTAGTCTTCATTTGCTGCCGAAAGTTTTTGTGCGTAAGAATCCACCAAAGAAAGAAGAAAAATAAAATATTCTTCGCGAAGCTTAAATAAAGATGTACACAAATATAGAACTGAAATATTTTTGTTATTTATTCTTATTTAAAAATATGTTTGGGAGCAAATGAAGGCCTGAAATCGCTTCTTTTATCACCTCCCTAAATTCGCCAGTTAAGAGTTTTTGGAGGGTATATACAAATTTCCGGATCCAAAAATCCTGCAAAACAAGAAAGTGAAAAATTTTGTTATTAGTAAAGGAATATAGTTAAGAAAATGGAAAGACAAATTTTAACTAATGTTGTCAGTAGATTAAGGTTTAGTTATCAAGTCTTTTCAGCAATTGTGTTTATGAAGACCGTCATGATTTTATCATCATAAAGAAAACAAAACTTTTAAGTTTTAAAGCATAATTACCTTAAAAGAAAAATCCAACATTTTGTTTGTTGTCCTGGGTCCAATTGTCGGCTGCATACCTTTGATATATAAAATACACGCTTTGCTTATTCCAAAAATGCATCAGGATTGTCATAAACGATGAACCGAAATGGTAGTCACCCCAGCTACATATGTACCTAAAAATATATTAGTCCTAACATTCTAAAAGACATACATTAATGTAACGTAGACATTGCATAGTGACTATTTCCCATGAGCATCCAAGTAGGGACAAGGAGACTTATCTTTATATCAAAGAGCGAATCCCATTCTGCAAAAGGGTATGACGCCCTTCGAATAATTTTAAGTCTGACGGCCTTCGAATAATTTTAAGTCTTCTGTTGTGATTTGTATCTCCTAATCTATAATTAATTTAATTACGGTCGATCTTCTCTATAACGAACATCCCTATAACAAATTTTTCTCTATAATGAATAAAAATTGAAAAAAAAAAGATTCACACCCATTTTCACCTCCATATAGCGAACTTCCATATAACGAATATTTCTCTATAACGAAACATTTATCAACTCTCTTAAAATTGATTCGAATTACTTTAAATTTCCAATGACTACTATGCATAGTTTCATTTCATTGCTTTAAAATGTCGGTCTCCAACTACTACATCATAGAGAAGTTCGACTGCAATTGTACTTTCAAATACAATATTTTTAATTCCAATAACGAAAACATTCGTTACTTAAAACACTTTTCAATTTCAACTTTGTTTGCAATCAGTGCATATAATATGTGTTCCAGACTAAATATAAGTCTATTCCTAATTCTAATTATATCCCCATTTTGTGTGCATAAACCTATCCGGGAACAAGGAAAATTCACCTGAAATAGAGAGAAAATATACATTAGAGTCGAATAATATGGAATATATAATGTAAAATAAAGTGAAGATATATGATCAGTAGATTAAGATTTAGTTATCAAGTCTTTTCAGCAATTATGTTTATGAAGACCGTCATGATTTTATCATCAGACAAGTTATAAATAAATATATAGATAAGTATGCATATAAATTGTATTCGATAATTACCTTTTCCTCCTAGTTCCATGTGCATCCCGCGTAGAAAATAATAAACAAATCGTGCAGATGTTGGGTTTACGATTATTTTGTTTTATTTATATCCTTGTGTAAAAGCAAAGCTTAGTTTGAACATCAAACTAAATTATTTGAAACTACTTTGGAGAAATTTAGAACTTCTTGAAATTCTTCTTGGCACCATGACCCTTGGAGACCTTCAATACGTTGAAACGAACAGTCTTGGACAAGGGACGGCATTCACCAATGGTAGCAATATCGCCGATCTCAACATCTCTGTAATGGAAAAAATAAAGTAATCAATAAATTAAGTAAAGCTAAGTATTAATTTCATAAAGCAAGAATTTATGTTCCAATATTATGCCTGTTCCAGAACCTGCAAGAATCTACAATTTTTTACAACGATAACAAATTTTCCTTTATGTTATCGAGAGAAATAGTAAAAATTAGTAGATTCTTGCAGTTCTGGAACGGACAAATTGTTGTCAGTTGATTTAGGTTAAATTATCAAGTCTTTTCAGCAATTATGTTTATGAAGACCGTCATGATTTTATCATCATTGTAAAAATAAACTATTTATTATAGAAAATCAAGTTATAGATACTAACCTGAAGGCGGGGGAGCAATGGACGCTCATGTTTCTGTGACGTTTTTCAAAACGGCTGTATTTGCGCACAAAGTGCAAGTAATCACGACGGATGACAATGGTACGTTGCATCTTGGTTTTACGTACAACACCGGTTAAGATGCGACCACGAATTCTTACATTGCCAGTGAAGGGACATTTCTTGTCAATGTAGTTGCCATCAATTGCCTAGAGAAAACGCAAGAAAAACGGTTAAATTTTCTTTTAATAAAATGTATCGAATTTCAATCAAAAGCATTTATAATTTTGGATTAACCTATCAATAAACAATTATCGGGGTATTGTCTTTAATGCTCTTGATGGAAAAACAAAAATCTTATTTTATTATCATTTAATCCAACACATTCAAATATTAACTTAAATTCTCAAATAGATATGCAAGGAATGATGTTGTGTACAAATGATTGAAACATAATTAAAAACAAACGTTCACAATGTGCTTACCTCACGGGGAGTTTTGAAACCCAAACCGATATCACGGTAACGGCGCAATACCTTCTTCTTGACAATGCCGGGTTTAACCTTTCTGTTTAGGTTAATACCGTCTTGTTTTTGGAAGGCTTTCTCGGTTTGCTACACATTCCAAGTTATATGTTGGAAACCATGTTGTTATTTATAGGGAGGGGACAGGAGGACACAGGTGTTTTTCAAATATTGCATTCACAAATAATTTTATAACAGCAGACCATTCATTGTGTTTTGGGGTGTGGTGTTTATTGCAAGTGTTTTTTGTATGCAATGAGCAGGATTGGATGAAAGTTTGGGAAATAACGTACGTGCAAAGAGAACAAACAGAAACAAATGATTAGTATGTTTTGCTCAGGAATCTCACCTCAGCTGGAGTACGGTACCCCAGACCAATGCTACGAAAGAATCGTGGCTTCTTCTTAAAGTTATTCGGTTTACGACGGATCACTGGAACCGAAAACTGTTTACGGTAAGCACGTTCCGTTTGCTATACCAACAACGACAACAAACAAGAAAAAAATTAATAACTAGCTTTTTTGTACAAAAGTAAGGTTAACTCAAATGTTTGTATTCAATGTCCAGAAATCAACACTTATTTTTAGAAAGTTTTTTTAAGTCCATTTATTTTCTATCACTTTTAATATTTTCTTTCAGTTCATACATTTTATTCAGTTTTTTTGTTTTTCAATTTCACATTTCATCCGCATGGTTTGCTTTGCAGTTCTTCTTCCACACAAGTGAAATTATTTTTCACAATTTTTTCATGTTTTTGTAGGTTTTCCGGCACAAATCGTGGCTTTTTTTAAAGCTCATTAATTAATCTTTACATTTTCATTATATTTTCCACATTTTTTCCACAATTTAATTGTTTAAAACATAAAAAACGTAGGTTATCTTCGCGTCTTACCTGATCAGCCATATTGATGTAAAAGGAAAGAACGCACGCGAGCAAAGGAAGTTGAGACGGCAAATTTGACAGCACGAAGTGAAGTTGGTTGCAGTTAATTTAATGTGTCGATAGATTACTATTGAACGATAGATGGCGCTGTCAAATAAATATAAATTAAAAACTTGTTAGTTTATTATAATAAATAAATGGTTTTTTAATCAGTAATCTACAAAATTTATATATAATAAACAATCACTAATCTACAAAATTTATATATAACATACAGTGGTGGCCAATACATTTGCAACAAAATTTCACGTTATAGGAATTGTTATTTAAAATATTTTTTTGAAAGTAAAATTAAGTATTTTTTTTTTGCAATTATTTATAGTTCATTGTCTCAAATATAAGAATATAAAAAGTTTTGACACGTTATACAACAAAAAAATTGAAAAAATATGAAAATACATAACACGCCTTAAAATTTAATGGTCAAAGATGAACTAAATCCGATGCAAAAATCTTCAATATTTTGTAAAATATAATTTTTTTTTGTATGATTCAAATCATTTGTATTTGTTTTGGGAAGATTAAAAGTGAATAAAATTTTGAATCTGATATCCGTCATACGTACTTCTTCGGGGGAGTGGCGGGACGTACGCGAGAAGCATGGATATGGGTCCAATGGTCAAAATTTTCAAAACTAATGGAAATTTCTCCAAATTTACGTTGTCAATTTAATAAAATTCCAAGTTTAGAATGTAATTGCATAATTTATTTGCAAAAGCCAGAAGTCTGGGCCTTGAAAAACATATGATCGTAGGGATTTGGTCCATATCAGAATGATGGATACTGATGTATTGAAGTTATAACGGGCGGTAGCATTGGAAATTTTGGGTTCCATAAACTAAAAGAGTTTTAGAAAGCTCATTAGGTCCCTTGTTTTTAATGGCCGGCTACTTAGAGAAAAATTACAAATTAAAAGAAAATTGCGTTCCCGTTCCCGAGATTGGCACCTGTCCATAACCCAACCTTTACACATGCCAGTGACAGTTCGTAAAATTCAATACATACACAATATTTTACTACCACAATTACATTTTTTGAATTGTCGACTCCACTGGCACTAGATTTTTCATGCCAGCAAAATTTTGAGCTGGCTGCCAATGATATGTCGAAAATGAAAAAAGAGTTGCCGAGACTATTTTTTAATCCATGTACATTTTTGTTTCTTTTAAGAATGCAAAGATTCAATGCATATTTTCAAAAAGATTAGGAAACACAAATAATACGTCTTGGCAGCTGCAATATATTAGTGGTTAGTAAAGACATAATTTTGATGTTTTTCATGCAAATATAGGTTGATAAATAATTTCCCCTCTGGGATTATACAATATTGAAAAGGCGGCAATACCAGATTCATTATGTTTATGACTGAAAACAATCTTTTTAAAACGAAATAAAATAAAAATAGTAAAATATGTTGTGAATTGTGTTTTAAATCTGAAATATAATGCAATTTTGTGTGTTATATGCGGCTTAAAATAATTTTGGAATTGAACTTGCACTGGCATGTGTAAACACACAAGAAAACTGCATGCCAGTCGAACACTTTTTCGGCATTTTCGAGTATAATACATGTACTCAATTGGCACCAATTTACTGGCATGTGTAACGGAAGTGTAACCCTGCGTTTACACATGACAGGACAGTTGAGTACATGTATTGATTGTCAAAAACCCAAAACTTGCCTGTGTGACGTAGGCGTCCAGACAACTGCAAAACCAGTTGTAAAATTATGAATGAAAATCGTTGATTTCTTTTTGTTTTCCGTTCACATATTTTGTTTTTGTTTTGTTGCATCCCAGTCCTGTTGTCTTTTTTGTTATTTGAAATAGATTTGTTTTCATTTATTCAAAAATGTCCATGTTTACTGTCTACGAAAATTACCAGACAGTGCCGAGGCAACTAGCCAAATGTTTGTATGTATTAGTAAATCAGAGTTGTATTTGCAGACAGTCTGTCTGGTGTAAACGCCAAGTAAAAGAAAGACTGAAAATTCCGATCGAAGGCCGTCTAATAAAATAAACTCACCAAGTCATATTTATAGAAGGTAGAAGTGACAATCAGCTGTATTCTTACTTTTTTTGTAAATTTATTTTCAAAATGTAATAGGGTCTACTCATGAAATTTGAAACTTCGAAATTTGCTACCATAAAATACTGAGTTTCATCCTAAACGTGTAATAAAAATTACTTACGAGAGTTCTGAATGCTTTATATTTACATTTTGATTCATATTTGTTATATTTTAGAGGATTTTCAAAATTTATTTATGTTTTTCCTAAAGCAATTTTTGGAACGACCCATGGTATAATAAGAAAGGTATGGCAGAGCTCACAGCTGATTACAATTTTTTTTCGTTGGTGACCGAGTTGTGTCAAACCCATGTTGATAGGTTTTGTTTTTAATGTTCAAATTATGACAAATTTAAATTTTATAAACATATACATACAGAATTGTTATCGTTAGAGAAATAAAATTTGAAAATGTCGTTATAATTAGAAAATGAAAAGGTGTCGCTTGGGACACCCCCAGACGGCATTGAGTCTGTAATGTATGCGGATGATTGTACGATCTTAGCATCGGGTCCTATAGTCGATGATATGTGTGATAGGTTAAATGTCTACATATGTAGATGACCTAGTGCAATACTTTCATCTGAAAATCTCCGTCACTAAATCCACCGCTACTCTGTTCAGCACATATGGGTCTCGCCACAACATATTGGTCCATTCCGACCACTAACTCCCCCAAGATATTGAGTTTAAATTTTCATAGCATGTTTAAGTCGTCCGTGCATGCCTCAGATCTCTGGCCGGAAGAACAAAGAAAGCTTGTAACCTCTTACAAAGCAATAGGCCGATCTGTGGTAAGCTATGCGGCGCCTGCGTGTTATGCAAATGTTAGCGCTACGCAGTAGAAGAATATTCAAACGTGCCAGAATGCCGTCTTAAGAACTGCAATAGGATGTCTCCTCATGACACCATTGGATCATATTCGTGAAAAGACGAAGATTTTACCCTTGCATCACCACAACAATATGTTGTCGATGCAGTACCTGATTGGGTGTTATCGCCTTGAGCATCAATGCCACGATATAGTGGACAGACTTCCCTCGTACGTCAGGAGAGATTTTCATGATTTGGGGAGAGAGGTATAAACGATGACCTCTTTATCGAGCCTATCAGGCAGACTTGAATAGCGTTCATACCGATGAAGTTGCGCAGGCTGTACAATGGTACAGTCTGTATTCCGTATTCGGAGACCACCACCACCCATCCATTGCAGCAGTAGAACGCCTACTGTCAAGATAAAACGAGTGGTTTTTACGGACGATGTAGCCGCTCAATTCGTTTGGGCCCGAATTGATGCCACGACACCCAACACATGCCCGGCATGTGCATTGGGACCACTACCTCCTGATTCTTTATGGACGTAACCAGTCCATGTTGCAGAATTTTTGAGTCTGAATACAGAGGAAGCAGCACCAGATAACAGAGGTATCTATGTACATATTTGCGTTTCTACATCTGTAGCAGCAACGTTTTTAGCAGATCCACATAAAAAATATTTGTTTTTCTTCACAAGGATCCATTTATTTTTTAACATTTTATTAATTTTGAAAACAAAAAAACAAAACATAAACAAAACTTGAAGTTTGTCACAATTGGCAATTTTGAAAGAAAGCGGACATAGGTGTAGGGTTGATTTTCTATAGTTTTTATGAACCTGTTCTACCTTCCTTATTCTACCATGGAACGACCCAAATATTCAATGTTTTCTTTGACAATTAATTTTCAATAACAACAATGTTGTTGTTGTAAATTTGTTATGCCTTGTTCAGACTGACGGTAATTCGCTCTCTATTCGTTGTTCGATCCCAAATTACGATGTAATTACTTCATTTCCCATAAAAAAATTTTGAGAACGAACAACAATTTGTGTACATTGTTCAATTTAAATTACCCTCAGAATGACGATTAAACAGTCCCATCTCTAACAAATGAGAGAATTTATCGAAATAAATTAATTAGACAGGAAAAATAAAAAATTTAAAAATTTATTAAAAACCCAAACATTTTTAGAAAAACTGCAAAATATGAATGAAAAGTAAACGGTATAACGAGTAGTATACATTCAAATCATACCAAATTTTGTCTTCTCTTTCATTGCACTTGCATTTCTTATCCATCGTTTCAAATTCGCGTACAAATTTTGAAACAAAAATCAAATGCCTGCCGGAAAGTCTGTATACCAAAAAGTTATTTTGGCAGGTCTCTCTCTCGTTAATTTTTAAAATAGAAAAATTTGAAAATTATCCAGATGAGATTTCATTTGACGTTTGAGCTATGGAATTGACAGTTGAAATCGAGTGGATTTCGTAAATGTAAACTTAGCATATGAATCATGTTGCTATGAATTGTGTACCATGTCGTATGAACGGGTTAATTCGTGTACGTAATTATGAGAACGAACGACGTTATTCAAATGCTGGTATGAACATGGCATTAGTTGTTGTAATTCCTGCATTTACCTTATATAAATTTGCCCTGAAACTCACGATATAAAAAATAATGCTCATTGTCGAAGTTATTGAAGGAAGTTGTCCACTTGAAAGAGGACAAATTGTGCTAAAATTGAATCATTTCGAAGTTGACGGAGGAGGAAAAGACAAAATAAAATCATTTTTATTCAAAAACGAAATTCCCTGGTGTAGTCGGCTGTATAGATGGAACACATGTGCACATTGGATTTGCACTCAATTTATCAATTAATATTTCAAACTGTTGTTTTGTCATTATTTTCACCATATTTTTGATACACAAAATTAATGATGCAAAGAATCAACAATTGTTAAGAGAATGTTTATTTTCCTTTCTATTTTACTTCTTTTTTCTTCGAAAATGTTCACTGCAACTGAAAATAGATGGTTGCTGAAAAATAGCCACTTTGTCAACTGAGATTCGCAACTTCAGTTGAAAGTTGCCATACATAAAGTAATTTTGGCAACTGACAACGCCACTCAACGATAATTGCTATCGAAAATTGACCCCTTAATGTATTTACTGTTCTGTTCCAGAACCTGCAAGAAGCTACTATTTTTTACTACGATAACATTTTTTCCTTTATGTTATCGAAGAAAATAGTAAACAAGTAAGAAAAGCGTTAAGTTCGGTCGGGCCGAACTTTTTATACCCTCCACCACAAATTTCAGCCATTTCGGTGGATTAATGTGACCACAACCTTCAAAATACCGAAATTCGGAAGGTACCGTTCTATGGGGGCTATATGATGGCGTGGACCTATACCTACAAATTTCTGGTGGAAAGTTTTATACGCCTAAAGAAGACTAAATACCAAATTTCAGCCATCTCGGTGTGATAATGAGGCTAAAACGTTCAAAATATCGAAATTCGGGAGATATTGTATTATGGGGGCTATATCAACACGTGGACCTATATAAAAATTTTATGGTAGAAATGTTTCTTAGCCTCTGGAAACACAAAATACAAAGTTACAACCGATTCTTTGGTCAAATGGGTCTAATACATTCAAAATATATTAAAATGACGCGTACTTTATAAGGGGCCTTATGTGGGGGCTATACCAAAACGTGGACCTATATAACCCAACTTTGGTAGGAATGTTTTCTGGCCTCTGAAGACACAAAATACCAAATTACAACCAATTCTGTGGTCAAATGGGTGTAATACATTGAAAATATATTTTAAAGTGACGCGTACTTTATATGGGGCCTTATATGGGGGCTATACCAAAACGTGGACCTATATAACCCAACTTTGGTAGGAATATTTTTTGGCCTCTGGAGACACAAAGTACCAAATTACAACCAATTCGGTGGTAAAATGGGCCAAATATCTTAAAAATTCCTTAAAACGACGACGCGTCACGCGTCATTTTGTATGGGGGCTATACGAAAGCGTGGACCTACATAGCCCGCTTTCAATACCAAAAGTCCTACGTAAATATAACATATTTTCCCAAAATTTCATCAACCTACGTCAATCCGTTCGGACGCTAGAGTGATTTCCACAGATGGACAGACGGACGGACATGGCTATATCGATGTAGAATTGCACGCTGATCAAGAATATATATACTTTGTGGTTCTACAATGATTATTTCGAGTAGTTACAAACGTAGTGACAAACTTAATATACCCCCATCCTATGGTGGAGGGTATAAAAATTAGATTCTTGCAGTACTGGAACAGACAAATTGTTGTCAGTTGATTTAGGTTAAATTATCAAGACCATACATCTTTCGCTAATATTTATTATTTTCAATAATTGCTTTTTGATTAGCACCCTGCCACACGGCTATATAAATTTCATGAAATTATGCACTCTTAGGTCGAGTTCCACACTAGAGTAATTTTATTAATTTCCTGAACCCCTATAAAATAGGAAAGTTTTTAATGCATACTTCGAAAATAAACAAAATTTATCGGATTGAAAGGTGAACACATTCTTGAGTTATGCGGCCCATACATTTACTGCCAAACCGCTGCTGCCGATGAACCCCTTGCGTATGTGTGTGATTGAATAATGTGTGGCATTTCTTCAATCCATATGCCAAAAATGATAAATTTTCCTCCAAAACGCGACATTTAGTTGAAGTTTTCAAAAAATTTTAATTTCATCACAAACAACAGACCAAATATTTGTTATTTTCAAAAACGGTTTTTTATTTTTTGGAAAATAAACAAAAATCATCGGATTAAAATAATAATAATAATAGTAATAGAAACAGCACCAGCTCTATAATAACAAAATCCCATCTTAAAATTCTTTAAATTCTGTCTTTATTAAAATTGTAATTTGCGCCTAATAACATTTTTTATGAAACTAAGAGAATATATTCAAAACAATGTTATTTAATGAATGATAAATGCATCAAAACACATTGTTTCAAATAAAAATTGACTAAAATTTATCTTACATAGATAAGAAAGGTGAAAATAAAGAAAACAAACTTTTTAGATGATGAAAGGAGATTATAAATAAATGTGTTCTTTGTTATAAAATAAATGCTCTCTATAAAATAAAACTAATAGGAGGAGAATAAAAACTTAAAAATGCAAGTAGTTCAATAACGGCCTAAAAAGTATTCAAAATATAAATTACTAACAAAACCTTTTTCATTTGTACAAAATATACAAACAAATTAAAAAATAAACAAAAAACAAAAAGTACAACTCAATGACACGGCGATAAACGCATAGCTCAAAAACACGTTCTATTCGATAATGTTAATACAAATAAAATATTAACTTAACAAGTGACTATAAAATGGTAGTGGTGGTGTTTGTTTTAACGGTCTGTGGTGGTATCTCTTTTTTGGACACTGCATAATATCAAATCAGACATCTGTTAAGAACTTCTTATCAAATGTATAATAGTAGTAACTTTATGACGACAATATTGACGTGTTCAATAGCTGTTCGAGAAACAGATACTCTGATTTCCGTATATATGGTACATATTTATCTTATCGATTGCTTTTAGTTAGTCTTTTTAGCATTGGCAGAGATTTGTTGCTGTTGCTTGGAAGGCTTTATAGGATTCTCCACACACTGTTTGTACAAGTTATTCAAACCAAACGCAGCTCTGACATTGTCAGACGAAAAGAAGAACTTTTGCAATTTACCCTTGACATCGGCCATGGGACGTCTTTCTACTTCTTTGCCATTTTGGAATAGAATTACGGTTGGCAGTTGTCGCGAAAAACTGCTATCGGATATATGATATTTTTGCGCAGTTTCAGGGAAGCGGCCTATATCAATTTTACCGAATTTTAAGTTATCCAAATTATATTCAGCTGATAATTCAGCAAAAACGGGGGCAAAATTCACACAGCTTGGGTTCCACACAGTATAGAAGCAAATGAGCCAGTTAATACGTTTATCGCGAGCCAATTCATCCTCGAAAGCCTGGGCCGTACGGAAGTAAGTAATGTGCTCTGGACCCTTGTAAGTTGGTTCGGGCAGTAGCATGCCTACCAACACACACAGCAACAAGAATCCAAGGCCATAGCGAAAATCACTGTAGGCCCACAAAATACCATTTGCAACTTTGGTATATAAAAATGACGAGGATAGGTAATTGACCATTGTCACACTGCCCGTCTTCCGTGAACGAATCATTATGATTATCAATAAAAAGAAAAGAATTTCAGTTTCTCTGCTATCCAATTCACACATCTCATCCTCTCGATGTCGGAATATCCTCGAACAGATGGGTACGGTCTTCTTTGCTATTAAGTATGACAGGGATATTATAATGTTCACCCAATAGTAAGGTTTAGCCAGTAGACGTAATTCCTTTTTCAGTGTCATCTTCAATCAGTGTGTCTGTCTGCCTTTTTGTCTTCTTCTTGTCGCCTCTATATGTTTAGTTACTACACAGCTCCACTTCACACATTCGTTCACAAGTTGTTTGTGTTAATTTAGTTATCCGTACTTTTTTTAATTAACAATTTCCTCTAGAATTATTAATAGCTTAGATTTTCTTCGACTGAATTGAAACGACTGGCAGAAGAAAAAAACTTTGGAAGTAGTGGTGAAGATGGGGTGAAATGTAGGTGTATATAAGCCAATTATCGAAAATGAAAACGATAACAACGATATTTGCTCGTATATTAATAAAACGCCATTTGCATTAGAACTTTGTGCCCGGTTAAAATGGCGTTTGCATTAGACCTTTTTACCTGGTTAACCTTCTTTGTGAGGATTTATTTGACGTTTGGAATTGACATTTTAATCCCAGTGGGTTTATTAAACCCGCTATATTATATGCTCTGTTCCAGAACCTGCAAGAATCTACCATTTTTTATGTTATCGGAAAAAATAGCAAAAATTAGTAGATTCTTGAAGTTCTGCAACAGACCAATAGCCTTTTGAAGGGTTAACCTTCTTTATGAGATTTGTTTGACATATGTAAATCCGGTTATATATAAACGTACTATAAGTGCAAACGGATTATAAGGCCATATTATTTGATCTGTTCCAGAACTGCAAGAATCTACTATTTTTTACTATTGTGTCCGATAATATAAAGGAAAAAATGTTATCGTAGTAAAAAATAGTAGCTTCTTGCAGGTTCTGGAACAGAGCATATGTTATAGGTTTTGTCGAGGTAACCTTTCTTACTAGGCGTTTACACCAGACAGTTTGCCTTCAAATACAACTCTGATTTACTAACCCAA
Source organism: Musca autumnalis (assembly GCF_047663935.1). NCBI lineage: Eukaryota > Metazoa > Arthropoda > Insecta > Diptera > Muscidae > Musca > Musca autumnalis. Next base: position 118,206,678 of record NW_027411755.1, on the reverse strand, counting down.
ACATAAGCTCTGTTCCAGAACTAAAAAGTTTTTACAATTTTTACCACTTTTACACATTTTGCGTTCCCGTACACAAAATTTATATGAAAATCGTTTACGACTTTTACAACTTTTACGACTTTTACCACTTTATAAAGTACGGGAACAGGCCAATATAGCTCATTTGCAGTAGCCATAAATCCTCGACTGGATTTAATAAAACCAGTATAATACGGCGTTTATATTATAGTTTTTTGCAGGGTTAACCTTCTTTATGAGGATTTGTTTGAAGTATATACAATGGAAATGACATTTGAAACCCAGACCCACTGGGTTAACCTTGTTATATATAAACGGCCTATAAATCTCATTGCATTTAGATATACATTTTGGAGGATTTAAATGGCAGTCAGCTGATTTTTGTTCATAGCACTATTACCAAGGTAGATGCATCAGCCGAATCTGAAACGTCAAAAGAATTTTTTGTGAATTGAATTCGTCTCAAAAAACATACGTCAAATTATAAATTTTTTGTTTAATACTGAAAATGTTAGCACATTATGCTACTAACGCTAACTAAGGAGCAAATAAAGAATTATTATATCGTAGTTTGCCCATCTAATGTCTGGTTTACATTCGGCATCGTTTCGTGATTTCGAAGGCGTTTCGTGATTTCGCGCGGAATCATGCAAAATTTATCATGATTTCCCATACAAAAATGAAATCATCTCATTTCGTGATTTCAGCGAAATCAACATCGAAATCACAGTACACATGATATACAACCCTGTGTTTGCCTAAAAAAGTACCAAAAGTTGCAACACTTTTCACGTATCACAATAAACAAGGTAGATGGTCAAATGCTGCAAAAAAAATTTTTAAACAATGTGAATAAAATATTAAATTACTTTTCTTAAATGCTATTTTTCATTGTGTTCCCGTACTTTTTTAATGGTAATGTTAGAAAAAAGAGCGAATTGTCAAAAATTTATTAAAAATTCCGGGAACGGAAAAATGACGGAAATTGCAAAAACTCCAGCATAAATGTCAAAATCAACGTATTAGCAATCATATCATGATCATGCTTGCTGCTAGTTTCTACTAGGCCAAAATTGTATGGCAGAAATCAGGAGAAGAACACAACTGTTATCGATCAAAATTTATTATGATGCTTCAACGATAAAATCATTTTTTATTTTTCCATTTGTTGGAACCACACACAATTAATACGATATATAGATAATTTTACGATAATTTTCGAAATAAAGTTGTAAAGTTATATATTGTCGTATATTTTTGATGACTAATACAATTTACAATAACTTGTTTTGAAAATTCATGTTCGATCAGCTGCGCATATGCATCTACCTTGATCATTGTGATATGTTTGAAATCAACAAAAAATAAGTGTAAACACCGGGGTGTATTTCAGGATTTCGTGAAATCCAGTGGATTTTGGAGAGCAAGTGTAAACTTGGCATAAAAGAAATAAACGAATTATTTTATCGTTTATACTTCATATATGTATATTAGTCTTGGTTGATTAAAATCAACTTTGTACATCAAAACAAATTTCATTTTTCCGCCTTGTTTACAAATTTTTACATTTTAAATTATTTCTAGTATAGGAATTCACCGATGCATCTACCTTGTTTCTTCTGCCAGCTTGCAACTTTTTGTATTTTCTAGCAACATGTTGCAAAAACAGAGTTGTATACGAGGATTTATGCCAGATTTAAAACAAATCCGCTCAATAGGAGGATTTATTTTTGTATGGGAAATATGGTAGATTTTGGCTGGATTTAGCAAATAAAACCTGATAATGTGCTAAATCCGGCTAATGAAGTCATATCTAAATGGGCTAATACATTTGGCGGCTGTGTCCCTAGAGCTGGCAAAAAATCGATGGCACTATCGATAATATCGATTGTTATTTAAAAATTCAATATCGATAGATAGTTTTGCCTATCGATATTATCGGAATAAAAACCCCTAACCTGAAATCCATTGAAATAAATAGAAATTTCACTGCTTTTCGGCTATGTGTGTGTAAGAAAGTAAAGGCCTGCGTACATAAGCTGCTTTGCCTGATTGCCTTGCTTTGCTGCTTCAATAAAAAAATAAAAGAACAAAGAAGGCCGACCCAATTTCCAACTGATGGCAACCCAGTTCGAAATTTTGTCTTTATTCTATTATTTTTATTACGTCAGAAATGAAGCAGGTAAGCAAGGCAATCAGGCAAAGCAGCTTATGTACGCAGGCCTTAAGTCCGAAGTCACACGTACACATTTTTCGGTAAAATAAAATGTATTTTTTAAATTTTTTTTATAAAATAAAAGCATTTGTTTATTCTCCTTTATGCGGGGCATACACTATACTGCCAAACTGCACTGCCAAATGAACCCTTGTGTACGTGTGTGATTGAATAGTGTGTGGCATTCCTTCAATCCATATTCCAAAAATGATGAATTTTCCTCCAAAACTCGATGTTGGGTTGAAGTTTTCCAATTTTTTTAATTTCCTCACAAATAATATTTGTTGTTTTCAAAAATTATTTGTTGGTTACTTGGAAAATAAACAAAATTCATCGGATTGATAGGGGTTCATTTACAAAATCAAAACTATTTTGATTTCAATCCTGCCAAAACGACTCCCAAATACATTGACAAAAACTTCAAAATTTACTAATACTATTACAAATGTTGTCGTGCATGCCCATAGTGTATGCCCCGCATTAGAGCTCTGTGAACTGCTTTTGCATAATTTCAAGAAAATAATTGACATTTCCGCCATTTTTATCTCCAAATTAATGGCGATGACAACTTAACGATAATATCGATAGCAATCGATATTTTAAAACATTATATCGAAAATATCTAATGTTGGGAATATCGATGGTTTGCCAGCTCTATGTGTCCCATCTGTCCATTACCCTGCGTTTACACATGACAGGACAGTTGAGTACATCCCAGCAAACAAGTTTGGAAGTAGTGCAATGCAGAGTTATGATTTCAATACATCTTTCGATGCACGGAGTTATGAAAAGTTATTTTAGAAGCACTAGCTTATAGATCCCTAGCCAAGCAAGTCAATTTTTTGATCCCTACAGTCGCAGTCTTTTTTTCTGAACACAAGAGTGTCTAAAATTATAAGAATTTGTTTAACACAAATAAAGAAACACAAACTAAAGATACGAACATTGCTGTAATTCACGAGACGCAAATTATTTTTGAAGTGGAGTTAGAGTTTTTTTGGAAATTTGAACTGGAGTTGGAGGAAAAATTAAAAACCTTTTGGATGATGAAGCAATATCAGTTGCGGTGTCACAAAAAGCAGAGCAGAGGAAGTAAACTCAGTTGTGATAAAATTTCATGGAGAGTTTTTATAATTTGTATTAGTGTAATAAAGTTAATATTCTTGTTTACACGAATAAGCAATGTATTTTATTTATTTTGGGATCTTTGCAATGGCTTGCATTTTATAGCATCTTTAGACTGCATTTAAATTCAATACAAAACACTACATCAAAGGCTGTGATTTGGATCGAAAATAGAGTGCATCCTAGCTGTGTGCCGTGGAAGCAAAATGGAGTGCATCCTAGATGCGCGCTCTCTTGTAAAATTCATAGGTGAATTCATAGGAAAAGATGTACTCCAGCGGCAATTGTTCTAGTGATTTAACTTCATCCGCGGATGCAAACTTTTTGCTGGGTAATTGACATTTAAAACCCAGTGGGTTTGTTAAATCCGGTTACATATATACGCACTATTATATAGAAATCAGTTCCGATTTGGATATAGCCCCCATATATATTTTCGACCGATTTGAGGTATTTGATGCACGAAACACGCTATATATGTCCGATTTCAATAAAATTTGAAATGTGTGACGGTGGTTAGTTTAGAAATAATTGTGCCAAATCATATCGAAATCGGTTCAGATTTGGATATAGCTCCCATATATATTTTCGACCGATTTGAGGTATTTGATGCACGAAACATGCTACATATGTCCAATGTTGATGAAATTCGGACTATGTGACGGAATTTGGTCTACAATAAATGTGAAAAATTATATCGAAATCTGTTCTAATTTGGATTTAGCTCCCATATATATTTTACATATTCACAGTGGTGTAGGGTATTATATAGTCGGCCCCGCCCGACTGATCCTTTTCTTACTGGTATGGAATATGATCTAGAAACGCATAATTTCGTGAAATTTTAATGAAATTCACGCAAGTGAGGACCAGATGCTCAATTCTGTTTCTATGAGAATGTGAAATGAAACATTTTATAAAGGAAATAAATGTCAAATGAAAAAAATTATAATGAACATATTTTTCATTTCGAATTTGCATATAACAAGAATCCAGCAGCAGGACTTGTGCTAGGTTTATATTTACGCAATCCACTCAATTTCAACTGAAAATGCCATTGCTTAAAATTCAAATGAAATCCAATTGATTCCAGATGAGATTCATTTGACGCATGCACAAAGGAACTGACAGTTGAAATCCATTCGATTTCGTATATGTAAACTTACTATTAAAGTTGAAACAGAATCAATCGTCGCATGCTTCCCAAATGTCAAATTATAAAGGATGTTACAAAACCCTGTAGGCGGCACTAAATGGGACCTTCCGGCTTGCTCTGCGGTCTCTGGGTCAGGTTCTCAACCGTCCACCATTTAGCCCATCTTCTTTACTTCTCTGTCGAAGTTTCATTATCCTTTCAAGTTTTTTTGGATTATGGTGTCTTTTTGGGACTACAATCTCTTCTGTTCCTTCTTCGTTATGGCATTTCATGTCTATACTATTATCTCCATCGCCAAATATCCTTTTCTTGACAATATCATAATTTACTTCTCTGATCTGTAATGGAAGATAGTGACGTATGGACGAGTAGTTGGTGTTGTCTACTTTTGTTGTGGTTGATTTGACATGGCGGGTGTGTTCATCGAACAAGACCTCCCCGCCGAAATCATGTTCCTTTTCGAGTTTCCCGAGTGGCACTTTGGACACAAGGGTGCCGTTGTATTTGGATATCCACATCGGTAACAAAATAGATTACGCTGTGTAGACAGACAGTCGATAAATCGATGGCCAGGCTTACGACAATTCCAACAAATTTGGGCTGCGTTGATCTCTGATACATCATTTATCGGGTCTATCTCTTGGTGATTTCCCTCATAAATTCCATCGTCTATCTCATGCACTCTCATATTATAGTTTTGGGGTTGTGGCATGTTTCTGGTGTCCCTTTTGGCACACGTCTTTTCCGCCATAATACATTCTATTCGTAATTCCTCCATAGAAGAGATCATCATCGGATAAATCATCCGGAACATTTCTCCTTTGAGGTTTCTCTTCACTATGTGTATGAGCTCTCTATCTGATATAGGCTGTGAAAGCTTAGACCTTAATACATTGATGCACTGAAAGTAGCTATCAATACTTTCCCCGGGTTTAAATTTGCGGTCTACTATCTCACTCATTACGTCATAGTTTGAACGAGTTGTGCTATACCTAAGATACAATGCGTCTCTCAGCGATGTCCAATCCTTAACCACTCCAGTCTTAATTTGGAGCCAAAACCATTCATAGGCCCCGCCTGCGAGTAATGTTTGGAACTCCGCGTATACTTCTTCCCATGATACATTATATTGCGTCTTCAGATATTCCAGCCTGAAAACAAAATCTTCCACTGACATGCCAGACACGCTACCATCAAACTTTAATTTGAACTTTTCTATTTTACTTGGTCTGTCACCATTGACACACGGTGTATTAGTCATTATATTTGGTGGTGGTGTATTGAAATTAAATGGGACATTGTTTTGTGCCGAACTTGTCGGATTTGTTGGGGGATTGCTAACTGATAGATTTTTCACTAGATTACCTAATTGGCCTATGGCTTCGTAAACCATCCTCATTTCTTCACTAATACATTCTTTTACCAGAGGCCTCAAATCTACTCGAACGTTCCCATTATTTTGATTTTGTGTGGTGGCGGTAATTGACTTGATTGTTGGTTGTTAGCCATAACATTTGGAAGGGAGTTACCATTTCCATTTATGGAGTGTGACATATCAATGATGGCAGGGTCCATCGCTGCGGGTGGGTTGACCATTCTCCCCTTTCCAGTTTTCTTCCGGTATTTAGGCAGACTTTGGACTGATATTCTACTTGCATCAAATGATACAGTGCGATTTCTCTTGCTTCTGCGTATATTTTCAGAGCAATTCTCTTCTGACATGGGCCTATTCTTTTGCCAAGTGAAATTAGCAATATCGATTTAGAAGCAATTCCAATCAAATTTACGTATGTATGTTAAAAAAATAGATTTTTACAACCAATATCGTTGAACTTCAAATTACGTAGACAATACTAAACATAAATTTCAAGACTTCACAAACAATTTTATAACGAGGTCTTCCTTTAGGTGGGTATATTGAGGTGTGTGTTTTTCTTTTAATTAATTTCATTATTATTATTATTTTTTGAAAAATGCCCTTTCGGTTATCATAGTCGGTATGAACGGAACACTAACACAAAAAAATTTGACATTAAACCTGAATTTTCGATTTTTGCTCTGTGGCAATTTTTCTTCGAACGTAAAAAAAATAGATCTCACAGATAAGGATATGCAACTAGCACCAGACTAACACAAACAGTGATGAATATTGCACTTTCCCTGACATCGAAAATATAACTATTGCAGGTACTTTAATTTTACACAAAACACATAAAGACTGGTCATTCACAATACATACTTTGTTACACACTAGACGAACAAGCTATTGTGAAATGACTATCCTAAATACCTAATCCTATCCTAAACTAATATTGCACGCAAACATGTTTTCAAAAGAAAACACGGACCAATATCAGTCAGGTTGAAAGGTATTGCGATAACATTTTATTTCTATTTTTTTCCTATGGTCTATGTTACTAAGTGCCTAGCTTTTATTGCACTTAAATTTTGGTTTTTCTTTAGTTTTATTATTTTCTTTGGGCGCCATTCTGTTACAAAACCCTGTAGGCGGCACTAAATGGGACCTTCCGGCTTGCTCTGCGGTCTCTGGGTCAGGTTCTCAACCGTCCACCATTTAGCCCATCAGGGCGAACACAAATTTGAACTCTATCACAACACTAAACATTCTACCAACACAACAAGTACCGACTTAGATAAAGGAGTATTGATGGTATTACTCCTGCACTTGCCCACCCTTCCATGGTTTCCTAGGTTCCTCTAGAATTTCGTAGAAAACCCCACATACACACAACTCACCTCTTCACCTGTTAGGAAGCCCCTCGTTTACCAACAATTAAAACATATTAAATTTCAATTTTCACAAAATCAACACATAATTACATTTATTGATAATTTTTAAAAGTAAAAAAAAGTTAAAGGTAAAATATATTCTTGGTCTTTTATCAAATTAAATTGGAGTATCTAACACCAGAATATGTAATTTAAAATATGATAATAAAAAAAAAAATCAAATTTCTCTTAAGAGAATCCTAGAGTTGTAGGCTTTCTAAATTCAAAGGCAAATTCCTATTATAAACACCTACTATAAAGGAGCTCGCTTATATAGGTTTAAATAGCCACAAAAGGGGCGTTACACTTCACTATATCTCACTCTAGCTTTTCCTTAGGAAATAGAAAAATTTAATCAAAAGAATTTACTGGCGTTAAAATTCCCTTACAATATCAATTTTATGGACAAATACAGACAACACAAAACATATAATATATAATTTGTCTTATTTTGTTTAATTTATAGTTTTCTTTTCTTGTTTAGAGGTTACTTATTTTCGGTCACAAGACCTACAGTCGCATCTTTATGACACGTAGATCAATTTATATTAATTTTAGTTTTAGTTGATAATTTCTTTTTTTGCTTCAAAATCAAATAATAATCTTTTTCTTTTTGCTTTTTTCCAGTTACCGCTTGGACTTTTTTCGAGGCAAATAAAATTCAATACATCTACAGGTTACCTTGCTGGGTTTATTTTATTGGGAGGCAAATGTGTGGCCACTTCTTGGCGTCATTACCAATCTGGATGCCATCCGCATATACCAACGTTTTAAAAGTAGCACGGAATGTTCCACGTCTTCCCACGGATCAAATTTTGCACACCCAAAACCACAACAAAATCTGCACTTATGATGGCTATAACCAAATAGATGCCACTCAACACAAAGGAATCCTGCTGACTGTGAATTATAAAGACTGGTGTCATCCAAAAAATATACTGGCCCCCTCAACTCTTCTGGAGGCCAGGAATGGTCGATAATTTGTGGAAACCCTAATATTAAAACATTTCATTAGACACCACTTTTGTTATTCACCAAAAACTTTACACTCACTTATTGTTTATGTTTCCTCCAATAAAGAAAACAACCAAAAGACGTTACACACTGTTATTTTATTTTCACAGTATTTTGGTATAAAGGAAAATAGCCTCTTTCGCCAAGGCGGTAATTGAACGACTATCATTCAGAAATTTCCCGTTTTCGTCTTTTATACCACTGGCAATTTCCCCCATTTTCCTAAATATTTCCAATATTTGCAAAAAAAAAAATCATTCAATGGCGCTGTGGTAATCATCAAATGGCCGTTCGCCCAGTGTTGATGTTTTTGGTAACTCTACACTCGCTAACCAACTCTACAATTTCCTACCAGGTGGCAAAGCTACCCGTTTCCTTCTGCTCAGTCTAAAAAAGATTCGCACGATGCGCTGTTACATCCAATTAATTCTATTCAAAAGGAATTAACAAAAAATATTTCGTTGGTTGGCGGTAACTACTTTTCCTTGTGTAGTTACAAGAAAAATGGTAAGTTTTGTTTCTCATACGGAATTGTAATCTCTGTGACAAAAATATAATTGATAAAACATTGCAGGTAGCAAGCCGCCATACCATTTAATAAAACCGCCGCCTACATTCATCTTGTTCTCTTAACCCACGCAACAAGGAATGCCTCTTTAAAATTCCGCCCGCGTTCCCCATATAATTTGACATTTAAAAGCAAGCAAAGCAAGCAACGAGCTGATTCTGTCACGGCCTTTAAGGGGTGTTTACACTTGGTTTGTTCCTTTACTTTTGAAAATGGTAAAACCTGCAAAAGTAGCAAAAGTTATAAATTGCTCCAATATGATTTGTATTGTGTCTGAAGTAAAAGAACGCTTTTCGAGTAAAAAGTGGTAAAACTTGAAGATTCTTGAACGTAAAGGAACAGAGCTACTATCTACCAATGTCTTAAGTGGGGTTCAGACGATCAGTTTTGACTGACAGCTTTTGGTCAAATATCGATTGCTTCAGTTTTGTTGTGCTGTTCGTAGGTCCCAATTTACATTAGGCGAGTTTACTTGCGGCAATTGTCAGTTTGATGGAGAGAGAGGTGTGGCATATGGTAACCCTTTGCCTCTCAGCCCCCTCTCTCACCTACAAACTGACAATTGCCGCAAGTAAACTCGCCTAATGTAAATTGGGACTAGCGGCCAAACAGTCATTCAAGTTGGATGACAAACCAACAGTCAAGTTGAAAAATTACTGTGTTCACATAGCTATAAAATCATATAAATAACAACTTTTATTAATAAATATGGATGACAAAAAGATTGGATGTGCATTTTTGATCATTTCGCTTTTAGAGGAAGAAAATAAAGTAACAAGAAAAAGGAAATGGGTAAAAAATGGATAGCCTCCCGAAAACAATATTCACATGTGAATATTTTAAAAGAACAAACGCTGTCCACTCCAGCTCCAGAAGATTCAGATTGCTTTATTTTTTCAATTCCCTTCTGTACGAAGAGCGGATTACGTTTATTTTCTTCTTGACGTCGTCAATAGAACAATCCTTCTTCATAACATTTAGTAGTTCTCCATATGCTTTTGTTTAAATGTCGCGCATCATATATTCTGGACTGGTTATGTCCTAGAGGCATCTTTGCATTTCGTAAAAATTCATTTTCGTTGTCCATGTTTGTCGTTTTGTTTGCAATTTTTTGCTTGGCCGATATTAAAATGAAGGAAAAGATTTTTGTCTGCTATTTTTATCTCTTACTTGCAATAATAATCAATCAACTTAATAAAAACACACGACTTTTTTAACTTTTATTTGATATTTACTCTGCTAATTTATTCCTTGACTGACGTTGTTTCGTTCACACGGTCAAACAAACAAACAAACAACAGCTGACTGTCCAACATCCACAAAAAATTTTGTGGTTGCCTGATGACTGACAAAAATGAACGACCACACTGGCAAGCAACCGATTATTTGAGCAAAGCTGTCAGTCAAAACTGATCGTCTGAACCCCACTTTATGAGATGTCAAATTTGCCACCTGTGGATGTTGTACACATATGCTATGTTTACATTTACGAAATCCACTCGATTTCATCTGTCAAATCCATAGGTTAAACGTCAAATGAAATCCAATGGATTTCAGATGAGATTTCATTTGACGTTTGAGCTATGGAATTGTGGCAGATGAAATCGAGTGGATTTCGTAAATGTGAACTTAGCAATAGTGTGACCGCTATTGGTCTGTTCCTTTACTTTTTAAAATGGTAAAACCGGCAAAAGTGGTAAAAGTTGTAAACTGCTCCCATATGAATTGTGTGGTGTCTGAAGTAAAGGAACGCTTTTCGAGTAAAAAGTGGTAAAACTTGAAGATTCTTGCACGTAAAGGAACAGAGCTTACAAAACAACAAACAAACAAACAAATAGTGTGGGAACTCATATGTAAAATGTTCATTTAGGGTGCGCTCTATTCGGCTATGTATTTTCGTATGCAGTTGAGAAATAAACTGTTGGAAGAAAACAATTTTATTAAAAACTTAAGAAAATAGACAAAGAAAACGAAAATGTGAGTGCGATTAAGGGTTTTAACAAAAAAATAAATTTTGTTTGTTGCGTGATTTATATTTTGTGGTCATACGAAATTGCATGCTAGTGTGAACGCAAAAACTAAAAGTGATATGTTATTTGACAAACATAAAGGATGTCCAATGGATTAAAGAAGTAACAGTTCATATGACATTGATAGATAGTGTAAACACCCCTTTAGATCGAATTCCTCATAACAGTAATGTCATGATTTTACTTTACTATGGAACTCGATCTAGAAACGCATAATTTCATGAATTCTTTCAATGAAATCACTCTAGTATGGATCAGGACCCCCACAAAAACCAAAAACTTCGGCTGATGTTGGTGTGGATGCGGATGGTACCCTCAGCCTTCACTTCTACAGAAAAGACAGAAAATACTATCGTTTTGCGATATCGTATTGCAAACGATTTGTCAATAAAGACCCCAAAGACATCACCGAAATGGAATTAAAATTAATTCGGAAGAACCTAAAGTTTGTGAGTAGGTTCGAAAGAAAATATCCTCACTTAACAATTAAGGATTTTCCAATTAATGAAATTCCCACGGAGGTGATGACAGAATGGCCCCCTGCTTTACCCGCTGCTGACCTGGCTAAACCACAGCCCGTGAAGAAGCCAAAAAGGTGAAGAAGCCAAAAGGTCAAAAACGAGGCACAAAAAACCAGATGCCTCCCCAAACCCTTGTGTTGCCCCTCCTTCAAAGCCTCTAAACAAGGTGATGGAGGTGGGTCAGCTGATGGGCAGAGGGAAGCAAGTCAAACGAGATGATGGGTCTGTGGCAGTGTCGGCATCTTCAAAGGCTGGCGGTTCCTCAGCGGCTAAATCAACTGCACCTACAGTGGTGAAGAGGATGAGGTCTTCTGAGGAGCAACCTCCAGCTGCGAAGAAATCAACGCTGTCACAACCGATCAACTCATCTATCTCTGCTGTAATGGCTAACGAGGTTAGTGCAGAAAATAGCAACTCTGGAACCAAGATCTCCACAGCAGCTGTCACTTCGCAGATAGCTTGCGAATCGGTGGGGATCAAGGATAGTGTGAATGACAACACAGGGAAGAACAATATTCCACAGTTGTTGTAGCTTCACAAAAACCTTGTGAACCAGATAGCAAGTCTCCTGACAAACCCTGCACATCCAGGCAAGGTTACAACGCTGTGCGACAGACAGTTCCGGATGACCTGAGAGTGGATATCATTGATAAGGCTGACCCCAATGGGCGGATCAGATGTGATGAGCATTTGCATCGCATCCAAGGATGATGTGGCCTATGCTCCCCATTTCGTTCATCAGAGTGCTTACGATGCCACCGGGTGGGTCGGGGTTTTCACAAGGCATGTAAACAGAGGCCGTTATAAATGGTTTCCTATGTCCTCTGTCCATCCTTATGGTGGTGATGTCTCCCCTGCTGAAATTGGAGAGAGGCATTAGTTTTAGGTTCTTTTTTGCAACTACACATGTTCTCACCTTGCCTCCGTTCGAGGCAGCGAGGACAGTGTAGTTGTTGTATTGCTCTGTCCAGCAACCTTATTATTGTATAAATAAGGCTCCTGAACCAGAGCAATATCAATGTTGGAAGTCGAGAGAGTTAAGGTAGAAACACAATGACTTTTGTTGCTTGCTTCTCGCTCAATTTCATGTAAATGAATAAAGGCCAGGCACTACCTAATTCAAATGCGATTTTGGATTTCTTTATTCTTTTACACAAATTCAGGCTTGGATAAGCATGAATTTCTCAATGTGTTCTAACCTTTAAGGTGTGAACAGAATGAAATACGCCGGTTTTTTCACGCTCAGTTTCATGTAAAAGATTAAAGGCCAGAACAGAATCAATCGTCGCTTGCTTTGCTTGCTTCCCAAATGTCAAATTATAAAGGAATGCCAGAGCCTCCTAAAGCAGAACGCAGGCGGATTTGCAAAGAGGCTCTGGCATTCTTTTATAATTTGACATTTGAGGAAGCAAGCGACGATTGATTCTGTTCTGGGCATTAGTCTTTTATATGAAACCGAGCGTGAAAAAGCGGCGTATTTCATTGTGTTTCTACTTTTAGAAGGAGTTCGGCGGCAGCAGCTCTATAATGATGCAGATTTATCTGCACCACACTGAGCTGCTGCCGCCTACCTCCTACTGGTGCTTTGGTGGAATTTTGAAGCATAACCTTCCTAATCCGAAGTTAAGCACCCCCTCTCGACTGCGCAGGTAGGATTCCCCGCTTACATCCATTGCGAAACGAATGACAAGACCGCCGTTCTTCGGATAGGAACCAAGAATTCTCCAGTTTTCCATCTGAAGACTGACGTTCTGCTTATCGACTAGCTTCAGTATTTTGTCCAGCTCCATGGATGGAGGAGGGACCCATACTGAAGTAATCATCCCACACGGAATCTCAGAATCTGTGGATTTAAAGAAATCGACAGACTCCTTATTCTCACAGTTGATAACCTTGACCCCCTTTTAGAGGGCCGACTGACCGAGTCTAACCTTGCCGCGATCCACCTCGTCTGAGATGAGGACGTCTCTAAGATGACCCTCGATTTGCAACCAGTGACTTGTGCTGATTCTTCCATTGGGATCAGCTTTGTCAATGATGGCCACTCTCAGTTCATCCGGAACTGTCCGTCGCAATGCACTGTCACCCTGCCTGTATGTGCAAGGTTTATCTTGAGGCTCGCTTGCTGGTTCACAAGGTTTTTGTGAAGGTACAGCGACTGGGGAAGTGTTGCTCTTCCATGTGTTGTCCTTCACACTATCCTTGATCACCCTTGGCTCACAAGGTTTCTGCAAGGATGCGGTAGCTGTGGAGTTCATAGCTCCACATTTACTAGCTTCTGCACTGGCAGCTGGTTTTCTGGACCTGGTTTTTGACCTTTTTGGCTTCTTCACAGCCTGAGGGTAGAGCAGGACCTCCTCACAGACTTTAGGTTCTTCCGAATTAATTTAAATTCTCTTTCGGTGATTGTACTGGGGTCTTTGTTGGCATAACGCCTGCAAAACGATAGTCTTTTCTGTCTATTGCCCCTTTATTTGCGCTTCTTGAGGTTGAAGGTTTTTGTGACTCATCCATGTCGTACATGATTGTGTCACACTCTCCGACAACTTCGTCCACCGCAGTTTGCCTAAGAAGCAATGGTAGTTTTTCTCCACCTGAACAGTTTGTAGGTGCGAATTTGTCAGGCAGAAGTGGCGACTCAGCTTGACCGGTGGAGGGAATAATGGTGGTTTCCGTTATTCCTTCCTCATTGGTTAATGTAGAGTCGTTCAAATCGTCGACCAGTTCGCCATCCAAATTTGCTAGTGGGAGAAAGTTTTCCTCAATTTTAGACAAAAGGGCCCTACATTGTCTGTTTAGACTATCGTTTATGATGTCTAAACTCGGGCTGTCGACCTCGCCCCTAGTTTGGGCACCATGCGAAATCGTCAACGAGAGGGAGGTATTTGCACTTGTGGAAGTGAAGACTGAGGGTGCCAAGGCATCCACACTATCAGTCGGAGTTTTTGGTTTTTGTTTTTTGGGGGTTTTTTTAACAGTTCATCCATATGTTACTTAGTTACTGGAAGGTCAGGAGGTCAACCGTGGCATTGCCTCCTTACCACGGCAAGGGCTTGAAAGAAAAACAAGTTCGTTACCCGTTGATTCGCCCATGTGTCAACGAGGCTCCGTTCAAATACAGTTTATAGGTACCCCACTGCAAACCTTGAGAACACCGATAGGCACGAGTATTACGCATAACACCCCGGTGTTGAGGGATCGCTAATGGGTAGGAGATCACTACCTGTATAACCTTTGGTCAGTCGCACTTTCCCGTTCTCAAAAGTCATGTAGAACGGAGCTCTGCTAGTCCGTTCAGGATAACATGTCGAATATCGAGAAATTGCGACCTAAGCCCCTGTATCGCGTCAAGATTTTTACCCCAGTATTGGCAAGACAATAGCAAAAATGCAAACCTTTTTCACAAATACATTTATAAATTTTTAAATATGTATAGAGAAAAGTATGAATGTATTGTGGTTTGTTCCTTTACTCTTGAAAATGGTAAAACCGGCAAAAGTATTAAAAGTTGTAAACTGCTCCCATATGAATTGTTTGGTGTCTGAAGTAAATGAACGCTTTTCGAGTAAAAAGTAGTAAAACTTGAAGATTCCTGCATGTAAAGGAACAGAGCTTTGGTGAAAATGGTTTGTAACTTTGCTATTGTCTTGCCAATACTGTCTGTGTGTAAAATCCTAGTAAACATGACACAATTACCAAGGTAGTGGTGTCACACCAGCTGTTCGAATATGAAATGTCAAATCCCTTTATAAAAAATTATTTTTGTTTTAATTTCCCCAACAACATAAAGAAAAATTTGACAAAACATATTCAAAATTTTACGATACCACTACCTGGGTAATTGTGCCATGATACTAAAGTAATTTTATCAAATTGCTGTAGTGCGGAACTCGATATAAGAACGGCAAATTTTATAAAATTATTTCATTAAAATCACTCTAGTGTGGCCCGGACCATGGTACAATCATTACAAGGTAGGACACAGCAAACATATGATTACAATTTTTTCCTGAGGTCCTCCTATTGTGTCAAAACTGTTTTGACAAATGACAAAATAAATTGATTGAAAATAAAATAATAAAATCAAAATATGTATGTATAAATAAAAACAAAAGACAATAATACATTATTCGAAAACAAATTATCGAGGAATGCTTTTAAGGAATTGTTCAATTCAGTGGAATATGTTGTGGCTATCTGTGGTGATTGCAATTTACCACATCTTTATTAATGGTGCCCTTATGAAAGTGAAGACACTTTAATCTGGTCTGCTGTTACCGTGTATTTTTTAGATGCGAAGTCTATCTTCCTCATCCTTAGTCAGATGTCATATGCACGATGCCGATCATTTGTTTTTGTTTTTGAGCACTCGTAGAATGTATCGCTGGTATGTTCTTCAATGTATTCGGTGGGAGCTTTCAAACTTCAAATAAAATTGATTTTGGAAAACAGCATCTATCCAATTGCAGCAAGTCTTTATTCGGGGTGAAGCTGGATACCAGATGTTTTAACCTCCGACCAGCTACAAACGACGGAACTCATGCTCTGTGTCATTGCACATAATACAGTGCGTCTCATCGGGTGTTTTTGTAACGCCTTTCCCTATCCATTTTATTTCCTGTATGCAGTAATATTGGCATCGTTCTTTATAAACAGTATATAAGGTCCACCTTCTCTATGAAGAGTCCAGAAATTCTGGTACAGATTCGCTAATCTTGCTCCCTAAAACGTTTCCGGGAGTAATAAACAGTTCATGTCGATTGTTTTTTCATAGTATGATGTTTTTATAGGGGTGGGTTAGTAGCCCAACGGCCAACCCAAGTGTTTATAGATGTTATGAATGAGATTGCGGCGGATGGGGGTATCAGGGTCCACTTGAGATAGAAGAGGCAGCATGATATGTCATGGGCATTATCATGTTAAAGCCGGTCAGAACCGTTGCTTTTTTTCTTTTGCTCTACGTCACCCTCTCCATAAAGAAGTAAACTAACGTTAAATTCGCCCGGGCCGAACTTTTAATAAGCTCCCCCATGACGTTGTTCACTACAACACATTTGACCAACATTTTATCAGTCACTTCAATCCGTTCGGACACTAGATTGATCTCTACAGGCAGACGGACGGATATGGCTATATATGTTTGTCTTAAATGATTATTTCATATGGATGCGTTAATAAATGAAAAAAAAAATAAATTGTATTTAAAATCAAATGTAAACAAAACAAACACTGACAATATTTCAAATAGAATACTTGTTGCTTTTGTTATTAGTAATTTTGAAGTTATAAGCAAACTGGCTTCAGAGTTGCTTTATTAAAATTTCATGAACCTGACCAACCTTCTAATAATTGAACCATGGCCCGGACTAAGTACGAATAAATTAACGCAATTTGTTTCACGAAACCACTCTAGTGTGACCTTCGACTTAGTCCCGGTCCACACTAGAGTGGATTTCATTAAACAATTTCATGAAATTAGGCGTTCTTAAATCGAATTCCCCACTACAACAATTTTATGATTTTACTCTACTATGGAAGTCTATCTAGAGACGCATAATTTCATGCAATTTTTTAATGAAATCACTCTAGTGTGGACCGGGAGTTATGAGAATTTATTTTGACGTATACGCATTAGAATTGGCAATAGCTTTGTTCCTTTACTTGTTTTATAGTAAAAGTAGCAAAAGAGAGAAATGTCAAAATTGCTCTCACGTAAAAAGTTTTGCACAAAAAAAGGAACGGAAAAATAGCAGACCTGCAGCAATGGAAAAACATGGCTGCCTAAAACAAACAAAACAAATTTCACTATTTGTTATTTTTTATTTCACTGCCTGGTTTAATAAGAAAGGTTAGCTAAAGCTTACTGTCACTTTAAATTTTTTCTTTCGACTGTTGCTAAAACGTCAAAACAATATACACAATAGCTTTGTTCCTTTACTTTTTTAATGGTAAGAGTGGTAAAAGAGAAAAGTGTCAAAATTGTTCAAAATTGCTCTCTCATGAACATTTTTACCAGAAAACTAAAGGAACGGAAAAACGAAAGCCATTTTCGCTATCTCTCCCCTCTCACTCTCTTAAAAATTGCTTTCAGTTTTGCCACTTTTCGGGGTTAAGGAACGCTTTGCAAGTTAAAAATGGTAACAAATGGTTAAAATGGTAACCTCAAGGCATATTTATATAAGGTAGAAGTGACAATCAGCTGTATTCTTACTTTTTTTGTAAATTTAGTTTTCAAAATGTAATAGGGTCTACTCATGAAATTTGAAATTTCGAAATTTGCTACCATAAAATACAAACGTGTAATAAAAATGCCCTACGACAGTTCTGAATGCTTTATATTAACATTTTGATTCAAATTTGTTCTATTTTAGAGGATTCTCAAAATGTATTTGTTTTTCCTGAGAAAATTTTTGGAACGACTCTATTATTCAATATTTTCATTGACAATTAATTTTCAATAACAACAATGTTGTTTTTGTAAATTTGTTAGTTGTTGTAATTCATGCATATACCTTATATGAATTTGCCTTGGGTAACCTCAGGTAAGTAAAGGAACACAGCTACTATTTGTATGTGTGTGTGTGCTGTTTGAATAATATGCCAAACAATTTTAAAAGCAATCGAATTCAATGGTTTTTAGAAAATTTGTATGGAAGAAATTTTCAGCTTTTCATTGAAACAAACGTTTTAACATATCCACAGCTCGATTACGTGGAGAAACCTTGGCCCTTCATTCATTTTTCGTGTTTTTTTATAAGTAATTAGTAAGTAAGTAAGTAATATTTTATTCGAGTCTTCTTCTTTTTCGTTGGTATAGATATACAAAGTAAGATGTTGACAATTTTTAATTCTTAGAACTATTGTTGTCTTGCTCTAATAACAATGAATGTAGATTATATGCTACATGCGAATTTTGTGAGAAAGCAAAATGAAAATAAAAACCAATGAAATGTCAATAAGGTATGCTCGAGGCCTAAGCTATGACGAACAGAGCTGCGTGTCTGAATATAATAAATAATAACATTTTAAAACTAAGTAACAACAAAGAGAGCTGTTTGCGATATGAAAAACAGCGAATATGTGTATAGATCACAGTTGGTAAGTAAATGTAAAAGTATAAACGAGCGCTCTTAAAATACTAGAGCTGTATAAATATACAAACAATTGTAAAGTAATATGCTTAAAAAGCAACATAGTATAACTAATATTTTTTTTTTTTTTTTTATATCACAGATTGTAGACTATTTATCCTCTATGGGAACCTGGAAGTGAGGTGGCGAAGAAAGGTGGCGTTGTATATTCATCATTATCGTCCTCTGGATTCTCATTCAGGATTCCTACCGATGAAAGATAAGGCAAGTCATTCCAGGAGGTATCTTTTTCCAAGTCATATATTGAGTTTAGTAGGGAGTTTTCATGTTCAGCCAGCGTTTCTATGAACCTTCTATGATGACGAATTGCGTACTTACAGAAAGGAACAATTCCGGCGGAATTGTATATGTAAGTATTTGAATATTTTTAATGTGGGGTTTCAAAATTTTTATCCACGCATTTTCTTAGAACTTTTCTCTCCAGTATTTCCAACTCTTTGGCCACTATTGGAGAAATAGAGAACCAGATTGGAAAACCATAAATAAGGATGGACCGTATCGCCACCTTATATAGCAAAAGCTTGGTATTTTGCGGTAAATATTTGCTATTAAGGATAAATGAAAATCTCCCTAACATTTTCTTTGTTTTTTCCATAATTGAGCGTACATGGACGTTGAATTTCAGCAAGTTATTGAATGTTATGCCTAAGTACTTCATGGATGTCTTGAAAGGAATATCTACGCCATCCAGTGAGAGCCTAAGCGTCTTACTTTCTGGCACCACATACCTGGGGCACTTCCCCGATGCATTACGAATGCAGATTGCGACAGACTTTTCAGCATTGATTCTTATACCCCAGCGCTTGTAAAAATCGTTGATTATGTTCAGGTGAGTAGACGCGAAGTTCAATGCACATGATGGAGACCTATCATGTGCGTATATTAGACAGTCATCTGCATATAGTATGGCTTTCGAATGCTGAGAGACATGTGGAAAATCGTGCAGAAAAATGTTGAACAAATATGGCGCTAAAATGCTGCCCTGAGGGACACCACTTTTCACATCACCGAGAGAGGAAACTGCGTCTTTAATTTGCACCATGAATTTGCGCGATGTGAAAAAACTCTGCATGATTTTGACAATGAATGGATCAACACCAAGTTCAATAAGCTTATATAAAACTCCAAGGTGACATACGGAATCAAAGGCTTTTTGTATATCCAGTGAAATGGCAACCGTACAATTTTGATCATTTAAGTTTGACGTGATGTCGTTATGGAATTTAAGCAGGGCATGTTGAGTAGAGTGGCCTCGCTTAAACCCAAATTGAAAATTAGGAATTGGGTCAAATGTAAATTCTTTTTCCAATTTCTCTTTCAGGACCAATTCAAACAATTTCCCAATATTTGACAGCAGAGAGATGGGGCGGAAATTATCTATACTGTCGGTGGTGGCTTTCTTTTTAATGGGAATTACTTTGGCGATTTTCCACTGCGAGGGGAAGTATCCGTTGTTTATGCAATTATTAAAGATACAGGTAAGTAAATTTATTGTGGAGTCAGGAAATCTTCTGATGATATAATTAGAGACTCCATCTGGGCCACAGGATCTTTTTGTATTTACATTCCCAATAATGCATCTTATCTTTTCAGGAGAAACGAAATGATATGAATCGGCATTTTCAAGTGCATTAAAAGATTCATCAAATGAATAAATGTGCGAAGATGTTGAATTTACACATGACCACACTCTATTATTAAGATCATCAACAGGAATTACAGGAACAGTTTCTTCAAAAATTGATGAATAAAAATTTTTGAAATTATGTGCAATATCAGATGAGTTTGTTATGATATTATCACCAAGCTTGATTTTATTACAGAATGGGGCCTTGAATTTTCCTGTGATCTTGGCAATTTCTTTAAATGCAGATGGACTTGGTTTGATTTTCTTCAATCTATTGTTGAATGTTTCTGATGTTTCAATATTTATGAGCTCCTTAATAATAGTTTTTAGTAGCTGGATTTGATTTGATAGAATGGAATACTCACGGCTGGTTCTGTTTCCATAGCGATGGAAGATTTTTTTAAGGTTTCTCTGCCACTGATGTTTTATTTTAAGGAAGTGTTTCACTCTGTCTGAAAGCGGTAATTTCCCCTCCTTCAATTCAATTTTTTGCGAGTGTATGTCATGAACTTGAGAAAAACCAACATTAAAGTTATTGATGACGCTATCAATTTCACCATTCTCTAGGTTTCTGTTGAATGACGGCATATATTGGCGTGACATTGTGTCCAAATCCTGACGGAATTCCTCCCAATTTGTTCTTTTGTAGGATGTAAAAAATTGAGGAGGATTTAAGGCGATATTAGCATATTCAAGTTTCAACTCCAACTTTACAGGAAAATGATCCGAAAACGTCGGTATGGTGGAAATGGCATAGTTTTGATTTATAGTATCAATTAAATGGGAACTGATTAAGAAATGGTCCAGGAAAGAAGAACCATTTGGGTAAGATGGATTCGAATCACATATCCTGATGACTTCCATCGAATTATCATCAAGCCAAGAAGACAGCAGTCTACCGTTTAGGTTTTCGTAGGTATCACCCCAGTATGGGCTTTTGGAGTTTAAGTCACCACCAATCACAAAACCATCGAAATTATTGGAGAGTTGCAATAGTTTGTTCAGATCCGATTCGAGCCTTTGTGTGGGAAAATTACATGGAATATAAGCTGATCCAACCAAATATTTCTTTGTTTGACTACTGGAACTCATTTCCAGTTGGACGAACGAGGTATTTATACTCATATCTTCAGTGGATACCCGTTGAAATTGAATAGACTTTTTTATGCATACTGCAACACCAAGAGGAGAATTGTCATATATAAAATTGTACCCATTAATCTTGATGAATTTGTTTCTCCTTAAATGACATTCTTGAATGAATGCGACATCTATATTGTTATGGTGAAGCATGTTGGCAAGTTCAACTTGTCGGCTTTTGTCCACAAGGGATCTAACGTTGAACGTCAGGAACTTAATAGATCTATGGTCCATAATTAGATCTAACCTTTGATAGAAGCAGCATAAATTGCTTTTTCGCTTCTTCCTTTGACATTTGTTTATACTTAGATAAGAACAATTGGATTTCCTCTTCTAAGGTAAGTTTTTCTGGTTCCATGAAAAACTTTGCAAGCTCCAGGAACTGTTCAATGATTTGTGGTTTTTTATTTGTTTCTTGAACAATACTATTGTCGGTTCTGAACATACTAGCAAATGATTTACCAGGGGAATACTTAGCCGGGTTGAGTATTTTAGATACATTTCTTTGAGCAGTTGCTTTATCTTCCTGTGCTTTAGCTATCTTATTTTTTCTGGATGCAACATATTTTTTGTAAAATGGACAGCCTCTAAAATTTGCGGGGTGCCCATGTTTCTCACAATTGATACAATATGGTTCTGTTGTATCAGAACTCGTCCTTTGGCATTCACCAGGAAGATGAATTTGGTTACACTTTACGCAATTGTACGATGAGTTACAATTACGTGAAACGTGTCCCCACTTTTGACATCTAAAGCATTGGAGATCGCCACTTTTCTTTTTTGGTTTCTCCCAGTAAATTTTTTGACTATAGATTTCGTCAATATGTGTAACTTCACCGAATTTCTTCCCCGGGTGAAGTGAAACCAATATGAGACCCGTGTCTCTATTATTTTTAACGGACGAAGGTGTTTTATATTTTGTTACCTTGTCCACTGTGTGTGGAATCAGTATATCCAGTTCTTGCTTAACTTGTTCGGGTGAAGCGTGATTATAAAGACCACGAAGTATTAAAGAAGTCTGTTTTAACTCCTTCGGCGTAAAAGAATAAGATTGCACATTTTTGTCTTTTAAAATGGCCATCATTGATGCATGAATTTTTGGATCATTGAAGTAAATTTTGCTTTTGTTTTTATTAACATTCTTGATTTGGAATGAAGACTCAGGAATTGATGATCTTAATGTCTCTATTAGTGCGTTAATATTGACATTAAACACGAAAATGGGCGGACACCAAGAAGTCTTGGGTTTAGTGTTCACATCCTTGGCTTTGGCTGGTATTGGGTTGCTGACAGGGGTTGGAACCTCAATGTCAATGTCGGCCAAAGCTCCTAGAATACCATATTTATTCTGATCTTGTGGGATAAAGTTCTTTATCCTTTCATTAAGATCAGAAATGTCAACATTGACGGGTGACAATGCACCTTCAATCCGTTGTCTTTTGCGTTCATTTTGTTTTATACATTTTGTTTGTGTTTTTAGCGCATTTGCTAGCGCCGGTACAGGAATATTTGATGTTGATGCAATTACTTCCGCGCAATCCAAATCCATGTCTGGAGGTATGGAATCAGGCTCCTCCATTGCAAATCAATGCAATAAGGAAGCCTTCGCTTTATTGTTGTTTGAAAACTCAATATATATTGGAAATAATTTGTGATTAAAAACAATACGTCTTGTATGTTCGAATGTTGCCACCTTTTTTTTCGTGTTTTTTTATAAAATGCTCAACATTGGTATTGTAAACAAACCACTTGTTGCATTGGTGTTTACTAATTTTGATGTTTTAGGTGCTCTGCTCCTTTACGTGCCTGAGGTTACCATTTCTTACCATTTTTAACCTGTAAAGTGTTCCCTTACTTTTAATAGCATACAATTTATATGATAGCAGTTTACCACTTTTACCATTTTCTGCCACTGTTACCATTTTTAAAAGTAAAGGAACAGACCAAGGAATTCAGGAAAAACAAGGGTTCTATAGATTTTTTCCATTTAAATCTACCTCTTTACTTATACCATGATTTCACTGTTTATTTATTTTATTTCTATTTATTTTGCTTTGACAGTTTGAGTTTCTTTCTTTTTTTCCTTAACTGTCAAATAAATGTCAAATCAACAGTGTGACAGATTTTCCACTTTTTACACCACGAAATTTGTCGAGCAAAAGTAGTAAAACAGAAAACCATTTTGGCATACTCTCTTACATTGTGATTCAAGTTTTACTACATTTTGGGGTTAAGCATCTACCTTCATTATTGTGCGATAATTCTCATTTGATTTTCGATTATCGATTTTTATATTGCTTCAATTTTTTCATTCTAAACACTTTTTGCGCAATATAACGGTATTGGTTGTAAATTTAATTTTCAAGTGGAAACAAACAACAAGAATTTATCACCACACGAAAAATTAAAGAAATCATTTCTTAAATAATGGATCAAGCAGGAGGAGAAGACCAAATGAACATTATGCGGAATCTGTGCGAAAAAGAATTACAGAAGTTGCTCGTAAATATGGAACGATTTATGGTTAACAGTGAACAAACCCAGAAGCTGCTCCTGACAAACGGAATGAATTTCGCTGGTGGTGTTAAGGGAAATATGTTTGCATATTTAGCCTTCGACAGATATATGGCACAGTTAACAACGGTTCTCAACTTAGCACGAAAATTCAACATGCACTTTCAATTTAACGATTTGCCGGAGTCTGTATTATTGGGAGAATTTGAAACAGCTCACGGTGGTGTCGGCTGCTGTACTAGAACACGAATATTTCAAGATTTCCTTCAATGGTCAAATCTGGGGCGGAAATATGGAGAAGAGAAAGCAGACGAGGCGGGATCTTTCGTTGCAGGTGGTCAAAAGGCTATAGAATCTAAAGCGAAAGATGGTGGTTTTGTTCTACATACAAGTCAGGTAACAGAATTGGACGATGATTCAAAGTTTTCTAGTGTAGATGAATATTTGCACACCTTTCTGCCCAAAAAGAGCCTAGAACATTTCAAAGATGGTTCCATTTTCACTGCATCTGTAACCCATATCAAGGAACGTAAAGAATTTATCTTTTACGTTTGCGAATCAATGGATTGTAAGACTTTGTTTGATATAAGCTGCAGTTCAGACTTGCAACCGATTCAAAACTTGTGTGGATTAAAAAAGTTATTCCTTGTATCACAAAAAATAGAGTGTGGGGAAATCAATAAGAAATGTTTATGGCGAGCTGCACGTTTGCCGCTTAAATTCTGTGAGGATCCCAATTCCGCTCTTCTCATAGATTTTGGAGAAATTATAATATTAACCGATGAATATCAATTGTTTGCCATACCTTCAAAGTTTGCAGAAATACCACCACTGGCAATTAAATGTATTTTGAACGGAGTCTATGACGTGGCTGAAGGATTAATTATAAAAGATCATGCCAAATGCAAAGAAGCACTGATAGCTAGTGAATACAAAATGGTAAATTTGAAAGTTGTTTCACAAAATGCATCAATACTGGAAGTTACTTTAATTCCTTCAAATAATATTGGTAATAATGACAAAGAGTACAAAATGAGTACTGAGCCGATTGAAACAACATCAACATCTTTAAAAAATAATTGTGGCATTATTCCTCAGGAGTCGCCATCAACATCTATGGAAAATAATGTTGGCACTAAACCAAAGGAAACATCATCAACATATTTGGAAAATAATTGTGGCAGTATTTCACAGGAGTACCCGCCATTAACAGAAAATGATTGCGACACTAACCCAAAGCAATCACCATCAACCTCCATGGAAAATAATGTTGGCACTGATCCAGAGGAATCAACATCAATGGGAAAAAATTGTGGCAGAAACCCGTTTCTTGATTCCATATTATTTGAAGACTATTTGGATGAAACGGAAAGCAATGGACCATGTCCTCTCCCAAAATCTGTTGTATGTAGCGGAATGAGCGCACACTCGAAGATAACGAATGGTTTGCAAATAGGCAATAATGCGAGAATAGCAGTAACACATGTTATGAGCCCCATACATTTTTATGGTGTTGTCGAGGATGCGTCAAGTAATGATAATAATAATGATGTTTTCTTTTGGAATGATATAGAAATTACCCCAGATCAAAGAAAAATCACCATTGAAATGCAACTGAATGATATTATTCTAGCACGTTATACCAAAGACAACCATTGGTATCGCGCAAAAATTATTGAAATCATCAAGTTTAAAGACCAAGAAGATCTCTATAAGGTATTATATATTGACTTTGGTAATACTGAAATTATATCATCTCAATTTATTGCAATCTGTGATTCTCAACAAAAGAAGAGTCCACCACAAGCACTGCTTTTTCGTTTAGCTGGTATTAGTTTGGTACATACAGCAGAACAGTATTTTAACAACAGTAGTATTGTTGAAGGCGAGTACACAAACAAAAGATTAAATCAAGCTCTGGAAACCGTTGTTGTTATTCTCTTGAATCAAACTATAAATGTTAAAATCGTCGATGAAAAAATTCGACAGTCAGATTGTGAAATAATTGTCGATCTTCCTGATGAACCATATTCGAAAATTCCAGCAATTCTTATGGATTTAGGCGTTGTCAAGGAAATTTAAGTTCTTGTTTTTAATGTATGTATTATGTCAGTATTTGCGTACCTTTCATCATCTTTACTTCTTTTTTTTGTATTATAACTATATAGACTAGAAGATAAGTTATTATCAATCTAATTACATCTCTTCTTTACAATTCAGTTTCATATACCTCTATGTATCATGCATTTTTATAACAACAAGAACCACATGCGTCTTGGCTGTTGTCTTCGCTACATAGTTTGAATTCAGCATTGTATTTCGTCTTTTATAAATTGAATATAAACACAGCAAACAGCCGCTGTTTTCAAACATCCTCAAAACAAAATCATTCCGGCTTTATGATGACTAATGATAATTGCTTTCCGTTTCCGATGATATTTCAAACTACTCTTAATACAATTTAGGTTTTGTTTTTTAAGTCTATAATATAATTCAATTAGCTTCTGACATAAAACGATGCCATATGTTTAATAACTGATTAAATTTTTAATATAACATAAATTGAATCATATCTTCTAAATTGTATTTCTCCTATATATAACAACTTCAATAAATTAATCATATTGAAAAACAATAAAAATCAAAGTCTACAAAATTAATTTGTTTTCACTGTAGTTGCAGCATAATGATAATTGCTTTCCGTTTCCGATGATATTACAAACTACTCTTAATACCATTTAGGTTTTGTTTTTTAAGTCTATAATATAATTCAATTAGCTTCTGACATAAAACTATGCCATATATTTAATAACTGTCTAAATTTTTAATTTAACATAAATTCAATCATATCTTCTAAATTGTATTTCTCTTATATAACAACTTTAATTTACCAACTACATTTGTATCTTTAGTTTTCATTGTAGTTGTATTGTATTTTTTTTTACTATAGGAACAACAATATAGCCCGGAATGTCTACTCCTAGCTATTTTTTAATTTATTTTCAATTCTCCTATGCCCAGTCTTTCGACCTTAAGGCTGTACACTACAATATACTGCCATTATAATTTAAAATTAAGTAATTTAAGGGAGGGATAACAATACTACTCGAAAACTCAATTACTATGTATAAAAATATATGTAGTAATTATAATTAATCTATATTGATCATAAAACATTTTGATTGATTGAATTATTATACTCCAGGAAATGAAAGGGATGAAAATTAGTAGATTCTTGCAGTTCTGGAACAGACCAGGTAATTACAATTCATATATCATATGCGGTAATTCGCTCTCTATTTGTTGCTCGAACCCAAATTACGATACAATTACTTTATTTCCAATACAAAGTTTTGAGAACGAACAATGATTTGTATACATTGTCCAATTTAAATTACTCTCAGAACGACGATAAAATGTGTCCCATCTCTAACAAATGAGAGAATTTATCGAAATAAATTAATTATAACAGGAAAACTAAAAAATTAAAAATGTATTCAAAATCCAAACCTTTTTAGCAAAACTGCAAAATATGAATGAAAAGTAAACGGTTTAACGACTAGTATATATTCAAATCATAGCAAATTTTGTATTCTCTTTCATCGCAGTTACATTTCTTGTCCATCGTTTCAAATTCGCGTACAAATTTAGAAACAAAAATGCCTGCCGGAAAGTCTGTATACCGAAAAGTTATTTTGGCAGGTCTCTCTCTCTCGTTAATTTTTAAAATAGAACAAGTTGAAAATATACTGAAAACACCAAATTTTTGAGAAAAAATAGAAAACATGAATGAAAATAATGTAATTTAATATTGAATAGATATCTGTAAGAAGGACAAATATTTTTTCAGTTCATATCAATTAATTTTACTCGTCTTTTGGCTAAAACTTTCTTTAGAATCAGTAAAAAAACCTATGAAAATATGAATCATGTTGCTATGTCGTATGAACGGGATAATTCGTGTACGTAATTATGTGAACGGACGGCGTGATTCAAATGCTGGTATGAACATGGCATTAGACATTAAAACTAGCAGGTGCATGCTAAAAATAATAGATACACCTTGTACATTTTTCCTGAAAGTTCAATAGAACGGTTATATTTGTTTAAAGAAAGTAACAATATGAGTTTTCTTATACCTCAATTTCAAAAAAATATAGAATTTAACATCCAGCATAATAGCCCGTTTCCACGGTACGTCGTTCGTTCTCTATTCGTTGTTCGACCCATAACTACGAATAAATTACTTATTTCTCCATACAAAATTCTGTGAGCGAACTACGTTTTCTACGTTGTTTGAGTAGAAATACTCCGAAAGACGAATAAATATGTCCCATCCCTAACAACTATGTTCAAACATATGTACGCACGACACAAAACACCTTTTCAACTGCCCAGCCAAACCTACTCATCTAACTCCAGTGGATCTGTGGTTACATCCCATCGACGCAGCCACTTTCCCAGAACTGGAGATAGACGCAGAGCCAGATTGAACAGAAGAACGAACATACAAACAAATGCTTTGTTCCAGACAAGAAGCTACTACTTTTTAATACGATAACATAAATTATGACATGTTTAAATTAAAAAATTTATTGAAAACAAAAAGTTTTCAGAAAAAAAGAAAAATATGAATGAAAAGTAATGAACTAAAACTGTTATATACATAGATGCAGAAGGAAGAAAAGGTGGTTTTATTCTTAATCCCACGCACATTTCTTGTCCATTAGTTCAAAATCGAGTAAAAAATTAAAAACAAAAACGAAACCAATAGCTGTATACACAAACATTATGCCAGTTCCAGAACCTGCAAAAAGCTACTATTTTTTACTACGATTACAATTTTTCCTTTATGATATCGGAAAAAATAGTAGTAGTAGTTAGTAGTTTCGTGCAGTACTGGGGTGGGAGAAATTCCAAATGGGGTTGATTGTGTACGCATAGTAGATCAAACCCCCAAAAGTATTATGGGTTGTCAGGCCGATCTTCTTTTAGAGCCTCTTATTTACAGTGCTGCTCAAAACATTTGCAACTGAGATTCATATTTAACATTTATTATTTGTTCTGTTCCAGAATCTATCTAAAAATGTTTGCTACGATAACAATCATGGTTTAATAAGAAAGGTTAGCCAAAGCTTTATGTCAATTTAAATTTTTTCATTCGAGTATTCCTAAAACTTCAAAACAATATACACAAACTGTGTATGTGTGTGTGGTCTTTAAATAATATGTCAAACAATTTTAAAAACAATCGAATTCAATGATTTTTAAAATTATTTTTGGAACATTTGTATGGAAATAATTCGTCAGGTTATCATTGAAACAAACATTTTATCATATCCACAACTTGATTATGCGGAGAAACATTGGTCCTTCATTAATTTTTCGCGATTTTTATTAAATGCTCAAAATTGCTGTTGTAAACAAACCCACTTGTTGCTTAATTTTGAAGTTTTAGGAATTCAGGCAAAACAAGGTTTCTATAGATTTTTTTCATTTAACAGCCTGTTCATGTATGTCGACCGAAAGGTTTCTTGCGCTTCGGAAGTGGAAAAAAATCATTTTCTGTTCATGTAAACACATTCGAAACGAAAATCTATGCGACCGACAAGCCATACGAAATAACACGTAAACGTACACTTTTCCATTAAACTTGGGTTTATGTATTTCGAAAGGACTGTCTCTTATAGAAAGAGAATGTCAAAATCACTCACTTGCTTTGTAGCTGCCGTTTAGAACGTAAACTCGCGAAAAACACCGAAAATCTTAAAACTAATTTATGCAACACATTCTTGAAACAAAATAAGAATTTTACAGACACGTTTCAATGGCGATTTTATTCATTATTTTGAAGAAATCAATTATACAATTATTACAATAATTCAAAATACCGACACATTTTATTTTTCAAACAAAACAAATCACACATATTCCAATACTTGTATGTATATGTATGTGGATTTTGTTTTCATTTCTCTTTTGGCTCTCATTTATGGAACATAGTTGTACAAATGTACATTCAAATTAGTAGTATTTCGCATAGGATACGTAACAGCAGTCGCACGATAGTTTGCGAAATACATGAACGCATTTTTAGACGGAAGCGAGTGACTGCTTTCCTTTCGTACAGGTTTCCGTGCGACATACATGAACAGGCGGTAAATCTACCTCTTTACTTATACCATGATAACAATTTTTCCTTTATTATATCAAAAAAATAGTGAAAATTTGTAGATTCTTGCAGGTTATGAAACAGGCATACATTATAAAATGGTTCACAGGACGATATTCACCGTCAACGCATATTCGCTCTTAGATCTTTCTAATAATTTTTCTCTCAAACACACCAAAGACTGCCTAACCTGCTTGGGCAAGTTCCTATGCTTCGGAACCATACATTAGCACAGTAGTAGTATCAGTGCTTTGTAAAGTTTTGTTTTTGTTTGACGAGATGGGACTTTGTTTTTAAACTGCTTACTTAAGCCATATTAGCTTCTGTTGGCCAATACGATTCTTCTTATATCACAACTGATGTTGCTTGTTGAGTTTATGACGGTGTCGAGGTAGACGAAGTTTCTAACTACCTAAAAATTGTAGGTATCAACTCAACAGTTTGTCCGAGATCTATGGACGCGTTGCTTGTCGACACCATTGACTTGGTCTTGTTGCCGTTTACTGCCAGACCCACTTTAGCAAATATTCCTCTTAAAGGCATCAGTTACTTATGTATTTTACTGATCAACCCATAAGCTAGTAACATGTGGCTGTTAGTGTATATCGTGACATTTGTTTTGACGTTTTCATCTCGTATAACCTCTTCCAGCAGGATGTTGAGGAGATCCCAGAAAGTATGTCGCTTTGTTGAAACCTCTTTTTGTACCGAACTGTTCGCAGAGGTTCTTTCCTATTCCGACTGAGGCGTATGGAGCTGTCGAATGCTGCTTTATAATCGACAGAAATATTATAAGTGTCCATCTGTGTCTTTTCCAGGATTTTCCGCATTGTAAATATCTGGTCAATGGTTTTTTAGTAGTTCACTCAATGTCCCTGACACTACATTATAAGTAATAGGGAGCAGACTAATAATTAGAGCACACCGTCTTATCACCCTTCTTATGGACGGGACTCAGGTTCCAATCGTCGGGTACGCGATCTTCTGCCAGATGGTGCTAAGTACCTGATGCATAACA
The DNA here is from genome assembly GCF_047663935.1 of Musca autumnalis. Taxonomy (NCBI): domain Eukaryota; kingdom Metazoa; phylum Arthropoda; class Insecta; order Diptera; family Muscidae; genus Musca; species Musca autumnalis. The sequence goes on along the minus strand of NW_027411755.1, from coordinate 118,175,619 downwards.
GCCTTATTATTCTTCAGCCCAAGATCTTTTTACCAGGGGTGGGTTCTTGTTCTATGTGAAATGAAAAAAACAAAAAAAATTCTTTGTAATTTTTTTCGTTTGAAATTTATTTCCTTTATAAACTATTTCATTTCACATTTTCATATAAAGAGAATTGAGCCCCTGCACAGTGGTCCCACTTGTATGGAAAAGAGTGCCAAAAATAGTTCTAATCCAGCTACCGCCTCCAAATTTTAAACATAGGTTTACAACAAGCCAGAAAGATAGAAAACCATTTTTAGTGGATGTAGGTCCACATTTGGGTATAGCTCCCATAGAAAGGTACCGCCCGATTTGTGGTATTTTGACGATTCTGGCCAAATTAACCAACCGATTTGGATGTTATTTTGCATTTTGAGTTCTGAGAGAATAAACTACAACTCTGCAAAATATATTCAATGCAGGTCCACGTTTAGGTATAGCCGCCATATAAATGTACCCTCAGATTTTCGGTATTTTGAAAATTTTAGCGAAAATTTCCAACTGATTTAGCATTTTGAGTTATGAGTGAACCAAATACCTCTATGCAAAAAATGGTCAATATCGGTCTACGTTTAGGTATAACCTCCCGATTTTCGGAATTTTGACGATTTTACGGGCGTGGTATAAGAGGTTTAACATAGCGGGTGGCAGATGGGGGCAGCTGGACTTTTTTTAGTCGTAAACTAGAGACTTTTCCCTGCATTCTAAAAAAAATTTCGAAACTCACAAATGCTCACAACATTAGTAAAACTCAACCTAAATTAATAGTAATTATATTAAAAATAACAGAAAAAGTCATTTATTAAGAATTTATTTTTAATGAAGTTAGAAAACGAATTATGAATTTGTTTTTTCGTAAAAATATTGCCAATGCCATCGCCTATAAGTGTCATTTTGAAAATTGCACATTTACCTCTCCAATTTTTTATAATTTTACTCATAACCTACGAATGCTTTGCGGATGTATTTTTCGTTTTTAAGGGCTCACATACAAATCACAACTTCTTCGACTTAACTTGGCGTATAACCGCTGTTAGTTTACAAAAATAAGGCTGGATGTTAAAAATTTGATATGTTTAGAGAATATTTATTTCAATCGCAATAAAATTTGTCGCCATCACTTTTTCGATTTTTGTCCACGGGCGGAACCACTGTGCCCTGTAGTGGGATTCTCTACCGCATTTTTAGGTTACCGGCAAAAATCAGTCAAATTGAAATGCTTATAATTTCGGTAACTAACGAAAATTGTCGGTAAGTTAACAACCAAAATAAAGTTGTCGCTAAGCCCTACCGATAGCAATAGTGTTGACAACTTTTGTGGCTGTTTGTATGCAAAACACAAAAAAAAACTTTTCTATATTTCTACTTATACTTACATATAAGAGTAAAGGTAGAGTTACATTAGGCAAATATTTGCTCCAGCGTAATTCAATGTATTATTAACACTCACTTGATCTCAGTAAGCGCACAATGCCGGTCGCTGGAGCAAATATTTGCCTAATGTGACCTTACCTTGTTTGTGGAGTAGCTATGAAGTATTTGTAATTAAGTATGATTTGGCCATTGATTTAAAATATGTGGTCTATTTCAGTACTGCAATGGATTCAATTGCAAAGTAATAAAATAAATAAATAAGATAAGTCCTGGACTTTGTCATGTTAAATTCGGACAGGGCCGTTGCTTGGTATCTTTATATTTTATCCTCTACTAAATCCAGATGAGGTTTTATGCATAGATTAAATCAGCTATAATGTTTTGTTTACATTTACGAAATCCACTCGATTTCAACTGTCAATCCCTTTGCATATATGTCAAATGAAAACTCATCGGAAATCTATTGGATTTCATTTGACGTTTAAAGTACAGTACACATTGTCAGTTTTGAATGATGACTTTTTGCAATTATCGATAACCGTCCAGCAACCACAAAATATTTTGTGGTTGCATGATGAATGACAAAAATGAACGGCCACACTAGCAAGCAACAACAAAGCTGTCATTCAAAACTGACAATGTGTACCCAGCTTAAGCAACGATATTGACAGTTGAAATCGGGTGGATTTCGTAAATGTAAAATTACTATAAGTTTCTTTACTAAAATCCCCGAACCCAAGGGTGTGTGATGACTTGGTTCGTTTACTGCAAATTTATTCATTAATTTTAAAAATGAAACCGTCGTCCATTTTTTATTAGAGATGGCAAACAGATAGATAACAAGTGAATCGATTTTTCCGATAATGATAGAAATAGAGTTATCGATTTTTGTATTGGGTCGATATTTCTTGTTTGAACTTTTTGATCAGTACAAATTGTTACGTTTAACGGTATAGTTGGTGGATTTTGCGGACGGGAAATCGTGTAGATAAAATTTTCGTTACGGTATATAAACGAATGCGTTTTTCTTCAGTGCTAGCGGTTAATATCATTACGTGTACACACGGCTTTGTGGAAGAATAAAAGAAAGCAAAAGATTACTGAAAATTGCTTGTTAGCAACATTAGTAACTTGTTCGACGTATTGTCTGCGATAACCGGCTGTTAATTTAACGTCAAGCAATCAGTCCTTTTGTTAAGGTGTGTAGTGTTGTGTTTGTTTGTGTGCAATGAATTAACAAATTTGTTTTTGTTTCGTGGCCTATTTTTTCGGTCATCACGTTTTTAAGTCGTTTCGTTCGTATGATTTATTTATGTATACATAGTATGTGTGAATATTTATGTATATGTAAATCATTACAACAGAGTTTAGCGTAATTATGATGTCTCCTATCTTTCGTAATAACACGCTGAATAAGCATATGGTGGTATTCAAAAGAATAGAAAGAATGTCATTATGTTGTTTACATTCCATAATAATGATTGTAGAATGTAAACATTTTCAATTTCTCTTTTCGCACAGTGTACAACAACAATTACTAAATAGAATAGAACAGATAATAAATGTTGTGTGAAAACAGAAATAAAACAAAAATATTGACTTATTAAAGAAAAAGCTAAAAATTTGGAAAATTAAAAATAAATCGTATTTTTTTTAAAGTGCTGTTTGTGTGCCGACTAACGCAAACGAAGAAGAAGGGTCCAAATTTCATTCGTTCTGTTTGTTACGTGTTGTTTTATGCGCTGCCAATGTTATTCTCGTCAAAATATGTAATTGCGTGCATTTGTTCACCCCTATTATCATTTCCTATGTTGTTTTCGTTATAGACCAGACCAAAAACAGAAACAGCAATAATACAATCGTCAATTAGTGAGCGTTCAAAAGATCAATACCTTAAAGGAATACAAATTCTAACGGAAATACAAGGTAATATGAAGTTAACGTTTAATCATATGAATTCTGTTCTAAATCTTTCGCATTGAAATGAGTTTAACGGTTTCCATTACACCCACTAGGTATAACGAAAGCCTTAAAACTTTAAATACTATTGCCAATTTTTAAAAGGAGTTGTAAATCGGCCAACAATTATGTATACACGGCTTCAATCTGATCAATCCGACAAGAAGACGGCTACTTTTTTATCATTCACATTAGCTTCGTTCCAGAACTAAAAAGTTTTTACACATTTGACACATTTTGAACATTTTTCCCCAAATGCGTTCCCGTACACCAAAAAAGTTGCAAAATGTTTACTTCTCTTTGAACAAAAATGGCGCTGAATGGCTTTCTCTTTAGAAACTTTTTACACGACAAATTTGAGAGAGCAAAAATGTGCAACATGTTTGCCGGCTTCCGATTCGCTGACACGCCGACTTTGACATTTGTTCCAGATTTTTTCACGTTTCTGCCATTTTTCCGTTCCCGTACATTTTGGAAAAATGTGTGCGTTGAACTCATTTTTGACAGTTTTCTCTTTTGAACATTTTACCATTAAAAAAGTACTGGAACGAAGCTATTGTGTCTATGAACACAACATTAGGTTGATTTAAGGGCTGTTTACACCATCTATCAATGTCATATGAGCTGTCATTTCTTTCACCCATTCGACATTCTCTATGTTTGTCAAAATTGACGTCATCCATACAACTTTCAATTTGTGCGTTCATACCTGCAAGTGTTATTTTCGTATGACATAACCTATAAATATAAAAACAGCTGTTTTTGTCATTGTTTACATTTATTGTTGAGTTGCAAATTTGCGCAAATTTTAATTTTGGTTAAAGGAAAATGAATATCTAGCATGTTTGTTGTGGTAGAATAGGTTTTTGGGGTTATAGAGGCATTTATGTTTTTGCCACAAAGCAATCATTTCCAAGACTGCTTCTTTCGACCAATCGATCTGAAAATTAAATTATGAACGCCATTTATTTACTTTACTGAATATTTTAATATACATAACTTTCCATTTTCTTTTTTAAAAGATTTTGTTTTTCATTTTTTGTTTGAGAATGACAGAAAACAGCTGATAAATTTATGTTACATACGAGAATGCCGTATCAAATAGAGCGCTCCCTAAATGAAAAATTTACATATGAGTTGCCAAATCATTTTGATAGATGAAAATTTTCATAGTGGTCACACTATGTGTACAACATTCGCAGGTAGAAAATTTGACATCTCACACGACATTGATAGATGGTGTAAACAACCCTTTAAGGATGTGCAGCCAGTGAGATATTGACCTTAGAGCCATTACATCCAATAATAAAATTGTATGTACAGTGACACAGAAATGTATACATACACCCTACAAAAATGCAGTTTAGGCTAAATCGTTGGGTTTTTACAGCAACAACTGCACTGTGTGGCTCCTTGGTGATAAAATAACCATAATTACACAAATTTATTTGAATCTAATACGTATATTTAATACGATTAAAGAAATTCAATTTTCACAACACAGAAAAGTATACATACACCCCAAGGAAATACGAGTATTATTGCAAAATTTATGGAATTAGTAGCAACATTTATAATTTTTTTAGCTTTGGCGAATGTCTCTGGGTGTCTGAGATATATTTTAGAGAAAACAAATAATTTTTGTGGGTTTAATGCCGTTATTTAAGGTCGGACTTCTTGTATAGCTCATTAAATCCGACCCTTGCTTAATTCTTTGCGTTTTTTGGTATTGAACTTTATAAAAAGCACAAAATTAGTTTCAGATTGCAAATCTTGAGATCCTAGAAAGCTTTGGAGTTGTTACTGAGCAAAATATTCCTTCCTGGTAGTCGATTAATACACGTTTTTCCTTAAAATTTCTCAGGAAGTTAATATATTCCGCGAAATTCCTGGCCCAAATTACATGCAAAAGCCATTGAATTGCCTTGTAATATGGTCCGATACAATCCTTGGGCATCAATTGACTCATAAATGTACAATTATATGAAACGTTTCGCCCTATAGTGAGGGTAATGATCATAATACGAAAGCGACGTTGTTAACAGTACAAATTTCATGTTTTTTTGTTAGTGCTTATATTTTGTTGCTTTGGAAGATTTGGATACAGGGTTGTAACAAAATATTTCACATTTCTGATTCAATTAATGCCCAAGGATAGTATCGGACCATATTACAAGGCAATCCAATGCCTTTTGTATGCAATTTGCGCCAGGAATTCCGCGGAATATATTAACTTCCTGAGACATTTGAAGAAAAACGTGTATTAATCGACGTCCAGGAAGGAATGTTTTGCTCAATAACAACTCCAAAGGTTTTTAGGATCTCAAGATTTGCAATCTGAAACTAATTTTGTGCCTTTTATAAAGTACAATACCTAAAAACGCAAAGAATTAAGCAAGGGTCAGATTTAATGAGCTATACAAGAAGTCCGACCATAAATAACGGCATTAAACCCCCAAAAATTATTTGTTTTCTCTAAAATATATCTTAGACACCCAGAGACATTCGCCAAAGCTAAAAAATGTATAAATTTTGCTACTAATTCCATAAATTTTGCAATAATACTCGTATTTCCTCGGGGTGTATGTATACTTTTCTGTGTTGTGAAAATTGAATTTCATTAATCGTATTAAATATACGTATTAGACTCAAATAAATTTGTGTAGTTATGGTTATTTTATCACCAAGGAGCCACACAGTGCAGATGTTGCTATACAAAACCCAACGATTTAGCCTAAACTGCATTTTTGTAGGGTGTATGTATACTTTTCTGCGTCACTGTAGGTACATCAACCCAAGTTTGGCATAAGTTGAATATACGGACTGGATTCGCATCGATGATAAAAAAATTTAGATTTAAAGGAAAAATTTGTTCGCGTTAGCCGAGATTTGTTCCTGTCCATAGGAGAAAGTTCTAAATCCCCGGCCGAAGGCCGGCTATATATGAAAAATTTCGATTTAAACTAAACTTATCGTCAAAACCAAGGGAATTTTTGAACTTTCGGAGCCTATATCTCGGGAAGTATGGACTTCCTGCCCATGATATATACATTGGCGTGATCAGGACCGCAAGCCCTACCTGTGATAAAAATCAGATCGATCCGAATCCAGTCCAAACATTCATCCTGGTCCCCAAGTTTTTCTAAATTCAATACATGTCCGTCCGTTCGCAATGTACAGGTCGCACTTATTGTCTGATTTAGCTGAAAATTAGGGAATATCATTTTTAGCCGTAGGAAGAACGCTATTGCTTTTGGTGAAAATCGGTTCAGATTTGGATATAGGTCTCATATATATTTTCGGCCGATTTCACGTATTTATAGCACCACACACGATATATTCACGCGATATTGATGAAATTTGGAATGTGTGACTTAATTCGGTCTAGAAATAAATGTGCCAAGTTCTATTGAAATCGGTTTAGATTTGGATATAGACCCCATATATATTTTCGGACGATTTCACGTATTTGCTGCACCAAACACGCTATATATGTCCGATTTCGATGAAATTTGGAATGTGTGACTGAATTCGGTGGGATTGTGTGAAACGTTGCAATTTTTTTCGAAATTGGTTCAGATTTGGATAGTGCTCCCATATAGGTACATATATTTTACATATTCACAGTGTGGTGTAGGGTATCATATAGTCGGCCCCGCCCGACTTTGATCCTTTCCTTACTGATTATTATAAGGTACAAATTTGTACAATCTTTTACAAAATAATAACAAACTTGTTCAGTAAAAGAGAAATGAGAAGTACTTGCAAGTAGTTGGAAGAACATGCAAATACTTTTTACTTGCGAAGTTATCGAACAGGCCTATTATGTTTGTATGTTCGTTCTTCTGTTCAATCTGGCTATGGGTCTATCTCCAGTTCCAGGAAAGTAGCTTCTTCGATGGGATGTAGCCACAGAAAGGTTCTTTGTGTCGTGCGGGGCCATGCCGCATACTGGGCAGATGTCTTGCACGGCGCGATCAATTTCCGCCCAATAAGAATTTAGGCGACTGCAATATCCCTAGCGTAGTTGAGCCAAACAATTTTTAACAAAACTATATAAAGGGCCCATCGAAACTTTGAGACCCCAGTGACACGTTTTAACATATTCCGATTGGCAATCTTAATTTTTAATAAAACTAAACATTTTAGGAGGGTGCCGCATAAGAAAAATCCGACAAAAGCGTAATCGGCCTGTACGATTCACATTTGCTGGCATCCTTGCCTGACTAAAGGTGGCTAGCGACAGGTTGAGAACTTTAGTGAGATACTCCAATCCCGGCTCATCCAGCTGTTTCAACATTACCATGGAAATTCCGTCAGGCCCCAACGCTTTGAATGATTTAGCGTTCCTGATGGCATTCGCAACATCATCCATTGTAAACTGTGGTGGTTCATCCTCGGTTCTTTATACAATCGGAAAATTTGTATAGGCACTGCGAACAAATATCGAAAGGAAGACGCTCTTGATATGTTGTTTGAAATATGTACAGCAGCAAAAATAAATGTTAATAGAGTTATTGCCATTGGTAGTGTAAACGCTACAGAACATTTTTAAAAAATGTCGTAAAACTCGGCCAATGCATTTCCAGGCATTTGGCCTAAAAAGCAGACACTTTTTTGTTGTAATTTTCGGTTTTGTACGAAAAACTTGAATATATGATATAAATTTTATCATAAATGTTACATCCACATATTAATTTCTCATTGGAGTTGAGCTGAATGATCGAAGATTTTGTGCAAATGAAAAAGGAAAGACCGGTTTCGCTGTTAGTTATGCAGCTCATCAAACATATCGGTTGTGGAAGTGGTTTCTCTGGCAATGCTTCGAAACTCATACTTATACCAAGTTATTGTACTACTGCAATTGAGAGACTAACTTTGATTTTTCAAGTGCAATGTGTTTTTTTTTTTTGCAGCGATGAGTTTTTTTCCCATTCCAACTGCATGGCTTCAACGACAAAATGCTTTTTAGCGCCGACTTCGGAAGTTATGAGTTTGGCTTTGAACGCTAACACGATGTGATAACATTTTTCTGAAGAGCTGCGTAACTAACAGCGAAACAGGTCAGCTAATTTCATGGTTGTGTGGGTTCGAATTTTCGGCTTTCCCTTTTTCACTTGCAAACAATTTTTAATCATTCAGCTCAACTCCAACAAGAAATTAATAGAAAATGAAAAAAATATTTGTAAATGCCCGTTTTCGATGCCCAGGAAAACAAACAGTTTTCAACACTGACAAAAAGCTTTTAAGCTTTGGCTTACACTTCCTGAGTATTTTAAGCCTTCCCTACAATGGTGTTGTTATACACGCCGGTGTATGTTCTCATAGATATTTGGAAAGTCTCCCATTTATCCACATTAGTAGATGGTTGCGGGAAATAGTTTCTTTTAATGTAGTGTAAATGTATTTTGTAGCTTAACGAATAGGCTACAAGCATTATATAAAATAATTGAAATTAAAATGTGAAAAAGTTCCGCATGACTTTACCAATTTACATGTTTAGCATTAGAATAGTAATAACAAATTTAAAGCGTGTCAGCAGGTACTGGTGTGCGATAATGAAAATGCAATAAAACCATATTGTTTTGAAAACTTCGAAAGAATGAAATCTATCCAGTTATTTGTTTTGCTTAACTGTTAATACGTACGTACATACATATTGCACTTTAAATATTTTTAGAATGCATGTTTTTTGACACAAGTTATAAGAATTGTTGTTAAGGGTAATGTATGATTAAAAGAAATAAACATGGGTAAATAATAATCTGGTAGATTATGAAAAATATTGAATAGATGTATACCTACATATATGTACTTATACGAGTATTTGTATCTTTTCTGTTTTTTGATTCCCTGTATACCGATACCTGATTTAAACTGGTTCTGGTAATACGTCACTAAATGATGTCTTATACTTCTCAATAATTCAATGAGATTGACACCTAAAATGCTGTGTTTTACAAAAACCGTTTAAAATCAATCCGTATTGATTCAAAGTACTTGTATATGTAACTAGCGTTGCTTGAACTATGAATAGGGAAACAATTACAATTTGTTATAATTGTTTTATAGAACGATTCCAGACGTTAGTTTTTTGACACTGACTGACTGGGTCGTTTCGGATTTTATACTTGAATGTTGAAAATGATACATGATTTTAAAAACTCTGTCTGTAATTCTAGGTACATAATGAACTGGTGATTGTTACTTACAAAGTTAACATTTTGTTCGGTGACCCACTATAATGACTCCAGAATTCATTTCTGGCAACTATGAGTTATTCACGCTTATTACGGTTGTCGTAGTCGTTCAAGTGACGTAGACGTTGTCGTAGGCGTAGACGTTAGTTACTTTTTTATGTGATGAAAAATAATATACAACGACAATTTTTGACTTTTATAGCATGTTATATCCTTAACATATGGAAAGAAACACATTCGTAATTTCCAGAACGGATTTCTCATTTTTAAATATAACATTTATTTTTTTTTTTTTGATACGACAAATCTGTATTTCGTATGGCGTAATACGACAAATGGGTATTACGTATCGCGTTAAAATACGAGGAAAGAGTCCTGACCGATTTTATAAACGATAGCATATAAAAATAGAAAAAAATCAATATCAAAAGATTTTTTGGCAATGATTATTAAAAAAAAAAAATTGAAAAATAACTATAATAAATACAATCTTTTCTACTTTTATTCATTTGCATAAGATAAATTTCGTGTTTTTATCAGATGACAAACTTTCTATTGAAAATCTGTTAGAGTCCTCATATAACGATTCATGCAATGCAAATTTCTTAGTTTTTGTTCAAGAGATGATTTCAAACGAATTGTTTTACAATTAAAAAAAATAGGTAAAAAAACTTTTTAAGTTAAACGGTTTTATGTTAAACATACATTGCAATGTTTAAGATAAATGTACTAAAAACCAAAAAATAATAAAATAGATACAGTCGTGGGAATTATAAACATATGCATAGACTAAACTAAAATAAAACCGTGGGGCACGTCAATTGTCTACAATCGTTGATTAAAATGTTTGTTTTGTAATGTTACACTATAATTAGGCAGTTGTTCAACCGACAACGATGGACGTGTGATAAGTAGGGCTAGAATGTGGAAACAAGCTAGCAAGCTCGATTATAAGCGAGTTTCAGGGTTTCATAGTGGTGAGCGAGTAGTACTTTGTCGATTAAAGACAAACTACGAGCAGTGAAACGCTTCCTCGCCAGGCAGCAGTGTGAATGTCCAACGATAAACTAGTTGAAACATCTCTTTTATTTACATGGAGTGTATAACTATTGGAATTTCCATGAGCAAGAAATAGTAAGTAATTTCCTCACCGTCTGCGGGCCAACTGCCTAACGACGAATTAAACGATTCTTCTATCGCACATTAAGTCGATAATTTGTAGACAATTGACGTGCCCCACGGTTTTATTTTAGTCTAGTCTATGCATATGTTTATAATTCCCACGACTGTATCTATTTTATTATTTTTTGGTTTTTAGTACATTTATCTTAAACATTGCAATGTATGTTTAACATAAAACCGTTTAACTTAAAAAGTTTTTTTACCTATTTTTATTTTCTAGTTTTTAGTTTTTATTTCGCATTCTGTTTAATTCGTTTAGTGCTTCATTACTGCAAGGTTTCTTGCCCGTTAGTTTATTGCAGTCCAACTCCTCGATACGTAGTCCCTGCAAAGATCTTACTCTACTAAGAGCCACGTAGGCTTGACCTTCTTCAAACAGTTTCGCACCTAAGTATATGACTGCGTGATCCACAGTGCTGCCCTGCATTTTATGTATAGTAGAAGCCCATGATAGTATTAAAGGCAACATTCTTCTTTCAGCCGTCCCGTAATTGTACTTAGCTGGAAACTGTATGGCTTTCGGGTGTATAAGATGTACTGTATAGTGCACTGTATTCTTCTTGTCAAGCCCTTTTATTTGATACCCATATTGGTGGGATTGATAAAAAATTGTTATCAGCCATTTGGTAGCGGCGGCCATCTTAGATTTCAATTTTGCATAGTAAATTGTATTCTACTTGTTGAGACCTTTCATTTGATACCCATTTTGAGGGGGTTGATAAAACCTACGTTATCCGCCATTTTGTAGCGGCCGCTATCTTGGATTTCAATTTTTTATAGTATATTGTATTCTGCTTGTTGAGCCCTTTCATTTGATACCCATATTGATGGGATTGCTAAAAACTACGTTATCCGCCATTTTGTAGCGGCCGCCATCTTGGATTTAAATTTTTATAGTATATTGTATTCTGCTTGTTGAGCCCTTTCATTTGATACCCATATTGATGGGATTGATAAAACCTACGTTATCCGCCATCTTGGATTTCAATTTTTTATAGTATATTGTGTTCTGCTTGTTGAGCCCTTTCATTTGATACCCATATTGATGGGATTGATAAAACCTACGTTATCCGCCATCTTGGATTTCAATTTTTTATAGTATATTGTATTCTGCTTGTTGAGCCCTTTCATTTGATACCCATATTGATGGGATTGATAAAACCTACGTTATCCGCCATTTTGTAGCGGCCGCCATCTTGGATTTCAATTTTTTATAGTATATTGTATTCTGCTTGTTGAGCCCTTTCATTTGATACCCATATTGATGGGATTGATAAAACCTACGTTATCCGCCATTTTGTAGCGGCCGCCATCTTGAATTTATAATGATAATGAATAAATATAATTGTATTGTCACCAAAATCCAAAGTGTATACAAAATTTCAGATTAATCGGTTGACAGGAAGAGGGTGAAATTTGAATTACTAAATTTGACACAAGAATAAATAATAAATAAAAAAAAAACAAACGGGGTGAGCTAAATAAAACCATTTAAAAATATATATATTTTTTAATTTTGTATGAGAAAAAATTGTCGTTGTCGTAAATGTTACGTGGTACCAAAAAATATCCCTACGACAACGACTACGCCAACGACCACAAAAACGTCTACGCCGAACACTTATTTTGATTGTAAAAACTGTAGGGTTAGTTGTTCTTCTGAATTAATAATTTAAAAATGATCTACTAATAATTCTATTAATATTTGTTGTTAAAAGAATTCTTTAAAAATTTAAATTTTTGCTTTTTCGTACAAATATATGCATAATACCAATTAGACGTTACGACACGTCAGTTTGCAATTTTGGATACGACAACGCCAACCGTAATAAGGGTGATTATAAATGTACAAAGTTTGTGTCATATTAAATAAAAAAATGTAGATATAAGCAAAAGGTGAAATGTGCAGCGATATGCAACACATAACAATTTTTATTGAATATGTTAGGATTGCATTAATTTTTTTAAAACCGTACAAAAAATATTGGTATTGGCATACTAAATAACACAATAGCATACGTGGTAAAAATCGTACTCGGCAATGAAATTTATATTTGTCCATATGAAACCAGAATCGAGAATGGATTGACATTGTCTCTACATGCATCTAAGCGAAGAATAATACGTTAGTTCAAAGGTTAAATTTCGTGACATGTGTCTTAGCCCAATAATATTATTTTCCATTAACAATCACTGTATTGATACTTACAAAAACATATTCAGAATTTATGTCCAAAAATATTTATAACCTATTTTCATCAGATTGACAAAGGTTAGTGTATTATTTCTTTCGAAGTTCTGCCGGAGATAAGAATGAAGCAATAAGTTATAAAATGTGGCCTGATGCTGTTATTGAACTCGAAGTTGGACAATGACATTCAATGATTTTTTTTTATAGATAAAGTCTAGTGTGCCTATATACCTATATGTACATATATGTATACATAACATACCCATTGCTTTGATAAAGAAAGTCAATTAAAACTGTGGGCTATTAAACAAAAAATGACATGAGTTTATAAAATTTTTTTAATTAAATAATTGACTAGCAATAAATACAAAATTGTAAAATGTCTGTGAAAATAAATTCGTAAACAACTCCAGCGTCTCTGCCCATTTTGATTTAGACGCTTACCAACACTGAAAATATTTTTACGGTAAAAAACACGAATTTAAGTATAAAATCACATTAAATTATAATAAAAATTAAACAAATTTAATGCAAAAATGTTTAATTAATAATATTACATAAAATATGCCAACATTTTATTAATATTTAAGCAGATATTTGAGTGTGAATTATTATTCCGCCTCAAGTATCCACGTGCCATATAGCAACATACACCATACGATAGGTAATAAAAATACCTATCCGACAGTACCCGATATATATCCCAAAACGTTTTGGGACCCGAGATATCGGCTATTTTATATGTACCGAGGGCCCGTTTGGTAAATGGTCTATTTCTCCGGAACGGTTCCTACTGACCTATCCGACAGTACCCGATATATATCCCAAAACGTTTTGGAACCCGATATATCGGCCATTTTATATATATGCCTAAGGGCCCCATATAGTCAATGGCCTGTTTCTCAGGAACGGCTCCGCGTGCCATATAGCGACATATACCATACGATACAGACATAATTGTAAAGATATTGATTTTCAGTCAACTTATGACGATTTTTTGTATATTTAGCAAAATTGTTTTATGCACAAACTGACACTTTTATTTAATGAACCCCTAAAAGTATTTGTCAAAATATATTGTTCCAAATACATACATATGTGCAATTCTTCATTTTGTTACTTTTACATAATTGTTTTATTTGCTAAATATATGTATTTCTTGTTGTTTGTTTCCATTGTACATACATACATTCACTCATTGTTTGGTTTACATGCAATTGATACATTTATTGCCGTCCCTCGTGTTTTGTGTGGTATTGACTTCCATACTTGCATTAATTAAAGAACTACACTAAGACGGACTTTGTTCGTTTCGTTGTATTGGACTTTGCATTATCGGGAATTCACGTTGGAATTGAATTGTACAAATGTAAAAAATATTCAATTAAAGACAATGACAATAGGTTGATTGATACGTACCCACAAATGTATAACCTTTTTGTTTTCTCCTTGTTGTTGGCGTTTACAAGATAATATTACAATAATTATATTGGCATCTTTAATTGATATTAATAATAGCAGCTAGTAGTGTTAGAAATTGAGGTAGGTCAGTAAAAATTAGAAATTAAACCATTATTGTTGAAAGAGAAGTATGGGTAGACTTCACTGCACTGCTACAATAGTCCATAGGTTAGAATTCCAGGGCACTATCATATTCACTTTAGGATTGGGGAGCAAAATTGGCAAAAGGCTCGGAGATGTTCTTTCCTATTTTAAATACTGATGTCTTGTCAGTTAAAGTTAGCCTGCATAATCGTATAAATTTGGCAGGAATGCCAAACTCAGACATAGCTTGACACACCTGTGATCTTATTGGGCTGTCGAAAGCACCACATAGTCGACAAATAAGTGAAATATATCGATTTGTTTTTCTTGGGTCTTTTCTAGGATTCACCTGACATCAGGATAAGATCTGGTCTGTGGTGGAATTGTCAGGCGTAAAACCACATTTTTTGTTTAGCCGCTCACACAATACCCTCTACAGTACATTGTAGATGTGAAAGGAAGGATACTTATTCCTCTCTGGTTGCCAAATCTTTTCTTGCTCACAGGATTTAACAGACTGGGGTTCCAATCTCTGCGAATACTTTATGATTTTAGCATTAAAATCATCTAGAACAATCTTAATGCCATGGCCAGGACACCTGTTATACATACATTTGTTCTCTCTAAATCACCCTGCTCAAAACGGTGTAATTTTTAACCTTCAATTCTCTTTCGGTTTTTTGTTGAAACAGAAATAAGTGACTAAAGTCATATTCTTGTGATTCCTGCAAGGCGTTAATATTAGTGTTAAACTTTTCTAGTACATTCACCAGTGCGCGAACTGCAGCTTCTATATTTAGAGTCCTTAAAACGTTTGCGTTGGGATGTTAAAATTAGGGGGGTTCGTTTTTAATTTCATTCATTTTTCACATTTCGCAAATGTGTTCGTTCGTGTATTATTTCAGGTTCCGGTTCCTCCGTACCCATACTCAAAAATTCCGCAACGTGGACTGATTGCGTCCATAAAAAATCTGATGAGTCGTGTGGTCCCAATCTAAAGGGTGTTTTTTTTAAGCCCGATAGAACTTGAAATTTTAAAAATAACACAAAAAATTAAATTGTAATCAAATTTTTTTTATTCGAAAGATCAATACGTTACATTTACATTTGAAAATGATTTCGGGCATATGGGCACCGCGGCGAAGTGCATTCTGGACGTCCAATTTTTGGCCACTTTTTCGAGCACTGCTGGCCGTATGTCACGAATAACACGAACAATGCTGGCCTGCAAGGCATCAATTGTTGCTGGTTTATCAGCATAAACCAGTGACTTCACGTAGCCCCACAGGAAATAGTCGAGAGGGGTCAAATCGCACGACCTTGGAGGCCAATTGACAGGTCCACTTCTCGAAATCAACTTATCGCCAAATTTTGACTTCAATATGTCGATGGTTGCGTTCGCCGTGTGGCACGTAGCGCCATTTTCAAACAAAAAATCATTGATCATGGTGCGGTAACGATCTCCATTGACCGTAACGCAAGCTCCGGCCTCATTTTTGAAGAAATAAGGTCCGATGATGCCACCAGCGTGAAAACGCACCATACGGTGCATTTTTCTGGATGTAATGGAGTCTGTAGGGTCTCTTGTGGATTGGTCTCACTCCATATGCGGCAATTTTGCTTATTAACAAACCCGTTAAGCCAAAAATGCGCCTCATCGCTGAACGCCATACAAATGACGAAGTCGTCTATAAGTTGCGCGAATCGACGACTGATTTTCAAAGTAAATTTGGATAATTTCGTAGCGTTGTTCAAGCGTGAGTCTATTCATGATGATTTGTCAGAGTATACTGAAACAAATAAAGAAAGTTTCATCAAAATTTAATTTTTTGTGTTACTTTTTACAATTTAAAGTTCTATCTAGCTTAAAAAAAACACCCTTTACATGTGTTGGATATTGTAGCATCGGGTCCAATACTAATTGAGGCGACTGCATCGTCCGGATTTTAACTGGGCTAAAACCACTTGTGTTTGTCTTGGCAGCTGGCGTTCTTCTGCTGCGATGGATCCAAAGTACGGCATCACATTATATCCCTGTTCTGTCTGCGCGACTGCATCCGTGTGAATGCTATCCACACCTGCCTGATAGGCTAATTTATACCTTTGGACCTCTCTCTAGATCATGAAGATCTCTCCTGACCATTTATACCTTTGGACCTCTCTGAATCATGAAGTTCTCTCCTAACGTACCTGGTTGGGGGAAGCCCGTCCATTAAATCGTGACAGAGATGCTCACGGCGATAACACCCAGTAAGTCCTTCGTCTCCTCATGAAGATGGTCCACTAGTGTCATGAGAAGGCACCCTGTTCCAGTCCTCAAGGCGGCATTCTGTCCTCAAGGCGGCACTGGCGTCGCATAGCTTACCACAGATCGGCTTATTGCTTTGTAAGAGGTCAACAAGGTTTCTTTGTCACCACCCCAAGTGCTGCCGCCAGCGACTTGAGGACCGTGCAAGCCACAGTTATTTGCGACAAGATCAGAAGTAGGAACAATTCTGAAACATGCTATCGAACGTTACTCCCAATATTTTGGGTAGTTAGTGGGCGGAATCAGTAAACCATCGACCAATATGTTCTGTGGGAACCTCATTTCAGCCGTCCAAGTTATGAACAGTGTGGCAGTGGATTTAGCGGGATATTTCTATATACCTCAAATATTATGTGTTTGTATTCGTGTATGACTCATAACGATCTCATGAGTGATATCTGTAAAAATTGATTTAACTTAAAGATTAAAAATGTTTTATAAAATTAATTGACGCACAATAAAAACATTTATCAAAACATCAATATAGAATAGTTGAATTCAAAAATGCTATAAACAGCAAATGTAGTTTTTTTTATTACGAACCCAACAAATACAGTTTGAGTAAATTTTATAGTATTTGGAAATAAAATTGTCTTATCAGTCAAGATTTTAATTTGTAGTGTTTGAAACAAAGCCTTCAAATAACTGTAATAAGAATTTATTATCCAAATAGTATCACTAAATTTTATAATCAAACACGAAAATTAAATAAGCACAGATAAATATAGACGAAGGTGTGGCGAAAATATTTTGACAAAGGCAATTTTACAAGTAATTTTACAACTTTGCACTTTATGATGCAGAGTAATCAGTCGATGGTAATGGACAAGTACATGGTACATACACTATCCGAAGCCGGTGCGCTTCGCTACCACGCAGAACATTTACTTGTAGGCCAATTTCCGTCACACATTGCAAATTTCATTAAAATCGTGTATATATAGCGTTTTTGGCGCATCAAATCTTGAAATCGGACGGAAATATATATGGGAGCTATAACCAAATCTGAACCGTTTTCGATATATTTTGGTACATTTAGTTATAGGCCAAATTCCGTCACACATTTCAAATTTCATTGAAATCGGATATACAAGGTGGCGCAAAAGTAATCTTCCGAAGTTTTTTGGCTGTAATTAAAAAAAATGAAAAACTTTGATTTTTCTTTTGGATTATTTTTATTTGGTCTTTTAAGTTTTTTACATCAAGTCGAGAATATGATATCAGATAAATGGCCGCCACAGTTTATTGTCATTTGAGCCCTTTTTATGGCATTTTCCATCACTTTGGGCAAAACTTCCGGCGATATGTCCTCACATTCTTGACGGATATTGTCTTTAAGAGCTGAAAGAGTTTGAGGCTTGTTGACATAAACCCGCGACTTCAAAAAGCCCCACAAAAAGAAGTCTGGAGCGGTCAAATCAGGCGATCTTCATGAAATTCACGTTGTGCCAAAGTCACCGACCGAATATTGACCAAATAAATACATAGTCACCAATATTCCGCGTTCTGGAGCAGTGTAGCATAACATTGTTTATTAACGTGTATTTTACATGTGTTTACTACAAAAATGTCAAAACAGAGTGACATTAGGGGCCAATCGCAAAAATTATAGCATTTTCTGATAGGAAGATTACTTTTGCGCCACCTTGTATATAGGGAGTTTGGTACATCAAATACTTTAAATCGAACGAAGATATATATACCTTTATATGTAAGCCAAATACCGCCACACATGCTAAATTTGGAGACTGTATCTGTAATCGCTCATAGATATTTGCATACAAAGTTTACATTTTTTGGAGGTACCTCCGATTCTGATGCTATATCACCGGATCAGAGTGGAATTTCAAAACTTTTTATAGCCTATGTTACTTTTAGGCTATGTAGTAATATACCCTGAAAATTTCAGCAAGATCGGTTAATAAATTTCAAACAAACAAACAAACATTTTCCTCTTTTATAGATATTATTTTTTTAGGAATGTAGAACAAGTATTCCTCGCCTTACTCCATCGAACCTTTTAAGTACATGTACATAATAATTATAATGTTTAATGCATTTCATATCTTTCTTTCAGATGAGGGAATACCAAGACTTTGGTCAGTTTCATTTCCACTGGGCTGATTATGTTGTGTTCGTATTGATGATTGTTTTGTCGACTGGAACAGGTGTTTACTACGGATACTTCAGGTGGGTTCAATAATTGAAATTAATGAACATTCATGTAAACATTTATGAATTTATTCACAGAAAAGAAAAGACTGGCAAAAAGATACCACACATTGATGTGGAAGCAACTAAAGCAAAGAGAGCAACCGATTTTGGTTCTTCCAAGATGAATGAATATTTACTGGGATCACGAAAACTAAAAATATTTCCCGTTGCCATGAGTTTGGTTGGTAGGTAAGTTAAGAGCTATCACCTTTTCCATTTCATTCCAAGATTAATTTATGTTTCTAATTTGAGTTGTATAGTTATGTGTCAGGTGTTACCATACTTGGTACCGTATCGGAAATCTATAATTTTGGTACACAATATTGGCTAATTATTGTGTCAATTATATTTATGGCCATTGCTGTGTCAAAAGTATATTTGCCTGTATTTGCTGCCCTACGGGTTGGGTCCTCCTATGAGGTAAGTGTGATTTGTTTTTATTTTTATTTGATTTAATATCTTATCATAAATAGCACCTATTCAAGCAACAGGCTTTTTTGTTATTGTTACTCGTGGCTATGAATTGACTTTTTAACAATGAAAATTGGATGTCAACTCATATCGTAGTGACGTTCACACAATAATTTGCTAATCATTTGTTTAGTATAGACTTTGGGATTTGGGAGTTTTGTCTAGGGTAGCCAATTATCGATAAAAGTTGAAACAAAAAGTCACAAAAGATCGATGTTATTTAGAGATTTTATTAAAAATGTTTGTAGATTATCAGAAATGACGAAGCAATGGAGCTAATTGTGGGCTATCTAACTAGTAAGCCCAATAAAAGCAAAACTTTCTATTATCAAGGAAGTACGGAAACTTTTAATTTTCAGTATTTAAGGCTGCGAATTGTCAGATCTTTAACGATGTATACGTGACAGAAAAAGAAATATCTAATAAAAACACATTTAAAATATTTTTGAATGGCCAGTTTCTAAAATTCGAAAGCAAATTCGTTCGAATAACTACCAAATTTCTGTTTTTGGTCTGTTCCAGAACTGCAAGAATCCACTAATTTTTACTATTTTTTCGTTAACATAAAGAAATACTATCGTAGTATAAATTATTAGCTTCTTGCAGTTTCTGGAACTGTGCATTTGTAAATATTTGGTTTATTTTGTTTTCAAGCAAACAAAATTTCGTTTCGAATCGTCTTAGAGGCCTTAAGAACTACCGTTATGCCTTTTGTAAATCCATTTTACAATAGTTCAAATGATTTTCAAGTCTATTGAGTCTACGCATTAAAACAAGACAATTTGGCAACAATGACTGCTTATGGGAGGGAATATCTGTATATCGCACTCAAATAATCTACAATTGGACTTTGTTCTGTGAAAGTTTAAGATAGGGTATAACCATTATTCTAACCACTTAAAATAGTTTGCTTGTCTGTACAAAATGTTTAATTGAATATTTTTGTTTATCGTTTTGATGTTGATACAATTCATTTGCACTCACATGTCTCAAATTATTATGACTTGTTTCGTCGTTGTTGTTGTAGTGTGGAGAAAATGATCAATTAACAAAAATAGTAATGAAGAATTCATTAAATTTGGAACACATCGTAGTGTTGTTTTCTAAAAAAATATTATTTCTTCAACATGATATTGACATATTAAAAAACACGTGCACCCACAATAAAATGTTATGCTCGTACTTTTGAGAGTCGATGTTGTTAACAGATAACAAAGTACTGTTAAAAGATTTTTATATTTTTTTAAACCAAAATTGTTAAAATGTGCGTTGAAAATTGTCATGAAATTTTATTGAGTTTATGGGTAAAAAGTAAAAAAGTATCAGTCGACATATGCGTACAGAGATATACCCTCAGCATATGTGAATTGAAACTTTAATCTACGGAAAGATCGAATGTATTTAGGGTATTTTTAGAATTTTGTGGCCCTTTTTGGACATTTTAACTTGCCGAGGAGGTACTTACATTACAGCCTTTTGCAGGGTTAACCTTTTTAATGAGGATTTATTTGACGTAAACGCAAAGGAATTGGCATTCTAAATCCAGTGGGTATGTTAAATCCGGTTATATATAAACGTACTATTAGACGCAAATGTTGAACTTCTGTGGGGGAGGTACCCTAAGGAAAAGATCAATATCGGCCATTTAGAAATTAAACTAAATTTGAACAAAATATTAGGAGATCCAAAGTTTGGACCAAATTGGTTGACCCGTTCAAGAGATATCGTGCATACCATTTTAGTGACATTTTTAAATATTGGGGGAAAGTTGTTGACCATCTACGAACTGAAACTAAGTTTTAACAAAATATGACGAAGGTCAAATTTTGGATCAAATCGGTTGATCATTTCGTGCTCTCCAGCGACTCATGTGGTGCTCTAGGGATTTTACACCTTTCGGGCTGTTTTCTCATAAAATATGGACTTGCCCCTGAAACAACATTTACCGTCGTAATTGAGGCAGCGAATGCAAGTTGCTTCAACAAAAATCAAGGTTATTCGAGAGCAGGTCTTAAAGTGAACTTATCCGAAATTTTGTGTGGGAGGTACCTGAAGGAGTGGACAAATATAGTTCATATTCGAACCTGAGCTATATCTGATAGATATATTAGGATGTGTAAAGTATGGACAAAATCGGTCACTTCCTTCAAGACCGAACTATTTTGAACATTTGTGCGGGAGGTACATGAAGGAGTGGACCGATATAGCCAGACAGACGGCCGGACATGGCTAAATCAACTCCAAATTGTCTGAAACGGATTTCGTCCAAACATACTTGTGGTCCAAAATCATTATTTCGATGAGGCACATTTTGCCCGTTTAATAGTGTATATATAAAATAAAATAATTCATGTGATATTTTCAACGTCTGACAGTTCTGTGCGGAATATTGTCCTTATAACGAAAACTCGTGTTTTTGTTCTATTCGGTGAAAAAAGTTTCCGCACCGACTAAGATTTCTAAACGCCTTTTGAACATTTTTATAAAGAAAAATTTTGATTTTAGTTTTTTTGAACAAACATTTATTTGTATACATTAGACTGGGTGGCAGGCCCCAGTGGCACGTGTTAACATATTCCGATTGAGCTCAAACTTTGGCAATCTTAATTGTTAACAAAACTAAATATTTTAGGAGGGTGTCGCACAAAAAAATCCGACATCGATTTTTTCAAAACCACTCTAGTATACATATGATTTATTTATGTTAAAATAAATGCTTAAAATATCGCGATTTAACGAAATTTATCTATTGGACGTATGTAGACTTTTCCGATATTGAAGATTATATTTAATTTCAATAATAAATAGTTTATTTAATAATGATATGCTATTATTGATTTAATTAATCGAACTATATGACCTAAGGAGAAAAAATTATATCTAGCAAAGTCCTATAAATCAACCACAATGCAACGATCGTTTCGTTAACTGGTTAGGTTAACATCATCAGGCATATTAAATGTTGTTATTGCTAGACAAATTTCGTCATTTGCTATTATAATGGAAAACATATAAGAAAAAACTGCAATGAAAAACTTGTACGCAATCGGCACGGAAACTTTTTAATGGTAGGGGAAAAGTGATAATGCATTTCTTAATATTTTTCTATGCTCTATACGGCTATGTGGTGGTATTTTTGATATTTGCAAAAAATGCAGAAAGTTATAACCCTAATGTACATATGTATCTATTTTGCTGGTGATATTTAACATTTTTTAAATCTAGGAGCGCTAGGGAAATCATAATAAGTATCAAAAGAAAATATTCTTCTTAACAGACGAATTGAAATGACCTACCATTCGGCGATAACAAAAGTTAAAATAGACTTCCCGTTTTGACTAAAGAAACCCTTGCCAAGAACTGCAACTCTAGGTTTATCTCTTTTTTGCGGAAAGTAGGGTAAAAGTAAGCATACCAACTTCAGTAAAATCATGCAGAAATACAACTACTTCGAAAAATGTTTGAATCAATAAGAAATAACTTGAAATATTTTAGGCAACTCAAATAATAAACAAAATTTGTCTCGCAACTAATTGCACCTGAATATTTGTACCATTTAGCCCTGGTGGGTACAATTAAGTTTTCCTTCATTTGTTCATGTGATATACAAAAAATGCCATAAAAGCCATAATTATCAATCATTTTAATGATGGATATATTTCAAATATGTGCACAGTTTCATTTCCTTATCAGGCAGACAGTGATTTGCAAATTATATGGATTGTTAAATAAATTAATTTACAAGGTCTGCGTTAATAATTCTTTTTTAGATATTGCTGGCTCGGTTTATCTTTGCAAATATGCCTTTAAGGAAGTAATAGTTGGGACTCGGCGACAAAAAGTAGGGCATTGATATGAGAGATGTCTCCCTTGTCCCCTCTGGGGTGGAACCATACATATATATGTACGCACCGTTTCTACCGTTTGGTAGAAAAACACCCATTCAGGAGAAGAATCAGAGGTTTCGTCAATATAAATTGAGATATTGGACTAAAGCTTGACTTTTTTAAAGGTTTAAAGAATTTTTCATATTACCGAAAAGTGGAAATTGAAAAACCATCACTACCATCGTAAAAAACTGTGTGTCAAATTTGAGTGAGTCGAAGAATCGGCAATATATCTATATATATTTTTTTATCTACAAATTGTTTTTTTTTCGCCATTGCCCCAGAGGATATTTTCCTAATAACAAGAAAAAGTATCGAACTTGGTGTAGATTACAATGTGCAACAAAATCGGGAATCTAGATTTGGGATTGAAATCCCCGTTTAAAGCCCGTGGGAATATCGAAAACATCAATGAACAGATTCGCCGTGTGTTGAAGTCATCAGTTATGACCTTATAGTGGTTGACTAGATAAATTTAAATCTTTGTTTGCAGCATATTGTTGTGATATTTTTATGAAACTTCCGCCCTGACCTAAAACCGATTAAAAAAACAGAATAAGTTCTTATTCGAAACCTGAAATATTATCATGCATTATCCGCCCGTGTTATGCGATTTGGTCCAAAATTTGTTCCTCGTAATATTTCGCCGAAACTTAGTTCAAGTTCGAAGATGAGCCATATCTGCCAAAAGTTCAAAAATTGTAGCTAAAGTGGTGCGCACGATAACTCTGGAAGGGGATAGGTAACTGATTGGTAATATTTCTTCCAGACATGTCTGGCTTATTGGTGGTGCACTATAACTTTCGAACGGATCACCTGATTTGGTAAAAAATTTGGACCTCGTATTATTTGTCCAAACTAATATTAAGTTCGAATATGAACTATAATGGAACACTTCTTCGCTTTTCTTCCGTACAAAATTTCAAAAATTTATTGGCTTTTCTCGGATCGTTTTGAAATGTTTCACAGCTGGATTTCCTCGCGGTCCCTAATACGACGGTGAAATTTTTTTCGGGGCAAGCCCATACTTCGAATTGATTGTTCAACTTGGCCGAAACTTCGCACATTATGAAATGGCATCTCTCTCACAAAATTTCAAAAATTTTCGCTTAAGAGCAGTTTGAGGGCTGTTCGTGGATTGTTTTGAAATTTTTTACCGAAGGTAACCTTGCGGTCCTGTATACATATTTTTCGTAGGCACGATTTCTGACAAAAATATCAAAAAAAAAAAAAAAAAAAACAGATTTAAGTTCAACATTTACGCTTATGTGCAGTTAAATAATGGCTTTTCGAAGATTGTCTTGAAATTCCCATCTGTATAGTTTTGTTCATGCTTCTGGCACAATAAACCAGAAGATCTAAAAATGCTAAGGTGACAACACAAAAATGTTTGGTTGACACGACAACTACCGAATGAAATGACTACCAAAATAAGATGCAGCTCCAAGTTGGACTATGTTGGTCCATTCGTTTAGTCTTCTCTTCCTCCAAGTTCAAAGGCCACTTCTCGGATCGTTTGAAATTTTAATAGCAGGTACTTGTTTGTCATGATTACAGCCTTACATTTTTTGCTGGGGAAAGCCAATACTTCCTGAGATTTGGAAAGTGGTCAGTGGAATAATTTGGCCCACTATTTATGATACTCTTGTATAGTTGATATGGCAGCGCCTACAGCTAATCGTAATAATGTGTATGATCATTACGCATATCATATAATGCACAAAAGTGCATCCCTGTGATCTTAACAAAAAAATGCACATTAAGGAATCACATAAGGAATCCTTAAGTTAACCTTAATAAGGATATACGTTAAACAGATACGTACACCATATACGCAAAAAATATACGTTGAAAGCTTCCAAAAGATATTTGTCACAAAAATGCTATTTATATATTTGTAGAAAATATGGATCTGTTCATATATGTATTTACTTCTACAACTCCTGTTATTGCTCTTTCATACAGTCAAAAGGGTCTATACGAGTATTTGTGGACAAACTTTTGTTCGTTCGCATCCACGATCTTAGTCCTACCTTTTCCAAATTTACCTCCAAATTGAGCAATTCTTCATTGAATTTTATTTATGGGACCATGATAAAACTGACTTCGCAGATTTTTTTTATTGGCAAATGTTTAATAATTGTATTTTATTTCCATGATGGAATTATTATAGAAGTAACTACAGTTTTGTAATTAAATGTTTTTTCTTTGCAGTATTTAGAGATGCGTTTTAATTCAACAATTCGGAGTATTGCTTCCATAATGTTTGTAATGGATGAAGTAAGTAAAAAAACAGATCAATTCAAGAAATATCCAACAAATAATAATTTATTTAAAAATTGTGTTTTATTTTTGCAGATATTCTTTTTGCCAATTATTTTGTATGTTCCCGCAATAGCATTTAGTCAAGGTAAAATTCAAAATCTGATAGCAAATGTTGCAAAATTTCATTCACCAGATGTTTCTTTTCAGTTACCGGCGTCAATACACACATTGTAAGCGGTGTTATTTGTGTAATTTGTGTCTTCTATACTTTAATTGTATGTATATAAGGATATTTCCAAATGTTTACGTTACTAATTATGATTTCAAACAATTTCCAGGGTGGTATCAAAGCTGTTGTTCACACTGATGCCTGGCAAATCATTGTAATGTTCATATCGGTGGTTATTGTGGTGATTTTGGGAACAATTTATGCCGATGGCTTTACTGATATATTCAAAAGTGCTGCCGAGGGTGGTCGTATTATATTTGGAAAGTATGTCCTATTTTTTGCAATTGATTTGTTTCATTTATTAACTTTTTTCGTTGTGCAGCATTAACCCATCACCATATGAACGCCAGTCTTTGTGGGCTGTCTTAATTGGAGGCTTTTTCTATTGGACTTCTTTTAATTCGGTCAATCAAACAATGGTAAACCAAAAATAAGATTAATTCTTTTAAAACTTCAAGAAAAAAGAAATTTCTTTATCATTAATCCCCAAAATTAATATTTTATTTAAACAATTTCTTGATATTATTAAATGAATTTTTTATAACTCTTCTATTTATTTTTAATTTTATAAATATTAAACATCCACTAGCAATAGGTTTAACACTTTTAATCCAAACTATTTTAGTATCAATATTTTCAGCATTAATAACTAAAACATTTTGATTTTCATATATTTTATTTTTAGGTACAACGTTATATGTCATTGCCATCGCTGAAGAAAGCTCAATGGTCAGTGGCCATATTCACCATTGGCATTGTTCTGTTTATATCCGTGTGCTGCTTTGCTGGATTATTGGTCTATAATTTTTATAGAAATTGTGATCCCTTGACAGCTGGTTTAATAGCGGTAAGTAATATGTGTATGCTGTATATACGGGAATGTTGTAGCTGCAAACCGATCCTACATTTATGTTAGGACCGATTTGAAGATATATAGCCTAGGTTGGGCGATTATTATGGAAGGAAAAAATTTTCAATGGATGCTTCGGGTGTCTGATTTATGGGATTGTACTGAGCAAAAAAGCCAACTATTTGAAATTTTAACTTTGTAGTATTTTATGTCTCGGGCTACAACAATTCCTCTGAACATATTACTTAGTTTTCATGGCCGAAAATTCACAAATTTTGGCACGTTTTTTTATATTTTGGTCTATAACAGCCAAATTATTGGGATTTCCGATCCAATACTAAGACAAAAATTGTAGCCAAGACAATAGTTAAGAACGCTCTAGTACATTGCAAAAGCATAGGAACGATCTTCATGTAGTTTTGGCCTTGTGGAAGTGTATTTTTTTTTTTCGTCAAAATATTGATAAATTACCAAAATTTGTACTTTCACAAGTCCAAAACTGCCTGAAACATGAGCCCAAAAAATTTTGTAAATTTTCCAAAAAAAGAAAAAATGCAAGTCAAAATGTGGAAGCTCGATTTTCACCGTACTACAAATTGCTATAGCCTAGTTAACACAATCCAAATAGAGAGAGAGAGATTGAATTTTTAATTTGGACAGCATACCTAATTGAAAAACTTGAAAAGAAAATGTTACATATCTAAAAATTATAGTCCTACCGTAGCCTATCATGGTAAAAGAAAAAAGGTAGTGGGGTTACCTCTACATATCACTTTCAAAAAATCGAAAAAAATTATTGGCTTGTTTTAAAGTAAAGGTAGTATAGAGTATGCCGCAAAAAATTTCGATCGGACCAAAATTGGCTGAGATATGATCGTTCAAAGTGAAGAACCCGTTGTGTTTTGTGTGTAGAGGCGCAACGTAAAACCCGTTTTTTAATAGCCCCAAAGATAGCTCAAAAACGAATGGACCGATCTTCATATATTTTGGTGAGCTTATTAAATACATAAAAATCTTGTCTTTAAGTGAGACAGATTTGTTCTTAACGATCAAGTTTTTTTAATCGAAATTTTGACTTTGACAGTTCACATTTTTTAAAATCCTGTTTGGCTTAAAGACAAGATTATTAGGTTCTTAAAACGCCCATCCGCTCATTCGTTTTAGATCTATCATTGGCGACGCAAAAAGGTTTTCGCAGGTAGCCATTTACCACAAGACTATGCAATATTATACAACAACAAATATTCCAAAAGTAGTATAAGATGTACTCTTTCAGATGAAAGAAAAAACTACTTCAAAATATTGGTAGTTTATTTGCAAAAAATTCATAAAAATGAGGTTTTTGTACTGCACAACTAGTGATAACTCCTTATGTTGTTGGCGAAATTACAACAATAATATTTTACTACAAAGGGGTTTGACTTTTCATACACTGTGCAACATTTTTAAGGTGATCTTGTGCAAACAATTCGGACTGAGGATTTTTTGAAAGTACAGACCCAAATGACAAGAAGCCCTAGATGGGTTTTGTTGTGTCAAATCCAGCTCGGATTTTATGGCCCCATCTAAACATGGTTAAATATTGAGTTTTTAAAGAAATTAGGGGCTATATCTCTGAAACCAATGCGAATCTTCTTCTGACCTCTGAAGCAAATTTGTAGATAAGGACAAGAATAAAATATTTGGAGATATAATGAACTCGAAAAACTACATTCATTGCCTCAATATGCAAAAATTCCACAATTTTTATACATTTCGCACCGTATCTCCAAAGCCGCAAAATTTTTTCTGAATATTTCCTTTTGGAAAAATATTCCCTGGAATGTAATACACAACTCTTCAGAACATGTCATTGTTGTAAAATGCCTCTATCCCGCTGTTTTCAGTATATTTCTCTGTTATGTTCTTACGGAGGTGGTCGATTGAATGAAAGACGATGTTTAAACATAACAATCAATTCATTTATTGAATAAAACTTTAAGTTGTTTTATGAGTTGAAATAAAGTATTAATTATGAAGAACAATGAACTATAACGAAATATGTACAGATGAGATGTCTATTAATTGGTGGTTGCGAAGTAACTGACTGACTGTGTACTGACAATGAGTAGAGAGAGATAATAACTTAAAACTACTGATGCATGCAATACTGCTATGATGCTGCCAGATTGTTGCATTTTATGTGGTAGTACTAGGGTTACCCTAATATCTCCCCTTTTAAGTTTGAACCTGGGTTCTGGATATTACTTCAACTGGTTGTCTTCTGTGGATATTCTGGTTGATATGCTGTAGAATCTGTATACGGCAATTTAATGTTGAATTCTCGAAGTAATATGTCCAAAGGTGATAATTTGTTTGATGGAGCAGAAGTATCGCCTATTTTTGTTTGAAGTTGATCTGCATGTACCTTGATGCGACTTCCGTGTTTGAAATTATACTGACTTTCCTTTTTCTGATTTCTGTCCATGACTGATGAACATAGATTTTTATGAACGTTGAATACGTTGTGAGTTTTTCTTGAAGATGCTTTTGCGGTCGCTCCTTCCTCTTCCCTTTTTTTGAGTGCTGTTTTGACTTGTCTATTTGGGCTGGGATGAAAGTGAGCATTGAGTACTTGATAAACATTGTTAAATGACTTAGTTCCTGTGAACTTGATCTGATGACACCATTTCGCTATTGGAATATCCCATAGATTAAATTTCTCAATCCAATCTATGCCTAGGACATTTAATGATTCCAAATTTGAAATGTAACAATCCACAATTTTTGATTTTCCTGCAACTGACACTTCTATTGGAAAAAGTTTTGCAAAAAATGTAAGTTTATTGCCACCTGCATCTTCGGCGGTGTCTGTGGTTTCAAATGCATCCGGCATTCCGATTCTTTTCCACGTTGATTTAGAAATTATGGTAATGTCTGATGCCGTGTCCAACTGTAGTTTCACTTGCTTTGAATTAATACTGACTGTAGCATATTTTCTTGCCTGCTTGATTTTGACTGGATCTGTTGTAGATACTGTTTTTGTGCTGAATTTTGTTTTGTTGTTGTTAAAATTCTGATGACTCACATTGTTCTGTTCTGAGTTTTGATCATGGTTGGTTTTGCTCTGTTGATGTTTGTCGTTGTTGTGTTTTGATTTGCTCTGCCTGTGCATGCTGTTGCAAAAACCATCTTTGTGACCAATCTGTTGACACTTGGTACACTTGTGCTTGGAGTAGGGGCAATGTTTTGCATAATGCATATCTCCACAATACCAACATGCTGTTTTTGGTATCTTTTGTTTTTGTTGAGGCTTACCAATTTTGTTGCACTGTTTTTGGCTTCCCTCAATTAGTGCTGTGTCACTTTTCAAATCCAAAATGCTTTGTGTTTCATCAACAAGCTTTTCTAAGTTGACTACTTCCTTACTTTCATTAAGATGCCTTAATAAACGGATTCTGATGTCACTGTCTTGTGATGATTTAAGACCAAGTATGAAAATTAAACACTTGAACTGGTCTGTAGTTAAGTCATCCAGTTTAAAAAGTTCACACTGAAGATTGACACGACTGGCGTATTCTTTAAAATCTTCATTTTCCACCTTTGTGATTTGGAGACACTTATAACGTAGACTTACTTGTGTTTCTGTTCTGCCAAATAGTCTTGTAAGATGCTTGATTGTGTCTGCCAATGAAAGTTCTTGAGGTTGTTTTGGTAACACGAAATTCTTGAATCGTTCATGAATGTGATTGGACATTTTTCTCCACAAAAGTCCTACTTTGTCTGCATCGTCCAGTGCACTTGCTTCCCTTTCGAAGATGTGTTTAAAACGATTGTACCACGATTCAAATAATAAACCACTGTCAGGCTCATAGTGAAAATCCGTCATGGAATTAGCTAAAGATTCCATGAGGTGGGCTTTTGCCACTGATGATTCACCTGGAATTGATGATGAAACTGTGTTTGCACCTTGTTGTCCAGCGATGATTTGTTTGAGTTTGTTGAGCAAATCCTGTTGATTCGCAAGTATTTGTAAAATATTCGCTTGTTCCGACATGTCTAGATTGTTCTAGTGTCTGTGTGTTATCAGCCGTTACAATTTTGTTAGAGACGCTGCCGTTGTATGTCTGTATGTGTGAGCTGCAAAAATGATGAAATTCCAACGTTGTAGTGGTGTGTGTGTTGAGCTGAAAAAATTTCTGTATATGTGAGACTGCAAACTGTTTGTTTGTGTGAGTGTTGATCGCTGAAGATTTCTTGAAAATTCTTGTTAGAATATTCCTGATGAACTTGCGCCTGTGCGTTTTTATGTTTTCCTTGAAAATCTTCCTGCCACAACTTTTATTGTGTGCGATGTCTTGATCTTATTACGCAGCCTTGTTGAAACTTATATTTGTTCCAAAATCCTCGTCGCCAAATTGTTAGCGAGAATGATACATCTTTGTTCCAAAATCCTCGTCGCCAAATTGTTAGCGAGAATGATTAATCTTTGTTCCAAAATCCTCGTCGCCAAATTGTTATGTTCTTACGGAGGTGGTCGATTGAATGAAAGACGATGTTTAAACACAACAATCAATTCATTTATTGAATAAAACTTTAAGTTGTTTTATGAGTTGAAATAAAGTATTAATTATGAAGAACAATGAACTATAACGAAATATGTACAGATGAGATGTCTATTAATTGGTGGTTGCGAAGTAACTGACTGACTGTGTACTGACAATGAGTAGAGAGAGATAATAACTTAAAACTACTGATGCATGCAATACTGCTATGATGCTGCCAGATTGTTGCATTTTATGTGGTAGTACTAGGGTTACCCTAATATTCTCTACGACGATTTAATAAATATGTCAATAATGTGGTGAAATCCGAAATGCGAGAATAAACTGTTGTTGTTGTAGCAGCATAAAAACCTACGTAGAAGCATAGCTTTGAGATGCTGGGTTGGCAGCCGCTGGCCGAAACACTATGGTTCCGGGTCAATCCGGTACGAAAGAACCCGCTGCCGTGGGATAAACTGTTGGTGTGAACTGTGTTTGAAATACGTGTTGTAAAAGTTATGATGCAGAATACCCCTGAAACAACACGAAGTAAGCATTTTAGAGTTTCGGAATGTTCTGAAGAATTGTTGAGAACATTATTTGGAAGATTTTTGCAAAAGGTTACTTGGTTCAACTCCCAATAGTTTAGCCAATACTGATGTACAATGTACAATTTTCTATATTTTATAGATTTTGATGCCCTAGATGGAGTTTTTCTTATGTGTTTTTTTCAAAAGATAAGTTCTACTAGTCTAGGGCTACAATATTGCTAAAGACAGCAAGGCCAAATTCCAATTCGTTTCTGAGATAAAGGCCTGATAAATGCAAAAATTGTAGATTTAGCCCGGTTTAGATAAGGCCATAAAATCCGAACTGGATCTGACAGGACAAACCCCTACTGGGGTTTTTGTAGTCTAAATATGTACTTTCAAAAAATGCACACTAGAAGTTGTTTGCATTTTCAGTGTTGCATAGTGATATTCAACCAGCTGGCTTGATACCATTACCTTGTATATTTGCCTTGATAGTAATATTATAATCAGACCAATTAAAATATTCACTTGTGGGGAATTTACTATTTCTCCCACTTCGGAACAGAAACTACAAAAAAAAAAAAAAAAAAAAAAAAACAACACGCAGATTATGATTAATTTCCCATACTAAAACATATTCACGGACTATTGTCCCATATTTTATTTAAAAAGAACAAGGTTTTCTATTTCGTCTTCTTCCTATTCCGTTATAAATAGAGCAAGAGAGAAGTGCCGCACAAGTCGACTTTTAGAGTTGGGCTAAATGAATACATGTGTTATATATTCGAATTACATCTTCAAACTATTTTACTATTAATACTTTAATCAATTAACGTTTTTAGAACGACGATCAACTCCTTCCCGTCTATGTAATGCAAACAGTTGGAAACTTACATGGCATTCCTGGTCTGTTTATTGCTGGTGTATTTGGTGCTGCCCTAAGCTCCTTATCGGTTGTCTTAAACTCAACTGCCTTGGTTGTTTTAGAAGATATTGTTAAGGGATGTTTCCGGTTTAAGCTTTCAGAGAAATCATCATCTATTGTTGTGAAAACATGCATTGTTATATTGGGCATTATTGCCGTCTCATTGGTATTTGTGTTGGAAAAGTTAAGCGGTATTTTAAGTGTAGCAACATCGGTCACTGCTATCGCTGCTGGCACTACATGTGGACTCTTTACCCTGGGTATGCTTGTACCTTGGAGCAATCATAAAGGAGCTTTGGCTGGAGCAGTTGCTGGTGCCCTCATGTCTGGTTGGATATCATTTGGTTCACAAATATCCTTTGCAAAGGGAGATTTGGTATCACAAAAACTGCCAATATCTGTATCTGATTGTCCGGCCAACATGACTCTGCCCGATGATACATATTATGATGAATCTGATGTATTTCCATTGTACAGATTATCATTTCATTGGATAAATCCAATTGGTATAGCATCAACAGTTCTAGTGGGAACAATAGTATCATTTTTAACAGGACCAACAGTGGTGAAAAAGTTGGATGCAGATGTTTTGTCACCTGTTATTCACAAGTAAGTATTGTTTTTGGAATCTGTTTTCGCTATATTAAATAAAATTTAAATATTTTTAACAGATTTCTACCCAAAGAATGTTTTCCGCCCTCGGAATCAGACAGTGATTTAACCAGAGAGAATACCGCCCAAACATTAACCCACCTTTTAGGTAATTCCACAGCTGGTACAAATATGGGACCCGAAACTGAGTCCGGAGAGGATAATACAGAAAATAGTGCAAAATATTAAATATGAATATTCAAATTGTAAAATATAAGACAATCAATACCTTGCCAAAATTAGCGAATACAATATTTAATAAGACATACAACACATACACAGACATATCTACATTACAAAATAATGATAATGCAATTTCAAGTGCAGTACTCTTAGTAATGGTAAGATTTATTGGTGGAAGAGTAGTACCAATATAAATTGTGGGCACAGTAACCACCTGATGAAACTATTTCTAGATTATCTACAAATGTAAAACTATGATTCTATGAAGCTTTGCTTTTTAGGATGCAAAAGAGGCTCAGAATTCAATTGTCTCTCTTTACTCTTACTGTTGTACACAAAGCCACCTTTTTTGAATTTTCCTCTGTGTGATAAAGATTTAATGAACCAATATTTGTTGCACTGCGTCATTGCATCATTCTCGATAACATAAATAAGTATGTAGATATGAACCAGCAAATGTATGTATATGTATGTCTGGAATGTGGTTCCCAAACTACAAAAAATCTATTTTGTGGTTAAACTAATTATCTACATTTTTACTGTATATTCATAGCATTAGTTGTATTATTAGTGTATACATATTTATATTCAATTATTCGATATTTTATAAGTGCAATTTTTAAATTGTAATAGTTTATTTTATAACTTGTACTATAGAAAAATTTCAAATTCCTTTTGTTATCTAGTTTTATTTTTATGGTTTAGAATTAAAAGATATTTGTTGTCAAACATATTATGCTGCAAATCCATCCGATCTATAATTTTCGGGTATACATTTTATTAAAAATTTATTGCCATGGGGCTTTTTAAAATTTTTAAACTTCTTCATTGCATTTCTAAACACAATGTTAATAATACAGGCTGACTTCCGGATCGTCAGATGCTTTGTGGTTTTTAAACTTCGTCAAAATATTTCAGTTGCACACTTATGCATTGTTCTTCGAAAATGCAACTAAATGCATCAGAAAGAAAAATGATACATGTTTGCTTTATACCTGTGTCAAAAATGCGCAATTGTGACGTAAGTATTGCGGCGTTATGAAATACAATACTTAAGACATTATCTGTCATTTGCAAAGCATCTGACAATACGAAAGTCAGCCACACTTTTCTCCTATATCCGATGCTTATCGATAATTTAGAACATTAATAATGTCAGGCTATATTGGGCCCAAAAGTAAACCGTTGTGTAAAATTATGCCACTTAAAAAATTTTATTTGTTGGGCAAAAAATATACTTTTCGCTGAGTTTAACAAATTGTTTTAAAACTGTGTACTGTCTATTGTCAAATTTCACTTAAATCTACTTAAATAAAGTTATGGAATTAATAAATACTTAATATTCAGGCATCATACTTAATTTAAAATTTTACAAACATAAACAAAATATACATACATTTTAATTATATTATTAACAAATATAAATACATATTATTGTATTTAATACTATATAACGTACGCTAAAGACAAATTTTTTATTCACGAAAAAATGTCTGTGATAAAATTACTGGTATTTTTAATGTTAATATACAAATAAACTGAACATAATATATACATATGTATGTACATGAGTACAAGGAAAGCTAAAGCAGCATTCAATTTATAATAAATAAATTCATTATTTTATTGAATAAAGACTAAAATTAAAAAAAATCTTTTTAGTGACATGACTAACACTTTTTTGGACTCGGGTTAAAAATGACCATGAAACCATCAAGCATCATATTAGTTCAACAGGAAATCCAATCCAGTACACTCTGCAATAAAGCTATAGCGGCAAATAATAATAAAACGAAAGCAGAAATAATCTGCAACAGATGTAGACTTCCAGATGTTGACATTAACTGACTTCCGAAACGTGATATAACTGCTTTGTCGCAATTATTGTCCGTGCATTGTAAAAGTATTTTAAATATACACCGTTGCAAAATCTACCTGATGCTTATTTTGTGTGTATTCTGCGTTTCAAATGCACATCTGTGACGTTTTGTATTGCAATACTTCGCATTAATTCTGTATCACAGCGGTATGGAATAGGATGCTTAAGACATTTACATACATTAACAAAGCAACTGACGTTCCGGAAGTCGGACATGCTCCTTTTTGTTTACTTTAAAACTGATGACAATAAACAATGTTGCGTGAAAATCGCAACAGCAGTTACCTTAAAAGTCCCTACTGTAGTGATTTAACCTACATAAAGTCACTGGTCGTTTAAACCAGGGCTGCTCATTTCTTCACGGTAGCGTAAATTGAGAGTAAGCATCAGTCGTTGTTTGGCCTGCAACGGAGAAACACATATTCAATGTGAGCACCCCTGGTTTAAACGCCACAAAAAATGGTTGCAAAAATTGACAAAAAACTGTTTTTTCGAATATTTTATTGGTGTTTTTGCTTTTTATTATAGTATTGTCTGTTATCTGTCATTTCTGGCTAATAAAGCTTAATTTGACCTATACATTTCCACGCAATTGGCCTAAAACACAATCTATTAAAAAAATCGACTTTTGATGAAAAATTTAAATATGCGATCAAAATTCTATCATAAATGTTAGATTCATATAAAGTCAGGGATTTGTTAGGAATGTAATAAGAGTATTTTCTCAATCAAAAACCAAGGGATTGGCATATGAGAATACACCTAATTACACTCCAAAGTTTTTGGACTTTTAAAAGACGGGCCGATTGCAGGGAAACTATACGTTTTAGAGAAAAATTTTATTTATTAAAAAATACTTAAAAATTCTCAAAAAAATCATTTTCATATACTATTTTAAGTTTTCTCGCAAAAAAATCTCGGCGCTATGTGGGTTAAAATAAAAAAATCGCTACAACTCCTAAACATTGGTTTTTGTATGTCAAAAATCAACACAAATAGCGGGAAAAACAATGGCGTTTAATGAAGCTCTCTTTAAAATCTTTTTGCACTACAAATTTGATGTGTGTTCCCGTACTTTTTTAAAGGTAAAAGTAGTAAAAGGGGGAACTGTGAAAAATGAGATACACATACAACTTTATTTGAAAAGTACAGGAACGGAAAAAAGGGAACAAATGTCAAAGTCAGAAAGCGGCAACCATGTTACTATTTTTTACAAGCTCTAATTTGTCGTGTAAACCACTACTGCTCGCGCCTTTCAGCTACCGTAGATGTAAGATTCTCCTTAAGGCCTCGACACATAAGAAGCATGGCACTCTTGCTAAAGTCATATCTGATAAAGGACTAAAAACCAAGTTCGACCTAACTGTCCCTCCCTAACTATGCCCATGTTTCGTGAACTACGCATCTTTATTGTATTGTTTACAGTGACTTGAAAAATCTATTAAATAAAATGGAATTAACTGGGAACATTTTCGTGCGATCGTTTTTCACAACTTTCGACGTCGATTATCACAAACCGAGTACATCGTTCAACTCAAATCTTTGTATGGCGATAAAGCACCATCTATGGGATGTTATAATGAATTCAAACGTACCCCGCCTAAAGAAGATCCTAAAGATCAACCAAAAACCGCGTATTCAAAGAGAGGATTAAGATAAATCAGATGACAAGAAAATATCTTTAAGCCAATCAGTCTACCGCACCCCAATTTAATTTAATAAGAAATGAACAGTATTTGTATTACTTTTCATACAAAATTTATTGAATTTTTATATCTCCCTTTGGTCTACGGACTATGGAATAAATCCATTTAAATATGCCCAAAAATATTAATAACGTACATATACTAGCTGTAAATATGTATAATGTATAAACGGTTTGTTGCTCCAGCATATGGCATTTGTGCACAGCATGTTTTGAAGGATTTAGCGAAGCCTTTAATAAAAAAGAAACAAATATGTAAATAATACTTTAATATGGACAATTATTTTTCTGTATACCATTAAAAAGCTGGGATTAACTTTATTGCGCCAACTAAATGAAGCCACCGTATACTCTTCAATTCCCCATCTGTTAATGGAGTAGCAGTAATGATGTGAATGACCAGCAAATGCTAAACGTGGTCGTAAAAGTTTGCCTGTAATAAAGAAAAATATATGACACATATTTTGTTTTTAATTTTAATGCAAACGGCTTTCTCTTACCAAGCCAATCGGTAACATTTTTTGAAAGAACTTCCCATCGTTCTCGATATTCTTCAATATTTGGTGAATCGTGTTCTCTACATGACTGATCCGATCTGCGGTATGTGGGAAAATGTTGTAATATTATGGGGCGACTATAATTTATGCGCTCTTCTACTGTTTTCAAATCTTGGCAAGTGTTGAGATTTTTAAGGCAGTTTAATTTATCTATAAAATGTTAAGGAACATTTGATAAATCTTTTTATTTTAGAAATATCTTAGATTACCTGCAACATTGTGCAATTCCCCTATGGCGGCTTCACAAAACTCACAACCATCATTTTCCATGGCCATTGAGTTGATAAACACAAAGTGATTACCGCGTAATGTATACATTTTCACACCCGTATTATTGAAATGTTTCTCAAAGCGATTTACAAAATAGGGATGCATTCTGGAAATAGAAAGTGTTATTTTCTATGTATTCAATATTATTACAGCTGAATCCTTACTTGTAATGAAATCCAATATCGTGATTACCCACTGCGCTTATGATCGGGATGTTGGCTTGAAAGTGACTGTAAAATCTAGAAACATAGACGCCAAAGTCATTATGATCGACCATTTCACCCTCATCAAATAAATCTCCAAGCACAAAAACAACATCAGGCTTATGGAGAAATAATGCCGCTTGAAATGCTCTACGCATATGCCATTCACGATATAATTTATCCAGCCAATGTCCTCGAAAAGGTCCCAATAAATGAGTATCGGCAATAATCATAACATGGAGTTCCTCCTCTGTTTCAAGCGTTGGCCATGAACAAGATCTTAATTTTATAAAATCCCCCAAAAATTCGCAATAAATTACAGAAGACAAAATTATGAAAAGACAACGACGCCAATACATTTCAACAAAATCTGGTAAAAATGGAGTATATTAATTAGTGTTGTAAGTAAAGTATTTTATATTCATAATCACATCACACTTTGTCATTTGTCCTAATTTTCCATTCTCTGATTATGGTACAATTTAACGACAAATTAAGTATGGAACTCCTTTCCTTTACCGACCCACCGCTGAAAATTATGAAAAAATTATTACAGATAGCGCTTTTTATCCCGATTTCAACCATGTACTGCTTTTGTTGCGGAAATGCATACTTCCCGAGATATGGGCTTCCAAAGATCCACAAAGGTCCTAACCTATAACTTTGGCAAAACATAGCAGAAAATTATGAAAACAATTACTACAGATAGTGCTTTTTATCCCGATTCCAACGTTGTATTGCTTTTGTTGCGGAAATGTATACTTCCCGAGATATGGGCCTTCAAAGTTCCACAATAGCCCTAACCTATAACTTTGGCAAAACATCGCAGAAAATTATGAAAACAATTACCACAGACAATGCTTTCCCGATTCCAACGTTGTATTGCTTTTGTTGCGGAAACGTATACTTCCCGAGATATGGGCCTTTAAAGTTCCACAATAGCCCTAGTCTAAAATGTTGGCAAACCACCGCAGAAAATTATTAAAAAATTACCACAAATAGTGATGTTTATACTGATTTCAACGATGCATTATTTTGTTGAAGGGTATGTATACTTCCCGAGATATGGGCCTTTAAAGTTCCACAATAGCCCTAACCTATAACTTTGGCAAAACATAGCAGAAAATTATGAAAACAATTACCACAGATAGTGCTTTTTATCCCGATTCCAACGTTGTATTGCTTTTGTTGCGGAAATGTATACTTCCCTAGATATGGGCCTTTAAAGTTCCACCGCAGAAAACTACGAAAAAATTACCAGAGATAGTGCTTTTACACCGACTTTAAGACTTTCTCCTATGGACAGGTACAAATCTCGGGAATGGGAACATTTTCTTTTAAATTAGATAGTTTTCTTTAAAAAGCCGGCCTTTGGCCGGGATTTAAGACTTTCTCCTATAGACAGGTGCAAATCTCGGGAACGGGAACAACATTTTCTTTTAAATTAAATATCTTCATTGGATTCGGTGTAAAAAGTACTATCTGTGGTAATTTTTTAATAATTTTCTGCGGTGGTTTGCCAACATTTTAGACTAGGGCTGTTGTGGAACTTTAAAGGCCCATATCTCGGGAAGTATACGTTTCCGCAACAAAAGCAATACAACGTTGGAATCGGGAAAGCATTGTCTGTGGTAATTGTTTTCATAATTTTCTGCGATGTTTTGCCAAAGTTATAGGTTAGGGCTATTGTGGAACTTTGAAGGCCCATATCTCGGGAAGTATACATTTCCGCAACAACAGCAATACATGGTTGGAATCGGGATAAAAAGCACTATCTGTGGCAATTTTTTCATAATTTTCTGAGGTGGGTCGGTAAAGGAAAGATAAGCCTTAAGTATTTATGGTTCGAGCTTATAAGTTTTGCAATTTACCAAAATAATTAATGTAAATCCTTCACATAATTTTCTATTTGTTTATTTACATATGTATGTATTTTTGTATAAAAAAACAAAAACCCGACCGTCGTAAACAAGAATGGAAAATAAAGAACAAAACAAAAACACCGATTTTGGTGGGTTCACAAGGTTGTTCTGCCGCGAACACAGCTGATGGTGATGGATGTATAGATCGAAACATGCATTGACGCAGATGGATCTATAGATCGAAACATGAATGCACAGATGGATCTACGTCATATGCCAGACTATAGCTACCATGTAGGAAATGTCAGTAGGGAATCTATTGGTCTGTTCCATGGTATAAGTAAAGAGGTAGATTTAAATGGAAATCATCTATAGAACCCTTGTTTTTCCTGAATTCCTAAAACATCAAAATTAGTAAACACAAAAGCAACAAGTGGGTTTGTTTATAATACCAATGTTGAGCATTTTATAAAAAACACGAAAAATGAATGAAGGGCCAAGGTTTCTCCACATAATCGAGTTGTGGATATGATAAAATGTTTGTTTCAATGAAAAGCTGACAAATTTCTTCCATACAAATGTTCTAAAAACTATTTTAAAAACCATTGAATTCGATTGCTTTTAAAATTTTTTGGCATATTATTCAAACAGCACACACATATACAAAGATTGTGTATATTGTGTTGACGTTTTGGGAACAGTCGAAAGAAAAAAATTAATTTGACAGGAAGCTTTAGCTAACCTTTCTTATTAAACCATGGTCTGTTCCTTTACTTTTGAAAGTTGTAAAACCGGCAAAAGTAGTATAAGGCCGCCATCAGACCATCTGCTTTTTTACATGTATGTTGTCACTTTGGGTATACTAATATACAGAACAGCTGATGTCATACATGTGAAAAATCAGATGGTCTGATGGCGGCCTAAGTTGTAAACTGCACGCATATGAATTGTATGGTGTCTGAAGTAAAGGAACGCTTTTCGAGTAAAAAGTGGTAAAACTTGAAGAATCTTGCACGTAAAGGAACAGAGCTTATACTACTGACCATGACACACTAATAGGTGTGTCTTTTTACTTACTAAATAGCTGTGTCTGTTTACGTGATAATTTTTAATAATTATTACTAATGTTGCAGATTTTGACAGTTGTATAAAGGAAAAGTTGCTGAAAAAAATGTTTCAGCTACATTTAGTAAGTAAAAAGACACACCTAATGTTGCTGAAAATTTTTTTCAGCAACTTTTCCTTTATACAACTGTCAAAATCTGCAACATTAGTAATAATTATTACTAATTATCACGTAAAAAGACACAGCTAATGTATAATAGCTCATTTAGACTAGCCATAATCCTCGACTGGATTTATTAAATCCAGTACAAATCTCATTGCATTTAGATATACCCATGGTATAATAATTCTTAGGTAGGCCACAGCTAACAGCTGATTACAATTTTTTTTGTTATGGCTTAATCTGTCAAAACCGTGTTGACACGCAGAGTTGATATTTATTATTGATCAAAAAATTCAACTCTGTTTTGTTTTCATTTCAACATTTCGTTCTTCTTCTTTGTTTACTCATCCGTTATCATTTTTGCGTTTTAGTTATTTCATTAGAAAAACTAATTTGTTTGATAACGTCTTAATTGGAAAAGTGTTTATTGCAAAATAAAAATGAGGTATTGTGTTTTATGTAAAAGAACTGTTTGTATTCAAAAACGTTTCTTCAGAGTTCCAGCGGACAAAGAAAAAAAGGTTACGGTGGTCTGCAGCTAGTGGTGTTTCATTTGGGTTGAAAGATCGCGTTTGTGAAGACCATTTTCTTCCAGGGGATATAATTCTTCGGAACAAAAGATGCTCGTTGATGCCGAATGCTGTTCCAATTGTTGCTGCAAAAAACATTCCGGAGTAAGTATGCAGTATATGTATTGTGTTTAGATAAATATTAACGACGTGTTTCCAGAATGATTGGCCAGCACTTTTCGCAGGACGAAAACAATATGGAAGACTTCACGGAGTAAGCTTTCGTTCGTTTAAATTTGAATATGTAAGAAACCCAAATGTTCACTACTTTTACCGTTATAAAAAAATAAAACGAAGTGATACAAACGAACTAAAGGCATTGTCGTTGTCCATGGATCCCAACACGATATAATTTTGCATCAGAACGCTTGAATATTTTTCTGGTCAACTTTTGTAGCACAGAGCCATTTATCGACATTTTTCGAAAAGTTTTCACCTTCTAACGGTTAAAACTGCCAGAAGGAGCGTTCCAATGCTTTTGCGATGTATTAGAGAGTTCTTAACTACTGTCTTGGCTACAATTGTTGTCCTTGTGTTCGATCAGAATGTCCAAAAAAAAAAAAAACGTGGATAAAACACTTAAAGTCAAAATCGGGAGGCTCGATTTTCACGATAGACCTATGGTCTAGTAGATTTTTTTGCTCAGTTCAATCCCAGGAATAAGAAACGCGAAGGGCCCATTAAGGTTTTCAAATCGCCCCGGCTTAATGTACACATACAAAAACTCTTAAGCCGTGTAAAAAATTATTCTTTTCACAAAAAATCAACACAATTTTCCCAATCTACATTTATATACACTCAGCCTCTAGGCACACTTTCATACGACAAAATGTGTCTCATCCAAATAAATTTCTTTGTCCCCAAGTGTGTTTTTAATCAGATTCAGATAATTTCGAGTCCGGATCGGATCAACCGATTGGTTCCAAAATTTGGCCGTCCAAACTTTTTCGCTAAAATGGTAGGCACGATATTTCTTGAACGGAGCAACAGATTTGGTCCAAGCTTTGGATTTAGTAATATCGTTTCAAGCTCGCCATATGGGGCGCTCCTTAGGGTACCTCCCCCACTAAAGTTCAACATATTTTTTAAGTGCAGTCTGTCCGAGGATCCTTTAGAATTTTTTACAGAAGGTACTCCCTGTTTAGGGCGATACAACCTTACCCGGCTCGGCAAACCCGACTGATATTTTGTACCTGTAGAGATTTTGAGGAACAAGTATCGGTATATGATCAGTTTTTTTGTTTTGTCTTCCCAAAGTCGAAGAAGAAATAGGAAAATTCC
Organism: Musca autumnalis; assembly: GCF_047663935.1. NCBI lineage: Eukaryota > Metazoa > Arthropoda > Insecta > Diptera > Muscidae > Musca > Musca autumnalis. The sequence goes on along the minus strand of NW_027411755.1, from coordinate 118,132,554 downwards.
TAGACATATTAAGCATCCATTGAAGGTACTTATCATGGTTTAATAAGAAAGGTTAGCCAAAGCTTTATGTCAATTTAAATTTTTTTCATTCGAGTATGCCTAAAACTTCAAAACAATATAAACAAACTGTGTATGTGTGTGTGGTGTTTGAATAATATACCAAAGAATTTTAAAAACAATCAAATTCAATGATTTTTAAAATTGTTTTTAGACCATTTGTATGGAAGAAATTGGTGAGATTTGCATTGAAACAATCAGTTTATGATATTCACAACTCGATTATGTGGAGAAAACTTAACTATTCATTCATTTTTCGCGTTTTTTATAAAATGCTCAAAAATGCATTGTAAACAAACCCACTTGTTGCTTTTATTTTGAAGTTTTAGGAATTCAATAAAAACAAGGGTTCTATAGATTTTTTTCATTTAAATCTACCTCTTTACTTATACCATGGTACTTATTTTTTCCATAGCGTCCAATTTTACCCAAAATACAATTATTTTGGTTTTCTATGCTAGATGTAGTCGGTTTAAATCAACTCTTCCTTCTTCGTTCAATAGACATTTTCTAACGTACGCTGTATCTCTGAAACTTATTCGAAGTGAAACGAAGAGACCAGTTTAACATAATCTTAACAAACATCACTGCGGTGGAACAAAAATTGTATCATGAAAAATGGTTGATATATATATTTTGTTGCAAATTTTAAGCACAATAAAGAGTTTGTAATTTTTACTATTATCAGAATAGCTCATTTCAAAAACGAGTTCATTTATTGCTGAGTTAATGTTATCAAAAATTCGAACTTTGTGGGGGAGGTACCGGAAGGAGTGGACCGATATAGCCCATCTTCTAACTTAAACTAAGTTTGGGCAAAATATTACGAAAGCCGAAATTTGAACCGAATCGGTTCATCCGTTCTAGAGTTATCGTGCGCTCCAGCCAGCCAGAGAGACCGACAGACGGACGGACATTGCTCAATTGACTCCAAATTGTCTGAAACACATTTCGTCCAAACATACTTGTGGTCTAAAACCATTATTTCGATGAGGCACATTTTGCCCGTATGAAAGTGTATATACCCTCGTTAGCATAAATGCTGAGGGTATAAAAAATTATGAAAATGTTTGATGTTTTGCATTCAATTCATCAAATGAAGACCATGTGAAAAGCAATACACAATACATCAAAAAATGCACTCCGAAGACTTGTGAAAACGATGTTCATGGCCTCTAGCGAACACTAATAGTTTTGAAACATTTTCCTTTTGTTTGGGACCGCTGTTCACTTCTTCATATGCATTAGTGTTACTAGAGGTTTCCAACTCCTGCTTCGATTCGAATTAAATATTTTGTTGGCCATTGAGTTGTTGTTGTAGCAACGTAAATATGTTTGTTCGTGTATTATTTCAGTTATCAGCCTCTTCTGTATCCAGACTCAAACATTCTGCAACTTGGACTGTTTGCGTCCATAAAGAATAAGGAGACAGGCGAGTGCGGTTATTTGGACAGCTAAACAAATGCAGCGATGAATATGGGTGGTCTCTACATTCATATTGAATGTCTGTTCTGCCTGCGTGACTGCATCAGCCTTGAAAATGCCACTGAACCAGTGAAGAAGAACCAAGACAAAAACATTGTTGTGGGACCGACGGTGGTTCCTTCCATTACTTCGTAGTCACGTATTCCGACGCATTTCTTCCGAGCAATCTGCTTAGAACCATCAATTTCAATTTTTTGTAGGCCACGGAGTTAAAGTTGTGGATATAGCCATATGGGAATTGTAGAGATGTTGAATCAAGGCAGACACATTGAGCGCAACTATTTCCAAAATATTGTTGTTACAACTTTTTCATGTTTTTTCGCTTTTATTATTTTTTCACTTTCATTCTTTTTATTTTTTTCGCTTTCATTTTTGTTTTTTTCTTTTCCACGCTAAAAAACAATGTGAAAACAAAAACAAACAAACAATAAACAAGTTTGACAAGACATTTGTCATCAAAACAATTTTGACGTTTTAATCCATGGCTGCAGGGTTGTATTTGTTGGCGATTCTCATACCTGGCCTACCTAAGAATTATTGTATGAATGTAGAGACCACCCATATTCATCGCAGGGGAAGAACGCCAACGACACGCTGCATTTGTTTAGCTGTCCAACTAACCGCACTCGCCTGTCTCCTTATTCTTTATGGACGCAACCAGTCCAAGTTGCAGAATGTTTGAGTCTGGATACAGAAGAAGCTGATAACTGAAATAATACACGAACAAACATATTTACGTTGCTACAACAACAACTCAATGGCCAACAAAATATTTAATTCGAATCGAAGCAGGAGTTGGAAACCTCTAGTAACACTAATGCATATGAAGAAGTGAACAGCGGTCCCAAACAAAAGGAAAATGTTTCAAAACTATTAGTGTTCGCTAGAGGCCATGAACATCGTTTTCACAAGTCTTCGGAGTGCATTTTTTGATGTATTGTGTATTGCTTTTCACATGGTCTTCATTTGATGAATTGAATGCAAAACATCAAACATTTTCATAATTTTTTATACCCTCAGCATTTATGCTAACGAGGGTATATACACTTTCATACGGGCAAAATGTGCCTCATCGAAATAATGGTTTTAGACCACAAGTATGTTTGGACGAAATGTGTTTCAGACAATTTGGAGTCAATTGAGCAATGTCCGTCCGTCTGTCGGTCTGTCTGGCTGGAGCGCACGATAACTATAGAACGGATGAACCGATTCGGTTCAAATTTCGGCTTTCGTAATATTTTGCCCAAACTTAGTTTAAGTTAGAAGATGGGCGATATCGGTCCACTCCTACCGGTACCTCCCCCACAAAAGTTCAAAAATGTTCGGTGACTCTTGAAGGGAGTGGCCGAATTGGTCCATACTTTACACATCCTAATATATCCACTAGATATAGATCAGGTTCAAATATGGACTATATTTGTCCACTCCATCCGGTACCTCCCACACAAAATTTCGGATAAATTGACTTTAAGACCTGCTATCGAGTCACTTAGGTTTTTGTTGAAGCAGCTTGCATTCGCTGCCTCAATTACGATGGTAAACGTTTTTTCAGGGGCAAGTCCATATTTCTTGAGCAAACACCCCGAAGGGTGTAAAAACCCCATATTGCATCATATGTAGCGGCTGGACATGCACTTCCATAATGGTCAATGTAGATCTATTCCTTTTAGTATCTCCTCCGCAAAACTTTTGATCTCTAATCCTAATGAACATTTTTGTCGGTTCAAATTCCCAAAAATTTTGAAAACCCCCTAAATACACACGTTTTTTTGGGAAAAAATTGTTTCAATCAAATTTGTTTAGCAAATATCCGGATTTGGACGAATTTGCATCGTCACCATCGGTTATCGGGCAGAAACGCAAAAGGTCGACGAAAAAGAGTACAGGTAAAACTGTTTCTAGTCGTAAACCTAGTGTTTCTCGGGATACTGTAGTACAATCGGATCCAGTTATTATTTCTGATACAACTGAATCTGGTCGTGCTCAGTTATACGCCAATGTTGTGATGGATAAGCCTTTGGAAGTAAGCAAGCAGTTAAAGGAGGTTGTAGCATCTCCTGAGTTAATGAGTACTGGTGGTGCTAGTCTTGAAAAGACCTCACAATCTGCTCAAGGTATTCAGGAGTTGGCAACATCCTTGCCTGTTGTCTCTTCAAGGGGCTCATCTGCCAATGTAGGCCATACCCAACAACCTGTGCAAAGATCATTATCTATGCCTCCAGCTATGAAAATGGTATTTGCGTCAAGGTTCCCTCCCGAAACGACGGCTGACGAAATTTATGATTATATAAGATCAAGTATTCAAGGAGATTACTTTCTTAAATGTTACAAGCTTCGTTCAGCATTTTCGGAAAGTAGATCTTCTTTCAGGATTGTTACTAATCAGTCAATATTTAATCAAATTATATCGAGAGAATTTTGGCTGTAAATGCTTTTATAAAAGAATTTGTGGAAAGAAACTACAAGTTAGCACATTTGCCTCCGCGAACAGCTACAGTTTCAAAAAACTAAAAAATTCTATTTCTATATGCTATCAGAATGTAAGGGGTTTAAATACAAAATTAACTCGCTTATATACTGATAGCTTCGGTTTTAATTATGATGTAATTGTTTTATCTGAAACTTGGTTAAAAAAAGCTGTATTAAATAGTGAAGTTTTATGTCCGAAATATCAAATATTCAGAAATGATCGTGTTGCTAAAAAAGGTGGTGGAGTCCTTATTGCAGTTGACTCCTCTTATTCCACTAATTTAATTGAAATAAATAATATTCCTGATATTGAATTTTTAAGTATATCCATTGAACTAGGCAATTTTAAATTATTTATAACTTGTTCCTATATTCCTCCTTCTTCTCAACTTGACATATATAAAAAACATATATCCGCAATCAGTTCAATCGTTGGAAATATGAATGAAACCGATCGAATTTTGGTTCTGGGCGATTTTAATATGCCCTCTGTTAAATGGCTCTTATTACCAGATTCTGAAGCTCTAACACCACTAACATCCCGGGCGAATGCTAATCAAGATACATTCGAAATTGTTAGTCGATTTTGTGACCTCAATCTTCATCACATAAACGATATACTGAATAGTTACGATAGAATCCTTGATTTAGCATTTGTAAATGTTACTCAATATTTTGAAATAATTAGAATTCCACCAATTTCTATTCCTGAAGATATTCATCATCCCTCATTATGTATAACCATGACCCATAATCATTCCTTTGGGGAAAATCAGTCCAAAGTGTTAAAAACTGTCCTTAATTATAAAAAAACAGATTTTCGGAAACTCAATTCTCTTATTTCTTCTGTTAACTGGACATCGGTATGTCTTTGCAGCAGTGATATTGATCTTGATATTAAAATTAACAAATTCTATGAGATCATAAATAAATTTATGCTTGAATGTATTCCAACTATTAAAGTCACAAATTCTTATAAATTTCCATGGATTACTCCTGAGTTATCAACTATAAAAAATTCCAAAAATAAACTTTTTCGTAAATATAAAAAGTCAGGTTCTTCAATTGACTACGCCAATTATTCTTTAGCTAGGTCTAAGTATACGCTAGAATCTCGTAGATCATATAATGAGTACCTTAACAAGATTAAAGAAAATTTTAAGTCCAATCCTAAGTCCTTCTATGACTTTGTTAATTTAAAAAGAAAAACACCTTCTAAGCCCTCTTTATTGAAATTCAATAATCAAGAATTTACTAAAACACAGATATTGCTGAATGTTTTGCAGAATTTTTTGCTACAACTTATTCAAGTGCATCTTGCCAAATTAGAGATACATATCCTTATAAATTATCTCAGATTGATGAAATTTACATGCCTTTCTTACAATACCAAGACGTTTCCAAAAGTCTGCGATGTTTAAAACCCATTAAAAGTCCAGGTCCCGATGGAATACCTAGTTTAATTCTGAAGCATTGTTCAGTTGCATTGTCAACCCCTTTAACTCTATTGTTTAACTATTCCCTTAAATTCGGTGATTTCCCCGCAATATGGAAAAAGTCTTATATTGTACCTTTACATAAGTCAGGCAGTCTGACTAATGTATCCAATTATAGAGGAATTGCAAAATTAAGTGCAATTCCTAAATTGTTCGAAAAATTAATTACTTCTGTAATTTCCCATAAAATTCAACCCATGCTAAGTCCATATCAGCATGGTTTTCGTAGTGGTCTTTCGACCATAACAAACCTTATAGAATTCACATCGAATGTAATAAAAGGATTTGTTCGGCATAATCAAACTGACACAATATATACAGATTTCAGCAAAGCATTTGATAGGGTTAACCATAGGCTTTTGTTGTATAAATTAGATTATATGGGCTTTAATACTAATTTAGTAAGATGGATATCTTCTTATTTACAAAATAGATCACAAACAGTTTTGTTTGATGGATGTGTCTCAAAATCGATTGACGTGCCATCGGGTGTTCCGCAAGGAAGTCACCTCGGACCGGTTCTCTTTCTTTTATTTATAAATGACTTGCCAAACTCAATAATGCATTCTAGATTGCTAATGTACGCTGATGATGTCAAGCTATTCATTACTCATAAATCGGAAAAGCAAGCTGATCTTCTCCAGAGTGATTTAAATAGCCTTTTTCAATGGTGTAAAATCAACTGTATGGACTTAAACTTAAAAAAATGTAAACATATGTGTTTTTCCAGATCTTCTTCTTTAATAAGGCAATACAATATTAACGGTTCTCAATTATTAACTGTAGCATCATTTGTTGATCTTGGCCTTTTGATGGATCGAAAATTAAAATTTAATAATCATGTAATTTCTATTGTTAATAAAGCGCATGGAGTTTTAGGATTTATAAAAAGATGGGCCAAAGAATTTTCAGATCCCTATATAACAAAACAACTATTTACGTCACTTGTAAGACCTATATTAGAATATGGTTCTGTTGTATGGGACCCTCAATACGCAATGTATTCTGATAAAATTGAATCAGTACAGAAACAATTTTTGCTTTTTGCACTGAGAGGTTTACATTGGAATAGCGATTTTGTCTTGCCTTCATATACAAGCAGGTTAAAATTAATTCGATTACCTACATTAAAAAGTAGACGCACAATGTTAAACACTATGATGGTGCATAAAATTTTAATGGGTAATATTCCCTCGGATTTCTTAATATCATCTATTAGAATAAATGTTCCTTGTAGAACAATTAGAAACTATCAACCCTTATTTAGAGATTTCCACCGCACGAATTACTCTATGGGAGATCCTATTAACAAAATGTGTGTAGATTTTAATTCCATGTATTGTAATGTAGACTTTGGCATGAGCCTTGACCTTATAAAATCTAACATAATTTTATTTTTAAATGAATAGTATATAAAAATGTATTAGTAAGTAACTAACTAGCTGATGAAGTAAATTCTGTAGCTGGTTTTCAATTTCCCTCTCATACCCCATCATGATGCGGATCATGGTGTGTACGCGATCCCTACGTAAAAGGGAGGTCGCCCCCTCGGTCGGCAGGGGTGGGAAAGTGAGGCAAGGGAACGTTCGAAGAAAAAAAAATATATACAGGCTGAGGGTATATCTCTGTCGGCAAAGCCGACTGATACTTTTTTACTTGTTTAAAAATTAAAACATCCGGCTTGGACACAGAAAGTCTTCTTCCTGATTAGAACTTAAAAAAAATTCGGCTGTGACAAATTCCCTCAGTCCACATTTCCTGAGTATTGCAGCCATGTAAAACTTTTCTACTCGTGGTGTCCAATGAATCGGAGTGCATTCATTGATATGAGAAAAGTGTCCCTTGTCTCTTCTTGCATGTTGTGGGAACATATGTATGCAATTTCCATTATATCTGAAGTTTCTTACTCATGTTCATGCTTCTGCCATGTAACCGGCCACCACACTGATTAAGTTCGTATGACTGATATGATTTTTAAACTTTTGTTCAACTTTAAACTTTCCAAATGAAAAACAAATGATAATTAAAATGATTTTTACCAAATGTTCAACATTTTTACCTTTATTAGCCCTAGCAATATGAAAACATCACCGACGTAGTCAGGGGGGGTGTGGCCCAATTTTTAATAACATTAACTCAGCAATAAATGAACTCGTTTTTGAAATGAGCTATTCTGATAATAGTAAAAATTACAAACTCTTTATTGTGCTTAAAATTTGCAACAAAATATATATATCAACCATTTTTCATGATACAATTTTTGTTCCACCGCAGTGATGTTTGTTAAGATTATGTTAAACTGGTCTCTTCGTTTCACTTCGAATAAGTTTCAGAGATACAGCGTACGTTAGAAAATGTCTATTGAACGAAGAAGGAAGAGTTGATTTAAACCGACTACATCTAGCATAGAAAACCAAAATAATTGTATTTTGGGTAAAATTGGACGCTATGGAAAAAATAAGTACCTTCAATGGATGCTTAATATGTCTAGGAATTTTCCTATTTCTTCTTCGACTTTGGGAAGACAAAACAAAAAAACTGATCATATACCGATACTTGTTCCTCAAAATCTCTACAGGTACAAAATATCAGTCGGGTTTGCCGAGCCGAGTAAGGTTGTATCGCCCTAAACAGGGAGTACCTTCTGTAAAAAATTCTAAAGGATCCTCGGACAGACTGCACTTAAAAAATATGTTGAACTTTAGTGGGGGAGGTACCCTAAGGAGCGCCCGATATGGCGAGCTTGAAACGATATTACTAAATCCAAAGCTTGGACCAAATCTGTTGCTCCGTTCAAGAAATATCGTGCCTACCATTTTAGCGAAAAAGTTTGAACGGCCAAATTTTGGAACAAATCGGTTGATCCGATCCGGACTCGAAATTATCTGAATCTGATTAAAAACACACTTGGGGACAACGAAATTTATTTGGATGAGACACATTTTGTCGTATGAAAGTGTGCCTAGGGGCTGAGGGTATATAAATGTAGATTGGGAAAATTGTGTTGATTTTTTGTGAAAAGAATAATTTTTTACACGGCTTAAGAGTTTTTGTATGTGTACATTAAGCCGGGGCGATTTGAAAACCTTAATGGGCCCTTCGCGTTTCTTATTCCTGGGATTGAACTGAGCAAAAAAATCTACTAGACCATAGGTCTATCGTGAAAATCGAGCCTCCCGATTTTGACTTTAAGTGTTTTATCCACGTTTTTTTTTTTTTACATTCTGGCATATAGCAGCCAAACTATTGACACTTTCGATCGAACACAAGGACAACAATTGTAGCCAAGATAGTAGTTAAGAACTCTCTAATACATCGCAAAAGCATTGGAACGCTCCTTCTGGCAGCTTTAACCGTTAGAAGGTGAAAACTTTTCGAAAAATGTCGATAAATGTCGATATTTTTTTATAACGGTAAAAGTAGTGAACATTTGGGTTTCTTACATATTCAAATTTAAACGAACGAAAGCTTACTCCGTGAAGTCTTCCATATTGTTTTCGTCCTGCGAAAAGTGCTGGCCAATCATTCTGGAAACACGTCGTTAATATTTATCTAAACACAATACATATACTGCATACTTACTCCGGAATGTTTTTTGCAGCAACAATTGGAACAGCCTTCGGCATCAACGAGCATCTTTTGTTCCGAAGAATTATATCCCCTGGAAGAAAATGGTCTTCACAAACGCGATCTTTCAACCCAAATGAAACACCACTAGCTGCAGACCACCGTAACCTTTTTTTCTTTGTCCGCTGGAACTCTGAAGAAACGTTTTTGAATACAAACAGTTCTTTTACATAAAACACAATACCTCATTTTTATTTTGCAATAAACACTTTTCCAATTAAGACGTTATCAAACAAATTAGTTTTTCTAATGAAATAACTAAAACTTTTTTTTTTTTTTTGGATTATGAAGCGAACTCTTCACATCGAAGAGAGAATGCAATGGTGATCCTCAGGATACAAAACACCAGGTTATGACTCCAGTATGATGACAAGAAGTAACGTAAGACACCAAGGGACTGCTCCAGCAGTTGTTGAAGGTCCAATAAAAAACAAAATAAAAACGAAAGCTGCATATGAAGCAGCAAATACAGACATTAAGTAATTGACGAATGTATAAAGACATTAAACATTTAAAACAGTTAAAATTATAACTCACGAACACCTGGTTGAGATGTAGCTTCACGTGTATAATTCGTAGTATGGACAAACCAGCATCCAGAAAATCACAATAGTTGTTGAAATCGATCAGTCAACCATCCAAAGGCCAGGATACCGCAGCGCCTAGACCAAGATGAGACTGTAGTACAACACAGGAACAAAAATTGGCTGTGAAAATATAAAAGGCCAAATTAGGGATGGGGATGGGAGATTACAGGTTAGTAGTCATCGATAAAAAATGAGAGAGCTTAAAACTAATATCACAGTGTTGAGAATCACAGATTTGAAAGTGTGTGGGATCACAAGGAGATCTTCGCCTCCTTGATAAAGTCAAGTAGGAGTCTGAAAGTATTTTCATCATGAGATTGGAGAAGAGGAACGAGTTCATGGTGTAGGGAAAAAAGGGATTGATAGTGGGTTCTAATAGATGAGTATTTGGAGCAATCAAATAATACATGTTGAGCATTTTCTGGTACATTGCATACCTCACACCGGAACGTCTCAGCAGATCCAATACGATGTAGAAAAACTTTATCGTAAGTATGGCCAATCATCAATCTGTTTAATAGCTTGGTTTCTTTAGGGTCAAACCTACATCGTACAAACCAATGTTTTTGATAGACGTTGTTACAAATTTGAAAGAAGTGTCGTCCTTTTACTTGAGATAATTCCACGAATTCGTTATTCCAATATGTTAGTAAGGAGTCTTTAATTTTCGACATTGCCTCGTCAGGAGTCAGATCAGCAACCACCGGAGCGCCTGCTACTACCGCCTGCCTTGCTAGATAATCTACTTCTTCATTAATTTTAATGCCCCTGTGCCCAGGAGTCCAAACCACATGACAATTGCTGTTACTGCGCTGTAACTGGATTTTACAGGAGGATTATTCACAAAATGTCATAAAGATATTCATTCCTTTGAATGTTCTTGATTATTTCTCTAGCAGTCAACAGCTTTGCCCTATATTTCGGTGGTAGTTCTCCTGCTAAAGCATAGACAGCATGCGTCGGCGACGATCTGGAGACTCCCAGGGATCTTTTGATCATGTTATTCTGCATTATTTCAATTTTGTTGTTTATGTATGCCGGCGAATTTGCCGTAGTTGTCCTGCCATATTCAACTTTGGACCTAATAATGCTTTTATATACATTTAACGAGATGACGGGGTGCAGCCCACCATTAATTGAGTTCAGACATTTTAATAAACAGGTTCTATTGCCAACGGCCTCATTGATATAGGAATAGTGATCATACACTGTTAAGGAGTTTGAAACAATCCTTCCAAGAAATTTCAATTTCTTTGAAGGTGGTTCAAGGCAATGTCAAAATCCCTATCATAGACCATCATAACAAAATCGTCAGCATATTGAAAAATCATCGTTCTGCCATCTTCAATCTTATGAAGTTCAGCTGTGTATAGATTAAAGAGGAGTGGAGGCCATCTACCACCTCTACCTCTTTATCTCCCAGTCTGAGAATACGTTTGGATAGGAAGTTAATAATCCAGTTAGAAATGTAGGGGTTAAAACCATAATCCTTGAGCTTCTTGGCTAATACGTCGACACGGACGCAGTTGTACGCATTACTTATATCCAAAGACCATATAAGGACCTTGTAATTATTGGCCTTTAGAAGGGCCACCCTATGAAGGAGCTCATTCAAGCATGTTGACGTAGACATTCCGCTACGATACGCAAATGTACGCACAGGTAGTATTTCGTTGTTTTCCAAATATTTAAGCATGTGATCCTTCAACATTATATTGATACATTTGATGAAGACAGGTATCAGCGGGATAGGTCTGAAATTGACGATTTGAGCAAGATCTTTATTTGGTTTTGGGATCGGGACGATCTTAACAATCCTCCAACTGTCCCTGATCACATTATCATGACAGGCATTCGACATTGCTGTTAATACAGCCCTTTTGGAGAGACCCGGTAGAGCCCTTATCATCTCGTATGTTATCTTGTCATGTCCGGCAGCAGATCCTTTCTTCTTTTTTCCTAAGATTTTCTCGAAGTGATCAAAATCGAAATCAATCGGAGCAACATTCCAAGTATCCTCAGGGGTCATCAAGCCCCTATTATCAACCTGCGGTACCTGATTCTTTAACAGTTCAAGATAGCTTTCATTATTTTCATCATTCCATGTACTTGGAACCACATTAGACCTATTGCGTACATTATTGATGAACTTCCAGGCAGCACGAGTATTAGATTCTTTGTTAATGTCGTCAATCTTCGCCACGAAACTATCCCTCTTAGCCTTGAGGACCATCTCCTTCCATTTCTCTTTCTCCTCGGTAGCCTTCATGAGGTTTATATAGGAAGAGCACTTCCTTGCTTTTTTAACAGCCGTCAATTGAATTCTATATTGGACTGCAAGCTGCTCATTCCACCAATATTTTGGGGTTCTCTTCGAGTTTGGCCTAGATGTTGCAGCACGTATCTCTTCATACATTTCACCTTCAATGATAGAAAAGTCAGGCTCTAAGTCAAGATCCGCAAGTGATTTCATTAGCTTTTTTTATGAAAAAAAGTATTTGGAGAAGTTCCGAATCCATCAACTTCCAAGGATATGACCACTGCCACCCCAGTAACCATCTAGAACATTCCATTTAGTTTGCATACAACCACTGATAAACGTAAGGTCCAAAACAGATCCCTGGGAGCTCGAATTCCTCCTAAAGGTGCTGCTTCCATCGTTGACACACAGCAGCCCCGCTTCAGCAGCAGCCAGCTCCAGTTCTTTGCCCTTGCGGGAGGTGAGATGATCACCCCAACAAGAATTCCTGGCATTGAAGTCTCCGCACAAAATTACCTCATTGAATCTTTCCAAAAACTGGAATAACTTAGACAGCTCCTCTTTAAAGGCATCGCCGGTGGAAAATATGCCGAAACTATAACCACATTACGAGGGAGATTTGTCGTTTTGATTACGATGATGTCTTGATCTGTTTCATATGAGATTCTGGCGAATTTGATCTGCTTTTTAGCGCCGATGGCTACTCCACCATAGCCATCCGCCCGAAACTTTTGTATAAGGTTGAAATTTATAAGTTTGTTTTTATTTCTGAAATCCTCTGAAAAGATTTCAGAAAGAACAACTATGTCATAACGATATTTATTAAGGTAGAATTCAATGTAATTTTTGTTGGTACGAAAAGATTGAATATTGAATTGAAAAATCTTAATCTTGTCCATCATGATTACGTGTGATTCCGGTGTTTTGTTGGCAATCAATTTGGACTCCACATTTCTGAATCCTGTTTTGGAAGTGACTCATGGCCGTAGAAGCCATGGTGTTGTTGGTAGAATGCAAGAAAGGAGACACTTCTTCGAACATTCTCTTGTGCATTTGTACACCAGGCCTGTGTACATAGGCCTTCTTCGGTTTTTTGGCAACTGAACTGTATGTAAATGGGGTAAGAATTTTGTTGACATCCTTGTCAACATCATCAACATTGTCCCGCTTAGATCCACCATTCTTTTTGTTGTTGCCTGTGGGAAGAGAGGGAAAGTTATTTTCGTCCCATAGGATATCGAAACGATTTTGGCTATATGAATTTAGGACCTCCCTCTTTGACATCTTCTTCAGAGTCATAATTTTATTAGTTTCTATCTCCTGAGCCCATTTAGGACATTTGTTCTTTTCATTGCATAAATGGTCTTTAGCATTACATAATAAACAAGATTTAACCCCACAGTTTTTGTCACACTCACTTTCACCACATTTCAAGCATCTGGCTTTTGATCTACAACCCAGCTTCGTATGCCCCAATCTGCCACAATTAAAGCATTGCCTGACAGCTGGGAAGAAAGTATCAACCACCAACACCGTGCGATTAAACAATACCCACGCCGGGTGGCTATCACCACAAAAGCCAATTTTTATGGTTTCCGTGGGTATTGGGTTGCCATCTTCTCCTTTCCTTATAAAACGCTTAACAGATGAGACCTTTCTATCAGCCGTGATACCTTGCATTAATTCTTCTTCAGAATAACAAATTGGAATATTTCTTAAAACACCGTAAGTCTCAACAAAATTCTTTGGAACAAATGCCCTTAAGTTCCTGTTCTTCAGCTCCTCGTTATTCAAAAAAGAATTCGCAGAGACAGCATCGTCAAAGGTGACTCTGAATAATGTCACGCCAATAGCTTCAACCCTGTTGATTTTCTCTAATTCATTAGAGTTAATTCCCTTCCTCTTTTCCATGAGGTATAAACCGTTCTTTATGCGTTTATTCCTCACCATGTCTGCTTCGCAAGTGTCCACTAACACCATGAACTTACCTTTGTGTTCGGCACTGTAAAAAACAGGCTCGTTGTTGTATCTCTTCTTTTTGATTTCTTGTCTCACACCTTCCACATCATTAGTTGCGCCATTTTGTCCGCACACACTTTCGTCACGTAGTCCACTTTCCAGAATTCTTTTGCTCCTTGTACACACTCCTTCTCTAACTGTTCCTTTCGCGCTCACACACACTCTCTCACCTTGAGGTACAGATGCCATGTCAGCATCCATAACCTCAACCTCTTCAGCCAAATTATTGGCCAGCTTAAAACAATTTGCTACTTCCAGCAAAATTACAGGCCCCAACGAATAAGAATTAAATTTTAATAATCACCAAAATCACGTTTGCTGCACAGAAACAGCCACCGCTGCTAACACAATTCACTTGGCTTCACAGCAATCCACACTTGAGTAAATTGTTTGTTCCACTTATACACAGCTAAGACGTCCGCTTGCTTCACAATCTCAACCAACAATGACTAAAACGCAAAAATGATAACGGATGAGTAAACAAAGAAGAAGAACGAAATGTTGAAATGAAAACAAAACAGAGTTGAATTTTTTGATCAATAATAAATATCAACTCTGCGTGTCAACACGGTTTTGACAGATTAAGCCATAACAAAAAAAAAATTGTAATCAGCTGTTAGCTGTGGCCTACCTAAGAATTATTGTACCATGGAACAGACCATATGCTACTCAAGGCAAATTTATAGAAGGTATATGCATGAACTACAACAACTAAATAATTTACAAAAACAACATTGTTGTTATTGAAAATTAATTGTCAAAGATAAATATTGAGTAATAGGGTCGCTCCAAAATTTTTTTCAGGAAAAACATAAATACGTTTTGTAAATCGTCTAAAATAGAAAAAATTTTAATCAAAATGTAAATTAACGCATTCAGAACTCTCGTAGGTAATTTTTATTACACGTTTATGATGAAAAGAAGTATTTTTTGGTAGCAAATTTCGAAGTCTCAAATTTCATGAGTACACCCTATTACATTTTGAAAACCAAATTTACAAAAAAAGTAAAAATACAGCTGATTGTCACTTCTACCTTCTATAAATGTGCCTTGATGCTACTAATCATGGTACAATAAGAAAGGTAGATGCATCGGCGAATTGCTACAACAAAGCAACTTTTTTTGTAATGTAAACTGTCAAAATTTTCGCCAAATGGTCTCTTGTTGTCTCTTTTTATCGCTTGTGTTTGTCTATAAAGTGTAGACATGCTATCTCTTACTTACCGAATCATATGGTTTTTTGACGTTTTAGATTCGATCAGCTGGGCTGAGGCATCTACCTTTCTAATTGTACCATGCTACTAATGCTATCCAAAGACATAAATACAACTAAGACTAGACAAAATGCATGCAACAAAAAAATGTTTACGAAACTTTGTATAGAAACATTACCCTTAACAGGTTGCAGTTAATTCAAAATCGCAACCAAGGAGCAACATTTCATGTAATGGTATCAGAAACGAAGTTTATAAATTCAAGGATCTATTCAAGAATAATTCTATGTCAATTGGATCTTTAAATTCGGTTAAATACGTAAAAATGTATAAAAGAAAAAAATGTTATATCACCATATCGTAATATAACATTATGTTAAATTCAAAAGCCATTCACTGAAGAATGATAGCAAAAAAATGTCTTATCTTGTTGTATTTATGTCCTTGTGCTATCTAACCAGGAAGCACTCCATTTTGTTTCCGCAGCATGCAGCTAAAGGGTTGTTTACACTATCTATGAATGTCATATGAGATGCCAAATTTGCTACCTGTGAATGTTGTACACATAGTGTGACCACTATGAAAATTTCCATCTATCAAAATGATGTGGCAACTCATATGTACATTTTTCATTTAGGGAGCGCTCTATTCGGCCATGTATTTTCGTATGCAGTTGAGAAATTAATTGTTAGAAGAAAACAATTTTACCAAAAAATTAAGGAAATAGGTAAAGAAAACGAAAATGTGAGTGCGATTAAAGCTTTTAAGAATATTAATTGTGTTATTTGCGTGATTTATATTTTTGGTCATGAAATTGTATGCTAGTGTGAACGCAAAAACTAAAAGTGGTATGGACTTTGACAAACATAAAGGATGTCGAATGGATAAAAGAAGTAATATGCCATTTAGATATGACACCATTAGCCGGATTTAGCGCATTATCAGGTTTTATTTGCTAAATCCAGCCAAAATCTACTAGATTTCCCATACAAAAATAAATCCTGCTATTGAGTGGATTTGTTTTAAATCTGGCATAAATCCTCGTATACAACTCTGTTTTTTGCAACATGTTGCTAGAAAATACAAATGGCCCCGGCACATACGGCGCGTTAACCGTTGTGTTACAACAACCACATGAAAACTTCAAGAACAAACTTGGCATCACTTACACATTTTTCATGTGGTTGTTGTTTTCAACGCGCAACGCGTCACACAACGGACCGTATGTGCCGCGGCCTAAAAAGTTGCAAGCTGGTACAAGAAACAAGGTAGATGCATCGGTGAATTGCTACACTAAAAATAATTTAAAATGTAAAAATTTGTATACAAGGCGGAAAAATTAAATTTGTTTTGATGTACAAAGTTGATTTTAATCAACCAAGACTAATATTTACGATGTCTAAACGATAAAACAATTCGTGCAAACTGCGATAAAATAATTCTTTATTTGCTCTTTAGTTAGCATTAGTAGCATAATGTGCTAACATTTTCAGTATTAAACAATACATTTGTAATTTGACGTATGTTTTTTGAGGCGAATTCAATTTACCAAAAAATTCTTTTCACGTTTCACATTCGTTCAGATGGGCTGATGCATCTACCTTGGTAATTGTGCTATGAACAAAAATCAGCTGACTGCCATTTAAATCCTCCAAAATGTATATCTAAATGCAATGAGATTTGTACTGGATTTATTAAATCCAGTCGAGGATTTATGGCTAGTCTAAATGAGCTATAACAGCTCATATGACATTGATAGGTAGTGTAAACACCCCTTAAGAGCTCATTTATAGTACGTTTATATATTAGAGTTGTACATACACCAAATAGAAACAAAAAATAGCAAAAATCTTATGTTGTGTGTATGTAGAAACTGTCAACGCGAAAAAGCTTTGTGTGTTTATTCTAATTTTTCTATCCAGAACAAGGCACATTCAATATGTGGAATTTGTTGTGTTTTTGAAGAAATTTTCACTTTCGAAAAACTATTCATTGTACCTTGATCCAAAACGTAAACAGACTTATCACATTACGAAGACATCACTTAACACTGACGACGGCGTAACTTTATGCATATGTGAACGACATGTTGAACTAGATTGTGAATCGTTCGTTCGTTGATCGTACGGTCGCCGACTGATTATAGTTCAGTGAACTATTGAACTATATTGACTGATCTAGTTCATACGCTCTATTCAATGAATCGTTCAATTGAACTAGTTCGTTCATGAACTATACAACTCTATTATATATAACCGGATTTATCAAACCCACTGGATTTCAAATGTCAATTCCTTTGCGTATACGTCAAATAAATCCTCATTATAGCCCATTTAGATATGACGTCATTAGCCGGATTTAGCACATTATCAGGTTTTATTTACTAAATCCAACCAAAATCTACCAGATTTCCCATCCAAATATTGAGTGGATTTGTTTTAAATCTGCCATTAGTCCTCGTGTTGCTACACTAAAAATAATTTAAAATGTAAAAAATTGTAAACATGGTATAAGTAAAGAGGTAGATTTAAATGGAAAACATCTATAGAACCCCTGTTTTTCCTGAATTCCTAAAACATCAAAATTAGTAAACACAAAAGCAACAAGTGGATTTGTTTACAATACCAATGTTGAGCATTTTATAAAAATCACGAAAAATGAATGAAAGGCCAAGGTTTCTCCACATAATCGAGTTGTGCATATGATAAAATGTTTTTTTCAATGAAAAGCTGACAAATTTCTTCCATACAAATGTTCTAAAAACTAATTTAAAAACTAATTTAATTCGATTGCTTTTTAAATAGTTTGGCATATTATTGAAACAGCACACACACATACAAAGATTGTGTATATTGTGTTGACGTTTTAGGAACAGTCGAAAGAAAAAAATTAAATTGACAGGAAGCTTTAGCTAACCTTTCTTATTAAACCATGATTGTAAACAAGGCGGAAAAATTAAAATTGTTTTGATGTACAAAGTTGATTTTAATCAACCAAGACTAATATTTACGATGTCTAAACGATTAAATAATTCGTTTATTTATTTTAGATGGGCAAACTGCGATAAAATAATTCTTTATTTGCTCTTTAGCCAAGACAGTGAATGGCTTTTGAATTTAACATAATGTTATATTACGATATGGTGATATAACATTTTTTCTTTTATAAATTTTTACGTATTTAACCGAATTTACCGATCCAATTGACATAGAATTATTCTTGAATAGATCCTTGAATTCATAAATTTCGTTGCTGATACCATTACATGAAATGTTCCTCCTTGGTTGCGATTTTAAATTAACTGCAACCTGTTAAGGGAAATGTTTCTATACAAAGTTTCGTAAACATTTTTTTGTTGCATGCATTTTGTCTAGTCTTAGTTGTATTTATGTCTTTGTCTTTAGTTAGTATTGGTAGCATAATGTGCTAACATTTTCAGTATTAAACAATAAATTTGTAATTAGACGTATGTTTTTGAGACGAAAGAAGAAGTTGTTGTAAATTGAACTCGTCTCAAAAAATATACGGCAAATTACAAATTTATTGTTTAATATTGAAAATTTTAGCACATTCTGCTACTAATGCTAAATGAGCAAATAAAGAAATATTTTATCGATTAAACATCGCAAATATTTGTCTAGGTTAATTAAAATCATCTTTGTATATCAAATCAAATTTATTTTTTTCGCAAATTTTGACATTTTAAATTATTTTTGTAATAGCTATTCACCCATGCATCTACCTTGTTTCTTGTGTCAGCTTGCAACTTTTTATATTTTCTAGCAACATGTTGCAAAAAACAGAGTTGTATACGAGGATTTATGCCGGATTTAAAACAAATCCACCCAATAAGAGGATTTATTTTTGTATGGGAAATCTGGTAGATTTTGACCGGATTTAGCAAATAAAACCTGATAATGCACTAAATCCGGCTAATGAAGTCATATCTAAATGACATATTAGATAGCCATAAATCCTCAACTGGATTTAATAAATCCAGTAGAAATCTCATTTCATTTATACCCCAGTTACACTTAACCGGATTAAATAAACCCACTGGGTTTCAAATGTCAATTCCATAGTCCCGGTCCACACTAGAGAGATTTCATTGAAAAAATTTCATAAAATTATGCGTCTCTAGATCGACCTCCATGGTAGAGTAAAATCATAAAATTGCTGTAGTGGGGAATTCGATTTAAGAACACCTAATTTCATACATTTTTTTAATGAAATTCACGCTAGTGTGGACCGGGACATAGCGCAAACGTCAAATGAATCCTCATGAAGTGGGTTAACCCGGTAAAAACTCTAATGTAATCGTGCTATTAGGTATACCATTGGAGGAATTAAATGGCTGTCGGCTGATTTTTGTTCACAGCGAAGTTATGCCAAGTTTACACTTGCGCTCTAAAATCCAGTGGATTTCACGAAATCCTGAAATACATCCCGGTGCTTGCACTTATTTTTTTTGTTGATTTCAAACATATCACAATGATCAAGGTAGATGCATATGCGCAGCTGATCGATCATGAATTTTCAAAACAAGTTGTTGTAAATTGAATTATTCATCAAAAATATACGACAATAGAACTTTACAACTTTAGCTTTGTTCCTTTACTTTTTTAATGGTAAGAGTGGTAAAAGAGAAAAGTGTCAAAATTGTTCAAAATTGCTCTCTCATGAACATTTTTACCAGAAAAGTAAAGGAACGGAAAAATGGTAGATCCGGCAGCAATGTCAGAAAAAACATAAAAAATCAATTTTCGTCTTTTATTTCACAGTTTTTAATTTAGTGTTGTCAGTGTTCGGCTTTTTCTTCGGTTTTTCGTCCATTTTGTGAAATAATCGTCAAACAAAAGTCGAAAAATCAGTTCTGCCATTTTCTACCTGCAGAAATTTTGCTGGTAGCCTGTGGTAGAAGAGAAAGCCATTTTCGCTCTATCTCCCCTCTCACTCTCTTAAAAATTGCTTCCAGTTTTGCCACTTTTCGGGGTTAAGGAACGCTTTGCAGGTTAAAAATGGTAACAAATGGTTAAAATGGTAACCTCAGGTAAGTAAAGGAACACAGATTTTATTTCGAAAATTATCGTAAAATTATCTGTATATCGTATTAATTGTGTATAGTACTAACAAATGAAAAATAATAAATGATTTTATCGTTTAGGCATCCTAATCATAAATTTTGATAGATAAAAGTTGTGTTCAAAACTTGCAGCAGTTTTCCCGTTTAGTGCTAAAAATGCGTTCCCGTACTCCGAAGTCTAGCAAGACATGCACTTATCTTTAAACAAAAATAGCGCCGAATAACACCCTATTCTCCTGTTTTCTGCCATACAATTTTGGCATAGTAGAAACTACCCTGCCAGCATTTGGAAGTGAGTTTCTCACTTCCTCTATCAGAAGTAATCGCATTCTGAACTTATATTCTAGAAAATAGCGGTCCTTTATCATTTTACAATAACAATTGCATTGCTGTCCCTTTTTGAACTTCTTGAATAACTACCTAGTGTCAGAAAAGGAGATCGAAATTCTATTATTGCTTTTTTACACTAACAATGCTACTACTTACGACTATCGCGTGGGCAGACACATTCTCTGGTCAATGCAGACACTTCGATTGTTTACGTTCGTTTGAGGCGTGTACAACCTTGAACTAATATAAGAAATTAGTCTATCCGATGTTTATATGGTGCGGTGGTGCAGTGGTTAGCATGTTTGCTTTGCATTCTTAACGTCATGGGTTTGATTCCCAGGCCAGGCAATATCACATTTTTAAAATTACAACATTAATGTAGACGACAATTTCAACTAAGAATAGTTCTTTAAAACATTGGGTACTTTGGAAAAATAATTCGAATAATAAAAAAGTAAAAAGAGAAAAAAAAAAGAAAAATAAAAAACAAAATAAATAAATTTTTTTTTCGTCACAAAAAATTTTATCGCTAAAAGTACTTCTAGGAAGTCTCGAAAGCGGCATTTACAAGTAGTGTCGTGGACGTGGTTCACTTCTTCCCGAACGGTGTGTCTGCTTCAATTAGAATGCGAGATCGCGGATGTGCATTTCTATCGCCTGGGAGTGACTGCTTCGGCTAATGGGCGATAAAAAATGCTTGCTGGGTAGCAACAAGTTCATTATCATCTAAATACGATAGCTGATACGTTGATTTGCTGCAGTTTTTGCAATTTCCGTCATTTTTTCGTTCCCGTATTTGACAATTCGCTCTTTTTTCTAACATTACCATTAAAAAAGTTCGAGAAAACAATGAAAAATAGCATTGTAACAAAGTAATTTAATATTTTTTTCACATTGTTTAAAAATTTTGATACTAATGTCCAATTTACATTATCAACTTTTTCGTCATTTAGAGCTGTTTCGTCATTTATTTGCTAAAGTCCAATTTAGATATGCATATTAAATGATTTCGTTTTACGAAATCCTAGAATCAAATGAAGTGTATTTACATCTGTTTTTTTTTGCGTCATTTGCTTACGCACACAATCGCACATACACACTTATACAATAACACAAACACACGCACACAATATATTTATTCTGAAAAATAGGAATTTCACAACACAAATGTGTATCAAATAACTTAAATTAATTCCAAAAACAAAAAAACATAATTTTTGCAAGTTTTTTAACCATTTATTTTCACTTTTGTCATCGTTTGAGTATTTTTGTTTTTCTACAACACACACAAACAAACAAAGACATCATAAAACAGTTGCATTTTTTGGTAGTTTATGACGAAAAAGCAGGGTTGCGTATAAAAGTATGGTGTTTTCGTGCGTTGTTTAGAATAAATGACGTAGCTATCGTCATTTATTTTTGTATGGTAAATGACGCAAAATTTTGCCTGTTTTAGCAAATAAATGAAGAAACAGCTCCAAATGACGAACAAGTTGCTAATGTAAATTGGACATAAAACAGGCAACATTTTGCGTCATTTACCATACAAAAATAAATGACGATAGCTACGTCATTTATTCTAAACAACGCACGAAAACACCATACTTTTATACGCAACCCTGCTTTTTCGTCATAAACTACCAAAAAATGCAACTGTTTTATGATGTCTTTGTTTGTTTGTGTGTGTTGTAGAAAAACAAAAATACTCAAACGATGACAAAAGTGAAAATAAATGGTTAAAAAACTTGCAAAAATTATGTTTTTTTTGTTTTTGGAATTAATTTAAGTTATTTGAATAAATATATTGTGTGCGTGTGTTTGTGTTATTGTATAAGTGTGTATGTGCGATTGTGTGCGTAAGCAAATGACGCAAAAAACAGATGTAAATACACTTCATTTGATTCTAGGATTTCGTAAAACGAAATCATTTAATATGCATATGTAAAATTGTTTGTTGCAGCAATTGACCATCTACCTTGTTTATTATGATACGTGAAAAGTGTTGCAACTTTTGGTACTTTTTCAGGCAAAAACAGGGTTGTATATCATGTGTACCGTGATTTCGATGTTTATTTCGCTGAAATCACGAAATGGGATGATTTCATTTTTGTATGCGAAATCATGATAATTTTTGCTTGATTCCGCGCGAAATCACGAAAAGACGCCGAATGTATACCAAACATTAGCAAGGTAGATGCATCAGCCCATCTGAACGAATTTGAAACGTTAATGCCAAGTTTACACTTGCGCTCCAAAATCCACTGTATTTCACGAAATCCTAATATACACCCCGGTGTTTACACTTATTTTTTGTTGATTTCAATAATCAAGGTAAATGCATATGCACAGCTGATCGAACATGAATTTTCAAAACAAGTTGTTGTAAATTGAATTAGTCAGCAAAAAAAAAAAAAAAAAAAAAAAAACGGCAATATAGAACTTTACAACTTTATTTTGGCATCTAAATACAATAGCTGATACGTTGATTTTGGCATTTCTGCTGGAGTTTCTGCAATTTCCGTCATTTTTCCGTTCCCTTATTTTTTAGGAATTTGTATGGGGAAACAATTTTTATACAAAAATGTATTTTGACAGCAAAAGAAGACATCGATCAGCTGAGCTTACCGGGTCACCTTCTTATTGCATCATGGTTGTGGTGTTTCTTTTATGACATATGTTGCCATGGAAACCACAGTTTATGAGAAACTAGTGTATGTACAACAAAATTAAACACAACATTCAGAATAAAACCTCATTCTTGAAAAATGGATATAATTAAAGAGATAAACGATAAATTTATGGCGCTGGAAGCTGAAGTTGACACAAAACTTGATGCGGTGTAAGTTCAGTTTACGAAGAAAATCATCTTTGCCAAAGTTAAATCAGACTGCTGGTAAAATAGTGCCGCTTTCAGTGTTAATATAGGGTGATACCTAAATATCTAAACAACTACAACTCTTAAAAATATGCTATATTTTTAGAAAACGCGAAGAAGAGAAAATCGAGAAGGATGCCATATCTATTGAAAGGAAATTACAAAATCAAGAGCCCAAAATATTAACATACGAAGAGGCTATGGTTAGAAATACAAATTTAATAAAGGTACGTAACGTTGGAAATTACGTAAAATACAGTTATTAATTTATTTATTCCTTGTTTTCTACTTCACCAGTCCCTCGAGATGACCAAAGCTCGCTTGCGTTCACGATCTACCTTTTCACCTGTTGAACAAATTTTGGAAAAAGCTTTGTCTAATTATAAAATGGATTTATTAAGGTCATATCAAAAAGAGACCCATAATCATAACACCACAGAAAATATATATGATACGGTTGGAATATAATTTATTTACATACATTGTATTTTTTCTTTAAACCATAGTTAGAGATGGTATTTACCCGGTAAATACCCACACGGTGGGTAAATACCCATTTGTGGGTATTTATATGGATATTTACTATATTGAATCGCCAAAACAACATCTAAGTCCATGTTTATATTATAGTCATTTGCAGGGTTAACCTTCTTAATGAGGATTTATTTGACGTATACTCAAAGGAATTGACATTTGAAACCTAGTGGGTTTGATAAATCTGGTTATATATAAACGTACTATTACACCCAATTCTTGGGTATAGGCTGTGAAATCGTTTCAAAATGAACAGTTTTACAATACTTTAAACAAGTGGGTAAATACTTGGGTAAATACCTGTAGACCTATGTTAACAAATATTTGCAAGGATATTTTCTACATATTGAGAACTCACTGCGCCAAATTTCAGCCATTATGATTGTAAAATGTGGCTAATTGGTAAAAAATACCTTAAATCGGGAGGTACGGCTATATGGGGGCTATATGAAAACATGGACCCAGAGACCATTTTCAATACCAGATGTTCTCTTGATGTAAGTAAGATTTCAGCCAAATTTCGTCAGCCTACGTCAAGTGGTTCGGCAGTTAAAGACTTTTTACCCAAGGTTTGCGTAAATACTCGAAATCGGGCTACCCTTATAAGGGGGCTATTAGAAAACGTGGACCTATGTTGACTAATTATTGCAAGGATATTTTCTACATATTGAGAACTCACTGCGCCAAATTTCAGCCATTATGATTGTAAAATGTGGCTAATTGGTAAAAAATACCTTAAATCGGGAGGTACGGCTATATGGGGGCTATATGAAAACATGGACCCAGAGACCCCATTTTCAATACCAGATGTTCTCTTGTAAGATTTGAGCCAAATTTCGCCAGGCTACGTCAAGTGGTTCGGCAGTTAAAGAGTTTTTACCCAATATTTGGGTATTTACCCAAGTATTTACCCACTTGTTTAAAGTATTGTAAAACTATCCATTTTGAAACGATTTCACAACCTAAACCCAGAAATAGGGTTCCACTGTTCCACTGTTATTGTAGTTACGTCATATGCTGCTGAGTATTCCTAAGTTCGGAAAACAAGTAAGAGAAAGATTAGCTCAAGCAAATGAGGAATGCCTAAGAAAGGAGGATACAAACAGAAATGGAAACAAATTATCCGAGGCACTAGTAAGGTCGTTCAAAGAAAGTTGTCCCCTACGAGACTGGAAGTTCCTATGAAAAACCCTGGATGACAGGGGAAATTCGAAACAAGGACACAGAGGTCCGAAGACTTCACAATAGGGCAAAAATCAGCTACATACATCCTGGACAACTACTGAGGAAACCCTAAGCATTCTGATGAAAACACACTTGCTGAAGAGTACTACGACTAACACAGTGTCATTGACAGAGCATGTTTATGCATCAGAAGAAGTACCAAAAATCGACAAACTAGCCATCATGAGTTTCTCGTTTCTCACCATACAAAGCAGCGAGAAATGGACTATATTTTGTCCAAGTTGGTGGTAATCTTCAACGCTTGCTTGAAAATTGCGTATGCCTTCCCAGCATTCCCCACTATGAGATCCCAACTCCTCGAAAACAACACAATACATAACTCAACCAAAATAGGGCAAACGAGTTCAAAAACTTGAGAGATTATGTCAATGGCACAGAATTTCTGAATGGAAAACTTTAATAATAGGTCTGTACCATGGCACAATTATGTCGCATAATTTTTTAAAAAGGGATTTGACATTTCATATTCAAGCAGCTGGTGTGACACCACTACCTTGGTAATTGGGCCATGGTCTGTACGATAAACCAAAAATTTGTACAAATTCGTACCAATTTTTGCTGTTGGATAACCAAATTGTTCAGTAAAAGAGAGCGAGTTACAAATTTCAAATGTTTGTTGGGAAATTTGTCCCGTAAAAATATTTAAGTTTGGCCAGTTGACTTTTAATCAGCTGCTTAATGTAAACAACTTGAAATATTAACAGGTTTGACCCATGGTAGAACAAAGAAGGGAGAGTAAATACTACAACAAATACAACTCAACAACAACCACATAGGAATTAGTTTTTATTTGTAATGTTGGTATCACCGGTACATGTAAACAAAACAAGGAAATGTCTATAAATTATTGGAATTTATAAAACTAATATTTGTTCACATTTGATTGAATATTTTAAAAAACATGAAAGAAAATTCGTTGCATTTTCAATTTGAAAGTATCCATATCATTCCACTAAATGGATAATTTCTTACAGAAAGCATAATTCTTGTCAAAATGTTTGGGGTCGCTAAAAATTCATTAAAAAAGAAAAGCTGTTTCAAACTTTGGTTTTTGAAATCAAAAAACACATGTTTATTAGGGCTTTATTTTTGTTTAAATTTATCAAAATACGACGCACTTCAACAAATGTTGTACCGCCTCTATAAGCGGTGTTATAGTGTGCGGTACGTCTTTTGGACTTGGAGGAGGTTACATGTCATTGTTATGAAGAAGACTTTATGGGAAATAGTTTATATATAATAGTTTATATATAATAGTTTATATATAATAGTTTATATACAGTGGTGGCCAATACATTTGCAACAAAAAAATGTCTGTAAAATATTTTTTGAAAGACAGTTCAAGTATTTTTTTGCAATTATTTATAGCTCAATGCTTCAAGTATAAGAAAATAAAATGTTTTGACACAATATCCAACAAGAATTATGAAAAAAATTAAAATACATAAAACGCCTTAAAAGTTAATGTCAAAACATATGCAACTGAGCCAAATCTCATGTAACAATCTTCAATACTTTTTAAAATACCGTTTTTAATATGATTCAAATTATTTTTGTTTTGGGAAGTTTAAAAGTTTTTAAAATTTTAAACCAGATATCAGTCATACGTACTTCGTCGGGGGAGTGGCGAGTCTTGGGGAGGGGCATGAGCATGGGTGCTAAGGTCAGAAACTTAGGAAATAATGAAATTTTCTTGACATTTAAGTTTTGGATTTAATGAAATTCAGTGTTCAGAGTGCAAGTTATATCGTTTATTAGCAAAAGTCAGAAGTCTGGGTGTCGAAAAACATATGAGCGTAGGGATCGGACCCGTATACGAGATTCTAAAGAGGCAAAAAGTTTTAGAAAGCCCCTCAGATGATAATTTACCGCACACTTTTTGTGTATAGACATTTCGGGTCTGTCTTCTGTCTGTCTGGCTGGTGCGCACGGAACTCTCGAATCGATTTGGTCCAAAATTTGGCGTTAGTAATAATAATAGTCCGAAAGGTGCAAAAAACCCCTATTGCATTATGTAAAGTGGCTGGTGCGCACGAACGGGTCAGCCGAATCGGTCTAAAATTTGGATTTCGAATCCCTTTGGTTTTTGTTGTAACAACTTTTATTCGCTTTCTCCATTACGAAGGTATATGTTTTTCAGTGGCAAGACCTTACTTCTTGAGATAATGGCCCAGAAGCTACAAAAAAGCCTTCCGGCACCAACAAAACTGGGTTGTGCGTAAGATAACCCTCGAAGGGTGAAACCAATTTGGTCCAAATGTTGTAAATCGTATTATACAGACGTCAGAAGTATTGTGTGTTATCTCTTTTCTAAAGGTCCGCGGCTGAGGGTATATCTCTGTCGGCCGAGCCCACTGTTTTACTTGTTTAGATTCTAAATCGTTGCGGATAGGACTAATGCTTTAAATAAGTAAAATGCAATTTTTAACAGAAACTAAAATAATTTTCATACATTTTCGGAAACAGCTGACTTTCTTGCAAGTTCTTACAAAATGTTGGTTGAGAGAGTAAAATTCACTGAGAGGAGTTGCTGGAACTTGCTGAGTAATTATTGCTGGAAAAGTTATCGTACATACCTAATATAAACCAGACTAGGACATGTGGCGATTTTGAGTCGCCTCAATCGAACCTATCCTTCAGTCGTTCACA
The DNA here is from genome assembly GCF_047663935.1 of Musca autumnalis. Taxonomy (NCBI): domain Eukaryota; kingdom Metazoa; phylum Arthropoda; class Insecta; order Diptera; family Muscidae; genus Musca; species Musca autumnalis. Next base: position 118,104,624 of record NW_027411755.1, on the reverse strand, counting down.
CAATATCCCAGACACTATTTCATATGTTTGGTCGGTGCTGTTATATGGAACAGAAGTTTGGACGCTCAAATCCTTTGATGAAAGAAAATTCGAATCCTTTGAAATATGGATTTAACGGCGAGTACTGAAAATACTATGGACCGCGAAAATTTCTAATGACGAAGTACTAAGAAGGATGAATATAAGCTGGCAATTAATAACAACTATAAAAAGGCGCAAAATACCGTATCTGGGACATGTATTAAGGAACGACAAATACATATCATTGGAAATTCAAGATTCTAAAAAGGCAAATAGTTTTAGAAAGCCCGTCAAATGATAATTTACCGCACACTTTTTGTATATAGACATTTTCGGGAAGAGCACAGGCTTCCCAAAAAAGAAATGGCGTTTATTATTGAATTACATGTCAAAAAACATTATTTATTGTACAAAAAACAGGAATACTATCAAAAATTCAGTCAGAAGATTATAAAACACGGTATTTATAATATAATGTTAATGGGCTTTAGCGAGTACTAAATGTTTTTCAAACCTTTTCTTGGGAAGCCTGTGCTCTTCCCGGAAATGTCTATATACAAAATGTGTGCGGCAAATTATCATCTGACGGGCTTACTAAAACTAGTTGCCTTTATAGAATCCCGAATTTCCTATAATATCGCCCGTTATAACGCCAATAGATCAGTAGTAACCACACAATATCCCAGACACTATTTCATATGTTTGGTCGGTGCTGTTATATGGAACAGAAGTTTGGACGCTCAAATCCTTTGATGAAAGAAAATTCGAATCCTTTGAAATATGGATTTAACGGCGAGTACTGAAAATACTATGGACCGCGAAAATTTCTAATGACGAAGTACTAAGAAGGATGAATATAAGCCGGCAATTAATAACAACTATAAAAAGGCGCAAATAGCGTATCTGGGACATGTATTAAGGAACGACAAATACATAGTTTTACAAGCAATTCTTAAGGGAAAAATTTAAGGAAGGAAAGTGGCATCCTGGCTCAAAAACATCATGGACTGGACAGTTTATACCAATGACACTGATCTGCTGAATGCTGCAAGACACAGAGAGCTGACAACCATTATACAATAAGATAATAACTAAAATGAAATAAATATTAAAAAAGATGAATCGTACGATCACTTATATCCGGATAACGGATGAGTAAATAAGGAAGAAGATAGGGCGCGTATAACATACGTCCCCATATATTATCACGTTTCAATCTGTGGTGTCATCGTCGTCTTCGTTTATCGATATCAACAGTTTGAAAAAGGCTCTTTCCATAACCTAAGTACACTATCTGTATCTGTTACCTTGATAGTGTCTGAATCAAAGCGATCAATTTGATGTTTCACTCTTTGCTATAATTTAGGTATTTTATTCTGGATCCTGTACATCTCGAGTATTTTCGTTTTCCAGCGGAAAAGACGATTCCCCTCTCTCCTTTTCTCCCGATACTTCTTTCGTTCGCTACGCGTTGTTACTGATTGTAGAGTATCTCCATAAGTAACATTCTTCGGTAGTAGCAATACACTCCTGGTCAAAGCATGGATTCTACCAAGGAACCTGCGGTATCCACTACCGTTAAATGCCGTGAGCAAACTAGTGCTGCGCGTTTACCGATAAGAACGGGGCGTTTGGTTAGTAACCCGCCAACAATAACATCCTACTATAAACAAGTAAAAAAGCGTAAAGTTCGGACGGGCCGAACTTTTTATACCATCAACCATAAAATATTTAGTCTGAACTTATATGGAATAATTAGTTATCTTTCTGTTACGAAAGTGCCAATTTTTTTTATCGAATTCGATCAGCTATAACCTTGAAAATAACTGAAATCAGGCTGTACCATTATATGGGTCTATACAAAAATGTGCACCTATGTTCGCAATATTTGGTGGAACAGTTTTTTGACTATTTTGTACCCTAAATGTCAAATTGCACCTAAATAAATTGGGTGGTTTCGTTTTAAGAGAGTTATTCCAAAATTTTTGACGCAGGCAACCAATTTATACCGAAAAGTAGGTAAAAAAACCTCTAAAATACTAGAAATCGGGCAGTACCAGTATATGGGGTCTGGACTTAAAATGTGGACCTATGTCCAAAATTGTTAATGGAAAAGTTTTTTGGCCCCTGTGAACCCTTAATGCCAAATCCCAGCCAATTTAGACCGAAAATTTGGGTAATAACTTCCAAATATCTGATATCGGGCGGTACCGTTATATGGGGGTGTGGTGGAACAACACTTTGTTTTTAAATTTCAAAATATTTTTATCAAATTACATTACCCATGATTTTTATTTTGTTTTTAAATTTTAAACAGAAAATTTTTAGTGCTAAAAAGTTAAATGAAGAGAGCGGTTGTGACAATAAAGAATAATTATGTATTATATTTTCAAAGGCTAACCTTTGGAAATAGAATATAAGTTCTAAGGGGAAGCACAGCTGAATGCTATGGGGCGCCTCCACGGGTTGCGGATATTGGGATAATGGCGGACAATCAGCGAATTCAGAGCCTAGGGTCTCAATAAGATACTTTTGGCAGAGTATCCCAATGAAATATTGAGTGCCGTTTGAAGCTCGAATTGACCAATTGCCATAACTGTAGCGTCTGTTCCCACATTGGGCGGCTGCAAACAGCGTCTGTTCTCCTGTGGAGGGCTGAAATCTAGAAGGAAAACTACAAACCCTTCAGAAGGCAACGGGAAACCACTGAAGTAATTTCCCTTGAAAATTATGCAATATGAACAACACAAATCAAAACACACGGCCCTCAGTCTACGGCCAAACGAGGGTGCTAAGAATCCCCGGAGGTAAAAATAACCAAAAATTAAAAATTGGGACCTGGAATGTCCAAAGCCTATATGAAGTTGGCAAATTTAATAACACCATCAATGAAATGAATCGACTCAAAATTGATATACTAGGTGTCAGTGAAACTTATATACCATTCTGGAAATATGGAGGGAATACACAGAAGAGGGGTTGGCATTATTGTCAATAAAAACATTGCAGATTGTGTAGTTGGATATGTTCCGATGTCAGAGAGAACTATGATGATTAAAATCTCAGCAAAACCCATAAATTTAAACATTATACAGGTATGTATATACCCCTACATGTGATGGAAACAACGACGAGATTGAAATTTTTTATGAAGAAATTAGTGAACTACTAAAAATGACGAAATCACATGAAATAACAATAATTCAAGGAGATTTCAACGCCAAAGTGGGAAATGAAGAAATAAACGGAGTAACGGGAGGATATGGACTTGGTGAAAGAAATTAAAGAGGAGACAGGTTAATCCAATTCTGCCAAGAATTTAAAATGACAATAACCAACACAATATTCCGGCTACATCCTAGACTACTATACACATGGAAGTCACCGTTAGATAACGAAAGAAATGTCGTACGAAATCAAATAGACTATATAATGATCAACAACAGATTTAGGACCTGTGTAACCAAATGTTCGACATATCCAGGAGCTGATGTGCCGTCAGATCATAATCTTTTGATGTGCAATATTCGAATTAAACTAGCTCGGATTCAAAAAAGAAAGAATAAATCCCATAAAATAAATATTGAAATACTTGTAGTTAGTTGGAGGTTGAAACATGTGGTCTACAGTTTTATCCCGGTGGATGAAATGATTGCTACAATTCAGACAAAGATAAATCGGGAAATTCAGTCTCCACAATGCCACATCTGACAACAGATTGAGGCTGATAGACTTCGCAGCGGCAAAAGGACAGATTTAAGCATTTTGACATTCATAAGGCCACGTGGTTGTCACAAAACCATAAAAATAACCATATTGATCACGTTGTGATAGATGTGACTATAGGTCTGAACGATAATTACTCAGCAAGCTCCAGCAACATCTCTTTGTGAATTTTACACTCTCAATAAATAAAATGTACAAAGTTATCGAACAACATCTTGCAAAAACTTGCAGCAAAGTCCACTTGCAACAAAGTCCACCATTCCATGGGCCTGTTTCACTATGTCGAAGGAAAATGATTGCGAACGAAAAACACCTAAACTTTGGTTTTCATGGCAATATTGACTTGGTGTTTGCTTTAAAACAACTACAAAATTTAAAAATTATACACGAGTTTAGTTTTTTTTTTCATTCGTTTTCATTTTCGTTCGACATAGTGAAACAGGCTGTAAACTCTTGTGTGGACAAATTGAATCACAGTTTTTAATAGGCAAAATAAAATTTAATGTACATACCTTCACGTAGTACTCGAAACTACATACCACTGAAATTAACGTTAGCGAAATCTAATTATGAAATAAGTAATCCACTCCGGTCTTTATGTGATGAATATAACAAGTTATATAATAGGATGTCTTTATCCGAACCTCTGCATGTCATAAAAAACTTTATCTTACGTTCTTAGTATGTTGTAACAGTTGCCAGGCAATATGTTAGATTATAAAATTTGTTCCACAAACATCCCAAGGGACAAGGGAGACTTCTCTCATATAAATGAGTGCACCCCGATTCATATTAGCTCAATGATATGGGACCTACAATTTATCGCCGAGTCCGCAACGGCGTGTCTAAGACACCACTTTTGTAGAGAAGTTTTACATGGTTGAAATACTCAGCAAATGTCGCCAACATTACTGTGGGGTATTTTGCCACCGTAGAAAAGTGTTTTGATGTTGCCTGGCCGGGGAATCAAACCCACGACCTTATGTGTGCAAGGCGGGTGTGCATACCATTGCACCACGGTGGCACCCAATATATTAGATTATACCTATTTATTACTTGATGTGTTTGTGTCAGCCGGTTAGGCTGATGTTTTGCTGTAGCTGGTATTCCGGAATATGAGGTGTACGAGCTCCCTACGTAAAGGGGATGTGGCCCTCTCGGTCGGCAGGAGCGGGAAAATGTGGCGTTGGGAACGAACGAAAAAAGTCAACAGTTTCCAAAAATGTATGAACAATTTGTTTGTTGCTTTTAATTTTTGAAATAAAATGGCACAAAAACATTAATTTTAAAATTGCATTTTAGCTATTTAAATCTTTAATACTATGCACAATGTTTTTTAAATTCTAGAAGAATTAAAATTGCGAAATTTTTTTAAATTTTTTGATCGAAAATTTAAACATTTTAAAGTTGTGTTCCTTTACTTACCTCATGTTACCATTTGTTACCATTTTTAACCTGCAAAGCGTTCCTTAACCCCAAAAAGTGGTAAAACTGGAAGCAAATTTTAGGAGAGAGCAAAAATGCCTTTCTCTTCGGGTAAAAAATGGTATAACTGATTTTTCGACATATCGTCGGTGTCATAATCGCATTTTATTGTTTTGCGTCACAACTGTGTGGAGCTGGCTTTTGCAAATATTTATATTTTTAACTTGAAATATTAATAATAGTATATAGAACATATTTGCAAAAATTTAGAGGAATATGTATTGAAATATAAAAGTTGCAGCGATTTTTTTAAAAAAAGAATTTTTGTCGATTTGTTCCATATCCGCACTTATGACACAAATGTGAAATATTGTAAATCACATGGAACAAAGTGACAAAAAAATTTTCCATCTTTGCCGCAATAAATCAAATACTTCTAAATCAAAAATTAAAATTCTGATTTTTGAAATGTGTTTAACCCCCAGTTTTTGTAACTTATTTTTGTTCGTTCGTCTATATTCGTAATAATTTAGGCATTCATAGCTCAGCCCCCAGATGACATACACATCTAATTTTTCGTACACCCGTTCCATATATTGTTAAGGATTCCTCAATTAAAAATCAGAGCTCTACATTTGCGCTAAAGCGAGTAAATCGATCTACAAATTTTGACAATTCGTGTGAGAAGAATAAAAGTTTTTACAAAAACTGGGGGTTAAACTTGTAAGTTTTTAAAATATTCATTTCATAACTGAAAAAAGTTTATGCTTTCCCGTCGAGGCGTGGATATCTCGGAAGCTAGAGCAGATAGGAGAAAGCCGACTAGAAATTCAGAAAGAGCATACCGGAAAACCCTAGAAACGACCTGTATCTCAAAAAGTCAATAATGGCGTATGGAACACTTAAGCATGACACCGACGATATGTTTGTCGATTATTTGACAATGAAGAAAAAAGTGAACAAAAACAGAAGAAAGAAGCGAATGCTGACAAAAAATTTCAACCAAAACAAAACAAATAAAATTAAAACAACAACAATGGGATTAAGCCAGACTATTTTGAAAAAACAAAATTGCAAACGCTATCCCAATAAAAAAAGGCCACAATGCTTCAAATTGAAGACACTGGCACGACGTGTGTTGTTTTTGCTGTAAAGCAGACCAACCAAATTTTGGTGTGTGCATTCGTCAAAATTCGACGACACATACAAGTGGAAGAGGTTTGAATTGTTTTCGCAGACACTTTCGTCGGAGTTGTATGAGGTTGCCAAGGAAAAACTTCTCATTGAACTTTTTTCTTTGCTTACCTTTATACTTCGAGCTGACGATTGATGTTTGGGCATAAAAAGTTTCTTGTTGAAGAAGTTATTGAAAAATAACTTCGGTGGAGAATATCCACAAACAAGAAACAAGGGAACTGATGAGATCCAGTGGCGTGGATCGAAACTATAGTATTCCCTGCCTTACCCCTTTGCGAACAATGCCAAATCTTTTCCACTAATAAAATAGTTGTTTTAAAATATTAAAACAACAACAATGGGATTAAGCCAGACTATTTTGAAAAAACAAAATTAAAATTAAAAACTGTAAAATAAAAGAAGAAAAATTAATTTTTATGTTTCTTTTTGACATTGCTACCAGATCTAGCATTTTTTCGTTTCTTTACTTTTCTGGAAAAAACTGATCATAAGAGAGCAATTTTGATAGTTTTCTCTTTTACCACTTTTACCTTTAAAAAAGTAAAGGAACAAAGCTTAAGTTGTTTACATTGAACAGCTGGCCAAACTTACAAATTTTTAAGGGACAAATTTTCTCAGCAAAAATTTGCAAATTCTCAGTCGCAGAACTGTCAAAAAATATCTCTCAACGCGCTCTCATCCCCTGAACAATTTTGTTATCGAACAGCATTCAGTAAAAAATTGTACGAATTTTAACAAATTTTTGGGTTATCGTACAGACCTTGCATATCCTATCCGCAAAATGTGCATACAACCCGTAGTATTCAGCTATGCTTCGTCGAAGAGCGCAACTATTTTTGTTATCTATTTTTAAACCTTCACAAAACAAACCAAAAACTTGATTTTAAAATTGTTGTATTGATATTTCTTAACATTTCATGTTCTTTCAACATCCCTATTATACTGTGTATTGGAGGAAAATAAGTTCCATTCGAATAATTTATACCCATACTCGTACATTCCCTACTTATAGACAATTTTTTAATAAACTTGTACAAATAGAATCGAATTTATGTGCAAATATTTATCTATAAAAAATAACAAGAACAGGCTTCACTCATTTCATTGAATATTGAATTCTTTTGGCAAAATAATATTGCTTTTGTACTTTGATAAACTATGCAGTATACGTACATATGACATCACACACGTGTTATGGATATCATAATTTTGTCCTGAAAAAAGGAGCGGAAGAATTGATTTTAAAAATGTATAATAATGTACGAATGCAGATCCAGTATAAAGTCAAACTCTCACGTTACAATCTAATAATTTTATATATTCAAAATATTTTTTTGTTGAAAAATACATTAATTAATGTTTTTATCTACGACACTTCAAACATCTCCACTGCAGATGTGAATGCATTTCCACCATTATAGTTATCATTGATCCACTTTTTATGTTGTCATCAGTGTCGTTACAAATGTTATTTGAAAGATCGGTAAAACAAAAGAAATAAAAGTAAAAAAAAGGAATTGACATCACCGCCGTCATTGGCAAGCAATTGGACCGAACTACCAATCTATCATTCAAAAATGTTTTCTATGTTCACTTCAATGAAAAGTAAACACCTATCTGAAAAACACAACAACATTTCAATAACGTTATCGTCAGTCAGTCAGACACATTCATGGTTAAAAATATATTGTATAACTGTTCCATCGTTATCAACCATGGCTTATATGGGAGGATGATGGTGTTTTGTGACACGTTTAGTTTCATCAGTATCTTGTCAACATTCTTAAGATATCAAAATCCATAATTGAAATTGTTTCAAAGCTATTAATGGGTGTTTTTTTGTTGTTTTTGTACCTAAACATCAATTAAAAAATGTACATTTAATGGTGTTACATATCGTATGTATGTATTAGAAGAAGTCGTTTTAATATTTTTTGTCAATAAACGATTAAATAGATTTAATATCACACCTTTTAACATAATTTATATTTTAACTTAAAACTGTGGGACCTTCCTAGCCTGTGGGACCTTCCCAACCTGGACTGGCAGTGTCCATAAAGAATCAGGAGACATGTGAGTGGGTTTTGGTGGGCAGTAACAAATGTCAGGCCATGTGTTGGGTATCGTGCCATCAAATTGACCCAGTATGAATTAAGGCGGATGCATTATCCGGATCTTAACTGGGCTAAAACCACTCTTGTTTGCATTGACTGCTACGTTCTTCTGCTGCGGTGGATGGAAGTGGTCGCCGAGTAAGGCATTCACGCTGCAGATGCAGTGCTATTCAGGTCTGTTTGATATGCTCATTGATCCGGAGGTTTTCACATGTACCTTTGGAGAGACAGATCTCTCTCTCTCTTCCTGGGTAGGGGAAGCCTAATGTTGCTGTTGTTGTTGTAACAGTGTTTATTATTATGTTTGTATGTTCGTTCTTCTGTTCAATCTGGCTCTGGGTCTATCTCCAGTTCCAGGAAAGTGTCTGCTTCGATGGGATGTAACCACAGATCCACTGGAGTTAGATTAGTAGGTCTGGCGGGGCATTTAAAAAGGTGTTTTGTATGGTGCGGGCACATACCGCATACTGAGCAAATATCTTGCACGGCGCGGTCTATTTCCGCCCAATAAGAATTTAGGCGACTGCAATATCCCGAGCGTAGTTCAGCCAAAACTACTCTGGTTTGTCGTGGCAGCTGACGCTCCTCAGCTGCGATAGATGGGGAATGTACTCCGAGGACTTTTTCACATTATATTTGCTTATAGCCTTAGCAACTGCATCCGTGGGAATACTATTAAAACCTGCTTGATATGCCTGTTGATCTACGGGTTTCTCCTATATTGTTGAACTTCCCTCTCTAGAGCATGAATATCCTTCCTGATATGCCTGAATGTGTCGGACCTAGCCAGCAGATGGTGATTGGGATGGCTCTCACGGTAACACCCAAGCAAGTACTGGAACGAATACATCTAATTGTGTTGCTTTACTGGAAGAATCTTTGCCTCCTCATGTAGATGGTCCGCTGAAGACTTGCGGAAGCACCCTGTTGCTGTTCTCAGGGCGGCATTCTGACAATGTGACCCCTAAAATTTTGGGCAGTTTGCTACCGTTAACCACGACATTCAATTCTCTTTCAAACTGCGCTGTCCATGTGGTGAACAGAGTGGCTGTAGATTTTGTGGCGGAATTCTGCATATTTCTCGCGTGGAAAAAGGTGGTAAGATCGGTTAAATAGGAGTTCAGTCTCACACAGATGTCAGCAGGGAAGGTATCTGAGGAAAGGTACCAGGATCGTGCAATCATCCGCATACGTTACGATCTCGATGCGGTCTGGTGGGGGGCGGAATACAGGAGAGATAGAGGTTAAACAGTTCCGGAGATATCACCCCACCTTGGGGCACTTCCTGTTTCACTATACAGGGGTTGGACTTCTTGTTCCTAAATTCCACGTACGACTGACGTTCAAACATATACATGACTATCCAACGCTTCAAGCTTGGCCGGAGGGTTGTCTGCTCAATGTCCTCAAACAGAGTGGAGTGCTTGGCAGTATCAAAGGCTTTTGATAAGTCAAGCGCCACCATTATGAGAAATATATGTAGAGATGGCGTGCAGCGTTGTTGTCGTGCTGTGCTGCTTACGGAATCCATGCTGATGATCGGTAACTTTATAGATATTCCTGATACTACTACTGGGAGGACTAAGGCCTCAAGGGTCTTCGCTACGGGCGACAAAAGCGAAATCGGCCTGTACGATTCACTTTTGCTGGCATCCTTGCCTGGCTACCGTAGCGGGACCACCGTGCCCATTTTCCAGACTTCGGAAACAATGAGGGTGGCTAGCGACAAGTTGAGATCTTTAGTGATGTACTCCACTCCCGGCTCATCGAGCTGCTTCAGCATTACCCTAAAGATTCCATCAGGGCCCACCGCTTTGGATGATTTAGCGTTCCTGATGGCATTCGCAACATCAACCATTGTAAACTGTGGTGATTCATCCTCGGCAGGAAGAGAATTAATGTGACGTAGTAATACTCTCCTCTTCGCCCTGTCACTCTCTGGGTGCTCGACAAACTTTCGATTGAAATAACTTGCGCACCTCTTCGGGTCAGTCAACGTAACGTCGCCAAACGTGACTGAGGTCCTATCTTCCATCCTTCCAGGGTTCGAGAGTGACTTAACCGTTGCCCACAATTCACTTATACCCGCTCCAATGTTGCAACTCTTCAGATGATTTCCGCTTGTTCCACTTGTTCCACTTGTTCCGCTTATGTTCGCCGACCAGCCTGTTAACTTCCAGTATCAGCTCCCTGACTCTGGGGTCATTGGGGTTGGCTCGACGAAGCCCATCAAGCTCATTTGCTAATCCCGTCGCCTATACTGGGAGGTTTGGTCTTACTTCGGGTATTCGACCAGCAGGAATATGACGAGCTCTTCGCTACCCGAACATCAGAAGGGTTGGGTAGTTCTCCGAAGCGGTGATTGGTAAACTCTCTGAAACCCGGCCAATCAGCTTTCCTATGATTGACGTGATGAAATCGGATGGTCTGCTAATGGAGACAATTATGGGGAGATGGTCTGATCCAAGGGAAACGACGGGTTGGCAGGTGTCGTCATTTGTCAGACCAGGTGACAAGATGGTAATGTCTGGCGAACTGTGACACTCTCCTCGAATTCTGGTAGGGGCGTCCTCATTAACCGCGCAAAACGTAGAGCTATCAGTCTGCTTAGCCAGCGTTGTACCCCTCTGGTCGTTTACGAGGGCCGAATGCCACATCTCATGATGCGCATTAAAGTCCCCCAGGACCAGACGATTATGACCTTCCAACAGCGGGTTAATGTCAGGCTCGTAATCTGAGATACGGCTATGTTTCGGCGGGATGTATACGTTCAGCAACTCTATCCCAGCAGTTCCACACCTGACTGCTACCCCCATACATTCCATGCACGGGTCTTTAGAAACAGGTTCAAGCGAGATAGGTCTGTATTGGACAGACTGGATCCTTAAGGATCCTTCCTTAATACATCGTAACCATCACAACGTTTTAAGCTACAGTTGTTGTTATTGAGCTTGGTTTCTTGTAACACCGCGACCTTCATGTTCTTCATCCTCGATCTTACCTCTGAGTCCATTGCTGGTGTTAAATGTTGCGTGCGCTGTTGCTGTCGAGGGGACTGCGAGGGCATTTCGCAATCGGACGACGAGGGAGTTTCGTAATCTGACGACGACTCACTGGGGACTGTATTCACGCGGCATGTAGCAACATAGATGCACCCACTCCTGACATCTATTGCATCTCACCGAAGGTTGGATATGGATGAAGATGCGGATGTGACAAACTGAGCACAAATAAATTGGTTCTGGATTTTCCTCCGTCCCGGCAGGGACCAAAATAATTCGGAGCAGGCACTCCGGGATATGCTGCTCCGGAGCTAGTTGATTTGAGCCGCTCTGCTAAATTTTTTTCTTTAAATTGTACATTTTTTTAAATAGCTGGCCTTCGGCCATGGATTTAAGACTTTCTCCCATGGACAGGAACAAATCTAGGGCAAGGGAACAACATTTTTTTAATTTAAAATTTTTTTCTTAGTAGCTGGTCTTTAACCGAAGTAATTTTTGAACTTCAAAGGACCATATCTCGGGAAGTATGGATTTCCCAAAAAGAAATTATATATTATCGTGATCAGGAAAGTGAGATCTACCTATAAAAAAAAATCATCACGATCGGAGCTGAGCGGCTCAACTCATCTTATGCCGCTGCTCCCAACACAGAAAAAAAAAAAACAAATACAAACATATGTACACTGAGGTGACAGCCGCTGGCCGGAACGCTGATGATGTGTGGTTCCGGGTCAATCCGGTACGAAAGAACCCGCTGCCGTGGGATTGAGGGGAAGCCTAATAGACAGGGATGCTCACGGCGGTAACACCTAAGTAGGTGCTGCATCGACAATATCTTGTTGTGTTGATGCACCGTTAAGGTGGACATATCCTGTTGCAGCTAACAGGGCGTCATTTTGGTGCATTTGCATTTTCATATTGCCTATTGCCTTGTAAGAGGTGAACCAGTTTCTTTGTCTGCACTCCAAGTGCTGCAGGACAGCGTCTTGAGGACCTTGCTTTTACTTCCGATCGCAAATGCTATCGAACGCTACAACAATATCATGAGGTAGTTAGTGGTTGAAATTAGGACACCATCGACCAATGTGTGCTGGGGGAGACTCATATCAACCGGCAGTGGATTTAGCGGCAGATATTTCATATTCCTCAGATGCAAGAACTGCATTAGGTCTATGTAGCTATGTAGCTATTTAACTTCTCAGATATGTCAACGACGCCAAAATCTGTTTGGAGGGTGTTCCCGCTTTGGAAAATTTCCTGTTTTACTCTATGGGCCTAAGACTTCTTATTTCTGAATTTCACAAACAACTGGCGTCCACACATACATATGGTTGATTCTCCGACGTTTCAAACGCGGCTTGTTCTCAAACAACTTGGCATGGTTGAAGGAATCGAAGGCCTCCGATAGGTCAAGAGCCACCATGACAATTCAGTTGCACGGCCTTTTTTGGTTCAGTTCTCGACTGATATATGTAAGTGGAGAAAAATAGAAGGCGTTGACCGAGGTTGATGAAATTTTGGACAAGTACTTATAAGGGCACATGAATGAAAAATATCAACTTTGGTCCATATCGGTTCTGATTTGGATATAGCCCCCATATATCTTTTCCCAATTTTGCTACAACTCAATTCAATTTCAATTCTGATCGAATAGCTTTCAAATTTAATATGTGCTATTTTCTTAGGCCCCAGAGTGGCTACACCAATTTTTACAAAAATCGGTTCAGATTTGGATATAGCCCCCATACACATATATCTTTTCGTTCAATTTTGATCGAATAGCCTTCAAATTTAATATGTGTTATTTTCTTAGGCCCCTGATATCTTTCATTATGGGGAGAAGTAGTACCTCTAGAATCATCGCTACTGGCGACAGGAGAAAGATCGCCTCTGGTGGGATTCTTGCCTGGAATCAGTAGCCAGACTTTGGAGGCTTCTATACGATAGATTGAGGACACTTGTAAAGTACTCCACTCCGGGTTCATCCAGTTGCTTAGGCATTACCATTGAGATTCCACGTGGGCCCAATGCTTCGGATGATTTCGGGTTACGGATTACATCTGTGCAATATCGTTTATCGTAAATTGTGGTGATACATTCTCGTCTGAGAAGGCTCTTAACCCTTGGTAAAAATAACGCACGCAACTCTTCGGATCTGTCACTATCACGCCGTTGAAAGAAAAAACATTTTTTACGGGATTCGAGAGTGATTTAACAGTTGCCCATGATATGCTTAAACCCATACCAATTTGGCATTGCTGCAGTTGGTCTAACCACTTTTTCCGCTTAAGTTCGCCTACTAGCCTGTTGACTTCAAGAGTAAGTTCCCTAACTCTTGGATCTTCAGGGTTCGTACAACGAAGCTCATCACGCTCAGTTGCTACTCCCGTAGCCTCTGCTGGGAAATTTGGTCTAATTTCTGGTATTCGACCAGCAGGTACATATGTAGCGAGCGGGGCAGCTGTGATGATTTCCCGGAAAATTCTCTCAGCCATCCTCATCTGAGGGAATGGGAAAAATGAAACTGTGGTTGATAAACTCTCTAAATCCTTGCCAATAAGCTTTTCAATGGTTCAAAAAAGTATGGTGGTCAGAGGTTATGAAGTCGGTGGTAATGGAGACTGTTATTGGAAGATGGTCTGAGCCAAAAGAAGTGACGGGCTGCCCAGACACGTCATTTATCAAACCTGATGTGAGGCGTGCTGTTGTAATCCCCTCTTATTCCGGATAGGAGAGTTTTCGTTCACCACGCAAAATGTGAAGTTATCAATTTGCTCGGTCAGTAATGTACCCCCTAGGACGGAATGCCAAACCTCATGATTACGGTTATTGCCCTCCAAAAAGGAAGCTCCCGCGAAATCTCCCCAAGAGCAATACCAGCCGCAGTGACCCGCGTTATTCGCCTGAAATCAGGCCACTGTTGGAAGGAGATAACCGGCTGGTCCTAGGAGATTTCGTGCGCATCATGAGTTATGGCATTTAACCCTAGGAATGACGTGACTTGGCAATCCGTCGGGCATTGTTCCTATCCTCATCTACATACATCAATATACACCCCGACTTCATAACCTCTGAAAGCTGTACTTTCCTTAACCATGAGGAAGCCAGTTGGCGAGGATTTAGAGAATTCGCCAACGCTTCAAAAAACTGCTCAATCGCTCTGATGTTCGGGTAGCAAAAAGGAATTTCCGAGACATCATCACTGCTGCAGCCACTAGCCACTATTCCTGACAGTCGATTACATGAAATAATACCTAATTTTTCAGCAGAGAAGCCGGATGAGCTTCTCCGTACGAGCTCTAGCAACCCCAGAGTCAGAGAACTGGCAATGGAAGTCAATAGATCAGTCTGAAGTGCTGCTACAGTGGTAGTAGTTAATTGTGGACAACTGGGTTATCGAACCCTTGTAAAATGCATAATCGAACATCTATCATGTTTAACGGCGTAGTTGAGACAGATCCAAAGGAGTGCGCGAGTTATTTTAGCCGACAATTTATTGAGCAGCCCGATAGCGAACGGACGAAGAGAAGTGTTTACGTCGTTTGCGGAGGAACCACTACATTTTACAATGGATGATGTTGCAGTTGTTATCCGAGGCGCAAAATTATCCAAAGCGCTTAGACCTAGGTTCTCAAACTATCGTTAGCCACAATAATAATCCTCAAGGTCCTCAAGTTCCTAGCCGGCAGCACTTGGGGTGCAGATAAAGAAACCTTGTTTACCACATATAACGCGATAGGTCGGTCAGTAGTAAGCAATGCGGCGCCAGTTTGTTCCCCGCATTTAGTTGATACGTTGTTAGAAAGAGATTCAAACGTGTCAGAATACCGTCCTGGGAACAGCAAGAGGGTGCCTTTTCAAGTTTTCAGTGGACCATCTACATGAGGAGACAAAGATTCTTCCAGTACAGCAACACAATGAGATGGTTTCGTTGCAGTACTTACTAGGGTGTTAGCGTGAGAGCCATCCCAATTACCATTTGCTGGCTAGGCATATCAGGAAGGATATTCATGTTCTAGAGAGGGAGGTCCAACAATATAGGAGAGAACCCCTAGATCAACAGGCATATCGGGCAGGTCTAAATAGCATTCACACGGACGCAGTAACTAAGGCCATATGCAAATACCGTGTGAATAAAGTCCTCGGAGTACATCCCACATCTATCGCAGCTGAGTATCTGAGCATCCCATCGATGCAGGCACTTTCCTGGGACTGGAGATAGATCCAGGGCCATGGGCGTAGCCAGGAATAGCTAGGGTGGGGCAGTTGCCCCCCTAGATCCTACAAAACAGTTCATTTGTATGTAAAAAATTATGAATATTTCGAAAAAAACAAGCATTTGATCTCCCCTAGAACGACCAAAAAGCATTCCTGGCTACGCCCATGCCCAGAGCCAGATTGAGCAGAAGAACGAACACGAAAACAAACAATAATAAACACTGTTACAACAACAACCCTAATAGTTCCTGAAGCCTAAAAATGGACCGGGTGGTTCCGTTATTGAAACTTGGCACGAGAACTGACCGTACCACAGAACAATGATGATAGCATTGGAACTGAGTAAAGCTTTTGATACGGTAAACAATGCTAACTTGTTCGAGGATGTCGATAATACTACTCTCCGGCATTATTTGAAACGTTGGGTCATGTGTGGTCGCCAGTCGTACGTGGAATTCAGAAACAACAAGTCTAAACCAGGGCTTCGGAGTCGGATTCATGTCTTCAGTCCCTGCTAGCATTTAGAAGTGAGTTTCTCACTCCCTCGCCTAAGATGTCACTCCGGAGACACGCCAAGGAGGATAAAAGACGATCGTTCTTGAATTGCACAAACAATGTCGATAGCATTATTATGATTACCTCTTATCGCGTATGGTGACACTTCAGAGTGACTCGGAGTGACTTCCAAGGCGATTGTTTACATTTATTTAATAATTCAACACATTGAACAAATATGGGACATTTTTCTATCTGATGATTATATGAGTCGGTGGTCCGGGTTCGATTCCCAAGCCAGACAACAAAACAAAATCACATTTTTAAGATGACAAAATTAATATAGGCAGAAATTTATAATTCTCTAAAAGCGTACTTTGAAAAGAAGTAAATAAAAATGAATTAAAATAATTTAAAAAAAAAAAATAAATAAAAAATAAATAAAAAAATAAAAAAAAATATTTTTTTATTAATTCCAAGAACTATCGCGGAAATGATATTCCAGAAGTGTCGCCGAAGTGACTTCTAAGTAGTGACCCGGGCGAGGTTCATTTCCTCACAACGGAGGTCACTTCAGGGTGACTTCCGTGACTATCGCCGCGGACGACACGCCTAAGTCACTTCCGCGATAGTTTTTGCTTGCAGGGGTGGACCATTTACATGCGCCGACGTAACAGGATGTTGTCGATGCAACATCTGTTTGGATGCTAAAGGCAAAAAAATCAAAATGTAGGGATACACTGCACCTTTTACGCTGCCCAGGAAAATTTTTATTGTCTCTCGATGGCTTTTTAATTGTTTCGGGGACTTCATTTAATTAAGAATTAGCCGATACTCTATATATGTATGTGGATTTTTACGCTGTTTTTCTGTTAAATGATATAAAGTCAATTCTAGTAATAAAAAATTGATATTCATCAAGAAGCCTTAATGAAAACTCACGCGACATAAAAGAGTATGTACTTTAAAACAAATATTTCTCAAGGAACCTAGAACTTTACATCATCTCTTCCATTTATGTATGTATCTGAGTTTTGGAAACATTTTGGTGTATAATAAAAAATTACATTCATACATATGTATGTATTTTGAAATTTTTTATATCAGGATATTATTAATTTGAATGATATTGTTGTCATGCCAAGTCATTGGAAGAAGTATTTCGGAAAAATATAAAGTAATTTGTTAGGCAATCAATTGATTTGGAAACGTTTTCTGAGAATCCTAAAATAACACAACTGAATATACATACATACCAACAATGTATCAATGTACAATATTTGTATGTATTTTATTTGTACTTTTTCTAAATATTTCATAGATAAGTTAAATTGTTTCAATTGCTTGTACCAACTGTTGTTTTATTTGTTGTTTTGTTAGAAGTGAGTTTGATTTGGTTTGATGGATGGGTGTAAACACACACCTATAAAGAAGACCATTGATGCACACAATCATTTACCTGTGGCCTGGCTGTCTGTCTGTCCGACTGTGACATCTATTATTCGGTTGATATTCTTCTATTGGTGATTGGTGTCATTGCTGTTAATTACACTATAATAGATTCCAATTCGTCTTCTTTTTCTTTCTAACGTGACGTGTCAGCAAACAAAACCATCAAATTCAACACTAAAATGAAATTTTCTGATAACAAAATTGAAAAATTAGTTATTGTGTATCGCCTTCACACCTACTACCACTTTTTTCCACCGTCATCAAGATAATTTTTAATAGGGAGACTCAGTTTATGTGGAAGTTGTAATTTTCTCTGTAGGTATGTGTTTCGTTATCAGTTCTGTTTTTGTGGTTCCGAATAAAATTAGAACTTATTCACTATTTTTCAACAACGATTTTCCGAAGATTTTCCAGTGAATACCCCTAATATTGATTTTGAAGTGTGAAGTTTTATTACCCTGAAAAATCAAAATTACTTCATAGTTAATATTTTGCTATGTAACAAAATGAGCAGAAAATATGCACAGCAAATATTGAAGCTCCGCCGAAGTCTGACTAAAGATAACAATTGCAATATATTACGAGTATTATTATTATTGTTGTTTCTGCTGACATGTACTTTAAAAGTATTTAAATTAAATTTATAGATCCATATAATAGCCGATAATGATCGCACTCTAATATGCCTACTGTCATAATCAGAAATGTGTATCTTTGAATAAATGGATTTCGTTTCAGACAATTTAGATTTGATCTAGCCATGTCCGTCCGTAAGCCAGTCTGTCGTCTGGCTGGGTAACCGATTTGGTCCAAACGTTTTGCATCGTAATAATTTCTCCAAACTTATATTAGTTAGAAGATAAACCAACGTTCAAACATTTTTTGATAAAGTGCATTACGAGAATCGTTTGGAAATTATCCTTTCAGTTTATATGTTTACTATGATACTCGTATAATGTTTTTTTGTGGCAAGTCTATACTTTCTGACATATTGGCCCAATAGCTCTAAAAATAATAAGGC
This sequence comes from Musca autumnalis, assembly GCF_047663935.1. NCBI lineage: Eukaryota > Metazoa > Arthropoda > Insecta > Diptera > Muscidae > Musca > Musca autumnalis. Next base: position 118,085,953 of record NW_027411755.1, on the reverse strand, counting down.
GACCAACTAATATTACACAAATATTAATAAAGCTAAGTCGTTAGGATAGGTTAGGTTTAAGGGCGCGTAGATGTCGTAGTAGACGGTTACTTCACTCGAGGACCTTAAGGCCCATTATGTTTATCCAATATAGTGCTGAAAAAAGAAAGTTATAAAAAATATATGTATTGCAGATAGAACGAAACTATAGCTTCGATTTTGAGAAGGATAATGCAGATTTTAGGTGTTAAGAAGAGAGAGATTTTGCAATGGTTTATGGTGTGGTAGTTCATTTTCGCTGCAGCCACTTCAGACCAGGGATGCCAACTGTTCCGAGGTAAAAATCGCTACAGCCACATACGCACCATAGGTCTGTAGCTATTTTCACCTTAAAACAGTTGACATTCCTGCTTAAACAGTGTTTTTTTTACGTCAAAAATCACCACAAGTAGCGGGAAAACTACCAACTTGGCACCCGTGCTTCAGACCCTTGTTGATACAGCATTGGATAGCGACATAATAAGTGCTCGATTGTCCCTGTTTTTATACCTTCCACCATACTATGGGGATATATTAAGTTTGTCATTCCGTTTGTAACTACTCGAAATAATAATTTTAGACCCTACGAACTATATATATTCTTGATCAGCGTGCAATTATATATCGATATAGCCACGCCGTCCGTCTGCCCGTCTGTGGAAATCACTCTAGCTTCCGAAGGGATTGAAGTAGGTGGATGAAATTTTGCTAAAATCTATTGTATGTACGTAGGATTATCGGTATTGAAAACGGGCTATGTACGTCTATGATTTCGTATAGCCCCCATATATAGTACGCGTCACTTTAAACTATTTTGAATGTATTAGTCCCATTTGGCCACAGAATCGGTTGTATTTTAGTATTTTGTGTTTCCAGAGGCTAAGAAATATTTCTACCAAAAATGTTTATATAGGTCCACGTTTTTATATAGCCCCCATACGACGATATATCCCGATTTTCGGTATTTTGAAGGGGTTTGCCTCATTATAACACTGAAATGACTGTAAGTTGGTACTTAGTCTTCGTTGAGGGTATACAACTTTATACCTGAAAATTGTCAATATAGGTCCAAGTCTTCATATCGGTATTTCGAAGGTTTTTAGGCTCATTATCACAACGGAGTGGGATTTAGCCTTTTTCGGGGCTACAAATTTATCGGTATCGGCCCACGTTTTGATGTACCCCCCATAGAACGTTACAACCGGATTTTCGGTATTTGGAAGGTATTTGTGTCATTATAACAAAGTTCACATTTTCAGGTTTATTTTAGATTTTCAGGACTTTGCTTGGAAGCGGAAAGTCGTTTCGAAATGGGACTAAAGAAAATGTTGTAGCAGTGAAAATCCTGTACAATATTTTCTTTAGTCCTATTTCGACAGGACTTGCCGTTTCCAAACTTTCCAGGTGTAAGCGGTTTTCATTTAAAGTTAGTTAAGGCGCACTCTTCATGACATTGTTTTATAAGGAGACAATACATTGTCCCAATTTTAACCTCTATATCTCAAAAATGGTAAATCCTATGAATAAATCTTAATACTCAATCTTATAGAGAATTTTCACTGCTATAACATTTCTCTAATCCCATTCCGATAGGGCTTGCGGTTTACGATCAAAATCGTGAAAACCCAATAAAGCCCTAAAATTTTGAACTTTGACCGCAATTTTTTTTGTTTTTGAATTTTTCTCATCTATGAACATTGTAGTTTCAGAATCCGCAAAAAATTCCCAGGTGTAAGCACATTTCATCTAAAATTAGTTAAGGCGCACGGTACGTTAAGTTCGAATAATTATTTTGTGACCACGTATATCCCAAAATGTCTAAACTAGGTCAGAAAATGTATTTAAAAATATCTTCAATGGGCGGCATCATTATATGGGGGCTATATCAAAGTGTGGACCCATGTTGACAATTTTTGTTGGAGAACTTTTGTGACCACTGAGAACCTCAAATGTCAAATTGCAGAAAGTTAGGTCAGCAAATATAGCTAAACTCCTGAAAATACCTAAAATCGGGAGGTACCGTCATATGGGGGTTATACCAAAACATGGACCTATCCTGAAAATTTTTGGTGGAGAAGCTTTGTGACCACTGGGGACTTGAAGTGTTGAATTACAGATGGTTCGGTTAAAACACCTAAAATCAGGGATTGCCGTTATATGGGGTCTACGCCAAAACATGGACCTATGTTGACAATATTTGGCGAAGATGTCAAATTACAGGTAGTTCGGTCAAAAAGGTAGCCAAAATCATCCAAACACTGAAAATCGGGAGATGAAAAACTTGGGCCGATATAGCCCACCTTCGAATTGACATGTCTATGGAAAAAATATACTCGAGTGCAAAAATATAGCGTTCTAGCTAAATTATTTCGGACATTAGAGTCATTACAACGGACGGACAGGGCTATATCGACTCAGAATTTTATCCTGATCAAGAATATATACACTCCTTATGGTCGAAAATGAATATTTCAATACGTTACAAACAGAAAAACAAACTTATTATACCCTCCATACTATGGTGGAGGGTTTAAAATAAGTACATCATAGCCAATACAGATCGGACTATATGCAACATTTGCCTTCAAATGTATTTTAAAGAAAAAATTCTGCCTGCAGAACGGGCATATATGTATACCCTAAGCATTTATGCTAACGACGGTATACATATATACTTTCATACGGGCAAAATGTGGCTCATCGAAAAAATGTTTTTAGACCCCAAGTATGTTGGACGAAATTCGTTTCAGACAATTTGGAATCGATTTAGCAATGTCCGTCCGTCTGTCTGGCAGGCTGGAGCGGATTTTTTCGCTAAAAAATTGCGCTCTATAACGTTCGAAGGGAATAACCGATTTGGTCCATACATCGTAATATTTTTTCCAGGAATAGATCAAGTTCGAATATGGACTATATCGGTCCACTCCTTCGGGCACCAGCCACACAAAAATTTCGGAAAAGTGCAGTTTAAGACCTCCTCTCGTCTTGATTCTGTTGTAACAAGTTGCATTCGCTGCCCCCATTCCGGCGGTACAAGTTTTTTAGGGGCGAGTTCATACGTCTTGAGAGAATGGCCCGAAAGCTGTTAAAGCCCGCTATGGCACCATGTGTTGTGGATGGAGCTCACGATAACTCTCGAACAGTTTCCAAAATTTGGCTGTCGTAATATTTTGCGCAAATTTAAATCAAGTTTTATGATGGGCCTTATCGGTCCCCGCCTTTGGATACCTCCCCCATGAAAGTTCAAAACTTCTTGTTAAAATAGTGCGCACGATGACCCTCGAAGACAGTAACCGATTTTGTCCATACTATGTACATTGTAATATTTCTACGATACATATATCAGGATAGAATATGGACTATATGTGTCAACTCCTTCGGATACCTCCCACACCAAATTTCGGAAAAGTGCAGGTTAGGACCTCCTCTCGAATCGTTTTGATTTTTCTTGCAAAAGGTTGCACTCAATGTCCCTATTACGATGATACACGTTTTTGAGTGGCAAGTTTATACTTCTTGAAAAATTACCCGAAACTGTAAAAAACGCTGACGGCCAGCATGTGTAGCGGCTGGAGCACACGATAACTCCAGAACCGAAAACTGCGTTGGTCCACACTTCTTAGAATATTAGATGAAATTCGAAGATGGTGCTTATAGGTCCACTCCTTACCAATGGTTCTTCCATCCTAATCCATATCTTTGTAGGCAAGTTCATACGCCAATCTGAAGATGTCCGAAATACATAGGGTTTTTTGGGAAAAAGGTGTTTCAATTCACACAGGCTGAGGGTATACCTCTGTCGGCAATGCCTTCTGATACTTTTTTACTTGTTTCCTGAGTATTTCAGACATGTAAAACTTCTCTACAAGTGGTGTCTTAAGACATGCCGTTCGGACTCGGCAATAAACAGAAGGTCCCACATCATTGAGCAAATATGAGAGAAGTATCCGTTGTCCCTTCTGGGAATGGTACAATTATTATTACATTAGGTGCTGTTTAAGGAAGGTTTCCAGGGTAAGGCAACAGTTTATGGGTTCCGAAATGTTCTACTAGTTTCGACTCTTAAGCCTATGTTTTTACTAAAGATAGTCTTTGTGGACTTTAACTAGCGTTGAAAGCTGTGTTGATTGGATTTGTTAGTGGAAGACAGTGGGTCTACTATTTGTGATACGACTTAAAATTTACGCAGGATGTTCATTAAAATTTCCATGGGCATTCTTAATGACATAGCCAGGACAGCGGTACTGATAATTTCGGGGACATTGGAACAAAAGGTAAAAGATAGATTCTACAGGGAGATTAATATCTTTGATATTTTTCAAAGGCATAATAAATGACAGCTCTTCACACGTATTTGATCGAGGTTTTTTAAACAAAACATTGCACCAATTGATCGAGACCCAGTGTGCGACACTGGTAATAATATCCCCTTGACATAACTTAAGGGTACACAGGTGTATGTGCGTATATGTGTTACTATGTCAACTTCGTCGTCACTTTTTTATTGTATACGCTCTTCTTCAACTGCTCACACTTTGTTTAAATTTGTCGCTTATTTATTTTGTCTATTGTTGACATTTCATTTTTTTGTGTTTTTGATATTTCCAATATAGAACACCTAACGCCGCCAAGTAACAACTCAATAGCTAACTGAACTATATCGAGGGTTCCTTATAGTCAGCCGCTAGCAAAACGCCGCACACACACACACCCTCATACATTGATTGATATGCAGGTAAATATCAGTGATCGCGTACGTATGAACATGTAGGAAAATTGTTGATTGTTGTTCGAAGCGATATTGCCCTGCCGCGCCGCAGAATGATATGTATGAGCGAGTGAGAACATTTTACACGCATACACCGGCATATATGTGCCGCCCTACTACTGATATTGGTCTTGAAGCAGTTTAAACTTCACCGAAAACGAAAGCATTTAGTTACAAAAACGCTTCGAGACGCGACAGGTGTCTGGGTGATGGGATATTTTGTGTTCCAATCGATAAGTGTTGTGACAATTATAGAAAACAGTTGTGGTTCACCGATCGTGGGTGTAAGTTCACCTCGAAGAAAAAAGTTGCCGTCGTCAGTCGTATTCTAACGATCCGATTACAGTTGATCGTCGTCGACCAAGTCCACATTGTAGAGTGTATTGGAAAAAAGTGCCACGAAGTCATTGTTATGATAAGTTGCGAGACGAGTGTGATATACAACCAACCGCTGACATTAGTGGCTGGTGGCCAGGGGGAGTTCAGTTTTCAAGTGCGGCGTTTCTTCAACCATAAAGCGGAGTTGTTTTTGTTGAAGTGTCATAAAAGTGTATGGTCGTGACGAGGATTATATTTTGGCGAAAATAAGCAGCAGATTACTTGAGCCAAGTGAATACAAACATAATAAAATGCATTTAAATAAGTTTGTTCGTTTGGCTTAAGTTATTTACGAGCTTAAAGTATCAGCAGCAGCAGCAGCAGCGTCACCAACGAATGTTATGGAGACATTTGGAACTTCATAAAAATGACGTCAAACAACAGGCCGATCGATCGAGCACTAGTATAAAACATCTGTCAATTGGCATATACGAGTACATAAGTGGAATTTTAACAAAAAATACCCCGCATGGACTTTATTTTTAAAATTCTTAAAAACAACAATTGAAATCGTGAATTCTGAAAGTTCTAGAAGAGTACTACATATTTTAAAAGATTACCGATTTTATTGTGTGAGGATTAACTTATCCTGCGACATGTTTTAAATATCTACAATCTTTTAGAGTTGTATAATTAATGTAAATTAATGTGTAAAACAATATTCTTGCTTTTTGCAAAATGTTGCTAGTATTGAATGCAATCTTGCCACGTGCCATTTTTAAAGTAAGAAGCGAGAAATGTTGGTCGCTTTGCTACAGTATTTAAAATAATCTCCATATTTTAACAAAATCTTAAATAAGTTGATAATTATTCTAGAATTCAGTGAAATATTAATTTATTATCTTCTGATAATCTAGAAATTGGAGGTGAAGCTAAAAAAGATAAGGGAAATAGAGGATTTCGTAGGAAGTGGCTATGTTTCGGTCAGCTTTTAGTGATTTTGACATGATATTTCTTGATGATAATTACATTTTTAAAAGCTGCCGTGCTAACCTCTGTATTAAGGAAATATCCATTTATCATGCTAATATTTTGGGGACATATTTATACCCTACACCACTATGTGGAGAGGGTATTACAAGTTGGTTTTGGCCAAAAAGTTTGTAACGCATCGAAATAATGGTCGTAGACCCATACATATATATACCAAAATGAATGTCTTGACGAGCTGAGTCGATTTGGCTATGTGTGTCCGTCCGTCCGTCTGTACATCTAAATCTTGTAACAAGTGAGCGAAGGCTATAGTCGGGACGGGGCCGACCATGTTATACCCTACACCACTATCCCTGCGCATAAGCTTTTCACTGGAAAACATTTCTTTTGGGGAATATAATACGACTACCACCAAACATATTATGCCTCTTTCTCTCTGGGACCTCCATAAGCAACCAAAATTTCGTGACCATCCAATCAAAATTACGACCTATAGCGTGATTGCAAAAATTGAAGAATTGAATGCATTACCGACTATTGTGGTAGCTCCCTTGTTTGACCACCTTCGCCAACCTACTTTACACCAATGTAAAGGTAATATTTTCTTCTTCCATTGACAGGCTTTGTCGTTGAAATACCCCTACTAGAAGCCGATATATTCACAAAGAATACAACTTTGAATTTGTCTCCACATGAGTTTTTCCCCATCCCGAACCCTAAATATTATCCGACTATCACCAACATCAATAGGCTTCTTCCTCTGTGGGACCCCCATCTACCCCCAAAATTCCGTGACTATACGATCAAAATTTCAACCTATAGCGTGATTACAAAAAATGGAAAAATTGTTGTTTGCCCACTTACGCCAACATACCTTGCATCAATATAAAGAAGATCTTTTCTTCTTCTATTTCTTCCTTCCTTTTGGAATACTCATACCAGAAGCGGAGATATTCGCTTAAGAAAAAACCTTAACTTTTCTCCACATAAGCTTTTTGCTTATTCCGACTCCTGAATATTATCCGACTATCACCAAACAATATGCTTCTTCCTCTGAGGGACCCACATCAACTCCCAAAAAATGCATGACGATCCGATCAAAATTGCAACCTATAGCGTGATTACAAAAAAAATCGGAAAATGGGATGCATTATCGACTATTGCGATATCTCTGTTGTTTGACCACCTACGATATGGTCCATACTTTGCACATCGTGAAATTTCTACCAGACTTAGATGAGGTTTCAATATGGACTCAATCGGTCCACTCCTTCGGGTACCTCCCACACAAAATTTTGGAAAGTTCATTTTAGGACCTGTTCCAAAATAGATTTGATTTTTATTGTAGCAACTTGTATTTACTGCCCCCCATACGATGCTATAAGTTTCATCAGGGGCAAGTCCATACTTCCTGAGAAAATAGCATGAAAGAACCAAAAACCCCTATGATACCGTGAGTAGTGGTTGGGGCGCAAGATAATCTCGAACGGATCTGCCGATTCGGTCCAAAATGTGGCCTTCGTAATATTTTGTGCAAACTTAGTTTAAGTTCGAAGATAAGTCATATCGGTCTACTCCTTCAGGTACCTCGGAAAAATTGCGCGCACGATAACTCTTGATGGAAGTGACCGATTTGGTCCATACTTTACACATCCTAATATATCTAATATAGATTAGGTTCGAATATGGACAATATTTGTCCACGCCTTTGGGTACCTCCCACACAAAATAAGTTCACTCTAAGACCTGCTCTCGAATCACTTTGATTTTTGTTGAAGCAACTTGTATTCGCTGCCTCAGTAAAAGTTTTTTAAGGGGCATGTCCATACTTCTTGAGAAAACATCCCGAAAATTGTTAAAACCCCCTATGGCACCATATGGAGTGGCTGGAGAGGTGGACCCGAATAGTGCGTTCGTCCAAACTTTGGATATTATAATATTTCTTCGAATATTAGATGAAATTCGAAGGTGGTGCTTATAGGTAGTGCTTATAAGTTCGAAAATATTCTCCAAAATGGTACGCGCGATTTCTCATAGACGTTGCAACCGATTCGGTCTAAACTTTGGATCTCTAAATATTGTCGAAACTTAGTTTATGTTCAAATTTGGGCCCTATCTGTCCAATCCTTGTGGTACCACCCATACAAATGTTCAACACTTTTGTGTGGTTAAGGGACTGTTCGAGGATCCTTTGTACATTTTTACCAAAGGTTTTCCTAGTGGCCCTGTGATAAAAAATACCTATCTATCGATATTCCCGCAAATTTTTGAGCTTTAATCCTATCCATACGTTCATACGCCCAAAATTTTGAAAAGGCTGAGGGTGTATCACTGTCGGCAAAGCCGACGGAAACTTTTTTACTTGTTTTATTTGAGTTGTACTAATGATGCACTTAAATGCGTTGCAACAAAATTGACCTGTATTAATGAAGACATTCAGAGCAAAGGCGCTAAGCTATCCCAATTTTAATATTTTGAATTTTACCAGTCAAAAGCTTATGCACAGGAGTAGTGGTGTAGGGTATCACATAGTCGGCCCTGATCCGACTATAGCCTTGGCTCACTTGTTTCAATATAGAGAACATTTCAGAGACAGAACATTTTTGGAACAGTCAGTTAAATTACAAAATTGCTGTGCAGATTCAATTTTCGTCGTAAAATTAATTGTTTATAGAATGCAAAATTTATGGCACTTCTTCTAATGGTCTTTTTATACCCTCCACCATAGTATGGAGGGTATATTAAGTTTGTCATTCTGTTTGTAACACATCGAACTAATCATTTGCGACCCTATAAAGTATATATATTCTTGATCAGGATAAAATTCTAAGACGATCTAGCCATGTCCGTCTGTCCGTCTGTTGTAATCACTCTAGCGTCCGCAATAATTGAGATAGAGTGCTGAAATTTTGCACCCGAGGGTCTTTTTTCCATAGGCAGGTCAAGTTCGAAGATGGGCTATATCGGTCCACTCTTTGGTATATTCCCCATATAACGGTACCTCCAGATTTGAGGTATTTTGACGTTCTTCGCCACATTTGCAGACCGAATTAGCTATAATTTGGCACTTAGGGTTCCTAGTGATCAGCAAACTTATATCCCAAAGGATATGGGCATAGGTCCATGTTTTGGTATAAACCCCATATAACGGTACCTCCCGATTTTCGGTATTTTGAGAATTTTAGCCACAATTTTTAACCGAACTATTTGTAATTTGACATTTGAGGTTCTCAGTGGTCATAAAACATCTCCACGAAACATCGTCAACATAGGTCCATGTTTTGGTATAGGCCCCATATATCGGTTCCTCCCGATTTTCGGTATTTTGAGAATTTTAGCTACAAATTTTAACCGAACTAGCTGTAATTTGCCATTTGAGGTTCTCAGTGATCATGAAATATCTCCACCAAGCATCGTCAACATAGGTCCACGTTTTGGTATAGCCCCCATATAACGGTAACTCCCGATTTTCGGTATTTAGAGCATTTTAGTTACAATTTTTAACCGAACTAGCTGTAATTTGCCCTTTGAGGTTCTCATTGGTCATTAAACATCCCCACCAAACATCGTCAACATAGGTCCATGTTTTGGTATAGCCCCCATATAACGGTACCTCCCAATTTTCGGTATTTTGAGAATTTTAGCTACAGTTTTTAACCGAAATAGCTGTAATTTGACATTTGAAGTTCTCAGTGGTCATAAAACATCTCCAACGAAACATCGTCAACATAGGTCCATGTTATGGTATGGCCCCCATATAACGGTTACTCCCGATTTTCGGTATTTTGAGAATTTTAGCTGCAATTTTTAACGGAACTAGCTGTAATGATCGGTATTTTGAGAATTTTAGCTCCAATTTTGTCTATTCAAAAATAATCGTCAATATAGGTTCATGTTTTGGTATATCCCCCATATAACTGTACCTCCCGTTTTCGGGAATTTTCAGTGGTCACGAAATTTCTTCACTAAAATTCGACAACATGGGTCCATTTTTGAGGGTCTACATTGTTTTGATGAAACTACCCTCAATTTGACTCTTGATGTTCCCTGCAGCTATAAAACTTTTCCGTCAAAAATTTAAAAATAGGTTGACTCTTTGATATAGCCCCTTATGTAATACCTTTCACGTCGCTGTACACATTTTTTTAGATTAGATAACACTGTGCAACAAAATGGAGGTGAAAGTCTGGGGCACGGAAAATTCCTCTTGGGGAAGAAAGGCCTTGGTGGGTATATTATGAACCCCGAAGGACAGATCCGCCGTGAGTCGAACTTCCGTGTTATGGCGTGATGAAATTTTTGTTAGAGACCCTGTGGGCCATCAGGAATTAGCGCTATATCTTTGTTCACTGTTTCTTAAGTGCTCTACAAAAACAACAAACAAAGATATAATGCTAATTGATGATGGCTTACAGGGTCTCTTGCAAAAACTTCATCACGCCATAACGCTGAAGTTCGACTCACGGCGCATCTGTCCTTCGGGGTTTTTAATATACACACACCAAGGGCTTTCATCTCCAAAAGGAATTAGCTCTGCCCCAACATTTGTGTTCACAGTGTAATTCAAGCAATAGTGGGAGGCAGTAGGAGTCTATCCATTGTCGAAAAGTTGTTCCACCTAAAATTGTAAAAGGACCCTAATTATTCCATTTTAATTAAGACTATTTAATGGTGGAGGGTATAAAAAATTCGGCCCGGGCGAACTTAACGACTTTTTACTTGTTCAAAATAGGTCTTCTAATCAATCGGCACGTACAATACAAATTGTGTGGATATCCTATTTACCAAGACGTAAATAGGGTATTTGGTGGGAAAGATTTATATTTAATGATAACATGTCCTGCTATGGAACTACAAAGATGGGAATTAAAAATTTGTATACTCTCCGCTAATTAAAAAAACGACTAAAAAAGCATAACGTAATATTGATAACATTTTGAAAAGAATTTTCCTAATCACTTCGATATATAGGATTCCTAATAGTACGTTCATATATAACCGGATTTAACTCAAATGTTAATTCCAAATTTTTCAAATTGAAATACATGTATTTTGTTTTTTTTTTTTTTTTTGAACGCACACGCAATTATATAGGTAAAGCCATGTAAGTGAAAAATATTCAGAGTGTCACAACAAATTCTGGCAGAATAAGTAACACACCCAAGCCATATTTTTCCTATTTTTTCGGTGCTGCCCTACTTTCTAGATTATTGTACCATGGAGCCACCCTATTTCCTCTTCTAAATCGTTTTCATTATAGTACTATGTTCAGGTACCTTGAGAGCCGAATATCGACATATATAGTCAAGGTTTCTTTGAGACTGGGTTCAAGTAATCTAACCAACACTGCTGATTTCCTGATAGCAAGAATCTTTGCTTGAAAGACGCTACAGCTATCGTTATGATTATATGAGTGTTTTATTAGTGAATTTTCGCAGTAGACTACAGCATCAGTTTCAGCCGGGCCGAACTTTTATACCCTCCACCATAAAATATTCTGACCTCTCCACAATTTTAGGCGGAGATATTTTGTGACCACTGATACCTAAATAAGTTAAGAAAACATAAAAATGTATTCAATTAGTCGAGAACCTTATATGGGGATATATCAAAGTGTGGAGAAGTTTTTTGACCACTGGGAACCTCAAATGTCGAATTGCAGATACTTGGGTCAAAAACTGTAGGTAAAATCAAAAAACCGAAAATCGGGAGGTACAGATGGACCTATGTTGACAGTTGTTCGAATTACAGATAGTTCGGTCAAAAATACCGAAAATGGGTAGGAACCGTTTTATAAGGGTATACAAAAACATGGGCCTATGTTTACAATTTATATAAGGCGCTATACAAAAACATGGACATATGTTGATTGTTTTTGGTGAAGATGTTGTGTGACCACTGGGAACCTCAAATGTCGACTTACAAATAGTTCTGTCGAAAATTTTAGCTAAAACCTTCAAAATACCGAAAATCGAGAGGTACCAAAACATGGACTTATATTAACAGTTTTTTGCGGAGATGTTTTGTAACCACAGAGAAGCTCAAACATCAAATTACAAGTAGTTTGGCCGCGAAATGTAGCTACAATCCTCTAAATACCGAAAATCGGGAGGTACCGTTATATGGGGCCTGTTCCAAGGCATGGACCTATGTTTAAAGTTTTTGGAGGAGATATTTTGTGACTACTGGAAACCTCAAATAAATTGCTTTACTCCGGTTAAAAATTGTAGCTAAAATCCTCAAACTACCGAAAATCGGGAGGTACCGCTATATGGGGCTATACCAAAACATGGACCTATGTTGACAGTTTTAGAGCAGATGTTTTGTGATCACTAGGGTTCCCAGTGATCAAAACACTTCTCCACCAAAAATTTTGGACATATGCAGATGATCCACGTTTTGATATACATATGTATATGTAGGGCTATAACAAAAAAATATTGTATAATTATAATTTTATTGTTTTAAACAAAAATGTCTATGAGAACATTATTACTTTATTTAAGTTATCACAAACACTTCAATAGCGGGGGGATTGGCGAAAATTATGTATTCGAATTATTCAGAATGGTGCAATATTGAAGATTACATTCAATTTCAATAAAAATAGCTTATAGTACTAGAAAATTAAAATTAATCTTTCGTAATATTTTGTCCAAACTTTGGAATTATTTGGCATGCGACATAATTATATCAGTTTTTTACAACTTACTTGTATAAAAACCCGTTAAAACCAGTTAATCCGTAAAACAGGCATTCAGAGTTTCACTTATGTTAAAGTATATTCCAATTTCAGATAAGATGGCAGATGTCACTGCTGTTTTGACATTGATCACACTGAAATGAACTCAATACTGTTTTAAAAGTAACTATGGACATACAAGTGTACTTGCTTTGTGTTCTTTCGGAATGGTTTGCTTTCAATTGAATTGGAAAGTCCACTACATATCAATTGAAACGATAAGATTGTTCATAAATCAAAATTTCCCCCATTAATTTAGTAAGATATACCGTTTGCGCTATCTATGCCTTGGGCCGTTTCGTGATATCTGAAATCATAATCATGCATTAAAGTGATTTTACATTATTATCGTCGGTCGGGGTGTACGCTGAAAGAAAAAGGTGTATTGTATCCAAGACTATTGTTAGCTAAAACGTTGTTTGATCCAAATATGTTCACTTTCCGAAGAGAGGTCGAGGCGCGAGTCTATGGATATTTAAATCCGAATTTTATTATTACAAATACAGCAGAAGGAAATACTGCTTGTCATAATTATGTGGATTCACCTTAAACTGCAGCATATACATACATGTACATACATGGATACCAAAAAAAAAATTAATAAATTTATCAAGAACCAGAAGCGAGTCCATATGCAAAAAGCCGACTTTCAAAGGCAAATCCGATCAAAGGAGTCATGCGTTAGGTATTCAGACATAATGGCTTGCAGCATAAGCATAAAAAATAGAAACTCAGCAGTTAAGAACACTGTGCAACATTTTTAAGGTGATCTTATGCAAACAATTCGAACTGAGGATTTTTTGAAAGTACAGACCCAAACGACAAGAAACCCTAGTTGGGTTTTGTTGTGTCAGATTCAGCTCGGATTTTATGGCCCCATCTAAAACTGGTTAAATATTGAGTTATTAAAGAAATTCGGGGCTATATCTCTGAAACCAATGTGAATTTTCTTCTGACCTCTGAGGCAAATTTGTAGATAAGGTCAAGAATAAAATATTTGGAGATATAATGAACTCGAAAAACTACATTTATTGCCTCAAATTTCAAAATATATGCAAAAATTCCACAATTTTTAAACATTTCGCACCGTATCTCCAAAACCGTTAATTTTTTCTGAATTTTCCCTGGAATGTAATACACAACTCTTCAGAACATGTCATTGTTGTAAAATGCCTCTATGCCGTTGTTTTCAGTACATTTTTCAATGACCATTTAATAAAAATCTCAATAATGTAGTGAAATCCGAAATGCGAGAATAAACTGTTGGTGTAAACTGTGTTTGAAATACGTGTTGTAAAAGATATGATACAAAACACCGCTGAAACAACATGAAGTAAGCATTTTAGAGTTTCAGAATGTTCTAAAGAATTGTTGAGAACATTATTTGGAAGATTTTTGCATAAGGTTACTTGGTTCAACTCCCAATAGTTTAGCCGATACTGACCAGAATTTCAGCAATTATGTAAAATTTTCTATATTTTATAGATTATGATGCCCTAGATGGAGTTTTTCTTATGCGGTCTGTTCAAAAGATAAGTTGTACTAGTTCAGGGCTACAATATTGCCTAAGACAGCAAGGCCAAATTCCTAATCGTTTCTGAGATAAATGTCCGATAAATGCAAAGAAGTGTAGTTTTAGCCCGGTTTAGATGCGGTCATAAAATACGAATTGGATCTGACAGGACAAAGCCCTACTAGGGTCTTTGTAGTCTAAATATGTTCTTTCAAAAAATGCATACTAGATGTTGTTTGCATTTTCAGTGTTGCATAGTGGAATTAAAAAACCTATACGATGCTTTCAATACGAAACAAGTTTTCAATCCAGCGTGGCTCCTCTTCTTCGACATCCGGCTTATGTTTAAACGATTCTGTCTAATAATATGAAAGGTTTTTCTACATTTTATGACAGCATCAGACGATTTGTTAAGCTTTTAAGGGGTTTTCTAAAAATGTATGTAATTTGCCAATCTTACAAATTTTTTAGCCATTTGAAATTGGAAGAATTTTTATATCCTCAACATTTATGCTAACGAGTGTATATACACTTTCATACGGGCAAAATGTGCCTCATCGAAATAATGTTTTTAGACCCCAAGTATGTTTGGACGAAATCCATTCCAGACAATTTGGAGTCGATTTAGAACTGTCCGCCCGTCTGTCTGGCTGGCTGGATGTTGCGCACGATAACTCTCGAACGGATGAACCGATTTGGTCCAAAACTTGGCTTTCGTAATATTTTGTCCACACTTAGTTTAAGTTCGAAGATGGGTTGTATCGGTCCATTTGTGCGCACGATAACTATTGAAGGGAGTAACCGATTTGGTCCTTGGTTGCCCAACGTGGTGCAAAGGTATGCACAGCCGCCTTGCACACTGAAGGTCGTGGGTTCGATACCCCGGCCAAGCAACATCAAACAATTTTCAACGGTGGCAAAATACCAGTCAGTAATGTTGGCGACATTTTTTGAGTATTTCAGCCATGTAAAACTTCTCTACAAGTGGTGTCTTAAGACAAGCCGTTCGAACTCGGCGATAAACTGTAGGTCCCTAGGCTAATATGAATCGGGGCGCACTCATTGATATGGGAGAAGTCTCCCTTGTCCCATGTGGGATGTTTGTGAATCAATTATATTATTATATATTGTTACCGATTTGGTCCATACCTTGCACATCGTGAAATTTCTACCAGACATAGTTAAAGTTCCAATGTAGATTATATCGATCCACATAAGTTCACATAAGTTCACTTTAAGACCTGCTATCGAATCACTTTGATTTTTGTTGTAACAACTTGCATTCACTGCCCCCCATTCGATGGCACAAGTTTCATCAGGACAAGTCCATACTTCCTGAGAATATAGACTGAAAGGTGCAAAAAAACCCTATGACACCGTTTGTAGTGGCTGGAGCGCAAGATAACTCCCGAAGGGATCTGCCGATTCGGTCCAAAATTTGGCCTTCGTAATATTTTGTTGAAACTTAGTTATGTTGGAAGATAAACCATATAGGTCCACTCCTTCAGGTACCTCCCTCATAAAAGTTTAAAAATGTTCGGAAAAACTCTTGAAGGGAGTAATCGATTTGGTCCATGCTTTGCACATCGTAAGATTTCTACCAGATATAGTTCAAGTTCCAATATGGACTATACCGATTCACACCTTCGGGTACCTCCCACACAAAATTTCGGATAAGATCACTGTCTCAATAACGACGGTAGAAGATTTTTCAGGAGCAAGTCCATACTTCTTGAGAAAACAGTCCTTTCCTGAAAAAAACCCTATTGCACCATTTGTAGTGGCTGGAGAGCACGATAATTCTCGAACTGATCAACCGCTTTGGTCCAAAATTTGGCCTTCGTCATAATTTGTCCAAACTTAGTTTTAGTGGCATACTGGTCCAAAAGTCATACGATCTATCGAAGAGATAAGATCCAAAATAAGATCCATTTCTTAGACGACTATGTCGGTCCATTAGTTCAAGCACCTTCTCTGCAACACTTTTGAACTTTAATCCAAATCCAATTTTTTACTTTTTTGTCGGCAAGTTGAAATGTCCAAAAAGGGCCACAAAATTCTGAAAAGAATCTGTCCATAGATGAAAGTTCCAATTCACATAGGCTGAGGGTATATCTCTGTCGGCAAAGCCGACTGATACTTTTTTACTTGTTTCTATTTTTTATTATTACATTAGAGGTTTGTTGCTGTCTCAGTCCACTGTTCTTAGGCGCGATTAACTATCGGGAATGATATTTCTTCAATTTATAATGAATCGCTTATCAGTTTTTCGTAACAGGTTCACAAATAAATACGGCCACATATCTTAATGTTCACACACAACATGTCATAACCACCTTCTCGGTCACTTATATTGTTTTGTATTTTTATTCTGGACAATAAAGGTAACTGGCTTCTGTATTTTTTCTTTTTATCGACAACAAAATCATAAAAACTTCAATCGAAATGAACTAAACACTGATAAGGGGCATTGATTTCAATTTTTTAGTTTTATATATTTTTGTTCGTTAAGGAGACAGAGAGCGAGCGAGAGTGATTGTATGTAAAGTAAAAGTTCGATTTCATAAAAGATAAGACAATGCTTGAACTGGGGTGGTTAGTAAATTATAATGAAGGAAAAGATAAAACCATCGTTAAAGATTCGCAAAATAAGTAAGGTCAACAATTGTTATATGTTTTTGTAGTTACTTCTACAGTTAAGTTGAATCTATGCAAGGAATCAGTGAACACGGATAACTAATTCCAACTAAAAATCTGTTATGATACTTGGGCTCTAGCATTACCAATCCAATGAAAATACACATCCATTCATACATATGTACATACATACATACACTCCGGTTCATCTGAATAGAACCAACCACTATTTGTCACAAATACCGTTATATCTGACGAAAGGAGAGGAATTGTAAATTATAATTTTGTGGACATGTAGAGTGTGTAGTGGCCGATATTTTCAATACCTAACATGTTTCACATATGCGTTATAACGGTACTTTTTACTCGCTTTATGAAAAAATGTCAAAATATTAGCATGTTTTAATGGTTCACCAGGATAGAACCAACCTAAGAATTTACACAAATCCTTTGTTAGATGTGGTAAACTTTTACAAAAAACTATTTATAATTATAAATAAAGGCAGTGAGTGTTGATTGCCAACAAATATTGTGCAAAAATGTGTATTAGGGTCTTGAAATTTGATGAAAATCGATGCTTAGAGCTCCAAAAAATATTATTATGAAGAAATCGGTAGAAACAATTTATAAAGTCAAAATGTTATACTGAATTATGTCCAAAATTTTCTATACGACAATAAAATTACAAAAAAGTCACATTTGATAGGTTTATGAGTCCGAAAGAGAGGAAATATGGTAAAGATGACTCAAATTTCTACCTTTCCAATCCAATAATTGATATTTTATCTCAGGAAAGTGAACGCAAATCGATAGGTTTCACCCAGTTTGGTTGGCTGTGGACATCTATAGGTCCAACAAATAAAGAAAATCATACCGCCGAACGCTTCATGTCAACATCAAGGGATTTGATTTAGAAGATATCGCATGACATGAAAAGCACAGAAACATAGGCGCTCTTTTTTGTGTAATAACGAATCAGAAATATTTGTTCGGTACTTATACTAGGAGTAAAAGATGTGTGAACATCATAACCATCTAAATAAAACCCTTTCCTTTCGAAAACATTAACGTCTGCCTTCCCTTATCGCTAAGTTGTTTCTTCACATCAAATGTCTTAGAACCTTTTGAATTTCCAAGGACTTAATGGTGACATGGATCGTTCGGCGGTGGGATTTTCTTTATTTTTTGGACCTATAGATGTCTACAGCCAATGAAACTGGGTAGAACCCATCGATTTGCTTTCACTTTCTTGAGATAAAATATCAATTTTTGGATTGGAAAGGTAGAAATTTGAGTTATCTTTACCATATTTCCTCTCTTTCGGACTCATAAACCTATCAAATGTGACTTTTTTGTAAATTTATTGTAGTATAGAAAATTTTGGACATAATTCAGTATAACATTTTGACTTAATAAATTGTTTCTACCGAATTCTTCATAAAAATATTTTTTGGAGCTCTAAGCATCGATTTTCATCAAATTTCAAGACCCTAATGCACATTTTTGCACAATATTTGTTGGCAATCAACACTCACGGCCTTTATTTATAATTATAAATAGTTTTTTGTAAAAGTTTACCACATCTAACAAAGGATTTGTGTAAATTCTTAGGGTGGTTCTATCCTGGTGAACCATTAAAACATGCTAATATTTTGACATTTTTTCATAAAGCGAGTAAAAAGTACCGTTATAACGCATATGTGAAACATGTTAGGTATTGAAAATATCGGCTACTATATACTCTACATGTCCACAAAATTATAATTTACAATTCCTCTCCTTTCGTCAGATATAATGGTAGTTGTAGACAAATATTGGTTGGTTCTATTCAGATGAAGCGGAGTGTATGTATTTATTCCAAGGCAATATCCGAAGATAGTTGACAACGTTGTCATTCATTCGTTTTCAGGAATTGTTCACCTTGGTATTCTTGAAAATCTTATCATTTTTTTATTATCAATAAACATGAGACAAAAATTGAGAAATTGTGTTGAAGGTAGATATAGTATAGAATCGAATATTTTTATTTTCCACTACTACTGTTTGTGCGGTTACTGCTTCTTCTGTAGACGGTTTGACGCTTAATATACATTTAAAAGAAGTAAAAATGGCCGTAATTTTTATACCTTCCAAAATGAGGATAAAAATTCGTAAGAGAAGTACAAAATATGTATGTATGATCGTTTCACGATGATACTGATACATCTCAAGTTAAATTTAGAGCGCAGACTGCGTTGTGGAAATATGTGTTTTATTAGACATTTATTCAAGGGAATTGACAATTTTGCTAAATGTATTAATACAATGTTAGTAGTACTAGTAGTGTGACGATCGTGACGCTAAACAACAACAACTAATGTGCTTAGTACTTAGTCGCTACTAAAGTGCTTAGGGGTAGTTTACACTATATGTAAATGTCATATGACATGAAATTTTCCATCGTTATATATTCGCTAATATGTGTAATATTGGAGATTTTCCTTACGACATTTACTCTGTGAGTCCACACCAGCAAAAATGTAAAAAAACTACGTCTCCTCATTGCCTCCGTGGGTAAATATGGAATGTTTTTATTTCGTGTCATATGACATTGATAGATAGTGTAAACTACCTCATAGTTGTTGTTTAGTGGCACGATCGTGACATGGGCCCTTTATTCTACTGTCAACCGAAGATAACTTTTATAAGCCCCCTGAAAATTGTTTTGATGAGTGTTTACTTAAGATTAGTTAAAATATTACATATAAGGTGATTCGATAAAAAAATCCCAGCCCGAAAACTTCGTGGTGTCTTTCATGAGATTGCAGACCAAAAAAGGCAAGCGGAAAGATATCCAAGGCAATCTGTCCCATTAAACCTCAACGTCGAACCAGTTTCTTGTTTTCACTAAATAAGTTAGGTATTGAAACCAGGGACGTACGCAGGATTTCATTTCGGGGGGGGGCCCAACTTGACCAAAAATCATGAAAATTACAAATGTTGTGTATCGTTACGTAAAGCTATTTTAAAGGGGTTTTAATTGATTTTATATATATTCAATATTGCCACAAAGTATATACATTCAAAAGAGAGAGATCACAATATTTTAGATACAAGATTGAAATTTGGAACTGATTATAATATATATGAACCATATCAGACCACGTTCGGCATAGTCTCCTTACAAAAGTTTTTAACCAAATTCTCCAACAGAAATGAAGCAATAACTAAAAAAATCTTTCAAATTAATATTACCCATATAGATGTACGTTTTGGTGTATCCCAGAATTTTCAACCACATTAGCTCTTATTTGGCATTTTGGGTTCTAAATCCCGCAGCGAATAGCTTTCGAAACATTTTCTATATTCGAGGCTATTAGCATAGTTTTTAAAAATATCGTCAGTAATATGGATTTTGGAAATCATTTTGTTGGGAAAACTTCCATGCAAAAAGTGGTGAAAATAGATCCACGTTCGAACGCAGGGATTGCATTCGCGAATATTTCGAATAGATATATACATAGTTTGGAGGATATAAACAGTTCGATCTGAACATAACGCGGTTTCTTCTTTATCACACACTAAGTTCAGTGCCATTAAAAAAGTTTTGTATTATTGTAAGAAAATAATATTCTTTAGTGCATAAAAACACCAAAACTTTACTATTTTACCAGAAGTGATAGAGTCCGTAAAAGCCAACTAATAATTCAGAAAATTACATTAAAAAAAGAAAAAAAAATATCAATATCAGATTGCATCGCCCGGCTATCTACGACTCATAAACTCCGAATCCAACTCGCAGTACTGTTTGAGACTACGCTAACACATGGTCGAAAAAATATCTCTAAAAACGCTCGGCAACATTTTACCTAAATCCTGAAAAAAATAGTTTAAGACGAAAAACTCCATCTGATACATCAATGGTTGTTGTTCCCGCTTATTTCTATCTTAATTGTAAGACTAGATGTTTATGGACTCGATGACCTTAAAAACTTTCCAACGACCAATCACTCCTGTCGGCACAGCGGAGACAAACTTATGAAAATGCATAACTTTTGTTTTCTGGAAAACAAGTAAAAAGTTACAGTCGGGTTTGCCTACAGAGATATACCCTCAGCCTGTGTGAGTTGAGACTTTTATATATAAACAGATCGAATACGGGCTACATAGCCAATTTTTTTCTATAAATTGTATAGCCAAGAAATTTCAGAATTTGATATGTACGTAATTTTAGGATGTTTCCGTCAAATCGGGTAATTGAAATTTTGTGTTGAAGGTATTTGAAGGAGTGAATCGATATAATCCATATTCGAACCTACTCTAGGTCTCGAAAAAATAGGATTGGACTTTGCTCAAGATTTGCCCCATACGACGGTACAAGTTTCATCAGGGGCATGTCCATACTTCTTGAGAAAATAGCCTGAAAGGTGCAAAAAAACACCTATGACACCGTGTGTAGTGGTTGGAGCGCAAGATCACTCTCGAACGGATCTGCCGATTTGGTCCAAAATTTGGCTTTCGTAATATTTTGTCCAAAGTTAGTTTAAGTTCGAAGATGGACCATATCGGTCCACTCCTTCAGGTACCTCCCCCACAAAAGTTCAAAAATTTTCGGAAAAATTGTGCGCACGATAATTCTTGAAGGGAGTAACCGAATAAGTCCATGCTTTGCACATCGTAAAATTTCTAACCGACTTAAATGAGGTTCCAATATGGACTCAATTGGTCCACTCCTTCGGGTACATCCCACACAAAATTTCGGATAAGTTCACGTTAAGACCTGCTCTCGAATCACTTTGATTTCTTTTGAAGCAACTTGCATTCGCTGCCTCAATTACGACGGTAAAATATTGTTCAGGGGCAAGTCCATACTTTTTGAGAAATAAGTCCGAAATGTGTAAAAAATCCATATGTGGTGGCTGGAGAACAGGATAGCTCTCGAACTGATCTGCCGATTTGGTCAAAAATTTGGCATTCGTCATATTTTGTCCAAGCTTAGTTTCAGTTCGAAGATGGGCAATACCGGTCCACAACTTCCGGTACTTCCCCCCAATATTTATAGAATGTCACTAAAATGGTATGCACGATATCCCTTTAACGGGGCCATAAAATTCAGAAAACACCTTAAATACATTGCAGCTGTCAGTAGATGCAATTTTCAATTCACATAGGCTGAGGGTATATCTCTGTCGGCCAAGCCGACTGATACTTTTTTACTTGTTGAGATATAGAAGTTCAGGTCACATTTTTAGCTTTTTTTGTTAGGTTTTCACGATTTGCTTCAAAACAGTAAGTCTTGTCGAAATGGGACTACAGAAAATCGTGTAGCTGTGAAAAATCTTTACAAGATTGGGATTCGTAATTTTTTTACTCGGTTGTACCATTTTTGAGATATATAAGTTTAAGTTGGGAAATTGTAGTCCTGACATTGTTTTAAAGGGCGACGATACAGTGAGTTGTCCAAATTTGAACTTTAATATCTCAGAAATGATAAAAACTACGAAAATATAGTATGAGAACAATATTGTAGATAATTTTCACTGCTACAACATTTTCTTTAGTTCCATTTTGATGGGGCTTGTGGTTTCCCAGCAAAACCGTCAAAAACTAAAAAACAATAAAAATGCAATTTTTTGTTTTTCGATTTTCTCATCTAAGCTTCTTTCATTTAAAGCTGGTTCAAGAGCACCGTAATATACAATAGTTTAGCAACAAGTTAATATAAACTAGGAATACAAAATTTTGATTAAGGCAGTAAAACAATTTTCTAACTGCTTTTTGAGATATACTCCACGGAAAACCCTTGATATGTCGTACATATTGTCCACTAGACATTTCATTTTATGTACTTCTAATCCGCACAATACTGAATTTGTAAATGTTTTGAATACAAAATGAGTTTAAAGCCTCAAGACCTTTAAATTCATTACAGAATTCCAAAACACTGGCATGGCACAAAGAAGGAATTCAGTTTTACTGGAAGTTTCTCTAAAAAGAGTATTCAAACAAAAAAAAATTAAATATTTCTTAGACAACTTGATGACAAAGTACATTTTCAGTACAGAACCTTTAGAACAATATCAGTTTTCATTTGAAATTTTAAAAACAAAAATTATTTTAGAGAAAAAATCGTAATAATTTGTTCAAGTAGCTCAAAAAATTGTAGTCGACCAAACCATTTCGGGGGGGGGCACGGGCCCCTAGTGCCCCCCCCTACGTACGTCCCTGATTGAAACCACTGTGGGACTTATTACAGGTCACAGCTTGGTCAGATCCCTAACTTCAAGATGGGACAACAGTAGCGTCGATTACTGTAGACTATGTGAAGATCCAGAAGAGACAGAGACGATCGAACATCTACTGTGCATGTGCCTCTCGCTATACACGAGGAGATACCGATTCTCTGGTAGATATGTGTAGACATCGGATTTTGCATATTTGCATATTTTTTATTAATAAAGATACGAAAATTCTGATTGGACCAAAATTCGTTTTGAAGAAAACTGAATGCAATGACAGGCTCATATTTTTTATTTTTTTGCATATTTGCATATTTTGCATATGCACAAAATATGCAAAAATTATGCAAAATATGCAAAAAATATGCAAAATATGCAAAAAATATGCAAAATATGCAACTAATTTTTTTGACGAAAATCGTCAAATTAAATTTGGAAAGTCATCAAAACGTGTTCTAAATTAAGTTTATTGTCGTTAAACGTCGATTTCTTAACAGATTATTATGTTATTAATTATTATTCCGCCACAGCAATAAATCTGGACTAAAAGACTTAGAAAATTTCCTATAACCCAGCCTTCTTATTACAACATAAGTTGCTTTCTAATACAAATTTGTTCAAAAACTCAATCAGAAATGTCAAAATGAACGTAACCAAATATTTTGATAGTTTCTGCTCGGCCAAATTGTGTGACAGAATAACAAATGAGCTAGAAATTAAGACTAAGACAATATTGAATATTACATATGTATAACATATAAAAACATATACAGGGCAATCATGAATATTTCCGTCCGAATTTTCCGCACGGAAAATAGTTTTAGAAAGTGAAACTCTTTTAAAATCAATATTTGTTAAAAGTTGAAAGCTACTACATTCGCTTCATGAAGGCATTTTCTAGTCGAATCGTCAAAAATATTCCCTTTTTGGGTATAAATATGGAAAAAAAATTGTGAAATTTGGGAAAGGAAACAAATTATGCAAGGAGTTTTTATTCATGATTGCACTTATAACTATATTTTAATACCCTAAGGGTACTTTGTCTTAGTGAATGAGTTTGCCACATGCAAAAGGAAACGAAATAGACCAACAGTTCCTTTTGATGGTCTGCATAGATTCGCACTTATCCATCTGGTCAGGTCTTTTTGAAAACAAAGTACAGGTCACATTTATAGACCAATTCGCATAAAAATTGGAGTTTTTTGGCCCTAGGGCGATCCCGTTTTATTTTGGTAAGAATCGATTCAGATTTGGATATTGCACCCATATATACAGTATAATCTCGATAATCCCTACACCACAGGTTTTGGCGGTGTCCGAATTATCAAATTGTCCGGATTAACGAATAGTAAAGAAAATAAATTATTTTCTATGATTAAATAAAACGTGGTAGTTCTATAATACTTTACGTGCTCTAAGTGTTAAAAATAGTGAGATTTTTCTATACGACAATCCGGATATTTTTATTGGCATTGCCCGTATTTGTTCCTTTCCTTACTTTTTACCAATTTACCATGCAACAAGACTCAATTTCCCAAATTACAGAAAACGCCAATCAGATTGTGAAAGTAGAGCTAGAAATATGACGTTTTTAAAGTATACATCAGGATGTAAGCAAAACACGGACAAGTGTGAAATTTCATTTTTCTTGAAAATTAAGATTCCTTGAAACCTTTGCCTTTTAGGTGTATAGTGCCTTTGGTAACTTTAATGACTATATTGCGGCGAACATTTTTCTTAATATATTTATTTATATCCAAGACAACAAGACTAATGTGTTATAAAAGGTGTTATATCCTTGTACTCGATAATTTTTTCTAAATGTTTCTGAAACAATTTTTACAGCAACTCCTCCATTAAACAACTGTCCAAATTCGAAACATTTGTAATAATTAGTTCAAATTATCGAGTACACGGTCAGGTATAGGTTAATTAATTGTATATTTTCTTTTCGACTGTGTTATCAAAATTGTTTTCCTGTAGCAGGAATGAAAAAACTATATTTTTTAGCATTCCAAATGCTTTTCTAGCAGAAATATGTGAGTGGTTTTGCCATGTTAAAGATAATTCCAAGGGTTTGACTTATTTTACCACTACCACGCTATTGTGTGGTTTTTCTGAGTAATGTCATTTTGCACTAATCATTTGGTGTTCTTCGCATCAATTTTAACTATATCCCACTTAAATAAAACTTGTTGTTTTTAAAAATTTGAAAACAACAAAACCCGAGATTAAGCTGAAATTATTTTACAACAATAATAAATACACATCTCAACAAAACTGGCAAAAGTGAATCTAAAAATAATGCATTACTTTTCGCCGAGGAGTGAACATTTCCCAATTCTGCATTAAGCGGTTGTATACTTGCAATATACATATAAAATTATGTATTTTTAGTGCATTAAACTAAAACCATGTCATCAATATTAAAGCTGCAGTTAGAGCATTTTTCCAAAGAAACTTTTTGACCACAAATATAGGACTAAACACTATAAAATATATTAAAATCTAATAGGTGGATATTCAAAACGTATACTTCTAATTATAGTTATATTCCAGAACCTGGAATCGCAAATGGTACTTTAGTACTTTTTCCCATTTTGCGCTAAAAAACGAACCCTTTTTCCAAAAACTAGAAAAAATTGCGCTTTTATCTAAAGAAAAATAGCGATGACTAACTCTAGCTCCTTTTTTGCTAGACAATTTTGGCCGATTAGACTATCACCATATTTGGACATGTTGATTTTGACATTTCTGATTGAGTTCTTGAAATTTTCCCATTATGTATCTATATTTGTATAGAAGGCAAATTATGTTGTAATAGGAATGCTGGGTTATTTGACATTTTCTCACCTTGTGAAAACTGATTTAAGTCTTGTTAGTCTAGATTTATTGCTGTGGCGGAATATCTGGAGAGTCTCAATAACATAATAATCTGCAAAAAACTATGTTAAACGTCAAAAAACTTAATTTAGAATGCTTTTTTGATGATTTTCTAAATTTAATTGACGATTTTCGTCAAAAAAACACTTGCATATTTAGCATATTTTTTGCATATTTTGCATATTTTTTGCATATATTTTGCATATTTTTTGCATATATTTTGCATATTTTTTGCATATTTTTTGCATATTTTTGATATGACCCCAAATATCGAAAAATTGACCCTCAAAACGCCTAGATTCAAAATTTGAGTCCAATCGGATAAGAAATAAAAAACATGCTAAAATCCGATGTCTAGATATGTGATAAATGCTCTGACCTTCTTCTCTGACATAGATTCCATCTCCATATACCAATTTGCCAAAAATCTTACATGGCTTAGTAAACATATATAATCTACTTTCATTTTCATCTCTTCATAGGCAGATAACCCAACCATCACCATCATCACACCACCACCACATTCTATGCTCCACACCGTTTTCACGACATCAAGTCGCAACATATACAAAGCAATAGTCCAAAATTCAACCTCACACACCCATCATCATCATCACAACAACAATAATCAACCACCATACTCTTCAATATTCAGGATGATCACAATGGACCTCAATGTCTCCGAGTGGAGTGGCTGTCAAATGCAGCAGCTGCGCTCCTTTAAACCAAACCAAAATAAAATGGAACAATAAGTTTCCTATCCTTTAGGAAAGTACTAAGTTCTTGTGGGGAAATTTTTTGTAGCTCCAAAGAAAAGTAAATATCAAATGTAAGTCATGTCGGTGAGATAATGTGGCTAAAAACTTAAAAATAAATAAAAATAAAATATCAATACGTGGACCTATACCGACAAATTTCTGGAAGAAAATTTTGAAGCCAAAAGAAGACTTAACTCCAAATTTTAGCCATTCCGGTTAGATAGTGTGGCAAACACTTTCAAAACAGCGAAGAGCGTAGGGTAGAACGAGGCTATATTAACACCTTTACCAATATTGACAAATTTCTGGAGAAAAGTTTTGTGGCCCCAAAGATTACTCAATATCAAATTTCATGAATTTCGGTTTAATATTGATGCTGAATCCTTCAAAATCCAGAAAATCGGGAGGGAGTGTTCTATGGGGGATAAGTGAAGACGTGGACCTATTTATACCACAAACGATGACTAAATACCAAATTTCAGATATATATACAGTTATACAGTACTGATGTATTGAAATTATAACGGGCGGTATCAATGAAAATTCGGTGGTCTATAAACTTGAAAAGTTTTAGAAAGCTCATCAGATGATAATTTTCCGCACACATTTATTCAATAGACATTTCCCGGAAGAGCACAGACTTACCAATAAAAGAAAACAAATTCAATCGCCAACCTTAAACGCATTTTTCTCGAAACGGGATTTTTTGAGATGTGTCACTCCTTGAGTAAATGAGCGATATCGGTGTCATGCTTAAGTGTTCCATACTCTATTTTTTACTTTTTCAGATACAATGCTTTCTAGGGTTTTTCGATATGCTCTTTCTGAATTTTTGGTCGGCTTTCTGCTATCTGTTTCCGAGATATCCTGGCTTCGACGCAAAAGCTTAAACTGTTTTCAATTATGAAATTAATATTTTAAAAACTTTCAAAATTAAAAACCCATTTCATAAATCAGAACTTTAATTTTCGATTTAGAAGTTAAATTATTGAGGCAAAGATGAAAAAGTGTTTTTGTTTCGTATTCTAACTTCCTTAAATTAAATTTTTATTCCCTACACCACTATGTGGGGAGGATATTATAAGTTGGGTTTGGCCAAAAAGTTTGTAACGCATCGAAATAACGGTCGTAGACCCATACTTATATATACCAAAATGGATGTCTCGACGAGCTGAGTCGATCTGGCTCTGTGTCCCCTTCCGTCTGTCCGTACAGTGGTAGTAGAAGATATCACCTTTTTAACGATGTAAAGTAGGTTGTCGTAGGTTGTAAAACAACGAAGATATCGCAATAGTCGCAAATAAAACCCAACTTTTAATTTTTCGATTTTAATTATAATGACGAATTACACAGCTTTTGTTGAAAGTAGAAAATCCAATCTTTACAATGATGCAAAGTAGGTTAGCGTAGGTGGCCAAATAACGGAGATATCACAATAGTCGGTAATACATCCCATTTTTCCACTTTTTAGGAAATCACGATACAGGTCGTAATTTTGATCGGACCGTCACGAAATTTTGGGGTTAATGGGGGTCCGGGACGGGAAGGAGACTACTGATTTTGGTGATGTCCAGATAATATTCAGGGGTAGGAATGGGCAAAAAACTTATTTGGAGAAAAGTCAACGTTTTTTCCAAGCCGACTATGAAAGAAGAAAATATAAAATTTACAACGATGTAAAGTAGGTTTTCGTAGAGGGTCAAACAATGGAGATATCGCAATAGTCGCTAATCCAACACAAATTTTCATTTTGGCGATTTCAATTATAATGACGAATATCCTAGCTTTGTTTGGGGACCTTCCAAATGCAAAGCCTGGCTATGAAAGTAGAAAATCACACCTTTACAACGATGCAAGGCAGGTTCGAGTAGGGGGTCAAACAATGGAGATATCGCAATAGTCGGTTATGCATCTCTTTTCCCATTTTTTTGTAATCACGCACAGGTCGCAATTTTGATCGGATCCTCACGAAATTTTGGGATAACAAGGGAGATATCACAATAGTCGGTAATGTATCAAATTTTTTCTTTTCTTGTAATCTGTAGCGTGAATAAAAAAATGAAAAAAGGTCGCAATTTTGATCGGGGCTAATGGGGCTAGGGAGGAATGAACATATGGAGATTGGTGGTAGACAGGTAATATTCCCTAAAAAATGTTTACCAGTGAAAATCTTATGCACATTGGTAGTGGTGCAAGGTATCACATAGTCGGCCCTGTCCCGACTACGGCCTTTGCTCACTTGTTTGTAAATTAATTTTTCTGGTATTTTAATATCGTTATTATTATTTTATGTTGAGTTTTACTAATTTTGGTACCATTTGGGCAACTTGATATTTGTTTTAAATAGCAGGGGAAAGGGTCTAGTTTACGATAAAAAAATCCAATCTATCTGCCTCCCGGAAAATTATTCCCCTTAGGGAAGGTACCCGAAGCCTATATCATACAAACGTACGTAACGATCTCTATACCTCTGGAGTAGAATATAAGAAAGGTACAGGGTCTTGGATTCCTATAATTGTTCCACAAACATCCCATACGGCACAAGGGAGATTTCTCTCATATCAATGAGTGTACCCCGCGATTCATATTAGCTCAATGATATGGGACCTACAGTTTATCGCCGAGTCGACACCACTTGTAGAGAAGTTTTACATGGCGGAAATACTCAGGAAATGTCGCCAACATTACTGAGGGGTATTTTGCCACCGTTGAAAATTTGATGTTGCCTAGCCGAGGAATCGAATCCACGATCTTCTGCGTGCAAGGCGGTTAGAGCTGTGTAGTTCCGGAACGAACTAGTTCCAAGGAACTGTTCCGGACAAGGAACTATTGGAACTATATCCGGCTCTTACATTTATATAGTTCCTTTCGTTCTTCTCGTTCCTTCAATTTAAAGCCAACTTCGATCATTCGTCTTTGTTGTTTTTTCGCTGCAATTTATTTATTTTTATGTCATTCATCCACCAAACCATGAAAACATTTCGGTCTCGGAACTATTTGGACTAAAGGAATCAAAAAGAACGACAAAAGAGGAAGATTCGTTGAACTATTTCGGTCTCGGAACTATTTGGAACGAAAAGAACGATGAAAGAGAAAGATTCGTTGAACTATATCGGTCTCGGAACTATTTGGAACCTTTTGGGAAAAGGAACTAGAAGGGTCGATCCGCTCCGGGAACTAGATTGCCCAACTCTAAAGGCGGTGCATACCTTTGCATCACCATTGCACCATGGTGGCACCCATATAGTTTATATACGAGTAGCACGGTGCTCTTGAAACAATTTTAAATGGAAGGCGCTTACACCTTGGAAGTTTTTGCGGATTCTGAAACTACAATGTTCATAGATGACAAAAATCAAAAAACAAAAAAAAATACCGCCGGAGCGCTTTTTAAATAAATCGCGATTAAAGTTGACATTTTTAGGGGTTGTTTAGGTTTTCACGACTTTGCTTAGAAACCGCAAGTCCTATCAAAATGTGACTAAAAAAAATGTTGTAGCTATGAAAATTCTCTACAAGACTTGCCTTTATGGTGTTCTCGTCGGTTCTACCGTTTTTGAGATATAGAAGTTCAAATTGGGACAATTGAAATTCAATTCAATTCTGTACCCTTATAAAACAATGTCATGACTGCAAATTCCCAACTTAAACTTATATATCTAAAAAAATGGTACAACTTACGATAAGTTACTTAAGCCAGTCTTGTAGAGAATCTTCACAGCTTTAAGATTTTCTCAGTTCCCATATCGATAAAACTTACCGTATTCAAGCAAAATCGCGAAACCCTAACAAAACAACCTAAAAATGTAAACTGAGCTTCTTTATATCAAAAATGGTACAGACTGGGAACAAATGATAAATGTCAATCCTGTAGAGAATTTTCACAGCTACAACATTTTCTTTAGCTCCATTTCGATTGGACTTGCTGCAAAATCGTGAAAACCTAAAATACTTCTAAAAATGTGAATTTTGACCGCGATTTATTTACAAATCCCTACAGCGATTTTTTCTTGTTTTTGGATTTTTCTCATCTATGAACATTGCTGTTTCAGAATTCACAAAAACTGTGTAAGCGGTTTTCATCAAATGTTAGTTAAGGCGCACCCTTCATGACATTGTTTTATAAGGGGGCGATACAGTCAGTGCATTGTCCCAATTTGAACTTCTATATCTCAAAAATGGTAAAAACTACAAAAATACAATAAAGGCCGATCTTGTAGAGAATTTTCATAGCTACAACATTTTCTTTAGTCCAATTTTGGTAGGACTTGCGGTTTCTAAGCAAAATCGTGACAACCTAAACAACCCCTAAAAATGTCAACATAAATCGCGATTTATTTAAAAAGCGCTCCGGCGATTTTTTTTTGTTTTTTGATTTTTATCGTCTATGAACATTGTAGTTTCAGAATCCGCAAAAACTTCCAAGGTGTAAGCACCTTCCATTTAAAATTGTTTCAAGAGCACCGTGGTAGTCTATATACGAGTACATAGACATGTGTAAAATTTAACCTATTACATGATAGTGTTGGAGAAGATGATGATATAATGGTTGTTTTCTTGATAGTGGAGTGGGTTTGTTTTAAAGTATGTAAAGAGTTTTATTTTAATTTCACATCTTATAAATAGTCATTAATTTTAGCAGCATTATTGTCCAATCTAAATATTTATTCCTTGTATCTTACGTTATACACACGACTTGATTGAATTATTACAAAATCCTAAAAACCCACCGACGGTATCTCTTCTCGGAAAACAATAGCAAAACTCCATTTAAAAACGTGGCAAAAGCGTGTGCAGTTGAATAGCAAAATAAAATATTACAATTTCGCAATAATTTTATGGGGTTTTTGGAGAATGCCTTTTTATAGGTAATTTATGTCTTTTTTTTTTCTCCTTACTATTGTTGTTGTTTCTATTTCGTATTGAAAAGTAGTTCGTGCTTGTAACTGATAATTGCCATTAGTGGTAGTTTAATAATGGTGATGGTGGCGTCGTTGACGAAATCGGTTCCAACCATAACTATCAACAGCAACAACAAACAAAAACCAAAAAACAAGAAAAACTAATTGCAAAATTATAGATATGACTGAATGTTTCATTTAGCTGAAAAGTGGGGCTGGCAATAGATGTCCCACTTCCCCTTGAGACACACAAAAAAAACTTGAACAACATTTGAATGACGAGCGGAAATTATAAAAATGCAGAAAAATAAATACTCGTATTCAATAAAGTAAATGAAAAACGTGTAACATAAATTTTAGCATTTGTTGACGCGAAAGGATAAGTCCCACTGAAACATATTTTCGTTGTAATTTATTGCACATCAATTAACAATTATAACCCTCATAATTCAATAATCTTTAGTGAGGTTGTGTAAGTTCCTTCTGGAGCATGGAACTTATGCTAACATAAAACGGTAGAATATTAACTATTTATTACTACTACATGTGTACCAGCACCTTAAAAAAGATAGTTTATTGCAAAAAAGGGTTTAAGTTGCATTCTTCCTCCTTTACTTGAATCCGTTCGAAATCCATTGGTATTACCAAAGAGGCGGTGGCTACTTCCCATGTTGAAACTAATCGGATATTAGTTCGTCTTTTTTTACCCTCAGCATTTATGCTAACGAGGGTGTATACACTTTCATAAGGGCAAAATGTGCCTCATCAAAATAATGGTTTTAGACCCCAATGTTTGGACGAAATCCGTTTCAGACAATTTGGAGTCGATTTAGCAATGTTCGCCCGCCCGTCTCCCTGTCTGTCTGTCAGGCTGTAGCGCACGATAACTCTCGAACGGATAAACTGATTTGGTCCAAAATTTGGCCTTCGTAATATTTTGTCGAAACTTAGTTTAAGTTCGAAGATGAGCCATATCGGTTCACTCCTTCAGGTAGGCTACAATTTTTTTTTTGAATTTTTTTGAATTTCCTTTGAATTTTCTTTGAAATGCTATATTTACAACAACTTCGAATGTATCGGTTTGGAAATTAATTTAAGAGGCAATTGTGGTTCTGTCTCCGACCTTACCTACTTTTTTAGGGCCCAAAGACTTGGCCACGCCCACTTTTTAGAATATTACATATACGAAACTACTGAACCGATTTACCTGAAATTTTCGGGGAATGTACAGGAATGTCCCCAGGTGAAAATAGGATGCATATATTCTTGAATTTCGGAGGGGGCGGGGTACTACCCATTTAGGTTTTATGGAAAGAAAATTTTACTTTTTTTCAATTTTCAATTTAAATTTTTTCTGCAAAAACCGATTTCCACCAAATTTGTAGCAAAAGCTCAATATTTGCCGTTGTTATGTATGTAGAATTTGTAGCAAAAGCTCAATGTTTGCCGTTGTTATGTATGTTTTATGAATTTCAGAGGAGGTGGGGTACCTTCTTTACGCCTTTCTTTTAACCGCTATATGTATAAGCCAAACTTATCGGTTTCAGCATACATTTAGGGAGGCAATAGGGTTGTGTGTACCCTTACATATATGGAGCAAAAAAAAAAAAAATACCGGACCACGGCCACTTTTTTAAATATGTTTTATCTTGAAAGCTGATGACCACGTCCAGTCTTTTCAATACATTATTTTTCCAAAACTACTGAACTTAATTTTATGAAATTTTCAGAAAATGTTCAGGAATGTCCCGTGGTCCAAAATGCTCTATATTTGTAGAAAAAATTCGGGGGCCTTTTGTTCTATAATCGCCATATTTGCTAAACTTATGAGTGCATCGGGTTGCAAATAAATTTTCGAGACAACTGTGGTTGCGCCCCCGATCAAGAAAAACCATATAGTTACAAATTTCCTTAAATGGCGAGGTTGAACGGTCCATCAGCCATGCAAAACTAATACATATAAGTCTCAATAAGCGGGATAAATCGACTTTACCATTCTTTTAACTTTTATAAATAGATCGCTTTAGGATAAAGACAGATGACATGGGTGATATTAAATCCTAAACAGCA
Source organism: Musca autumnalis (assembly GCF_047663935.1). Lineage (NCBI taxonomy): Eukaryota > Metazoa > Arthropoda > Insecta > Diptera > Muscidae > Musca > Musca autumnalis. The sequence goes on along the minus strand of NW_027411755.1, from coordinate 118,052,134 downwards.
TCAATGGGCGAAAAACCGACAAAGTCCGTAAAGGAAAAGAAAGGTTGGTTACACACAAAATCTGTTGATAAATTTAAAATCCTCCTCGGCTTGACAATGGACGGAAGAAGTGAAATAGGAAATACCTATTTGTGAATTGTGAAGCATAAAGTCCATAAAAATTTGTAATTAAAACTCATTACGACGGGCCAGCAACGCGAACCGGGGTCTGCTAGTATTTAATAAATATTACGAGAACTGTTGAGACGTCAATTGTGTTTGAAGTCCAAAATCAATGTTAACTAAACTTTAGTTGTCCGTTGATTCGTATCCCCTAAAAAACTTCAAATTGAAGTCGAATTTGTGTGTGGACACTAATGCTAGCTAATGACGTTAGTCTGGCCACCGAGTACGTACTTAAACCCTCACCTGAGTTCGCATTGGGGATTCCAGCCCTTGATAAGTATATGAAAATCCAGAAGGGTAGATTCGCCGTGAGACGAACTTTTAAGGTATAGTGTGATGAATTTTTTATTGGAGACTCTATCATGCATCAAGAATGAGCGTTATATCTTTGTTCAGTGATGTTTTAGCATATTTTTAAATGGTATGTTATCGTTATTCCTCACCTATACCTTGTCCAATATTGTTTTAAAGTGAAAGCCATATTAAGCCAGACCAATTTAATAAGAAAAAAAGCAACCAATGTTCCGAAATTAATGTTATCCTAAAGAAATCTGTGTAAAATGGAGAAAATCTATTTAAAGACGATGACTAGACAAACAAATACAGCCAAATTTATATGATACCATAAAATCCAAATGTGATTAAAATCACCAAAACCCAAAGACGACATTTAAATCACATAAAAATTTCGAAGAAATATCCAGCAAGAGACCTTAAAATTGTTGATTAGTGTAAAAGAGAATTGTTATTGATAATGTAATAAGAAATAATTTGCCAAGACATTTATTATGATTGAAATGAATTAATTGATAGGAAAACTACACATAAATTAAGTAAGGAATACAAACCCCTCCTGGTACGCAATGTATGCCAATTATGTGGAATTAATGTAAAATAGAAGTGGAGTAATTGTCGCAAGGTTAAATGAAAGCCACGGGGTTGTATTTCAATATAGTGCTTAAATCGAATACTTGTATCAGTAAAAATAGAATTAAACACATATTTATGAATTATTTTACAAGTTACCAAATGCCACATTCAAGCTGTTAATTCGAAATTTGATATGTTTACCTTTATATGTCATATTTTATAGATTGACATTCCTACACGAAATGAACCAATTTTATGGCCGTCCTTTCATTAAGACATTGCCGTTGTTTTTGGCTAAATCAAAATAAACATCACTCTTTCTTCTTTGGTGACATTTTATTAGTTCACATTTCAACTTGAAAATTTACGTATGTATGTATGTATATTGGTATAATGATGGTAACATTGGGGATGTTCGTTAAATATATTGCATCGATTCACGCAAAGAAAAAATATTTTTAGTGGTAGTGGGAACTACAGGCGAACTTTTCTATAACTAATGTCTATACAGCTAATCGTTTTATAAAACAATAATATAAATTCTTACACTCTCATCTATAACATAGTAAGAAAAATTCGATTGTACATTATTTTATATGATTAAGATTTTTTCATAACATTTTGTTTTTGATTATATGTGTGGATGGCACGGTTTAAAATGCTAACGCCATATTAGCAAAAGCACCGAATATTTGCAGCTTTGCCTGCTAAAATTTCTTCGAAATATGTTTAGCAACAATGAACAACGGCAACATGTAGCAACAAAATTTCACAAAAATATTGCTGGCGATGCTGATGCTATTTGATATTGTCGCTTTATTAAAAAAGCATCGGACACGCATACTCATATTTGGCAGCACACATGATCAACACATATCAGAAAAGAGAATAAGCAACAAAGTTTCAACGGCTTAGCCATGTTTTCAGCAAACAATTGTTTTTGAAATCAGGGTTACCAGTGTAATGCATTAAAAGTCACGATATAATTAATTGCACTTTTTCGTTCAAAGGACATGTGAATTTTTGGTGAAGCCGTTCAAAATATATTTTTTTTTTATTTTTAAACAATAATAATTAGTATTCTTTAGGTTCTACCATATGATGTGAGCATTTTGACATTAAATGACATCTTTTTTTATTACTGCGTTGGCAACTATAATGACAAAAAACACCCTCTCTGGCTAATTCGCTGCGACGAATGGTCAGCCGACTGCTAAATATGTAGCGTGGTTGTCGATTATGCCTAACGAAAAAAAGATAAGACGTAAAAAACGAAATAAGCAAAAATGTACAAAAATAAATATGCGTTCGGTTGCTTATTTAGCCGTGTGTGTGAATATTGTGTAGCAGTAGAAGTGTACAGCTAATGCTAATGTTTTTAGATGCTGGCTTTTAAACCCTGGATGGTGTTAAAAGTTGGTCTTGGTTCAAAAGTTTGTAAGACTATTTGTAGTAAGATCATTCACGACTTCACGTGAACTCATGCAAAATAACCGGTGAAGCCATTGCTTCACATGGAACCACTTCCATATAAATTTGCTGGGAAGCTATGGACCTGTGTGCTTAGCGAATAAAAGTGAGATAATATCATCTACATGCGTATTTGTTTTAGGTTCAGTTTTTGTGCCTTTGAGCTCGAGTAACATCATTCATTCTCATGAAACAATATTACCTGTGTAAATATTGTAACTCTATACGCTCGAGAGCCATTTCACAGTAGACCTTTGGACGAGCGAATATATATATATATATATATATATATATATATATATATATATATATATATATATATATATATATATATATATATACGAGTATTAGAGCGTCCCAAAAAAAATCGTCGATCAATTTCACAATTTTTTGTAGGATTGTTTTTTAGCCACATCAATGAACTGGTAAAGTTTTTTTATCGATTGAAAGAATTTTCGTGAAAATGCACCTGTGGCCCCATACAAATTAATATGGATCACTCGGGTGGCAATGGTTAACCGATCACTATACAATTTCATATTTATATATATATATATATATATATATATATATATATATATATATATATATATATATATATATATATATATATATATATTTATTTACAAATCAATTTAATTCACTATAAAGAGGGTCCCGCGCCGGGAGGCATAATTGGGACTAGTTGGCAAATTATTATTTAGTCATGAATTTTATAAATAAAAATAAAATAATTATACATTACACTGTACGTAATTTCAAATATACACAAGTAATCGCAAATAACATAATAATTAAAATATTTCATTCATTAATCAGTACTATAGCAGAAGTGACTCAATATCATCTGAAATATACTTTTTTGAAGCAGATTTAAAACTTGAGATCGTTTGTAACATTTTCAAGTTTAAAGGGAGATTATTATAAGTCAAGCCACCAACATATTCAATACGCTGTTTGGTTTTCTCTAATCTACATCTCGGTACTCTTAAGTTTATCATATTTCTAGTATTGAAATGTGTTTGATTCTGACGGAAAAATAGTGTATGATAACCAATATTCATCAATGATTTAAAAACATATTTTAATATCCCATATTTATACAATCCATAAATAGGAAGTATATTATTGCACACACTCTTAAACAGTTGCAAAGTAGAATAATTTATTGGTAGATTGAAGACTAATTTCAACGATTTGTTTTGCAATCTCTGCAAGGCTTTAAAATTGACATTATTTCTGTTGTAAGCATAAGCCGTTATCAAATAGTTTAAGTGCGACTGTATCAAGCAATAGTATATCATCAATTTAGACTTAACATCCAATTTATTTTTAAACTTGTACAGCATCCCTAATGCTGGGGCAATCTTCATCCTAACTGAGTTGATGTGCTTATCCCAAGATAAGTTGTTCTGTAATATAACACCAAGGTACTTCACACTATCTGTTTCATGCATTAATTCACCATTAATGAACGCACTAAAATCGTTATTTGTAGGATTCGATCTAAATCTTATAAGTTTGGTCTTACCAGGATTTAATACAAGTCTATTTAACCTGGCATATTCAAATAAAAGAGCAGAGTCTCGTTCAACTCGAACCTTTAAAGACATATCATATTTGTACGGATAGAAGAGACAAACGTCATCTGCAAACATAAATAACTTTCCACTTAACTGGAGATTTTTAATATCATTAAGAAAAATTGAAAACAATAATGGGCCAAGACAACTTCCTTGGGGTACACCATAAGCAACACGCCCCGTAAAACTTTGACTCTCATTTATTGTAACATATTGTCTTCTGTTAGACAAGTAACTTCTAAAAAATTGAACATCTTTATCCTGTAATCCGTAGAAGGTGAGCTTTTTCAGTAATATAGAGTGATCCACTAGATCAAAAGCTTTCGAGAAATCGAAAAATATTCCAGCTACACCATGAAAGCCATCATCCAAACTATTGCATATATAATTCACAACATTTAAAACTGCTTCTTCAGTACCACACCCCTTCCTAAAGCCATATTGGTAAGCATATAATAATTTATTATCGGTTAAGTACGTATACAATTGGTCATGAATAATTCTTTCAAAAACTTTATCAATTGTAGAAAGAAGAGCTATAGGCCTGTAGTTACTTACATCAAACGAATTCGAAGTCTTTGGAATAGGAACTATCTTGTGTACTTTCAAAACATCGGGATATATAGACTCTCCAATCATGCCATTGAAGATATCAACGAGACTAGAAGAAATTTCATTAGTACATCTCTGTACAAATGATGTTGTGATATTATCATTTCCGGGACACTTGTTGACTGACATTGCCATAACAACTTCTTTCACGCGAGCTTCATTGACACACTCCAATACAAAACTGCTATTACACAACCTAAGTGTACGGAAATAGTTTAAGTCATCATCGGAATGTATTGCAATATTCTGTTTCAACTCCTCAACTGAATTCAAAAAATATCTATTTAAATAGTTTGCCGTTTCAACGTTATTAAAAAGCCTTTCATCCTGCTCATTATTAACAGCAATATCCTTTTTGGCATTTTGGATCATTACCAGCTTCAGCCATATTGTTATAAAAAAAGTTTTCCCTACTCTTGCGATTAGCAGTTCAAATAACTTTGCTAATCCTTTTTAATATGACGTCATTTTTGTTACCTCTTTTTTTCCTAGCTTTCAACAAAGACTGCTTTAAAAGTATCAAATGTTGAAGATCTTGATTGATCCAAGGAGTGAGTTCAAAGCGCACATGTTTCTTTTCTGTTTCTGTTACCGTTGAATTTAAAAGTGCAAATTTGTACGAATTGTTGAGTAAACGAACACACCTATTATTTTCATATTTAAGACCAGTAATTAGACAATCGTTTTTCACACGGAAATCATTTAGGGTCTTCAACGAATCTTTGAGAGAAACTATCTCTTTTTTAAGTTTTTTGTTTTCGTTTTCAATAACGCTTATTTTCTTTGTATTTTCATTTACGTGTTTAAACATTTCGTCGAATTTCGACGACATAAACTTTTCATATACATATTAGAGATGGGCACGTGCCTAAAAAATTAAGCACGAACATGCACGAACACGGACCAAAATTTTTATGCACTTTCACGCACAAACACGGCGTTTTTCGAGAAGGCACGAACACGCACACTCACGCACGAAATTAAAGAAAAGATATATGTATGGATATAGTTGTACATTTATTTGTTCAAAAAATGCATATGTTCTAAAATATACATATTGCAAAATTACTTATAAACAAACATTTACATATTTTTATTTAAAAACGTTATTTTACCCAAGTTAGAGCTCAAAAGTCTAGTTCGTCTTTCGTTGCGAATATTTCCAGATGTGGAAAAAAATCTCTCGCTCGTTGCTGAACTGACGGGTATAGCCAAAATTTTCCTAGCTAATTGTTTTAAATATTTTAGGTTCGACTGTTTCCAAAAGTTTAAAACATCAGTCTGGCTAGATACGGCACTCCCTAAATATGTATAAATTTCTGTATCAATTGGAGACTTTTCAGTTTTTCGTCCTTTTGCCAATTTTTGATCCAAAAAAACTCTGAAAATTCGTGTAAATGTGGCATTGAAATTTCCTCCTCATCATTAGAACACTCTATGTTCTCACCTTGTATATCAAGAAACATTGCTTTTACATTAGTTATTACGTCATTTCTTGTATCTTCTAATAAGAAATTCATCTCCTTAAGCGGCGGAAATAAAAAGGCCCCTATAAGATGTGCCATTGTTGGCACAAAGCGTTTATGCAATTGATGAGGCGACTCCTAGCCTCATCACTACAATGCAGCCCAAGAAAACCTAAGGAAAAACCCAAGAACGAAAACACGCGGGTGATGTATCTTCTTCGATGGTTCGAAAGAAACTCAAATTTTATTTACTATTCTACAAAATATTTACAACTCTTTAAACTAACACACACAGACAATACATTTAGTAATGTACGCTGTGTACATAAATACATCATGCACACCACGCACACACTGCGTTGCGGGTGATAAGAAACATACACTATTTTATTACCGACCCTTTCTATTTATGGCCGACATCTGTTATGTGTAAAGATAGCACATTGGTGCGTTGACTAAAATCTACCTGACACCATTAAAAACAATTCTATAAAATTGTCCATACTCCCCGCCGTGAAAAGATCCTAATCTTTTAACAATTGTATGTATTAGTATCTTATCTTTTACAAACTAAATTTTTTAGTAATATTGCAATTACATTTAATTTTGTAACTGCTGAAGGCATTACTTAGATTCTAAAACTAATTATATGAATGCAACAATTATTATAACTTAATTCTAGGTGATGGCACCCAACACCTTCAGCAACCAGCTCGGACGGGGACTTCTTTTCCATTGCTTAATTACATGGTAAATCCATTTTCTTCGTAGAGGATAACCTGAAACATTGCTAGCGTCAGCTCTGGTTGTGCGATAACCGGTAACTTCTTCATTGGCATTAAACATCGATGCCTTTTTGCTAGCGCCACCTTGTATTTCTTGTGATTTCATAACCATGTGGATCGGAGGTTCATATGTTGCACTAACTCTCAATTTGTTGATATCACCCTCAATGGTGCCTGAGCGATGGAAATTGACGTCATTCTCTTTGTCATTGGCATTAGGTTTAAATTGGAAACCACCGATATGTACTTCTTTAGTACCTTTCTTCGGTACCATTTCTTCAAGATCACTTTGGGAAATTTCGATGTGATCTTTCTCCCTGCTGGGTTGACTCATATCTTCTTCGTTCCACAGTAATTTGTCGTACATAGCACTTTCTTCTTGTAGTTGTTGTTGTGCCATTCCATTTCGTAGACGTCGCAATTCATCTTCCAGATTTACTACCTCAGCAGCATGGCATGTCCGTTCCTGTTGGATCAATTCCTCCAAATCACGATTACGGGTATTCAATGCAGCATTTGTAGCTTCCAACTCATTAATGCGACTATTCAAGCTATGATTGGCTTCTGCTTGAAGACTATTAATCTCTTGTTGGTACATCATTTCAAGTTTGCGCATTTGTTCTTCGTGTTGTTCACGCAACTGTTGTAACACTGCACTGATTTCAGCTTGGTGGCGAGAATGTATTTCATCAATTTCTCGCAAATGACTTTGCTCCTTAAACGTGAGTTCTTCGCGTAGACTCTGAATGCGGTTTTGCAAATCCGTACGGATAATAGATTCAGCGTTTAAATATTTACGAGCTTCGTCCAATTGTTGTCGTAGACACTCCGACTCTTTCTGCACTTCACAAAGATTTTCCACAGCCTTTTCCTTTTCAGCATAAGCAGCATTGTATTTGACGGTAACGTCAGTGACCTGTGACACATACATGCGAGCCTTTTCTTCAGCAAGTCGGCAGTCTTTGATTTGTTGATCCAATTTGGACTTAAATTGCTCATTTTCTTCACGTAATCGATTTGTTTCACTTTTTAATTTTCGCGAAACATCACCGCATACGTTTTCATTCTTAGTTTCCGAAGTTTCTTCAACACTCCCCTGTTGAGAGTCTATACTACCTGGAAAACTCTGCTCAATTTTTCTAATTGAATTACTATCTACATGTCTAGTATTTATCTTGGGAACCCATTTCCCATTGATCTCTTCATAATCTTTTACCTTCACCTCTTTAGGTGCTACTCTAGAAATTTTCCCAAATCTCACCATGCGGTAACAAATTTGTAAAAAATTGAAATTCTCTACGAGATTATCCTCTTTAGGAAACTCATTCAAATATTGCATCAGTACTGATGACGCAATATCATATCTATCTTTGACATCTTCTACACTTAGAAACTCATTCCTTATCTCAGTCTCCAGCGCATTTAATGAATATTCAAACTCTCTAATTAAACCTCCTTTTAATGTTTTTGAATGGCGCAGTATGTTTCTTTTTTCATACTGTTCCAATGGACTTAAGCTGTCCATCTCAGCTATATATTTATATCTAGAAAGAATTCGTGTATCTAACGAATCCTTCTTTGATTCTAAGCCCAAATCTATTCTAATCTGACGATCTAAATAGTCGAACTTTTTTATTGCATATCGCACACCTGAGGCGAATATGCTATGCATTTCATATGGAAATTTTCCCATATGCCGGAGCTCCCTATCATTGTCTAAAAAATCCTTTCTGGATTCCGTGAAAGAACTAACAATGACTTCACACTTTTCCCTAGTTTCCCTGGTTACACTTTTCTGAGCAATTTTGCTCAGTTCTAAATAAAGCGAAACAATGTATTCGCCCAACACCCTTTGATGTTGGATGAAATCTTGAAAATTCATTTTCACGAAATACACTTTTTGTCACTTTATTAATTTTTTTTTCCAATGTTATAGGCCTAACACAATCTTTGCTTCGACTGTGCGCCTTTTATAACCCTATGCGTAAACTAACACACTTTTCTTTCTTAAAAATATGAGCCTACCACGTCACTACACTTAACACGAATAAACTACACCAATTTTTTTTTTTTTTTTTTTTTGAAATCGCGAGCCTATCACGTCGCCTATCACAGCAGTATTTTTTTTTTACACTACGTTAACTATCACTTTGGGGTCACCAAATGATGAGGCGACTCCTAGCCTCATCACTACAATGCAGCCCAAGAAAACCTAAGGAAAAACCCAAGAACGAAAACACGCGGGTGATGTATCTTCTTCGATGGTTCGAAAGAAACTCAAATTTTATTTACTATTCTACAAAATATTTACAACTCTTTAAACTAACACACACAGACAATACATTTAGTAATGTACGCTGTGTACATAAATACATCATGCACACCACGCACACACTGCGTTGCGGGTGATAAGAAACATACACTATTTTATTACCGACCCTTTCTATTTATGGCCGACATCTGTTATGTGTAAAGATAGCACATTGGTGCGTTGACTAAAATCTACCTGACACCATTAAAAACAATTCTATAAAATTGTCCAGCAATGATTGTTTAGTTTAAACTTTCAAATCATTCATGAATTGAGAGTCAATGGTATCAATTGAGCAAACTTTCAATAGCTTTTCAGACCAAAGGGTAAAAATATGCATAGTAGGGTATTTTTCCGAGCATAATTTTTCGGAACACTCTTTGAAAATTTTGAGAAAAGCCAAAAGAGGTTCTAACAATGAAAACTTTAAGTCAGATATACGATTCAACTCATTCTTTTCTAGCAAAATACTCTTAATCTCATTCTGGACTTGGTATATGCTCTCCAGCATAATATTTGTTGAATTCCAACGTGTTCTTATATCTTGTTTTAATGTTTTCGACAATTCGTTGTTTAGCTCAGTGTTTAAAACATTTTACAAGCTTTTTCGAGCAGTCAATCAGTTTTCCCAATTTGGGAAGAGGGTGTTTTACAATAACATCATCCATAACTAAGTGCAAATTGTGACAAGCGCAAGATACCCGTTTAAATCTTTTAAGAGCCGAAATAACGTTGGAACCATTGTCAGTTACAAATACAGAATTCCCCCACCTGTCTTCAGTATCAAATTCTTTAAGAATGGTAGTTATGTTAGCAAGAATGTTTTCACCCGTTTTCTTCTCGTCCAAAAATTCTCTTACTCTTAAAGTGCTACCTTTAGTTCAAAATTATCATTATCATCACTTTCGTATTTTATTTGCCCAAACACTTAAGAATTTAAAAATCAACTGAATCAAATATGAGCAGTGTGTAACTCCAGCTTTGGTTAGAAACGCAAATAGAACTAATGCTTGATGTGTTATTCATGAAAAGGCAAATACAGCAAGTAACAAGTAAAAAGTCGTTAAGTTCGGCAGGTCCGAACTTTTTATACCCTCCACCATAAAATAGTCTTAATTAAAATGGAATAATTAGGGCCCTTTCAAAATTTTAGGTGGAACAACTATTCGACAATGGATAGTCTCCTACTGCCTCCCACTATTGCTTAAATTACACTGGGAACACAAATGTTGGGGCAGAGATAATTCCTTTTGGAGATGAAAACCCTTGGTATGTGTATATTAAAAACCCCGAAGAACAGATGCGGCGTAAGTCGAACTTCCGCGTTATGGCGTGATGAAGTTTTTGCAAGAGACCCTGTAAGCCATCATCAATTAGCATTATATCTTTGTTTGTTGTTTTTGTAGAGCACTTAAGAAACAGTGAACAAAGATATAGCGCTAATTCCTGATGGCCCACAGGGTCTCTAACAAAAATTTCATCACGCCATAACACGGAAGTTCGACTCACGGCGGATGTGTCCTTCGGGGTTCATAATGTTCTCACCAAGGCCTTTCTTCCCCAAGAGTAATTTTCCGTGCCCCAGACTTTCACCTCCATTTTGTTGCACAGTGTTATCTAATCTAATGAAAAAAATGTGTTCAGCTAGGTGAAAGGTACCACCTACGGGGCTATATCAAAGAGTCAACCTATCTTTAATTTTTTTGGCGTAAAAGTTTTATAGCTGCAGGGAACTTCAAGAGTCAAATTGAGGGTAGTTTCATAAAAACAATGTAGACCCTCAAAAATGGACCCATGTTGACGAATTTTAGTGAAGAAATTTCGTGACCACTGAAAATTCCCGAAAATCGGGAGGTACGGTTATAAGGGGGCCATACCAAAACATGGACCTATGTTGACGATGTTTGGTGGAGATATTTCATGACCACTGATAGTTGGGTTAAAAATTGTGGCTAAAATTCTCAAAATACCTAAAATGGGGAAGTACCGTTATATGGGGGCTATACCAAAACATGGACCTATGCCCATATCCTCTGGAATATAAGTTTGTTGATCACTAGGAACCCTAAGTGCCAAATTATAGCTAATTCGGTCTCCAAATGTGGCGAAGAACGTTAAAATACCTCAAAACCGGAGGTACCGTTATATGGGGGCTATACCAAAGAGCGGACCGATATAGCCCATCTTCGAACTTGACCTGCCTATGGAAAAAATACCCTCGGGTTCAAAATTTCAGCATTCTATCTCAATTATTGCGGACGCTAGAGCGATTACAACAGACGGACAGACAGACGGACATGGCAAGATATTCTTCGAATTTTATCCTGATTAAGAATATATATACTTTATAGGGTCGCAAATGATTAGTTCGATGTGTTACAAACGGAATGACAAACTTAATATACCCCACATACTATGGTGGAGGGTATAAAAAAGTATCAATCGGCTTGGCCGACAGAGATATACCCTCAGCCTGTGTATTTTGAAACAATTTTTTCCCATAAAACGTATGTATTTAGAGGGTTTTAAAAATGTTGGTCGTATGAAACGACAAAAATGTTGGTTAGGATTAAAGAGCAAAAGTTTTGCGGAGGAAATACTTAAAGGAATTTATTGATATTGACCATTATGGAAGTGGATCTCCAGCCACTACATCTGATGCCATAGGGGGTTTTTACACCCTTCGGGCTATTTGCTCAAGAAGTGTGGATTTGCCCCTTGAAAAAACTATTACCACCGTAATTGAGGCAGCGAATGCAAGTTGCTTCAACAAAAATCAAAGTGATTCGATAGCAGGTCTTAAAGTGAACTTATCCGAAATTTTGTTTGGGAGGTACTGGATGAAGTGCACAAATATAGTCCTTATTTGGACCTGATCTATGTATATCCGGTAGATATATTAGGATGTGTAAAGTATGAACGTACGAACAATTTTTTCCGAAAATTTTTGAAATTTTGTGGGGGAGGTACCTGAAGGAGTGGACCGATATTGCTTATCTTCAAATTTAAACTATGTTTGGACAAAATATTACTAAGGCCAAATTTTGGAGCTAATCGTTGATCCGAAAGTTATCGTGCGCTCCAGCCAGACAGACAGACGGACGGACATTGCTCAATCGACTCCAAATTGTCTGAAACACATTTCGTCCAAACATATTTGGGGTCTAATACCATTATTTCGATGAGGCACATTTTGCCCGTAAGAAAGTGTATATACCCTCGTTAGCATAAATGCTGAGGCTATAAAAAGGGAGTAAATATAAACAGTTTTTTGTTTTTGCACAATATGTTCACACTTCAATAAAGCAAAAGCAAAACCATATGATTTCTCTTTCCATTTGTCCCCGTTTAGCTATGAAAATACTCTCTTTCCTCTACTTTACAAAACAAGCAAGAAATACAAAAACAAAGAAAATAAATTTGGGAAAACTACAGTTGGTGAATTTTTTGGTCGGTTTTATATTTTTGTTCGATTTTCTTGTTTAGTATGGTCTCTTGCACGACTTCTAAAGGGAGCCTAAAAATTTAGCACGATCGTGACACATAGTGCAGGTCGTGTTTAGTCGTGTCGTGCAAAATCGTGTCGAACAAAAAAACACGATCACGCACGGCCAAAAATTTATTACGGCACGGCCAAAAATTTATTACGGCACAAACACGGCGATTTTCGGGCACGAACACGCACTACTCACGGCACGACACGCGCCCACCTCTAATACATATAAGGTTTTTGGATCAAATGGAAAAACTAGGGGGAAGAGTTCCAGACAAAAAATTTTGTTTTTTTGGGTCGCCCTATACACTTTTAATAAAGGAGTTGTGTAAAGGAGTTGTGCCGAGGATCCAAATTGCAGACAAGTGTTTAAAGAAGTGTGGTCGTTAGCAAATTCACCTCTACACCAGGGTACGGGTCGGGGATACTTATCAGTAGCCTAGTCTGCTCAAGCCTTCACTGAGTACGATGGTCCATCCCCACATGGCGAAAACATATGTAGAAAAATACAACTCAAAAAATTCAAACCCTAAAACGAAACCCCTCGGTTGCAGTCTGACAACTCTTCAGAGGATGACCTATTAGCATCTGGCCAGCCGCTGGTGGCTAGTCAACTATGTGCATTCAGCACTGGAAATAGTTTTTAGACACTTCATCAGCAAAGTAGTAGAACAACAATGACTCTGTACGTCGCGAAAGATTGACAACCTACCAAAAAAAAAAAAAGAAAAGTCCGTCCGACGTTCGGAAAGCCCTGTACCAAAAGTCAATGTTTATTCTCGCCGAAATCGCCAAGTATGCTGCAAATGGCACATTGCACGAACGGGATGAAGCGGACAAGCTTATTTATACTGAAACTATAATTGTTCCACAAACATCCCAGACGGGACAAGGGGGACTTATCTCATATCAATTAGTGCACCCCGATTCATATTAGATCAATGATATGGGACCTACAGTTTATCGCCGAGTCCGAACGGCGTGTCTTCGATACCACTTGTAGAGAAGTTTTAAATGGCTGAAATACTCAGGAAATGTCGCCAACATTACTGAGGGGTATTTTGCCACCGTTGAAAATTTGTTGATGTTGCTTGGCCGGGGATACCATACCTGGCATACCATTGCACCACGGTGACACCCCGTGGAGGATTACTACAGTGCCAAAATCTCAAATCGACGATCGTTCATCTAACCCCCAGCTAGGGCGTTCCCGGACAGAGGACAAAGAAGCATCTAAGAGGAAAAAACTAAAGCACAACATAAGGACTACCTGATGGTTGTTGTGGCTGATAACAAGAAGGAAACCTATGCCCGATCACTACAGCGGAATCGAACATGTTTTTTACAAATGATGATTCTTCTCTGCCCTATTTTCACTTTAACGTAGTGCATCGTGGTTACAGTGTCATCAAATGCACGGATGAGTTCTCAAAAGGATTTTTGGAAATATGCATGGCTGAGCTCGACGTTGCTTGGGACGACATCAGCTGATCCCGTTCCAGGAAATCCTAGTGAGACCTAGTGTAAGATTTTGGTTGCTTAGGATGAAATTCGATAGCTCAAAGTTGCTTATAGGCCTGGCGAAGATGAACAAGGATGTTCCAATGGAGTGGTCCGTAATCGCCACTGAACAACCCAACAACAATAGGATGAGTCTAGTTCTCTCGATAAAATAGACTGGAGTGTAGGCACTGGAGAGACTGGGAAACAAACTGTTCTTTGTTCTTTGCATATTCTGCCAATACATACACACAACAACGCAAATACTGTTTATAATGCTTCAAGACTACGTGCTCCAGGAATGTGGAGAGATATAGCTCCTGCAATAGTCCTCCTGCAATTTGATAAGCCTTTAGAAGTCAAATTTCCATGCAGTAAAAATGGAATAACGGATCACTACTGACGGGTTACAACATCAAGGTATACACATGACGGCTCTAAAACCAGTAGTTTTTAGATGGATCCTAGGTCATAAGAGACTTGTAGGTAACGAAAAAGTATACGAATTAGCTATAGTAGGATCCTCCTCTAACGAACTCCCAAAGGCAACAGTGGGAGTAGTTATATTCAAATATAATAGTTCACAAGCAGAGAACAAATGGTACAAGACTGAAACCTATCAACATCTACATGGACACATTACAACATCACACGTACATAACTGATTAGCCAAAATCGACGGAAACTAGCAAGACTATTTGCGGTGCTAACGGATCACTAGGCTATTGGTAAACATGCAAAACGCCTACATATTCCACACAACGACTACTGCCGCAGCTGGGGGAACGAAGAAGAGGAGGAAATGGTTGAACACCTCCTATGTCCCTGTCCTGCACATATGTAACGATGATTGAAAGCTCTCTGACGGCCGTTTCTGGTCTGGGAAACATTCTGAGGTTTCTCAATTCATCAGAATGGCCAATATATTACAACGGGATAGCAATCATTACCCGAGTGGAGTGGTAAACGATAGATTAAATATACTAATTGGGGCTATGAAGGGATAGCTGTTGCAATTGTTGGGATTAAAATAAAAATTAAAAATATCTACAGAATCTTGACAATGCATAAACAAGTATGAAGACGAATTTATAGAGATTGGGTGTATAAATTGCATATTATAGCAAGAACAAAAGAGAAAAAAAAACAACTTATTGTTAAAATATTATTCCAAATATTTTTTTTGGTTCGATTAGAAAATATAGAAAAAAATATTTGGGAGTTCTCCAATTACTTCGCTAAAATCCCATACAATTATTTATGTTTACTGCTTAAACTTCATCAAGACATATGATTTACCATCGCGAAATCTTAACTTCTTACTGTGAAAACTTATAAGTACAGGAAATTAAGAGTAATATTTATCTTACAGTCATTCAAAAAATATGAAAATTAAAAGGGCTGCTTTTGGATACAGCTAATCAATCACTTTCAATATTTACCCATATTTCGATGTTTCACTCAGCGGCCAAAGTGTGCCGTCAGAACCGAATTTATGCATCAGAACGCCTTCAAATTTTTCGTGTAGCACAGTGTTATGTACGAAATTATGTGGCTTTATCTTGATTTCCACAGACGGAAGGACATCGTTATATCGCCTTAGAATTTTATGCTGATCAAGAAAATTTCGATGTTTTACAAACTGAATTATAGTATCCATCTTATGGTGGAGGGTATAAAAATTTATCCGCTACTGTGGGCCAATACCAGAAATTTGAGATAGTGAAAAAAGGTACCTTCATAGGAACCTCCATCTATAAAACTAAAAACATCAGTTTCGAAAAGAGACCAGTACGGAAAGGATCAAAACCGGGCGGGGCCGACTATATGGCACCCTACACCACCACAATTTCAATATAATTTGGCGAAATAGTTTCTAGACCAAATTGCATGACATCTTCCAAGTTTCATTGAAATATCTGTCCGATTTTGTTTTTGGTGCGTTAAATACATGAAATCGGCTGAAAATATAAATAAAATTGAACAGAATTTGTGTTTGGTTCCATAAATATCTTAAACCGGCGTACATATATGTACATATGTATGTATATGGGAGCTGTATCCAAATCTGAACCCATTTCAGTATAATTTGGTAAACTAATTTTTAGTTTGAATTCGGTAACATTTTCTAAATTTCACAAAAATTGGGCAGAATTTGGGTGTTTGGTGCATCAACTAATAAAATCGGGCGATCATATATATGGGAGTTATATCCAAATCTGAACCGATTTTAACATAATTTGGCAAAATAATTTATATTTTGAAATCAGTGAAATTTTTCAAATTTCTTCAAAATTGGACGGAATTTGGGTGTTTGATGCACAATATATCTTAAATCGGTCCAAAATATATATGTGAGCTATGTACAAATCTGAACCTATTGCTTTTGGTTCTTCATGTGGCTAAAAAAATGATATCCAATTTTCAGCTGAATCGGACAATAAATGCGACCTGTAGGTTGCAAACGGACATGCATAAATCGATTCAGAAAGTGATTCTTTATATCCCTATAAGGTACTATGGGTCTAATATCCCTTATCATAATGTGGTGTAGGGTATAAATAGTATGCAGACCATCGTTAAGTTTGGCCTGGGACTTTTTTATCCTCCACCATAAAATATTCTGAACTTAAACGGAACAATTAGTTTCCTTTCCTGTCCACAATTTTAGGTGGAGAAATTTTTCGACCACGGATATCCCAAATGCCTAAATTAGGCCCAGCAAATGTATAGAAAAAGGTTTTCAATCGAGCGGTACCTTTATATGGGGTATATCAAAGTGTGGTCCTATGTTGACAATTTTTGGTGGAGAAGTTTTGTGACCACTGGGAATCTCAAATTACAGATATTTTGGTCAACAAATGTAGCTAAATTCTCTAAAACATGTAGAAGTTTTGTGACTGGGGGCCACCGTGGTGCAATGGTTAGCACGTCCGCCTTGAACTCAGAAGGTCTGCGGTTCGAGTCCCAGGCTAAGCATCATAAAATTTTCAACGGTGGCAAAATTCCCCTCAGTAATGCTGGCGACATTTCCTGAGTATTTAAGCCATAAAACTTCTCCACAAGTGGTGTCGTAAGACACGCCGTTCGGACTCGGCAATAAAAAGTAGGTCCCATATCATTGAGCCAATATGAATCGGCGTGCACTCATTGATGCGATGGACGTCTCCCTTGTCCCTTCGGGGATGTTGTGGGAACATATGTATGTATGTAGATGTTTTGTGACTACTGGCAATCTCCATTGTGAAATAACAGGTAGTTGGATAAAAATTTAGCTAAAATCCCCAAAATATGTACCTCAAATCGGAAGATATCGTTATATAGGTGCTATACCAAAACATGGGCCGATGTTTGTGACCACTGAGAACCTCAAATTTTAAATTACACTGTGAACACAAATTTTGGGGCAGAGATTATTCCCTTGGTGAGTTTATTAAGAACCCCGAAGGACAGATCCACCGGTAGTCGAATTTCCGCGTTATGGCATGATGAAGTTTTTGATAGAGACCCTGTAAGTCATCAGGAATTAGCGTTATATCTTTGTTCGCTGTTGCTTTAGCTTATTTTTGAGATGACATGTCTTGAGTCAAATGGAATGAGGATTATTTTCGTAGAGCACTTCGACCTTCTAACTCGCTTCATTCAATGTCCTTTTCGTCCTTTATTTTAAAAGCCGCTATAAAAGTACCACAAGATGACCACGAAAACGCGACAAAATCGATTAGTTATCAATGAGAGCCGTACCTAAAATTTTCTGAGCGACATTTTTGCAGAACATTTCGAAGCTGAAAAACGTCATCTTCTGGTACTTTTATATGGGCTCTTAAAATAAAGCACGAAAAGGACATTGAAGGAAACGAGTTAGAAGGTCGAAGTGCTCTACGAAAATAATCGTCATTCGATTTGACTGAAGACATGTCATCTCAAAAATAAGCTAAAGCAACAGTGAGTAAAGATATAACGCTAATTCCTGATGGCTTACAGGGTTTCTAGCAAAAACTTCATCACGCCATAACGCTGAAGTTCGACTCAAGGCGGATCTGTCCTTCGGGGTTCTTAATATACTCACCCAGGCCTTTCTTCCCCAAGAGGAATTTTCCGTGCCCCAGACTTTCACCTCCATTTTGTTGCACAGCGTTACAAACAAATGTAGCTAAATTCTCCAAAACACCTAATATCGGCAGGTATCATTATATGGGGGTTTTACCAAAACATGGATATGTTGATGGAGAAGTTTTGTGACCACTGGGAATCTCAAATTACAGATATTTTGGTCAACAAATGTAGCTAAATTCTCTAAAACATGTAGAAGTTTTGTGACTGGGGGCCACCGTGGTGCAATGGTTAGCACGTCCGCCTTGAACTCAGAAGGTCTGCGGTTCGAGTCCCAGGCTAAGCATCATAAAATTTTCAACGGTGGCAAAATTCCCCTCAGTAATGCTGGCGACATTTCCTGAGTATTTAAGCCATAAAACTTCTCCACAAGTGGTGTCGTAAGACACGCCGTTCGGACTCGGCAATAAAAAGTAGGTCCCATATCATTGAGCCAATATGAATCGGCGTGCACTCATTGATGCGATGGACGTCTCCCTTGTCCCTTCGGGGATGTTGTGGGAACATATGTATGTATGTAGATGTTTTGTGACTACTGGCAATCTCCATTGTGAAATAACAGGTAGTTGGATAAAAATTTAGCTAAAATCCCCAAAATATGTACCTCAAATCGGAAGATATCGTTATATAGGTGCTATACCAAAACATGGGCCGATGTTTGTGACCACTGAGAACCTCAAATTTTAAATTACACTGTGAACACAAATTTTGGGGCAGAGATTATTCCCTTGGTGAGTTTATTAAGAACCCCGAAGGACAGATCCACCGGTAGTCGAATTTCCGCGTTATGGCATGATGAAGTTTTTGATAGAGACCCTGTAAGTCATCAGGAATTAGCGTTATATCTTTGTTCGCTGTTGCTTTAGCTTATTTTTGAGATGACATGTCTTGAGTCAAATGGAATGAGGATTATTTTCGTAGAGCACTTCGACCTTCTAACTCGCTTCATTCAATGTCCTTTTCGTCCTTTATTTTAAAAGCCGCTATAAAAGTACCACAAGATGACCACGAAAACGCGACAAAATCGATTAGTTATCAATGAGAGCCGTACCTAAAATTTTCTGAGCGACATTTTTGCAGAACATTTCGAAGCTGAAAAACGTCATCTTCTGGTACTTTTATATGGGCTCTTAAAATAAAGCACGAAAAGGACATTGAAGGAAACGAGTTAGAAGGTCGAAGTGCTCTACGAAAATAATCGTCATTCGATTTGACTGAAGACATGTCATCTCAAAAATAAGCTAAAGCAACAGTGAGTAAAGATATAACGCTAATTCCTGATGGCTTACAGGGTTTCTAGCAAAAACTTCATCACGCCATAACGCTGAAGTTCGACTCAAGGCGGATCTGTCCTTCGGGGTTCTTAATATACTCACCCAGGCCTTTCTTCCCCAAGAGGAATTTTCCGTGCCCCAGACTTTCACCTCCATTTTGTTGCACAGCGTTACAAACAAATGTAGCTAAATTCTCCAAAACACCTAATATCGGCAGGTATCATTATATGGGGGTTTTACCAAAACATGGATATGTTGATGGAGAAGTTTTGTGACCACTGGGAACCTTCAATTTGGGAACCTTCAATGTGAAATTAGTTAGGTAAAAATGTAGCTAAAATCCTCAAAATGCCTCGTGAATGCAGGGAACCGCAAATGTCAAATTACAGATAGTTATGTCAAGAGATGTAGCTAAACTCCTAAAACACCTAAAACCTGGAGGTACCGTTATATGGGGACTATACCAAAACATAGGACGATGTTGAAAACTTTTGGTAAAGGAGCTTTGTGACCACTGGAAATCTTAAATGTCAAAAATGTAGCTAAAATCCTGAAAATAAGGAAGTACCCTTATATGGGGGCAATACCAAAACATGGGCCCATATATCCCATTTTCGAACTTGACCTGTCTATGGAAAAAATATCCTCGGGCGCATAAATATAGCGTTCTAGCTCAATTATTGTGCACGCAAGAGTAATTACAACCGACGGACATGGGTACATCGACTCAGAATTTTATCCTGATATACCTGAATATATAACTTATAGAATGGCAAATGATTATTTCAATGCGTTACAAAGGGAAAAACAAACCTTATATACCCTCCATACTATGGTGGAGTATATAAAAAGTAAACTGACCAGCAGTTGCTACTATGAATTGAATGCATTGTACATTTTATAAAATTACAACATTCTTTGGGAGCAAATAAAACTGATTTAAAAGATCTTGAGTACTGAAAACTTAAGTAATCATACCATCAACAAACGGTTGTATTCAGGTATAGGTGTATAGAAGCCGTCGTAATATTTCGTATATCGGGCATTCCCATTGTTAAAGTGTTTTTTCTTATGAAACTGGGAAAGTTTCTAAAGACACCAAAAGTCTACGAGTAAAGCACCTAGTGTCCCTTGCATTGCATGGACAAACAGTAAACAATAATAGTTCAAATTTGGAATCTTTAACTATTTGTTGGAAGGAAATTTACAAAAGTTAAGAAAATGGTAGAACATGCAATCAAAGTTAGTTTAGTGCACGTGCTATACTATTCCACCTGTTTCATTTCTTTGGTGTTGGAAGGGATGTGACTGAAAATAGAATGTGATACACGACTAGCCGAGAGTTGTAGGATAAGTTGTAAAATATCCAGAGGGTTCAATTTTGTATATTCCAAAAATAAATGGCTAAATCTAGACAAACAATACAACGTTCGTAGAAAGGATATGAACTATGAAAGGAGTTGGAGGAGACAGTTAGTTTTGTCCAAAAAAATCCACATTATGCAAACTTGTGTGTAATTTTCATTTCTTAACCTCGTATCTTGGAATGGATTCAATTTACAATATTTGCTTATATCTTTATAGAAAATACAAATGTTTTCTTTTAAGGTTTTTGTTTTTTACCTTTTTGCCTATTTCTTGCCAACTTTTGTGTTTGAATTTCTTGACACTGGTAGGGCCACAAAATACACGCAACAGTCTTGTGGAATTGAAATGACTTGTGAGCCATGTCTGGATTGTTAGTTGCTTGTTTTGGCTGATGGCTTTGTTGGTTGGTTAGTCAACAGAGAATAACAACAAGTTTTGCCTTTTTGAAGTTATTTTGTCGTTTGCCCATGAAACAACAAAACTACGACATTTATGGATATCAAACTCAAGGAAAATATGGAAAAGGATTGAATTCACATTAAATGAATGTGAAAATATGTTGTTGGGGGTAACTATGGGCCAGTGGTAGTAAAATGTTGCCAAATAATTTCCAGAACATGCAAATAACCCGTCGAATAAAATAAAAGGAACATTGTTCCTTTTAAAATTAAAGTGCCCTCGAAAGTATGCTATAGAAAAACGAGAAAAAATTGAATAAACTTGTACTGGTTTTTATACCCTCCAGCGTAATATGGAGGGTATAATTAAATTTGTCATTCCGTTTGTAACACATCGAAATATTCTTGATCAGGTGTATGTCCATGTCCGTCTGTCCGTCCGTACGTTCGTCCGTCTGTTGAAATCAAGATACAGCTCGCAATTTTTAAGATAGAGCTTTGTCATTTGGTATAGAACTTTCTATTAGTCCTAGGATGGTTGGTATTGCAAATTGGCTATATCGGTCCACGTTTTGATATATCCCCCATAGAACGAAAATTCTCCAGAATTTTGTTGGTATAGGTCCACGCCTTCATATAGCCCCCATAAAACGGTACCTCCCGATTTCCGGTATTTTGAAGATAGTGGCCTCAATATTCCACCGAAATGTCTGAAATTTGGTATT
Source organism: Musca autumnalis (assembly GCF_047663935.1). Lineage (NCBI taxonomy): Eukaryota > Metazoa > Arthropoda > Insecta > Diptera > Muscidae > Musca > Musca autumnalis. The sequence goes on along the minus strand of NW_027411755.1, from coordinate 118,030,001 downwards.
TTGTCTTTGTTTTGGGTATTAAACTTTGCCCCAGAAATTTGTCGGCACATGTCTATGCTTTAATATAGCCCCCATAGGTACCTCCCCATTTTCGGTATTTTGAAGGTTGTGGCCACAATAATCGAAATGGCTGAAATTTGGTATTTAGTCTTCGTTAGAGGTACAAAACTTTCCACCTGAAATTTGTAGGTATAGGTCCACGCCTTTATATTGCCCCCTTAGAAAGGTACCTCCAGATTTCTTCTTCATAAACGAAAGGAAACCTAGAATTATATGCATATGTTTACAGTTGATTTTATTATTAGGGGTCAAAAGAACTAGTCACTGTAAAGCTGAGAATAGACAAATTTTCGATACCGAAGTACTTCATCTTGACTAGTAGCCCTGTATGCCGCATTTTTCTCTTTTGTAGCTTGCTTCGTAGAGGTCCCTGGTACGGCTACTTACATTATTATTTGCGCATTTAATATATTTTGCCTTTCATACCCACTGTTCATGGATAACCCTCACAAAATTCCCCACCTCCCTCAATAGTTTCTCGATGAAGTGGTGAACATTTAATGGTTGTTGTTATTTTGTTCTTCTTACTTTTTACATAACAATCAAATGTTTTGACATAAACATTAACAAGGATATTTGAACATCCATCCACAAGACGACTCTAAACGTCGCCACGTAAATAAAGCAAAAAAATCAAAGAAAATTATAATCAGACATTAATTTGAACAGTTCGAAGCAATCAGCGGTATCAGTTGCATTTAAACGTTCGCAGCGAAATGAACATCTGGAAGGGAAAAGTTTTAACCGATGTACCATTCGGGCATGTTTTAGTTTTTAGCGGAGTAGTGAAACCAAATCCCAACAAGTATGAACACGATGGATAAGTGTATAAATAAAGAACAAGATTATCGGTTTTAAGTGATGAGTGGATATTTTTAAATTATTTAAATGCGAGATAAAGCAATTCAATTGCTACTTTTCCAAATGTTGCTAAGTTTGTTTGAAATAGTAACAAAAATTGGTTCTAACTTTTGTGAAAATGTTCATTTTATGTTTAAATCGAAGAGCAAGCTGAAAATCAAATGACTAACAAGTTTGTGGCTCTACTAGAATTTAAAAAAAAAATCAGAAAAATAATTAATTTTTAGAAAAATACGGTTCACATCTGTCACGTAAGAGATTAGCTTTAATTTTACGAAGAGAATGTAGGATATTTATTTCAGGAGTTTTGTAGGGTCCAAAAAGACATTGATTGGAAAAAAGCACTCAAACTTATTTTGAAGTTGGCAGTAAACATTTTTAACAATTGGAAGGAAAACAAGTTTAAAAAGCTTTAAAAATTTGGCCCGGCCGAATATCCCTGCATAAATTATACATAAATCTTTTGTTCTTTTTAACAAGTAAAAAAGTATCAGTCGGCTTTGCCGACAGAGATATACCCTCAGCCCGTGTATATTGAAACAATTTTTTCCCAAAATACGTATGTACTTAGAGGTTTTAAAAATTTTGGGCGTTTGAACCGACAAAAATGTTGATAAGGATTAAAGACCAAAAGTTTTGCGGAGGAGATACTAAAAGGAATGGATCGACATTGACCGTTATGGAAGTGGATCTCCAGCCACAACATATGGTGCCATAGGGGGTTTTTACACTATACGGGCTGTTTGCTCAAGAAGTATGGACTTGTCCCTAAAAAACTTTTACCATCGTAATTGAGGTAGCGAATGCAAGTTGCTTCAAAAAATCAAAGTGATTCGTTATTAGGTCATAAAGTGAACTTATCCGAAATTTTGTGTGGGAGGTACCGGATGGAGTGGACAAATATAGTCCATATTTGAACCTGATCTATATCTGGTAGATATATTAGGATGTGTAAGGTATAGACCAATTCGGCCACTTCCTTCAAGAGTTACCGTACGAACAATTTTTCCGAACATTTTTGAACTTTTGTGGGGGAGGTAATTGAAGGAGTGGACCGATATGGCTTATCTTCAAACTTAAACTATGTTTGGATAAAATATTACTAAGGCCATATTTTGGACCGAATCGGCAGATCCGTTCGATAGTTATCTTGCGCTCCAACCACCTCACACGGTGCCATAGGGGTTTTTTTGCTACTTTCATGCTATTTTCTCAGGAAGTATGGACTTGCCCCTGATAAAACTTGTACCGTCGTATGGAGGGCAGTGAATACAAGTTGCTAAAACAAAAATCAAAGCGATTCGAGAGATGGCCCTAAACTGAACTTTTCCGAAATTTTGTGTGGGAGGTACCCGATGGAGTGGACCTATTGAGACCATATTGGAACCTCATATTACTCTGGTAGAAAGTTTTCGCTATACCAAGTATGTACCAAATCGGTCACTCTACGTATCACGTATCAAAGTGTATATACCCTCCTTAGCCTAAAGGCTGAGGGTATAAAAATAACATTTACTTTACATCTTGGTCGCTTGGAATAAGTTACTAAAATTCTCAAAATATTTATGTAAAATCAGAGTACGAGTAGTAAAACGAAAGGTACTTTTATTTTGCAATAATGCTAATTCGGTTAGAAAAATTGGGATATAAACTTTATTTACACAAGAGTTTCGGGAACATACGGCATTTATTTGATAGATATCCTATGGAATTGACAACTTAAGATTTTATGTACGGTTCCTAAAGACACGAAATCGATATAATCTTGTTTTAGCGGTCCTTTTTCACTTTTACCCGAACCTTGCTCAAGCAATCCTATTTATTTCAAAAGATACCATTTAAGGTATTGAATGGGAAGAAATCTCGGAGTCCTCAGAAATATTGACCATAATTATAACTCGTTTTGCCGAACACGTTGATAACATTGTTTTTTTTTTTTAATACAGATCCGGATATGAGAATTTCGGAACTGGTTATTCGGACATTTAAATCGGATTTTTAACCGGTTTTTATGAACCGATTAACTATTTATCACGAAAAATCTATTAAAATTCTCAATCAGAAAAGACTAAATTGCATTATAAACTGTACGCGGTTACAGTGCAAGAATAAAGAACGGCGTAAAGTTCGGCCCGACCCGAAATAAAACTGAACAATTAGTTTCCTTTCATTTATAAAGAAGCCTAAATACCAAATTGCAGCAATTTCGGTAAAACAATGTGGCTAACTTTCAAAACACCTATATGATGGGCTATTTGAAGGCGGACAAATTTAGGGGGAATGTTTTATACCACCAACGAAGGCTAAATACCAAATTTCAGCCATTTCGGTGGAATATTGAAACCACAACCTTCAAAATACCGAAAATCGGGAAGTACAGTTCTATGTGGGCAATATAAAGGCGTAAACCTATACCTACAAATTTCAAGTGGACAGTTTTGCAACGAAGACTGAATACCAAATTTCAGCCATTTCGGTGGAATATTGAGGCCACATCCTTCAAAATACCGAAAATTGGGATGTAGGGTTCTATTGGGGCTATATAAAGGCGTGGACTATACTGACAAATTCAAAGGGGAAAGATGACCAATGAAGACTAAATACCAAATTTCAGCCATTTGGGTGGAATGTTGAAGCCACAATATTCAAAGTTTTACACCCCCAACGAAAGTTTTACACCCCCCACGAAAGTTTTACACCCCCAACGAGGACTGTAGGATGTACCGTTCTATGGGGGCTATATGAAGGCGTGGACCAATACCGACATATTTAGAGGGGAAGTTGTATACCTCCAACGAAGACTAAATACTACAGTTGTCCAAAGGAACTATATGGAACTATCTAGTTTACTTTGCAGTTCCAATGGCCCACATGTTTTCTATGAACAAACTGCGTATACTTAATACCACACGTTACACGTTATGATGTTACTCATACGCTTTGGAACTAGTACAAGGAACTAGGAACTGGATTACCCAACTCTACTAAATACCAAATTTTAGCCATTTCGATGTATTATTGTGGCCATAACCTTCAAAATACCGGAAATCGGGAGGCACTGTTCTATGGGGAACTATATTAAGGCGTGGAACGAAGACTAAATACAAAATTTCAGCCATTTCGATGAATTACTGTGGTTACAACCTTCAATATACCGAAATGTCAGTCATTTCGGTGGGATATTGAGAACACAGCCTTCAACATACCGACAATCCGGTGGTACCGTTCTATGGGGGCTATATGAAGAAGTGGGGTCTATACCAACAAATTTCAGGTGGAAAGTTTAATACCGACAGAGATATACTACCCTCAGTCTCTAAAGAAAATAAGAAGTAAACACAATAACTATGCCCTATATAAAATATATTGATATTGTACCACGAGTTTGCTTCAAAATACGTGTAATCTGTAAGTACCGTAAAGTGGGACTATACAAAATTGACATATACTAAACCAGTAAGGAAAGGATCATAGTCGGGCGGGGCCGACTATATGATACCCGACACCAATTTGAATATGTAAAATATATATAGGAGATATATATCAATTTGAACTGATTTCTTTATAATATGGTACACTTATTTCTAGACAAAATTTTGTCACACATTCCAAATTTCATCAAAATTGGACAGATATAGGGTGTTTGGTGCAGCAAATACGTGAAATCGGGCGAAAATATATATGGGAGCTTTATCCAAATCTAAACCGATTTCGGTGTCATTTGGCAAATTTATCTTCAGACCGAATTCAGTCACATATTCCAAATTTCATCAAAATCGGACTATATAGCGTGTTTGGTGCAGCAAATACGTCAAATCGGTCGAAAATATATATCCAAATCTGAACCGATTGCGATATAATTTGGCACATTTATTTTTAGACCGAATTCAGTCACACATTCCACATTTCATCGAAATAATACCTGGAATCGGGCGAAAATATATATGGGAGCTATATTTAAATCTGAACCGATTTCGATATAATTTGGCATACTTATTTCTAGATCGAATGTAGTCACACATTCCATATTTCATCAAAATCGGACGTATATAGCGTGATTGGTGCCGCAAATACGTCAAATCGGCCGAAAATATATATGGGAGCTATATTTAAATCTAAACCGATTTCGATATAATTTGGCATAATTATTTCTAGATCGAATGCAGTCACACATCCCAAATTTCATCAAAATCGGACCTACGAGTATATAGCGTGTTTGGTGCAGCAAATACGTCAAATCGGCCGAAAATATATATGGGAGCTATATCCAAATCTGAACCGATTTCGATGTAATTTGGCACATTTATTTTTAGACCGAATTCAGTCACACATTCCATATTTCATCGAAATCAAACATATATAGCGTGTTTGGTGCAGCAAATACCTGGAATCGGGCGAAAATATATGTATATGGGAGCTATATCCAAATCTAAACCGATTTCGATATAATTTGGCATACTAATTTCTAGATCGAATGCAGTCACACATCTCAAATTTCATCAATCGGACCTATATAGCATGTTTGGTGCAGCAAATACATCAGATCGGAACAAAAAAAAAATTGGGAGCTATATCCAAATCTAAACCGATTTCGATGTCATTTGGCACATTTATTTTCAGGCCGAATTCAGTCACATACTCCAAATTTCATCAAAATCGGACGTATATAGCGTGTTTGGTGCAGCAAATACGTCAAATCAAAATATATATGAGAGCTATATCGAAATCTGAACCGATTTTCACCAAAAACAATAGCGTTCTTCCTATGGCTAAAAAAATTATATTCCCCAATTTTCAGCGGAATCGGACAAGAAATGCGACCTGTACTTTGCGAACAAAAATACATGGACAGACGCACAGAAGGACGGACATGCATAAATCGATTCAGAAAGTGATTATATGCATATCCCCAAAAAACTATGGGTCTATTTCGTTTCCTTTTGTATGTTACATACAAATGCACAAAGACATAATACCCCTTACCACAGTGTGGTGTACGGTATAAAAATGTTAATAAGCTAACTTCTGATTCATACAGAACTCGAAATATTGAATTACGTTAAAATAAGTTTGGAAGAATTTTTTTAATAAGCTTGAAATTTGCACACTATCCATTTTAATATGTGCTGGCAGGGGTTTCGGTTTTCGGAGCCGTTGGGCCATTACTTCGGAAAAACATTCTGCAAAAATTTTAAATATATCCGAGCCATTATCTCAGGATGTTTGGACTTACTTCGGAAAAACATTCTGCAAAAAAATTAAATATATCCGAGACGAGTCGCCCAACTGCACTTTTTCCAAAATTATGTGTGGGAGGTACCCAAAGGACGGGACCGACATAGTCCATATTCCAACCTGATACATGACTGTATGAAATAATACGATGTGCAAAGTTTTTCGGATTTGCGACTTTATTTGGTGTAGTCAGGGTTTCTGGGAGCTTTTAAGCCATTATGCCAGGAAGTATGGACTTGCCCCCGAAAAAATTGTACCGTCGTAAAACGGTCCGCAAGGACAACCTGCTAAAAAAAGTTATCGTGCGCACCAGCCAGCCAGACAGAAGGCCTAAAATCGCTACAAATTGTGTGAAAATTATGTATTTAGGGAGTTTTGAAATTTTTGGCCTTTAAATTGCCACTGGGTAGTATTGTACAATGGGCAAAGTTTCGGCCAAATCGAAGGTAGGTACTTGAAGGAGTGGACCGATATAAACTATATTCGAACCTAATATATGGCTGGCAGAAATATTGAGATGTGAGTTATTGAGCGCACCATATTAGCGACAAATTTTGAACTTTTGTTAGGGAGCGAGCTACCCGAAGGAGTGAGTGGTTCGATATGACGTAAACTAAGTTTGGAAAAATATTGCGAGATCCAAAACTTGGACCAAATCGGTTGATCCGTTCAGTAGTAATCATGAGCTTCAGCTAGAAATACCGGCAGATGGACGGAGAGTGCTAAATCGACTCTGAATTGTATGAAACTAATTTCTTCCAAACATTCATATGTGTAGTTCAAAACCAAAGAAATACCACGCCAGTACCATGCGAGGAATATTGTCCTGATAACGAAAATGTGCTTTAAGTTCGATTCCATGAAAAAAGTTCCCGCACAGACACCAATATCTAAAGGCCTTTAGATAACTTTTTCTTTGTAAAATTTTTTATTTTAATTTTTTTTGAACAAACTTTTATTTGTATACATAGACTGCCAAAAAAAAAACTATTTTTTGGAACTCCTACCCACTAAATGTTTTCCATATTTTTATATTTACAAAAAATGCATGTTCTCGAAATATCGTTTTTAATGTCGGTATCCAGCTCGAACCCGAATGAGTCGAACTTTATATATTTTTAAGGCCTTATTATACACTTCAAAATCTTGTCTTTCATTGAAGGAATTTTATTTACATTTTTTGACTGATTTATGGGCAATATTCCCCATTTTTACAGTCTTTTATTTAACTTGCTTTGGTGTCTGTTTAGTTCAAATCTAGTAACTCATTTTTAACACAGTTGCAGTTGACCAATCGAACTAAAACTTTGCACACTTTTCAGATTTGGATGACAATACATGTATATGTAACCAAAACCTATATGGGTCAATTTTTTCTTATAGCCCCCATATAGCGGTACCACCCGATTTCAGGTATTTTGAGTATTTTATCTTAATTTTTAGCCGGTTTTGGCTGTAACTTGGCATTTGGAGTACCCAATGGTACAAAAACATCTCCACCCGAATTGGCTTTAATTTGGCTATGGGTAATCAGTGGTCAAAAAATATATTTACTAAAACTTATAAATGCACTGAAAACTATAAAATAATTTTTCTCTTAACGGCAAGCGTTTTATCTTTATATATAAAACTCAATTGTCGTTTGTTGGTAATTGAATCAGTTGAAAACGGCTAGAGCGATTTGGATAATTTTTTGTGGAAATGTTAGTCATAGTCCACTTTTCCGCCCACTTTTATAAATATGTTATATCTACGGAACTACTCAATAGATTTTCCTGAAATTTGCAGGGATTGTAGAGTGATGGCCCCCGGTTGAAATAGGCTACATATTTGGTTGAATTTCGGATCGGACGGGGTACCTCCCCTATGCCCTATTTTTGTAAAAATGCAATATTTGCAACAATTACAAATGTATCGCCTTGAAAATTAATTTCCGAGTCAATGACGATTGTGTCTCCGACCTTACGTGCTTATTTGGGACATTAAGACTGGACAACGCCCACTTTTTTAAATATGTTATATCTACGAAACTACTGAATCGATTTTCCTGAAACTTTCAGCGAATGTACAGGGTTGGTCCCCGATAAAAATAGGCTACATATTTTTTGACTTTCGTATCGGGCGGGTACCTCCCCTATGCCCTATTTTTGTAAAAATGCAATATTTGCAACAAATACGAATGTATCGGTTTGGGAATTTATTTGCGAGTCAATGGCGATTGTGTCTCCAACCTTACGTACTTATTTTGTGACTTAAGATCCGATTACGCTCACTTTCTAATTAGGTTATATCTACAGGGGATTTTCAAGAAAATCGCGATTTGTCTAAACTTTTAAATCTTTATAAATAAAAATCAAATGTCGTTCGTTGGTAATGGTATCAGTTGAGAACGGCTGGACCGATTTTCGACTTGGGTTTTTATGCAAAGAAAATTTGACCATGCCCACTTTTACACCCACTTTTTTTTCAATTTTCTATTTTTATCATTTCTAAAAAACTACTGAACCGATTTTCCTGAAATTGCCAGGGAATGGACAGAGAGGGTCCCCGCTTAAAATAGGCTACAAATTCAGTTGAATTTCGGAAAGGGCGGGGAACTTCCCCTATACCCTACTTTTTTTAAAAATGTTATATTTACAATAATAACGAATGTATCTATTTGGAAGATAATTTGCGAGACAATTGTGGTTGTGTCTCCGACCTTACCTACTTTTTTAGGAACCACAGACTTGAGCATACCCACTTTTTAAACTATGTTACATCTACAAAACTACTGAACCGATATTCGTGAAAATGTCAGGGAATGTACAGGCATATTTTCTTGAATTTTGAAGAGGGCATATTTAAAAAAACGCCTTACCTTTATGAATAAAAATCAAATGCTGTCATAACCCAACTTAGGTTTTTTGGAAAGAAAAGTTTACCACGCCCCCGAAAACAGGTTACATATTTTACTGGATTCCAGAGGGGGCGGGGTACCTCCCCTATGCGATATTTAAAAAAAACGTTATATTTGCAAAAATTATGTATGTATCGGAATAAAAATTTACGGATTAATCTACAATCTAGGTACTTCTTTGGGGCCTATAGGCCCGACCAAGCCTGTTTTTTTAGTATGTCATAACTCCAATACTACTGAAGGGATTTCCATAAAATTTGCAGCAACAGCTCAATGTTTGCCGTTGTTATGTGGGGTACCTTCCCCATGCCTTTCTGTTAAACGCTAAATGTATAAGTCAAACTTATGATTATGTCGGTTTCAGCATACATTTTGGTAGGCAATGAAGTTGTGTGCACCCTAGGACCGGACCAGGCCCACTTTTTTTAATATGTTATATCTTGAAAACTGATGACCACGCCCACTCTTTTAAAACATTATTTTTCCAAAACTACTGAACCTAATTTTCAGAAAATATTCAGGAATGTCCCCTGGTCCAAAATGCTATATATTTGTAGACAAATTTCGGGGCCTATTATTTTATAATCGGTGTATTTGTTAAACTTATGAGTGCATCAGGTTGCAAGTTAGTTTTCGAGACAACGGTGGTTGTCCCCCGATCAAGAAAAACTATATATTTACAAATGTACTTAAATGGTGAGGTTCAAAGGGTCCATCAGCCATGAAAAGCTAAAACATATACGTCTAAATAAATGTTTTTAACTTTTATTATTAGATCGCTTTAGGATAAAGACAGTGACATGGACGATAATAAATCCTAAAAGGCACAAATTGGCGAAAAAACCGACAAAGTCCGTAAGAGAAAAGAAAGGTTACAGACAAAATCTGTTGATAAATTTAAAATCCTTCTCGGTTTGACAATGGACCGAAGAAGTGAGGTAGAAAATATCTACTTTTGAATTAACACTCATTACAACGGGCCAGCAACGCGGACCGGGTCTGCTAGTTTATAAATAAAACACTGTACTTAATTTTTTAATTATTTTTTATTATACCCAAAGCCTTAATGATAATGGTATTACAACCCCAGTTGTTTTGAACAAAATCAATTTCAGACAATTTGGAGTCGATTTTTCCATGTTCGTCCGTCTGGCTTTCCAACTGACTGGACCGCAAAATATGTTTTGAGCAGATCAACAATTCGGTCAGAAAATTGGCCCTCGTATTATTTTGTCCAAACTTAGATCAAGTTCGCAGATGGGCCATATTGGTCCTTTCCCTCGGGAGTTCAAAATTGGTCGCAAAAATGGTGCGCACGATAACTCTCAAAGGGAGTAAACGATTTAGTCCATACTTCGCATATTATAATATTTCTACCAGGCATAGAACAGCTTCGAATATGGACAATATCTGCCCACTCCATCGGGTAACTCTCACACAAACATTTTCAAAATTTTTGGCGCAAGTGCAGTCAGCACGAAATCGCCAAATCGGATGGCCGAAACTTTGCACATGATGGGTACGATAACTATCGAAAAGAATGATTGACATTGATCCTATCTTTGCGCATCGTAATATTTAATTGACACTTAAATCATGTTCGAATATGAACTATCGGATCATTCCTTGGACCCACACAACATTTCAAAAATAATCGCAAATATGCAGTTTAGGGATATGTCTTGGATCGTTTTGAAATGTTTGCGGCAATTAATCCTAGTGGCTCATATTAAGTTCTTCCGGTACCTCTCCCCACAAAAGTTTAAACATTTAGGCCTGGGAACAGTTTGAAACCTGTTCGCGGATAAATTTTAGACTTTATTTAAGATAATTCTCGAAGGACTTATTACAACTTATTACAATATTTATTATGTCAAATGCTGAGGGCATATCTCTGTCGGTAAAGCGACTGATACTTTTTGACTTGATTATATATACTGTTCATTTCGGTTGAACCAATTTGTTTAAGCTTCAACGTTAAGTGAACCTTCTTCAATAGAATAGAGGTCTCCATAAGGGTCTTCTATAAAAGAGAAGGGCATCCTTGGATTTTCTATAGAATAAAAGGGTGTTCTGTAGAATACAAGACCTCTTTAGGGGTCTTGTATGGAACACACCCAAGGTGTCTTCTATATAACAGAAGACCTTCTTAGAGATTTTTTAAGAATATAAGTTTATCATAGGGTTCTTCTATAGAATCAAACGCCTACATAAGGAAATATGGACTCCGTAGTGGTCTTCTATAAAATAAAAGACTTTCATAGGGGTCTTATAAATTAAATTTGCAAACGAAGGCAAAAATAAGTACTAATTTTTTTATTTTAGGATTTCATTGGATTTAACCGATAACATCAATGCAAAAAATGAAAGCGAGACTGTTTACCTAAAACTTGAGGCAAATTTTCGGGAAAATCAAATAATACGGTCAATGTTTCAGCCCGGTGAAGGCTGGCAACAGGAAGAAATATCGAAAAATTGGAAATGTGAAGGACCAAAGAATCCCTTAGTACCAGGTAAGGTTACAATTTAAATCAAGTAGTATAGAAAAAATTTAATTTTTGAAATGTTAGATTTTTTAGTATTTAACACCGAATTTCACAAAAATACTATTTTATTGAAAAAAAACAAGACTTAATATCTAAAAATGTCCGTTTAATTGAAATACATAATTACAAAAAATCACAAAATTAAATCCAATTATTCTTGCAGGTCAAACATTTACCTTTCGCATCGCTGTTCTACAGAAATGTTTCGAAATTTATGTAAACGACAATATTTATGGAACATTTGAATTTGTTAAATTCCCAAAACAAATTCAGTATGCCATGATTTATGGAGATTTTGAGAAGATCACACAATTCCATCACCGCATGCTGTTTCCGCTCGTCTTTCCCAAAAGTTTGATATGCACCGAAAAGTTGGCATTTCAAAGTGATGTACCAAGAAAATACGAAGCGGGTATGTCATGAGAAACCATTTAAATATTGTCTATTTGGAAACAAATATACCACTTTCAATCTTTAGGAACCGTGGTTGCCATGGAGTGTATCGTCAAAGGACCACCAACGACAGAATTTTCAATATGCTTTCAATGCAATGACACTGGTCGTGTGATATTGAAATTCCATGTCAATTTCAATACGACTACGGTAATACGCAGTTATCAGAGGGACGATTGCAGGTATGTTGTGTGCAATGACATTTTTTTCAATGATTTTTGATTGGTTTGTTTTACATTTCTCTAGCTACTCTCCGGAAGATGAAGAATCTGAGGGAGAATTTCCTTTTCAACGTGGCAAGTTATTTAAGATTGCATTTGGCATTGGAGACAAGGCATTTATTATAGCCGTTAATGGACAATACTTCACCTACTACAACTATCCGGTTCGCTGCTTTTCGATTTCTACATTGAAATGTCTAACCAATCAGGTGGGCGATTTCCAAGTGCGCAGCATTGAATACCATTCGGATTCACCGTTATTGGCACGTGTGGAGAAACTATCATTGATTTAAAAATTGATGATTGAGCAAATATGTATTAGAAATGCATTTTAAATAATTACGCAGTATTTATTCATAAAACTATTCTTGAATTCTTAGTAGTAGTAGTGCACTTGTTGAGAATAAATAGAAAATTGTTATAAAAGAATTATAGAAATACTGGTTTTACTTTGCCAAGATCATGGATCCAATACAATTCTATCAAATCACTTGTTCTTGTCCGGTATAATGCTATTATAATTACTTAATATTCATTAGGGCTATAACCAAAAAAATACCACCACATAGCCGTGTAGAGCATGAAAAACTATTATGAAATGTGGTGTCAATTTTTCTCTACCGCGAAAAAAGTTTCCGCACCAAATGCATTGAAGTTCTGTAATGCATTTTTTAATTTTATCTGTCATAACAACATATTTGCTTTTCATTAAAATTTTTATTTTATTGTAATCTAATTTAAAATCATTATCAAAGCGTTCTGGACCAATTTCTTCTCAAATCGCGCCATTTCGGACCACATTAGGATTTTTTGACACTATTGCAATTTTTGGTTTTTCTTTATAAACTCGTGAATTTTATGTTTCTATTTTTTTCACCTATCGGACCAGGGAATATGGGGTCATTTGCAACGAATTCGCGAAAGTTACAGGCTGTTTTAGTTGACTTTGCTTGTGAGAATCGTATTTGTTTTCTACAAAAATACAACACCAGTACCATGTGGGGAATTTTGTGCTAATAATGAAAACGCGTTTCTAAGATCGATTCGGTGAAAAAAGTCTCCGCACCAACTTTGATTACTAAAACCCTTTTGATGCTTTTTCTACTTATAATTTTAAATTTGCTTTGTTTGAATAAATATTTATAGAAAAAAATACAATTCTCACAGGCAAAGTCAACAAAAACAGCCTGTAACTTTCGCGAATTATTTGCAAATGACTCCATATTCTCTTGTCCGATAGGTTAAAAAAATATGAACATAAAATTCACGAGTTTATAAAGAAAAACCAAAAATTGCAATAGTGTCAAAAAATCTTAATATGGTCCGAAATGGCGCGATTTGAGAAGAAATTGGTCCAGAACGCTTTGATAATGATTTTAAATTAGATTACAAAAAAATAAAAATTTTAATGAAAAGCAAATATGTTGTTATGACAGATAAAATTAAAAAATGCATTACAGAACTTCAATGCATTTGGTGCGGAAACTTTTTTCGCGGTAGAGAAAAATTGACACCACATTTCATAATAGTTTTTCATGCTCTACACGGCTATGTGGTGGTATTTTTGATATTTGCAAAAAAGTGCAAAAAGTTATATCCCTAATATTCATATCTTCTAAATTGGTTACTACGTACTGAGGAAGATTCGCACCAGAAGTTGAGGTTTATGAATAGCTTATCTGTTCTATACAGACCAATCTCCTTAAGCCTGGCTCTAATGACCCATACATGGAATGTAGGTACTCCAGGTTGTAGGCCACATTAGCCCGCTTTTGGTAGGTCATAACCGACGGGTTTTAGGTGACTTTAATGCTCATCATGAGTTGTGGCATTTGACTTTGGTAACAACCTCCTCCTCGCTAACCGAGCAGATCGATAGCTCTGCGTTTTGTATGGCCAACGAATTAGTTAAAGAGACAAATGACATCACCTGGCAACCCGTCGTTTCTCTTGGGTCAAACCATTTACCCATAACTGTCTCCATCAGCAGACCGCCCGACTTCATTATCTCTAAACGCCGCACTTTTCACAATAATGGAAAAGCATATTGGCGTATTTGCAGATAGTTCTGATGTTCAGGTGCAGAAAGGATGTTTTGGGACATCATCACAGCCGCTCGCTATATACTTGCTGGTCGAATACTTGAAATTAAAACAAATTTCCCAGAATTGTCGGCGGGACTAGCGTGATGAATTTCGTCGATGCCAGAGCTGACACTGGGAGTTAATATGTTGATCGGTGTGCACAAGTGGAACATGTAACTAGATCATATGAGGAGCCAGAATTAGGGAATTATGAACAACGGCTAAGTCACCCTCGAACCCTAGAAGATCTGACTTTACTTACGTTTGGCAACGCTACGCTGACTGACCCCAGGAGGTGCGCAAGTTATTTCAGTCGACAATTTGTAGAGCACACCGCGAGTGACAGCCTTTGATACTGTCAAGCACTCCACGCTCTTAAAAGATTGAGAAGACTGCCCTCCGGCCATGTTTGAAACGTTGGATAGTAAGTTATATGCGTGAACACACGTGGAATTCAGGAACAAGAAGTAGAAGCACCGCATTGATATCATTACGTATGCGGATGATTGTACGATCTTGGTATCCCTAGTATGTTTTATGAACTCCGCTCGAGGAATATGTTCACCACATAGGCTGCGGAGATGAGCACAGAGCTGAATGTCATGTAGTCCACCCAGAGAACTACAAAAGATGTCTCTTCAAATCTTCAGTGGACCATCAGCATGAGGGGACGAAGATTCTTCCAGTACGGCAACACACTCTCGTTTCAGTACTTGCTCGGGTGTTACTGTGAGTGTCATCGTAATCACCGTATGATGGAGAGGCAGGAGGGCATGTCAGAAGGGATCTTCATGATTTAGAGAGAGAGAGATCCAATATATTTGTATGTAATAGACAAACCCTAGATCAGCAAGCTTATTAAGCAGATTTGTATAGGTGTTCACACAGATACAGTCTCAGAAGTCATAAACAACTATGGTGTGAATCCGGTCCTCGAAGAAAGATCCCCCATCTATCGCAGATGAAAACATCAGCTGTGCCGACAAACCAGAGAAGGTTGATTCATCTACGTTCGGTAATTCCTATAGGGCAAGGGTTGATGACACATTTGCCCAACAGATTGCACCTTTTCAACTGCCCTGATAAACATATGCCAAAAAACAAAGCAACGGCCTTGACCGGCTTTAACATGGCAAAGCTCAGGACCTATCTTGGTCCCTCTTTCATCTCAAGTGGACGCTGACTTACCTCCTAATGGTGTCACCTTGGAAGCTGCCTTAACACTCGTTAAATGTAGCGACCTAACATGTGCTGCGCTTTCACTCATAACAAATTAAGAACTTGGTTGATTAAAAAAACAAATCCCTCTAAAGTTGACGACCCCCGCAAACGTCTTTAGGACCATGATCTTCGAATCTGCACCAGGTATGTTCGCACTCTTTTTAGAGGAGGTGCAGTTTACGCATTGGCAAATGTACTTGAAAAATAAAAGGCCAGGAAATACGATGGATTGGGAAAGGCGTCACAACAACACCTAAAGGTGACACACTGTATTATAGCTGACATGACACAAAGCATAAGTTTGGTTGCTGATTTGTAGTTGATCGGAGGTTAAAACATCTGGTGCCCAGCTTCACCCCAGTGAATGAAAGACTTGCTACTACACTGAAGACAAGGACGAGCAGAACAAAGATATATTTTACGAGCGCTTAGAAGAAACATATGACCGTTGTCCTGCCAATGACATTAAAATTATTCTACACGATTTTAATGCCAAAATTGGAAAAGAGAATATCTTTGGCCCAACAATCGGGAAAATCAATCTCCACTGTGAAACATCTGACAGTAGAATGAGACTGATAGGCAGTGTCAGATTTAAACATCTCGATATTCATAAGCACGGTGTGCCTTAACCAAATTTAAATGGAAGGTGCTTACACCTGGGAAGTTTTTGCACATTCTGAAACTACAATGTTCATAGATGAGAAATATCATGAAACCAAAAAAATCGTCGGAGGGATTTTCAAATAAATCGTGATTTAAGTTCACATTTTTAGGGGTTCTTTATGTTTTCACGATTTTGCTTGGAAACCGCGAGTCCTATGTAAATGGGCCTAAACAAAATGTTGTAGCTGTGAAAATTCTCCACAAGATTGACCTTTATGATATTTTTGTAGGTTTTTTTTTTTGAGATATAGAAGTTCAAATTGAGACAATGCACTGACTGTATCGCCTCTTTATAAAACAATGTCATTACTGCAATTTCTTAAATTAAACTTATATATCATGAAAATGGTACAACATAGGAAAAAATAAATCATCCAATCTTGTAGAGAATTTTCACAGCTTCAACATTTTCTTTAGTCCCATTTTGATATGACTTGCGGTTTCCAAGCAAAATCTTGAAGACTTAAGACAAAAACCTAAAAAATTTAAACTGAACCTCTATATCTCAAAAATGGTAAAACCTACGAAAAAACCTTAAGGTCAGTCTTGTTGAGAATTTTCACAGCTACAACATTTTTTTACACTCATTTCGTTGCGACTTGCGGTTTCCAAGCAAAATCGTGAAAACCTAAAAAAAACCTAAAATTGTGAATTTTGATCGCGATTTATTTAAAAATCCCTCCGGCGATTTTTTCTGTTTCTTTTATTTTTCTTATCTTTGAGCATTGCGGTTTTCATCAAAAGTTAGTTAAGGCGCACCCTTCATGATATTGTTTTATAAGGAGGCGATACAGTCAGTGCATTGTCTAAATTTGAACTTCTATATCTCAAAAACGGTAAAAC
Organism: Musca autumnalis; assembly: GCF_047663935.1. NCBI lineage: Eukaryota > Metazoa > Arthropoda > Insecta > Diptera > Muscidae > Musca > Musca autumnalis. The sequence goes on along the minus strand of NW_027411755.1, from coordinate 118,012,912 downwards.
CTACGAAAATATCATAAAGGTCAATCTTGTGGAGAATTTTCACAGCTACAACATTTTCTTTAGGACCATTTAAATAGGACTCGCGGCTTCCAAGCAAAATCGTGAAAACCTAAAGAACCCCTAAAAATGTGAACTTAAATCGCGATTTATTTGAAAATCCCTCCGGCGATTTTTTTTTTGTTTCTTGATATTTCTCATCTATGAGCATTGTAGTCTCAGAATCTGCAAAAACTTCCCAGGTGTAAGCACCTTCCATTTAAATTTGGTTAAGGCACACCGTGTAAGTCAACCAGGTCTCTCCAGACAAAAAAAAAATAGGAAATCAAATTGATCACGTCGTGATGGATGGAAGACATTCATCGAGCGTGTTGGATGTACGATCGCTCCGAGGAGCAAAACATATACTTGGACATTGGTAAGCTGCAATCACAACAGATAGCCACAGCATATTCCACTCAACTGGCCAAATTTCTTAATTAAAGCACTCCTCGTCCCGATAACATATCAGCACAATGACAAAGTATTGTCCACTCTATGCAAACAGCCGCTATATCAATACTTGAATACCTGAGACCTCCATCAAGGAACCAGGAATATCGTGCAACTACCAAAGAGAAAAATCCGGCCTATAAGGCTACTCCACAATCAGCACGAGCGAGCTATTGGGAGAAAAGGAGATATTAGAAACGTATTTTCCGCAGGAAAAAGATAGAAAAAGTCGAGATGTACAGGAAGGAGCCAGACTGAAGTCCGAAAATTCTACCAAAGTGTGAAACATCAAACTGATGGCTTTGGTACAGACACATCCTCCTGTAGATACCAGCAAGGTAAATTGGTAACAGAAACTGAGAGTGTGTTCAGGATATGGAAAGATCACTTTTCAAACTGTTAGTATTCAATACTAGCGATGACGACGAAGATAGCATAGATCCAATCCCAGAAGATGGCACTGAATGTATACTGCCCGGCCATGATGAGGTAAAGGCAGCAATAAGCCGGCTGAACAATAATAAGACAGCAGGAGGCGGTAGCCTACCAGTCGAGCTGCTTAAAAGCGGAGGCGACCGCTGATAAGGTGTATGCAACAGCTAGTTAGCACCATCTGCCAGGAAGAACACGTACCCGATTCTATTGGAACCTGAGTATACTGAGTCCCGCCCACAAGAAGAGAGATAAGACTGTGTGCTCTAACTACAGAGACATAAGTCTGCTTCCTATTGCTTATAACATAGTGCCAGAGATATTGTGCGAACGACTAAAGCCTATGGAAAATAGTTGGGCCATACCAATGCGGCTTTAAACCTGGCAAATTCACCATTGAACAGATATACCCAGCAAAAAGTTTGCCTCCAAAGAGGCAGTTAAATGATATGTACAAGTGATCTGGAAGTGCATCAAATTATGCATTTTCACTCATGATTTTTACAAGAGCGTGACTACTGAAAGAGGCACTCCATTTCACTGCATTTTAACTGACCCTTTTGCACTGCATTTAAACTGACCCTCTGGCACTGCATTTTAACTAACCCTTTGGGGTAGAGTAGGAGGCAGTCCAAAGCACGTGTTTTGATACAGGCATTCTGCGGAAATTGTGCAAGCCATTATAAAATATCCCAGAACAAAAAAAAAAAATGCATTTATTATTTGTGTAAAACAAAAATATTAAGAACTTTATGACATTAACACAAATTATGAAAATTCTCCATTGAATTCAATCGCAAACATGTGTGTTTCCTCCGCTCTCCATTTAATCCAAGCTGAACTGTTTTTGTTTCATCTGCTAAATGGGTTATCTTCCCATCACCAGTTAAGTTTTCGACATGTACTCCAACAGCACTCCATTCGGAAATTTTCTTCTCGTGAGTTACCGGAAAAATGTTCACAAAATAAATATTATTTAGTTTGTATTAACAAATGTTTGGAAATGTTAACACGCTTATCTCTTTTTGTAAAATGTATACCGCTGCCTGTAGAGATGTAGTACAAACTGACTGACAACTGCTAATAAAATGTAGCGAACGCGGAGTGTCTTTTTCACGACTCCGTTTGGACTGCATCCGGATGCTGTTTAATTGTGAGGAATTGGAGTGCCTTTTTCACGACTCCGTTTGAACTGCATCAAAACATGCCGTGACAGAACTAGTCCACATTGCACTACTTCCAATTTATTTTGCTGGGTATGTATAGTATCTGCCAAAACTAAAGCACCCCTCTCGGTACATTTTTCAAACATGGGATTTTTTTAAGAAAATAAGGTTGCACTTTTTTATATTTTTCTTTTTATTTATTTATATCTTTCCCAGCTAGAATTTGGAAGATTGTTTTTTTTTCAAAAATCACATTGTGGAGTCTTTTTAGTGTCCTTTGTGTGATCAAAAATGTTTTAGCAGTGAAAATCATCGAGTGTCATCCAGAATAAAGGATACGCAACGAATTATTGATTTCACTCGTTTTTTGTTCCTTAAATTGGGTGGTGCTTTACTTTTGTCCACTTATATTTGCGACTTAAAATGTTTTCTGAATGATTGCTTGAGTGGAGTATTCCCCCATTGGCTCAACTTCATTTATTACCCTCTATTACAGAGTAATGTTTTTCAAAACGAACTGACATTGTTGCAAAATTTTACTGATCGCTACCAATATCATGATTTCATCCCGGCGAAGGGAATTATCAATTGGCTTCTCAGTTTTTGAAATGATGCCTTTTTAGCGAAAAACCGAACTCTTTAAGTGTCTAGTATTCCCATATGAATGAGAATCACACTCACTTTTCGGCTTTTCCAAAGAAACACCAAAATCAAAATATTCTGCAACATGTCAACACGTATCAACTAAGAATTAATCGAATTCTGTGAGTTGAAAATAACATCACCACAGTTGCCTGTGAGGTTATTGTTGGAATTTTGTTTTTTAACAAATTTCCCTTTGCGCGTGCCTCCGCTGTTTTTTTTTTGTTTGTTTTGTTTTTCTGAATTTTAATTTTTTTATTAAATTCAGAGTTCCCAAGAAATGCAGTTGCAGTACCCCGGTAAGCAAAAAATACAATACCAAGGCATATCTGTTTTTTAAAACGATTTTGGATTTTCTTGAAAAGGATGATAGCCTGTCCGTATGAATAAAGCATGACAACTGTATCCAAATATTCCCTTTCCAATTATTTCTGTACAGAACACACATTATATGACAGTGAGGTTGTATAGGAAGGAAATCTGGCCGCATAGAAAATGAATTCAGACCTCAGGCTTCCCTTGCTGCCACCAAACGAGTGCGATCTATATATATATATATATATATATATATATATATATATATATATATATATAAAATAGAAAAATGATTGTAAGTTTGTTTCTAATTTATTGCCTCAGGATCGGAGGTATCTCCGAAAAATGTAGATTTTCAGGTATATGATGAATTTCGAATAAGATTTGCCCAAAACGAGTGAATTGTTGTTAGATGTGATGGGATCCGCATCGAATTTCAATTCCACGTTGTTTCAATTTCATTAAATTCCCACAAACAAAAAACGGTCTGGTGATCCCTAATCTGCAGTTGAAAGAAGAAAAATATAAATAAAAAACACCTTTTTAGTCTTGGCGATGGCAAAAGCCGAAAAAATGTAATAACAAATAAAATAAATTTGTGTTATTGTTTAAATTGGCCTATATGGAAGTTTAGTGTGGAAATTGTTGTCCAATTACATGAGGAGAACTTTACAAACAGTGCAAACAACATATTAAGCCGATGTCTTCACTAATCTAGAGGAAAAAAACATGTTCAAAGTAGATTTTTTGATCCGTGTTTTTTATCGAAATATTTTCTTAACAAAATATACTAAATATTAGAGTTGGACAATATAGTTCCTGGAGCGGATCGATCTTTCTAGTTCCTTTTCCCACATGGAACTAGTTCCTTAATATAGTTCCATAGTTCCAAATAGTTCCGAGAGCGATATAGTTCTATGAATCTTTCTCTTTCATCGTTCTTTCGATTTCCTTCGTTCTAAATAGTTCCGAGACCGATATAGTTCAATGCATCTTTCTCGTTCCTCGTTCTTTTTTTTTCCTTCATTCAAAATAGTTCCGAGAGTGAAATAGTTTAACGAATCTTTCTCCTTCTTTTTGTTTTCATCTTTTGGTGGATTAATTGACATACAAATAAATAAATTGCAGCAATGTAACGAGGATGTGATTTACGTTTATTTAACAATGTGGCCGCATCTAAATGATGAAGGAATCGAATTTCTTGGAACTAGTTCGGTCCGGAACGACACAACTCTACTAAATATAAGGCAAATAAATGTAAATTTATCTATTCTATATTCGTGTTTAAATTTCAAGCTTTTTTTTCCTAAAAAATATCAAAATTCATTACATCGTTTATAAATCGACCACAAAAATATGACCGTTTTCAAAACGAGAAAAATAAACGATTATCGAATTGCTGCACACGTCTTTTTGATCAATTTTTCCATAGAAAAAAAATGGAATATGAAACCGATATCGAAAACAATTCGATGTCGGAAAATGTACATGCATCACACCTACAGTCGTTTTTGACTCGATTTGAACTCGAAATCGATTTCCATCACGTACCTGTTTGTATGCAGATATCTTATGAACGGTTACAGATACAGTCTCCAAATTTGGAATGTGTGGCGAAATTTAGCCTAGAAATAAATTTGTCAAACTATATTGAAATCGGTTCAGATTTGGATATAGCTCCCATATACATTTTCGCCCGATTTCATGTTTTTTATGCACCATATGGCAATATATGTCCAGTTTCAATGTAATTTGGAATGTGCGATCGAATTGTTCTAGAAATAAATTTGCCAAGTTATATTGAAATGGGTTAAGATATAGTTTCCATATATATCTTTGGCCGATTTCATGTATTTGATACACCAAAAACGCTATGTATGTAGGTATCTATGTCTAATTTCCATGAAATTTGGAACGTGTAACGGAATTTGGTAAATATGTTCTGAAAATTATATTGAAATCGGTTGAGATTTGCGAAATGTTTGCAGAATTTAGACTAGAAAAAAGTTAGCCAAATTATCTTGTTCAGATTGGCCTTTTATAATAAAATATTGAAAATCTGATATATTATATAAGGGAACTACTTTAAAGACAGTAGAAGTTATAATCAAATTTGAAACTTGGAATAGATAACTCCCATGAATTTCAACTATCCTCAAAATCTGAGTATCTTAAACTTAGTGTTATTTCTATTTTAATTCTCTTCTTTAAAGGAGATAGTAGGCTCCGTTGGACTCGATCTGTCGAAATTAAGAGTGTAAGAGTATATGAAATTTGTAAATGTTACCAACGTAGGAGTACTTACATACAACAAAACCACAGCAAAAGCACCATACAAAGCCCAGAATGGATAGAGAACGCCTTCATATCTCCTATATTAAAATACTAAAAAAATAATGTTAATATAATTTTTAATTCATTTACATTCTATCTTAGTCGGTGTAGCGAAACGCACCGGGTTCGGCTAGTATTAAGATATAAATAAAACAATTAATTATATTTTTATCTCGTATTATTTATTCAATATCCCAATAGACAATAATATTCATATTTTCTTGTTATCGTTTATTTTTGTTTACTTTGTGACTTATTTTTTTTTTTTATTTTTTATTTTATCCATTTAATTATTATTTTGTAAGTTGCTGTTGTTTGTTTATTAAAAATTATGTAGTTCATTTAACATTATTTCGTTTGTTACAATTTATATTTTAAACATTGGTTTTTTGTTTAATATTCACAAAGAAAGGATTGGAGGGGGTTTAGTTGTAATTTACAAATATCCAAATTGTAATTTTTATTCTATGTAGGTATGTATGTATGTAGTTATACTCGTATGTATTGAGGGTTGTCTAATGTTAATTTTGTTTTATTTGAAATTGGGGTTTTTTAAAAAATGTCGGGATTATATTTTAGTTGTATAGAACTATTTTTATTATTTTGTGTATGTATATGTATAGTTTATTTATTTTCTTTTAGTTTAGAATTCTAATAAGGTATCAGTTATCAATATGTTGTCGTTTGGTTTTTTTCTGTTTTTATTGTTATTTTATATAGAAAAAGCTGCAATTTTGTGAAAAATTCTATGTTTAGAATAGAAATAAACCCCTGCGTGGTTTACTCGTATGAAATTTCCTCCTTTCATCCAAAAAAAAAGTTCCACAAAATTGATCATTTTCTGTATATTTTGATAAAATTGCATTTGTTGTTAATTATCTTGTATATCATAAAACTGTTCCATTTGTTTTTTCGGCTTTTTATTTGTGTTTTATCACAATTTTTAATTGTTGTTTTTTTTTCTTAATTTTTTTGTATAACAGAAATTTTCATAAATATAAGTAAATTGTTGTTTTTGTTTTTTTTACAAAAAAGGGACGGTAAAAAAGTGTCATATATGTATGTAAGATGAGAAATCTAACATGAAAAATGTTGTTGTTCTATTTACAAAAGTTTTAGAATTCCACAAAAGTTTAAATTCAACTAAACAATTACAAGGAGGGTTTTTTTTAATTTTACTTAGATTTTTTCATTTGTTTGGACAATTCGATGATTTCTGGTATGGAATGAGTCTGATTCTTTTGTTTGCTTTACAAATAAATTCTTTTGTTTTTTTGCTTTGTTTTTAATTAATGGCTCGGTAGTTAAAAAGTGTTTGAAATACAAATGTATGTCTTTAGTGCATTGAAATTAAATATAACCAAAAACAGTTAATTCTTGTTGACGTTCAAACACAAACATGGATTTTAAGGACAACTGCCATTTTTTCTATTTTCATTAAAATATTTGTTGCTTTGCTAATTGTATTCAATTCTAAGAGGTTAAGTTTGATTCAATGTGTTGTTCTGTATAGCTACTTTTCAAATATATTGCATACTTTGAGGCGTCTTAGAAAAATATTCCATTATCTTTTGTTAATCATGCACTAATTTAGTTTTTTGTTTAGTTTATGTTTTGTATCAATTCAGGAGTATTCTATTTGATTAGTTCTACAAAAAATCTCTATGAATACCTCCACTATCCAACCATTATTACTACAAAGACCTAGATTTGTGCCTTTACTCCCCCTTGTATGGAATCTAGAGTTGCCGAAATAAAGGTTCTAATAGTACGTTTATATATAAACGGATATAATTAAACCCACTGGGTTTCAAATATCAATAAACCTTATAGCTAAACTGACGTAAGACGCAATATACAAGTTCTGGATGAGAGGAGTAAATCCGAATACAATTTTTTATAGTAAATGATCGACTTAACTGTGTAAATAAACGCCGATCTTTTCTGAACAAGGCAAGAATTCGAAGACAAAGTCAATCATCATTTCAGTCAGCCTTTTAATACCTCAACCATTGGAGTCATATTCCCCAAGGAGCTCTAGTCAAACTATCGAGATGGTCACACAACAATGGTCTTGAGGTGAACCCATTAAAGACAGAGCTGGTTCTGGTCACGGACCTTTTACTCTATAATACCAATACTGGATGAAGTGACTCTTGAGCTCTCTTTAGAAGTCAAGAATCTCGGCATTAGTCTGGACTAGCAATTAACATGAAAAAGAAAAATTCGATGATCGTGGCAAGAGAGGTCGAATAGCTCTGTATTCCTTCAAAAGACTGAGAAAATGGCTCATCCATTGGCTTTTCACGATCATTGCACGCCAAATTCTTGCTATGGTCGAGGAATGCTGTGAGCAATGCATCGTATCTTCGTAAATTAAACAACGTCCAAAGAGCGGCACCAATCCTGATCGCCAGTGCCATGAAGAACACTCCACAGGTGGCCCTCAATGTGCACTTTACTGGATTTGTAGTGCAGTAACTGGCAGCCAATCTCAACTTCGAATACGCCCATCATGCGATTCTACGGCGATCAGTATTGCTATTCTCTAACTCATTTTTTCAGTTACCGACAAATGTCGGTAAAATTAAAATGGTTATAATTTCGGTAATTAACGATTCTTTTAGCAAGTTCCAATTTACATTAGGCAAGTTTACTGGCGGCAAGTCCCTGTTTGTAGGTCCATATTTATATTAGGTAATTTTCCTTGCGGATATTGTCATTTTGATGGAGAGAGAGGTGAGGCATATGGTAACCCTTTGCCTCTCAACACCCTCTCTCACCGACAAACTGACAATTACCGCAAGGAAAATTGCCTAATGTAAATATGGACTAAGACAGACACGTAAGGGGAATGGAAGTGGAAAAAAATTGTTTCAGGCAATTCCTTTTATATTTTTTGTATTTGACATTATTTTCATTGTTTTCAAAACAAAACTTGTCGGAACAGAATTGCCTTTGTCCCAATTTACATTGGGCGAGTTTACTTGCATGGCCCAATTATAGGTCCTCCGGCAAAATCAGATGATTTCGATTTGAGCTGTCAAAATTCATATGTGTCATTTGAATTCGCTGTGAGGTATTGAAATGTCTAACAGTATAGAAACAGGTAGATGTATCTCGAAAAAAGAAAACAAATAAACTTAATGTTGTACACGTAAAATGTCAACATTTGTTGTGTTTGTATGAGAATTTAATTTACAATAACTTATTTTAGCAGTTCAAGTTCGATCAGCTGGTATTTTCTGTTTTATCAAACAAAAATAACTACGTTAACAACTTTTTCTCGGAAAATGTTTTGTATGTATCTACCTGAATTGACAGCAAAGAAATTCGCCTCAAAATTTTTTTCGCCTCTGTTTATGAATTTTGACATTTAAAATCTTCGGTTTTCTTTGAATTCGCTTGATGGAGGACCTATTATTGGGCCATGTTTACTTGCGACAATTGTCATTTAGTAGGAGAGAGGTGAGGCATATGGTAACCCTTTGCCTCTCAGCACCCTCTCTCACCTACAAACTGACAATTGTCGCAAGTAAACTCGCCTAATGTAAATTGGGACTTTTAAAGACGCAAGAGGCAAGTTTAAAAAGGAACGAGAAAAATTGCCGCAAGTAAACTCGCCTAATGTAAATCGGGACTAAGTTAACGACGAATAAAATGTTGTCTTAAAGTTCTACCGATAGCAAAAGTGGTATCAACTTTTATTTGAACTTTTCATACATAATTTTGCGTTTTAATTTTACCGATTTTTGTCGGTAAAAAAATAAAAAAAAGTAATGAACCCACCTATAGATATAGGTATGGTGATTTATACTCTAATATGGGAGCAGGAGCAGGCATCTATAGCGATACCATGAACCTACAACTCTCATATAAGATTAACGAAAATCTTTGCAATCACAAGAAGCTGCTGAACTAATAAGCAAGATGAGAATTGACTCTAGCAAGTCAGCGGCAGTTTTGGACTTCAAGAACGCATTAGAGACCCTAAAATCAATCGAAAACTTTGTGTTCAAGTTGTTGTTGTAGCAACGTAAATACGTTCGTTCGTATATATTATTCAGTTATTCAAAAGTCCTGCAACCTGGACTGTCTGCCTTCATAAAGAATCTGGAAACAGGTTAGTGAGGTTAGCTGGGCAGCTAGAAATGCGAAATGCAGCTAGAAATGCGAAATGTAGAAATGCTAATATGTTTGTTCGTGTATTATCTTCAGTTACCTGCTTCTGGATTCTCTGTGTCCTGATTCAGATTGGTCTGCTTGCGTCCATAAAGCAATGTCGTGCTTTGATATTGTTAAAGTTACGAAGTTTTTCGGCAATTCACACACACACGACCCGAACGCAACGAAAGAGCACACAAATGTTTTGATTTGTTTTTGTTTTGCAGCATGCGTGCATACAACGTTACTAACACACTGTCAAATGTTGCAAATATTGAGAATTTTGTGTGCCCTCTTCTTGGTCGGCTATGCCACAAAGTATCAGGAGACAGGTGAGTGGGATAACCTTGGCAGCTAAACAAATGCAGCGGTGGGAGCATGTCCACTAGATCGTGGCATGGATGCTTACGGCGGAAACACCCAATCAGATACTGCATCAACAACATATTTTTGTGCTGATGCAACGGTATAACCTTCATCTCCTCGTGAAGATAGTCCATTGGTGTCATGAGGAGGCAGCCTGTTGCAGTCCTCAGAGAGGCATTCTGGCAGGTTTGAATATTATTCCACTGCGTAGCGTTAACACTTGCATACCACATTGGCGCCACGTAACTTACCACAGACCGGCCTATTGTTTATAAGAGGTCAACAAGATATCTTTTTCAGCACCTCAGTGCTACCAACCATCGACTTGACGACATTGTTTCTACTTCTGTAGTGAGATTCTGTAACGCATTTTTGATGTTATCGATAATTGTCGGTAAAATTAAAATGCTTATAATTAACGAAATTTTTCGGTAAGTTAACGATGAATAAAAAGTAGTCGCTAGCCTCTACCGACACAAACAGTGATGTCAACTAGTTTTTATGTTTTTAGTCATAATTTTGGGATTTAATTTTACCGATTTTTGTCGGTAACAGCAAAAATGAGTTACAGAATCCCACCACTGGTCGTGTCGCAAATAGCAGTGGTTTTTGTGTACGACTATCGAACGTTATACCCAAAATCTTAGGGTAGTTAGCTGTCGGAACACCAGCGACCAATATATTTATGGGGAGCATGTCCAGTTTGTGAACAGTGTCATAGTCTGTTTAGAGACAGATATTTTAATATTCCTCAAATGGAAGAACTGACATTTAACCTATCACATATGTCGTCGACGATAGGACCCAACGCCAACATCGCAGAATCATTCGTCTGGAGGTTGTGGAATTTCAGAAAGGTAGAGGTTAAACAGTTTCGGAGATATCACCCGGCTTGGGGACCTCCCTGTTTCCCTATACGGGCTTTATTATTTCTGTAGGCTGGAGGGACCCACATTTTGGGTCAGAAATCAGCCCGATGAAATCACATCAGACATCGAGCATCTGTCGCTGTAATTTATTCCCAGGAAAACAGATCTATTTTAATACAGTGATGATCAGACCAGTAATTTCTGCAGTATGTTATGGTAGCAGATGTTCGTGTGATGAACCCAAATGCAAGGTGTCTAAACATATCTGGTCACACAGAGCGAGCAATCTTTTGTGCCAAAAAAACCCCGTTTTCAAATTACTAATAAATCTCATCCTTTACTCTAAGCTCTTCATTCCAACTATCAATGTTTCCTATCTAATATACTTTCAGTATGGACCCAATGCACCAAAGGTGTCCGAGTACAGTAGTTATGATAATTATGCAACTGGTTCTGGTGCAATATTCAGGTCTATGAATTCGGCTGGCTTCGGTGATTCTAGAGTGTGTTGAGTATGTCCATTTGAACATATATAAAGCCGCAGCCTATTTGGTTGGACAGATGTTTTGCATACTGGTGCCAATACTGATGTAATAACGGCTGATAGAAAGCTTTTCGCATTATTAGACATCACGAGGACGATTATTATTGTATCCTGCGGACCATCAATTCAAGACCAATTCGAATTGAGCCGGCTTCTACACATGGGCACAAAACGTTAAAAAATACCAACGAAAGTAAACAAAATCAGAATTAAAAATAAAACAAACATAAATTGAAGTTTCTTGTGTTGTGTATCTTTGTTTATATAAATATTTTAATATTTTTTTTTTTATAAATTTGTTGTGTTTTATTGTTAATTTTCTAAAATGTCTAGAACTAAAAAAATTCACTTAATTTTAATATAAATTAGAAAGTAAAAGTAACATAAGAGCACATTAGAGTTTTGATAGATATTGGGAAAAGGGTGCAGAATGCCATGACGTGAAAGGAAAACAGACAAAAGAGTAAATGAAGAATGAATTGAAGAAAATATAAATGTAAATATGATATTTATTTGTTAGTATTTTGACTGCAATATTAATGTTGTAAATAATATTATTTTAATGTCTTTTCTTTTATAATAATAATAATGGTTGTGATAGTGGAGGTCCTTTAGAAGTATCTTAGTTTTTTTCTCATTGGAACAGGCAAATAATTTTGTTTCTATTTGTTTAAACTTTAAAGTATTATTTTTTGCTAATATGTCGGAGTCTGTGTTCAATATTTTAGTACAATTTGCCACTACATTGTTGTATTTTTAGTTTAGAAAAACCATCATAAGACAATAGCCCCATTGCCCTAAGGTAAGGTATAGGAATTAATTATTTGCTACATAATATCTACGTTTTAATTTGTTGCTTTTGTTGTTGCATCTACTGTTTATTAATACCAATTATTTTGCTATTTGTTTAATTTTCTTTAACAAAAACTGTCGGATACTAATTATTTTTTTATTTTTGCATTTAGTTCTCTTTTCGATTTAAAATTGCCTATCAAAACACCAAAAAAGTTATTTGTTTTTCTTTTTTAATAAAATAATATATTTTATCTTATCGATTTTATTTTCAAATTGTTCATCGTTAATTTTGCGTACAGCGTTTTGCATTTTTCTCTTGGGATTTCTTTGGGGTTAACAAAATAATAAAACAGAGAATGCATAATGTACGAAAAGCCAATTAAATAATAATTTCACAATATTCTTTAGAAGAAATTCCAAACAATTTTCACTAAGCATGGTCAATAACTAAACTCAACAAAGCGGATAACGATTTTCTTTTGAATGTAAGAAAACTCCAGCTAGAAAGAAAAGCCGATGCGTTGTGAAAGCAATGTAAAATTTTGTTGTTCCACCAGCTCTATTCTTGTACTATTGAATCGAAACTGGAGAAGTAAATTAAAAAATCTATTCTTAGGCACGCCAGGAGAGATCTTCATTACCTAGAGAGAGAGGAGTCCAAAGGAACAACGAGCTTATTAGTAACGCCAGCGTAGCATTTACACCGATGCAGTTGCATAGGCAGTTCAAAGGTATAGTGTGAATTTTGTGCTTGGAATCAGACCCGTACATGACAGCTGTAGAACGCCAGCGGCCAATGCAAACACAAGTGGTTTTAGCTCAATTAGGATGCGGACGGTGCGCCCGCCTCATTTTTTTCGAACGTTCCCAACGCCACTCTTTTCCACCGCTTCCGACCGTGGGGGCGACCACCCCGCTACGTAGGGATCGCGTACACATCATGATTCGAAGCATGACGGGTAAAATTGAGCATTGAATACTAGCTACAGAATATTTTTCAACCGAATGGGCCCGAATTGATGGCGTAATACCCACCCAACACACATGTCATGCGTGTGGATTAGGACGACACGCCACGCTGCATTTGTTTAGCTGCCCAGCTAACATCACTGACCTGTTTCCTGATTCTTTATGAACGCAGCCAGTCCAGTTTGTAGCACTTTCGAATCTGGATACAGAGCAACGATATAACCGAATAAAATATACTATCGAACATATCTGAGTCTCTTCAACAGAACGTTACGATTGATTTTAGTCTCGAATGCGTTCTTGCCAAGCAGCCTCAAGTCATATTGGACTCGAATCGACAGCATGACACCCAACACATTCGCTGCGGACTGGGATCGTACGATACGCTACATTTTCTTAACTTTCGAAACCCACTCACGCAACAGAAGTATGCTTTGTTTCGGTTTTGCAAAGTGTCATCTTTCTAACATATATTTATTTTGCCTATATTCTGCGTTTCAAATATCTATTACCGCACTTTGGAGTACAATGCTTGGATCACATACAAACCAATTGTCTTTCTCCAAATTAATCCTCTTCTCCCCTCTATTTTCCTTATTCACATTTGCCAATCTCATGGCTGAACACAATGGATCATAAAATTTCCAATATATGTCGGTTTGACAGCTAAGTGTTATGTATACCTGGCCTGGTCTTATTTATCTCTCCTTTACACCATGTGTTAGAGCAAATGTGTGTTAATCAATATCCAATAAAGCCCTTTCTTCTCTGCCCAAAGTTTGTTGATTCAAAAAGCCGCCAATGTATGAGTGGGGCTAAACTCACTTTTTTAACTGTTTTAAAAATCCATTAAAAATATTAATTAACACATATCAATATTATTAAGCATGTATAACATTCAAATTCATGTAGTTTACTTTCCCAAGGACTTAAGTTATTTAAGTTTGGTCCTTTTAAAAATGTCAAATTTATTTATAATTATAACTCCATCGCCGATAAGTTTTGTTTCCCAACAAACTCTACGGTCAATGGAATCATGTTTTCATGTGCTTTCACAACGCTTTCACTTATGTTCGTCGTAAGTCTCCAGCTGAGTGTTTCTTCTCACATTCATCTGGTCAAATTAAGGCAAATGGAATAACAATTATAATTCTTCAAGAAGAAATTTCCATAAACAAATAATAACTCGTGTGTGTTTGTGTTTTGCAAGTTTGTTATTTTTTTGTTTGTTTTTGTAGAAAAAATAAATCAATACAAAGAAAGTTGAACTTGATTGTAGTTGATTTCTTTAGTAAATATATAAATATAATATAATTTCTTTAATTTCTTTTTGTTGTTGTTTCAATTGCATTAAATGGACGTGTGTGTGTGTGGTAAGTAACAAACCGTATTAATAATAATAATTTTATTTTTCTTTTCTATAACTTTGAAAATGATTAAATAAAATATAAATAAATATCTGTGTTGTTGTTTTGTTATTATAACAATAATAATTGTGTTTTCTGTTGTTGTTTTTTTCTGTTTGCTTGTATAATAATACATAATCATTAATACATTATATAAATTACACAAAAAAGTTGCAGTTTGATATAATAAATTTATAAAATAGTTTCATTATAGCTTTTGTGTGTGTATGTATGTGTGTGGGTGTATTTTGCTGTGTAAATAGGGAAATGATGCAATTGGAAAAAGAAGTAATTTAAAATTGATTCTGCATCAAAAAAAAAAATAATACATATTTCTAGGGAGTTTTTCTACAAAATTTCGCCCACAACTTCTGTTGACGTAAAGTTGCTGGAATTGGGGAAATTTTGTATAATTTATTTAATTTTTTTATTTTGTTTTGCCTAACTAATTCAATTTAATTTATTTTTAAATTAAACTTCAAAAATAATACCCATCAACCAAAAGAAAAAATAATAATAATTACTAGTAAAATACAATACAAAATACATTCATCATAAACTTAACAAAACAAAAGAAAAAGAATAGCAAAAAAGAGAATACGAAAAAGATTGTTAATAAATTGCATAGGAATTGTAGTATAGTCGTTAGCGACGAAAATTAAAGTAATTTCTCGTGTGTGTATTAGTTTTTAGTAGTGGTGTTACTGTTGTTGTTTTTGTTGTTGCATTAAATTAAATTTATAACTTAAGTAAAGTATAAACTAAAGCTAAAAGTTTACGCTGCACGCTGATTTTATGTTAGAAGTTATTTGGATTGTTATTTGCCGGATTTCTTGTTGAGGGCCGTGACGAAAAAGATGATTTACCGCCAGTACCGCGCTGTGGTGGCATAGGACGACGAGCATGGCGCATTTCTCTGCAAAGACACATATGCGAAATATTAAATGTTAATAAAATGTACATATAGCAATGATTATTTTAAATCAAAATAATTTGATTGACAATAAATTTGAATCGAACTACCTAAAATTGGAGCTATACCAAATCGTCGACCAAAAATGGTTCATGTTTAAAAACAGACACCAGGGAAATGGGTTTATTGTGTCACATGTTCCTTATGTGAAGGGTATATAAACATATATTAAGCCATTATTAACTTCTGCCTGAAAACGCCAAAACCATTTTCGATTTTACTAAAAATAAATAGAACCGTCACCCTTAATTGATATTAATATCTATTATTATCTATCATCGCTGAAAACACTGTGCAACTAAATTATTTTTTTTTTTTAATGATGGGAAACCCCGAGATTATGAAAGTAGAAGTAAAAAATGAGACACGTGTAGCGTCATTTTGAAAGTTTACATCGGTGTGTAACCTAAGTAGGCGGGCTAAGTTCCGCCAGTTCCAGTTTTTTTTTTTTGAAATATTCGAGTTGTACAGGCCAAAAAAAAAACTCATTTTTCATGAATTTTTTCAAAGAAACTATTAATATTTTTGAGTAGATCATTTTTCTCTCTGAAAGAGCACATCTTAAGCTACTTCTTGTTGTTGAAAAATATTGCATAGTCTTGTGGTAAATGGCTACCTGCGAAAACCTTTTTTTGTAAAAGCATTTTGCGGTGCCAACGCACTATAGGTAATTTGACATGTTTTTGAGACAAAAATTAATAACAGCGGAATTAAAGGATTTCTTAACTTTTTAAATTATTTATGTGTAAAGGCGAGATAAAACAAAGATTTTTACAGATAAATTCGGATAACAGGAACAACGGTTATAAGCAACTACATATATAACGAACAAAGCTATTTTTTCCAATGTCATTTTCATTAGTTTTCTTATACACAACAAACTGATTAAAACGATCACGGTAGTAACACAAATTTTGTCCCCGCGAGTAGATTTTCCAACGAATTGTTACTACAGTTTTGCATGTTTTTTGAATATACGTTAATAAAGACGAGTTTAGTACTCCTTTAAACCGTATCAATGATTAATATGTAATAGACAGATAAAATAAAGCTTATTACTTCCGCACCGTTTATAGAAAACCACGGATATACCGAACAATTTGTCGCCATTACTTTACTATTTTACTTGCAATGAAATTGGAAACAACATTATTTTTTACATTTATTATTTATTTCTTCAAACCAAACTTCCACAATTTTAAGACTTTTTATTGAGAAGTAACCTAATAAAATCTCATAAATATCAAAAAACGGGCAAAATCGGGTTTTGAAACCTAGTAATACCAATGCAGAAGACTTTCAGTAATTTGTTCTAGGTGTCAAAATCGCAGCCAAACACGGCCAATTTAGTATAAGTCTGTATGAAGTGAGTTTAAGAAAAATAAAATATTTATTTCTGACTTTTGTGTTTTTTTTGCTACCCAAAATGTTTAAGCTATATTATATATGAAATAAATTCCTCTCGCAATTGCCAATCTATCCCATTTTACATATATTTATATTTATTTTATTTTTCCGCGGTTTTAAGTACATTGAAATATGCCTTACAATATATATTTTTTTAGTTCTTCTTCAAAATTCTCAGTCTGACTGCAATTTAAAACGCGATAATGACGCCATTTTGAAAAATGTCGTTCATATTAATAAATTTTGACATGTTCTTTTTTCAATGACAACTAAAAAATTATTATTATTAGAAGTTGCAAAATCGACTTTTTGCCTTAAAAACAGGGCAAATTACCTATAGTGCAACGATAGCTCGAAAACAGGTGGGCCAATCTTCGTTTATTAAAAAAAATGCCATTTCGAAAAACACGCATTTAAAGTTTCCGCGCTACATACAATGCTCATATCTCAGGCAATTTTGCTCCGATCGACTTGAAATTTTTGCGACATACTCTACACTACCGCTACCCCAGATACCCCTTGAGATATCTGGGAATCCTTGCATATTAGGTATATAGTGACAAATTTACTGAGGAGGATGTGGGGGAAATTTTTATTTAAAAATATTATTAAAATATTTTGATTTGATATGATCACATTTTAAAGACGTTTTTGAACGATTTTCGACAAAGGACCCAAAAACCCCTCGATGAGCCGCATGAGGGTTAATACTTTGAACAAAAATATTCCCCACATCCTCATCAGTAAAGATGCCAAACTCAAACTTTAGTGAGATGCATTAGATGCCAGGAGTGGGTGCATTTCAGGGATTGCTCTGGACTTGTCCATGTGAGGGTCTACGACAGGGACTACATTGCTGCATGCTGCGTGAGCACAGCCCCAGTGGGTCGTCGTCGTCATCAGAATACGAGACTCTCCCGCAGTATACATACAGGAGCCGCAAACACAGCACTTAACATCTACCGTTGATGTTCCAATCCCTGCAAAGTAGAGTTCTACCAATGTCGTTCAATTAAACGACCAATGGACTACGGTAGTTTGTATGATAAAAACTACGTATACGTAATTTTACACGTTAGTTTATATGACGTTACTCATAAGTTTTTGAACGAGGACAGTGAACGATGAATAAGATTTCCCACCTCTACTGAAAATTTATCCTTTTTTTTCAATTTAATTGAAATAGACTCCGAGGTAAGATCTTACAGCGCTGTGATGGTTACAACATACTTAGGAAGGATCGCGTCAGAAGTGGAGCTTAGCTTTGTTAATGCACCAGCCTGTTGAATAAAGACCTGTCTCGCTTGAGCCTGACCCTAATGGAATGTATGGGTGTAACAGGTGTGGAACTGCCGAGGTAGAGTTCCTGAACGTATACATCCCCCGCCGGTAAATAGCTGTATTTCAGGTTAGCATTCGACCGTTTTTGGTAGGTCATAACCTGGTCTTGGGAGATTTTAATGCGCATCATGAGTTCTGTATTCGTTCCTCGGAAATTATCTGAGAGTTATAGTGCTGGCACGATCAATGAGGACGCCCCTACCAGAATTAGCGGAGAGTGTCGCAGTTCGCCAGGTATAACCATCGTGTCACCTGGCCTGACAACTTTTTTCTTGGGTCAGATCATCTCCTCAATAATTGTCTCCATTAGCAAATCGGAGTCTTAAGCAGCACTACACGACAACAGCTCTGCGATACTGTCAACGCTGTTTGGGGGCATTGAGCTGACTACACTCCGACCAAGTTTGAAACGTTTAATAGTCAATTATATGTGTGGACTTCAGTCGTACGTGGAATTCAGGAACAAGAAAGCCAAGCCAGTAGGGTCAAACAAGCTTCCCAAGTTGGGGTGATATCTCTGGAACTGTTTAACCTCTACATCTCCTGTATTTCACCCACTCCATTGAGATCGTAACGTATACAGATGATTGCACGATCTTGGCGTCAGGTACCTTCCGAGATGTGATTTGTGAAAGGCTGAACTCCCATTTGACTGTTCTTACCACATTTTTTCCATGCAAGGAATATCCTCCACTAAGTCTCTATGGACATTCTGTTCACCACATGGACTGCGAAGAACAACACCGGGTGGAATGTTCTGGTCGATGGTAGCAGAATTCCGACCACTAACTACCCTAAGATTCAAAGGTATCACATTCTACACTATGTTCACGTCGTCCGCTCATGTCAAAACTATTTGCGGCAAGCTGAAATATATGAAAAGGTCCTGAAGTCCCTACCGACTGTA
The DNA here is from genome assembly GCF_047663935.1 of Musca autumnalis. Classification (NCBI taxonomy): domain Eukaryota; kingdom Metazoa; phylum Arthropoda; class Insecta; order Diptera; family Muscidae; genus Musca; species Musca autumnalis. The sequence continues at coordinate 117,993,793 of NW_027411755.1, read as the reverse complement.
CTTGGGGTGCAGATAAAATACCTTGTTGACCATTATTCAAACTTGTGACAATGCCGCCCTGAGAACTACAACAGAGTGCCTCCTCAAGTCTTCAGTGCACCAAATACATGAGAATTCTTCCAGTGCGGCAACACAGTGACATACTTTTGTTGCAGTACTTGCTCGGGTGTTACCGTGAGAGCCATTCTAATCAACATATGACGAACAGAACCCCTCATCGAAATAATGGTTTTACCCCAAGAATGTTCGAAGGAAATCTGTATGTCTGATCTCGAACGGATCAACTGATTTAGTTCAAATTTTGGGTATCGTAATATTTTGTTCAAACTTAGTTTTAAGTTCAAAGACATATCGGTCCACTCCTCCGGTGCCTCCCCTACAAAAGTAAAAAAAAATTGGCTAAAATTGTGCGCACGATAACTCTCGAACGGAATAACCGGATTGGTCATAACATTGCGTATGGTAATATTACTGTCAGACATAGATCAGTTTCGAATATGGATTAAATCGGCATCCCACAATAAATGTGGACACCGGATCGTCTCGGATCATTTCGAATTTTTGTGCAATTTTTTTGGGACAAGCCCATACTTCCTGATATAATGGCCAAAAAGCTAGTCACGACGGTACAATTTGTCTGAGAAGATGTCTCAAAAACTCAGACGTCAGAAGTATTATGTTTACTTCTTTTCTTTAGGTCCGAGGCGGAGGGTATGTATATCTCTGTCGGCACAGTTGACTGATACTGTCTTACTTGTTAAATGTAAAAAACAATTTGAATTATAATAATTAAAATTCTTAAATGAAATATAGAAATGTTTCAACATTACACTTCGCAATAATGTTCCTAAAGCGCCGAGGCTTCTGTAAACCTAATACAAGATTACCAACATTAGCTAAAATTACAAAACTAAGGACATGGAGATTCTATTGTAATAAATGAATAGAAATTTCGATTCAAATGTTCATATACTGACAATCAAAATTACTTTGAGTAGGTAAATTTCTATAGTTAGGGACAGGAAAGGGAACTGAATCATGCAATTTAAATAAAAACAGAAAAAGCAGGGTGTTATAAAACATTTTCCATATAAAGGGTGTGGTATTAAATGAAAATGATAAAATCGACGAAAAGAGAAAAATATAAATAATGCCATCCTTTAAGCGGAATAATTTCATTTCCTCCCATCACTGGTCCGCTTAGTGGCAAATTAAGCATATAATCCCCAAAAGAGAGATGGATGGATTGCATCCACATAAATAAATGTGTTTATATGTTCATATTTACAAAATGGCATTTGGTTACATGGAAATAGTACGTGCAAATGGGTGGGAGTGAAATGATTCAGGGCGGTAAAATTAATGGACTTGTAATTGGTATGCTGTTGTGTATATGTATGTATTGAAATGCAAGCTTAAGTATATATTTATATATACGAAGTGTGCATATGTAGTAGGCATATATAAAATGAACAAACAAACAAAAAAGCTCTTAAAATGGTCAACGCTTACCAATGATAAATAAAACCACAGCATGGTAATAAAACAGAAAACACACGTTACGCAAATATAACTCTTTTGGAAAACAAAATGTAATAATGACCACACACACAACATACACCAAAATAAGATGTGGGGGAAAAATATTGGATAGTGAGAGAAGGGGGGTAGGAACTTGAGATAAATAATAATAATGAAAATAATGGTGGGTGGTCGGTCGTTCAAGTAGAAAACTTTTTGCTTATGATGTGATGTCGAAAAAAAAATAAAAACAAGAGACTAGAAAAAATTGAAATCATTGCTACGTTATACGAAGGAACTTTCAACATAGTGGTATTAAATTAAAAGAGGGATTTATGAGCAAAACAAATGGGAGAAAATCGCTCGATTTGTAGTTGTTGCTTTCTTTAAAATTATTAACGACCCAAATGAACCCACCGATCCATTTCGATTTCTTCCAATTTTTGTGTTAAATTCAATTTTTGTTGAACGGCCAAACGCAGGAGTTGATTAAGAGTTTTCTTCTCTTCTTCGGCAGCTTCCAATTGACGATTAAGATCATCAACTTGTGTGACATATTCTTCACAACGGGCAGCAAACATTGCACGCAAACCTATAAAAGATCGAAAGTAATTAATAAAAATGAATCAAATTTTTTCAAATATTTATAATAATTACTTGAGAATGTTGCAGCATCCTCTTTGAGGATTTTCAATTCATTTCTCAGTTTGGACATGGTCTCACTTACGACCATCTTCTCATTTTCATATTTGGATTTGAGGTTGGTGAGTGCAACTTCAGCAGTCTGCTTATTGGATTTGAGCACAGTACGCAGGGTGGCGATTTGCTCACGTTTCGTCGACAACAGACTCTTGAGTTTAATAATCTGTTCTTGCAGTTCTTCGACTTCTTCGCGATTGTATTTATCACCTAGGAATAGAAATAAAAAAGACAGATTAAATGTAATTCTATATTAATTTGCAAAAAAAACATTTTTCACGAAATTTTCGACAAAGACTACGAAGCTTTAGAATTCTGTATTAATTTGCAAAAAAACCAATAATTGCCATTTCCATGAATTTTTCCAAGAAAACTACAAAACTTCTATGTTTGATTTTTTCCATCTGAAACAGTACATCATAATCTAATTTCTCATTTTTTTGTTGAAAAATATTACGTTGCATTGTGGCAAATGAACGTCTATGAAATCCTGTTTTTATTACAGCGTTTTGCAATGCCAACTTATTTAGAACATAAAAACGTATGCCAAAGTACATTTAAAACGTGGTATATTACTTATCTCAGGTGGCACAGAATCCTTGGGGATATAACTCTAACACACGAAAGTTTTATATTTTACCCTCTGGGCGATATAGTTAGAAGACTGAAGTGCGAAATGGTAGCACAACTGCCAAGGCTGCCCTACAAGCTGACCAAAGCCTCAAGGTGCCCTCCAGATCTCATACCACTGGTGGTAAGGCTACATGGCACGTCACCGCATGGCTAAAGGTCTGGGTACATAAGCTGCCTCGACTGCTGGTGTTGTTGTTGGGTTAGCTGCATTTAAACCTACATAGAAGCATAGCATAGAAGCCTCGCCTGCTTGCCGTGCTTGCTTCTGATAAAAGAACAAAAAAGAAAAGGCCAACCTAGTTCGAAATTTGCTCGGCCTTATTTATTCTTTTATTTTTATTATGTCAGAAATGAAGCAGGCGAGGCAGCCATTATACCCTAATGTCCCTTATGGTCTCAGACGATCTTCGAGTGAGGGGAACAAGTAAAAAAGTATCCGTCTGTTTTTCCGACTCTGTGCGTTTAAACTTTCATCTATGGATAGATCGAATAACACAACAAAAAAGTATCTTGGTCAGTAATCTCGTCTCTAACGAGAAATTAATTAAAAAATTAATAAAAAATGACCTTCGCCTAATAGGCAAAATTTTCAAGTAAAAATAAAAATCAGCTTAAGCAAGGCTGGGGTTCGAACCCACGTCCTTGAAAAACACATGGAAAAAAGTGTTGTCACGGCGTGTTAGTGTTCAGAACCAAACTCATAACTTTCAAATGCGACGCTAAGCGTTTGTCATGAAAGCCATACAAAGATTTGAACAAAAAATTCAACTTTGTAAAAAAAAAACAACTTGCATTTGAAAGAGGAAATAAGTTAGAGGATAGCGAAGCCGCCCCACAGTCGATGTGTCTGAGGAGCCTTCCTAAACCAAAGGCGAAACATGCATATCACACAGTGGTGATTGTGTGGGTTCGTATCGTCGGCTTTCCTTTTTCAAAAAGCATCTTGGTCAGTAAGCTCGTCTCTAACGAGAAATTAATAAAAAATGACCTTCGCCTAATAGGCAACATTTTCAAATAATAAAAAAAAACAACAACAAAAATTCGTTTCAACAAAAATGGCCTTTTTTGGTTAACTTGCCGACAAAAATATGGATTTAGACTAAAGCTCAAAAGTGTTGCGGAGGAGGTACCTGAAGGAATGGACCGACATAGTGCATTTTGGAAGTCATTCCTTTCGATAGATATCGCGCCCATCAGTCATTTCCAAAGGATCCTCGAAAAGACCTTAAACTGCACATACACAAAAATGTAAAACTTTTGTGAGGGAGGTATGGACATTTTCAAACTTACACTATGTTTGGACAATATATTATGAGATCCAAAGTTTCGACCAAATCGGTTGCTTCATTCAAAGATATCGCGCGTACCATTTTAGCAAAAAAAGTTTGAACTTTCGTGGGTTAGGTACCGGAAGGAGTGGAGCGATAAGGATCTTCTTGAAATTTTATTTAATATGCGGAAAAATATTACGATATAGAAAATTTGGACCAACGCAGTGTCCGGTTCGAAAGCTGTTGGGTAGTGGGGTTTTACAGCTTTCGGGATATTTTCTCAGGAAGCATGGACTTCCCCCTGTGCCGTTATAAAATGGGACCGAGAACAATCTATTGCAAAAAAAATCAAAACAAGTCGAAAGCAGGCCTTAAACTGTACTTTTCTGAAATTTTGTGAGGGAGGCGCCCGTAGGAGTGGACCCATATAGTCCATATTCGAAGCTGATCTATGTCTGCTAGAAGATTTGAGATGTGGAGAGTTATCGTGCACATAATATTTGCGAACATTTTTGGACTTTTGTGGGGAATTTTCTGAAACGAATTTCGTCCAAACATACTTGGGATCTAAAACCATTGTTTCGATGAGGCACATTTTGGTCGTATGAAATTGTATATACCATCTTTGGCCTGATGGTATAAAAACAATGGCTGTGATCGTAAACCGCCTGAGAGACATTGTGTTCTCGAACTACGAATAACCTCCCAAACATACACAGTTTGGTAGCTTCGCTCCTTTCAACGGAGTCAAGGTTATCTGCTGCGAGAATAGGAAGTCCTTGGACTTCCTTGTCAGCACAGAAGGCAGCCTGGGCAACTTCTGACAAGGGTGTCAGCTAGGATAGGATGTCATTCATTCATTATTTGTTAATTTCAGAAAATTTACACATGAGACCTAAGCTACTGACCGTGAAAATTCATAAAGAAATATCCATCCAATAAAATGTTTATGTGTAAAAAAGTAAACGTATGTAACTTACCATCGGAAACATCACCACGAACTTTGTTCTTATTAAGCTCAATGGTGTGTTCAACTGCGGTCTTAAGATATTTAATTTGATCCGATACAGTGTCAACATATTTCTTTATTTCCACTGAGTCAGCCAATCCCTGCAGGTCTTCAATAATTTGTGGTTTCGATATGAGTACATCGGATTTGAATTGTGATTGTATGGCGGTCAGTGAATCATTTTCAAAGCTGCAACATTAATAGAAAATTATTATATTAAACACTGTTTTCGAATAACACAATTTCCATTTTCCTACCTCATATCATCACTCTTGTGATCCAATAGTACTCTCGTTGGCATTTCACCATTCACCGTGCACACCAAATGATACAGCTGGGCCAAATCATCACTCAAGGCAACCAATGTAGAACGAGCCGAACCCAAACTTTGACCAGCATTTTGTGAAATATTTGTCAGAGTTTGGACATCGCTTTGCAAATCCAACGATTTCTGTTCTGTGGACATGAGTTTGTTTTTCAGATTTGTTATTTCGTTACGCAGCGATGTCATGGCATCGGTGTAGTTCAAACCCTTTTGTAGTTCATTCAAATCAGTCTTAAGACCATCGATTTCCTTGGCTGACAAAGTAAACCAATTACTGTATTTGGACAGAGTATCACGTAGTTGTTGTTTAATGTTTTCTTCATTCTGTTGTTGTTTAATAGCCTCTTGTGAATCTTCTTTGTTGTCATATTGCTTTTTAAGTTGCATCAGGGCATCCACATGAGCTGCCAAAATGGCCAGACGGGCCATGAAGTTTTGCAGTTCATTTTGTGATTTATCCAGACTGGTTTGGGCCTCACGTAAATTGGCCGTCAAATGGGTCTTTTCATTCTCCATGGCTTCGAGTTGTTTTTCCAGCTTTTTCAATTCATTCAAATGAATTTCGGAGAATAGATCACATTTAGTGCCATCTGGTGACTTGAGTTCCGTCGACAAATTGGCTTCGAAACGTTTCAAGGCCAAATTGTCATCCTCACCATCACTGTTGGCACTGGTGTTGTCATCACAAATGGTACCCCGGATGTTATAGGCCAAATTGCTTATGTGATACATGGATTCGCGATTCAAATGACTATCAAGTTCCTTTTTGAGAGCATATTTAGCTTCGCGTTCACCCTGTAATGTTTCTAGAGCCTCTTCCATTTGCTTTTCGGCAATCTTTTTCAAATTCGCCAGTTCATCAACTTGTTGATTTAGCAATTCCAATTCTTCAGTCAGACGACGAATTTCATGTTTGGCACCTTCAAATTCAACCTAGGAAAGAAAGATGGGTTAGAATATCTGACAATCTATAACATTAATTTTAAAATACCAACCTGTGAACTTCGTAAACTTGAGACCTGCTTTTGCAGTGTAATGTTCTCTTCCTCCAATTCCGAGTACTCCGTAAGCATTCGTGTTTCACGAAATTTGAGTTCTTTGAGCTCAGCTTTAAGACGTAACCTTTCCGCCTCATTGTCGGACTTGTCACGTCCAATATCGGAATTCTCCTGCAGCATGCGATCACGTTCATTGCGCACCCGTTCCAATTCATGACGCAGTTGCTTAACTTCATTTTCTAATTCTAAAATTTGTAAATTTAACGATGTCTCCCTTGCTGCCGACTCATTAAGCAGTGTTTCCTCCTGCTCTATGCCAGTTTTTGTTGTGACTTTTTGCGAGGTCTGATATTTGGTAAGAGCCTAAAAAGAAAATGAACAACAAAAAAAAAGGAATAAATTAATTGCAAACAAACAAAGAAGCAAAATATTTTCGGAGCAAGAAGTAAAAGTAGGGCATTCAAGAATATGGCGGAATGGAAAAGTGTGTGTGCGTTAATGCTGAAATTCCGATAAATGCTTATGAAATGCAAATAATTATGGAATTATCAATGAAACCAAAAACAACAAAAGTTCGAACAACAAAAGGATATTTATAGCTACAAACAGCCATTGTTCAGCTCGTCCTACCATAGTCTCAAGACTTCTTTTATCGAAATTTGCAGCATAAAATTAATAATGTTTTTTTTATAACGACTTTGCCCACCTCTTGACAAAGAACAACGAAAGAAAACTTAATGAGAGAAAACGTATAGAAGAGTATAGCACATCAATGGTTATTTCGCTTAAAACTTCCGATAGAGACGAAAACTTTTTAAAAGTCGATTTTGTCTTATAATATACGGGAAACCGATAGAATCTCCACTGAAACATCTGGATGAGCCGGGAGTCGAGTATCTCACCAAAGTTCTCAACCTGTCGCTAGCCACCCAAATCTTACCCAAAGTCTGCAAAATGTCACCGTGGTTCCTCTACGATAGCCACGTAAGGATAGCTGGCAGGTGAATAGTACAGACCGATTTCGCTTTTGTCGCCCGTAGCAAAGACTCTTAAGGATTTACTCCTCTCCAGCGTCAGAAACATCTATCCATTTGCCGATCATCAGCACGATTTCCGTAAACAACACAGCGCTGCACGGAATCTGCACACACATTAGTCGAGGACTAAACCAAAGCAAGACGTATCATAGGACAGTGTTGGTGGCGCTCGACTTGTCAAATGCTTTTGATACAGTCAAGCACCCCACGCTTTTGAGTACATTGAGCAGACTTCCTTTCGGCCAAGTTTGAAACGATGGATAATTAATTATATGTGTGGACGAGAGTCGTACGTGGAACTCAGGAATAATAAGTCCAAGCCCGGTAGAGTGAAACAGGGAGTTCCCCAAGGCGGGATGATATCTCCTGTATTCCGCCCCCTACAGACGACATTGACATCGTAATGTATGCGGATGATTGTACGATCTTGGCATCAGGAACCTTCCCTGATTTCATTAGCTGAACTCCTATTTGACTGATCTTACCACCTTTTCCCACGCGAGAAATATGTAAATATCCGCCACTTAATCTACGGTCAGTCTGTTCACCACATGGACTGCAGAGGTGAGCACTTAGTTGAATGTCTTGGTCGATGGTAGTAGAATTCCGATCAATAACTACCCCAAGATTCTAGGGGTCACATTCGACAGCATGTTCACGTCGTCCGCGCATGTCACAGCCGGCAGCACTTGGGGTGCAAATAAAGAAAACTTCTTGACCTCATATAACTCGATAGGTCGGTCTGTGGGAATGTATGTGGTCCCCGAATATACGGAAAAGTATTCATGAGAACTGCAACAGGGTGCCTCCTAATATCTTCAGTGGATCATCTACATGAGGAGGCAAAAATTCTTCAAGTACAGCAATACAATAGCATGCTCTGGCTGCAGTACTTACTCAGGTGTTACCGTGAGAGTCATTCTAATCACCATATGGTGGATAGGATCCCCCACCCAGGCATGTCAGGAGGATCTTCATGATCTAGAAAGATATGTCCACCGTTACAAGCAGTTTTGAATACCATTCACACAGGTGTAGTCTCTGATGCCATAAGAATTGATGCAAAACATCGTCTCAGAATGCGTCACAAGCCCGCACGACACACTGCGCCTCTCAACTGCCCTGCCAAACTTTGTGGTTACAACCCATCGAAGCAGCCACATTCATTGAACTACAGAAAGATCCAGAGCCAGATTAAGCAGAAGAATTTACTTAAAAACATATCATATGCAGTTACAAAACAACAACCTAACCTATGATTGAAGGAGGAGGTAAGAAATATGTTTCGATTCTTATAAACAGTCGTCTCCATTTTGTCCTCGAGAAGTAGCACCAGCAAAGTTAATTTCCGATCGTGCCCATCCATTCTCCATATATAGCCAGCAACACCACTGTCATATCAAATAAAAGTTGGAGACCTACACTGAGGGAAAACCCCCGTTGCGAAATCAAGCACGTATGTTGTCATTTTCGCAACGACCCGTTGTTATTTTTATCAACAACGGCTGTTGGTGAATTGTACACGAACGTGCTCATATTGACACCGAGACGTGGTCAACTTTCGGTACCAACAACGGCCGAGCTTAATTTGTCCACCGATGTTCTCAAAATGACAACGTTGCGTTTTTAATATTGGTAATTGCAGCCGATTACACACGAGTAAAAAATGACAACGGTGGTGCATGATTCATACACGGTCGTTGTCAATTTTACACCGGACGTGTATGAATTATGCACCACCACCTGCATAAATCATGCACCACCGTTGTTACTTTGTACACCGACGTCTATGAATCATGCACCACCGTTGTCATTTTTTTAATCGTGTGCAATCGGCTGCATATTTACCATTTTTTTCGTGTTATTGAAAGAGAAAGGACGCATTGTGCAAAAAATTTATTGAAAATGAATAATATTCAAGAAATTAATTCGCAAGAGCCTCAAAATATCATTGGTGAGTTGCTAAAAATCGATGGCAATATTGTTGTGATTCGCGATACAAGCCATTGCAGCAGTCAAGATGCGGAATACAATGAGGACGACTATATGTTAAGGGAGTTCTTAAAAGGAATAAATATGGAGTCGCTTTTTGAACACCTAAAAGGTAAGTAAATAAAAATGAAGTTTTCAGTTAATCAGTGTAATTAACAAAGAATTTTCTTTTTTGTTCTTTTAGCATCACATGTAACATTTCGCAGTTTGCAGTACTTGAAAAAAGAAGATTTAAAGGAAGCAGTGCCACCATTGGGACTGCGTGTTGAATTCGGAGAAAAGCTCTTTGCTTGGAAAAAACGAGAGGTACGTATTATTTGTATTACAGTGTTGAACTCAGTATTAATATTGTCATAACAATAGCTCGGGATTGAAACTATGTCAGTTCCATCTAAAATAGGTGAATGGTGGAAACGCAACGAGACACCTGCAAGTACTCCTGGTACTCCCGGTACTCCCGACACTACAGGTTCGAACTGCTCAAAAGCCAAAGGAATTCTGTCAGAGGTAAAGTAAGAGTAATATTTGTGTAAGCATAGTTAATGTAGTTTTTTATTTAATATAGGACCTAAAGGAATTGTTAACACATACCTCGAAGGAGAAACTAGCGCTTGAATGTAGTAGTGCTAATAAGAAATTAAGTGACGAGCAAAGAGATGATATAATTAATATTATTATTGAAGATATGCAATTCGAATTGTTTTGTCAAATCAAATATGTATTTATATTGAATTTATGTAATTGGTTTCGTTGAATAAAATACTTTTCAAAAAATTTCATTTCTTCTACTAAGGGTATAAAATGGGAAAGGAATGGATATCAAAAAATGACCACCATTGGTTTCAATCTGACAACGGGGCGTTGACAATCTGACAACGGAGCGTTGACAATCTGACAACGAAGCGTTGACGATCTGACAACGAAGCGTTGACGATCTGACAACGGGGCGTGCTCGAAATGACCACGTATGTGCTCATTTCATGCACGTCTGTTGTTGAAACCGTTGCCAAAATCTCGGTGTCAAAATGACAACGGCGTGCTCATTTTGACACCAAACGTGGTTGATACACTTTCATACACGGATGTGGTCATTTCATACACGGATGTTGTCATTTTTTCTCTGGGTGTAACCATTCAGTAACCAGTAACGATACCTTTATTTTCATTTTTATATTATCGAAGAGAAAGTAGGCAGCGGATTTCACATTGCGAGATCTTTGGCTAAACAGACTAATCGGTTGGTAGATTGATTAACGAAGTTTCGAATGTCACACAGACATATTCAGGAAAAAATTAAAAGGTCTCGAGTTTAAGGCTCATGACTTGAAGGCCGATTTTGAGGTTCTTTAGGCACCGGCGCCAGTACATTCCTTTATCTTGGATCAGTGTATGTAAATACAGACCGTCTAGGCTCTAGAGAGAGGCAAACGTCAAATTGAGTGTCGGTTATCTTTAGAAACTTCGTCAGTCCCTTTTCTATCAAAGAGAGGCGTTTGTGCTTCTTAAGGTTTACCCTAAGACTATTGTTAAGGACCCAGGCTTACAGTTTTACTAAAAAACCCTACATCAAGTCGGACAAAGTTGGAACAAATTTATCAATTATCATAACTACAACATCATCAGCATAAGGCCGAAACTTGGGTCTGAGCTGTTCAATATGCACAAGATTTTCATTCTCTGCGGTGTGTCTCTGTTACTTAATTTCCTAGGGAACTTGCTTTTTTGTATGAATTTTTGATTGTGTTTTTCTCAATGTGTCCAACTACCTCATATAATGCGCCTTCTGCAGACTTGACCTTTGCAAATTAACTGACACTGTGATTTATAAGGATCCCAATGATTTTAGAACTTCATGTAGGCATATTTACAATTTGTTTTATGAGTCTTTCAATTTTGGATTATTCCATTTAATTTTGGAAAATGTGTCCTATTCATATTTAAATCCAACAAGTCGTAAAATAAATACCGAGACACACCTCCAAATCTTTAATCAAAAGCAAAGGAATCCTTCCTTCGTTATACTTTAAATATTAAATTCCCCAGCAAATTGCCTCGGTTTTATGTTATTTGTTGTTGTTTCATTGTGTTATTAAAATACAAGGACAAGCGTTGATTTCAACATTAAAACGCCACCACAATCCTTGTACCACCACCATGTATTTCGACGACGAATACATTCATAAAACAGAGCGCATAACGTCTCAAACACACCTACATACACGCACACACCCAGAAAGGAGATCTGTAACACAGCTTGGCTGCAATTTGCATACATAAAAAATGAACTCTGTCAGTTAGTGGAGAACAACCAGGACCACAATTCATACATTTTCTCCACTACCCACACCCCCACCCTCCGACGCACTACCCGCTACTTGCAATCTTTTACACAGGTGCCGGTAATAACTGTTTGTATGACTATGTTGTGCCACGGTTATAGTCACTTGGGGAATTTCCCTCTCATACCAAGTGAATATTTTGGGTGTTTCCCAATCCACCCAATCAGGAAACTTAACAAACAGCAAAGGTAGATTGGTTGCTGCTCCTGGGTTAATTGCAAACTTGCTGTTGGAATGATAACAACAATAAATGCGTTTAGATTTCTATGTTTTTTGTTGAATCCTTCGCTGTTTTGTTTCGTTTCTTTTTTCCGTTGTTTCTCGATGTCGTTGTTGTCGTCGTCAAAGTTCTTTTGTGAAATGCATAGTTAAAGATAGAGTTGCCATGACTTTCCAAGGCTTTTGCCAAATTGTTATGGTTTTTTTAAAGGAAGTCATCCTTATTTACTCAAAATTTTAAAATGATTATAGAAAAGAATAATCCCTGCAAGCAAAAACTATAGCGGAAGCGACTTAGTCGCGGCGATAGTCCCGGAAGTCACACTGAAGTGACCTCAATTGTGAAGAAACGAACCACGCCCAGTGACACTTCTTGAAGATCATTTCCGCGATAGTTCTTGGAATTAAAAAAATATATGTTTTATTTTTTTCTATTTAATTATATATTTAAGGTTTTCTTTTATTTTTATTTGTATTTTTTTATTTTTATTTTTTTATGAACGCTCCTTTAGAGAATTTATTCTTTGGAATTTCCGCCTACAATAATTTTGTCATTTTAAAAATGTGATTTTGTTTTGTTGCCTGACTTGGGAAGCGAACCCGGACCTTCAGAGTGCAAAGCGAGTATGCTTACCACTGCACCACCGTCTCATTAATCATCAGATAGAAAAATGTTATATATTTGTTCAAATGTGTTGAATTATTAAATAAATGTAAACAATCGCATTGGAAGTCACTCCATAGTGTCGGCATGCGCGATAAAAGGTAATCATAATAAGGCTATAGAAATTGTTTGTGTAATTTACCAACGATCTTCCTTGGCGTGTCTCCGGAGTGACCTCTTAGGCGAGGGAGTGAGAAACTCACTTCCAATTTGGAAGTTCCAAATGCTGGCAGGGATGAGGGCCATACACTGTTGGCATGCAGGACAGCATTTGTAATACCTAGTATAAGTAAATTACTAAATTTTGAAGTATTTGTCAATGGATGTGTGAGTTTTTAATTTAAGCAGGATAAAAATCAAAACATTTTTGATTTTGAAAATGAAACCCTTTCAATCCGATGAATTTTGTTTATTTCCGAAGGGGTTCGAATAACAAATATAAACTGCTGCTGCCGATGAACCCCTTGTGTACGTGTGTGATAGGAATTAGTGTGTGGCATTCCTTCAATCCATATTCCGAAAATGATAAATTTTCCTCCTAAAAACAAACATGTGCGTGAAGATAAAATCGATTTTGACTAGCGGAGACAAAAACCACATTGGTGGTGGTATAACAGTATAACAGTTGTATAGCAGATTCGTACGAAGGTAAAAACGATTTTGAAAAACGATTTTCAAGAATATATGTATGTTTTAGAATATTGCTCGGTATATAAAAAAAGATGAATGCATGCATAGCACTAAGTACTTCATTGTGGAAATTTTGAGAAAATCGGAAATTTTTGAAAAAAAAAAAATATTATTACACAAGAAAGTTAAACAAATCGACCGATGATGAAAAGCCTCCATATATGGGATGGACCTATTGAGGGGCCTCCTAGGCGAAATCTGTGGGGGGTAGGAATATTTGGCGTATGCAGCTATTTAGAGCATTAGGTTGGCTACCAGAAAGTGCTGATAACTAATCATTTGATTGTAGAAAGTTAAACAAAATCGACCGATTATGAAAGTCCTTCATATATGGGATGGACCCATTGAGGGGCCTCCTAGGCGAAATCTGTGGGGGGTAGGAATATTTGGCGTATGCAGCTATTTAGAGCATTAGGTTGGCTACCAGAAAGTGCTGATAACTAATCATTTGATTGTAGAAAGTTAAACAAAATCGACCGATTATGAAATGCCTTCATATATGGGATGGACCCATTGAGGGGCCTCCTAGGCGAAATCTGTGGGGGGTAGGAATATTTGGCGTATGCAGCTATTTAGAGCATTAGGTTGGCTACCAGAAAGTGCTGATAACTAATCATTTGATTGTAGAAAGTTAAACAAAATCGACCGATTACGAAATGCCTTCATATATGGGATGGACCCATTGAGGGGCCTCCTAGGCGAAATCTGTGGGGGGTAGGAATATTTGGCGTATGCAGCTATTTAGAGGATTGGGTCGGCTACTAGAAAGTGCTGATAGCTAATCATTTGATTGTAGAAAGTTAAACAAAATCGACCGATTATGAAAGTCCTTCATATATGGGATGGACCCATTGAGGGACCTCCTAGGCGAAATCTGTGGGGGGTAGGAATATTTGGCGTATGCAGCTATTTAGAGGATTGGGTGGGCTACTAGAAAGTGCTGATAGCTAATCATTTGATTGTAGAAAGTTAAACAAAATCGACCGATTATGAAAGTCCTTCATATATGGGATGGACCCATTGAGGGGCCTCCTAGGCGAAATCTGTGGGGGGTAGGAATATTTGGCGTATGCAGCTATTTAGAGGATTGGGTCGGCTACTAGAAAGTGCTGATAGCTAATCATTTGATTGTAGAAAGTTAAACAAAATCGACCAATTATGAAAGTCCTTCATATATGGGATGGACCCATTGAGGGGCCTCCTAGGCGAAATCTGTGGGGGGTAGGAATATTTGGCGTATGCAGCTATTTAGACGATTGGGTCGGCTACTAGAAAGTGCTGATAACTAATCATTTGATTGTAGAAAGTTAAACAAAATCGACCGATTACGAAATGCCTACATATATGGGATGGACCCATTGAGGGGCCTCCTAGGCGAAATCTGTGGGGGGTAGGAATATTTGGCGTATGCAGCTATTTAGAGGATTGGGTCGGCTACTAGAAAGTGCTGATAGCTAATCATTTGATTGTAGAAAGTTAAACAAAATCGACCGATTATGAAAGTCCTTCATATATGGGATGGACCCATTGAGGGGCCTCCTAGGCGAAATCTGTGGGGGGTAGGAATATTTGGCGTATGCAGCTATTTAGAGGATTGGGTTGGCTACTAGAAAATGCTGATAGCTAATCATTTGATTGTAGAAAGTTAAACAAAATCGACCGATTATGAAAGTCCTTCATATATGGGATGGACCCATTGAGGGGCCTCCTAGGCGAAATCTGTGGGGGGTAGGAATATTTGGCGTATGCAGCTATTTAGACGATTGGGTCGGCTACTAGAAAGTTCTGATAGCTAATCATTTGATTGTAGAAAGTTAAACAAAATCGACCAATTATGAAAGTCCTTCATATATGGGATGGACCCATTGAGGGGCCTCCTAGGCGAAATCTGTGGGGGGTAGGAATATTTGGCGTATGCAGCTATTTAGAGCATTAGGTTGGCTACCAGAAAGTGCTGATAACTAATCATTTGATTGTAGAAAGTTAAACAAAATCGACCGATTACCAAATGCCTTCATATATGGGATGGACCCATTGAGGGGCCTCCTAGGCGAAATCTGTGGGGGGTAGGAATATTTGGCGTATGCAGCTATTTAGAGGATTGGGTCGGCTACTAGAAAGTGCTGATAGCTAATCATTTGATTGTAGAAAGTTAAACAAAATCGACCGATTATGAAAGTCCTTCATATATGGGATGGACCCATTGAGGGGCCTCCTAGGCGAAATCTGTGGGGGGTAGGAATATTTGGCGTATGCAGCTATTTAGACGATTGGGTCGGCTACTAGAAAGTGCTGATAGCTAATCATTTGATTGTAGAAAGTTAAACAAAATCGACCAATTATGAAAGTCCTTCATATATGGGATGGACCCATTGAGGGGCCTCCTAGGCGAAATCTGTGGGGGGTAGGAATATTTGGCGTATGCAGCTATTTAGAGCATTAGGTTGGCTACCAGAAAGTGCTGATAACTAATCATTTGATTGTAGAAAGTTAAACAAAATCGACCGATTACCAAATGCCTTCATATATGGGATGGACCCATTGAGGGGCCTCCTAGGCGAAATCTGTGGGGGGTAGGAATATTTGGCGTATGCAGCTATTTAGAGGATTGGGTCGGCTACTAGAAAGTGCTGATAGCTAATCATTTGATTGTAGAAAGTTAAACAAAATCGACCGATTATGAAAGTCCTTCATATATGGGATGGACCCATTGAGGGGCCTCCTAGGCGAAATCTGTGGGGGGTAGGAATATTTGGCGTATGCAGCTATTTAGAGCATTAGGTTGGCTACCAGAAAGTGCTGATAACTAATCATTTGATTGTAGAAAGTTAAACAAAATCGACCGATTATGAAAGTCCTTCATATATGGGATGGACCCATTGAGGGGCCTCCTAGGCGAAATCTGTGGGCCTAGGAGGCCCCTCAATGGGTCCATCCCATATATGAAGGACTTTCATAATCGGTCGATTTTGTTTAACTTTCTACAATCAAATGATTAGCTATCAGCACTTTCTAGTAGCCGACCCAATCCTCTAAATAGCTGCATACGCCAAATATTCCTACCCCCCACAGATTTCGCCTAGGAGGCCCCTCAATGGGTCCATCCCATATATGAAGGACTTTCATAATCGGTCGATTTTGTTTAACTTTCTACAATCAAATGATTAGTTGTCAGCACTTTCTAGTAGCCGACCCAATCCTCTAAATAGCTGCATACGCCAAATATTCCTACCCCCCACAGATTTCGCCTAGGAGGCCCCTCAATGGGTCCATCCCATATATGAAGGACTTTCATAATCGGTCGATTTTGTTTAACTTTCTACAATCAAATGATTAGCTATCAGCACTTTCTGGTAGCCAACCTAATGCTCTAAATAGCTGCATACGCCAAATATTCCTACCCCCCACAGATTTCGCCTAGGAGGCCCCTCAATGGGTCCATCCCATATATGAAGAACTTTCATAATCGGTCGATTTTGTTTAACTTTCTACAATCAAATGATTAGTTATCAGCACTTTCTGGTAGCCAACCTAATGCTCTAAATAGCTGCATACGCCAAATATTCCTACCCCCACAGATTTCGCCTAGGAGGCCCCTCAATGGGTCCATCCCATATATGAAGAACTTTCATAATCGGTCGATTTTGTTTAACTTTCTACAATCAAATGATTAGCTATCAGCACTTTCTAGTAGCCGACCCAATCCTCTAAATAGCTGCATACGCCAAATATTCCTACCCCCCACAGATTTCGCCTAGGAGGCCCCTCAATGGGTCCATCCCATATATGAAGGACTTTCATAATCGGTCGATTTTGTTTAACTTTCTACAATCAAATGATTAGCTATCAGCACTTTCTAGTAGCCGACCCAATCCTCTAAATAGCTGCATACGCCAAATATTCCTACCCCCCACAGATTTCGCCTAGGAGGCCCCTCAATGGGTCCATCCCATATATGAAGGACTTTCATAATCGGTCGATTTTGTTTAACTTTCTACAATCAAATGATTAGTTGTCAGCACTTTCTAGTAGCCGACCCAATCCTCTAAATAGCTGCATACGCCAAATATTCCTACCCCCCACAGATTTCGCCTAGGAGGCCCCTCAATGGGTCCATCCCATATATGAAGGCATTTCGTAATCGGTCGATTTTGTTTAACTTTCTACAATCAAATGATTAGTTATCAGCACTTTCTGGTAGCCAACCTAATGCTCTAAATAGCTACATACGCCAAATATTCCTACCCCCCACAGATTTCGCCTAGGAGGCCCCTCAATGGGTCCATCCCATATATGAAGGACTTTCATAATCGGTCGATTTTGTTTAACTTTCTACAATCAAATGATTAGCTATCAGCACATTCTAGTAGCCGACCCAATCCTCTAAATAGCTGCATACGCCAAATATTCCTACCCCCCACAGATTTCGCCTAGGAGGCCCCTCAATGGGTCCATCCCATATATGAAGGCATTTCGTAATCGGTCGATTTTGTTTAACTTTCTACAATCAAATGATTAGTTATCAGCACTTTCTGGTAGCCAACCTAATGCTCTAAATAGCTGCATACGCCAAATATTCCTACCCCCCACAGATTTCGCCTAGGAGGCCCCTCAATGGGTCCATCCCATATATGAAGGCATTTCGTAATTGGTCGATTTTGTTTAACTTTCTACAATCAAATGATTAGTTATCAGCACTTTCTGGTAGCCAACCTAATGCTCTAAATAGCTGCATACGCCAAATATTCCTACCCCCCACAGATTTCGCCTAGGAGGCCCCTCAATGGGTCCTTCCCATATATGAAGGACTTTCATAATCGGTCGATTTTGTTTAACTTTCTACAATCAAATGATTAGTTATCAGCACTTTCTAGTAGCCGACCCAATCCTCTAAATAGCTGCATACGCCAAATATTCCTACCCCCCCACAGATTTCGCCTAGGAGGCCCCTCAATGGGTCCATCCCATATATGAAGGACTTTCAAAATCGGTCGATTTTGTTTAACTTTCTACAATCAAATGATTAGCTATCAGCACATTCTAGTAGCCGACCCAATCCTCTAAATAGCTGCATACGCCAAATATTCCTACCCCCCACAGATTTCGCCTAGGAGGCCCCTCAATGGGTCCATCCCATATATGAAGGCATTTCGTAATCGGTCGATTTTGTTTAACTTTCTACAATCAAATGATTAGTTATCAGCACTTTCTGGTAGCCAACCTAATGCTCTAAATAGCTGCATACGCCAAATACTCCTACCCCCCCACAGATTTCGCCTAGGAGGCCCCTCAGTGGGTCCATCCCATATATGAAGGACTTTCATAATCGGTCGATTTTGTTTAACTTTCTACAATCAAATGATTAGCTATCAGCACTTTCTGGTAGCCAACCTAATGCTCTAAATAGCTGCATACGCCAAATACTCCTACCCCCCACAGATTTCGCCTAGGAGGCCCCTCAATGGGTCCATCCCATATATGAAGGCATTTCGTAATCGGTCGATTTTGTTTAACTTTCTACAATCAAATGATTAGTTATCAGCACTTTCTAGTAGCCGACCCAATCCTCTAAATAGCTGCATACGCCAAATATTCCTACCCCCCACAGATTTCACCTAGGAGGCCCCTCAATGGGTCCATCCCATATATGAAGGCATTTCATAATCGGTCGATTTTGTTTAACTTTCTACAATCAAATGATTAGTTATCAGCACTTTCTGGTAGCCAACCTAATGCTCTAAATAGCTGCATACGCCAAATATTCCTACCCCCCACAGATTTCGCCTAGGAGGCCCCTCAATGGGTCCATCCCATATATGAAGGACTTTCATAATCGGTCGATTTTGTTTAACTTTCTACAATCAAATGATTAGCTATCAGCACTTTCTAGTAGCCGACCCAATCCTCTAAATAGCTGCATACGCCAAATATTCCTACCCCCCACAGATTTCGCCTAGGAGGCCCCTCAATGGGTCCATCCCATATATGAAGGCATTTCGTAATCGGTCGATTTTGTTTAACTTTCTACAATCAAATGATTAGTTATCAGCACTTTCTAGTAGCCGACCCAATCGTCTAAATAGCTGCATACGCCAAATATTCCTACCCCCCACAGATTTCGCCTAGGAGGCCCCTCAATGGGTCCATCCCATATATGAAGGACTTTCATAATTGGTCGATTTTGTTTAACTTTCTACAATCAAATGATTAGCTATCAGCACTTTCTAGTAGCCAACCTAATGCTCTAAATAGCTGCATACGCCAAATATTCCTACCCCCCACAGATTTCGCCTAGGAGGCCCCTCAATGGGTCCATCCCATATATGAAGGACTTTCATAATCGGTCGATTTTGTTTAACTTTCTACAATCAAATGATTAGCTATCAGCACTTTCTAGTAGCCGACCCAATCCTCTAAATAGCTGCATACGCCAAATATTCCTACCCCCCACAGATTTCGCCTAGGAGGCCCCTCAATGGGTCCATCCCATATATGAAGGACTTTCATAATCGGTCGATTTTGTTTAACTTTCTACAATCAAATGATTAGTTATCAGCACTTTCTGGTAGCCAACCTAATGCTCTAAATAGCTGCATACGCCAAATATTCCTACCCCCCACAGATTTCGCCTAGGAGGCCCCTCAATAGGTCCATCCCATATATGGAGGCTTTTCATCATCGGTCGATTTGTTTAACTTTCTTGTGTAATAATATTTTTTTTTTTTTCAAAAATTTCCGATTTTCTCAAAATTTCCACAATGAAATACTTACTGCTATGCATGCATTCATCTTTTTGTATATACCGAGCAATATTCTAAAACATACATATATTCTTGAAAATCGTTTTTCAAAATCGTTTTTACCTTCGTACGAATCTGCTATACAACTGTTATACTGTTATACAATGTGGATTTTGTCTCCGCTAGTCAAAATCGATTTTATCTTCACGCACATAAAACAAACAAACAATATTTATTTTTTTCAAAAACTGTTCGTTGATGTCTTGGAACATTAACAAAATTTATCGGATTTAAGGGGTTTCCTTTACAAAATCTAGACCATTTTGATTTCAATCCTTTTAAAAATACTCTCACAGACATTGACAAAAACTTCAACATTTCCTAATACTATTACAAATGTTGTCCTGCATGCCCACAGTCTATGGGTCGCATAATGGTAAATATTATTTTATAAGGCAAAACAATCACATTTCAAGGATTTTAATGTAGCTCTGTTCCAGAACTAAAAAGTTTTTACAATTTTTACCACTTTTACAGATTTTGCGTTCCCGTACACAAAATTTATATGAAAATCGTTTACGACTTTTACCACTTTATAAAGTACGGGAACAGGCCATGTGTGTTTCTTCTTAAAAATAAAAAAAAACATCCTCCAATTTATTTACTGATTACTTTTTATTTGAAGATAACCAGAAAAAAATCTTTTCGAAAAATAATAGAAAACAGCAGAAGGAAAAGTTATATAATAAAATGTGCGTGCTATGAACCTCGACCAGAGATCTGCATAAATGGTCAAAAATGACACAGACATTTTTGTTTTAAACAGTATAGTGCCTGTTGTTGCTTGTCACATGGTAGGTATTTCCTTCATTCCCTAATACAATGAATGATATGAATAAAAACTATAAAATTGCTCTGCTCACTAAGAAAAACAAATGTATTACATGTGTAATGTTAATTCCTCACAAATGCAATGAATGTTTTTAGTGTTGCTATTGCTTATGGAACCATTGAAGGCAAGTAATGCCATGTAATTGTGCCAATTTTTCCAAACGTGCAGAGCTCTGGTCTCATATTACTTTGACAAATCTTACTATTACGGAATGCCATTGAGGTCTAAGTTACTACATATCCATTATTCCTAATGGCTATATGGCATCAGCTGGTCTGCATATTAGTATACCGAAAGTGACAACATACATATGAAAAAGCATATGGTGTGATATTGCCATAACTGTGATGACTGATCAGTGGAAAACCATGAAATCAGAGAGCTGTCGTGGTAGGTATTCATACCATTCGTATGATTTTTCATTGTACGATTCGTTGGAATTTTGGAAAAATGTGCCTATTTTACCATTTTATTTTGATTTCTTTTAACTGTACCATTATTGAATGTCATGGACATGTATGCACAATATTCCTAACTAGAATGGCTGATCAGTGAAAACTCAAGAGCTCAGAGAGGGATGAAAGAGGTGTTGTGGTACGTATTCATACTATTCGTTGCATTTGCAAATGATGGAAATATCCAGGACCAAACATGCAATGGCAAACGCTTAGCTAGCATCCATTTTCTATAGTGAATCCAGCCATTGCGCCATTCTTTAGACTTTTGGGACCTGGCACTACCCCAATTGTACAAATGTGTATATTTTGGAGATCTCTGGTCTCATATTACTTGTTAAATATAATGGGAATTCAACATTGCTGCGAAAAAGTCTTCATATGTCCCTTCGAGAAAAATAGAATGTAAATACAGAGATATAGGGGGCATAGCCTGTGACATAATAGGTGGTTTACGAAAACATTACTGTTGCAATGCGTACGGCGAGAACTAAACTAAATGAAAAGTTCGATGACAGAGAAAGAAGCCACTCCACAGCTGATATGTCTGATGAGCTGCTACCAACAGCGAGTTCGAATCTTCGGCTTTCCTTTTTCACTTGCAAAAAATCCAAATTATTTTTAAAACAAAATAAAGTTTACAATTTATCCGCGAACACGTCTGCATCTGACTTTATGCCGTTATAAGGACTTTTTGATTATGTTGAGAACTTTTTGCTGGAGGCACTTTTCTGTTTCTAATTTATTCGATTACAGATATACTTTTTATGTCCTTTCCAAACCGTCCGAATGACAATAATTTAAAATTTGGCAACCATAACTAACGGCAAAAAACAAGGAACTAGAAAACGGTACACGAACGGATTTTGCCAGTTCATTTCAATTCTGGTTAAATGCTGTTTTTATGTTCTTACTGTTTCCTGCTTGGCATCCTTTACCTTTTTCTAAAAGGTTACTACCGTTCGCTTATTGTGTTACACCGTCAACTATTATAATTTATTGGATTATGAAAAGAACACGGTGAAAAAAGGTAGGTGGATTGGTGTCATGCTGTAAAAGATTGGGTTTGTGAATAGGAATAGTAAAAAACAGAAGAATATGAAGAATGCTTCGCTGTGGAATATTAATTAGTGTTGTTTGTAATCAAAGCAGGAGAGAACAATAACGAAATTATCGCAATCAATAAAATATTTGATTGGTTCAAAAAAGAAGACTTTAATAATTGTCCTCAGAGAGGACGATTCGAATATTTAAGCCTCAGAGAGGACGATTCGAATATTTAAGAATATTCCATAATTAAGTGACTCTAGTAGTTCTCAAAGTTTTAAAATAACGACTTTAAAAGAATTTCACTTCTTAAAATTATTTTCCGTGCGGAAAATTCCGAGGGAAATATTCATGATTTCCCTGAATATAAATATAGAAAAAAATATTAAGTTCTCAACGGCACATTTTTTATGAAAATAAAGACTTTTTGTAAAGAGTTTTCCAAGAAATTTTATTCTAAAATTGGACTATTAAGTAAAACTTCTAACATATGTGAATAGCAAAACGGTCAAAAACGGCAATTAAAGCAAAAACAATGCGAATTTCAAAAACCCACCTTAATTATTGTCACACAAAAGAAACCACCTAAAAGGTTATAAGAATAAATTCCACATGATATACATAATTAAATTGCATGAATTATCCAAATAAAAAACACCATTTCACTCAACGTAAAAAGAAAGGGGAGAAGAAAGGCGAGGAGAAGATTTCTTGTACCTAGTATTACATATAAAAATACTGGGGACATGTAAAAAGACGTACGGACAAATGTCAGTCAGTGTATTGGCTGGCTGTATAAAGAAATGGTCATGTTTTCAACATAATTTTCCCCTGCTATTCTTGTTCTTTTGCCACTGCTTTCTTTTTTTCCTGGTGTAATACCCCAACGGATAACATGTAGTTTGTGGCTTGCTTTATTGGCTCATTTCATTTGTGTTTTTGCTTTTTTTGTTTTCTGCAGATTTTTTGGGTGAATGTTGTGCTCACAGTTGTTGTTGTTTCTGTAGTACATTTTTCAAGTGGCAAAATATTGCACTAAAACACACTTTGCTTTTTATGTACTTTTAGATATTCCAACATATTTGTTTTTGTTTCAACACAACAACACACACTGCCACACGCGTGGCGTTGGGGGTACTCTATACACTAAAGTGGGTCATTGGGGGGAAAAATTAAAAACATATATTCATTTTATGCATTTTGTTTAACAATTAAAATAGCCACCATTGAAATGCCATGGCGGTAAGATGGTTAGCAATTTTTTACCGGTGCTTAAAGCTCTCAGCATAACGCAGCGATTTATGGATCTTCGCTAGATATCACTTTTTCATTACAAACTCCTTAGGCCATGATAGCTCTAATAATTCAATTAATTGACATGTAAGAAAGTATCAATCAGCTGTGCCGGCAGAGATTTAATTCAGCCTCGGACCTAAAGAAAAGAAGAACACAATAGTTCTGACGTCTATATGACCAGGGCCGCATACACAACATTTTGCCATAAATTTTAAAATACAGGCATGTCACAGAAACCAATTCCGATCGAAAGTGGAATTGATTCCATATTTAGCTTCTTCAGAAACCGAAAAACGAAAAATTGTTTCGGAATGAAACCACTTTTGGTTTATCAAGTCGAATTGTATTTTTTTTGGTAACATTTCACTTTAAAACACTCTAAAATCACTTAAAAATAATAAAAACATTGTTTTATTAACAAAATCACATTTAATTTCAAATTTTTTTGTATTATTTTATTGAAAAAATTCGCAAATTTCCATTATTTCTCGATCAACAAAACCAATTATTAACAAAGTGTTGCCACATAATTTTTTTCGTGAAAATCACGTTTTTCTTCGAACAAAGATTTATCGTTTCTAAAAACTAAACAATCTGGCATTACGAATGATAACATAAAGCAAGTATAAAAAATAAGAAAGAACTCAGACACGGTATTTTTCAATGTTATGTCGATTTATTGCGCCTCAATTACAGTAAAACTGAAAATCCAATAAAAACTAACATTCTTTTTGCACAAAAAAGCTTTCTTTAAACACAATATCTTCAGAATTCCCACTTCTACAGTGTTTTCTAATCATATGTTTTTGTTTTGTTTCCTCTAATGTTGCCTTATTAATACTAAAAAATACGATTTTCGGAATTCGCCAAATCGATCGAAATCTGTAGAAGCTAAAACAAAAACGATCGAAATGAAATTACGGAATTGAAACCATTCCGATCGGAATCTGTGACATGCCTGATAATTCGAGACATGTCCTTAAATGGCAAACATTGTGTGCGAGGTACCCGAAAGAGTTGAATAGTTAATATTCGGATATAATCCCAGTCTTTAAGAAATAATACGATGTACTACGTTTGGACCAAATCGGGTTCTCTATTCAAGGGTTACCTTAACTCACATAAAGCCGCTGGCCGTTTAAACGCCACAACAAAGGTTGCAAAAATAAACCCGTAAAACTCGGGTATTTTGGCACATTTTATGGGGGTTTTTGAATTTTGTTATCGTATTATCTGTTATCTGTCATTCCACGCTTATTAAGTTTCATTTGGCCTATACATTTCCACGTATTTGGCTTAAAACACAAGTAATTTAAAAAATCGACTATTGATGAAAATTTTAAATTTGCCGTATAAATTTAATCATAAATGTAACATTCATATAAATTCAGGGATTGGTTAGGACTGTAGTGTAGTAAGAGTATTTTCTAAACCAAAAACACTTCAAAGTTTTCGGCATTTTTAAAATAAGGCCCGATTACAGGAAAGCTGACGTTACTTTTTTATGCTTAAGTTTTCTCGCAAAAAAAATTTCGGCTATAAGTGGGTTAAGTACTAAGTTTAGTTGGTGTCGGCAGGTTTTTTTTGCAGCTTATGGGTCATTAGTATAGAAGTATGTACTTGAGCCCGAAAAAAATTGCGCAGTCGTAACGAGGCCCTCAAGAAGAATTTGTTGAAAAAAAATTGAAAACTATCCAAGACGAGCTGTTAAACTGTATGTTTTCCAAATTTTTTGTGGGAGGTACACGAAGGAATATACCGATTTAGTCCATTTTCTAACCCGATCTGGAAGGAATAATACAATGTGCAAAGTTTGGATGTATATGTATACCCTCTTTAGCCTAAAGCAGCGTCGCCCAAGAATTTCCATCAATGTTTTAGGATGTGTGTATGTATAAGTGAAGAAAACAACAACCACATGATGTTTATTGTTTGTTTTCATTCACTTACACAGTAAGTGAGAGAGAGAGAAGCAAATACAAACAGCCCTCACTATACTGTCTTTGCAAAGAAGCGCGTCCCTGGCCTAAAGGCTGAGGGTATAAAATCACTTGAAAGTGGTTTGTGGACTATTTCATTATTTAAATGAAATAAAAGATACGATGAAAATGGGTTTTATCGACATAATGGTTTTAGAACCCAAGTATGTTTGGACGAAATTAGTTTTAGACAATTTGAAATCGATTTAGCCTTGCCCGTCTGTCCGGTAGAAGTCACGTATAATCATGGTGCAAGAAAGAAGGTGATACAATAATACCAACATATATCTTCATTTGTTGTCAAAACATATTTTTAATCAAAAATAAATAACATATTCCCATTCCGAACATTTCTTCTACCATTTCTGGATATTTCGCGCAAAAGATTTTGACAGCGAATGAAGAGTAAGGCCGAAATTCGTCTTTTGGGTCACCCTGCGATTAATATTGCGAGTATTGATGAACACAATACATGGTCAAGTTTTGCTGCTTTAACTGATAACAAAGACAAACAGAACTACTCCAATGCACTCATCCAAGCACCCACCATAACATAAGGAATAAATAAAAACCATAACAAAAACACTTTTCAGATTGTGCCGGTATAACTCAACCATCAAAACCAAAAAGAAGAATAACAAGTAAAAAAGTATCAGTCAGCTTTGCCGACAGAGATATACCCTCAGCCTGTGCAAATTAAAACACTTTGTTCACAAAAAACTTATGTATTTAGGGGGTTTCAAAATTTTGGTCGTATGAACCGACAAAAATGTTGATTAAAGGAATGGACCGACATAGACCATGGGGGTGCCATAGGGGTTTTTACACCCTTCGGGCTGTTTTCTCAAGAAGTATTGACTTGCCTCTGGAACAACTTTTACCATCGTAATTGAGGCAGCGAATGTAAGTTGCTTCAACAAAAATTAAAGTGATTCAATAGCAGGTCTTAAAGTGAACTTATCCAAAATTTTGTGTGGGAGGTACGGGACGGAGTGCACAAATATAGTCTATATTCGAACCTGATCTATATCTGGTAGATATTATGATAATGTGTAAAGTATGGACCAAATCGGTCACTCCCATCAAGAGTTATCGTGCGCACAATTTTTCCGAATATTTTTGAACTTTTGTGGGGTAGGTACCTGAAGGTGTGGACCGATATGGCTTATCTACTTAAAGTAAGTAACTTAAAGAAAGTTTGGAAACAATGTTACGAAGGCCAAATTTTGGCCGGAATGGGCATTTCCGTTCGAGAATTATTTTGCGCTTCCACCCAAAAACATGGTTTGTTTTTCAACTTTCAGGCTATTTTTTCAGGAAGTATGGACTTGCCCCTGAGGAAACTTGTACCTTCGTATAGGGGACAGTCAATACAATATGCTACAACAAAAACCAAGGCGATTCGAGAGCAGGCCCTAAACTGAACTTTTCCGAAATTTTGTGTGGGAGGTACTCGAAGGAGTTTACCGATTGAGTCCATATTGGAACCTCATCTAAGTCTGGTAGAAATTTCATAATGTACAAAGTATGGACCAAATCGGTTACTCCCTTCAAGCGTTATCGTACGCACAAATTTTCCGAACATTTTCGAACTTTTGTGGGGGAGGTACCGGAAGGAGTCGACCGATATAATCCATCTTTGAACTTGAACTAAGTGTAGACAAATTATTACGAAAGCCAAATTTTGAACCGAATCGGCAGATCCGTTCGAGAGTTATCTTGCGCTCCAACCACTACACACGGTGTCATAGGGTTTTTTGTAACTTTCAGGCTAATTTCTCAGGAAGTATGGACTTGCCCCTAATAAAACTTACAGCGTCGTATAGAGGACAGCGAACACAACTTGTGTAAACAAAAATCAAAGCGATTCGAGACCAGGTCCTAAACTGAACTTTTCCGAAATTTTGTGTGGGAGTTACCCGAGGCAGTGGACCGATTGAGTCCATATTGGAACCTCATCTTAGTTTGGTAGGAATTACACGATGTGCAAAGTATGGACCAAATCGGTTATTCCCTACAAGAGTTATCGTGCACACAAATTTTGCGACAATTTTTGAACATTTGTGGGGGAGGTACCTGAAGGAGTGGACCTATATGGCCCATCTTCGAACTTAAATCGAATCTGGACAAAATATTTCGATACCCAAAATTTGAATCGAATCGATTGATCCGTTCGAGAGTTATCGTGCGCACCAGCCAGCCAGACAGACAGACAGACGGACAGACAGACAGACGGACGGACATTGCTAGATCTACTCAAAATTGTCTGAAACGGATATCGTACAAACATACTTGGGGTCTAAAACCATTATTTCGATGAGGCACATTTTTGGTCGTATCAAAGTGTAAATACCCTCTTTAGCCTAAAGGCTGAGGGTATAAAAAAAGAAGAAACAAGTAAAAACAAGAATCTCATTGTTGGTGTATATTCAAACAAAAAAGAACTCACCAAAATTGTTGTTTTTTTTACCAGAGAATAATATTATCCAGTTGACAAAAACTATTGTTGGATTTGACAAAAACAATTGTTGAAATTGACAAAGAACGATTGTTGGAGGCACAATACTACATGCGGAATCTAACAATATCTTTACAATACATATTTTGCTCTTCAAATATTGATGTTATTGAATCATGGGTGCAAGTGATCTGACATGTCATCTTTTTAGCATTTTCACTCATGAATTTTATATGAGCGTGACCACCATAAGATGACATTCATTTTCGGATCTTAAGATGACATTCATTGTCGGATCCTAAGCATGTCATTTTGACCAATGCTTTGACATGTCATTTTCACCAACCCTTTGGCATGACATTTTCACGTCTTGTTTGGAAAATGGAAAATTCTGTATTGAAATATGATTTTCATGATAAACCAAACTCTTTATTAATTCAAACTAATTCATGAAATAACTAGAACTAATTTATCAGCATAAAGTTTACACCCAAAATGTCAATTTAATCACCGCCGCTGCACCGCAACAGAGTTTACTTCGTCCACTCTCAGCCACTGATTTTGTTTCATCTTACAAAAGATTTTCTATTATCTTCTTATCACCAGTTCCGATTTCGACATGGACTCCAACAGCACTCCTTTAAGAATTTCTAGTTCCTGAACCTACATTTAATTTGTAATTTTATAATTTTATAACAAAAATTTTGGAAATGTATACTCTTTTGTTTTGATGTCGCTACTTGTAGGGATGTACAAATCGACTTGTTTGTTTGTAGTGATCTGTACAAATGATTCAAATGCTGATGAAAAGATCGGATCTTTCACGACTTCCTTTGCATGGGTTTAAATGCTAATGAAAAGATTGGATCTTTCACGACTTGCTTTGAACCAATGCAAAATATGCCATGAAATCACGTCATCGCATAGAACCCCTTCCCTCAAATTTTGCTGGGATATTTTTTTCTCTGCGTGCTGAGACGTTCCCCTTACAATTTCGCATTTGAGATATATTCTTGTATGAATAATTCTAAGAAATATTTTTAGGACATGGCTCATAAGACTAATTAGTCTGAAGTCTGAATATTTATATAGAATTTTGGGGATGACAATAAACGTCGATGTTAGCCACTCCGTTAGGTATCGGCCTATATCATATATATTGTTGAATAATTTTGTTAAGAGATACGTGTTTTCATTATTAATTAATTTGACAAATTTTAAAGAAAATCTTATCTGTGTCACACGCTTCTTTATCTTTTAGCGACATAATTGCAGATTGCACTTCCACTTACATACGTAGATTTTCCAAAAACGGCACGTGTTTTTTCAAAAGCAGAGTATTAATATGCAAAGCTCTCAAAAAGAACAATAACTCAAAATTTACATAAGTCGACTTATGTATATTTCTTAGAAAACCACAGAATTCTACCCATCTTAATGTAGCATAAAAATATTTTCATCATCACGGGCATGAAACCTCACTCGGACACTGAGTAGAGACATACATATAAAATTGTTTTTGGAAACTCAGTCATGCAGTGTTGAAAGAAAAAACTAATATTGTAACACATTTAACACAAAATGTGGCCGAAAAAATAGTTGCAATGCTTTTGTGGCCATGGTACATTACCAAAAACGGAATAACACCACAAACAAAAATGGGCACAATAATATAGTCATCATACGGTGTTGGCATACAAAACGGAAAAGGGGGACAATGATTGATTTGTCAGTTTAAAATTTGAGTTAAGTTCCAGCAGCTCATGGAGGATTTGTGGCGTAAGGATGTTTATTTAACATTTTTGTTTAACATTTTAATGGAATTTATTGGAAATAAAACAAAAGATGAGTTTTTTCAAATTAAAAGAGAATATTTTCTTTCCCTTTCTATGAGCCTTCAAGAAAAAATAATTATTCCAAGGGAGTATTTATTAATCATTAAATTGTTTATTCCAAGAATATCTTTAAAAAATCACAAATAACGCCTCTTTAAGAAACCCTTACCGACTTAGAGCAAAAACCTTGTCCTAAAGCAGTTAAAATATGGTATTATTCACTCACTCAGCTGTTCATTGTGTGGATGGTTGGTTATAATTGTGATTTTGATTGTTACAACAATTAGTTACGACATTGTTTTAAATTGTAATTAAAATAATAACCAGTCGGCAACAACAACAATATGTACGAACCTCCTTCTCCATTTGTGTTTTATTTCTTTTTTAGCCTGCAGATGGATGTATTCAACAGTCAGCCACTTACATTTGTTGTTAGTTTTCGTTGTTCCCCGTACTCCCTCACTGTTCTCCCCTCTTTCACAATGCAATAATTACAAGTTTCCCCAATGTTTTCAAACAAAAATGTTAATGCCATCATACTGCCTCCAGCTAGCGAAAGAAGACAGATGTACCATTTAATCGGTAGAGGGAGGTGTACTGTCGTCGACGGGACAAGAATAAAATCTTCGTCTAAAACGATTCCCTTTGAGATGCAAATACAAAATGCAATAATAACAGGGAGGGTGAAGAATGTAACAAATCTAAAGGAATGCAAAGCAAATAAGTCGAGGAAGTAGCATATTCATAAAATGCATATGAAGTCCCCTCTAGCAATACATATTAAGCATAAGAAAGATAAAGGACCAAAATATGTACGCCATATTTCAATAATATTACATATTTCAATTATATTACATATATACTATGTTATTTGGAAAATGTACATGGGAATTATTTACTTTAAAAATACAATGCCGATATTACTGTCATACAGGAAATAAGACTGCACAGTGGTAAAAAGTATGGTAGTTAGCAGTACCAGATTTAAGCATCTCGACATTCCCAAGGTCACCTGGCTGTCTCCAGACCAAAAAATAAGAAAACAAATTCATGACGTTGTGGTGGATAGAAAACATTCATCGGGCTTGTTGGATGTACAATTGTTCCGGGAAGCAAACACAGACTCGGATCACCACCTTGTTGCAGCAAAGGTAAGTGCCCGATTCAACGTAGCAAATAAAGTACGACCAGCCACATCACGGAAATTGGACATCGGTAAGTTGAAATCACAACAGATAGCCAATTGCTCAATCAAAGCACTACTCGTCCCGATAACATATCACCACAATACCACTCCATGCAAACAGCCGCATTGTACTGTATTTTCTTATTTTTCCAATAGTTCTCTTTCTGACAAGTAATTTCACAACAAAAATAAAAAGAATATTCTTATCCTCGAACTGAGAGAATTCATTCTTTGTTTCCAAAAGTCCAACTGCACATTTCGTAAATGATAATTTTTACTTCAAAATTTCAATACTACCTCATCGCACTGCTTTCTACTCCCAGTATTTTCACTCATAGTTAATATTTATGGATATTTCCCAACGGGTTGTGTGGTGGCCACCAAATCCAAACAAGTCATCAAAATCACTAATCACTGGAAGTACATTTTTCAATTTTCTGTTATATTTTATTTAGTTGTCAATTATTTTTTTTTTCTGGATGGGTATTTATTTATCTTTTCAACGCCTCTTTATTGCTGATGTTAGAGACAACAATGACAACAACATAAAAAAGAAAGAAAAAAACGCAAAATAAAAACAAGAACTACTACACAAAGCAACAACTAAAACCGACAAACTGCCACCAAACAATCCACAAAACGAAGAACAAAACCAACAAAAGGCAGCCAACAATAATAAATACGCAACAAGAACAACAACAACAACTACAACAACAATAACAGAAATATAAAAATATGCACTTTTAATTAAAATAAAATGATCTCCCTCTTGACACTCATTTCCTAATGGCTGTTCTGCTCTGTGATGTTTGTTTTGTTGGGCGGTTTGCTGCTGCAGTTGTCAGCTTTGCGTTGCTGTATTTTGTCATATTTTTGTTGCGTTCGTTAGCTTGGCCTCAGCCCCGACAAATAGAAATGGCAAAAAGTGTTTCACTTAATTCTGGAGAAAAAAAATTACAAAAACGACAGCAACATCATCGAATGAGAAACACATTTTATTGTGCAATGGGCGACGACGGCGGACTAGCTAAGCTAAGGCGGAATAACGTCGCACAACCAAATTTCCGTTTAGCTTTTGGCACTTTCAGTCGCTAGTTGCAGCAGTACCAGCTCCGTGTGCAAAGTGTATTATGAAATTGTGGCGGTGAGGGTGTGTGTGTGTCAGTGCATGTGCAACTACAATTTCATGGAAATATTATACATAGGTGCTGGTGTTTTGCGCTAGGGCCAAATGTTAACTTTATTACGGTTTTCATGTATTTTCATTCGTTATTTAATACTTAAGGCACACCTTGACGTATGACGAATATTTCATTATCACAAATGAATTACTTATACGAGAAGTGATCCTGGATGTGGGATAAAAATGGGTTGCGGTTTTAATTAATTCTAGGAGTCTACTTGGTACTGGCGTTAGCTACATTCCCACTTACAATTTCAAATAAAAACAAAAATTTATGATTTAACCAAACTAAGTCAGTCTAATAAATTACCGTTAGAAAAAAGATCGAATTATCAAAAATATAGAAAAAAACAAAACGATTGTGCCAAGGATTTGAAGGCTGAGGACACTGATGTTATTTTTAATTATTTCTAATTCTAATTTATACAGCTGTGTCAGTTGAAATAGATGTAACCGTCGAAGAAAGTATCATGTCCGCCTTGCATACACAATATCGTGAGATTAAGTCCCGATAATAAAAACTCTCAACGCAATGTTTATCTACATTTCCAAAATAGACCTTCTATGTATACCTACTTACTTAGTTGGCGCTCTACAGGACATTTGTCCTTTATACCGAACTAAGTTCCAATCATCTCTATTTGTTGCTTTACGTCTCCAATTTGGAATAACATGTTTTTCGATCTCGTCTTAGACTTGTTTACTGCATCGATGCCTAGTCCTTCCAGTTCTGCATGTACCGCAATGCGGCCCGAATTTATATGCCTTTTCTTTGGTGAATGCGTTTGAAGAGATCACACGCTGATACTGAACGGTTCGGAGAGGTCGTCGCTGGTACTGAACGGTTCGGAGAGGTTCTTTGCTATTTCAACTGAAGACCGGGTATTAATTAATGTCATCTTGCAAAGCCAAATGAGCTTTGCGGGGATACCAAATTCAGACATTGCTCGGAATACCTTACAATGTAAGGGACCGTTAAGCTGCTCTATAACAGCGTGACAGAAAATGAATGTGAAAATATGGGGCACAGATAATTCCTTTTGGGGATGAAAGCCCTTGGTGAGTATATTAAGAATCATCCCGAAGGACAGATCCGCCGTGAGTCGAACTTCCGCGTTATGGCGTGATGAAGTTTCTGCTGAAGACCCTGTAATGCATCTGAAATTAGCGTTATATCTTTGTTAACCGCTGTTTTAGCTTATTTATGAGATGACATGTCTGCATTTAAATCGAATGAGGATTATTTTCGTAGAGCATTTCGACCTTCTAACTCGCTTCCTTCAATGTCCTTTTCGTCCTTTATTTTAATAACCACTATAAAAGTACAAGATTACGTTATTCGAAATGTTCTGCAAAAATGTAGCTCAGAAAATTGTAGGTACGACTCTCATTGACAATTAATCGATTTCGTCGCGTTTTCATGGTCATTATTGACATTTACCCTGTTTTGGTTCAGAAAAAATATGTTTTGTGTTTTTCTATATTCGAACAACCAATAAATAACGAATATAAAAAAAAAAAAACAAAATATAGTCTTTTTCTGAACAAAAACCGGGTAAATACACAAAAGGACCATGAAAACGAGACAAAATAGATTAGTTGTCAAGGAGAGCCGTACCTAAAATTTTTTTCTGCAGTGGAGACTGAATTTCCCGACTGTTGGGCCAAACATATTCTCCCTTTCAATTTTGGCATTAACATCGCCTAGAATAATTTTAATGTCATGGGCAGGGCAACTGTAATT
Organism: Musca autumnalis; assembly: GCF_047663935.1. Taxonomy (NCBI): domain Eukaryota; kingdom Metazoa; phylum Arthropoda; class Insecta; order Diptera; family Muscidae; genus Musca; species Musca autumnalis. The sequence continues at coordinate 117,959,581 of NW_027411755.1, read as the reverse complement.
TGTTTCTTCTAAGCGCTCGTAACATATATTTTTGGTCTGTTCGCCCATGCCTTCAGTGGAGCATGAGCGCAAATAAACCTGATGTTGAAGAATTTTGCTTTTATCCGTATTGTAATACGTTTTTAATTCACTGGGGTGAAGCTGGAGACCAGATGTTTTAACCTTCTACCAACTAAAATCCGCAACCAAATTCATGCTTTATGTCATGGCAGCGTCACCTAAAGGCGTTGCTGTGACACCTTTCCCAATCCGTCGTATATTCTTTATGGTAGTAATGTCAGCCTTGCACTTTTCATGTATGTACATACATCTGCCAATACATAAACTGCACCTTGTTTATAAAGATTGCGAGCATTCCAGGTGCAGATTCGCAGATCATGGGTCTTAAAACGTCTGCGGGGGTCGTCAACTTTAGAGGGGTTTGTTTTTCATTTTCTTCATAGTACGATGCTTTTTTGGAGGGGTGGGTTACTAGTCCAACGCCCAACACAAATTTTTAACGTTTCTATGGGTGAACGCGTGGCACATATTAGCTCACTACCTTTAACGGATGTTAAAGGCAACCCCCTCAGGTGACACCACGGGGAGGACAGTGTCCACTTGAGATAAAAGGGGAACCAAGATAAGTCCTGGGTTTTGCAATCTTAAAACCGGTCAGGGTCGCTGCTTGGTATCTTTCACCCCTACGTCACTCCCATAGAACAATACCACCTGATTTTCGGAAATTTGAGGGCTTTATATGCATTATCCTTTCGAAACAGCCGACGTTGACGCTTTGACGCTTGACGCTTTATCTGTCCTGAAGGCGGCAACCTCCATAAATTTGTCGATATAAGTAGGTCCACACTTTGATATTGTCCCCACGGAACGGGATCGCCAATGTGACCACTGGCAATGTGGATCTGCCAGACCGGACTAAATTCAAGGTAGTGGATGATATTTATTTCTACCGTTGTGCAACTAATCAACATAGTATTTGTAAAATCAAAGTTCGATGTAAAGTTTATTCTGTAAATTACAATATTTCGCAGTTAAAATATTACTATAACATCGGTATAAGAGTTGTATAGTTCATGAACGAACTAGTTCAATTGAACGATTCATTGAAAAGAGCGTATGAACTAGATCAGTCGATATAGTTCATTATAGTTCAATAGCTCACTGAGCGCCGACCGAAAGATCCACAAAGAACGATCAACGAACGAACGATTCACAATCTAGTTCAGCATGTCATTCACATAAAGTGACCCCGTCCTCTGTGCTAAGTGACGCCTTCGCAATGTAATAAGTTTTGTTTATGTTTTGGATCAATGTGAAGTGTGTGAAGTGTCATCCCCCATTGTAATAAAAATAAATTTTAAGAGCATTTTAAACACATCGTATCCCAATATATCGAATCCATTACCCATTCAATGTGTCTTGTTTTGGATAGAAAAAAGGACAAAATAAAAAGAAACATACATACAGTGATAATTTCTACAAACACACAACGTAAGATTTTTTTGCCAGCCACTTAAATGAAATTGTAATTACATTTTTTTTTGAAGGATGTTTTTTTCTAAACTTAATCTTTCTTTATGATTGGAATAAATAACCTAAATGTAATATTTTTGTAGTTTAATTATACTATTCTAATGTTTGTTCCTATTTGATGTATGTATGTATGTGTTTTCATCAAGAGAACGATTAAGAGCTCGTGAACGATTCTGATCCGAATGATTGAACTGTATAGTGAACTATGAACTAGATTACTGAACTAGTTCAGTTAAAAGAGCTGAGCTATTGAACTAGATCTTTCAAATAAACTAGACTGTACAACTCTAATCGGTATAGGTATAAGATTCGAATCATTTCCAAGAGAAGTCACTCCACAGCCGATATGATGTGCTGCGTAACTACCCAGCTAACAATTTTTTCCGATTTTTTTCCGAATTCGGAACGAAACTCTGCACAAGTATGCGATTCTGATGTCGAATGCGTTCAGAAATCGGAACAAAATTGTGTGAAGGTGCCCACGAATTCGGAAAGTTTTAACGGAAAAAAAACGGAGGGAATATTAGAGTTTCTTTCCGAATTCTGAAGGAATTCGCAAAAAAACTCGAATGAAAAAAAGGGAAATTTTAAGGGAATTTTCGATTATCTGCACAATTTCGGAAAAAACTCGGAAGGAACATTCGAAAATCGGAAAAAATTCGGAAGATTATCGGATATTTGATCCGATATTCGGAAAAAAATCTGAAAATTCTCGGATGTTTGATCCGATATTCGGAAAAAAATCGGAAGATTATCGAATGTTTGATCCGAAATTCGGAAAAAAATCGGAAGATTATCGGATGTTTGATCCGATATTCGGAAAAAAATCGGAAGATTATCGAATGTTTGATCCGATATTCGGAAAAAAATCGGAAGATTATCGGATATTTTATCCGATATATGGAAAAAAATCTGAATATTTTCGTAAGGTTTTATCCGAAAATCGGAAAAAATTCCGGTGATTTATATTTCGGAAAATGTTCGGATGTTTCTTTATTTCATCATCTTCACAAGTTGGATTTAATAGTATTCGTTGCTGCTGCCCGCTGATATTGTGTGTTTGCAAAATTATAAAACACAACTTTTCCTAATAAAGTTTCCATGTGTCATCACGATGTTGTTCTTTATTTGGCGTATCTAAAATAGAATTAACAATATTTGTTATTATAAACAGCTTTTTACAAAATGTGTATGCAAACTTCCAATTTTAATTTGTTTTAAAACACACAATAATTTGTTCCGCTACGTCTTACTCACTTAACTGCTGCGAAATAACTAAAAAACAAGGTACAGCATGCACACAAAGCAAAGAAATATCCCTTGCCGCTGGCGTTGTTTGTATACAATCAACTCTCAACCAGAGTTCGGGATTTTTGCTCGCGAGAAAAATACACAGATCAAAAATACTTTCAGATTATGTGCAGAGTACTCGGAAACTAATCGGAAAGAAAACAAATCAAAATTTCCCTTCCGAGATTGTGCAGAGCACTCGGAAAATAATCGGAAAGAAAGGTTACGAAATCTCGGAAAAAAATCCGATATCAGAGCCATCGGAAAAAATTGTTGGCTGAGTAACAGCGCAACCGGTCTCATAATTTGGTGGTTGTGTGGGGATCTCTTCGGCTTTCCTTTTTCATATGCAAAAATCTTCGATCATTCATACAAACTCTAACGAGAAATTAATAAAAAGTTAATACTAAAAATTATCTTTGGCCAGATAGGCAAACTTATACAGACAAGATTACAGTCTACGGCTTGGAAGCTTGTACACTTATATGAATGTGGGCTCCAAATAACTGCCAACACTAAAAATGTATAACAAAAGTGTAAATCAGCAGGTTAATTATAGAGTTTAAAACATATCATCCAACTAGATACTATTTTTCTAAACTTTTCCCACTTCCCTTGATTAGTTGTAAAAGTTCCTCCATTTTTTGCTGCTAAATATTCATCAGTTCCACTACATTAACCGAATGAGAGAATGAAAACAAAATACCCACACAAATACAATAACACAAGATAATAACTTTTTTTCTGCCTATTCAAAATGTTTCTTCTGTCAAAAGGTCATTTTTCAAACTTTTAATTGGAATTAACTTTTTATAACCCCAACGGAATGATAATCCTGTTTCCATTCATTAATGGCAGAAATACCAGAGCAAAGGCTCTGAATGGACAGACAGATAGAGAGAGGCAAAGTGAAATCATCACCAACCGACGGACCAACCGATGGAAATCATTATTCTGGCAAATCTCTGGGTAAAAGTTCATAACCTGGCAATGATAAGTGTTGCACATCTAAAGCACAGATACACACACCCAGTGCTAGCTACAGAGCTTTTCGTGTTCGTCGGAAACAAGGCAAGCAATTCCGGTTACAATTTTTTGTTGTTGTTGTTTTATTTTGTTGCATTTCTATTGTAGCAAATTGCTCAAGTTAAATGACAATAAATGTCAAAATGATGATGTTTGTTACCTTAAAGCCACTACAAGTTGCACCAATGCTGCCACCGGCGCCATCACCAACACACAAACGCACAGGCACACCCACTTCCACAATAGCCCACATAGTTGTCAGCTCGACATCCAATCGACCATGTCGAGAGAAGCGCATTCATGTTCAGAAACTTGTACTGCAATACACGGAACTGAATGAACACTTGACTCTGTATTGCAGAGGATGGATTATGTTATAGCAACATGTCTGGTCTGGCCTGCCAATAGGCATATTTTTGCTCCTTGCTCTTAGACTTGAAACCATGGGCATGCTATCTCTTCATACAACGAGAGCAACAAACAATCTGTTTTTCTATTCATTTGGTAATAAACGTTGATGTTGTTGTTGTCGTTGTTATTGTCCTTGTTGCTTGAAGTTGGTATTTTGTGTGGGTGCCTGTGCCAACAGATGTGCCATTGTGTGTGTGTGTGTGTGCCTGTGTTTGTTTTAGTTGGCTCATATATTTATACAGTCATTCATTCATGGCATATTGCGGTGGAACATCATTGTTCTACACTCGCTGTAAACTTTCATTCAACACACCCAAATCTGGGAGAGTGCAGGATTCGTTTTTTTTACATTGCCAAAACACCTAAATTCTGTTTAACACCCCCCACAACAAACCGAAAACTTGGCTGGCTGGCTAGCTGACTGAATGGCTGGATGGCTCATAACTTATCCCATTTGTGTATTGTCTTGATGGTTAGTCCTTTAGTTTCGGTAATAACAGTTGTTGGGGTTGGTGGGAGAAGAAGGAGGGGACACACCCAAGTAAAGCGTAGCCAACAATTGCCACACCCGTCGCCATCCCTCCCTCTTAAACCTCAGTGTCATTCATTATGATACTCCGTAAATGCCATAGCCTAGCCTTTATCTTTGCGCTACACTGAAGAAAATACGTCAATGATATGTGGGAAATATTTGTGTAATAAAGTGTTGTCGGTTGTATGTACTTCTATTAACCTCCAACTGATCTTTCACAGGACATAAATTAGCGTTTAAACTATTTTTAACAATTATTAAAATTAAAATAAAAATAGTTTCTTTTTTTTGAGTGTATTATTCTGACAATTTATCTGTCGTCTGTCCACCACATAACCACCTATCTTCCCTCATAGTCTGCTACTTTGTAATGACATGTGACTGCTGCCAGTGCCTATCATGGAACATTAAGCTGCCTCATTTGGTATCCTTGTGGACCCAGCCTTTGTATATCGTACGTTTATGTCCACTTTTGAAATTCCAAGTAAAAGTTGAGAGCGACTGGTGGTTAACTGGCTGCATCACTTTTCATTTAGTGGTCGTTTGTATGTGTGCGAGTGTGTGAGGTGTCATTTAAAGTTATGACTCCATGTTTTCAGTTTTTTTCGTACTTTGTTTCTTTTTGGGATTACTCTGTACTGAATGATGGAATTCTTTGCGGCAAACCTACATACACGTACATATACATATATGTGTGTATAGCGTTACATATACATATGTATGTGTGTTGAGCTTGTGTAACACAAAATATGAATTGCATAAAGAGAATTTTTGATTTGAGATGGTTCGGAAGGTCAATGCTCATTTTGGAATTGTTAGCGTGTTGGACATTGATATCCTGATGGAAAGTACTACATAAGAGTGGGTGTGTGTAAATGTGTGTCCAGCAATAAGATCAATATGAGCTTCAAACCCATTTTTTTGCATCCAGTCCAGAAATGCATACAAGAGTATATTTAAATAAGATTTCTTGAATGAATCGCTTAAATTTTCTATCCCGATAAGGAGAACAATAAAGTTGTTATTATATTTATGGACATAACTGTGATAAATCAGAAGGTGCGATTGAACGGTTATTATTAGGCAGCGGAATTTAATGCAACCCCTATTTTTGGTCCGATTCATGTAAAATTTTGGGACTGGGTATATTTTTGGCTTCTAATTAAATTGCAATCGAAACATATGACCTCCCGAAAATCGGGAGGTATCGTTCCATGTGGGCTATATAAAGGCCTGAACCTAAACCCACGAATTTTAGGTGGAAAGTTTTTTACCCCCAAGGAAGACTTAATACCGAATTTCAGCCATTTCGGAGGGATATTGAGGCCACAACCTTCAAAATACCGGGAGGTACAGTTCTATGGGGCTATATGAAGACGTGGAATAAATACCGACAAATTTCAGGTGGAAAGTTTTATACCCCCAACGAAGACAAAATACTAAATTTCAGTCATTTCGTTGGGATATTGAGGCCACAACCTTCAAAATACCGAAAATTGGGAGGTACCGTTCTAGGTCCACGTCTTCATATAGTCCCCTTATGAAGACCTGGACCTATACCGACAAATTTCAGGTGGAAAGTTTTATAATATCCAACGAAGACTAAATACAAAATTTCAGCCATTTCAGTGTGATGTTGAGGCCACAACCTTCAAAATACCGAAAATCGGGAGGTACCTTTCTGTGGGGGCTAAATGAAGACGTGGACCTATACCGACAAATTTCAGGTGGAAAGTTTTATACCCACAACAAAGAATAATGCTAAATTTCAGTAATTTCGGTTGTATATTGAGGCCACAACCTTCAAAATACCGAAAATCGGGAGGTACCTTTCTATGGGGCTAAATGAAGACGTGGACCTATACCGACAAATTTCAGGTGGAAAGTTTTATAATCCCACCGAAGACTTAACACAAAATTTCATCCATTTCGGTGTGATGTTGAGGCCACAACCAACTAGATTGCAAACTTCCGATCACCAACTACACCAAGATTCTAGGGATCACATTCGACAGCATGTTATGTCGTTATCTGCGCATGCCAACCTTATCTTCGACAATCTGAGATGTATGAACAAGGTACTCAAGTCTCTAGCACTTGCGGTGCAGGCGAAGAAACCAGTGTTGACCACATATAACGCTATAGGTCGGTCTGTCGTAAGCAATGCGCTGTCAGTGTGGCCGCGAGTATACATGCAACGCGATGCTAAAATATTCAAACATGTCAGAATGCCGACTTTAGAACTGCAACAGGGTGCCTCCTCATGTCTTCATGTCGACCATCTACATACATGAGGAGACAGAGATTTTGTCAATACAACAGAATGGCACGCTTTCGCTGCAGTACTTGATCGGGTGTTACCGTGAGAGCAATCCTAATCACCTTATGGTCGATAGGACCCCCCACCCAGGTAAGTAAGGAGAGATCTTCATGATCTAGAAAGAGAGGTCCAGCGATACAAGAGAGAATCCATAGATTAACAAGCCTATCAGACAGGTTTAAAAAGTATTCACATGGATGCAGTCGCAGATTCCATAAACAACTATCGTGTAAATGTGGTAAAGTAAATTCCCCATCTATCACAGCTGAGGAGCGTCAGGTGCCATGACAAACCAGAGTAGTTTTGGCTCAACTACGTTCGGGATGATGAAGCTATCTAGACGGCAAGGATTGATGATACCTTGCAAAACATCTGCCCAGCATACGGAATTGACCAGCACGATACACTGCACCTTTTCAGCTGCCCTGCCATACCTAGAGAACAAACTCCAGTAGACCTGTGGTTACATCCCATCGAAACAGTCACATTCCTAGAACTGAAGATAGACCCAGAGCCAGAGAGAGGAGAACGAACAACAACGTGATGCTTTGCGAAGATAAATACGTGATAGACACGATTGAACATCTATTACGTTGCTGTAAACTAGAGTTGGGTAATCTAGTCCTAGTTCACTGTACGTCATAAAATCTAACGTGCGGTATTACGTACGCCGTTTGTTCATACAAATGATGTGGCCCATTGGAACTGGGTAGTAAACTAGATAGTTCCATATAGTTCATTTGGCACAACTCTTACTGTAAACTGTTAAAAGATTGTGATATTCAAAGGAGATCATCGCAAGTTGTGGGGAAGATAAAATGGAGAAAGACCTCAAAATAATCGTAAGGGCATTAAACGAATGACTTCTTGACGCACAGTGACGGGAGTATACTTGGTATAAAGCAGGCCAAGGTGATGGGAGCCCCTTTTGTAGTAGTGTGTGAAAACATTTTCATACCGACTATAAAAAAGATAACGTTTGTTTTTCAAATTAGACACTTACACACATTTATTTGTAATTTAAATAACTACGAAAACATTTTATATTGGGTAACTTGAACAAATGTTTATATTTTGAAGCAAACACAACTACAAAATATGTATGTATTTTACGCCGAGGGCTGGTATAAATCCTCTATGTTGGCTGACTGGGATTTGGTTGCTCATATGGAAAAGATGAAGCAACAAATTGCTGCGCCATTGATCTCTTTAGTTGTGGGCTTACTGCGAATAGTATAAAACTATCAAATTCCAAAGTAATGCCTTTTTCGGGATTCTGAATTAACAGCACTTACGAACACCGATACGATCTTTATGTTCCCGATTACCTTGGGCCTCAAAAATGTTGTCATCATGCTATGCGAATGTTCCGATAATTTTATCTTCCAAACTGATGGCACATTAGGAACGCCATCAACAGATTTCATATATAGTGTTTGAGATGGTCGGGACCGAAGTTTTCGGGCACAACAAATGTGGATCGGACTTGATGTTTGTTTTTACTCACTGAGGTTCATGCAATTATTTCCACAATTTTACTTCGATCGGTTGGAAGAGAGGAGTAATTTAATCGGATAGACTCCCGTTTCCTCACGGGTTCAGCGCGATTTCCCAGAATCCCTTCTGTGTTTGCTACTATCCGATATTTTTCAATTTGTCATTTGGAGACCATCGGTTTCCAACAAATATACTCATTACTAACTATTTATTTTAGAGGCCAAAAAATATCCACTTATTATTTTTGGTGCGTTCTCAAGTCCTCTTGACGTTTATGTTCCTGCTAAAACTAAGCGATATTATCGCAAGTTAAACTAAAATTTCGGTTATGCAAAAAAATTTATTTTTAAGTAAGTTGTGTGTAAAGAAATTGTAACAAAGTGACAGCAAACTTAAATTTCATTTATCCGATGCTTTCCACATGAGAGAATTTCAATAATGTGGTTATGATGACAACCATCTCCCATTTATTTATATCAACATCAAAATCTCATACATAGGCCAAATAGATTTAGTTTATCACCTCCTCGGTTTTTTGTATATTTCTTCTCGGTTTTACTCTTTGTCACCCCAATCTGAATTCGAAATCTTTTTCCATCATCACGATGATGGTTGGTTGCTTTGCTTTACTTGTCAGTGAAAATTCAATTTACTTTGTCAACTACTTTTCCTAAAACGTTTGCAGTTTTAATTCTATCTTTTGCCTTCACTTTCTTCCGGCCAATGAATGGGGGGAGGGCGGTTGATGGGTTAAGTTTATGCGGCAAAAGAGTTTAGTCGTCTAGAGAATGAGGGTTGGATTTATGGGTTGAGAAAACCGCATACAGAGAAAGAAAGAATGCATTTTGAAATGTTTGTGGGTTGTCGTCTGTCTTTGGTTAGCATTCATGAGTTGGTAGGTGATTATTTATATTTCAGCATTTCTAAAAAAGCCAGAGATGGATGCTGTGATATGATATGAAATTATTGCAAACCAAAAATTCATTAATATTAACATTAAAATTAATTAAATTACATATTGAAATCATGAAGACATCATTTCAACATCCCTTCTTTCATTTGCCATTAAATTATAACAACTCCCAGCTCTGGTAGGTCAAACAACCGCTCAGCTATAAAAGTGTCTTTTTAGACTACACATTTTGTGGCCTAATATTTACTTAAGTTAATTAAAACTTTTTATTTGTTCTCCTTCACCTGATGGTTCTTAATGTGGGTGGGCCAGCCAGTCAGCCATCAACCTGTGAAACTTTTGTAAATTTTTGTATTCAAAACTTTTCTTTCTAAGGCAGTTATAAAACGTAAACGAGGAGAAACCACAAAAATCCAAATACTACTCTTATTTCCTGTGAACAAAAATCCTCATATTCAGATACTGAAAAAAGGATTGGTTGTCCTCCTTAGTTTTAAATTTTTGTCGTAATAAGTTCAAAAGTTCATCAAGGCATAATTTACTCGTTGAATAATGATATATACATAACATATGGGACACTTTTAAACTGTAAAGGGTATGAAGGGTTTTATTACGACATTTAAAATTAGCTATCGAAGACTACAAAAGGGTGACAAAGGGGATGAAAGATACCAAGCAACGGCCGTGACCGGCTTTAACATGGCAAAGCCCAGGGCTTATATTGGTTCCTCTTTAATCTCAAGTGGGCACAGACCTCCCCATGGTGGCACCAGGGGAGCTGCCTTTAATACCCGTTAAAGGTAGGATCTAACATGTGCCGCGCGTTCACCCAAAAGAACGTTAAAAACTAGGGTTGGGCTAGTAACCCATCACTCCAAAAAAGCATCGTGCTATGAAAATGCATTGGCAGATGTACTTGAAAAATACAAGGCCGATATTACTGCTATACAGGAAATACGATGGTTTGGCAAAGCCGTCACACCAACACCTAAAGGTGACGCACTGTACTATAGCTTCCACAACATAAAGCATGAGTTTGGTTGCGAATTTGTAGTTGGTCGGAGTTTAAAACATCTGGTCTCCAGTTTCACCCCACTGAATGAAAGACTTGCTGGATGAAAGCTAAATTTTGCAACAGCTTTATTTGCGCTAGGGTGCCACCGTGGTGCAATGGGATGCACACCCGCCTTGTACGCAGAAGGTCGTGGTTTCGATTCCCCGGCTGGGCAACATCAAATTTTCAACTGTGGCAAAAGGTATCGGGAGAAAATGAGAGTGGAGAAAGTTCTTTTCCTCAGGAAAAAGAGAGGAAGGAAAAGCGGAAATGTGAAAAACTCAAAATGTACAGGAGTCAGAATGAAGTACAAGAATGAAGAAACTACCAAAGAGTGAAACATCAAACTGATGGCTTTGGTACGGGCACATCCTCCTATAGAGACGAGCAAGGTAATTTGGTAACAAATACAGATAGTGTGCTCAGAATATGGAAAGACATTTTTCCCAAACTGTTGGTACCCAATAGAAGAAGACGACGATGAAGATACCACAGATCCAATCCCAGAAGATGGTATTGAATGTATATCGCCCGGCCAAGATGAGGTAAAGACAGCAATAAACCGGCTGAAGAATAATAAGGCAGCAGAACCCGATGGCGGCTTACCAACCGAGCTATTCAAAACCGGATGCGACGCGCTGATAAGGTTTATGCATCAGCTAGTCAGTACCATAGTTAGAGCACAAAGTCTTATCTCCTTTCTTGTGGACGGGACACAATATGCTCAGATTCAGTCAGAAAGGCGTTCTTCCTGCCAGATGTTGCTGATATCCATTAAGATAAATTCAAATTTAACTAGTGGAATCACAAATCAACCTAGCGGAGGCACAAATAACTCTAGTGAAGATATAAACCAATCTAGCAGAAACACAAACCGCTATGTTAGCGGTTTATACGGTTTATGCACTAAAGTGGTTTGTTCCTCCACTCTTTAAATTCAAATTTATCTTAGAGGTAGTTTACACTATCTATCAATGTCGTATGACATGAACTTTCCATCGGAATACAGTCGCTATTGTGTGTAATATTGCGGATTTCCCTTACGCCATTTACTTTTTGAGTCCACACCAACAGAAATGCAATGAAATTACGTCTCCACATTGTCTGTGTGGGTAGATGTAGAATGTTTTTATTCGTATCATATGACATTGATGGCTAGTGTAAACACCACTTTAATGGACATTAGGACCATTCGGCAGGAAGAACGCATCCAGTGTCCCGTCCACCAGAAAGGAGATAAGACTGTCTGCTCTAACTATAGGGGCATAAGTCTGCTCTCTATTACCTGTCAGAGATATTGTGTGAAGACTAAAGCCTATGGTCAACGAAATAATTTGGCCATAACAATGCGGATTTAGCTCTGGCAAATACACCAGATATTTACACTGCGGCAAATCCTTGAAAACGACCCAAGAGGTGTAGATCGACACCTACCATATTTTTGTCGATTATAAAGCAGCCTCCTACAGCACTAAACTTTCAAATTAACTGATAACCTTTCCTCAGTTAAAATATACAAGAATACCGCCGAACAATTTAGTACCTATTAGTTCCTATAATTCGTCTGCCTTGGCACCGCCATGAAAACAACAAACAACGTCAGTTGTGTAATAAGAAAAAAAGTATTGGCCAACAGATGCTACTTTGGCTTAATTAAGCAGTTTTAAATCTCGTCAAACAAAAATATCACTTTACAAAACACTGATACAACTCGTGCTAATGTATGGTTCCGAAGCATGAGTACTTGTGGAAGAAGATAAAGCAGTGTTTGGTGTGTTTGAGAGAAAAACTATTCAAATGATCTACAGCTACGATTTTGGGTAGGGAATTCCCGCACCGAGAATTCTCGGGAATTCTGTATCGGTATTTTGACTACGGGATTTCCCAGGAAATCGGGAAATATCAATATACAATTATCATAACTGATAAGTTAAGAACCTATGCTCATCTCTTTCATACCATTGAAATGGAATCCGATAATGATTTTACAGAATCGGGAAATGACAACAGAATTTGAAATAAATTAAATCCAGTTTATATATGAAAATATGAGTGGGGATCACCGTGTCATTTTCAACTTCCAGCGTACACCTTTTTCAGATGTAATTCGAATTATTTTAATTGTAATTGGAGAATTCTATTTGTAATTCGTAACATTTCATTTGTAATTCGAGAATTCCATTTGTAATTCGAATTATTCCATTTGTAATTCGAATTATTCCATTTGTAATTCGAAATATTCCATTTGTAATTCGAATCATTCCATTTGCAATTCGAATTATTCCATTTGTAATTCGAATTATTCCATTTGAAATTCGAATTATTCCGTTTGTAATTCGAATTATTCCATTTGTAATTCGAATGATTTCCTTTGTAATTTCAAATAAAATAATTCGAATTACAAATGGAATAATTCGAATTACAAATGGAATAATTCGAATTACAAATGAAATAATTCGAATTACAAATGGAATAATTCGAATTGCAAATGGAATGATTCGAATTTCAAATAGAATAATTCTAATTACAAATAGAATGGTTCGAATTACAAATAGAATAATTCGAATTACAAATGGAATAATTCGAATTACAAATGGAATGTTACGAATTACAAATAGAATTCTCGAATTATAAATAAAATGTTACGAATTACAACTAAAATCTTTCGAATTACATCTGAAAAAGGTGTAGTTATATGAAATATAATATCTGTTCCATTTAGTATCTAAATGTGTCCTAGAGTCAAATTTTGAGGGAGTTCCGTCATTAAGTCTTTTTTTCCAGAACAGAATTTTCGCAGTGCATAAAATATGAATTTCGGATCAATAATTTGTTCGAGCTACATTTCTTTCCATCGAACGACTTCTTTAGCTTTGAATGATGACAATGGAGACTGTGGGCTAAATCCAGAGAACATGATGGATCATACGCCAATCCGTAACCCATTTAATGGATTTTTCCAGAACTATTCTTCCGAACGCAACACTCAGAAAATTTGGCGCTGGGCTTATAACAAATGGTACTAGATGGAACCGGTGTTGTACTTAATATAACTATGTGAAAAAATCAAGGAAAAATTGATCCACCCTCTTATCTTAAAAAATTTCCCGGGAAATCCTGGATTCCCGGGAATGTCGATTTTGTGATTCCCTTTTCTCGGGAATGAAAAAAAACGGGGAAAACCTAAAACCCTATCTACAGGCCAATATGCGTTGACGGTGAATATTGTCGTCGTATGAACCACGAGCTATATCGTTTATACAACGTCATCAGTATAGTTAAACTTAACGAGATACAACGTTTGCGTTGGCTAGGTCATGTCATTAGAATGAGCGATGCTGAACCAGGTAGAAAGGCGTATAAATACGGGCCACATATCAGCGGTACATTCGATGAAGTAAATAAGTGGAAGACGTATGTTCTGAGACACACTTCCCCTCTCACTTCACGCTTTTTAAGCATTTTATCCACCCCATTTAGTCCTATTTTTTGCTACTTTCTTGGGGCTAAGATTCATTAGGGTATTTAAAAAGTCCATCCATAAAATACTCGAAAAATAAGCGTAAATTTGGTGAACAAAATGCTTGAGGCGTGAAGTGAGAGGTGAAGTGTGTCTCAGAACATAACCGTATAATCCAAATTGGCAAAGTAAAGCAACAAACAGAGAGGTCTTGAAATTTTTTCTTAGTTCGGTTTATAGGACAAATGTTCTGTGGAGGGCCACCTAAGTAAATAAACAATGGATATTTGACCAATACTAATCATTAAATCCTCTGGGAGCAGAATAAATGCATGTGCAAAATTACATAGCTCATTTTCCACATTTCTTCTTCGTCTCCAGCATAAAGTCCATTAAGCATTTTTTTTTGTTTTCTAAATTGAATTTCGTGTGAGACACAATAAAATTTAATATCGCTCTGTTATTAGGATACAACAATAACCACGTAATCCATAAGTCATAATATAGTCTGCAGGAGAACGTGTAAATATGCGTCGACGAAAAGTTAATAACAATTTTATGGCTCAAATGGCAATAAGTATTGAAATGTAGATATTATCGATGAAATTTTCTGATGGTGATAAAAAATACATAAAAGGGTTAGGGGTGTTATTAAGATGATAAAGAAGAGGGCGCGAATAAAAAATGAATTAAAGCAACTTAGACTTTTATTTATTTAACAGATCTGCTGAAATAATTCCTTTATTAGGGGAACATTGTATGTTTATTTTTCAAGTAACTTCTAAACCCGAATTTCCGCTTTGCCCAAGTATTTTCCCCAGTCTAAGTATTCGGGAAGTCCAGGAAGAGTTGAAAGTTTTAACAATTCATGCATCCGTACGAATCTGTACGTATTTTCCATATTCATTTCAACAATAAACTCTACCTGTATTCCTATACACGAGTCCAATTTTCGATTAATAAACCACTTTTGGTGTTGTGATTTTTGCACCACCACCACTCTTTGTTGACATACTCGTACCATAAAACCCCTAAAATCGGCCGAAAGTTGGAAAAGCCACCTTAAAGTTGAAGGGAAAATCTAATAGTCGAATTATGCTAATGCTGCGGTAAGTAGACTTTTCAGAAACCACTCTTACCATTCTTAAAATGGATTTGATTTCTCTTTACCACAAATATATTAACACGATTCAATTCCAATTTAAACTTGAATTCTCTAAAATAAATCAAAGCCTACCCATTGATAATCATTAATTCAATCTCTACTTTAAAATTCTACATACATCCCCACAAAATATCAAGCATGGTGGCCTCAAAAAATGTTCAAACATTATACAAATGTATCAAGCTGTGACATAAATATAATTCCAACATTCTGAGCAAGTCGAAGAGGAGGGATAGAGGGAGAAAAATCACTTTGAAGCTAATAACAATTTCCATTGCAATTGTAATTGTAATTGTCAGTGGGAAGCATCCGGGCATATGATGACAACGTAGGGAATATCACTGACGAGTGTTATAAAATGCATAAACGCCACGGAAAGCATCAAATAAAATGCACCATTCCACAAAACGACTGTTGGGCAGACAAACAAATAAACAAACAACCATACAACACACAAAACACAACAAAAACAAAAAGCAACATATTTAACGAGCTATTCACAGTTGCAATCACTGTTTTGGAAAATAACCAACAACCAGAGAGAGACAGACGAACAGACGACCATCAAAGTGGAGAATAAACTTTATAAAATGTTGCATCCCAAAGATGATGATGAGATGACTATTAGGACATCGCAGGTTATGGTGGCGGGCGGGCGGCTATGACGACTATGATAATCATCATTTGCCCAGCAACTAGCTAGCTATTTGGTGGCTCCCTCGCTGCCTGTGTACAACATTTTGGAACATAAACACAGCAATTGCTGGGACATAAACACTACATTTGTCGTTTAACTCTTAGAACATGCATAAAAGAAGCACAAGGAATGTGCCAAAAAGAAAATAAAAAAACACAAAATAAAGAAGTCAAACGAAAAAAGGGATAGTAGATTTGCAAAGGATTTGAAAATTCTCAAAAGAATTTTCATACATTTCCATGCATGATTTTTTGGTTGCATGTCTTGCTCCATGGCTGCAGTGTGTCTTGTCTCCATCTGTTATTTTGGTATTGGATTGAAAGTTTTCGTCTTGGCTTCAGTTCAAGTTTTTTATACCCTCCACCATAGGATGGGGGTATATTAAGTTTGTCACTACGTTTGTAACTACTCGAAATAATCATTGTAGACCCCACAAAGTATATATATTCTTGATCAGCGTGCAATTCTGCATCGATATAGCCATGTCCGTCCGTCTATCCGTCTGTCTGTCTGTCCGTCTGTCCGTCTGTCCGTCTGTGGAAATCACTCTAGCGTCCGAACGGATTGACGTAGGTTGATGAAATTTTGGGAAAATATGTTATATTTACGTAGGACTTTTGGTATTGAAAGCGGGCTATGTAGGTCCACGCTTTCGTATAGCCCCCATACAAAATGACGCGTGACGCGTCGTCGTTTTAAAGAATTTTTAAGATATTTGGCCCATTTTACCACCGAATTGGTTGTAATTTGGTACTTTGTGTCTCCAGAGGCCAAAAAATATTCCTACCAAAGTTGGGTTATATAGGTCCACGTTTTGGTATAGCCCCCCGCCGGGGATAACAATCTTGAAGCGATGCGGGGGCTAGACGTCACAATCTTCTCATTTAACTTCTTGTAGTGTTGAACTGGGAGGCTGTGATTGACCAAAGGTTATCCACTCTCTGTCACGCTCCAACTCAGTGCACTGGAATTCAAAGTGTATCTCCGGATTGAGTGACACATATTTGGTAGTGATCTCCTACCAAAGTAATTGTGAGATCCCCTAACACCGGGGTGTTAAGCGACCTCGTGCCCATCGGTGTTCTCAAGGTTTGCAGTTAGGGTACCAACTGTATTCGAACGGAGCCTCGCGTGATACCTGGGCACCTCAGCGAGTAACCAGCGCCCTAGTCATGGTAATGGAGGGCTATGCCATGACCTGTCCTCAAATCCCCCAGTAAAACGTTCCCCTATGAATGAATCCGAACTAAACAAAACAAAAACAACCCAAACCAATCTTCCCTCGTTATCGACCCCAGCTATGACCACGGACAATGCCGCACTACCAAATGCGACTCTAGGACCTCAAGAATCCCTGGGTGGGGACGTGACCCCGACGACCTTGACGATGGACAGAGTAAGTCAAGACATTCTGAACCAAAGCAGGGAATTGCTTGATCTCATAGAGCAGAGAGAGACCTGCAGATTGAGCCAGGAGAGCCCCCCCCCTTGGAACTGGGAAGACGACTCCCTCATGTCGGATGAAGAGATGGACGTTACTGTGATTCCATCTCGGACATCCCAGGAAGCGCCTTCCTCGGTCCAAGGAGAGACCTCGAACCTTACCACAGCAGGTCCAACTCCTCTACGGGATGTTACATCGGTCGGTACCGATAAGCCTTTTCTTCCGAGGCAGGACGCCATGGAGGAAGAAGCCGTGATGGAGGAAGCGACCCCCTCTAACACGACCTCTACCAACAAGAGCGAGAAGGCCAAGGAGAAAAAGGATCGGCACGAATACAAAAGAGCCGCTAAGTACTGCAACAAATTTGTTGGTAAGGAAGCCACTGACATAAGTCAGGACGAATTTCGTTTAATCGGAGTGAGGCTTCGAGTTATGAGGAGACTTGAGCGTAGGTACCCTCATATGGAGAAGATCCACGTTCCGGTCAACCAAATTCCAACACCTGGAACGGCTGTCCCCTCCAGCCTAACGGCTGCCAAGGGTGCAGTCGCTCCGGGTAACCTACCCAAACCGGGAGTATCAGGCTGTTCGGACTCCTTGCAGACACCGATGGTGTCAGCGGCGGAGACGGGCAGAAGGATGCCCTCGACCCTGGAAACAGCAAGACGGCTGCTGTCCTCAAAGGCACCAACCGTCTTGCCGTCGGAACAGAAAAAGGGTCAGTCAGGGACAACGCAGATGCTCAAGGCGACTCCGAATGTATCTGCCTCGTCGGTGACTGCCCCCTCTTCTGTCGGGGTAAATAGAAGCAGCGACCTCTTGCGAACCTCGACGATGCAGAGGCCTGGTAAACAGGCAACTGAGGCGTCGAAGGATCCCAAGAAGCCCTGCTCCTTAAGTGATGGAGGAGTGAGGATCGCCGGTGGCGCAACTGGTAGAATGGCTGGTGTGACGGACGGCCCTTCAACCTCTAGGCAGGCCAGTGGTAGACCAAAGACCTCTCCGCAGCAGTCATGCGTAAAGCGGGTCAGGTCTTCGGAGGACCCACAGCCAACAGCCAAGAGGTTGCTGGACCGACATCAAACCAACCATCCTCCCACTCTTGCTAAGGTGACCGCCCAGCAGACGGCAACTGGGGTTGAACAGGAGAAGTCCTGCAAAGGAATCTCCAGTCCGGCTCCCCAGCAGTCATCTGCTGGCGGGACATCAAAACCAGCGAGGACCCGGAGGAAGCTGGCCTCAAAAGACGTTCAAATAGCAATCATTGATAGGTCTGATCCGGAAGGTTGGATCAGTGATGATCATTGGTTGCTGGTTGAACGTCTACTGAGGAAGGCCATAACCTCTGACGAGGCGGACGCAAGTATGACGGGCTTTGGCAAGGCAACTTATATCAGAGGTGTCAAGGTCATCGGCTGTCAGGATGAGAAATCGAAAGATTATCTCATACGAACAGTCGATGGCTCGGGCGCACTCTGGGAAGGTTGCAAGCTAGCCGCGGTGCCTACTAGCGAGATACCTCGCAGAGCGTCAGCCACAGCCTGGGTGCCACCTCCGGATCAGGAGGTTGCGGAGGTGCTGAAGATGATCCAGAGGCAGAACAGAGGTCTCTCTACTGCCAGCTGGAGGTTTATCAACTCCACTAAAGAAGGAGCTGGTGCGGTGATGAAGTTCACCATGGACAATGAAAGTGCGGACTACATTAGGGATTGTGAGGGAGAGCTGTACTTCGGCTCTGGCTGGCTTCGGTTCCGAGTCTCGAAGCCACAGTAGAGAAGCTCAGCAGCAAGAGCTCCGCGTTGTGCAGATCAATCTGCACCACTGCAGGGCTGCGGCTGCTGAACTTCTCCTCTCCCTCACAAAAACCGAAGTAGACATCGCTTTGGTCCAGGAGCCCTATCTTCATAAGAATAGGGTTTCTGGACTAAACGATGGGCGCTACTCTATATTCTCTGCATCAAATGGAGAGAAGGTAAGAAGCTGTATTGTAGCGAAGAAAAGTTTAAACCTTATTCAACTCTATAATTACAGTGATGGTGACACGACTGTAGTGAGGTTAGAAGTAGGCTCTGGAAGAGCCTTGGTGCTGGCCTCAGTCTACATGCCGTACGAGGAACCAAACCCACCCGGTATACTGTTGCGGAAGCTAGTGGAGGAGACGATGAGTAAGGCAAACTTGATAGTGGGCTGTGATGCAAATGCTCATCACTTCCACTGGGGTAGCAGCGATACAAACTCAAGGGGTGAGTCCGTATTCGATTTTATTTTAACTAATAATCTTCGAGTATGTAATAGGGGAAATACCGCCACTTTCCATAATAGGGTAAGGGAGGAGGTGATAGATCTAACCCTTACAAATATGGAAGATACTTCTATAACTGACTGGAGAGTATCGGAGGAGTGCTCCTTTTCGGACCACAGAGCGATACTCTTTCATGTCTCTTATAGAAGTAAGCGGCAACCGCCTCATAGAAATCCGAGAAGAACAAACTGGGACTTTTTCCATTCCCTTACAACTTCCAGGCTGTGTGAAGTTCCAGAACCTCGCACAGTAGGGGAAATTGACAATCAGGTGGAAAATCTCACAAAGATTCTGATGGATTGCTACGAGATGTCCTGCCCACTAACGTATCCTGGTAGGAAAGCTCAGCCTGTCTGGTGGAACAAAGATTTACACGATCTGAGGAAAACCAGTAGAAAGGCATATAACAAAGCTAGTAGGACCAAACTCAGTACTGATTGGGATCTCTATAGAGCATCTTTCAATAAGTACAAAAGCGAGGTTAGGAAAGCAAAGAGAGACTCTTGGGTTAGTTTTAGTGAGTCCATAGAGGGAGTTAATGCAGCAGCAAGATTTCGCAAGGTGATCTCAAAGGACCCGAAAACCATTGGAAGCATTAAGCGAAACGAGGGCACCTGGACTAACTCAGCTCTTGAGACTCTAAACCTGTTGGCAAGTACACACTTTCCTGGCTGTCAAGATGCTAGCACGTGTCGACCTAGTGAAGATGCGAGCAGAAGCTTCAACACAGCAGAGTGTGATCTTGTTGATGGTGCAATAAGTAGTCCCAGAATCTCTTGGGCGATCAGTACTTTTCAACCCTATAAATCCCCTGGACCTGACGGTATCATCCCTGCGATGCTTCATAACGCGCCTCGAGTGTTGATATCCATATTAAGGAAGATTTTTAGGGCTTGCATTCTGCTGTCGCACATACCGGCGATATGGAAAGAGGTGACGGTGATCTACATCCCCAAAGCTGGGAAACCTAGTCACACCTTACCAAAGGACTATAGGCCGATAAGTCTTTCCTCCTTTCTACTTAAAACTTTGGAAAGGCTACTAGATTTGGAAATTAGATCTTATATAAATAATGACCTTGTAAGCAATTCACAACATGCCTACGTAAAAGGGAAATCGACAGACACAGCGTTACACGAGGTCGTGGGTTATATAGAGAAGAACATGGATGACTCGAGCTTCACTTTGGCTGCTTTCTTGGACATAGAAGGTGCGTTTAACAACGTGAAACTTGAGTCTATCCACTCTGCTCTAGAATCACTAGGTGTCCCCTCAATTCTAATCAATTGGATAGATAGAATGCTCGAGAGTAGAATTATCAATTCAAATTTAGGAGAGAGTTCAATTAAGAAGTCGGTCACCAGGGGCACACCACAGGGAGGAGTCCTATCACCCCTGTTGTGGCTTCTGGTACTGAACGGGATACTTTTAGAATTTGACAGGTTAAAAACCAAAGTAGTCGCATACGCTGATGATGTAGTTATTCTAATCAGCGGGAAATTTCTATCAACGCTGTCCGACCTTATGCAAGGTGCCTTAGTAAAACTCTCACGCTGGGCCCACCAAAATGGACTTGGTGTGAATCCGGCGAAGACAGAGTTGGTACTATTCACCAGAAAGAGGAATACTGCTGAGTTTGTTCCACCAACTCTGGATGGGGTGCAACTAAACCTCTCCACTGAAGCTAAGTACCTTGGAGTGGTATTGGACCATAGGCTTCTATGGAAAAGGAACACCGAGGAGAGAGCTAAAAGAGGTTTAATTGCACTATATTCCTGTAAGAACACCATAGGAAAGAGCTGGGGCTTAAAACCACACATTATACACTGGTTGTATAATACTGTGGTTTGCCCCATTCTAACCTATGGTTGTCTTGTGTGGTGGCACTCACTTAGTATAAAAACAAATCTTTCAAAGCTAACCAATGTGCAACGTGCCGCGTCAATTCTCATTACTGGAGCTATTAAAAGCACTCCTCAAATGGCGCTGAATGCTGTTTTAAATGTTCAACCTTTGGACATTTTGGCTCAGCATCAGGCCTCCAGGTGTGCTTTGAGGCTTAGGGAACTTGACATGTGGCGTTGCTCATTGGCTGGCCATGCATCTGTTCTGCGGCGGTATATTAGTCAGGTAGAGATTGGTGACAGAGGGGGAGAGACTGACTATATCTCTCCGTCTCTTGACTTCAATATACCTGACGTCTTAATTCCCAATAGGGACGCATGGGTTCAGTGCAGACCAATACCCGATAGCCTATCCATCTTCACTGATGGGTCTAAGATGGAAGAAGGCACGGGTGCTGGAGTGTACTCAGACGAACTGAACTTCAGGTACTCGTACAAACTTAACGACAACTGTAGTGTTTTCCAGGCAGAAGTCTTTGCAGTATTGAAGGCCTTAGAGGCACTAGTGGGGGGGACAGACCTAGCAGACAGGGCGGTCACCATATATGTAGATAGCCAGGCTGCGCTAAAAGCTCTAGGATCTTTCACTATTAAATCTAGGATCGTTCGAGACTGTAGAACTGCTCTGAAAGCCTGCAGAGTGCCAGTAAGACTTTGTTGGGTACCTGGTCACTGCGGTGTAGTGGGAAATGAGATTGTGGATGAACTGGCAAGGCGAGGCTCGCAATCAACCGATATACAACTGGAAGTTGGAGTGCGACCCCCGCTTTGTCACTTCATTGACAAACTCACAAGGTTCCACGTTGAGAAATCCAAAAGAACTTGGCTAGACGCTCCTGGTTGTCGGGTGGCTAAGTCAATCTGGCCGGAGATCTCGGCACGTAGAACTGATTCCCTCCTCTCACTATGCAAGTCAGAGATCAGGGTTGTTGTGGGGGTCATTACTGGCCATTGCAACATCAGATCAATGACGTGCAGATGGGAGGCTAGCAGCGGTGATTATTGCAGGCTGTGTGAAGATGCAGAGGAGACGGAGACGATTGATCATTTACTGTGCCAGTGCCCCAGACTGTCGGCCAGGAGACACAGACTCTTCGGCGCATACATGATTGAATCGCTCTCCTACCTCTCTTCTTTCGACCCATTAGTCCTGCTTGCATACTGTAGAGGTCTTAAATGGCTATGGGGCAGACAAACTTAACTGCATGTTAGTCTATTTAATAACTAATATACCTCTTTTGTTTTTCTTTCTTTTACCATCCCTAATCCTTCTCCTATACCCCCCCCCCCACCCGTCTCTTCCTCTCCTACCTCTTCCTCCCCCATCCAGCAACAACAAACTGGTATCCAGTCGAGCACACACTCACACGCCATCACATCACAACAATCAAATCCATAGATGCAATATCCATCATCACCACACTTACACAACCAACATCACATATACACCAGCAAAAATCACCACACACATCATCACATCACCACACTTTAACGGTCATCATCACACACAGAAACACATGCAGAACCACCAAACAACAGACTACATCAACAATACCAACAATATCCGATCACAACATAACAGGATGATCACAATGGACCATAAGGTCTCCGAGTGGAGTGGCTGCCTTCTACAGCAGCTGCGCATCCTAAAACCTAACCTAACCTAACCTATAGCCCCCATATAAGGCCCCATATAAAGTACGCGTCATTTTAATATATTTTGAATGTATTAGACCCATTTGAACACAGAATTGGTTGTAATTTGGTGTTTTGTGTCTTCAGAGGCCAGAAAACATTCCTACCAAAGTTGGGTTATATAGGTCCACGTTTTGGTATAGTCCCCACATAAGACCCCTTATAAAGTACGCGTCATTTTAATATATTTTGAATGTATTAGATCCATTTGACCAAAGAATCGGTTGTAACTTTTTATTTTGTGTTTCCAGAGGCTAAGAAACATTTCTACCATAAAATGTTTATATAGGTCCACGTGTTGATATAGCCCCTATAAAACAATATCTCCCGATTTTCGATATTTTGAACGTTTTAGCCTCATTATCACACCGATATGGCCGAAATTTGGTATTTAGTCTTCTTTAGGCGTATAAAACTTCCCCCAGAAATTTGTAGGTATAGGTCCACTCCATCATATAGCCCCCATAGAACGGTACCTTCCGAATTTCGGTATTTTGAAGGTTGTGGCCACATTAATCCACCGAAATGCCTGAAATTTGTGGTGGAGGGTATAAAAAGTTCGGCCCGACCGAACTTAACGCTTTTCTTACTTGTTTTCACTAGCATCATCGAAAGAAGATTGCACATACAAAGGAAAAACAAAATTCCATTGCATCTTATTAAAATTATTTTATATGATGTGGATGATCCTTTTTGAAAATGGAAAAGGCAATTAAATGAAATTTCAATAATCATTTATTCCCAAACTACTGGATTCAAGAGTGCCGCTATAATAGAACTAGGTAAGAGCAGTATTTACACAGACAGGAAATGGTACTAAAACAACAATTAGAAGAACATAATAAGGAAATGTTCCATAATCGGATTGTGATAGACAAAAAATGCGTTGTTGCGAAGGAGAGATTTATAAATAATAATTTAATTTCATGAGAGAAATATCGTAATTTCGTAAACCAAAATTATGGAAATGTGATATTACTCTGAGAGAACACGAACAAGTCAGGTTAAAGGTTGGCACTAAGTTAATTTTTCTGAAGATTATTTTAAGGGGTAACTCCCACTTGTAAATTTCAGAAAATCGAAAAATGTTTATAGGCTTATTTGAAAGTTAAAAATGTATTGTGTTTTGTATGTAAACTAAGTCCCAATTTACATTAGGCGAGTTTACTTGCGGCAATTGTCAGTTTGTAGGTGAGAGAGGGTGCTGAGAGGCAAAGGGTTACCATATGCCTCACCTCTCTCTCCTACAAAATGACAATTGCCGCAAGTAAACTCGCCCAATGTAAATTGGGACTATGCAAAATTGTTTAATATCGGTCGATTCGTTTTTAAGCTATTGTTGGCACCGACTTCAAAAATGCCGTTTAGAGATAAACGATTTTAATGTTGCGCCTCTAATCACAAAACCAAGATCTATTTAACAGGTCACGTAAGTAGCACAACAACAACTCTATTTTGGCCGAAAATTCTTCAATATGTCAAAATGTTTGTTTACGTTTTCATACAATTTGTTCACAATAACAAAATATTTGACAGATTGAAACCAATCAGCTGGCCGTTTTACGCCACCTTATAATTTCATCATGCACAAAACACAACGGGTTCTTCAGTTTGAACGGTCATATCGCAGCAAATTTTGTTCCGATCAACTTGAATTTTTTGTGACATTCTCTGTGCTAACTGTACTTCACAATAAGTCAATATTTTTTCGATTTTTTTGAAAGTAATAAATAAGGGTAACCACTTAAACACTTGATGTTTCTCTTTGACTTGGATCACGATGTTTTGAGTGAAGTATCGCGTGGCACGAAGCCGTGAATACTATAAAAGCACTCGCCTTTACGTTTTCGTACGATTCACCATTCAAATTCCCTCTTCGTGCTCATCATTGGTATAGAAACAGCACAGAGTTAATTCTTCTGTTCGAAAGATCTTATAACACACTAAAAAACATGTCACTTATGCATCATGCGTGTTTGCATTTAACACGATGTTTTTAGGGAAATAACGAGTGACAGAAAGAACGACATGTCACGTGGAATTGTGTATCTTAGTCACAATGTAAAAATTATTTGAATACAAAACTTTTTAATATCACATATGTTAAACTACGGGATAAAAACTCATAATTCAGTGGCGGAGCGATCTCGCTGATTATAGACTTGTTGTGGAAATTAGTGGATATTAGTATAAAAATCTGATAAGGAGGTGGATTTCAAACACGATGTTTTTAGAAAAACAAAGCGCGTGACACCCTTATATATCCCTTCCTTAGTTCACTCGGTAAATATGATTAAAAAAATAAACTTTAACTCACAGAAAATGTACTGCAGGTACTGTTGCTATAGCAACAACCTCAAGATACACCTTAAGATCGTAAACGAGGCGCTTGGACACACAGTGGAACTGATATAAGATTGAGAAAGAATATACCATCTTTAATTCAAACTGTAAAGATTGTTTAAATATTTAATGTTTAACTCACAGAAATTATATTGCCGGGTAAAAATAATCCATAATCAGTACCGTCACTAAACAATCTGCGATCACAGGGGAAGCCTTGCCTTTGTGATATACAAAACCATCTCTCATATTATGGGCATAAGATACATCTAAAGTTTGAAAAAGAATATCTTCTGTTACCAAAATAACCTGATAACGGGGTGAATCCCAAAGTGCCACATCCACATTGATTCAGATGCCCGACCGAAATACAAAAACCATTCCAGTGCGTTTCTCATCCGCCTCATTAAAAATTACAAATGTTAGACCAATTTTCCGACAAAATTTTACTTGCTTCTCTCACTGACAGTGTACGTGATATGATAAATGATAAGCACCCATACATAGAGGTCGGATCAAAAAATAACCGGGATGTTGTGGAAACAATTGTGGTATAACCGTATTTAGGAAGGCCGAGAAGATTGCCGAAAAAATTACAAATGTGAAGGTTTCGCTCTCTGTGTTCTTCGACTGCAATGGCGTGGCTCATCATGAATTCTTGCCACAGGGTCCTACGGTCAATAAGGAATAATACCTTGAAGTTATGTGCCGTTTGCTCGAAGCAATTAGTCGGAAATACAACGAATTCTGGAAAACCCAATCATGGATTTTGCACCATACACCAGCTCACACATCGATGCTTTTGCGGATGTTTTTGGCCAACAACAAAACCGTTATCATGCCTCAATCACCGTATTCACCGGACTTAACCATCGCTGACGGTTTCCTCTTTCCATAACTGAAGATACCGATGAAAGAAAAGCGTTTTGCTACGATTGAGGAGATAAAAGAAAAATCGAAATAGGAGCTGTTGGCTATGCTAAAAAGCGCGTTTGAGAACCGTTTCGAGTTTTGAAAAAAAACGCTGGTATAAGTGTATTATTGCTGAGGGAGATTAGTTTGTAGAGGGCAAGATAGTTATTGATGAATAACTTAATGCTGTTATTTTTGATCAGGTTTTAATGGTTATTTTTTGATCAGAATTTTGTCTAGGCTTAATTAAGTTTATTAAAATAAAATTATAATTAAACAAAGAAAATATTGAATAAGAAAAATATATAAATAATAATAATCGTCGATTAATGCGAGCCGCCTTGAGAAAGTTTGTATTTGTTGGTGCGTAAACGCAACTCATTTTGCAAATTGTAGCGGGACAAAATCATAGCTAAACTTCTTTACTCTCTCATCAAACTTCACTTAAACTTCTGTTCACACAATATTTTTTTTTTATTTTTTTTTTTAATAATTGATGATTTTATTATACATTAAATGCCTATTTACATTATTTATTATCATACATCTATTTTTGGCATAGCTTTAGAGCTGTTTGCCATATTTTGCATAGATTAAATTCATTTTTTACAATATTTGCGTTTACAATTCAAAAATTATATTCATTTATTATAAGTTTCCTGTATTTAATACAAGCCATTATATATTTGTATAGTGAATCAAAATTCGTACCATTTAAAGCATCCAGTACTTCACTTTCCTCAAGCATATATTTTCCAAAAAATTGATATCTGTATACCGAAAAAATGGGACATACTCCAAGGAAGTGATGTGTGTCTTCTGGTTCTTTCAGATTACATATTGTGCAGAGGACATTTGAATTGTTGTTTCGTGTAAATAGTTGTGCGTTTAAATCAAGTAGCCCACCTCTAGCTTTTATAATCCATCCTGTTGCATATGCAGGTAAATCTTTGGTGAGAGATGGTATATTATTGAATTCTAAATGAGAGTATAGATCATGTGATTGTGAAGTCAATGCACAATTGTAAAACTCGTTGTGTTCTTTAATAATTAATGCATCAATGATCTCCTTACAATATGTATTTATTGGTACAATAATGGTTTCAGACAATTTAGAGTCGATTAGGACTTGTCCGACGGCCTGCCTGTCTGGCTGGTGCGTAATATTTTGTCCAAATTTAGATGATGCACTCAGTAGGAGCAAAGTAGCATCTAACAGAAGGTAATCTTTAAATGATGCTCGACCTTCTTTCCTCTGTATACTGCGGATACTTTATATCCCGTGGACCAAATTTTAATTGCGATAGTTTCCCTAAAATAGACAACTTCAATGGGAAAGAAAAATAAAAGGAATAAAGTTACGTTACAGGACTTAAATAACCCAATACCGGTGGTAAGCGCTGGTGAGACCACAAGCCATATGTCGTCGAGATCACGCGACTGCAATCCGCCTGTTAGTTGTCTTACAGGTGAATGCTTTGGCACTTACAAATCCACTAAACATTACTAATAGAAAAGATGACGATCTCTAGGGACTAAAATAAAGCCAAGATAGGTATAAACCGGTCTACGGCTGATAGGACCAAAGTTAAGGG
This sequence comes from Musca autumnalis, assembly GCF_047663935.1. NCBI lineage: Eukaryota > Metazoa > Arthropoda > Insecta > Diptera > Muscidae > Musca > Musca autumnalis. The sequence continues at coordinate 117,931,488 of NW_027411755.1, read as the reverse complement.
CGAAGACGACCTACACTGGGTTTTTAAGACTATTGAATATAGTTTGGAGCGAAAAAGTAGGGAACTCCTCGACCAACTGGAAAGACATGCAGAAGAGCGGAACCATGACATACTCCCGGAGGTCATATTACTCAATCTGACCGACGATGAGCTGGACACCACGCTGATCACGACCAAATCTATTAGAGAAGATGAGAGTAACATGGATGAAGGGAGTATCCCAGCAAAATTTGAAGGAAGGGGTTTCATGCGATGACGTTGTTTCATGGCATCTTTTGCATTGGTTCAAACGAATTCGTGAAAGATCCGATCTTTTCATTAGCATTTGAACCAATGCAAAGGAAGTCGTGAAAGACCCGATCTTTTCATTAGCATTTGAACCCATGCAAAGGAAGTCATGAAAGATCCGATCTTTTCATCAGCATTTGAACCCATTCCATCGATCCAATATAGATGAATTTTGTGTTTATTTATACACATTTTTCGAAATCTATAAGATTAATCATTTACAATAGGCTTGATGTTGTCGGAGACTCGAAATCACAACCAACGTTGTTCAAACTCTTGACGTAATGATAATGTCATTGCTAAGGTTTGGTGAAAATGACATGCCAAAGCATTGGTGGAAATGACATGTCAAAGCATTGGTGTAAATGACATGCTTTGGATCCAAAAATGAATAGCATCTTTTGGGGTCCACGCTCATATAAAATTCATCGATGAAGATGCTAAAAACATGACATGGCAGATCCCTTGCACCCATGATTGAATGGCATCTAACATTTTGCTGGGTATGGACTCAAATGCTCAACTGACAGAATAATAAATTAATAACTTCAAAAGCAGAATACCAACGGGATATTGTCTGACAATAGAGAATCCAATGAGACTCCAACCTCAGTCAATGACTGTAAGGCGTATGCGATCACGCACGACACAGTGGAGCCGAAATTTTTCAGCAATTTTCACCCGCTTTCTATGAAAGAGCGAAACAAAGAGAGCATATTTTGTTATTCAATAGCATGTTTGACATTTGCAATACTTGCGTTTTCTAAAACACATTCAAATTTCTGTAGTTCTCTTCTTGGTTCTGCTTTAGGACAGATCTGCCAGTGAAGTTAAAAATTTAAATCACAACAAACATTCTTCTATCTTCGCAAATTCGTGGACGAGTCGGAATTTGTATAGTGAGAAGGAGGTCTTTTTCATCAGATGTGAGTTCATATCTATGAGCAAATTCGAGAGAACTTACCCTCATGTACCTTGACCCGGGAGGATAAGATCTTCCTTGTAGGCCCTGTAGCGACTCAACCTAAAGCCTCTAAAGAAATAAGGAAAAAATTAGAAAAGACGAAACCTACTGTCTCAAGCATCTTAATAAACTTAATCTCTGTCAGGATCTTCCACACAAATTTTCCAAAAGTGCAGTTTAAGGACATGTCTCGGAACATACACATATGGCCAAAATAAACCATAGTTTATGTTTGATATTATGCTTCAACATCAGTTTTTTCTCGAGAAAGATGTGAACTGCTTTACATTTCGAAACTTCTATTTATAGTCAATGATGCAAGAAGCAAAAAACGACAGAGATTGGTAACATTTTGTTTCTGCGTCACTTTTGTCTAAAAGTCCAAAATTTGGTTGGCCAAAAAAATAAGTATATTTTGGATTTTTTTATTATTTACCTATAATCGCGCAAATTTTAATAACGGTTGGTAGTTATTTAAGAGAACAAATAATATTATACAAAAATAGAATAAAAATTATTTGATGGATGGGTCGAAAAAAGCACTATTGCTCTGAAGAGAGGAGATTGGCGTCAAAATTAAAAAATGGAGGAAAAAATCGATAACAGCCAAATCAATGGAAAGGCAGGTGGGGTTTGTCTAAAACACATTGAAATCAAAACATAACTGAAGAAACAAGGTGTAGTCCGAAAAAGACAACAAAAAAGTCCTCCTTTTGCTCTCGCTAAAGAGACCTATTAAATTAATCTTGGGTAATTACTGTTGACAAAGGTAATGTTATATTCACCCGAATAGCTCGGAGAGTACTATGGGTACCTAATTACCAGAATAATTAACAAAAGGTTTTCAAATGTTTTGGAAAAAAAATTTCTTGATGAGGTCCTCGTTCGCTAATAATCATATGGGTTGGTTCGGAAAAACGTTCATGAAAAAAATTGGAGAAATTTCTTCTAGAGCAATGAAATGAAATTAAATAAAATAAATTTATTCGGTAACAATTACGGCAAGATGATCTCAAGGGAAAGAAATTTCATATAATGGCTACAAAAATGCAATAAAACACGGAGATGGCAACCTAATGGTGTGAGGCTGATTGATTTTCCTGGTATGAACTTCATCCAATATACCACATTACAGATGTTGGGACCCATTTCCAATACAAAAACATAATGGACAACACATTATTGCTACAAACATAACAAAAAATGCTTTTTATATGGATTTTTCAACAGAACAACGGTCCAAAACATGCATCCCCATATGTCAAGGATTGGTTCCAGGACAATATAATAAAGTTACTTGACTCGCCTAGGCAGTAATAGAACATGAATCCAATAGTAAATCTTTGCGGATACTTAAAACAGTGCATTGGTACACAATCTTTCCAAAATAAGCATCAAATGTGGAATTTTATAAAAAAAAATGTGGTATTAAATAATTTTTGAAAATTACAGCATACTTCTAAGCAATATGCAAAAAAGAATAAAAAATTGTTCAATATAAAGTTAGAAGCACCAAATATTAATAATATAAACATCCTAAATTACAATCTATCGTAAAACAATTGAATATGTTAATATTAATCATTTCCAAAATTTACTTATTATTTTGTCCATCAATTTTTATGACTTTTTTCTTAATATTGCATTGAGAAGTTTGTTTATCTTAAATATCTACAAAATGTTATTTTTTAAGTGTCATTTATGTTGCAAAACATTTCCTGAATTGCAAAATATTTCCTGAATTGAACGAAAAATTAGCATACTAACGTTTGTACTTATTATTTTGGTCATATGTGTATCTACGTGTATACGAAAAGAAATTAAAGAGCAGACAATCTTATAAGGCCAGTCTGGTTGCAGGTGCAGGACATTTTTCGGAGCATGCCGTTCAATAACATTTTTCAAATCCCATCTCCCAACTACTTGGAGAGGAAACTAATACATATATAATACGAGGGCTGCTCGAAAAGTTTACGGTCTACGTGTTGCCAGGCGCCATTTAACATTGTTTGGAAAGTTTGACAGTTTTTAGCATAAACGTTCTCAGTACGGTTCGACGTACCGCCATGTGTTGGGACTTGAAAAAACCACTTTGCAAAAAAGAAAAATTGAATTTACTTGTGAACATTTTCGTCCAATCATTTTTCTCAATTTTCAAAGTGGATAATCCCGGCAATAGTGCATCGATCAAATTTAATCTTTGTATGTCGATAAAGGACCATCGTATAGCACTATGAAAAACTGGTTTAATGATTTCAATCGTGGCCTACACTCGCAAAAAACGAAGGTCGTGAGGGTCGTCCAAAAACGGACGTTGTGTCAGAAAAAAATAAAGTCGTGCGTGAACGGTTAATGCAAAATCGCCATGTTATATACAGTGAAATAGGGGCATCCTTGGACAATTCTTCCACCAACTAACATTTGATACTGTATGAACAATAGGGTTTTCTTGTTAGATCTAGCAACCCTCGTACTAGCCATATTTTCTGAGTATTTCGGCTATGATCTGAGATGTTCATGGAAACTAATATATATAAATTTATAATCTGTAAATTAGAAATTCGTTCTTCTTTTCGATCACTTCAAAACTACTTATCAATTTCCACAGCTTACTTTAATACTACATAACTTTTTGTTTCATTTTTGACAACTGAACTTTTACAATTTCATGCTTTTTGTAAAATCCTAATTTATTACAGCACTGAAAATTTATTATGATTTAGATTCGAGTTTCATTTCATTATTAGCAGCATCAACAAATGAAAAGCAGTGACGAATTCACATTTTTGTAAAGCTCAACCAAGCGAGCAACCAAAATATGCCGCAATTACAAAGTGAAAAACGTACGGCTGTTAATTTGGCCAATTTTCTTGGTTAGCAACAAACATAAGGCTGGCAGGAAGGCAGACAGATAACCTATAAAAATTACATTCTGATGGAAAGACGACGATATGACAACACAAAGACGCCTTTGGCGTAAAACACTTTGGCTGGCGATGATGACGATAGTAAGGAGAGCTAAGCTACAATAAAAATGACAAAAAAATATGTTTTTTTTTCTCATCAAATAAATTTCCAAGTACTTGAGTTTTCAACGTCCTTTAGCATTGTTGAAATTAAGGCCTAAGCGGTGAGCAGGAAGAGAACTATATACACCTGCATCACCGAGCCAGCCACCACCTGAGCAGTCAACAGTGACAAACTTAAACTTATGATATTGCAAGGGGATGTTGTCATTCAAACCGGAGAAGGATGGGCTTTGGTTGTTTGAGGTGAGCCAGGAAAAGTGGCGATGAGTCTAAATTAAAATGACAGGAAATGTAGTTGAAGGGTGGGTGTGCTTGTGTGTTAAAAGGGAAAATTTACACTGAACAAATGCAATTTTATAAGAAGAAGCCTCATCATAAGCTGCGCCACACAACCACAAGTACCAACCAGCAGCAGCATTCAAGTTATTTGGGTTGCTAGACACGTTGTGTTAGAATGACAACTAAATTAATTAGTGTGGCCTGTAGATTGGACTTCTACTCATGCCTTACAAGGTAATGATTTTTAATTGCTGTTACTGTTGGCGGATATTGAATATATTCATCAGTTACCTACATTCATGTGTCCGTTCGCTAGCATTGCATATGACAGTTTATCTTCTTATTTGAAAAATTATAGGTTAAATTAATTTAATGGGAACCTAACATAAATAAATTGCAATAACGATGTCAATTCCGTACCCTGTTATTTTCCCCAGATTCCAGTGAATTATTGCTAATACTTGACGAACGAAATAAGCTTCATTTGAAAGCTCTTCCCGCAAATTTATTTAATTAAAATGTTATTAAAGTAAAAAAGGGGAGAGCGCTTAAAAGGCTAATATTTACACATTCATAAAAGCAAACGCCGGAAGAACAGACAAACATTTGTCCAGAGGCATAATAATAGCTGTTAGTGTATTAGAAATAATTCCACCCTAGCTACTGCAGGAGGGCTGGTAAGTGTGAGTTTTTAAAAAGAGGGGGTTGAGTGTGATTTGTTTCCAAAAGGGGAGATTTTCATGAAAAGTTGTGTGAGGTGATTTATTATCTTTAAAGCTTAAACCATGGAAATAAATGTAATATTTATTTAATAAGGGAATATTTTCCATTGAAGTCGATGGCCATGCTGGAGGTGCAATTAATGGAGATTGCGAAATATTGATGACTAAATGAAAATGAATATTTAAATTATAACATCAAGCTTATTTAAGGGGTATCCCTACATATCACTTTCAAAAAAATCGGTAAAAATTATATGGGCTTAATTTGAAGTACAGGTATTATAGAGATGCCGCAACAATTTCAAGTCTGTCGGAGAAAAATCTTGTCTTTAGGCGTCACAGATTTTTTATTTTACTGCCCGAAACGGTCATTTTTTTAAATCGAAATTTGATTTTAACAGTTCAGACTTTTTTAAATATATATTTTTCCGTCTCGTTTAAAGACAGGTTTATTAGGCTCTTAAATGTCCACAGGACACTAGGTTGACTTGAAAAGAAACAAGTAAGAAAGTATCAGTCAGCTGAGCCGACAGAGATATACCCTCAGCCAGGTACCCGAAGAAAAAAGTTAACACAATACTTCTGTAGGTTTTTTAGCTGTTGAGAAAATTTTCCAGGATGGAAAGGGCCGCAAAAAACTACATGTTGCAACAAAATTCAGAATGATCCAAAACGAGTGCATTTTTTCCAAACTTTGGGTAGGGTGTACCCATAGGAGTGATCCGATGTAGTACATATTCGGATCTAATACAAATCTGTAGGAAATATTTTTTTTCTTTATTAGTCTATGGATATTTTCTTTATAGACTATATAATTAAATATGTTGTACTTAATTTTCTGAATTTAAATGTATTACAATTTTACTTTTCAATTTACAATGTTTGAGCTAAATCGATTTCTCTCTTAAAGGGTTATTTTACACATTAGCCTGTCTAGGTGGTGCCGGCAGGATTTTCTGCACCTTTTTGGGTCATTATCTCAGGAAGTTTTGACTTTCCCACGAAAAAAAATTACAACGTCGTAACAGGGGCCGCAAGTGCAACCTGCTGCGTCACAAATTAATAAGATCAGAGAGGAGTTGTTAAACTATACTTTTTCCAAATTTTGTGTGGGAGGTACTCAAATGAGTGGACCGATATAGTCCATATAAGATCTCGATCTATGCCTGAAAGTAATATTACCAATAGCAAAGTTTGGCTCAATTCGGTTATTCCCTCTAGAGTTATCATGCCCACAATCTTGGCGAAAAATTTTGAACCTTTGTGGGGGAGGTACCGGAAAGAGTGGACCGATATGGTCTATCTCCGAATTTAAACTAAGTTTGGACCCAACATTTTAACCAAATATGTTGATCCGTTCGAGAGTTATCGTGCACTCCACTACGACACATGGTATTATATGGGTTGTTTGCAGTTTTCGTGCTGATTTCTGAGGATATATGGACTTGCTCCTGAAAAAAATTATATCGTTGTAATAGGGGTAGTGAATACAAGTGGCTGCAACAAAAATTAAAGCGATTCGAGAGCAGGCCTTAAACTGCACTTAAGCAACATTTTGTGTGGGAGGTACCCGAAAGAGTGAACCAATAGGGTCCATATTGGAACCTCATCTATGTCTGGTAGAAATGTCACGATGTGCAAAGTATGGACTAATTCGGTTACTCCCTTCAAGAGTTATCGTGCGGATAATTTTTCCGAACATTTTGGGACTTTTGTGGGGGAGGTACCTGAAGGAGTGGACCGATATGGCCCATCTTCGAACTTAAATCAAATCTGGACAAAATATTTCGATACCCAAAATTTGAACCGAATCGATTGATCCGTTTGAGAGTTATCGTGCGCACCAGCCAGCCAGACAGACAGACGGACAGACAGACAGACAGACAGACGGACGGACATTGCTAGATCGACTCAAAATTGTCTGAAACGGATATCGTACAAACATACTTGGGGTCTAAAACCATTATTTCGATGAGGCACATTTTTGACCGTATCAAAGTGTAAATACCCTCTATAGCCTAAAGGCTGAGGGTATAAAAAGGCTTCAAAATAATAGTAGTAATCAAACTCAGGCTTTGTCTTCTAGCCATTCACATCCGATATGCCTGATGAGCGGAATTAAATGCCTGTGAAGTTATATTGGAAATTATATTGGAAAAATTAATTTTTAGCAAAGGCGCAAACCATTCACAGGGTGACTCAGAGAAAACATATTTAACTAAAATTGGAGAACAAATTGAATCGCAAATTATAATTTATGGTCATAACTATTAAAATAACGGTAAAGTATAAACAATTCTGAACAAAATGAATGAAGGAGGCATAAATACGTGTTTAATATATATCAAAGAGCTGTATTGAAAAAGACACTGAACAGAACAGCCCATTGTGCCAAAACTATAAAAGATGGGCGGACGAAACTTGGCTTAAATTAAAGGTCTCTTGAATAGCAATCAGCCAATATATAGATTTTATCCGAAATCAATTTCAGAGATCTGCATTTTTGCGATCTACCTTGGGCCCACCTATGAAAAAGACACTAAACAGAACAGCCCATTGTGCAAAAACTATAAAAGATGGGCGGACGAAACTTGGCTTAAATTAAAGGCCTCTTGAATAGCTATCAGCCCATATATAGTTTTTATCCGAAATCAATTTCAGAGATCTGCATTTTGCGATCTACCTTGGGCCCACCTATGAAATATATACTGAACATAATAGCCCACTGTTCCAAAACTATAAAAGATGGGCGGACGAAACTTGGCTTAAATTAAAGGCCTCTTGAATAGCTATCAGCCCATATATAGGTTTTATCCGAAATCAATTTCAGAGATCTGCATTTTGCGATCTACCTTGGGCCCACCTATGAAATATATACTGAACATAATAGCCCACTGTTCCAAAACTATAAAAGATGGGCGGACGAAACTTGGCTTAAATTAAAGGCCTCTTGAATAGCTATCAGCCCATATATAGGTTTTATCCGAAATCAATTTCAGAGATCTGCATTTTGCGATCTACCTTAGGCCCACCTATGAAATATATACTGAACATAATAGCCCACTGTTCCAAAACTATAAAAGATGGGCGGACGAAACTCTCTGCAGATCTCTGAAATTGATTTCGGATAAAACCTATATATGGGCTGATAGCTATTCAAGAGGCCTTTAATTTAAGCCAAGTTTCGTCCGCCCATCTTTTATAGTTTTTGCACAATGGGCTGTTCTGTTTAGTGTCTTTTTCATAGGTGGGCCCAAGGTAGATCGCAAAAATGCAGATCTCTGAAATTGATTTCGGATAAAACCTATATATGGGCTGATAGCTATTCAAGAGGCCTTTAATTTAAGCCAAGTTTCGTCCGCCCATCTTTTATAGTTTTGGCACAGTGGGCTGTTCTGTTTAGTGTCTTTTTCATAGGTGGGCCCAAGGTAGATCGCAAAAATGCAGATCTCTGAAATTGATTTCGGATAAAATCTATATATTGGCTGATAGCTATTCAAGAGACCTTTAATATAAGCCAAGTTTCGTCCGCCCATCTTTTATAGTTTTGGCACAGTGGGCTATTATGTCAAGTGTATATTTCAGAGGTGGGCCCAAGGTAAATCGCAAAATGCAGATCTCTGAAATTGATTTCGGATAAAACCTATATATGGGCTGATAGCTATTCAAGAGGCCTTTAATTTAAGCCAAGTTTCGTCCGCCCATCTTTTATAGTTTTGGAACAGTGGGCTATTATGTTCAGTATATATTTCATAGGTGGGCCCAAGGTAGATCGCAAAATGCAGATCTCTGAAATTGATTTCGGATAAAACCTATATATGGGCTGATAGCTATTCAAGAGGCCTTTAATTTAAGCCAAGTTTCGTCCGCCCATCTTTTATAGTTTTGGAACAGTGGGCTATTATGTTCAGTATATATTTCATAGGTGGGCCCAAGGTAGATCGCAAAATGCAGATCTCTGAAATTGATTTCGGATAAAACCTATATATGGGCTGATAGCTATTCAAGAGGCCTTTAATTTAAGCCAAGTTTCGTCCGCCCATCTTTTATAGTTTTTGCACAATGGGCTGTTCTGTTTAGTGTCTTTTTCATAGGTGGGCCCAAGGTAGATCGCAAAAATGCAGATCTCTGAAATTGATTTCGGATAAAATCTATATATTGGCTGATAGATATTCAAGAGACCTTTAATTTAAGCCAAGTTTCGTCCGCCCATCTTTTATAGTTTTGGCACAGTGGGCTATTATGTCAAGTGTATATTTCAGAGGTGGGCCCAACGTAAATCGCAAAATGCAGATCTCTGAAATTGATTTCGGATAAAACCTATATATGGGCTGATAGCTATTCAAGAGGCCTTTAATTTAAGCCAAGTTTCGTCCGCCCATCTTTTATAGTTTTTGCACAATGGGCTGTTCTGTTTAGTGTTTTTGTCATAGGTGGGCCCAAGGTAGATCGCAAAAATGCAGATCTCTGAAATTGATTTCGGATAAAATCTATATATGGGCTGATAGCTATTCAAGAGGCCTTTAATTTAAGCCAAGTTTCGTCCGCCCATCTTTTATAGTTTTGGCAAAGTGGGCTGTTCTGTTTAGTGTCTTTTTCATAGGTGGGCCCAAGGTAGATCGCAAAAATGCAGATCTCTGAAATTGATTTCGGATAAAACCTATATATGGGCTGATAGCTATGCAAGAGGCCTTTAATTTAAGCCAAGTTTCGTCCGCCCATCTTTTATAGTTTTTGCACAATGGGCTGTTCTGTTTAGTGTCTTTTTCATAGGTGGGCCCAAGGTAGATCGCAAAAATGCAGATCTCTGAAATTGATTTCGGATAAAACCTATATATGGGCTGATAGCTATTCAAGAGGCCTTTAATTTAAGCCAAGTTTCGTCCGCCCATCTTTTATGGTTTTGGCACAGTGGGCTGTTCTGTTTAGTGTCTTTTTCATAGGTGGGCCCAAGGTAGATCGCAAAAATGCAGATCTCTGAAATTGATTTCGGATAAAACCTATATATGGGCTGATAGCTATTCAAGAGGCCTTTAATTTAAGCCAAGTTTCGTCCGCCCATCTTTTATAGTTTTGGCACAGTGGGCTATTATGTCAAGTGTATATTTCAGAGGTGGGCCCAAGGTAAATCGCAAAATGCAGATCTCTGAAATTGATTTCGGATAAAACCTATATATGGGCTGATAGCTATTCAAGAGGCCTTTAATTTAAGCCAAGTTTCGTCCGCCCATCTTTTATAGTTTTGGAACAGTGGGCTATTATGTTCAGTATATATTTCATAGGTGGGCCCAAGGTAGATCGCAAAAATGCAGATCTCTGAAATTGATTTCGGATAAAATCTATATATTGGCTGATAGCTATTCAAGAGACCTTTAATTTAAGCCAAGTTTCGTCCGCCCATATTTTATAGTTTTGGCACAATGGGCTGTTCTGTTCAGTGTCTTTTTCAATACAGCTCTTTGATATATATTAAACAAGTATTTATGCCTCCTTCATTCATTTTGTTCAGAATTGTTTATACTTTACCGTTAGTTTAATAGTTATGACCATAAATTATAATTTGCGATTCAATTTGTTCTCCAATTTTAGTTAAATATGTTTTCTCTGAGTCACCCTGTGAATGGTTTGCGCCTTTGCTAAAAATTAATTTTTCCAATATAATTTCCAATATAACTTCACAGGCATCGGAATTAAATCATCAGCGAAACGATCGTCGCATATTGGTTCACTTTTTCAATACAAAACTCCCTTCTTAGGTCATGTTAGCTCGATTAATTCAATTAATTAAAAACTTACATAATTTCTTCAAGTTTTTATCCAATATCATTTTATAGAACTAATTTATTTATTTTATTTCATTTTATTTGTATACATATTTGTAAAAAATAAATAAATATTTTATTTATTTTATTAAATATATTTAAATCTTCATTAATCGACTTGGTTAATTTTCTGTCTTTGAAACCTATAGAAATTATTTTTTTCGCCCACTGTCGATTTCAGGGTCATTGTAAATGAGATTGTTTTATTGCGACTGTTGTTGTAGCTGTTGTTTTTGATGTTATTGTGTTTGCTTTGTGAAACAATACAATATCCTATGGATAAAACAATGGCAGTCTCCTCTTTTTATCTTTTGTTACTGATGGTAGGTGGGTGGATGGGTGGGGCAAATGCCAATATCTCACATTCTCTTGTTTTGCAATCAAAAGTAGTTGCAGACAAACGCACACAGACAAAAGTCTGTAATACTACCGTCCAGGATATCGAAACAATTATTAATTGGTGCAGAAATCGGAGCAGAAACAATTAAATAAAATACATTAATTGAATTTTGTTGTTAGGCGAATTTTGTTTAAACACAGACAGTTCTGGAGACTTTTAAAGAATTTTTTTAAAGCCGCAATTCGTGATTAGTTTTTGAACTTGAGCAACATAATATTGAAAATTCGTCAAATGGGTTCAAAACGCAGTAAATAAAGAAATCGTGTGCAATCATAGCAATTCGCTATATTGAAATAAAATACCCACTCTGGATTTTACAACGACATAAAAATGCCTACTTCTTTGTAGAAAATACGACTATATTACAATGTAGAGAATCCATAGGCCTATGATATCTAAAATTCTTAGTTTCATTGTGGCCCACATGCCATGTCATGATCAGCATCCCTACTCTCTACACAATAACATTCCAGCGTATAAGAAGCATGCCCCATATGTATGTATACAAAATATTACAGGATGCATTCCTTCTTGCACACACACACAATAATTGTTACAATATCTTGTTATCTTGTTTCACTTGAATAGCAGGAGAACAATAGAATTAACTGACCACCGACCATACCTCATGTGTAAATATTAGACAAATTATAAAGAATAATTTAGAGACGCAAACTAAAACACAGGAATTATATTGTTGTTGTAACAGTGTTTATTATTATGTTTGTATGTTCGTTTTTCTGTTCAATCTGCTTTGGGTCTATCTCCAGCTCCAGGAAAGCGGCTGCTTCGATGGGATGTAACCACAGTTCCACTGGAGTTAGATGAGTAGGTTTGGCGGGGCAGTTGAAAAGGTGTTTTGTGTCGTGTGATACTTATAGCATGTTTCTCTAAGACGATTCGAATTCAAATTCGTTCGAATTACTTCCAGACTGACGGCTAAATAACTTCTAACAGTGGAAAGATGGAAGATAGGACCTCAGTCACGTTTGACGACGTTACGCTGACTGATCCGAAGAGGTGCGCAATTAAAATCGACAAATTGTCGAACCACCTGGGAGTGACAGGGCGAAGAGAAGAGTACTCGTCGCATTAAATCTCTTCCCGTCGGGTAGGAATTCACAATGGATGATGTTGCAAATGCCATCGGGAACGCTAAATCATCCAAAGCGTTAGGCCCTGACGGTATCTCCATGGTAATGCTGAATGAGCCGGGAGTTGAGTATTTTAAAAAAATGTCTCAACCTGTCGCCGCTAACCACCAACATTGAGGCCGAGGTTGGGTGTTCCCGCTACTGAAGCCGGGCAAAGATGCCAGCAAAGGTGAATCGTACAGACTGATTTTGCGTTTGTCGTCCGTAGGTAAAGCTCTTGAGGCTTTACTCCTTCCCAGAATCAGAAGTAGCTATGCAGTTACCGATCATGAGACTGGGTTCCGAGGTAGGTTAGGGGATGTGCAGTCACTAATTGTGACTGCGTCACTCGGAGACCTTCCGGTCCATTGTGATCATCCAGTAGAAAAGAGCTACAGGAAAAAGGAGGTGAAAAAAGGGAGGATAGGGGAAAAAATAAAAAGAGAAAGCGGGTTCCGAGGCAATACAGGCCATAGAAAAATAAAAAATGTAGCGATTTTTACCTCGGAACAGTTGACATCCCTGCTTAAACATTTTTGTACGTCAAAAATCACCAGAAGTAGCGGAAAACCACCAACATGGCATACCTGCGTATGCAGCACCGAATTACTGCAGCTTTATACGCCATCTCCACACATATTAGTCGAGGACTAAACCAGAACAAGCTGTGATCGATTTATAAGAAGCCTTTGATATTGTAAAGCACTCCAAGCAGTTAAAGGACATCGAGTAGACTACCCTCCGGCCAAATTTGAAAATTTGTGCAAACAATTGGAACTCAGGATTTTTTGAAAGTACAGACCCAAACGGCAAGAAACCCTAGTTTGGTTTTGTTGTGTCAGATCCAGCTCGGATTTTATGGCCCCATCTAAACACGGTTAAAGATTGAGTTTTTAAAGAAATTCGGGGCTATATCTCTGAAGCCAATGCGAATCTTCTTCTGACCTCTGAAGCAAATTTGTAGATAAGGACAAGAATAAAATATTTGGAGATATAATGAGCTCGAAAAACTACATTTATTGCCTTAAATTTCAAAATATATGCAAAAAATACACAATTTTTATACATTTCGCACCGTATCTCCAAAACCGTTAGTTTTTTCTGAATATTTTCTTTTGGAAAAATATTCCCTGGAATGTAATACACAACTCTTCAGAACATGTCATTGTTGTAAAATGCCTCTATGCCGTTGTTTTCAGTACATTTTTCAACGACGATTTAATAAAAATGTCAATAATGTAGTGAAATCCGAAATGCGAGAATAAACTGTTGGTGTGAACTGTATTTGAAATACGTGTTGTAAAAGATATGATGCAAAATACCGCTTAAACAACAGGAAGTAAGCATTTTAGAGTTTCAGAATGTTCTAAAAAATTGTTGAGAACTTTATTTGGAAGATTTTTGCAAAAGGTTACTTGGTTCAACTTCCAATAGTTTAGCCGATACTGACCAGAATTTCAGCAATTATGTAAATTTTTCTATATTTTATAGATTTTGATGCCCTAGATGGAGTTTTTCTTATGTGGTTTTCTCAAAAGATAAGTTCTACCAGTTTAGGGCTACAATATTGCTAAAGACAACAACGCCAAATTCCTATTCGTTTCCGAGATAAAGGTCGGATAAATGCAAAAAAGTGTAGATTTAGCCGGTTTAGATGAGGTCATAAAATCTGAACTGGATCTGACAGGACAAAACCCAACTAGGGTTTTTATAGTCTAAATATGTACTTTCAAAAAATGCATAAGAGAAGTTGTTTGCATTTTCAGTGTTGCATAGTGTAAGCAATTACAGGTGTGGATGCCACCCGTACTAGGAATTCAGAACACGAAGTCGAAGTCCCGTAAAGTGAAAAAGTGATTTCCCCAAGGTGGGATGATATCTCCGGATCTGTTGAACCTCTACCTTTCCTGTATTCCACCCCCTCTAGACGGCATGGAGATCTTTAAGCGTGCAAATGATTACACGATGTTGGCGTCAGGTACCTTACCAGATGTCATTTGTGTTATGCTGTGTTATGCTGAATGTAACATTCCTTTTAAATATTCTACAAGGAAAAATAATTTCGTATTTTATCTTAAACAAATCTTTATAAATGTCCCTTTCAGACCATCACGAAGCTACCAGCTATTGCAAATAAATTATTTTAGATCAAACTATGCAAATAATGACCCGCTACGTCGAATTTTTGTTGATTTTAATAAATTATACGATCTTTTCGATATTTCAGATAATCGCAATACAGTAAAACGAAAAATTATATTACATTTAAATACCTAATGAAACATATATTTATTGTAAATATTTAGTTGTAACTTAGTCTGTAAGGATTATATAATCTATAGACTTAATAATAATAAAAAAAAAAGACTGAACTACCATTTGACTGATTTTCCGCCACTTAATCCACGGCCACTCTGTTCACCACATGGACGGCAGAGGTGAGAACAGAGTTGAATGTTATGGTCGATGGTAGCAGAATTCCGACTACAAACTACCCCAAAATTGTAGGGTTCACATTCGACAGGATGTTCATGTCGTCCGCACATACCACAGCTATCTGCGAAGACTTGAATTGTAGGAACAAGGTCTTCAAGTCCCTTGCCGTTAGTACTTGCTGTGCAGACAAAGAACCCTTGTTGATCACATATAACGCAATAGGTCGGTCTGTGGTAAGCTATGCGGCGCCAGTCAGCGAACAAAAGTGGCAACGCCATAGAAAAATATTAAAACTGTCACAATGCCGCCCTGAGAACTGTCTCCTCATGTCTTCAGTGGACCATCTGCATGAGGAGACAAAGATTCTTCCAGTACAGCAACACAATGACATTCTCTCGTTGCAGTACTTGCTCGGGTGTTAACGTGAGAGTCATCCCAATCACCATATGGTGGATAGGACCCCCCACACAGGCATGTCAGGAGGGATCTTCATGATATCCTAGATCAGCAAGCCTATTAGGCAGGTTTGCTAAGCTTTCACACGGATGCAGTCGCAGATGCCATAAATAGCTACCGTGTGGTTACGGTCTTCGGAGTACATCCCGCATCTATCGCAGCTGAAGAACGTCAGCTGCCACGACAAACCAAAGTCACACGCGGCAGCGGGTTTTTTCGTACCAGATTGAACCGAAATCTGAGGCTGAGGTTTTGTAAAAATATTAACCGTAACAGTATTTAAATAAATAAAAAACATTTAGTCCAGCATTACACGAAGGTCTTTGGCGAACGATAAAACGTTGACTTGATTTGAAATTATATAAATTTGAATAGAGGAAAAGAAAGTTGATAATTTTTACCTATCTTCAAAACTTTCTGATCTAATTTGTATAATTATTTCTGATCTAAATAACTCATTCTTTTGTTATTTGCCTAAGCCACAAGATAGCCTTGAAATAATCAACAATCATCGATTGTGAGCGATTAGCATGCAAAATATATATTTCAATATTTTATTCATTTCCTCTTCTAGCGTCACTCTCTGTAAAGTAATAATTCCAATTGCAAAAACAAAATCTCAGATACGCAAACACACATTTCTTTCAAGTACCTTGAAATGAGACAACCAACCAACCATTGGCTAACAATCGCTTTTAGTGAGCTGAGCTGAGTCGCCTCGCCAACAGTCTATGTTGGCTAAAATACGTAAAGAATTCCGCCACGTGATCACTGGCCGGTATGAGTCAGACACAGAGCACAAAATAAAGTAAAACCAAAGAAGCAAAATTATGGAGAGTTCATACCGACAATTGTTGACTACTGACTGCTAAAGCAATCTTGCTCACTAGTCAGACAGCCAACCAGCCAACAAACACCTGTTAATATCTTAGCAGACACAGCCAAGAGTAGTTAATAGAATTCAAGAAACAAAAAGAGGGATAGTTAAAGTAGCAAAGAAGCGTTAGGAAATTTGTTCAACATCATTTAAATATAGCCCAGAGGCAGTTTGTAAATAATACAATTTAGAGGAATAAAAGGCAACGGCTACAAATCGATTTTTAAATACAAAAAGAAACATGATACGAGAGTATTTTTTCCTTATGTCCATTTTTTTTTTCTTCTCAAACTATCTGTGTCTTATCGGAAAGTTTGATAAAAGCAATTATTGCAATAAAAGCTATGCGTTTATTCAGTCCAACAAAAAATTCGCCACTGAACTAAATACATAGAGTTCAATATTGTTAAGAAATATCAACAATTCCGTACTGGCCAACTTTTAAACACAATTTGATAAATAAAATTTGCGCAAGATAGCTCGTATGCTTATTACTGCCATGCATTTTAATTTTTGGTAACCTAAAACGTTTTAAATTTGAACAATTGAAATGTTGCTTGTAGGTGGTAGCTGGCTAATGTTTATAATTTTTGAATATAATAATAAAAGTAGATAATATTCATATAACTCTTGGCGATAAAACGAACAGTTGCTGCAGAAAATTTAAATGTTTAGCATAACTTCCTATTGGCATTAAACACTTAATTGTTGTAAACTAAGAATATTGTAAAGTTCTATTCAAACTGAATACGACAAATATCAGTATGCAATGTTTTCTTCGGATTTTATTATTACATTAATTAAACATTTAAAAAATCAGACTTGTTATTAAATGGAGCATTTTCTACTTCGACTTGGTTGGCTATAACAATAAGTACTTTTAAACTGTTTTCAAACAACACGTACGTTCTATTAGAGTTGACATCAAACAAGTTTTACGTCATTTTTGGAGCAATGGAGGAAAAAATTGTGGTATTTTTTATTTATTTATTTACTTATTTATTTATTTGCTTTGTAACTGAAGCCAATTTATAATTTTGCGGGCGATTTAAATAATTACAAAGAAACCACCTAAATTTCTTAGCTACTTTAAAAACAATATTTTGTATGCAATTTACCTTAATTCTAGAAAATGGAGATCTAATTATTTGATTACACTAATACACTTACATTTTTTTGAATTACAATTCAAATCCCAAAAATGAAAATGGTATTTTCCATTGCGATATCTCCGTGGTTTGACCACCGTCTTCCATTGACCTTTTCTTCTACCATCAACAGTCTTTGGCGTTACAATATCTCTAATAGAAGCGGAGATATTCGCATAACAATAAAACGTTGATTTTTATCCAAATAAGTTTTTTTGACCATTCCGATCATCGTCAAAATCAATTGGCTTCTTCCTCTCTGGCGCCCCCAGTAACGATCCGATCAAAATTGCGACCTGTGGCATGTTTACAAGGTTAAGATGGACAGAGGGAGGGAGGGACACATAGTTATATAGAATACATACATACATATGTATATAAAATGCGCTATAACATACTTTGCAGAAGTGTTTTTGAAATGTTTAATGCCTTAAAACAACTGTGGCTCTATTATTTCGCACATTAGTAAATGAGAGCTGCACAAATATGTTGGTCGATATCAACCGTTTGTAACGTAAAAGTGCCTGTGCCAAATTTCGTAAAGCTATGTTCAAAATTTACGAGCCACTTTAAAAGGATCTTGCTGAATAAGTTTAGAATTTTTAGTGACTCAAAAAAAAAAAAAAAAATAAATAAACATTTTATACGCTCTGCATTTAGGCTGACGAACTTTAACGCGCTCAAAAATGTGCCACATCGAAATAATGATTTAAGATCCCAAGTATGTTTCAGACAAATGAAGTCGATTTAGCCCAGTTCATCCAACAATCTGGGTGGCCGGAGCGCAACAAAACTCTCGAACGATGAGATGCTATAGATGTCGGTAGTTCAGTGAAAAGCTATAGAAATCGGTAGTGGGTACATCTGACGGATTGTACTGGACTCGTCCATGTGAGGGACAATGTTGCTGCATGCTGCGTGAACACAGCCCCCAGTTAGCCGTCGTCAAAATACGAGACCCTCCCGCAGCCTCCCTACAGGAGCCCAACACGCAGCACTTAACACTAGCTCAAGAACAACTGCAGCTTACAGTGTTGTGATGGTTACAACATACTGAAGGATGATCGCACCTGAAATGGAGTTGGGGGATTAGCTTCCTTATTGCACCAGTCTGTTCAACACATCCCTATCCCCGACCCTTACATATAATGTATGGGGATAGCAGTCAGGTGTGGAATTGCCGAGGTAGAATTGCTGAACGTATACATCATTAACCCGTTTTCCGAAGGTCATAACCCTCTGGTATTTGGGGACTTTATTGCCCATCATGAGTTATGTCTTTCGGTCCTCGGAAACGACCAGAGGAGTATAGTCTAGCTGAGCTGCTGGCCCCTACCAGAATTAGCGGAGAGTGCCACAGTTCGCCAGACATAACCTTGGTGTCACCTGTAGGGCGATACCCTATCCCATTTTTTGAGTTATTCATTTCGGTTATTAACGAATTTTTTGGTAAGTTAGCGATGAAAATAAAGTAGTCATAAAGTCCTCTCAATATCAAAAGTGGCTTTTATTTGAACTCTTCCTTTCATAATTTTGTCATTAAATGTTTTGTCAGTTATTAAAAAATGCGTAGCTTCACAGTTGTTAAGTATCACTGCTTTAAGAAACACAGACATTTGTAAAGCATCTGACGATTCGGAAGTCATCCTTTGTCGAGCACAACGGCAGTGCTAGGGCGAAGAGAAGAGTACTACGTCCCCTTAGATCTCTTCACGCCGAGAAGAACCATCACAATTTACAATGGATGATATTGCGCTAAATCATCCAAAGCCTTGGACCCTGATGGAATCTCAATGGTAATGCTGAAACAGCTGGATGTGCCTAAAGTTCTCAACCTGTCGCAAGCCATCCAAATCGTTCTGAAGTCGTTGTGGAGCTTGGTCTCGCTAATGAATCCAGGCAAGGATGACACCAAAGGTGAATCGTACATGATGAAATTGATGACACAAACGCTATAATTTTCAGTTGTATCAGACAAAGTTCTATCCACTTTTTAGACGGAAGATGCAAACCTTGAACTTGGCATTGCAGTCAAAAACAAATATCTGTGTTATCTGGAAAGAAGCATATGCCAACTTATGTACATTTTGAGATATTTGTACCACGAAAATACACTTTTTGAGATCGTTCCTTAGCAAAAATTCATTAAAAAAAATCTCCATACGCGCCCACATATCTCAAGTCTCTAGATACGAGAAAATGCCTTAAGTGTTACCCCCAGTTTTTGTAACTTATTTTTGTTCGTTCGTCTATATTCGTAATAATTTAGGCATTCATAATAGCTCAGCCCCCAGATGACATACACATCTAATTTTTCGTATACCCGTTCCATATATCATTAAGGATTCCTCATTTAAAAATCAGCGCTCTAAAGCGAGTAAATCGATCTACAAAATTTGACAATTCGTGTGAGAACAATTAAATTTTTTACAAAAACTGGGGGTTAATAAAAAATTTTTAATTTTTGTTTGGAAAAGGAATTTGTAAGCCAGTATTGGTCTGTCGAGCGTCGCATTAAAACAACAATCACACGAAAACAGTCAATCACACGGCAGTGGGTTCTTACGTACCGGATTGACTCGAAACCATAGTGTTTCTTCGGCCAGCGGCTGCCAAGCCAGCATCAAAACCATGCTTCTACGTAGGTTTCATGCTGCAACAACAACAACGACAAGAAAATAGTGTGTTGCTATCAATTGTTGTCATATTTTCATGTTGTTGTTGTTTTAGCGCGTCCACAACAAACTCCCACTGTAAAATTCAATTCGCTTGGGCATACAAAATTGATTTTAACCACTCAACATTATTAGTTTCGGTATTCAAAAATTGTTGACAGTAAATTTAATTTTTAACATTAATTGAGGTGATTTAACAGCATTTATTTATTTTTATTTTTACGACGAATTCATTACACAACAGTTTATTTCGACTTTCATGTTACATTCAACTGGACTGATGAGACAACCTTAATACATATTTGCTTTGTGCGAAACTCAACGGACCGTTTCTGACCGAATCAGAAGCGTGGCAATATTAAATTGATTTGAGTTTGATGGAGATTATACG
The DNA here is from genome assembly GCF_047663935.1 of Musca autumnalis. Lineage (NCBI taxonomy): Eukaryota > Metazoa > Arthropoda > Insecta > Diptera > Muscidae > Musca > Musca autumnalis. The sequence continues at coordinate 117,910,868 of NW_027411755.1, read as the reverse complement.
GAACAGATAATCCAACATAATGACGGATGGATCCAACCATACAGGTAAATCTTATTCCAATATTTTAATTTTTTTTGTCATATCCTAGTTCAGATAAAAACTATTTGCCCCACTGTAACAGGGGGCGACTTATTTTATATTAATGGTGCGGCTGATTCTATTTTTTACACAATGATATGGGACATGCTTTTTATAGACGTGCCCGAACAGCGTGGAGAATTTATACAAAACAGCCGAAATATTGGATACATCGCGGCAAAAAAAACTTTGCTCATGACCTGAAATTCGAACTCTTGCTTTAAGTGCGCAGTAATAGGGTTGGCCCCAATTTATAGTTATACACAGGTACGCGAACAATTTTTTCATCCATAATTTAAGACCAAAGCACAACTTTTGTTGGTGGCCTTAAAGATTCCCGCCATTTTCTCGAGAAGTATACGAATTCTACAAGAAAAAATTATTCTCAGTGCATTCTAAAGAGTATGTAAGATTATTTTCCTCTAAATGTGTAGAGTTAGCCGAGATATCATCAGCATCGGAATGTCTCTATTGTTTCCGTCGATTCTTTCTGTGTCATATTTCATCTTATTTTGTAGAAATGTGAGATAACAATCCACGTTCCTATCTTGTTTTGGCGCATTTGTTACTCTAATATAGGCTAATATTTCTTGGTAATCTATTCAAATGTTTGCTCAGTTTATAGTTATCAAATCAGATATAATCTATTGTGCTAAAAACATACCAATATATTTATTAAACATAATGTAAATTTATATATAAATACTTTAAGACAACTTACTTCATGTGTTATATCCAATTCATGCTTTGCATTGTCATACAAGGTTTCCAATTCTTCGACACGTTGTTCCAGGGCCGATTTCTCTTCCAAGAGGGAAAGACCATATTGCGCGGATTGAGCCCGTTCACTTGTAGCTTGATCGAGTTCACGTGTCAAACGTTCTACTTCCATGCGAAGCTCATCGATAGTCTTGGACGATGTGCCGCCGCCGCCACTAGCACCTGAATCCAGAGACATGTTGTAAACGACTGAATATGTTTATAATAGATACGGGTATAACGTTGTGACAGCAAATCTTTGGTTGACGGGTGTTCTCACGGCGTTTCGACACAGCAGTTACACTCCTGGCAAAGGACTTGTGCTGCTGCTGTGAGTCTCCCAGTGGCTTGTGCAAGGATATTGCTTGGTATTGAGTTTACGTTGCTCAGTTTTGTTGTTATTGTTGTATGTGTTGTTTGTTGTGTGGGCTGTTTGTGTCGGTATGTAATGGACGGGCACGGATATAAATTAAACGGGGAGAAAAACAGGAAGTCTTTGGACGTTTTCGAGATATTTTTTTTAATAAATAAAATTTTTGTATTTTCTTTTACTTTCAAAGAAGTGACAACTTTATTTCTTGTTGTGGGCGGAATCGTGATGTGTACTGTATGTAATAGATGTGTAGTAATTTGTTTTTTTGTCAATAGTGTATTTTAACTGTGACTGTATAATTTGGCTTATTATGCTGTATTGGCCGAAGTAATTGCAATTGTTGTTAAAATCGTTGTTCTTACTGTTGCTTGTAGTTGTTACTTTTAATATATAACTGGAGGGTTTTTGTGTCTTTTTTCTTCATAAAATATTTATTAAGACTCGTCGTTTTTGGGCAATTTAATATTTTTGTTTAATTTGTGGACGTATTTTCATTAAATTCTGGTTCGGGATTTGCTTTTTGTTTGTTTTTCTGGTAGAGGGAGAAACATGCAAAAGTAGTCTCTCGAAAATTACTCTCTTGTTAGTTCTCTCTCACACAATTTTTTTTTCTTTTTTGGTTTTGGTTGTTAACGTTATTCTTTGTTCTTTGGCAATTGGATATTTTTTCACAACTTTAACAAAATAAAAAGAAGAAATAAAGAAATAAAAAAATCTTATTAGAAACCAAGCAGAATAGAAAAATATATTTAATATAAAATAATTATGCTTTATTGGCCTAAACCAACGTTTGTGACATCACGATTTCACTTCCACCATCAATTGGCTTTTTTCACACTACACTGATTTTTTTCATTTATCTTGGACACTTTCTTTTTGCACAAAAACAATTTATTGGAATCTACTTTTCACCGACGTTCCACGACCAGAAATGTATTTTTGCTTTTTTGTTACCTCCTTTCTGGTTTTGTTTAACAAATAATACTGCACATTATTTGTTAATTTTTTGTTTATTTCTTTTTGGTAAATTTGCAATCAGTATCGTTATTTCTTTTTTAATTATTTTTTTTGGGGCCAACAAGAAGAGCGAACCAACTCTTAAACGGCACCAACACTACAAAACAACTACTAAGCACACACAGGGATTTCGAGGTCGTTTATTTCGATAAAATGTCGATTATTTTATCGATAATTTCAAACGAAGAATAGGCATGGAGGATTTTTTTTAGAAAACAAAGAAAATGAAGGAACCATGTGAGAATGGAGGAATCAAACAAGTAAAGGGCTGTAGTAGAGCAGACAAAAAATCGATAATATCGATTATTTTTAAAAAAATTCAAATCGACCGATAGTTTTGTCTATCGATATTATCGGATTAAAACCCCCTAACCTAAAATGCATTCAAATAAATAGAAATTTCGCGGCTTTTCGGTTTTGCGGATGTGAGAAAGTAATTCCGTATTCACACGTACACATATTTCAGAAAATTTAACTATATTTTTGTGAATTTTTATTTAATAAAAGCAATTGTTTTTTCTCCTTCATATTTCTGTGAACTACTTGTGCAAAATGTCAACAAAAGCATAAGCTGAGTACACATTGCCAGTTTTGAATGACAGCTTTGTTGGTGGTTCATTTTTGTCATTCATCATGCAACCACTAAATATTTTGTGGTTGCTGGACGGTTGGACAGTTATCGATAATTGCAAAAAATCGTCATTCAAAACTGACAATGTGTTAGAGCTGGCAAACTATCGATATTCACAACATTAGATATTTTCGATATAATGTTTTAAAATATCGATTGCTATCGATATTATCGTTAAGTTGTCATCACCATTAATTTGGAGATGAAAATGGCGGAAATGATTTTCTTGAAATTTTGCACAAGTAGTTCACAGAAATGTAAAGGAGAATAAACATTTGCTTTTATTCAATTCAATTCAATTTATTTTCATAAATGGGAACCTAGCCCATAGGGCCAAGAGCGGTTCCAAAAGCTACAAAACATACACTACTCCAAAAGCTTAAAACTAACAATACATTAAATTTAATAGTCTTAAAATTCATTAACAGGATGTAATTAAAGAAAATATGAAGATCTGTTTAGTAAATCAGCTAAGCAATATTAAAAATAAGGAACATAAACAATCATAACAAACATTTGTACTAGTCGAAAAATTATTAATCTTCAAAATCACTCCGATTGAAATATTTAAATAACTTTCTTTTATAACAGATTAAGGAGCCACTGAATGTCTTAAGATCTTGCGGTAAACCATTGAACACACGGGCAACCCGTACCAAAAAGGATTTTTCCAAAAAAGGGGTCAAACGCGGTATATGAATTTGTTTATTCCTCTCCGATCTACTAAAAACAAATAACTCTAAAACAGAGGACGGGGCTTTGATTTGTATCACCTTAAAGAAAAACAACATGCACCCATGGTATAAGTAAAGAGGTAGATTTAAATGAAAAAAATCTATAGACCCCTTGTTTTTCTTGAATTCCTAAAACTTCAAAATAAAATCAACAAGTGGGTTTGTTTACAATCCATTTTTTGAGCATTTTATAAAAAACGCGAAAAATGAATGAAGAGTTAAGTTTTCTCCACATAATCGAATTGTGAATATGATAAACTGATTGTTTCAATGCAAATCTCACTAATTTCTTCCATACAAAAGGTCTAAAAACAATTTTAAAAATCATTGAATTCGATTGTTTTTAAAATTGTTTGGCATATTATTCAAACACCACACACACATACAAAGTTTGGTTATATTGTTTTGAAGTTTCAGGCATACTCGAATGAAAAAAATTAAATTGATATAGAGCTTTGGCTAACCTTTCTTATTAAACCATGCATGCACCTAATATTCAGAAAAGCATCAAACGAACTACCAAGAAATTCTTCTACATACGAAGAAATATGATCACGACGTTTAAGCACGAAAACATAGCGCATGACCCTATTAAACAATAGCTTAAGCTTACGCAAAACGTAACCACAACTTCCACCAACAACCTCAATACAATACAAAAAATGCGGCATTATCAATGCATGTACTACCTGTATCCTAATTTTCTTAGGTAGGACAATATCCAAACAGTACAACTTTCTTAAAATAAAGTTTACCTTGGAAACTAAACAATTAACATGTAGATCAAACTCCAAACCACTATCAAGCAACAAACCAAGACACTTCATCGAGCTTACAACATCTATAGACTCCCTATAGATGGAAACATTTATAGAACTCTCTTGGAAGTTGCCAAAAAACATAGCCTTAGTCTTACTAGTATTTATTGAGAGCCCATTGTTGGACAACCACGTGACTAACATATTAATATTAAAATCAATAGAAGACTGCAAAACATCCATAAAAACATATTCCCCTTTAAACAAAACCTGTATATCATCAGCAAAGGCAAATGACACACAATTTCTACTATTAATACAACCAAAGAAATCATTAATATACATTATAAACAACAAAGGCCCAAGGACAGAACCTTGGGGCACACCACTACTCACAGGTAGCATACTCGAAACACAATTTTTACAACTCACATATTGCAACCTCCGGAACAAATACGAAAAGATAAGCTTACACGCTGAAGACGAAAAATTAAAAAAACGATGCAACTTCTTAATCAAAATGAAGTGATTAATTTTGTCAAAGGCCTTTTCAAGGTCCAAAGACAACAGAACACAACAACCACCCCCACCAACAGTCTTCCTCATATTGTCAGTCAATCCAACAAGGAGGGACGTTGTACTACGGTTACATCTAAATCCATACTGGCTATCATGCAACAGTGATAGCTCATTGATGTAACTCAGCATTTGATCTTTCAATATATGCTCAACCATCTTTGAGATTATCGGCATAATTGATATAGGTCTATAATCCCGAGAATCATTACTTTTCCGTATAGGCACTACTTTAGAAATTTTCCAACCTGAGGGAACGTAGACACAGTTAACATCGTATTAACAATATACACCAAATGACGTCCAATTAAAGGGAACACAAGTCTCAGAAATTTAAGCTGAAAACCATCATAACCAACTGCTTTAGATTTAATCTTATAAAACGCATTTACAATTTCAGCCAAATCAACAGCACGAAACGAAAAACCATCATAAACACTATCAGGAATACAAGAAACATCAAATTCATTCACCGTTTGATTAGACACAAAATTATAATTCAACTGTTCAACATCTACACAATCAACTTCACTATCCGGCATTATCAATGCGTGTACTACCTGTATCCTAATTTTCTTAGGTAGGACAATATCCAAACAGTACAACTTTCTTAAAATAAAGTTTACCTTGGAAACTAAACAATTAACATGTAGATCAAACTCCAAACCACTATCAAGCAACAAACCAAGACACTTCATCGAGCTTACAACATCTATAGACTCCCTATAGATGGAAACATTTATAGAACTCTCTTGGAAGTTGCCAAAAAACATAGCCTTAGTCTTACTAGTATTTATTGAGAGCCCATTGTTGGACAACCACGTGACTAACATATTAATATTAAAATCAATAGAAGACTGCAAAACATCCATAAAAACATATTCCCCTTTAAACAAAACCTGTATATCATCAGCAAAGGCAAATGACACACAATTTCTACTATTAATACAACCAAAGAAATCATTAATATACATTATAAACAACAAAGGCCCAAGGACAGAACCTTGGGGCACACCACTACTCACAGGTAGCATACTCGAAACACAATTTTTACAACTCACATATTGCAACCTCCGGAACAAATACGAAAAGATAAGCTTACACGCTGAAGACGAAAAATTAAAAAAACGATGCAACTTCTTAATCAAAATGAAGTGATTAATTTTGTCAAAGGCCTTTTCAAGGTCCAAAGACAACAGAACACAACAACCACCCCCACCAACAGTCTTCCTCATATTGTCAGTCAATCCAACAAGGAGGGACGTTGTACTACGGTTACATCTAAATCCATACTGGCTATCATGCAACAGTGATAGCTCATTGATGTAACTCAGCATTTGATCTTTCAATATATGCTCAACCATCTTTGAGATTATCGGCATAATTGATATAGGTCTATAATCCCGAGAATCATTACTTTTCCGTATAGGCACTACTTTAGAAATTTTCCAACCTGAGGGAACGTAGACACAGTTAACATCGTATTAACAATATACACCAAATGACGTCCAATTAAAGGGAACACAAGTCTCAGAAATTTAAGCTGAAAACCATCATAACCAACTGCTTTAGATTTAATCTTATAAAACGCATTTACAATTTCAGCCAAATCAACAGCACGAAACGAAAAACCATCATAAACACTATCAGGAATACAAGAAACATCAAATTCATTCACCGTTTGATTAGACACAAAATTATAATTCAACTGTTCAACATCTACACAATCAACTTCACTATCCTCATCTCCCAAACCACTCTTATTCAAGATGGACCAAATATCTTTAGACGTTTTATTCGCAAACATGTCACCATGCGCTATAAATTTAAGTCTCCTGATAACTTTCTTAGCCCGATTTCGACATCTACAGTAATTCTTCCAATTAACAATATTCTTGTCACGAAGATATGCACTGTAGGCTATATCTCTAACAGACAGATGATAACGTATGTCTGGAGATTTAAACCAATCATCATGATTGACTCTACAGAACCGCTTTTTAACCGGGACAACACTATGCATATAACGTAAACCACGGTTAAGTACATCAACTTGAATATCAACATCAGCCACATCATACACACCATCTAAACCACACATAGCAAATGCATCCGCGAGAGCCAACAAATCAACAGCGTCATAGTCCGCATATTCATAAAACTGCTTAACCAGACGACAGTGCATACTAACCGACAGAAAAATAAACGAATGATCCGAAATACCAGGACATGCAAATTGATTTGAACAAGCAATCAAATTCGGACAAGACACAAAGAAACAATCCAACAACGAGGTAGATCCATGTGAAACATCAATATGCGTGGGCATAGAATTGTGAACAACAGATAAATTCATTCTACTACAAATATTCCTTACAACAAAACTCCGTGACAAATCAAACATGTTATTGTTAAAATCACCCATAATAACAACATTGGGGTATCTTACAACTATATCAGAAATTTCTTCTTCCATTGACGCGATATCACCATGTGGTAGATATACCACACCAAAGAGCACTACATTGTTGTTCACATTCACCTCACAAAATACATATTCAACTACACCATAAGAACTGCCCCTACACACCAATTTATGCCTCATACACTGAGACACATACAACACAACGCCCCCTCCTCTACTATCAGGGCGATCGCTTCTGTAACACTCATAACCAGGGGCCTAATTCTCGAATCCGTTATCGAGCGAGTTTTTGTTCGAAGACAAATTACGAACGATCGAAATTTTTGGATTCCCTTGTTCGATCGAAATTATTTAAAAAATTTATCGATACATACGGTTATCGAACGGTGAATCATATGGTAAACACAAAATATTACACACAAACAAGTTGTTGTGCGGCAAGTTTCTCGTAAAATGAAATGAAAACATGAAAATTTTATAAAATAATAGAAAATTGTGAAAAATTAAAAGTAATTGTGATCTGAAATAAATTCCACTATGTGAAAATATAAAAATCATGGTTTAATAAGAAAGGTTAGCCAAAGCTTTATGTCAATTTAAATTTTTTCATTCGAGTATGCCTAAAACTTCAAAACAATATAAACAAACTGTGTATGTGTGTGTGGTGTTTGAATAATATGCCAAACAATTTTAAAAACAATCGAATTCAATGATTTTTAAAATTGTTTTTAAACCATTTGTATGGAAGAAATTGGTGAGATTTGCATTGAAACAAACAGTTTATCATATTCAAAACTCGATTATGTGGAGAAAACTTAACTCTTCATTCATTTTCCGCGTTTTTTATAAAATGCTCAAAAAATGGATTGTAAACAAACCCACTTGTTGCTTTTATTTTGAAGTTTTAGGAATTCAGGAAAAACAAGGGTTCTATAGATTTTTTCATTTAAATCTACCTCTTTACTTATACCATGATAAAAATCGCATTCTGGCATTGGAAAATATATTTTTAATTTTTAAGAAACATCCCGTTTTTGTCTATTTTTTACTCATTTTATTGAAAAAAGTATTTAGTATGTGATTTTGATTAATTTTATTGCAAAATGTTTCATTAAAGTTCGTTTTGTGCCACAAAAATAATCATTTCGACAGCAGATGTGTGGCGGGCAAAAACTCGCAAGATTCCACTCGAAAGTGTATTCGACAACGGATGCCGTAATCAAAATACTGAAAATATCGATCGAAATAACTCGATCACGTATGCGAGAATTAGGCCCCAGGTATGCGTATTGACTCCGTCGCAACAACAGGTTTTAACCACGACTCAGTGACCCCGAAAATGGCAAGATTATCTCCTTCTAAGATTTTTCTTAACTCATGGATTTTAAACTAGTTCTTGCTTAAATTATAACTTCGAAGATTAATATGACCAACATTTAAATTATTTTTAAAATTGCATAGCTGACTATCCAAAAAACTGTTATCACTTATTATATCACCCAAATTCGTAGTAAAACTCATCATTCAAAACTAAATTTAAATTATTAAATTAAATAAATAAATCCCCGGTAATCCTAAAAAATCAATAAATAATTATGCTACCCAAATAACCCAACTTTAACTCTCATCACTATTACCACTACTCTGCTGCGAATAAGCAACAGGCTGCGTATCATTCTCCAACATATCCGCACATCGTCTGACATCAAACTCATCTTCTTTACCATCTGGAAGCATAACCAAAGCTTTCGGATTGTCTGCACTTAGCAGCTTGAATTTGCGAATTTTTTTGCATCTCCACAATTTGCGACATAGGTACATCAATTTCGAGGCAGCTCGGTTATGGTGATCGTTTAGATAAACCCTACTCCTCACAGAAACACCAGTAACTTCACAAAGCAACAACGGATTACGCCTTCTCTGATAACTCGCCATAAGACCGTCTCTGAGGTAAACCGAGTTAAATTTTACTAGTATCGATTTACCCTTCGAGATGTAGCAACAGTGGTTGATATCGCTAGGTCGAATATCAATGCCGCATAGTGAAGCTATTTTCATTACAGGTTCTCTTAACATTTTGATACCATCCGGCAGTCCATTTATTATAACGTTGGATCTATTCAGGCGCCTCGTCAGAATATCATTTTCAATTTCTCTTTCTTGCAAAGTATGCTCTAATTGCCCAATCACTGTACGGCAATCTCTCACAGATTCCTCCATCCGCTGAACACTTACATCAAGATCTTCTCTCAGCTTCTTAACAACATCTTTCATTTTAAGCATAAAGGTTTCAAACTGGTTCTGCAAGCACAACTTATAGTCGTCTAATTCTTTTTGCATCGAATCAAAAACCTTATCACAGATATCCGCTTCATTCAAGACAGCAACACTTCTACTACTACCAGCAACATCCGAGTTGGCATCCACATTACGCGTTGGTTTCTTGATACAGGTTGGACATTTGAATGAAAACATCTTGTTGTTCCTGTTCTTATACAAGAAATTGTGCTGTTCAGTGGTCACATTGACACATTTTATGTGATAAAACATCCCACAGATACTGCAACCAACACTATTTTGATTACCCTTTACCAAGGAGTTACATGTAGGGCAAGTATACGTTTTGGTTGTAGACGACATTGCACATATGTATGTATGTACCAACAAACAGCTCCACAAACTCTACAATCAATACGCCTACAACACAGCAGCAACAGCAGCAAAGAGCTAATGAGACACCACTGCAAAGTCTACAATTTCTCCAATCAAAAAGCAATTGCCTGTAAACAAGATCACACCAACGCCAAAATCAAGCAGCACCACTCCACTTATTGCCAGCAAATATCAGTGTAAAAACAAACTTTGTACAAACAGCAATTCGCGGCAATTTGATAATTTCTTCTTCTTTCTGCAAAAAATAAAAAAATACATTTTACTTTACCGAAAAATGTGTACGTGTGACTACGGACTTACTATCTCACACACACATAACCGAAAAGCAGCGAAATTTCTATTTATTTCAATGAATTTCAGGTTAGGGATTTTTATCCCGATAATATCGATAGGCAAAACTATCTATCGATGTTGAATTATTAAATAAAAATCGATATTATCGATAGTGTCATCGTCATTAATTTGGAGATGAAAATGGCCGAAATGTCAATGATTTTCATGAAATTATGCAAAAGTAGTTCACAGAAATGTAAAGGGGAACAAACAAATGCTTTTATTTTATAAAAAATGTAAAAAAATACATTTTATTTTACCGAAAAATTTTTACGTGTGACTACGGACTTACTTTCTTACACACACATAACCGAAAAGCAGCGAAATTTCTATTTATTTCAATACTATAAGTGCAAACGGGGTATAACATTAAATTTTTAAACCTCTGTTCCAGCCCAATTTGACGAAATCGTTTTGGGGAATAATATTACATACTTTCTATTGGTACTGATTGTTCGGTCAAGTGCATGGTAGAACAAGAAAAGGTAGCAGCAATACCCAGCTGACTGAACTGGGCTGTAATGTTACTGTCAAATTCCATACGACATTTTGTATATTTATTTCTATGTTCGATGTATATTAGGGATATACATATATTTTTTGAAGAACAAATTTATTCATCAGAAAAAAACTATTTCCCATAAAGACTCCTTCATATCATTGACATGTAACCTCCTCCAGGTCCGAACGACATGCCACACACTAAAGCTGAAAACACATACAACGTTTGAGTAACGTTACAGGCAGCTTACACAGAGAAGAGATCGAGTAATTAGCATGGCACAATCATACAGGTACTCGCGTCCGCCCAGCTGATGTACTGTGAGCTGTCAAAAAAGTTGTTGTAATTGAAAACACAAAATTAAAAAACAAAAATTTAAAAGAAAAACTGTGAATTTTTGACGGATTTTTGTTATAATTCGTTTATTAATAACTGCCTAACAAAATTTTGTTGAAAAAATGTGTGAGTCGCTTTATTTTTGGAAAACATTTTTGACATTTCAGAGTACTGAACTCGTTTTTGTTGTAGTTGTTTGCTGATGCATCTACCTGGTAATTGTGCCATGGTAATTAGTAAATAACATCCAGTGCAATAATAACTCTTGACGACGGTAGACATGCTACGCTACTTTTGAGTTTTATTATTAATGATATTTACACGTAAGCGATCTTTTATTCTCCTGTGATTATACAAACAACAATTATTTATTTATTTATACATTTTATTTAGTTTGTAACAGTACTGTGATATAGATTATAAGTCGTACTTTATTATTACTTTTGTTTTTCATTTTGTAGATAAAATTAAACTCCCTGAAGATGGAATTCAAAGAATTCCGAAATATTGGACGATAAAAATGGAAAAATAAACATCAAATTAATGACCTCAAGCTCAAAAAATCACTTCTTCTCGGACAGCCAGAAACATTCGCCAAAACAATAAAATGTATAAATTTTGCTGCTAATTCCATAAATTGTATGATAATACTCATATTTCCTTGGGCGTACGTATACTTTTGTAAGTATCATTTTTTGGTTTTTGTAAAATTTACCGTTACTTATATTATTAAGTGAGAAGAAATATAACTGTGTGCTTGGAGTTTCATAAATATCATTATTTATCCTAAAACCCGAGATTTATGGGGCGTACGTATACTTATGTAAGACTGTGTATATATGTATGTATACTTTTCTGTGTCACTGTATCTCAAACACCTAGAGACATTCGTTAAGACAATAAAAGCTCTGTTCCTTTACGTGAAAGAATCTTCTATTTTTACCACTTTTTACTCGAAAAGCGTTCCTTTACTTCAGACACCATACAATTCATATGGGAGCAGTTTACAACTTTTGCTACTTTTGCCGGTTTTACCATTTTCAAAAGTAAAGGAAGAGACCAAAAATGTATAAATTTTGCTGCTAATTCCATAAATTGCACGTTTATACAAATATTTCCTTGGGGTGTATGTCTCTATCATTTCTTTGTTTTTGTAAAATTTACCGTTATTTGTATTATGGAATATAGCTTTGTGGTATTAAATATTGTTTATTAGTGAGAAGAAATAAAACTGCGTACTTGGAATTTCATAAAATTCATTACTTACTCTAAAACCCGAGATTTATGGGGTGTATGTAAACTTTTGTCCCTGACTGTATACTTACATATGTATGTATTATTTTTTCAGATGCACAAAGCGGTAAACAAAAGATCACCGAAAAGCTGGAAGATGCACCTTCACACAATCCGTCCGAACAGGCGCATTAATACCCTAGACAGACGGCAGCGTTAATTTGCATTAACTGCCTTAATTCAAATTAATTCGTGCATTATCCACATTCTTAATGCACAAAACCAAAGGAAATTTAAACTGAATTTAGCAATTTCGATATGGCAATGCTGTTGAAAATCAATTGTCTTTTGTCAAATTTCCATGTTTAAGAAAATAAAAAGGGAAAGCAAATCAGCAATTTTCGCGTTTCTTCAAAATAAGTAGTGGTCTTTCGCGAGTAGAATAGCAGCTAATCGTTTTTCACGCCTTCTAACAAATCTCGTTTTCGAATTTTTATTTTCACAAAAAATTTCATTTACCTATCAATTCTAGGGATAGGTAATGGAAAGCAATAATCGATTTTTCGACTTTTCGATTTTGGTCTAAAACTAAAAATGCGATTTTTCGGTCTTGCGATTATTTCAGTTGTCTTAAAACTCGACTTTCGACTTTTTCAGAACCGCAGAAAATCGATTATAATCGACTATTCGTCGATTTTCGAGTTTTCTTTTGAAACTGTAAAACCGCCAAAAGTGTAAAACCGCCAAGACCACAATCTACGGGCAAACTCGAAAATCGATCTCAAGATAATCGATTATGCGATTTTCTCTCCAGACAAAAGTCGACTACGATTTTTAAATTTTCGACTGCAAAAATTCGATTAATCGATTAACCGAAAGTCGACTTACCTATCCCTAACCAATTCTATCGAAAATTATATCTCTCTCAAATGTTTTTTAAAGTTTTGCAATATTTTTAAATAAATACTCAAAAATATCGCGAATAAATTAAATTTATTTTTGCTTCATCGTGGTGAAAAGATCAAAGATAGAAAGTGTATTTGTTTCGCATATTTTGGCGAACTTTTGTAAAGCTTTATGAAATACACAGTCTTACATAAGTATACGAACGCCCCATAAATCTCGGGTTTTAGAAAAAGTAATGATATTTATGAAATTCCAAGTACACAGGTTTATTTCGTCTCACTAATAAACAATATTTAATACAACAAAAGTATATTCCATAATATAAATAACGGTAAATTTTACAAAAACCAAAAAATTATACTTACAAAAGTATACATACGCCCCAAGGAAATATGAGTATTATCGTACAATTTATGGAATTAGCAGCAACATTTATACATTTTATTGTTTTGGCGAATGTGTCTGGGTGTCCGAGATATATTTTAGAGAAAAAAAAATAATTTTTGGGTGTTAAGTGCCGTTATTTAATGCCGAACTTCTTGTATAGCTCGTTAAAGCGGACCCTTGCTGATTTCTTTCCGTTTTAGGTATTTGAGTATACAAAAGCCTCAATATTAGTGTCAGATTATAGATTTTGAGATCCTAGAAAGCTTTTTAGTTGACCTTGTGCATAACACACCTTCCTGGGTGTCGATAAATTCACATTTTTCCTGGGATATCTCAGGAAGTTAATAGATTCCTCGGAATTCTTGGCTCAAATTACATACAGAAGACCTTGAATTGTGTTTTAATATGGCGTTATATAATCCTTGGACACCAATTGAATCAGAAATGTGAAATATTCTGTTAAAAACCTGCTCCCAAAGCATCAAACTATAATCAATACCAAAAAGCATGAAATTTACACTGTGAACAACGTAGTTTTCGTATTATAACCATTACCGTCAATATAGGGTCGGAAAGTATCGGATAATTGTACATTTCTGATTCAATTGGTGTCCAAGGATTATATAACGCCATATTAAAACACAATTCAAGGTCTTCTGTATGTAATTTGAGCCAAGAATTCCGAGGAATCTATTAACTTCCTGAGATATCCCAGGAAAAATGTGAATTTATCGACACCCAGGAAGGTGTGTTATGCACAAGGTCAACTAAAAAGCTTTCTAGGATCTCAAAATCTATAATCTGACACTAATATTGTGGCTTTTGTATACTCAAATACCTAAAACGGAAAGAAATCAGCAAGGGTCCGCTTTAACGAGCTATACAAGAAGTTCGGCATTAAATAACGGCACTTAACACCCAAAAATTATTTTTTTTTTCTCTAAAATATATCTCGGACACCCAGACACATTCGCCAAAACAATAAAATGTATAAATGTTGCTGCTAATTCCATAAATTGTACGATAATACTCATATTTCCTTGGGGCGTATGTATACTTTTGTAAGTATCATTTTTTGGTTTTTGTAAAATTTACCGTTATTTATATTATGGAATATACTTTTGTTGTATTAAATATTGTTTATTAGTGAGACGAAATAAACCTGTGTACTTGGAATTTCATAAATATCATTACTTTTTCTAAAACCCGAGATTTATGGGGCGTACGTATACTTATGTAAGACTGTGTAGTCTGCTGGGTAAAAACAAACAACACAAACAGCTGTTTCATAAATGCAGATAGTCCCAATTTACATTGGGCGAGTTTACTTGCGGCAATTGTCATTTTGTAGGAGAGAGAGGTGAGGCATATGGTAACCCTTTGCCTCTCAGCACCCTCTCTCACCTACAAACTGACAATTGCCGCAAGTAAACTCGCCTAATGTAAATTGGGACAAACTATCGTCTGTCAGGGTGAAAAATTAATTCAAATTAGGACATTTTTAATGCAAATTAACTCTGCCGTCTGTCTAGGGTATAATAGAAAAATCACACCTTTCCGCTTTTCAAATTTTGTCCTTCACGTACTTTCGGTGCTATGACATAAACTTGGAATTTGCCATGCAAGAATGCGAAGTATTCAGCTCAAAGACTGAAATGGACTGGAACAACTTTTGCAGAGTCGTTGTTTTGTGCAGTCCGTTCTAGGATGACGTAAAGATTGGTGGACCCCGCGTCGAGGTCGAAATCGACGAATCAAAAATAGGCAAACGGAAGTACCACAGAGGACACCCAGTGGAAGGGCAGTGGGTATTCGGTGGGGTGGAACCAGGCTCCAACCGATGTTTCATCGTTCCAGTACTAAATCGAAACCGGGAAACATTAATTCCAATTATAAAGGAGTACATACATCCAGGAACAAAAATTATATCGGACTATTGGAAGGTTAATATAAATACATATAATATCCTATTAATATAATCTAATACATTCACTTGTTATATGCCTCCCAAAAGAAGTTATTCTCACATCCGGGTAAACCATTCTGAGGGTTTTGTCGATGAGAATACAAATGAACACACCAACACTATTGAATGTTATGGAGACATTTAAAAGCCTCGCTCCCAGAATATAGCCGAAGAAAACTCTTTTTCAATTGCTACATACAAAAATTCATTTTCAGACGGTGGTGCAAGATGAATGAGAAAAACATAATTTCTGAATTTTTAAGATATGCGGGCAAATTGTACGACCCAAAAAAAAAAAAAAAACCCGGAAGAACGGCAAAATATCCAAAACAGAGTCTTTGAAATTTAATTAATTTTATAATTTTTGTACCTACTATGATTTCTGAATTTTTAAGATATGCGGGCAAATTGTACGACCCAAAAAAAAAAAAAAACGCGGAAGAACGGCAAAATATCCAAAACAGAGTCTTTGAAATTTAATTAATTTTATAATTTTTGTACCTACTATGATTTGTAACTCTAACTGTAACACAAATTTTCGCAACATGAATTAAAACAAGTAAAAAAGCATTAAGTTCGGCCGGGCCGAACTTTTCATACCCTCCACCATAAAATATTCATTCCTGTCCCCAACTTTAAGTGAGTACGTTAAAATGTCAGATAATGTACATAAAATGCTTCATTCGGGAGGCCCTTTTTTATGGTGCCTATATCTAACTGTTGACAATTTTTGGTGGCCTAGAAATTGGGAGGTACTGTTATATAGGGGTTATAATAAAACATGGGCCTATATTGACAGTTTTAATGTCAAATAACTCCTAATTCGGTTAAAAAAATTTAGCTAGAATCCTCAAAATATCGAAAATCGGTACATAACGTGGGAACTTCAAATGTCATTAACAGCTAGTTCGGAGGTATGTGGGCTATACGAAAATATGAACTTAAATGAACAATTTTTGTTGCAGAATTTTTGTTGACTTTTAAATTTCAAATGGAGAGGTGTTGTGACCACAAAGAACTTCAAATGCTTGTTCGGTTTAATATTGTAGCTAAAATCATCAAATTACTGAAAATCGGAGGGTACCGTTATATGGGGGCTATACCAAAACGTGGACCTATGTCCACAAGTTTTGTCACATAAGTTTATTGACATTTAAGAACTTCTAATGTCAAATTATAGCTAAATCGGTCTGAAAATGTAGCTAAACCCGTCAAAATACCGTAAGTCGGGGGTACCGTTATATGGGGGCTATACCAATACGTGGACCTATGTCCACAACTTTTGTTATATAAGTTTATTGACTTTTAAGAACTTCAAATGTCAAATTATAGCTAAATCGGTCTGAAAATGTAGCTAAACCCGTCAAAATACCGTAAATCGGGGGGTACCGTTATATGGGGGCTATACCAATACGTGGACCTATGTCCACAACTTTTGTTATGTAAGTTTATTGACTTTTAAGAACCCCAAATGTCAAATATAGCTACATCGGTCTGAAAATGTAGCTAAACACGTCAAAATACCGCAAATCGGGGGGTACCGTTATAGGGGGTCTATACCAAAACGTGGAGCTATGTCCACAACTTCTAATTTATAAGTTTATCAACGCTTAAGAACCCTAAATGTCAAATTATAGCTACATGGGTCTGATAATGTAGCTAAAAACGTCAAAATACCGTATATCGGGGGGTACCGTTATATGGGGGCTATACCAATACGTGGACCTATGTACACAACTTTTGTTATATAAGTTTATTGACTTTTAAGAACTTCAAATGTCAAATTATAGCTAAATCGGTCTGAAAATGTAGCTAAACCCGTCAAAATACCGTAAATCGGGGGTACCGTTATATGGGGGCTATACCAAAACGTGGACCTATGTCCACAACTTCTAATTTATAAGTTTATTAACACTTAAGAACCCTAAATGTCAAATTATAGCTACATCGGTCTGAAAATGTAGCTAAAAACGTCAAAATACCGTAAATCGGGGGGTACCGTTATATGGGGGCTATACCAAAACGTGGACCTATGTCCACAACTTTTGTTATATAAGTTTATTGATACTTAAGAACCCTAAATTTCAAATTATAGCTAAATCGGTCTAAAAATGTAGCTAAAAACGTCAAAATACCGCAAATCGGGGGGTACCGTTATATGGGGGCTATACCAACACGTGGACCTATGTCCACAACTTTTGTTATATATGTTTGTTGACACTTAAGAACCCTAAATGTCAAATTATAGCCAAATCGGTTTGAAAATGTAGATAAAAACGTCAAAATACCGTAAATCGGGGGGTACCGTTATATGGGGGCTATACCAAAACGTGGACCTACGTCCACAACTTTTGTTATATAAGTTTATTGATACTTAAGAACCCTAAATTTCAAATTATAGCTAAATCGGTCTAAAAATGTAGCTAAAAACGTCAAAATACCGCAAATCGGTGGGTACCGTTATATGGGGGCTATACCAAAACGTGGACCTATGTCCACAACTTTTGTTAAATAAGTTTATTGATACTTAAGAACCCTAAATTTCAAATTATATCTAAATCGGTCTAAAAATGTAGCTAAAAACGTCAAAATACCGCAAATCGGGGGGTACCGTTATATGGGGGCTATACCAAAACGTGGACCTACAGTATCGGCCAAAACTAAAGCACCCCCTCAGTAAATTTTTTTGAAATGATAATTTTTTTATGAAAACTAAATAATAAATTTATTTTTTATTTTTCTTTTTATTTATTTATATCTTTCTAATTGAAAAATACAAAAATAAGGAGATCAGAATTTAATAAACAAAAGTTAAAATTCAAAAAACATTTTAGGTCGCAAATATAAGCGGACAAAACTAAAGCACCCCCCCATTTAAGGTACAGCAAAAACTATTGAAATCAATATTTCGTTGCTTATCCTCTATTCTGGATGACACAATCACACCTTTTAGGCATAAAGGATACTAAATTATTAATTACTGCAGGCGAAATAATTGATTTTCGGAAAATTTAGCTTAAATCCTCAAAATACTGAAAATCGCAAGGTACCGTTATATGGAGGCTATACCCAAACGTGGACCCAGGTCCACGATTTTTTGTGGATATGTTTTGTGACCACTAAGAACCCTAAGTACTAAATTACAGCTAATTTAGTAGGAAAATATGGCTTAAATATCCGAAGTACCGAACATCGGAAGGTACCGCTATAAGGGGGCTATACCAAAACATTAGCCGATATTGTTCATATTCATCCAAAAATGATGCTACAGCATCCACTAGTCAAATACAATACGCTAACGTTTAAAAATTAGCAAAAGAACGAATTGCAGAAGAACGATAGACGCCGGCTTATTCAGTCGACGACCAGCAAAAAAAAAACCTTTCATATCGAGTAACAATGAAGGAGTCAGACTGACATTCGCCAAGACCCATTTGAACTGTTTTCCGATGAATCTATGTTTAATTTAAAGTATTCAGATGGTAAAAGGCTTGGACCAAATGGGCAACCGTTAAATCCTAAATATTGCAAAGACGCTGTAAAACATGTAGGCGGAAGGTTTTTTGCTGGTCGTCGACTGAATAAGCCGGCGTCTACCGTTCTTTTGCAATTCGTTCTTTTGCTAATTTTTAAACCTAAGGGATTTAGTATTTGACCAGAGAATGCTGTAGCATTATTTTTGGATGAATATGAACAATATCGGCTAATGTTTTGGTATAGCCACCTTATAGCGGTATCTTCCGATCTTCGGTATTTTGGATATTTAAGCCACATTTTCCTACTAAATTAGCTGTAGTTTGGTACTTAGGGTTCTTAGTGGTCACAAAACATATCCAACAAAAATCGTGGACCTGGGTCCACGTTTGGCTATAGCCTCCATATAACGGTACCTTCCATTTTCAGTATTTTGAGGATTTAAGCTAAATTTTCCGAAAATCAATTATTTCGCCTGCAGTTATTAATAATTTAGTATCCTTTATGCCTAAAAGATGTGATTTTGTCATCCAGAATAGAGGATAAGCAACGAAATATTGATTTCAATAGTTTTTGCTGTACCTCAAATGGGGGGGTGCTTTAGTTTTGTCCGCTTATATTTGCGACCTAAAATGTTTTTTGAATTTTAACTTTTGTTTACTAAATTCTGATCTCCTTATTTTTGTATTTTTCAATTATAAAGACATAAATAAATAAAAAGAAAAATTTAAAATAAATTTATAATTTAGTTTTCATAAAAAAATTATCATTTCAAAAAAATTTACTGAGGGGGTGCTTTAGTTTTGGCCGATACTGTATGTCCACAACTTTTGTTATATATGTTTGTTGACACTTAAGAACCCTAAATGTCAAAATATAGCCAAATCGGTTTGAAAATGTAGCTAAAAACGTCAAAATACCGTAAATCGGGGTTTACCGTTATATGGGGGCTATACCAAAACGTGGACCGATATAGCCCATCATCGAACTTGACCTGCCTGCAAACAAAAGACGCATTTTCCCAAAATTTCAGCGTCCTATCTCTATTTTTGTGGATGCTAGAGTGATTACCACAGACGGACGGACGGACGTGCTCAGATCGACTTAGAATTTTATCCTGATCAAGAATATATATACTTTATAGGGTCGCAAATGAGTATTTCAACGCGATACAAACGGAAAAACAAACTTAATATACCCTCCATACTATGGTGGAGGGTATACAAATTTTAAATTTCCAACAATTCAAAGTTTTCCTGCATCCAAGTTTTTCCTAGGCTTACAATTTTTCTACACTGCCGGCCTTCGGCCGGGGCTTTAATATTTTCACCTCTGGGGTATGTCAAAAAACCTTCTACTCGATCCAAAGTTTTCCTACATACAAGTTTTTCCTATATTTTCAAGTTTTCCCTATATTTTCAAGTTTTCTAGAACGCCTTGAATTGTCTTATAATATGGTCTGATACAATCCTTGGGCATCAATTGAACCAGAACTGTGAAATAGTCTGTTACAAATCTGTTCTCAAAGCATCAAAATATAAGCAGTACTAAAAAGACATTGAATTTTTACCAAGAAAAACGTCGTTTTCGTATTATGATCATTACCGTCACTATAGGAGCAAAAAGTTTCGTATAATTGTACATTTCTGAGTCAACTGATGTCCAAGGATTGTATCAGACCATATTACAAGAACATTCAAAGTCTTCTGTATGTCATTTGCGCCAAGAATACTGCGGAATCTATTAACTTCCTGAGAAATCTGAGGAAAAACGTACATTTAACGATGTTCGGGAAGGAATATTTTGCACGAGATCAACTCCAAAGCTTTCTAGGGTCTCAGGTTTTGCAATATGACACTAATTTTTTGCTTTTTATAAAGTACAATACCTAAAAACGCAAAGAACTTAGCATGGATCAGCTTTAATGAGCCATACAAGAAGTCCGACCTTATATAAAGGCATTAAACCCCCGAAAATTATTTTTGTTTCTCTATAATATATCTCAACACCCAGAGACATTCGCCAAATCTATAAAATGTAGAAATTTGTCCCCATCTTTTTTTGGTTTTTTAAAAATTTACCGTTATTTGTATTATGGAATATACTTTTGTTGTATTAAATATTGTTCATTAGCGAGAAGAAATAAAACTGTATACTTGGAATTTCATAAAAATCTTTACTTACACTAAAAGCCTAAATTTAGGGGGTGTATGTAAACTTCTGTCCCTGATTGTATTTTACGAGCGCTTAGAAGAAACTTATGACCGTTGCCCTGCCCATGGCATTAAATTTATACTAGGCGATTTTAATGCCAAAATTGGAAAGAATAGGTTTTTGTGTTGGAGTACACAGAAAGGCCGGAAGCTTGGTGAAATACTGATTTTCCTGCTTAGACATTCAAAACTAACTCCATTTCACCAAGTTTCTGATGTATGTTCATCAAGTTTTGAAGGTATGTACATCAAGGCGAAATGAACTAGCTTTTGGTTATGTAAATAAGCCGATGGTGCGTGATGGTGTTACAAGGCCATGAAAGGCTTTATCCTTGCGATTTTTTTGAAATGTAAGTGCATATTTTCTATCTTCTGGAAATCAATTGGGACTCGGTGACCAATTTCAAGAAAATTAAGGGCGATTTTGCCGTAATTTTTCAGAAATTACTCTACCTTCCCTCCTAGTCCTTGGTTTGGCTGGCTTATGTGTTTCACGAAATCGATTATTTCTGTATTTTCGTGACTTTTTTACATTATTTCAAATACATATATTGTACTAAATATTCAAAAATAAGCAAAAATTCCCTTTATTTCTGCCGTTTTTGTAATGAAATATACAGTTACAGTTACTTACCCTTAAAACTCGAGATTTATAGGGTGTATGTTTTTTGGTTGAGTGTATATTGTACTAAATATTCAAAAATAAGCAAAAATTCCCTTTATTTCTGCCGTTTTTGTAATGAAATATACAGTTGCAAAAACCAAAATTGTAGAAAATTTCATATTAATTGTTCGTTTATGGCAACAAATTATGTAAAAACTATACGGTTTTTTGTGCAAATCTCTTGCTATAGGTCCTTACAACAATATTGCGTCAAAATATGCAAAGTGTATTTGCGATTTATGACAAATACGGTCAAAAATAAGAATTAACTACTATTTCGGGGTGACAATAAAAGTATTGCAAAAATTACCAAATCGATGGTTTCTTCGAGAATTACCAAAGGTGTGTCCCTTAATGAGCTGTCTATTCACTTTGGACATTCATTGGAGCATTAATGAGCTCAGTTAAACCAAAAATTAATGGGCCGATTCCGTACAGCGATGCGAGTCATGTCGCGTCGTCTATCGTCTCTGCGACAAAATTTAAAAAATGCACTACGTACAGCGATAGAAAATAATCGTCGATAACAAGTTATTTTTATTTTTTTTTTTTATTCGTTAGTAAAAATGAACGGCGACAGCTAATTTGTTGTCGCCGGAAAATGAACATTACGGCGACAAAATTTGACGTTGTCGTGCGACTTTTGCCATACGTAATGGAAAAATTGCAACTGGCAACGCGACACGACTCACCTCGCTGTACGGAATCGGCCCATAAGGCTCGGTATGTTCCACTCTAGGGATACTGGTTCCCCAATTTTTAGTAAATCTTGATCCTTCGTTGGAGGATGTTTTTGGAGTTTTTTTTCTTAAATTGTACCCAAACATTTTATGAGGGTTGATATCAGGATGTTAGCCCGATGTGTTTAAGAGTTTTGTGTTGTTATATTACATCGGCAATTTACACAAATAAGATTAACATGTCATTATCTGGTCTTTGGAATGGTGGTAGTTGACTTTGCTGGAGCTTTCGGGATCGATTTTTCTGACTTTTAGACTAATGACTATTAAATATTTCTTAATGATGTCAGTGGGGATGTCTTCCCAATCATTATTATATCCTTGAACCCAATTTGGCATACTATTTTCCATGGTAAAGAATATACTACCCAAATATTCGGTATTCCAGCTTCTCCAGTAGCGGTTTAATTTCCATATTCGATGGGTTTTCTTGGATTTGGCGCAATTTTTTTTTTGGATTTATTATGATAGCAGAGGATAATATCTATCCACTTAGTAAAAATTAAAACATATCAATACCATTGAGAGGCGAAATAGTGCTCAGTCGTAGGTCGTTTCAAAATACTACACTGGTGTCAATTTTTTCCATATACTTTCCAGAGGTATTTCGATGTTCTCAAAGCCAAAATCGGACTGTTTTGCATTGTTCCATTATCCTACAATACATATTGAGTCAAATATTCATTCTTGGCATACTTGCCTGTGGCCGATTCGTCATTGTTTATTGTTAATATGGTCCCATGCGTTTTTTACCTGTCTGAAGACCCTCCATGACCGCATTTTTTATCACTGAACTTTATTACTTTCAATACTGTTAGTCTATGATTAGCCGCAAAAGTCATAAAAATTCATAATGACCGCAAAAAAATGCAAAAATTTTATAGTACTGATTTTCCCGTTGCAATACTTTTTTTGTCACCCCTAAGTAGTAGTTAATTCTTTTTTTGACCGTATTTGTTATAAATCGCAAATAACCTTTGCATATTTTGACGGAATATTGTTGAAAGGACCTATAGCAAGAGATTTGCACAAAAAACCGTATATTTTTTACATAATTTGTTGCCATAAACGAACAATTGATATGAAATTTTCTAAAATTTTGGTTTTTGCAATACATTTCTTGCCTAACTGTAAACAGTTTTCTCTTTTCTAGGATAGCATTTTTCCTTAGCCCTAAATTTTAATAATTTGCTATGGAATATAATATTTTTGCACACAGGAACAAAGATTCTCTTCGCAATTATTGAAATTTATACTAATATTGCAGAAAAGTTCGATATTGACCGGCTTTTTGCCAAAATATTTAACAAAATTTACAAAAACCGAATATTTTTGACGCATAGAAAACAGGGTTAACAACTTCTTCTTTATTCTCGCTTATAGGGTTGCCATGGATCCATGTTACATACATTTTTTAACTGCCACACATGGTAGAACAAGAAAAGGTAGCAGCAATACCCAGCTGACTGAACTGGGTTGTAGTGTTAGTGTCAAATTCCATTCGACATTAGGTTTGTCCTTGTACTTTTTCAGTAAATATTACTCAGTAACTTCTTTTTAGAGAGTAAAGCATTTTATACTCTTTCAAAGGAAAAAATTAAAAAAGTAAAAAGACAATATTCAGTAAAAATGTTCAATTTGATTTATATTTACGATTATGATATTTGAATATTTTAAACTTTTGACAACTGCTTAAAGCTACAAAATGTTACTGAACAATATTCCTTCAGTAAAAATTATAAATTCTCAGTAACAAAAATTTCAAAACAAGTCTCTCAATTCATTCTCATTTACTGAACATTTGTGTAAAAAAACAACATTCAGTAATAATTTGTGATAATTATTACAAATTATCGAGTACGCAGACACACTTATTTTATGTATTTATTTCTATGTTCGATGTATATTAGGGATATATATTTTTGAAGAACAAATTTATTCATCAGAAAAAAAAAAACTATTTCCCATAAAGACGGCTTCATATCATTGACATGTAACCTCCTCCAGGTCCGAACGACATGCCGCACACTAAAACACCGCTTATAGAGGCGGTACAATATTTGTTAATATGTGTGGTATTTTCTTAAACTTGAAAAGAATAAAGCCCTAATAAACATGTGCTTTTTTTGTTTTCAAAAGCAAATGATTGAAACATCTTCTCTTTTTTCAATGAATTACCAGCGACCCGAAACATTTTTGCAAGTATTCTACTTTCTGCGAGAAATTATGCATTTAGTGGAATGATATGGAAACATTCAAATTGAAAATCTAACGAGTTTTCATTCATGTTTTCCAAAATATTCAATCAAATGTGAAAAATTATTAGTTTTTTAAATTCCAATAATTTATAGACATTTCCTTGTTTTGTTTACATTTACGTTGACACTAAGGTTTACAAACAAAAACAAATTCCTTTGTGGTTGTTGTTCGAGTTGTATTTGTTGTAGTATTAACTTTACCTTGTATTTGTTCTACCATGACTGCCACAGGACATTTTTTTAAGTATTTGGTTTTTTGAATATTGGGTATGGGCTTCTAAAATACTGAGGTGTTATTATTGGTGAAATTGAAAACCGAATATTTTTGACACTCACTGTAATTGTTCAAAAGTAATTCAAACACCTCCCCAAACCCCGGATTTGAATCCTATAGAAAAGTTATGGAGTATTTTGAAGACGAATGTAAGATGTCATAACATCTAAAGAAAAACAAATGATATTATGTAAAGTTCTAAGCATCTAAGAAATCAGTTTTGTTAAATAAAAATTTTATTGTGGATACTTTTCACTGTGGGGTAGAAATGGAAGTTGTTTAGCAATTTTTATTTATATCTAAATATGTACAGTTTGTCAAGTAATTGTTTTCGAATCAAGAAAACTAACATTTTTCTGTATTGATTTACGAAAAATGACTGATAATTGTGATAAAAATGTCGGGTTTTTTGCAAAAAAATAGTTGGTCGACATACAGTTAGGCAAGAAAAGTATTGCAAAAACCAAAATTGAAGAAAATTTCATATTAGTTGTTCGTTTGTGGCAACAAATTATGTAAAAACTATACGGTTTTTTGTGCAAATCTCTTGCTATAGATCCTTACAACAATATTCCATCAAAATATGCAAAGGTTATTTGCGATTTATAACAAATACGGTCAAAAATGAGAATTAACTACTACTTGGGGGTGACAATAAAAGTATTGCAACGGGAAAATCAGTACTATAAAACTATAAAATTTTTGCAAATGTTTGAGGTCATTATGCATTTTTATGACTTTTGCGGCTAATAATAAACTAACAGTATTGAATGTAATAAAGTTCAGTGATAAAAAATACGGTCATGGGGGTCTTCAGACAGGTAAAAAACGCATGGGGCCATATTAACAATAAACAATGACGAATCGGCCACAGGCAAGTACGCAAAGAATGAACATTTCACTCAATATGTATTGTAGGATAATGGAGCAATGCAAAACAGTCCGATTTTGGCTTTGAGAACATCGAAATACCTCTGGAAAGTATATGGAAAAAATTGACACCAGTGTAGTATTTTGAAACGACCTACGACAGAGCACTATTTCGTCTCTCGATGGTAATAATATGATTTAATTTTTACTAATTGGATAGATATTATCCTCTGCTATCATAATAAACCCAAAAAATTGCTCCAAATCCAATAAAACCCATCAAATGTGGAGATTAAACCGCTACTGTAGAAGCTGGAATACCGAATATTTGGGTACTATATTCTTTACCATGGAAAATAGTATGCGAAATTGAGTTCACGGATATAATAATGATTAGGAAGACATCCCCACTGACATCATTAAGAAATATTTAATAGTCATTAGTCTGAAAGTCAGAAAAATCGATCCCGAAAGCTCCAGCAAAGTCAACTACCACCATTCCAAAGACCAGATAATGACATGTTAATCTTATTTGTGTAAATTGCCTATGTAATATAACAACACAAAACTCTTAAATACATCGGGCTAACATCCTGATATCAACCCTCATAAAACGTCTGGGTCCAATTTAAGAAAAAACTCCAAAAACATCCTCCAACGAAGGATCAAGATTTACTAAAAATTGGGGAACCAGTATCCCTAGAGTGCAACATACCGAGCCTTAATTTTTGGTTTAACTGAGCTCATTAATGTTCCAATGGATGTCCAAAGTGGATAGACAGCTCATTAAGGGACACACCTTTGGTAATTCTCGAAGAAACTATCGATTTGGTAATTTTTGCAATACTTTTATTGTCACCCCCAAATAGTAGTTAATTCTTATTTTTGACCGTATTTCTCATAAATCGCAAATACCCTTTGCATATTTTGACGCAATATTGTTGTAAGGACCTATAGCAAGAGATTTGCACAAAAAACCGTATAGTTTTTACATAATTTGTTGCCATAAACGAACAATTAATATGAAATTTTCTTCAATTTTGGTTTTTGCAATACTTTTCTTGCCTAACTGTATTTAAGACAAGATAGGATGAATAAATAAAAAATTAACCCAAGTAGTCCAACAAAAAGTAACGAAAACCAATAACTACATGTAATGCAAGTTGTCAAATAAATGTTTTCAAATTTGGTGAAGTTCCGAAATATCCCATATTTTTGGTAAATTCGTAAAAATCATGACATTTTATGAATGCTATTCTTAAAAAGGGTTAACTACTAACAAGTATCAACATGATAAGGCATAGAATATCCCTACTAGGAGGGTTACCATATGCACCAAGGGAGTACCAGGTCATATTACATGTAAACAGGGTCCTATAGGTCTTAAACCGGGAATTTCTGAAATCTAGGACGTTTTATGAGGTTTTTAGTTCACGAGGATGGCCTGCCATCAAATACAATAAATATTACCTACAGCCATGGCACAATTACCCAGGTAGTGGCATCGTAAAATTTTGAATATGTTATGTCAAAAGTTTCTTTATGTTGTTGGGGAAATTACAACAAAAATAATTTTTTTATAAAGGGATTTGACTTTTCATATTCGATCAGCTGGTGTGATACCACTACCTGGTAGTTCTGCCATGCCTACAGCATAATTAGATCAAAAGGGTTGCCAGATCAACTAAAAAGGTACCAGGTTATATAAACAATGAACGAGGCCACCTGGGCGCCAAAACAGGTCACCGAAGTTTGTTTTTTTACATAAAATTAATTAAGAGATAATGGTTTTTCACTAAACAATCGGAATTATCGCAGTAGGAGACCAATATTGCTTAAAAATGTATGGGGAAAGGTTTCGACAATTTTCAGAAATGCATACTTCGACCTATTGGACACATTTCTCGTACTCTGCAGTACTACTGTAGTACATTTTTAAGGGAAAATTATGTTGATGGGTAAATAATGCTTCAGTGTTAGCATGGAAGCAAAAAAACTTAGAGAATTCCTCTGAACTGGCTATAAACAGTTGAAATTGGATGTCTATTAAAAATCAGTATAGACTGACAATATCTGATATATGCATTTCTAAGCGATTTTTGTACTTTTATGTCATATTTTGGTTTATGTTGGAGAATTCCCTTAATTCAATTTGAGTTAAATAAACAAATTTTAAGCCCTGGTTATGGATCTAGGTGACCTCGTTTACTGTTTATATAACCTGACAACTTTTAGTAGATCTGGCAACCCCCCTGATCTAATTATTCTGTAGGTAATATTTATTGTCATTGATGGCGGTCCATCCAGGTGAACTAAAAATACTCATAAATCGCCTTAGTTTTCAGACATTCCCGGTATAAGACCTATAGGGCCCTGTTTACATGTAATATGACCTGGTACTCCCTTGGTCCATATGGTAATCCTCCTAGTAGGGATATTCTATGCCTAATATTATTGATACTTGTTAGTAGTTAACCCTTTTTAAGAATAACATTCATAAAATGTCATGATTTTCAAGAATTTACCTAAAATATGGGTTATTTTGGAACCTCCATTAAATTTCGAAAACATTTATTTGACAGCTTGAGTTATATGTAGTTATGGGTTTTCGTTGTTTTTTGTTGGACTACATGGGTCAATTTTTTATTTATACATCCTATCTTGTCTTTAATAAGCCTACCAACAATTTTTTGCAAAAAAACCCGACATTTTTATCCCAATTATCAGTCATTTTTCATAAATTAATACAGAAAAATTTTAGTTTTCTTGGTTCGAAAACAATTACTTGACAAACTGTATATGCACTTGAATTTTGCTAGTTTTATTATATTAATTTACTGTTAGCAATCGCAGTTTTATTGAAACTGAAGTGGATACTTTTCACTGTGACTCAATGTACGTCACCCGAAGAATATGATATGAAGCCGTTTTAGGTATTATCTTGCATATCTTGACACAACGGATCACGGCGTGCATTATTTGCAGGTATTCAGTTTTCATCTTCTGGTTCTACAAATTAGAAATTGCCTTTACTTGCGATATTGCGAAGAACACAACATGCTCTTACAAAATGGCACAGCTTCTCCATTCCGCGCAATTTGCAATAATACAATTGCCTGAACCTTTGCTTTAAAATTCGAAAACTGTGTTCTATTTTAACACGTCCTGAACTTAGTTTATATTAAATAGTTTTTTTTTATAATTGGTCAGGTGGCCATTATCCCTGTAAGGCGTCACAATGAACTTATTACAAGGATATGGCGAGTCTCCGAGAATATAGTAATCTGTGCAAAATATTAATGAGTGAGATAAAATATAAATGGTTGCTTCTTACCTCCAAGTTTTATTGATATATTTTGAGAAAGTGGCGAGTTTTGGTATACCCAACTATCGTGAGCAGACTCACGGATATCCAATGAGAAGTGTCCTTTGCGATCTATGTAGTCGTTTCTGCCACTTTTGTGCGGATCTATAATGATATGCGTTTCATCTATGCTTCCTATTCAATATTGTATGTATAAGATTGGTAGGGACACATTAATCAAACATATAAATATTTACAAATTTATTTACATATAAATATTTAAAAGTGTTACAACTGCTAAATTAGAGCCCCAAAAAGTCTGCGTTCACTTTGTATGCTGCAATAATACCGTTAATTTTTTTGAATTTTTTTGCAGTTTTCTCCCATTTTTAATCAATATTAGCTGTGTTCCTTTACTTACCTGAGGTTACCATTTTTGCCATTTGTTACCATTTTTAACCTGCAAAGCGTTTCTTAACCCCGAAAAGTGGCAAAACTGGAAGCTATTTTTAAGAGAGTGAGAGTGGAGAGAGAGCGAAAATGGCTTTCTCTTCTACCACAGGCTACCAGCAAAATTTCTGCAGGTAAAAAATGGCAGAACTGATTTTTCGACTTTTGAGTCGAACGCTGACAAAACTAAATGAAAAACTGTGAAATAAAAGACGAAAATTGATTTCTTAATGTTTCTTTTTGACATTGCTGCCACATCTACCATTTTTTCGTTCCTTTACTTTTCTGGTAAAAATGTTCATGAGAGAGCAATTTTGACATTTTTCTCATTTGCCACCCTTACCATTAAAAAAGTAAAGGAACAAAGCTATTGTCACAACTGGTCATTCTGTGAGGTCGTTTACACAATTAACTTAAAAAAGAAACATATTTCATGAATGGAAAACAAGGACAAAGAAATTGGCATCGATAAAAGGAAAATTCTAGGTAAATAATGGAAAAAGCTATCGAAATATTGGCGAAACTGTAGGTAGAACATATTAGTCTATACATAGAGTGATAATTAACTATAAAAAAATCGGAATTTTGAAGTCAATGCCCTGATCTGGACGGTCAGAGCTCAGTTTTGGACGGTCAAAAATATTATCAGAACGGGAGGAGCGTAACATAACTAATATAGTTAAAACAAACAGTCCGATAATTACTTCAAAAATTGTTGAAAATATGAAAATGGCATCCAAAAAAAGTATTTGTGCACAAACCGTCAGAAAAATACTGCATAAAGCTGGATATCATGGTATAGTCGCACGGCGAAAGCCGTACATATCACTAGTGAACAGGCAGAAGCATATTGAATTTAAATGAATACATAAACAAGCCTCCAAGTATTCCGGAATCAAGTCATATTTTCGGCCGAAAGCATGTTCTATATGTTTGCAAGGAAAGGACTTCAAACTGTTTGGAGAAAGCTCGAACAGCGCTTGAAAAAACAAAATCTTGTTGTACACTGTAAAAACTGGCGAGGGTGCTGTTTTGGTTTGGGATGTGTAGCAGCTTCTGGAGTGGGCCAACTTGTATTTATTGAATCGACAATGGACAAGTATGGTTACCTAAACATCATGAAGCGCAATTTGAACCAAAATGCAGAAGAACTACGAAATTTTGGTTGCAACAACATAACGTTTCAAAGCATACTGCTGAGACTGTAAGGTTTTGGCTCCTATATAATGCCCAGATCTGGGTTTTGACGTAAAAATTCTGGTTTGTTTATAGTTAATTATCACTCTGTATATGGACTAATATGTTCTACCTACAGTTTCGCCAATATTTCGATAGCTTTTTCCATAATTTATCTAGAATTTTCCTTTTATCGATGCCGATTTCTTTGCCCTTGTTTTCCATTCTTGAAATAACTTACTTTTTTAAGTTAAGTATGCAAGCGACCTCACAGAATGACCAGTTGTGAATATTGATAAAAATTGATTAAAAATGGGAGAAAACTTCAAAAAAAATTAAAAAAAAAAACGGTATTATTGCAACATACAAAGTGAACGCAGACTTTTTGGGGCTTTGATTTAGCAGTTGTAACACTTTTCTACCATTATCTTCGCAATAATAATATACATATTTTCTGGAATTTTTCTTTTTATTCTGGTACTAAAGAGTGCCAATAACATATTTATGAAAGAAAAACTGATCTCATTTAACTATTTATTAAAGTTTTAGCATAATTTTTGAAAAGTAGTAAGGTGAACGCAGACTTTCTGGGCTATGTGTAGTTTTCCTGCAATCGGGCCTTCTTTCAAAAGTGCCAAAAACTTTGGAGGGTAATATAGTAGTACGTTTATATATAACCGAATTTAACAAACCCACTGGGTTTCAAATGTCAAATAAATCCTCATTAAGAAGGTTAACCCTGCAAAAGGCTATAATATAAACATGGCCTTAGTGTATCTTTATATGCCATTCCCTTGGTTTTTGATTGGCCCATTGTCCATTTTTTGTTTTCCGGTAAAATTTTATTATTCAATTGATGCCCAAGGATTGTATCAGGCCATATTACAAGACAATTCAAAACCTTCTGTGTGTAATTTGCGCCTAGAATTCCGCTGAATCTATTAACTTCCTGAGAAAACTGAGGAAAAACGTACATTTATCGACGTCCAGGAAGGAATATTTTGCACAAGAACAACTACAAAACTTTCTAGGTTCTCAGGATTTACAATCTGACACTGATTCTGTGCTTTTTATAAAGTGCAGTACCTAAAAACGCTAAGAATTTAGCAAGGGCCAGCTTTAATGAGCTATACAAGAAGTCCGACCTTATATAACGGTATTAAGCCCCCAATAATTATTTTTTTCTCTCTAAAATATATCTCAGACACCCATACACATTCGCCAAAACACTAAAATGTATAAATTTTGCTGCTAATTCTATTAATTGTACGTTAATACTCATATTTCCTTGGGGCGTACATACGTATATTTTTGTATTATTATTTTTGTTTTTGTAAAATTTACCGTTATTTATGTATATTATGGAATATACTTTTCTTGTATTAAACATTGTTTATTAGTAAGAAGAAATATAACTGTGTACTTGGAATTTCATAAATATCATTATTTATCCTAAAACCCGAGATTTATGGGGCGTACGTATACTTATGTCAGACTGTGTATAAAATTAATTAATTAAAACAATGAAAGGACAAATGAATCTTACAAAATTTAATATTTAAATATCATTCCCGTGCTTTGAAAAATTCCTTAAAATCCATAAATATACCTGCCCAAAACCACCCCCCTCGGTAATTGATGCATAAAATATTCTTATACAACAGTATCAAAGAAAAATAGTTATTTAAAGCCATTTTCGCACTTTGCCGTTTTCGACCCCAAAAACTAGTCTTTTCGCAATATTCACCCATACAGGTTTGAATATGGACCATAGATGAACAAGATGAGCACTTGCCTTTACGTTTTCGTACGATTCGCCATACAAACGCTCTCTTCGTGTTCACAATAGATATGGACAAATACCCCGGTTACACTTAACCGGATTTAATAAACCCACTGGGATTCAAATGTCAATCCGCATGAAGTGGTTAACCCGACAAAAAAACTTAAATGTAACCGTACTATAGATCGGTATAACCCTTTGAGTACCTCCCATATACAATTTCAAAACTATTTCAAACTGATTTTTTTCCAATCTTTCACATCATCATAATCGTTCATCCAAACTTACGTCAAATTAGAAGATGGATTATATCGACCTACTTCTTCTCGTACCTCCCCCCATAAATGTAAACGCGTTTTAATAAACCCACTGCGATTAAAAGTGTCAATTCCATAGCGCAAACGTCAAATAAATTCTTATAAAGAATGTTAACCTGGCAAAAAGAACAGGTTCAGACGTTTTCGCTGATAAATTTTAAGCTTCATTTCGGATAGCTATCGCAGTACTCATTACAACAGTAAAGGCCTCGGTACATAAACTGCCTCGCCTGCTTACCTTGCTTGCTTCTGATAATAGTTGGAATTTGGCTCGCCCTTCTTTATTCTTTTATTTTTATTATGTCAGAAATGAAGAAGGAAAATAAGGCAAGCAGGCGAGGCAGATTATGTACCCAGGCCTTAATATCTTGGAGAAAAATAAAATCTATTAATTTTAACTTGTTTTTTATACAAAAGACTGCAGTTATATTCACTTTAACATCTGCTAGATGTAGTATTTCTTACTTGCTTACGTACCTTTGTTCCGGAATCTCATATTTATAAAGAAAATATACACAAACGGCTGAATAAAATAAAAGATATTGAGCTGCAACTACTAGAAACCAACAGCCGTTTAGAGTGGAAATGGGAAGACATTTCTAATGGCTTGTGCATACACGCTGCTGGTTCACGATCATATAGGCATCTCTATAAAAACGTTATCCACTATCGCATGTTGCTAACCTACAACGTTGGCGCAGCAAAATCAGTTTGGAAGAAGGCCTGCTCTCAACGTGTATTAATTTCATGAATGAGATAAATAATATGTCGGCGGTGGAGAAGATTTGTGTCCTATCATTCGATGAAATGAAGTTAACCGAAACATTCGAGTATAACATGCGTCAAGATTTTGTACGGGAACCGGCAAGTTTGGTGCAAGTTGTAATGGCAAGCGGTTTAAGGAAATCATGGAAGCAGCACGTCTATTACAAAAAATAACGAAGAACTTGAGGCCTGGGTACATAAGCTACCGCGCCTGATTGCGTTACTTTCCTGTTTCATTGTTATATTCCGCCTTATGCGGCACTGTGGTGGGGTATCGAGCTAGTTCAGGGGAGCTACACTCAAGGTGGTCCCAACCCTGGCACCATCAGCCCAAGGGGGTAAACAATAATTGAACATGAAAAGACAAGAACACAAAACAACAAAGACAACTCTACATATACCAGTGACAAAGGTGCTTCATGGAAACTTGCACCCACACATAGCCCGCCCAACCTTGACCCTTTAGTCCATTTCATCAATCATTATTAAAAGTGCCCCGTTCTCCACACACACTTACTTAGCAATTTACATCGTATTACCCCCCTTTTCACACAAAACTAGCACATAATTTTTTTTTGACAATCAAGCGTAAAAATATATTGAAGGCTTAAGGCCTGCGTACATAAGATGCTCTGCCTAATTGCCTTGCTTACCTGCTTCATTTTTGACATAATAAAAATAAAAGAATAAAGAAGGCCGAGGAAATTTCGAACTGGGTTGCCCTTTTCTTTTTTATTCTTTTGTCAGAAATAAGCAAGGTAAGCAGGCAAGGCAGCTTATGTATGCAGGCCTTTAGTCTTTTTTTCTTAACCTACAGACAAAAATTCATAATCACAACACACTGAATTATTAATTACGAAAATAGGGACAAAATGGCGAGTCACTGACTCAGATTACCTCTTTTCCAACTAAAATGCCAATTCGGCCACACACAATAAAATTCTAACAAATTCCCTACCTAAAAGAGCTCTCTTAAGCAGTAAGTAGACTGCTTATTGGCAGTCTTAATATTTTTTAAATCCTTTTATAATAAATTTACTGAGAAGTAATCCTACACTCGAGTAATATTAAATGGCGGTAATAGCCCTTACAAAAGAACTTAGCATTAAAATATTAACCCAGCAAAAAATTTTGGAAGTTGTGCAATTGGAGTTATGATTTCACAACATCTTTCGATGTACTCCAACAGAGTTATGAAAAATGCACTCCGTTCGATACATTTTATAAGCAGTTGCTGTAGAGATCCCTACAGAAAAAAACAGTTGGTTGTTGCGTACACGTTTCTTCAAAAGATAAACAAGAGTGTATACATTTCGAAGAATTTGTTTTAAAATAAAGAAATAACAACTTAAGTTGCGAACATTTTTGCGGTAATTCACGAGATGGACATTTTTAATGTAATGAAGTTGGAGTTCATGTCGAAAGCTGAACTAGTGATGGGAAGGCAACATAAAAAACTTTAGGATGACGAAAGAAAATCAGATGCGCTTGGATTAAATCGAGAACGGAGGAAGTAAGCTATTTTTAACTTGTGTTTATATAATAAAGTTCTTTGTGTTCTTGTTTTACACAAATAATAAATGCATTTTATTTATTTTGGGATATTTCGCAAGCCATTGCATTTTAATTGCATCTTTAGACTGATTAAAAATGCAATCCGAAGAACGCATATAAATTCAATCAAAGCACTGCATCTTAAGCCGTGATTTGGATCGAAAATGGAGTGCATCCTAGCTGTGTGCTCTCTTGTAAAATTCATAAGTGAATTCATAGGAAAATATGTACTCCAACGGCAAATGTACCGTACACTTGTAGTGATTCAACTGCATCCGCGGATGCAAAATTTTTGCTGGGTATGTATCTAGTTTACGACAAAATTTAAATTAATTAGAATCGAGATATTTTTTATATTAAGAATTAATTAAAGGTTTATCATTCTTTTCATTTCAGGGGTTTTTAAATTATTCCTCAAGGTAATTGGCGCTCAGTTTAATAAATTTGTTCTTCGTAAGCAGTGTAAACTGGGGATTTCACTTGCTAATTTACCTGTCACTGCACGCTATTAATTGGCATGTTCCTTTACTTTTGAAAATGGTAAAACCGGCAAAAGTAGTAAAAGTTGTAAAGTGTTCCCATATGAATTGTATGGTGCCTGAAGTAAAGGAACGCTTTTCGGGTAAAAAGTGGTAAAACTTGTAGATTCTTGCGCGTAAAGGAACAGAGGTAATATTGCGTCAAAGGCTCACATCAATCTTTTACTCAATTCAGCAATGAAAGGTTTTTCTTGGTAAGCACCAGAAACGGACGGTTTATTTGTGGTCTGTTCCTTTACTTTAAAAAATGGTAACAGTGGCAAAAAATGGTAAAAGTGGTGAACTGGTCTCATATAAATTGTATGCTTGTTGAAGTAAAGGAACGCTTTGCAGGTTAAAAATGGTAAGAAATGGTAACCTCAGGCAGGTAAAGGAACAGAGCTTTGAAGTATACGTAAAGGAATTGACATCTGAAACCCAGTTTATTTGTTAAATCCGGTTATATATAAACGTACTATTAGGGGTTAGACACAACACTTGATTCTCTCGCGCTTTTTAGGTTCTAGGCCCTTTTATATCCAGGGAAATGACGCTACAACTTTCCCCTGCTTTCCAATAATTTTCTTTTATTTTCCAGTTTCAGTTTATTTGTTTTCTTTTACTCTCCCAGGTACTCTAAACCTGTCATAACTTCAGGGTTGTATTTCGTCATATGTCATCATTCTCCATTACCCTACTCAAACACTGCCCTGCAATTGGCACAACTTTTTATTCACCAGCATCTACTCGCAGTTTCCGCGCCTCATTTTTAAAACGGTCTGTGTTCGGTCTGTCGTGCGAAGAAATGTTGTCGGGCCTTCGTTTCTTCCCAGCAAAAAGTTTGCATCCGCGGATGCAGTTGAATCACTACAAGTGTACAGTACATTTGCCGTTGGAGTACATATTTTCCTATGAATTCACTTATGAATTTTACAAGAGAGCGCGTAGCTAGGATGCACTCCATTTTGCTTCCACAGCACACATCTAGTATGCACTCCATTTTCGATCTAAATCACAGCTTTTGATGTATGTAGTCGTCCAAAGATGCAATTAAAATGAAGCCATTGCGAAATATCCCAAAATAAATAAAATGCATTTATAATTTGTGTAAAACAAGAAAACAAAGAACTTTATTATATAAACACAAATTAAAAAAAGTTTCCATTAAATTTAATCACATTTGAGCTTACTTCCTCCGTTCTCGAGTTATTCCAAGCGCATCTGATTTTCTTCCATCATCCTAAAGTTGTTTTATGTTGCCTTTCCATCACTAGTTCAGCTTTCGACATGGACACGAACTCCACTCCATTAAAAATTTCCGTCTCGTGAATTACCGCAAAAATGTTCGCAACTTAAGTTGTTATTTCTTTATTTTATAACAAATTCTTCGAAATGTATACACTCTTGTTTACCTTTTGAAGAAATGTGTAGGGATCAACCAACTGTTTTTTTCTGTAGGGATCTCTGCAGCAACTGCTTATAAAATCGAACGGAGTGCATTTTTCATAACTCTGTTGGACTACATCGAAAGATGTTGTGAAATCATAACTCCAATTGCACAACTTTCAAAATTTTTTGCTGGGATTATTGAGGCTCTTTGGAAAGTTGGATACATTGTGGTGGCTACGGTCTGCGACATGGGATCATCAATTCGAAAGATGTGGATTGGGATATTACCTTGTGGTAGTTACCTTGTGCCACACATAAAACAATGTTCAATACACGCATACAGTGAGTCACAGTCAAAAGTATCTACTTCAGTTTTTTTCATTAAAACTGCGATTGCTAAGAGTAAATTAATGAAAATAATTTTATTGTTTTTTTATATTTTTACATTAGTGTCTTAACTTAATTTTAATAAAATAAAATTAGCAAAACGTTAAATTTGCTTTCATTGGCAAAAATAACAGTCAGTTTGGGTCGGATGGACCAATAAGGTATGACGTATACCAAATACGGCCTTGGACCCTAAACACACAATTCCAACCGTAAAGCACGGAGGTGGATCTGCTATGGTATGGGGTTGTATGAGTACTTCCGGTGTAGGGTAATGCCTTTATCTATGGAATTATGGATATGTAGCGCTGAAAAAACGAGATTGGGGACAACATTAAAATTTTATCAAAATAATGACCCAAGCATAATTCACACCTTGTTCGAGAATAGATGCTATATAACTGTTCAAAAGTGATTCAAACAACTCCCCAATCCCCGGATTTGAATCCTATAGAAAATGTATGGAGTATTTTGGAGACAAATTTAAGAAGTCCTAACATTTTGTCTTTACTTTGTGAACAGAAGGAAAAATTTAGGCACCAAATAACAGCATATCGACAATTTTTTTTTTTTTTGGATTCCTGTGGGGAACAAAACTTTGCGATTTCGATCGCTTTGATATAAAATTTACAATTAAAAACTGTGAAGTGAACTAAAAACATAAATATTCAAAAACAAGAAAATTTAATAGCCTACAAAAGGGCTACATGCCTTATCAAATAAGACTGTAATACAGCAAATAACCTGTGGATATTTATCGTTGGAATATAAAAAGCAGATTACATCTCCACAAAAAGACTTTTAGCCACCACATATCGTAAATCTGTGAAACAAGGAAAATAAAATTTTAACCTTAAAAATTCATCAAAGATCTTCAATT
The DNA here is from genome assembly GCF_047663935.1 of Musca autumnalis. Lineage (NCBI taxonomy): Eukaryota > Metazoa > Arthropoda > Insecta > Diptera > Muscidae > Musca > Musca autumnalis. Next base: position 117,872,165 of record NW_027411755.1, on the reverse strand, counting down.
TAAGAGGCCATTCTGGTTGGAACATAAGTGTGCACATTTTTCCATCATCGGTTAACGGGACACCAAATTAAGTCCCGTTATTTATCATTTTTTGTGTGTCTTTCTAATACGTGTGTGTGAGTAAGAGAGCACAAACACATTCCAATGGAGGAGGGAGTTAATTTATGTTGATAGAGTTGCAGTTAAGGACGACAAATCAGGTATCAATACTATTCATCTTTGTAGAATACTAAAAACCTTAAATATACAGGGTGTTCTTGAAGTTACCAAAATAGGTTTTGGAATAGCTAAAATAGCTTTTAGTAATGGCTCTTTGGCCAATGCAATTTTAAATAATGTAGAATTTAAAGAAAATGGTTTTATCCCAAAGATATTCCCCCATTTTATTTCAAAAATAGGAATAATATTTGCAATTCCTCTTGACAACCCAGACAACGAATTAATTAATGTTAAAACATCGGATGTTCCCATTTTAAAGATAGTCAGAATGACTAAAAAATGCAAAATAATATAGAAAAAACTACAAGAGTCAAATTATTCTTTAAGGGACTAAACTTGCCGCAATATGTAAAAATTTACGACTATCCCGGAACAGAGTTAAAACACTTTGTCAAGGAGAGCATGAACCAACCAAAAATAATCAAAATAGGATCCGATAAGAGGCAAATGCCAGGAAAAATATGGAAGAATACAGAAAATCATTGAATAGTCAGGAGGAATTCAAATCCCCAAACGTAATTGCGCTAAAATCACTATATGAGAAATTCTCACAGCTGTTAGAATCAATCGTTCGCAACATTGATAAACTAAAAGAAAAATGTCAGAACAAATTAGAACAGAAAGAACTCGTATATTTTAAAGAAATTAGACAAAATCTGCTTATGGAAATGCTTATGGAAATCTCAGAAAGAACAAAAATGTAATTGTGATCTGTATCCCACCAAGCACTAATAGAGCTACCTATAAGGAAATAGCGACCAATGTATTCCAAGTTGAAAAAAACCCACCATTTTAGCGGGAGATTTCAACGCCAAATCCACCTCGTGGGGAAACCTACATACTGATCATCAGGGTGAAACAGTATATAACTGTGCCAGTAAAAAAAAACTTTATAAACTTTACGAGAATTGTCTGAATCGAGCAACCCGAAGGACATGTGGAAATATAAATAAGATAAATCCCCTAACAACACATGGGACGAAGAACAAAAAGAAGACTTCTTAAAACATGTTACCAGCTCTTCTTTAGTAGGGGAAGAACCGCTCTCTGTAGCATTCGGAAATTGCCAGCATGAAAAACCAAACCTCGACAAAACTGAAATGATGAACTTTCTTAAGAATAGAAATCCAGATTCCGCACCTGGTCCAGATCTAATATCGTACAGTATGATCTCAAGCCTTGGAGAAACAGAAAAATCAAAATTCCTTGATATTTTAAATAATAATTGGATGCAGGGTACCTTTCCAGACCAATGGAGACAAATTAAGATAGCACCAATACCAAAGAAAGGAAAAGATCTTTCTGATATCAGAAATTACAGGCCAATTGCATTAATGTGGGCTTCACAAAAAATAGTCGAAGAAGCTATTAAGAAGATTATTTATACGACTATCGAAAAATATTATCCCGAGAAGATCCTACGATTCTTGTAAGGGCAAGTCTACAACAATGTGTCTTAATGATGTGATAATTTCACTCGAAATACAAAAAAAGGAAATTGTGTCGTGGGCGCTGTTATCGATATAGAAAAAGCCTTTGACAATACCGATGTAGGAAAACTATCGTTAATCCTCTTTGAGTCTGGCGTTAACTATCACGTGATCAAATGGCTTTTTGATGGTATGAGAGACAGAACCTTGTTATTGGGAAGCAAAAGTTTAAAAATAAAAAATGGTCTACCTCAAGGTAGTGGTCTAAGCTCCTTACTTTTTAATGTCTGCACAAAAAGCTTGCACTCGATCTCTTCAGGAAACTGTTTGCTGTACCAATTTGCCGACGATTTGTTCATTCTCTGCTACGATAAAATATTGAAAACAGCAAAAGCAACGTTACACCTCAAAATCCAAGAGTTCAAGCAGAAATGTGAGAGTCTCCTTCTTAAATTTAATATGGAGAAAGTCAACGTAATGCATTTTAGTAGGAAGCCCGGAAAACTGGAAATACGAATAGATGGTAAAGAGCTAAACCAAACAAATACAATAAAATACTTCGGAGTACAAATTTCGGCCAGTGGATCAGCCAAGGTACACATAGAGGACACCACTAAGGCTCTCGACAAAAGTTGTGAGGATATTGAGTGGGTGTAAGTTTGGAGTATCACCGACAAGATCCTTGCACTTTTATAAGGCTTTTGCAAGGCTCAAAACTGAGTGTGGAGCAGCCTCATTATCAAACCTTACTAAGACATCAGAACAAAGACTCAAAGTATGTGTACAGCACAATCTTCGAAAATCTCTCGGTTTAATCAAGTCAACACCTGTGCCGATAATTTATAATCTTGCAGCTGAGTTGCGTCCCCGTCAAAGATTTGAGCTGGCTACAGCAGAGGAATTGGCAAAATGTGTAGCATACAAATTACCCGCAGCCGACTTAATGTCACAAAATCTGCAAACAAAAACAAGCTACTCTCTGATCTGGCAAAAATTCAATGATGTATTAACAAATGTAGCACCAACTAACATCATCAGCGTCAGCCAATAAAATAACGTGCATACTGATTACTTCCAAAATGTGGTAACAAGAAAAGCTGACGCTAGCAAGGAAATGGTCATTCAAATCGCTACCGAAAAAATACATAAACTACAGGGCGCTGGTTTTCCTCTATGACTGCTGAGGTTTTTTTTTTGGAAGTCGCCAATTATGTTGAAGATAAACATTTTGATAGGATTGTAATCTTAACTTATAGTCTAAGCAGCATTCAGGACGTTCAGAGTAGTTGTCACAAAAATTATCAAATTGATGAATTCATAAAAAAGGTAAATAACATACCTAGTATCTTTGAATTCAAGGTACACCTTTAGAAATTCCATGGACCTTGAATGATGCCATTAACGCCATGGCTAGATCCTTGTGGCGATAATTGTCAGAAGAATATAAGAAAATAGCACAAAGAGGTAATTCGCAATTTTATAAAATATTCCCAAACACTTCAAGAACACCCTGGTTCAAGGTATCTACTTTGGACCCCTTAACTCAAAAAATGCTAAACAGAATATTAAGTGGGCATTGTTTTTGTAACAGTACCCTCGCAAAAGTGAATGCATCACCTTCACATTTATGTAATTAATGTGAAGTGGAAGATACGGCATCTCGTGTAATCTTCAGTTGTAGTAAATATAATAATGCAAGAAGATCTTTACAGATTCTGTATAACTACTCTACAGTAGATGAATTCATACAATCCAAGGGCTTGGACGGTCTGAATGTGATAGCAGACTTCTGCATAAAGGCTAACATCCAATTATAATGCAGTCTACTTTCATTATTTCAATATTTTAATATTTCAAAATTACACACACACTAATTGACACTTATTATTTTGCTGTCTTTATTGATCAAGTAACATCCATAATCATCATTAACACCAGCAACTTCATCACCATCATTAACCTCATCAGTATCAGCAATTTCAACAGCAACTACCGTATTCATCATTAGAGGATTACATCAACTCCATCTTTATGCATGTACATCGCTAGACACTACCATCTTCACTCTCGCTCATATGTACATACATTTATGCATACCCTGTCATCATTCCTTGGAGAATAACAATTTACTTCATAAACATCACTCATCGTCATAAACTTTTCATCGACACAACATCAACTTAATCCTCATTCCATAACAGGAATCTACATTAGACTTTCAACAGTAGACCAAGTCTGCATAATCAGTGGTGGTTTTTAACTCCCCCTACATCGTCTGGGAGAGGGCCTAGGAGGTGTCGCTCTAAAGTTAATAAGGAAAAAATGCATTTATTTTTTTGTAAAACAAGAATACAAAGAACTTTATTATATAAACACAAATTGTAAAAGTTTCCATTAAATTCAATTGCAATTGAGCTTAATTGCTCCGTTCTCCATTTAATCCAAGCGCATCTGATTTTGCTTCATCATCCTAAAGGTTTTTTATGTTGCCTTCCCATCACTAGTTCAGCTTTCGACATGGACTCCAACTGGACTCCCTCCATAAAAAATTTCCGTCTCGTGAATTACCGCAAAAATGTTCGCAACTTAACTTTTTATTTCTTTATTTTATACATAGATGGTCAAAATTACTCTTAAATACGATTTAAGGGAAAAATTAAAACAGCGTTTTTGTTAGAATTTATTTACTATTTAAATATTTTTAAGAAACGGGCAGAATCTTTAACATTCTAAAAAACAATTTTATTAAAAATACAATAAAAAAACAACCCGTAAATGTTTATTTATGTTGTTACAACGAAAAAGAGAAACAAACCACAGCAACGCTGGCGTGCAAGAAAGCCCATCTATGATTTTATACCAAATTCTTAGAAATGTATACACTCTCTTATTTTTAGAATAAATGATTTCGCCAGCGGTGGGTAGGGATCAACCAACTGTTTTTTTTTTGTAGGGATCTCTGAAACAACTGCTTATAAATTTTATCCAACGGAGTGCATTTTTCATAACTCCGTGTGGATTGCATCGATGGATGTTGTGAAATCATAACTTCACATGCATAACTTCCAAAATTTTTTGCTGGGTTGTTTTCTTTTTTCTGTACAGTTTGACATTTCTATACCTCACAGCGAATTCAAATGACAAATATGAATTTTGACAGTTCAAATCGAAATCATCTGATTTTGCAGGGGGACCTGTAATTTGGCCATGCTTCTGATAAAAGAGGCTGACTTCCGAAACGTCAGTTGCTTTGTATTTGAGCATGAAACTAGGGGTTCTTAGATCGAGTTCCATACTAGCGTAATTTTATGAAATTTGTTGTAGTGGGGAACTCGATCTAAGAACTCCTAGTTTCATGCACGAATACAAAGCAACTGACGTTTCGGAAGTCAGCCTCTTTTATCAGAAGGGGTATAATACCCCGGTTACACTATTGAAGGTTAACCCACTGGGTTTAATAGATCCAGTGGGTTAATCTTTGCTGGTTACACTTAGCTTTTCGAGGATATAAACTGTCAGCTGATGTTTGTTTACGTATACATACAAAATAACTAATAAAGTCGTGTTTTACACTTTTACAATTTTTCGTATGAGATATCGTCCCCTCTTTGATCATATTGGTATATTTTACACACAGGGATACATTTTTGTATCATGGTATCAAGCGTACTTTTTGTTAAAAAAGTATCTAATGTAAAAAAAATAAATAATTTTATGATTTTCAAATAACTTTAGATTTATTAACTCCATAAAATCTCATGCGACCAATCGTAAACGTGTAAAACACGACTAACTCTGTTGCAAAAACAGTTGCAACTTTTGGTACTTTTTGAGTAGAGTTGTATTTTTTTGCACAAATGCCGAATACAACACTGTATTTTTGGTGGATTTGTACCGGATTTAAAATAAACCCAGTCGTGAGAGGATTTAATTTTTGTATGGCAAATCTGGTCAGATTTGACCAGATTAGGCAATAAATCCTCATGAAGTGGGTTAACCCGGCAAAAAACTGTAGTGTAACCGTGCTATAAGGTTTACAAACAAAACCAAATTTCAATGTGGTTGTTGTTGAGTTGTATTTGTTGTAGTATTTACTTTACCTTATATTTGTTCTATCATGAAGTAAAAACTTAATTTTAAGACCGAAAATTCTATACATACATAATTGTTTTGAATGTGAAACATCTGTTTACAAGTTTGTAAGTCTTCAGTCTTCTTCCGATTCGCCATATATTTCCAAAACGATTCATTTCCAACACGATTTTAGTATTAAAAACGTACAAATGTAAACAAACAAATGTTTTAGCACTTCATGAGGATTTATTTGCTTAATCTGCTCAAATCTGACCAGATTTGCCATAAAAAATTAAATCCTCTCATGGCTGGGTTTATTTTAAATCCGGCCCAAATCCACCAAAAATACAGTGTTGTATTCGGTATTAGTGCAAAAAATGCAACTCTACTCAAAAAGTACCAAAAGTTTCAACTGTTTTTGCAACAGAGTTTGTCGTGTTTTATACGTTTACGATTGGACGCATGAGATTTTATGGAGTTAATAAATCTAAAGTTATTTGGAAATCATAAAATTATTTATTTTTTTTCATTAGACACTTTTTTAACAAAAAGAACGGTTGATACCATGATACAAAAATTTATCCCTGTGTGTAAATAACCAATATGAGCAAAGAGGGGACGATATCTCATAAATTGTAACTAGGCGTTTACACACAGACAGTATTGGCAAGACAATAGCAAAGTTACAAACCATTTTCACCAATACATTCATACTTTTCTCTACACATATTTAAAAATTTATAAATGTATTTGTGAAAAAGGTTTGTATTTTTGGTATTGTCTTGCCAATACTGGCATTTGTAAACGCAGGGTAAAAGTAGGTGTGCACGATAACTTCGCATGTGAAAAGTACTTGCAAGTACTCAGTAACGTCTCTCCACCAACTTTACTCTCTCGAAGCTAGCAATTTGCAGATTGTTATCGAACAGCAATTTGCAAAAACTTGCAAGAAGTCAGGTGATTTGAAGAAGAAGTTGGCGGAAAGGATTAAATAAATAATAAAATAAAAAAGTAGTCACCACAAACTTATTTACATTATCGTTTTCCATAATTTATTTAATAATTCTTCCCTTTTTTATTTCTATTTATTTTAAAGGGGAGTACACACTAACAGTCAAAACTGACAGTCAACGTACTTTTAGGACAATTTTCCGGCAAATAACAACTTTTATTTAGCTAAAAACGTTTGAAATACAATATTTACGGTATTATTTAGAGATTACAAAAGAAATTTTTCAGATAGGCTTTGATATTCACGAAATAGACCTCGATGACTGTCAGTTTTGCTTGTCAATGTGTACTATACTTAATAACCAAACGTTTGATTATCTATTTGCCAATAAGTCCGCCACAAAACATTCAAATTTTAATCAGCTGATCAAACTTGCAAGTTATTACAAGAAAAATTTTCCTTGCAAAAACTTGTAAACAAAACTCTCCAAAGCTCTCCAAATTCTTTCACTATTGTCTCCAAATTCGCTCTCTTTTACTTTACAAGTTTGTTATCGAACAGCATTTTGTAAAAGTTTGTGCAAATTTGTACAAACTTTTGGGTTATCGTACAGACCTAGTGTAACACACGACTGTATTAGTTTTTTGTATGTATACGTAAACAAACATCAGCTGACAGTTTATGTCCTCGAAAAGCTAAGTGTAACCAGCAAAGATTAACCCACTGGATCTATTAAACCCAGTGGGTTAACCTTCAATAGTGTAACCGGGGTATTAGGTCTGTACGATAACTTCGCAAGTAAAAAGTACTTGCAAGTACTCGGCAAGTTCTAAGTAACTTCTCTCCACTAAGTCAGCTGATTTGACAAACAAGAAGTTTGGCGGATAAAAATAAGTTATTTTACAAAATAAGTCGTTTTCCATAATTTATTTAGTTATCTCTTCTCCTTTTTATCTTGTACTTATTTTAATAACCAAATATTTGTTTACATTTTTGCCAAGATTTGCAAAGTCCGCCACAAAACATTCGAATTTAAATCAGCTGATCAAACTTGCAAATTCTTACAAGGAAAATTAATGAAGTGGAGTTGGAGTCCACGTCGAAAGCTTAACTAGTGATGGGAAGGCAACATAAAAAACTTTAGGATGATGAAGCAAAATCAGGTGCGCTTGGATTAAATGGAGAACGGAGGAAGTAATACCCCGGTTACACTTATGCTGTGTTTACATTTACGAAATCCACTCGATTTCATCTGTCAAATCCATAGGTTAAACGTCACATGAAATCCAATGAATTTCAGATGAGATTTCATTTGACGTTTGAGCTATGGAATTGACAGATGAAATCGAGAGGATTTCGTAAATGTAAACTTAACATTATAGTACGTTTAGACTTATAAATCCACTCGATTTCTAATGTCAATTCCATAGTACGTCAAATAAATCGTAGTTCTAAATCCACTGGATTGCCTTTGACGTATATTGTATGGGATTGACAGTTTAAATCATAGTATAAGTTCATAGTCTAACAGGCGTTTTAACCGGATTAAGCCAGTGGGTTTGGATTTAAAATGTGAACTCCATAGCGCAAACGTCAAATAAATCCTCTCGAAGGGGGTTAACCCGGCAAAATCCACTAGTGTAACCGTAATATTATAGAACGTTTATATGTCACCGGATTTAACAAACCCACCGGGTTTCAAATGTGTTTTCCATTGCCTGCAAAAACCTATAATATAAACAGCATATAAGCTCAATTACAATTGAATTTAATGGAAACTCTTGTTTTACACAAATAATAAATGCATTTTGTGCATTTATTTCGCAATGGCATGCATTTTTATTGCATATTTAGGCTGATTAAAAGCACAATCCGAAGAATCCAAAGCACTATATCAAAAGCCGTGATTTTGATCAAAAAAGGAGTGCATCCTAGCTGTGTGCTGAGGAAGCAAAATTGATTGGATCAACCAACTGTTTTTTTTTGTAGGGATCTCTATAGCAACTGCTTATAAAATGTATCGAACGGAGTGCATTTTTCATAACTCTGTTGGACTACATCGAAAGATGTTGAGAAATCATAACTCCAATTGCACAACTTTCAATTTTTTGCCGGGTTATTTACATTTATTTTAAAATCTGTTAAATGTAAATGAGGTTTTGTTTGTTTGCTTTCCAACACTGCTATCAACTGCGAATACAAATTACAACGCCGTCAAATATATTCGACTCGACTACAAATTCTTCGAACAGCTGTTTTCGCGGAATCACACAATATCGGCTTTTTGTTTTGATTCTGCTCTTTATCGCACATTTTCTGCATTCTCCTCCAGTTTGTTTTACGATTAACCGAATAACGAATAATCATGTTGTTTGTGGAATAAAATAAAAAAATTAAATTACTAAAGAAAACTTAATGAAAATAAAATATGTTGCTGTGTTATTGTGCAATAGCGAGAAGCTAAGACTTTGGAGAAATTCGCGGACATTTATTAGTTTATTAAAACAAATAAGAGCAAAAAGAGGAGTAAAGTCATTAGCGAAAATCTCGGGCTGATTCTTGTTTTCATTTGTCTGATGAATTACATTACAAAAACAAAAACAACGCAATAACAAACCAGGTGTGACTCCACTGAAGTCATTGCTAAAATCAAAATCCCATCCCGTTGCCTGGTGCTACTTTGTTGAATAGTTTTTTGGAATTTCCATAAATCGTTGTGTGTTAAATAAAAAATAGTATATATTAACTTAAAATATAATTATTAATTGCTTCTTTTGATTACAGGTGCCAAACTTCGCGAAAACGAACATAGTTCTGTTAAGTTCTGTTAAGTGTGGGTGTTGTGACTAATACATTACAGGCCAGTGGAGTTAAAAAAACAAAAGGCGTTGCAACATCACAATGGAAATGAAGGAGGTTTTAGGCAGGGAAGGAAGAGATGCCAAAAATCTGGTTGCATATCAAATCTGTGATGAAAGGCCTCTTAATTTATCTTCGAATTTTGACAGTAAGTGTTTACATTGTTTTCTGACAGCAAAGGGTGAAGGAAAGGGGACATCTGTAATTGTGAGACTACAAAGGAAGTTGACCATTCGTAAAGTTGGGAAACTTATTTCAAATTAGAATTGAAGTTAAAGATGCTCATTTTTCGTGCATCTTTAGAGCAATTCGTGAATTATTTAAATCTATACCGATATTTGCGTAGTAATATATACCGATATAAAGATATTTGAGTTAAGGCAAAATATTCCCATATGTTAGTGGTATATCGGTATATCTTTGGAAGGTTTTAAAATTCCCTGGGTATTCCCTGGCTTTGCATCAACTAGGAATCCTCACAAGATTTAACATCCATTCGTGCTAATATTGCATTCAGTTCTAATCAAATTCCAATTATCACCGATGTTGAATACTCCAGCCATTTCTAAGCCATTTCAAAAGCTGTGGTTTGCATCCACTATAATGCGGTAATTGGGATGACTTCACTAAATTTACTTACTATTGATATCTGAATAGAGTTTTCACTTATAATGTTTTCATTGATTATGGTGGGTGGTATCAAGGCGTTAGGTTAGGTATGGGGTGCCCAAAACATTCCTATTCTACATTGACACCGTTTCCCTTTCATTCATCATTAATGAAGGGTAGAAAAATACATGTTGTTCCCGTTTTTCATATAGTGCTTTAAACATTCCAATACAATACTAATTCATATCTCAAATCCATATACAAAAAAACTATATTTTTCCGTTCCTTTTCAGAATCCCTACCACCACATCGTAAACCACCAAAATCTCCCAATACACTGCTGCCATTCTCTCTGCAGACACCGAAAAAATCTCACTCGCCAGCAAGACACACACAAAAACAATCAACAGGCCCAAGAGTGCGCAGTGCATCCACGGGTAGAGATAAAAAATCCGAATTGCAAGCACGTTACTGGGCACTACTATTTGGAAATTTACAAAGAGCTGTCAATGAAATCTATCAAACCGTTGAATGCTATGAAAACATTTCTTCGTGTCAAGAGGCTATATTGGTTTTGGAGAATTATGTACGCGATTTTAAGGCGTTGGGTGAATGGTTCAAAGTCTCATGGGACTATGAATCGAGGCCGGTGCAGCAAAGACCAAATTCACTGGCATGGGAAATCCGTAAAAGTAATCCTGCACCACGAGTGAGAGCTAAAAGTCTTTCAAGTCCCACTGTGTCGGGTAAATCCAGTCCATGTCCACATCCATATTCTGGTAAGAGTTCTCCCTGCTTAGAGGGTCTTTCGCCACGTAAGGGTGTCCGCGTTAATGTGCGGGAACTTTTTGCCTCTTCCAAACGTCTGATTAATGAAATACAAAAGGACACAGAAGATGTGCCGCCAGCACCTTCAACGGTAACTCCAGCAAGTGTAGATGTTGTGGAAGAAGAAACTGCACCGATGATATTGGAAAATCGTAGTCATCAATATGCTCAAACTGATCTAGAAGATGATCATCTCACTTTGGCCGCCATAAGAGAGAAAATGCAAAGGGAGCAGGAAGAAAGGGAGGCAGAAGAAGAAAGAAAAAGGGAACAAGAGCTGGAAAAGGAAAGACAACAGGCAGAAATGGAAAAACAACAAGAACAAGAGCCACAACACACAGAGGAAGAACAAGTTCCAGAAACACCCAAGCAGGACTCTGCCTCTGTGGAAATAAAAAAGGAACCCACGGCTGTGGAAATGACCATCAACAAGCTGGATAACATGGAAAATGAATTTTTGGCGGTAAACACTAAAAAGGACCCGACACCACCGGAAACTCTCCTAAAGAAAGTAGCGGATATAAATGAGGACAAATCTGCCAAACCGGTGGAGTTACCCAAAAAGCCACAAACAATGCCAAACTCCAATACAACAGCCCAAAACAGTCCAATGAAGTATTCTAGTGTTTTAAATAGGCCAGCAGTGCCATCCTCGAACACATCCTCACAGGTCAATAGTCAGCCAACAGGGAAATCCATAGCAAACACCAAGGCATCAACACTTCGTGTGACTACAGTCAATAAATCGGCTAAAGCCCCAGTAAATGCTGTTGCCACAAAACGTTCCACACTGGCCTCATCATCTTCAGTGACATCCACAAAACCTCCAACGAATACAGCAGCAAGGACCTCAGCCAGAAATAGTAAATCAACTTTGCCACCACGGCCCATTAACAGCAATAAATCTGAAGCCTATGGCCCACCCTCAAACGTGGCCAGTAGATTGTCAGCCAGATCGCGAACTATGATAGAAATGAAAAATAACAATGGTGCAAATGGACCACATCACAAACAACCCGCTAATATGCTTAAGAGAAATACCTCCAATCTAAATAAATCTTCTATTGGCGGATCTCATAGATCTTCCAGAGATGATATTGGCAGCTCTACATCAACTTTAAAGGCAAGCAACGAAAAAATATCCTCAGTATCTCGAAATGCTACTCAGCATGCGGGAGCAGACGAAAGAAGGTCTGAACCCAAACAATTGCCAAGCAATAATGATAACAATAACAACAACAATGATGGCTGGTTAACCGTTAAAAATCGTCGTCGTTCAAGTATGCATTGGTCGTCGCGTTTTAACCAGCCCACTGGCTATGCTAGCCTACCCACACTAGCATTGCTGGATGAAAAACAAAGTGACGATGAAGCGGTGGATACGGTCCCATCTGGAAAGCCAAAAACCGAAACTCCTAAACCAATGACAAATGGTGTAAACGGCAAACATGGGAAACCCTCGAAAACGAACAAATTGTCCGAACGACAAAATGCCAAATCAACAACACATTCCGTGAGACCAGAAATTCGTAATGCCAAAGCCAAAGTGAATTCATTGCCTGTAAATCAAAAAAAGAATGCCAGCAACAGCTCACATACGACAATAGCACATAAGAACAACAATCAATTGACCACTGTTTCATCGGCAAGAAGTAGCAATGTGGTCAATATACCAACTAGACAGACCATCATAAAGAGGCAAAAATCCGATTTGACGGGTCTAAAAATGACCTCTCTTCACAAGGAGTATATGCGCAGTGAAAAGTTGGCGTTAAGGAAACAAAATAACAGCCTAAATGGTACCACAAAATCTTCAGAAATTCTTAATCATTATCCATTGGGATCGGGTGATTACTCCGATATCAATTCATCAGCAGAGACCATTGTTGAAGCTCCGAACTCATCGTCTCCCACTGACATGATGGGTAACGACATGAACTCGTCTTCTTCTGCGGACCACAATAAAATCGACATCAAAATCCAAACAAATCGAGATTTTTCAAAAACCATAGGTGATCTTTACAAGAGTATTGCAAATCGTGGAGATTTTGCAAATTCCCAGGTTTGCAATGCTCCTGGAGCATTGTCCAGTTGTGATGAGAACGATGAATGTGATGAACATCAGCGTCTATTGGTAGAAGAACAAGAATCTCTGGAAAGACAAATCCGAGAATTGGAAAGCACTGAAATCGATGTTGATACCGAAACGGATGAAACTGATTGTGAAGTGGGAATACTGGGTACCGATCGTGACGATGAGGAAGATCGTGATGATTTTAATTTCGATACTTCATCCGTTGTGTTTGTGCCAATCAATGAGATCGATGATGATCCTAATCTTAGTTTAGAGACCCGCTATCAAGCGTTGCTATCGGAAATGTCTTGGGGAGAACGGGAAGAAGCTCTAGCAACTTTGCAAGCATATGTGTCAAGACATCCAGGTCGTGCCCAGGAACTGCATCAAAAGCTATCATCACCCTCTCGTAGACGCTCACTACAGGAGACTTTGAAAAAATATCAGGCCAAACAGGCCAGAGCTCAACAGAAACGAGAACTTCTTAATAAGGAGAAGGCCATAAAAATACAACAATTATTGGCTCGTGTTGAGGATGTCAAGGCAGCTAAAAGGCAATTGATTGAAGACAAACGTTTAAAAATGGAAGGACGTCTACAAAGGGCAGCCGAAAATCGTGAGCAATACCTCAAGCATATCAAAGAAAAGGCCCATGACGAGGAAAAGAAACTGAAAGAAATTAATTTCATTAAAAATATTGAAGCACAAAATAAACGACTAGATCTCATTGAGTCTTCCAAGGAAACGGAAGGTCGTTTGCAGGATCTTGAACAGGAGCGACAAAAACGTCTCGAAGAAAAGGCAGCTAAAGAGGCTGCTGTTGAAAGGCGTAGACAAGAGTTGGAACAGGCTCGTCAACGTAAACTGGAAAAGATGAATGAATCAAGGCTAGAGCGTGAACAACGTATCGGTAAAATGCAAGAGCAAAAAGAGAAGCAACGTCAGGCATTGGCACGCGAAAAAGCCCGGGATCGTGAAGAACGTTTGTTGGCACTGCAAGTACATCATCAGCAAACTACCGAAGAGTTGCAAAGGAAAATACTGCAAAAACAAAAAGAATCTGCTCGTAGGCATGAGGAGAACATCGAACATATACGTCAGAGAGCTCTGGAGCTGACAATCCCATCGAGGAATGTTGAAGAAAACGGTATACTAAGGTCGGATGTCGACGAAAAGGTTGAAGATTGTGATTTATCGTCGACTGTTTCTGATGTTGGTAGTCGGGAACACAGCCGTGGCTATAAGAAGAAAATGAAAAAGCTGAAGCAAAGAATGTCGCAGGCGTAAGTAATATGAAAACTTTCCTTATTTTTAATTCATATATAGAAAGATTCTTTGCAACATTTATAATCCTAAAAGTGGCGTAGCTTTATATACAGTGGAATCGGAATAATTCGAGCTCTAATAATTCGAAAGCCTCAATAATGCGTAATGAACTATCGGCTCTTAATACGGTTTCCATTGATTTTTAACCCCGATAATTCAAACAAATTGTCAGTCCTTTGGATTTTGTATTATCGGAATTTTACTATATGTGATATTAATTAAAGAAGCTCGACTATTTTTAGCAGATTGCGGTGACATTCCCAAACGTGAAAAAATATCTTTTAATGATATTTTATCTTTTCTTACAGAGCTGAGGAATATCTAAAAGAATTACAACCTGTACCCCTTCACATGAAGCGTGAATCTCAGGTTCCCAAATATCTTAATTTGGTTAATAAAGGTGGCGGCTCACAAGGTCTGGAACGTGCACTTGGTCATTTACTGCGCATAATGGCCAAAGCTCAAGTATTTGATTTCCAGTGTTTCCTACTTATGGACGGTTTGGGAACTATTATCAGTGCTGTGATAACGCCGGGCATGCAAGAGGATTCTGAAGTTTCAAAAAAGTAATATTTCAACAAGTTTGTTAATTTTTTAACATTAAATAACATTTTTATTCCTTCTATTTTAGAGCCGTGGTGCTTGCCGTTCAATTGTATCGAAATGCATGTACTCTGTGTCCTCAAATTGCTAGACATGCTTTGTTAGGAAATTCTATTGTTGGATTATTTGATGCTCTATTCCAAAGTTTACAGGTATGTGAAAATTTTGAATTTGAAGACCACCAGAAATCAAAGAAGTAGTAAAAATTAGGTTAAATAAAACAAGTAAAAAAGTGTCAGTTTCGAGGATGTTTCTCAAAAAGTATGGACATGCAACTGAAAATACTTGGAACGCCGTAATGGAGGTAGCGAATGCAAGTTATTGCAAAAAGAATCAATGCGATTCGAGAGCAGGCCTTAAACTGAATATTTCAGAAATTTTTTGAGGGAGGTACCCGAAGGAGTAGACCGGTATAAACCATATTCGAACCTTATCTATGTACATATATCTCGTAGAAATATTACGATGTGCAAAGAACGGACCAAGTCAGTTACCAATCGGTAGCCTAAAGGTTGAGGGTATAAAAATCTGCTCATGTTGCACACTGTGACTTTCTTAAGATTTAGGTTGCAAAATTGGAAAAAAAAATATGTTCGCCTATCTTCATGATTTTTTATTATGTGATACATAGGAATATATGTAATGTAAAAATGTTGCAAAAAAAACAACAACAAAAACCCCATTAAAGCGCAATTCGGCTTATACAAATTGTAGGAAAGCAAAAAGTTGGACTCAGGATTGTATTCCATAGCAGTTTCCAGTTCATTGAATATCAACTTGGCGGTTAAAAAAGCCTGAAATGGTTAACACTTAACAGAATGTTGCTATGATATCGTAACAACAGAGCTTAACTCCATCTATTGACAAATGTTAACAATTGAGTTTTCCAATCTTTATGTATTTAAATCTTTGGGCAATATGGGTCCATTTTTTCTTATAGCCCACATATAGCGGTACCACCCAATATAAAGTATTTTAAGGATTTATTTGGTGACCAACTTTTTAAATATTTTTTAAACATGAATCTGTTAAGAAGATGTCGTGTGCTCGATCCAAACATCGTCGTGAATATACATTGGCAACTATATAAGACCCATATTAGACTTTGAACATACGAGGGCAGTTCGGAAACTTCTTAGCCTAGCACAAAAAGCGCGGTACAAGCAGAAAAAAGTTAAGTGTTTTGGAAACTTCCATCTCTGTTATGAACACATTTTAAATTTTGTTTCGATCTGGCAACTCCTTCATATAGAAACAGGTGTTCAAAAAAGACGCATCCGCAATTTTTTTACAATGGAAAAATTAGAAATGCGTGCTGTCATTTAATATTTACATAAAAAAGGTTTATCGGGACAAGCAATTCATAATGATATGGTGAATGTGTTAGGTGAAAGTGCTCCTTCATATGCAACAGTAAAAAATTGGGTTGCTGAATTTAAACGTGGTCGTACAAGCATTGAAGATGAACCACGTAGTGGACGTCCAAAAACAGCAACAACAACAGCAATTGTAGCCAAAGTGCACGATATGGTATTAAATGATCGACGAATAAAAGTGCGTGAAATTGCTAATATCATGGGCATCTCAAATGATCGAGTCCATTTAATTTTGCATGAAGAACTACAGATGAAAAAGCTTTCTGCAAGATGGGTGCCGCATTTGTTAACAGTGGATCAAAACCGCATAAGAATGAACATTTCTCAAGCTCAAGCTTGTTTGGATCGTTTTAAGCGAAATAAAATGGATTTTAAGCGTCGTTTCATAATTGTTGATGAGACATGGATCCACCACTATACTCCAGAGACAAAAGAACAATCCAAACAATGGACTGAAGCTGGAGGAAGTGCCCCAAAGAAGGCAAAAACAATTCAATCGGCTGGTAAGGTTATGGCAACGGTTTTTTGGGACTTCAAAGGTATTTTATTGATTGACTATCTGCAAAAGGGTAAAACAATAAATTCAGAGTACTATTGCAACCTTTTGGATCAATTAAATGTAGAAATTCGAGAAAAACGTCCTGGCTTACAACACAAAAAAATAATTTTTAATCAAGACAACGCACCAGCGCACAAGAGTGTTTTAACAATGGCTAAAATCAAAGAATTAAAGTACGAGTTGCTTGACCACCCACCTTATTCTCCTGATTTAGCTCCCAGTGACGTTTACTTGTTCCCAAATCTAAAAAAAATTCCTTGCTGGCAAGCGTTTTACCTCAAATGAAGATGCAATTACAGTTGTAAACCACTATTTTGAAGACCTTGAGGAAAACTATTTTAATCAAGGGATATAATTGCTAGAAAAGCGTTGGACTAAGTGTATTGAAGTTTCAGGAGATTATATTGAAAAATAAAAATATTTTTGAATAAGCCCCCCATACCAAATGCGGATATTATTCGAATGTCCGGCACAACTTTCGAAAACGATATCACATTCGAAGGATTGGCAAATGTTTTTCGGGTGTACACAAGCACGTTGTTCTTTTGTTCGTCAAAAGTTCGAAAACGATATCATTTTCGAACATTTGGTGAATGTTTTTTCTTCACAGGAAAAATTGTTTCGAGAAACATTTTTTTACTTTGGATTTTGTTTTGTTTTCAAAAATAATTTTATTCAGCTTGTAAAAAATTCCCATTTGCTTTTTTCAAATAATTTTGATATAAATGCTACGTATAATATAAACAATAAGTGTTGATAAAGCAAACATATGGGTAGGTTGCCAAATACAAGACAACAATGTTTATCAACAGTTACACATCAAATCGCAAACATAACAAAGAAATAAAGACGAAGAAGGCACAACACAGAAACATCAAAGAAACTCCACCAAAAATGTTTTTCGCCACTATCGTAAAAACTATCGTCAATCATTCGCTAATAATATTATTAATGATATTCGAAATCGAAGGATTTCCTGCCACAAACTGAGCGACGAGTGAATCGTTTTCAATTCATTCTCGTGTGTCGTTCTCGAACAAAATATCCGCAAAACTATCGAGAAACATTCGCAAGCGATATCGTTTTCGATAGCAATGGTATGGTGGGAGTAACTATTCGCTTTCATTGATAGGCTAAAAAGTTTCGAACCGCCCTCGTATTGAGCACTTTGATAACTTTAAACTATAATTACGTCATCAAGATAAGTGTCCACGGCTATAGTCCAGTGAAGATAAAGATGTCAATTTGCTCGTAACATCCGTAATTGGCGAGGGTCTTGAAAATGATAGAAAAATTATAATTCTGCGTTGAAAAATTTACATAACTTAATCAACGTCAAAAGCAATTTTGTAAGTGATTACGGCAAAAACGTATACATAGATTTCTAGGGTAAATTATGTACATTTTTTAACGCAGATCTTGTTAATATTAGATATTTTATTTTTGATGCAACCAAAAGTATTGACAGTATATGTACCAAGTTTCACTTCGATATCTCTTTTAATACCAGAGTAATTAATTTTGGCCACCTAAGATTGGTAAAAGTCACACTGTGGTGGGAGATTCGTAACTCCCCCTTGGAGTATATTTAAATCTCTCGGAACTTAGATTTTTGCCCTCGGAATTTAAGAAAGACATTGTTCGTGAAGAATACGTATTGCTTGGAGCAAGCACTCCATGAAACCATCCCAGCAAAAATTTGGATCCGGTAGCCATTACGTAACCCCTTACAAAGTAATGTAAACAAGCTTCTTTTCACATTACAAGTAATCTGAAAAGTAATGGGTTACTTCTTAAAAAATTTACAAGGTAAACCTACTTACTTTACTCCTTACTAAGTAATGACGACGGTGGCACACTGAGTGTGTGTCCGACTATAAATCCTACGGTTGTGTGTTCAACGCTCACCGTCGGCACGCGAGTTTTTTTAATTAAAAAATAACAGTTCGTGGTGTACATGTGTACTGCACATTTAAGTTCTTAAGCAACCCTTAATATTCGTGTGCGTGGCATAGTGTGTAGTGTGTTTGGCTAGAAATCAGAGGGTTCGTGGGTTCAATTCGGGAAGACAGCGAAATAAAATAAATTAAAATAAAAGTAAGAAGTGTGATGAAATTAAAAACAAATTCTCAACTGTTCTAAAAATAGATTTTTTTCACCTTACTTTTCAACTTCTAGTGGCCACAGAATAACTAGTTATTCTAGTGGTCATAAAATAACTACAAACTGAGTGCGACATGCCCTTGTAAAAATAATTAGGATAAAAGAGGGTTTGAGAGTAGTTACGGCTGCCAAAAATCCCTTACGAAACCCATGATTTTGGGAGGACTTTTTTTGCTGAGATGATCTAATTTTGTAGTGCAGGAACCGGCATCCAAGAGTGCCCTTTGACTCAAGGCGCTACATTTACGGCGCAGCTTCGAATACGGTCCCGCTGCGATAATATGCAGCTTATCGTAATACCTTCCAATCTGCGGTATCGTAGTTCCTTCCAATCTGAGAACCCGCAATACCTCTTCTGTGGTGGCTATATTAAAACCAACATCTTTATTCACAATTCTCTGCAGGCATGTTTTATACCCATATCAAATACTACATTTTAGCCATTTCGATAGGATAATGTGACTAAAACCTGCAAAATGCCGCAAATCAGGAAGTACCGTTCTATGAGGCTATATCAAAACACGGACCAATACTGACAGATTTCTAGGGGAAGTTTGTTGGTCCCAAAGTAAACTATGTACCAAATTTCAACCATTTCGTTGTATCATTTATGCTGATCAAGTATCTATATATATAAAAATGGTGTAAAAAATGTATAGTAATTCATAAAATGAGAACGGCTAGGCCGATTTCTGTAAAATTTTTTGTCAGTTATTCGTATTTTCGAGGAGAAGGTCTTTACGGAAGAAAATTTTGGAAAATCTCTCTGGAAAAGTCGGAAAATTGGAAAAATCGAAAATTGAGTTTTTGTATGAAATTTTATTCCTTAATAGCGAGACGAAGTTCGCCGGGTTCGCTAGTATAAGTATATAAATTCCCGACGAATATTTCGATGTGTTACAAACGGAATGACAAATATAATTATACCCTCCATATTATGGCGGAGGGTATAAAAACACCTAAAATGCAGCTTAAAATTTTCAGCATCCGTTAATTTTGGATGGGGTGGGAATTTCGAGAAGTGTTACATTAGAAGCATAATAGGCAGTTAGTGTTTATGTGGACCTCTATACGGTGGTTGCATTGGTTTCCTTACTGCATCATATCTTAGAAAAACATATTCATAACTGTTTAGTTGATCATTGACGTACATTTTGTTACTCGTGTGGTATCCTGTGAATCGAATCAGATTCTTCTGAAACCAGCTGCGAATTAATATATAAGTTCTCCATGTTGTTGTTGTTGTAGCAGCATACAAACCTACGTAGAAGCATAGGTTTGATGCTGGGTTGGCAGCCGCTGGCCGAAACACTAGGGTTTCGGGTCAATCCGGTACGATGGAACCCGCTGCCATGGGATTGCCCAGGGGATTCTCCAGGTAATGATAGACTGCTTCCATAAACCATTTCGGCAGCGCACAGTGATTCCACTTATATGGAAAGGAGTGCCAAAAATAGTTCTAATCGAGCTATAGCCTCGAAATTTTAAACATAGGTTTATAACGAGGCAAAAAGATAGAAAAAATGTAGTGTATGTAGGTCCACATTTGGGTATTCTTAGGTCTGTTGGAGCGAACGATAACTCTCAAATGTTAATGTTGTACTTTATCTGAGTTTATTAAGTTTTGTCCCACAAAACTGCATTCTAGATAGAAGATGTAAAAGAAAAACATTATCCATCAAATTTCAATATATGTCGCCGAATAAATGAAATATATACATATTTGCAATATATATCAAGAAAATATATACCTCAAGTTTGCCAACAAATCACCCAAATATTGTTTGAATAAATTTGTTTGGTTGTATTTTCGAGTTGATGCATGAAAGTTACATGAAATTTAGTTTTAGACGAAAGGTGTTAAAAGAAGAAATATTCTACACACTGTAAGTCCCAGAACAAACTAGATATCTAAATAAAATAAGTTGTTAAGAAAATTACGATACAAAATTAGATATTATAGGTAGAAATTATTTGTTAAACTTTTGGACTCTTAATTAAAATTTAATCCATACTGAGTCAAAATCTCCTAAAATACTTCACTTTTTTGGGATTGTATCAAAAGAAGAAATGTTCCAAATCAAATTTTATTATGAGTCTCTGAACAAAAGAAATTTGTAGCTATAATATTTAACATCTCAAGAAGCTTTCGCTTTTTATATATGATTTAGGACCATATTCAATAAAATATATTTTGTGACCGCAGATAACGAAAATGTGAATAAAAACCGTAAAATATGGTCCTAAATCATATATAAAAAAGCGAAAGCTTCTGTTTGGGCGGATCAAAATTTTAGTTCGTTATTACCGTCTTTTCGTTTTAACTGCGTTAATTGGGTTGGAATAAATAAAATAAAAATAGGGGCTAGAAAAAACAAAAGGTGTTCTTTAAAATATTTTAAATAGTGATCAAATTCGTCCCTAGCGGCTTGTGCTCAGAAGCAGACCTGTAATTACTAACAAATTTTAATAATTTTTACTAGAGGGGTGACATTTTCCATGTGTGTGCAAACCTTAAGTAAAATTATATGGAAACAAAACACTTTGTTCGTTATAAACGTACTTTCTTATATAACCGAATTCTACTCGCTATAACCGAATTCTACTTTATAATACTCTGTTTTAGTCCACTTTTGTATATCGTCACCATAAATGCCCGAAGACGTAACCCACAAAATCAAAACTTTACAGGAGAAGCAAAAAACGTTATAAAATGAAAAACTGTTTTATGGAATATAATTCTTATGAGGGCGAGTATTCGGGATATTATCAATCCTATACGAATGGGAGCAATAAATGAAACCAAAACAGCGGAAACGCTTGGTTTTGGGATCCGTCATTACAACAAAATCTGCAATATTATCCCATTTTCCGAAATGCCATTTCTTAAATAGGATCGTTGTTTTTGAACGTAGAAGCCTGAAATTTTGCCAGAGCATGTATTTTAACTTTATGTATCAGATCCCAACAAAAACGAATTTCGATTTGCGTGTGGGGTTCGTCGTCGGGCATTTTTGGTGACGATATAAATCATTAAAAATGTATATTATTATTTTTTACCTCAAAAACAGGCCAAATTACCTATAGTGCATTTGAACCCTAGTGCGTATGATTTGTATTATAATCTTTCGAACAAATAAAAAGCATACGGACCAGGTTTCCAATGTTAGTGACTACAAAAAACCAAAAATTGCATAACTCATAAATTTTTTAACCAAAGTTGTTGTTTTTCCTATTTTCGAAAGCTTACTTAATTTATTTTTCCGTAACAATAAATATTTATATTGTTTAGCATTTTCTAAGCAGCTTAGAGCCTGAGGAAAAACATTTTTTCTTTTTATACCCTCAGCATTTATGCTAACGAGGGTATATAAACTTTCATACGGGCAAAATGTACCTCATCGAAATAATCGGTTTAGACCCCAAGTATGTTTAGACGAAATCTGTTTCAGACAATTTCGAGTTATTTAGCCATGTCCGTCCGTCTGTCTGGCTGGAGCGCACGATAACTCTCGAACGGATCAACCGATTCGAACCAAATTTTGGCCTTCGTAATATTTTGTCCAAACTTAGCTTAGTTCGAAGATAAGCATATCGGTCCACTCCTTCCGGTACACCCCCCACCCACAAAAATTTGCGAGCACGATAACTCTTGAAGGGACCCAGCAAAAAAGGTCCTCCTAAATTCATGGGTTTTGTAAGGGATTTTTGGCAGCCGTAACTGCTCACAAACCCCATTTCTTCCCCATTATTTTTACAAGGGCATGTCGCACTCAGTTTCTAGTTATTTTATGACCACTAGAATAACTAGTTATTCTG
This sequence comes from Musca autumnalis, assembly GCF_047663935.1. Taxonomy (NCBI): domain Eukaryota; kingdom Metazoa; phylum Arthropoda; class Insecta; order Diptera; family Muscidae; genus Musca; species Musca autumnalis. The sequence goes on along the minus strand of NW_027411755.1, from coordinate 117,849,274 downwards.
TGGCCACTAGAAGTTGAAAAGTAAGGTAAAAAAATTCTATTTTTAGAACAGTTAATGTAGAGAATTTGTTTTTAATTTCATCACACTTCTTACTTTTATTTTACTTTATTTTATTTCGCTCTCTGGCCGAGTTGAACACACGAAGCCTCTGATTTCTAGCCAAAGACACTACACACTGTGCCACGCACACGAACAATAAGGGTTGCTTAAGAACATAAATGTGCACCACGAACTTTTATTATTTAATTAAAAAAACTCTCGTGCCGACGGTGAGCGTTGAACACACAACCCTAGGTTTTATAGTCGGACACACACACACACTGCACCACCGTCGTCATTATTTAGTGCGGAGTAAAGTAAGTAGGTTTGCCTCGTTAATTTTTTAAGAAGTAACTCATTACTTTTCAGATTACTTATAATGCGAAAAGAAGCTTGTTTACATTACTTTGTGATGGGTTACGTAATGACTAACGAATTTTTGCTGTTGAGTAACCGATTTGGTCCATACTTTACACATCCTAATATATCTACCAGAAATATATCAGATTTGAATATGGACCTTATTTGTCCACTCCTGCGGGTACCTCCCTCAAAAAATTTCGTATAAGTTCACTTTAAGACCTGCTCTCGAATCACTTTGATTTCTGTTGAAGCAACATGCATTCGCTGCCTCAATTACGACGGTAAAAGTTTTTTCAGAGGCAAGTCCATACTACACCGTATGTAGTCGCTGGAGAGCGCAATAACTCTTGAACTAATCAACCGAATTGGTCCAAAATTTGGCCTTCGTCATATTTTGTCTCCCAATATTTAAAAAATGTCACTATTACTTTTTTCTATAGCTCGGTCGAATATTATCTGTCAATCAAGCCAAATATTTTTAAAATCGGTTAACAAACGGTTATGTTATAGTGGTTGAAGTGTAAAAAAACGCTCAGAAGAGTCAAACTATATAACTATTTATTATTACGGAAAATGAAATTAAGTAAGCTTTAGAAAATTATATCAGTTATGCAATTTTTTGTTTGAACTTTTTTTAATTTCTTAACATTGGAACCTTAGTGCGTATGATTTGTATTATAATCTTTCGAACAATTAACAAGCATACGCACCAGGTTTCCAATGTTAATGACTACAAAAAAAAAAAAAAAAAAAAACAAAAAAAAAACAAAAGGTAAAACACCAAAAATTTCATAATTCTTAAATAACACTATGCAACACTGAAAATGCAAACAACTTCTAATACGCATTTTTTTGAAAGCACATATTGAGACTACAAAAACCATAGTAGGGTTTTGTCCTGCCAGATCCAGTTCGGATTTTATGGCCTCACTACAGTTTTTTGCATTTATCGGGCCTTTATCTCAGAAACGAATAGGAATTTGACCTAGCTGCCTTTGGCAATATTGTAGCCCTAAACTAGTAGAACTTATCTTTTGAAGAGACCACATAAGAAAAACTCCATCTAGGGCATCGACATCGATAAAATATAGAAAATTTTACATAATTGCTGAAATTCTGGTCTATATCAGCTAAACTATTGTGAGTTGAACCAAGTAACCCTTCGCAAAAGTCCTCCAAATAGAGTTCTCAACAATTCTTCAGAACATTCTGTAACTCTAAAATGCTTACTTCATGTTGTTTCAGCGGTATTTTGCATCATATCTTTTACAGCTTATCTTAAAAATGTTGAACAGTGTAACCGAAGTTATTGTTTTTCCTTTTTTCGAAAGCTTACATATTTTCTCTTTTCGTAACAATAAATAGATATTGTTTGGCATCTTCTAAGCAGCTTAGAGCCTGAGGAAAAATATTTTTTCTTTTTTATTGCGTTTTTCACATTTAAACCAAATAAATTGACTTGACTTGTCTGAAAGATAATATTCAAATCTTAAAAAAAAACACAAGTGAGCAAAGGCTATAGGCGGGACGGGGCCGACCATGTGATACCCTACACCACAACCCCTGCGCATAACCTTTTCTTGTAAATACTTATTTTAGGGAATATAATCCGACTACCTCAAACATAATATGCCTCTGTCTCTCTGACACCCCCATAAGCAACCAACATTTCGTGACCATCCGATCAAAATTGGGACCTGTAGGGTAATTGCAAAAATTGGAAGAATTGGAAATGTAAAGGAAATATGTTCTTTTTCCATTGACAGGTGCTGCGGTTGGAATACCCCCACTAGAAGCCGATATATTGACAAATAATAAAACTTTGAATTTGTCTCCACATGAGTCTTTCCCAATTCCAACCCATAACTATTATGCGACTTTAACAAAAATCAATAGGCTTCTTGCTCTGTGGGGCCCACATCAACCCACAAAATTTCGTGACTATCCGATCAAGCGAGCGTAAATTTTCATGTAAAACGTTTTGAAATGTATGCTCTCAGTAAGAGCTCACTTGATATCTCTATAATATACACACAAATGTTAGTGTTTTTGTTTATTGAAAGCCACAACAACAACAACAGATACATAGGTACATACAAAATTACAAAGAAATACATAACACACTTTAATAAAAGAAAAACTGATTGAAATAATTTGTAAATAGTCACACCTTTAAAAAGAAAAAATATATAGAAACGTAGTTGAACGCTTCTCCTTAGTTGTGAAGTAAAACAAATTTTACTCAGAGTTGACATCATCAGTGGGGAATCGGCATCTGGAATCAAATGATTATGTAATAAATAAATATGGATATACCATATTTCATATATACATATTGTCACGGAATTAGATTTAACTAATCTCCGTGTAGACGTTGTTTTATTCCCCGATACGATTTGTACCAAATAAAACAGGGTTCGTTTTAGATTACGTTTCTACAGTGCTTTATTTACTTTATTACACTTATTCGGAACTGACTGTTATAGCTAAGTACACAGCTTTACTTTACTTCTTTACTAGTCGATGTTTTCACTTCGCGACAAAATTCATAACTGCTCACTGTTTGCCCGGCATCTCATATTTATATGCCCACATTTGTCGTTTGGAAGTATCTAGAGCATGCATCTGGCAACATCGAGAAGCCAACTAACAACAAACACACAGACGCACACTCGCACCTAGCGAACAACAACAACACACATATACGGGATACAAACACAGAATACAGACATGACGTAATGGACAAAGTAAAGTACAACAAAAACAAATACTGGGCGATAATTGAACGATTATGGCAAAACAAATGGAAACAAAGGCACATTAGTAACATGTAAAGAACTAGAATGATGAGGATAATTCTACGTGGTAGTTGTTGTTGCTTAAATAAAGTAACTGCGTAATAAAACTTTATGTTACAATTCAAATTTTTAAATTAACGGAAATTAAACTAATTTAACATAAATCTATCAGTTACATTCGTAACAATATGTATGTAATTACCAATATTAAATACGGTCTAATAAAATAATTCCAGTCATCTTTTCGATTCAGTTATAAAATGTATTGGGTATTTAATTTACTAAAAACACAATTTCTTTAAGAGAACACAAAACACTGATTTATTCACTCACTTTACCGTCTTGACGCTACGCTGGCAACTAAAACACTGAACAAAGAAAAAACAAAATAATTCATACCATTTCTTCTTATCCTCTTCGCCTGCTACGTTGGTTAGCAACAACAAAACAAGAAACACACGAGTTTGACGCATACACGCCATCAAAGCACCAAAGCCCCCTTCTTCGCTTCTACGTCTTCTATTATACAATACACACAACTCTTTATTATAAAACAGCATTCCGCAGCCGCGATAGCACTGTTATTACTCTCGTTGACAAACATCCTCTCTCCACCCACGAAAAAGATGTTCTAACATAAAAAATATGTTTTACCCAAACATATCAAATTGAGATATGTTAAAAAATGTTGCAAACATATATTTGTTTGGATCCAAACATATTTCTAACATAAATTTTTCTGCGTGCACGTACGACAACCTACTGTACATCGTTGTAAAGGTGATATTTTCTACTTTCATTAGCAGGTTTTGCTTTTGATATACCCCTTATAGATGCGGATATATTAGCTTTGAAATAAAACGTTGACTTTCTCTCCAAAAAATTGTTTTGCCCATTCCGACCCCTGAATATTATCCGACCATCAAACATTTTGTGTACTAAAACGTACCACTTTAGTTCGATTTACGTCACGCCTACACATCAAGAGCAATCCACATTTTTTGAGATATTTTAATTGAGGTTCTCAGCGCAAATACGGCCTAACCCAACAACAGCCATCACATTTCCAGCTCTATCTGTTCCCCCAAAATCAATTATAGAACTATTTAGTACTTTACATGTAAATACATAAATACGAACCTCCTCCTATTATTTCAAAATTCCCTTTACACAATAACAAATTGTACCAAATCCTGTGCCATTTACAACTTTTCGTATATTTATGGCACATATTTCTTAAATCGGACGTTATAAGCAAATGATAACAGTAATCTTAATTCCAAATCTCACGAATCCAGACCTATCCGTTCATCCAATACAAAATTGTACCATACATGGAACCATTTCGTACCCCTAAGTGTACCTAATTCCACATTTTAGGATTTGAGCGCTATAATTTCACCCAAATCCTAATTGTACAAAATGTAGTACTTTTTGTAAGCATAGGTACGCATTTCCAAAACTAACCCCAACAGTAATATTAACTCCAATACAAATTGTACCAGATTTGGTACCATTTAGTACTTTTCGTACACATAAGTACAAATTTTCAAAACTACCTCAATGCTATGTTCAAACAATAAGCTTAATTCCGAATTTCAGAATTCCAGATACATCCGATAACTCAAATCCAAATTTGGTACAATTTAGTACTATTTGTATCCAAAGTACGACTTTCCAAACCTACCTCTATCAACACTCCAACAGCAATTTTAATTCCGAATTTCACGATTCCAAATGTATCCCATCATTGAAATCTAAATTGTACCAAATTTAGTACTATTTAGTACTTTTCCTACCCATAACTAAAAATTTCCAAAACTTTATCAATCCTACACTCCAATAGTACTCCTTATTCCAAATCTCGGAATTTCAGCTATATCCGTTCACCCAAATCCAAATTGTACCAAATTTGGTACTATTTATTACTATTCATACAAAAGAGTACGAATATCCACAACTACCTCAATCCTACACGCCAACAGTAATCTTAATTCCAAATTTCAGAATTACAGCTGCATCAGATTACCGTAATCCAAATTGTACCAAATTTAGTACCATTTAGTACTTTTTGTTCCCATAGGTCCGAATTTCCAAACCTACTTCTATCCAGCACTCCAAAAGTTATCCTAATTTCGAATTTCAGGATTCCAAATGTATCTGATCACCCAAATCCAAATTGTACCAAATTTGGTACCATTTAGAACTTTTCGTTGCCATAAGTACGAATTTCCAAAAGTATCCCAATCCCACACTCCAATAGTAATCTTAATTCCAAATTTCACTATTCCAGCTCTATCCGATCACTTTAATTCATATTTCACCAAATTTGGTACCATTTAGTACTGTTCGTACCCAAAAGTACGAATTTCCAAAATACCTCTATCCTACACCCCGACTGTAATCCTAATTCTAAATTTCGGGATTCCAGCTCCATCCGTTCCCCCAAATCCAAATTGTACCTTATTTGGTACTATTTAGTACCTTTCGTACCCATATGTACGAATTTCGAAAACTACCTCCATATCTCAAACCTACGCTCCAACAGTAATAGTAATTCCAAATTTCAGAATTCCAACTTTATCGGTCCGCCCAAATTCATATTGTACCAAATTTAGTACCATTTAGTACTATTCGTACACATGCGTACACATTTTCAAAACCACCTCCTTATATAAACTCATCTTCTAAACCTTGATTTTCATTCCAAATTTCAAGATTTTAGCTCTATCCATTCACGTAATACCAAATAGTACTAAATTTAGTAACTTTTAGTACTTTTCGTACACTTATAGTTCGAATTTCCAAAAACTATTTGGTACACCTTTCTAACTCTCCATCAGTGAATCTCATTCCAAATTTCAGAATTCTAGCTCTTCGCGTTTGCCTAATACAAAGGGTACCATATTTAGTACCTTTTAGTACTTTTAGTACAGTTCTAGTTCGAATTTCCAAAAATCCAGCCTTATCTGACACCTTCGGACCAAGAGTGACCCTCACCCAAAATTTCAAGATTCTAGCTTTAGCCGTTTAGTCTGGGCGTTGATTATCAGTCAGTCAGTCAGTGAGTCATCATTACTGAACTCTTTTATAAGTATATATATATATATATATATATATATATATATATAAGTATGGGTCTACGACCATTATTTCAATGCGTTACAAACTTTTTGTCTAAAACCAACTTATAGATAATACCGTCCCCACATAGTGCACGGTGCTCTTGAATCAAATTTAAATGGAAGGTGCTTACACCTGGGAAGTTTTTGCGGATTCTGAAACTACAATGTTCATAGATAAGAAAAATCAAAAAACAAAAAAAAATCGCCGGAGCGCTTTTTAAATAAATCGCGATTCTAGTCGACATTTTTAGGGGTTGTTTAGGTTCTCACGATTTTGCTTATTAACCGCAAGTCCTATCAAAATGGGACTGAAGAAAATGTTGTAGCTATGAAAATTCTCCACAAGATTGACCTTTACGGTATTTTCGTAGGCTTTACCATTTTTGAGATATTGAAGTTCAAATTGGGACAATGCACTGACTGTATCGAAATGAAAATATTAAATTACTGTTTTCCCAAAATTTGCCTATTTTGGTATACCGGTATCCTTGGTATGTATCGGAGGGGTTTGTATAGATTTATCGGTGTCAAGTCTTATGTTAACATCTGTTGATGACCTCTGAGTGGTCTGCTTAATAATTCGTATGATTATTTGATCATCCCCTGCAGGAGATGTTGTTGTCCTTACACCTCCTTCCCATTTTATGGCGATTTTAGTTCTTTTTAAGCGGTATCCAGCTCTGTTTTAGATATTGTGCTGTTCCTATGTTTATTTGGGACTTCGTTCGATACACAATTTTCAAAAATTTCCATTTTAGCATAGCATGATATAAATTTCTGGTCATAATTTAAGTTTTTCTTAAAAAATTGACATGTCTTGTTTTCGGCATACTTGTCTGTCAAAAGTAAACATAGGTGGGATAAAATGTACTCCTCATGAAAGCTTTTTGCCCCTTTCTTCTGATTAAAAACAATCAGATGCCAATCAATAAAAAAACTCGCCAAAAATGAACAAATAGATATTCGTACCTATGAGTTGCAAATGTTTTGAGCAGGATAAAACATGTGTTCCTCCGATATTTCTCACATTTTTGTAACATAAGTGTACATAACTAAATAATCATTTTTTAAATCTTGAAAATAGGGCCAATAAAGAATCAAATAACAAAAACAAACCTATTTCAAAACTCAAAATGTCTCTAAATATAGATTGAATATGATATAGGCATCTGAGTTGCAAATGCTTTGAGCAGCACTGTATATCTTCACTGTTTGAGTGGCAATACTACACAATGACGCAAACAAAACCAGTGGGGAAAGGATCAATGTCGGGCTGGGCCGACTATATGATACCCTACACCACTGTGAACATGTAAAATATATATAAATCTGAACTGATTTCGATATAATATGGTACAGTTAATACTAGACCAAATTCCGTCACAAATTCCAAATTTCATCAAAATTGTGTGGTGTTTGGTGTAGCAAATACGTGAAATCGGCCGATGGAAGCAATATCCAAATCTGAACCGATTTCGATATAATTTGGCACATTTATTTTAAGACCCAGTTCAGTCACACGTTCCGTTCAAAATCAGACATATATAACGTGTTTCGTGCAGCTATATCCAAATCTGAACCGATTTTCATAACATTTGGCATATTTATTTCTAGGACGAATTCAGTCAAACATTCCGAATTTCATCGAAATCAAACATACATATATATCGTGTTTCGTGCAGGAAATACGTGAACTCGGCCGAAAAGATATATGGGAGCTATATCCTAATCTGAACCGATTCTCACCAAAAGCAGTGTTCTTCCCATGGCTAAAAAATTATATTCCCCAATTTTCAGCTGAATCAGACAATAAATGCGACATGTACGTTGCAAACGGAAGGACGGACGGACATGCATAAATCGACTCAGAAAGTGATTCTATTATTACTTCCATGGCCATTCATACTTAAGCAGGGAGTAAAACAGGAAACACGGCCCAAGCATCCAATTTTTTAAATATTTCGGTTCACATGTTTTAGCTTTAGCTTGTTTCCTTTACTTATAAAATGAAAAATGAAATGATATTTTTCTATTTTTCATTTTTCTATATCAAAGCTTCCTGAGGAGAAATCACCACAACATCCCGTCGAGTTATCCACCGAGTTAATGCTGGCATGCACGGTGGCTCTGTCACCATCCTATACGAAAAAGCACACCCAACCCAATGTGGTGGAACGTCTACCAGATTTAATAAGGTAAGTCAATCTGCTTAGCATTGAGAATTTTAGAAATAAACTGAAATAAAACGTCATATGAAGATTAATGGCGTTTTTTATTGGAATAGCAACTTTTTTCAAACTAGTTTGGCTTAATTCCATTGTTCTTGTTTTAATATTTAAAAACAACGAATTTATTAGTGTGGAGGTTATATGGGATTGCCAGAGAAAAACTTCTCATGGAGGTTGTTTCTTTGGACACTCTTATATTTCGAGCCGACGATTGATGCTTGTGTATAACAAGTTTTTTGTTGAGAAAGTTATTGAAAAATAACTTCCGTGGAGAACATCCGCAAACAAAAAACAAGGCAACTGATGAGATCATGTGGCGAGTATCGAAATTATAGTCTTCCCCGCATTACACCCTGTCGAGCAATGACAAATTTTCTCCACTAATAAATTCTTTGTATTTAAATATTAAAACAACAAGGCCGACTATTAAAAAAAAAACAAATTACGACATATATTTTAGAGTAGAGATTGGTTTACGTAGTTGTGTTTTGAGTCGTGCTTCCTGTAAAATGTCGTGATATAAGTTATATGTAACTCGAAACCTCGTCAAAATCATGGATGTTACGCCATATTTAGATAGCCTAATCTGTTTTAGCTGTTTTATTTTCCAACAAATTCACAGTTTTTTCTATTCTGTAACATCACAATGTGCATTCGACCAAAATGAAAGCGTAAAAACTTGAAGAACGCCATCTGGAGGACAAGTTTTACATGATTAGTTGTTTATGCATTCATTTGTCTGTGGTAAAACATAGAAATCACCCTCTTATAATATAGCTCTGCAAAGGGGTATTGAGGAGAAATTCGAAGTTGCAGAAGTGGTTAGAAAGAGAAATGATATGTATATACATGTGTATAGGTGTGCGAAAATGTCTGTTGTATAAAATTTACGTATGTAAAAAGGAGCGAGATGAATATTGTACCACAATTCAATTTTTCGGTAAGCTTAATTCTTTATTTGGCGTGGAGTTTTAGCTTTCTTTTCTGTACTGATTGTTGTTGTAATTTCTGCTCGATGCCATAACCATGATGATGATTATTATTATAGAGCGTGTGTTTGTGTCTGTTACCACAAAATATTGCCAAACATAGATGTTGCCGTTATCAATAATCTCTGCTGCCGTAGCCACCATTTCTTTACCTGTTGTCGGGCCTTGGAACATCTACAACAACCAACATTTCATTCATTTTTATTTTTCTTTTGCCACAAAATTGTAAAGCCGCTTGCATTGTTGCTGGTGGTATTTGGTGTTTGTTTATACATATGTGGAAGTCGTGTGGTGTGTTTCGTTTCATCGGGGAACTCCGCTCCATTGGTAGCAACCCATTCCTGGTTGTGTATCCTTATCCAGGCCAGAGATGAAATTAGGAAAACAAGTAAGAAAGTATCAGTCATAGGTATAACCTCAGTCACTGACAAGAAAAAAAAACAACAATCACAACAATCACGAATTTGCTTTAAAATACGTGGAATCTGTAGGTACCGTAATGTGTGTGCAATACCAAATCATCGACATATACAATTTTTAGTAAGGAAACTACTGATTCATAGAGAACTCAAAGTACATATTAAATTACGTTAAGTTTGGAAGACATTTTTGAAAAAGTTTTAGAGTTATCTTGCACAATAACCATTTTAGCATGTGCTGGCGGAGTTTTTGGAGCTTTTGGGCCATTATCTCAACAAGTAGGGACTTACTCCGGAAAATATTGCACCGTTGTAAATGGGATCAATAGGACAACCTACTGAAAAAACAATCGAAACGATCTAAGGGGAGCTTTAACATCGCTTTTTCCGAATTTTGTGCGGAGTGGACCGATATAGTCCATATTTCAATCTGATACATGACTGGGTGAAATAATACGATGTGCAAAGTCTGCACCAATCAGACACTCCCTGTGAGAATTATCTTGCGGAATTGCCATTTTGATTGGTACCGTTAGGGTTTCTTGGAGCTTTCAGGCCAATATCTCAGGAAGAATGGACTTGCGTCCGAAAAAATTGTACGGTCATAAAGGGAGCAGCAAGGACAGCTTGCTGAAAAAAAATTCAAAACGATCCGCGACGTGCTCTTAAACTTCACTTTATCCGAATTTTGTGTTCGAGGTATCCTAGGGAGTGGACCGATATTCCAGCCCGATATATATTTGGAAGGAATAATACGATGTGCAAAGTTTGGACCAAATCGATTGCTCACTTCGAGAGTTATTGTTCACACCATAAAACAGAAAAATTTAGAACTTTTGTGGGGGAGGTACCCGAAGGTGTGGACCGATATGGCCCATTTAACTTAATTTAACCTAAACTAAGTTTGGACAAAATATAGCGGTACCCAAAATTTGGTTTCAATCAGTCGATCCGTTCGAGAGTTATCATGCGCACCAGCCAGACAGATGACGGACGGACATGGCTAAATCGACTCCAAATTGTCTGAAACGAATATTGTCCGAACATACTCGGGGTCTAAAACCGTTATTTCGATGAGGCACATTTTTGGTCGTATCAAAGTGTTTATACCCTTTCTAGCCTATAGGCTGAGGGTATAAAAATACATACAGAATCTACACTAGGCGTAGAAAAATGTGAGACCAAAATTATAACGATTGGGTTTATAACTTGGATATTGAAGCAACAATAAAAAGGAAAAATCATTGTTGGAATAATATTCCGAATTATATAACTTTTGGTTTAATACGAAAAATTGGAGAAAAAAATTCGGGAGTTCTTCTACTATTTCGCTAAATTGCGATACAAAAACTGAAGTACATTGCTAAAACTTCTTCAAGGAAAATAGTTTGTCATAAATTAAATCGGTTTCCCCACAGGAAATAATCGAGAGGTGTCAAATCGCACGACCTTGGAGGCCAATTGACAGGTCCACTTCTCGAAATCAACTTATCGCCAAATTTTGATTTCAATAAGTCGATGGTTGCGTTCGCCGTATGGCACGTAGCGCCATCCTGTTGAAACCACATCTCCTCCGGATCAATGTCATCCATATTTTCAAACAAAAAATCATTGATCATGGTGCGGTAACGATCTCCATTGACCGTAACGCGAACTCCAGCCTCATTTTTGAAGAAATAAAGTCCGATGATGCCACCAGAGTGAAAACCGCACCATACGGTGCATTTTTCTGGATGTAATGGAGTCTGTAGGGTCTCTTGTGGATTGGTCTCACTCCATATGCGGCAATTTTGCTTATTTTGCAAACCCGTTAAGCCAAAAATGCGCCTCATCGATGAACACAATTTTGCGATAAAACAACTGACGACTCGACGACTGATTTTCAAAGTAAATTTGGATAATATCGTAGCGTTGTTCAAGCGTGAGTCTATTCATGATGATTTGTCAGAGTATACTGAAACAAATAAAAAAGTTTCATAAAAATTTAATTTTTTGTGTTACTTTTTACAGTTTAAAGTTCTATCTAGCTTAAAAAAACACCCTTTATAATTGAAAATAAACTTTAGAGCCACATGAGATAATTAAAATGACATAAAATTTATTTCTCACTATTTTTCTTCAATTCTGAGAATCGTAAAAATGTCGTAAACGCATTTATTCAAAAATATAATTTTTTAACAAAAAACAAAAAATTTAAAATTTTGTCAAAGTGACTTTTTTTGCGACTTTTTTAATATTTGAATGAAATAAACGTTATTATAGTTATTAGTAGGCTTATCTTTATTCATTCGTGCAACAAAAAATAATTTTTTGAAAATTTTTTTTTTTCATTTCATATGTATATTTTTCAAAAAATTATTTTTTTAAAATCGATTTGTGCGTGAACTTTTTTATATTTCAATGGAATAAACGATAGCATAGTGATTAACAGGCAAAAGTTCATTCATCCCTGCTACAGGAAATCAGTTTTAAGGAAAAATGTCAAAAAGTCATAACCCTAATAGTCATACATCAGAACCATGTTGCCCAAGGTGTATTCTTTAATTCCTTCTACCTCACTTCTTCGGGTCCATTGTCAAACCTCACCCTCAGAATTTATCGAAATAATGGATTTAAACCCCAAGGGTGTTTGGACGAAATCCGTTTAAGACAATTTGGAGTCGATTAAGCAATCGTTGTCCGTCTGTCTGCCTGTCTGGCTGGTGCGCCCGATCACTCTTGAATCGATGAACCGATTTGGTACAAAATTTTGCCTCCGCATTATTTTGTCCAAACTTAGTTTAAGTTCTCAGGTACCTCCCCCACAAAAGTTGGAAAATGTTCGGAAAAATTGTGGGAACGATAACTCTTAAAGGTAGTAACCGATTTGGTCCATACTTTACATATCGGAAATTTCTACCAGACATAGATGACGTTCCAATATGGACTCCATCGGTCAACACCTTCGGGTACCTCCCACACAAAATTTCGGAAAAGTTCGATTCAAAGTGAAACAACGCTAAGGGAATTAAGATTAAGAAAACTATGTAAAGTTAGGAGATAGGGTCAAGGGTAAAAACACAATTTTAGGTGGATAAAATCACTTGAACAACTAGGAACCCTAAATTTGTCCACAAAATGTAGCTATTGCGATTTTGTTGGATCTAACGAGAAAAATACATTTTTGCGTTCATGCAATATCAAATGTTAGCTAGTGGAAGAAATGTCCAAGGATGCCTCTATCTCCCGGTGTATAACATGACGATCTTGCATTATCCGTTCACGCACGGCTTTATTTTTTTCTGGCACAACGTCCGTTTTTGGGAAACCCTCACGACCTTCGTTTTTTGAAGAGTGTCGGTCACGATTGAATTCATTAAACCAGTTTTTCGTATCTCATGCACTCAATCTTGCCGGGATTATCCACGTCGAAAGTTGTGAAAAATTATCGGACGAAAATGTTCACAAGTAAATTCAATTTTTGTGCAAAGTGATTTTTTTATGTCACTGTAAACAACCCAACACATGCTTGTATAACGAACCGTCTTGAGTACGCTTAAGCTAAAAACTGACAAATGTCCCAAAAATAAGTGTCAAATGACGCCTGGCGACACTGTGTGTTGCCTAGGCCAAAAAGTTTTCTAGTTCCCCTCGTAACAACAAAATCAAACACAATCATTCAAAATGTAATATATTGCATTAATGTAAATACATTTTATAAAATAATTTATCATAAAACTAAAATTGCTTTTTGTCCAGTTATGACCTCAAACTGATGACAGAGCGAAATGTGTATCTATGGATAAGGATAATGATGCGAACATAGTAAAAAAACATGCCATGACAAATCATTATCAATTATCGCCGCAAATATAGTGTGAATGAATATTGGGGAGAAAACAAAACAATAACCAAAAATCATGTTAATGACAGACACAAATTATACACTTTTATTTGTGGACATGAGAGATCAAAACCCCCACCCTTTGAATATTTTACAAGTGATGGAATAATGTTTTTTATTTTTTGTAATGGTACTAAATTTTGTACAATTTGAATTTGGGTGAATAGATAGAGCTGGTCATTTTGGAAATTCGTACGTATGTCTACGAAAGTTACTAAATGGTACTATATTTTGTATTGGTTGTAGGTAAAGTTTTTGAAATATGTATGTGATATAATAAATTGTACAAAATTTGGTGTTGGTTCTTTCTGTGTAAATGCACACTAAATGCAAGCTAAATGGTACTACATTTGGAGTAATTTTGGTACTAGATGAATGATAGAACTGGAATCCTAAAATTGCATTATGGTCACATGTGATGTGAGGAGAAAATTGGAACTATAAGCATACCAAATGTACTGGAATGGAATATATCTGGAATTCCGAAATTTGGTAAAATTGTAACTATTGGTGAGTGCTGTTGAGATAATGAGGTCGTTTTGGAACTATAAGTACGCACGGAAAGTAATAAATGGTACTAAATTTGGATTGAATATCGCTGTTGATGTGGTTGGTATTAATACGAATGAATTTGAATTCGAGTCTTAGGTGTACGAAAAGTATTAATTTTTTACCGTTAGTATTAGAAAGGTTAGAAATCGAATTTTGTAATTTGAAAAAATTTTTCGTATTTTACTTTATAATTTTTTTTTTATAAATCTGTAGGCCTATTCTGTAACATTTAACAACTTTCGATATTGTTTAAACATCTTTTGTTATTGTAAAAACTACAAAACAAACAAAAGGAATTGTTGTAAAATAAACAATTATTAACGTTGTTAAAAAGTTACAGAACAGGCCCCCTGTTTCCATCCTCCTTTCTATTAATGTGAATTTTTCACTAACGAAGTAGCGGGCACATGCTAGTAAAGGATAAATAAGATAAGAGAGCTGGCCAGTTTCCTCTGGTGTTTATTGTGTGTCTTATTGTGGCGAGAACTTGGTGTAGTAGTGTGATGTGACAGATAAATGATGGATTTTCGATGACAATGATGCTAGAAGTCATTTCAGTTCTTGTGCTTTTCTTGATACCCACTTGAGTTAAGCACACACTTGACCCCTTTCATCTTTTGCGTGTTTCTTTTGCCCACCAACAAAAGGAACAAATATGCTCCACTCTCTCACTAGTCTATCATCATTACTCCTTCTTAGTTCTTTTGAATTGAAACAAGAACCCTAAAAAAGAAGCATTCATAATGGAAACCACCCATCGCACAACAAACAAGGACAATACAAACAAATGCCACATAATCCGAAAAGCATCCATTACTCAGCGTAAATGTCTTTTTGATAAATAAACTTAGGATTCTGAATATACGAGGGCATTTCGGAAACTTCTTGGCCTAGCACAAAAAGCGCGGTATAAACAGAAAAACTTCCATCTCTGTTATGAACACATGTTAAATTTTGTTTCGATCTGGCAACTCCTTCATATAGAAACAGGTGTTCAAAAAAGACGCATCCGCAATTTTTTTACAATGGAAAAATTAGAAATAAATATTTACATAAAAAAGGTTTATCGGGACAAGAAATTCATAATGATATGGTGAATGTGTTAGGTGAAAGTGCTCCTTCATATGCAACAGTAAAAAATTGGGTTGCTGAATTTAATCGTGGTCGTACAAGCATTGAAGATGAACCACGTAGTGGACGTCCTAAAACAGCAACAACAACAGAAATTGTAGCCAAAGTGCATGATATGGTATTAAATGATCGACGAATAAAACTGCGTGAAATTGCTAATATAATGGACATCTCAAATGATCGAGTACATTTAATTTTGCATGAAGAACTACAGATGAAAAAGCTTTCTGCAAGATGGGTGCCGCATTTGTTAACAGTCGATCAAAAACGCATAAGAATGAACATTTCTCAAGCTTGTTTGGATCGTTTTAAGCGAAATAAAATGGATTTTAAACGTCGTTTCATAACTGTTGATGAGACATGGATCCACCACTATACTCCAGAGACAAAAGTACAATCCAAACAATGGACTGAAGCTGGAGGAAGTGCCCCAAAGAAGGCAAAAACAATTCAATCGGCTGGTAAGGTTATGGCAACGGTTTTTTGGGACTTCAAAGGTATTTTATTGATTGACTATCTGCAAAAGGGTAAAACAATAAATTCAGAGTACTATTGCAACCTTTTGGATGAATTAAATGTACAAATTCGAGAAAAACGTCCTGGCTTACAACACAAAAAAATAATTTTTCATCAAGACAACGCACCAGCGCACAAGAGTGTTTTAACAATGGCTAAAATCAACGAATTAAAGTACGAGTTGCTTGACCACCCACCTTATTCTCCTGATTTAGCTCCCAGTGACTTTTACTTGTTCCCAAATCTAAAAAAAATCCTTGCTGGCAAGCGTTTTACCTCAAATGAAGATGCAACTACAGTTGTAAACCACTATTTTGAAGACCTTGAGAAAAACTATTTTAATCAAGGGATAGAATTGCTAGAAAAGCGTTGGACTAAGTGTATTGAAGTTTCAGGAGATTATGTTGAAAAATAAAAATATTTTTGAAAAACTAACTATTCTCTTTCATTGATAGGCTAAGAAGTTTCCGAACCGCCCTCGTAGAGAAAAACAAGAAAAGGAAAAATGGTGGGCGGAAGGACTTGCAGAGAACTCGAACATCTCTTAGAATGACATATTTCTCATGCCCAGCAAAATTTTATGGAAGTGGTTCCATGAGATGCCATGATTTCACTGGATCTTTTGCATTGGTTCAAATGAAGTCGTGAAAGATCCGATCTTTTCATCAGCATTTGAACCCATTCGAAGGAAGTCGTGAAAGATCCGATCCGTTTCATCAGCATTTGAACCAATTCAGAGGAAGTCGTGATAGATCCGATCTTTTCCTTAGCATTTGAACCCATTCCATCGATCCAATAGAGATGAATTTTGTGTTTTTATTTTTACACGTGTATATATTCTTTTATTTATCAAAATATGTGCGTTTAAAGCAATGTAAGATTTAC
The DNA here is from genome assembly GCF_047663935.1 of Musca autumnalis. Lineage (NCBI taxonomy): Eukaryota > Metazoa > Arthropoda > Insecta > Diptera > Muscidae > Musca > Musca autumnalis. Next base: position 117,832,346 of record NW_027411755.1, on the reverse strand, counting down.
TATGCTAGGAAGTCCCAATCATTGAGCTAAAAGTAGAGTCGGACTGCACTCTTTGGTATTAGTCGTGTTCCTTTACGTGCCTGAGGTTACCAGTTTTTACTCGCAGTGTTTCCATACTTTTAAAACCATACAATTTATATGAGAGCAGTTCACCACTTTTACCATTTTTGCAACAATTACCATTTTTAAAAGTAAAGGAACAGACCAATTAGAAAAATTTTCCTTGTCTGCTCTAGAGAACCCTGCTCAACAAGTCGGTTTGTAGATCCCTACAAAACAACAAACATTTCCAAAACGTTGTAAAATAAAATTCACGAAATAGTAATCTGCAGTTGGAGTCAATGTCGAACTGATGGGAAGTAAAATCCTTTTGTAAGATGAATCAAAACCTGTTGCGGAGGAAGTAAACTCTGTTGCGTGCAGCGGCGTTGTTTAGACTGCAACAGCTGGGACGGCCGGAAGTCAAGTTTCTCACTTAAATTTACAACCTGTTGCTTGCCAAACACATCGTTCCCGAAGTCTGGAAAATAGGCCAGCTACTGAAGCCCGAAAAGGATGCCAGCAAAGGTGAATCTTACAAACCGATTTCGCTTTTGTCGCCCGTAGCAAGGACCCTTGTGGCTATAGTTCTTCCAGCATCAGAAATAACTTTCCAGGATTCGTAAGCAGCACAACAACTGCGCTGAAGGCCATCTCCGTATTAGCAGAGGACTCACTCAGAGCAAGCCGTGCTCATAATCTAGAAAGAGAAGTCTAACGTTACAAGAGAGAACCTCTAGATCAACAAGCCTTTCAACCAGGTTTAAGTAGCATTCACAGATGCAGTAAACAGTTATCGTGTGAATGCGGTCCTTGGAGAACATCCACCATCTATCGCAGCTGAGAAGCGCCAGCTGTCAGGACAAACCAGAGTAGTTTTGCGTCAATACGCTCGGGATGGTGCAGCCGTCAAAATTCCTATAGGGCAAGTACTGATGACACGACACACTGCACCTTTTCAATTGTCCTACCACCCCTGGTAAGAAACTTAAGTTTGCAGCTTTGTGGTTACAAACCATACAGATAGCGAAATAGCCACATTCTTACGACTGATAGACCCAGAGTCAGATTAAGCAGAAAAATGAGAAAACAAACATATTAACTACTGTTACAACATCGAGAACAAACTGCAATTATAGATGTAAACTTTATGATGATAAATAAATTATAGTTATTTCATTAATTCCTTTGAATTAATAAAATAAAAAAAAAATGAAAATCATTTTTCAATACAGCATTTTCCATTTTCCGAACAAGACGTGAAAATTACATGCCAAAGGGTTGGTGAAAATGACATGCCAAAGATTAGTGAAAATGCTATTCTTGGGAATTGGTTAAGATGCCATGCCAAAGAATTGTTGAAGATACCATTCCATCGAGTTAGTAAAGATGACATGCTTAGGATCTGAAAATGAATTGCATCTTTTGGGGGTCACGCTCTTGTAAAAAGAATGAGTGAAGATGCTGAAAAAATGACATTCCATTTCACTTGCACCCATTCTTGAATAGCATCTTTGGCATCGAACATTTTGCTGGGATGGTCAGGCTGATGACCAATAATTATACTAAAATAATGATGATCCCGAATATTATGACTATCAATTTTGTTTGGCTTAGTCAAGTATTTAGCCAAGAAACTATGTCTTCAATATTCAGAAATACATACACGGAGGAAAAAGGCCTCTCTAACATATGTCCCAAACATATTTTGCAGCAAACATATATATGTTTGCAACAGTTCATAACATAACATATGTATGTTTAGGTCCTGCAAACAAATATATGTTGTGTGCTTGGGTGTAAAGGTGTAAACAAAGCTTGGGTGTAAACAAATTTATGTTTGGGTGCAAACAAAAATGTGATGGAATGTAAAAGAATTATGTTTGGGTGCAAGCAAATATTTGTTTGAGTGTAAACATATTTATGTTTGAATGAAAACAAATAATTGTTTAAATCTAATATACATACAAACCATAAAGCCACAAAAAACAGACACATACACAAGCCAGTGGTCGCCTACTGGGAGCAAGTGAACGTAAATTTTAATATAGAACACATAGAAGTGTGTGCTCACTTGCTCTCAGTAAGCGCCCACTGGCTACCCTTGACATAAACACACATTTATAAATAAAAGATCGGCGGAGCGCTTTTTTATAAATCACGGTCAAAGTTCACATTTTAAGGTTTTTTTAGGTTTTCACGATTTCGCTTAGAAACCGCAAGGCCTATCGAAATGGGATTACAAAAAAATGTTGAAGGTGTGAAAATGTTTTTGCGGATTCTGGAACAGCAATGAAAGAGAAATATCCAAAAATAAGTTAAAACTCGCTCGATTTTTAAATAAGAAGAGTTTTGTCACCAAGTACTGCTTTATCAGCCTGCTAAAGTACCCACACTGATCTTCCTTCTATTCAATGAGGTGAGGAAAATTATTTTCCCTCTCCATTTCAAGGTGGGGTTCTTATGGTTACGGTTGTGGCTATGACATACTAATCGAATACATAGATTTCTATAGTTTTGGTTCGATCAGCTGATTGATATGGCCTTAAGGCGTTACGGCTATGTCATGACTAATTTTACCTATAACTATGTCAAAAGTTCGAGAACACATATTGGTCCGTGGATTTTTAAAATAACTTTTCTCTCAAACACACCAAGCGCTGTCTTATGTGTCATACATCAGGATGGGCGGTGTCAAATATTATTTTTTTCTTTAGTTTGAAACTGATGTTGTTGTATTATTACGGAATTATCCTTAACTTAATCCTGTGTAGACGTTGTTTTATTCCCCGATACTATTTATACCATATACAACGGTGGATTGTTTAGATTACGATTCTACAATGCTTTATTGGCGTTATTCACTTAAGACTTTACTTCGTTGCTAAGCACTCAGCGTAATTCTACTAAGCACAAAGCTAGCTGACGGTACCTTTTTATTCGTGGTCTGAATTACAACTCAACTCACCCACCTGCTACTCTCCCGTATTTATACTCGCTCGATGATGGGCAGACTGTTCTATCCTTCTCAATCTAGGAGGTTCTGTAATGTTCAGGCGAAATGCTAACGGATTCGCAAATACACATACAACAGGCCTGCTCAGAATGGTCAAATTTTTCCCCATCAATTCTCTTTCGGTTTTTGGTGATACACAAACAAGTGAATATTTTTGGTTTTTCTATTTTTTTTTTTTGTTTATTTTATCTAGGGAATCGTTTTTGAGGACAATAAAGTTTAAAAATTAATGAAACATGGAAAGAAACTTCCAAAAAGGTTTTTTTCACAATTACTCTTAAACAGTATGTTGTTCTCTGTGAGCAGGGCTGACATACACACATGCAAACACACGGATGAATGCAAACAACCAATGGGCAGAGGTAATAAATAAGAGAGTGTAGAAGGGGTTACAATGAATGAAGTCACAATGTAGCCAGATTGTTAGACAAAAACAAATATGAGAGAGAGAGAGAGTTCAACAAAAACAATAATAAACATGGAAAGTGAGTGAAATTCTTTACACTAGTTATTGTTAATTTGATTGTAGCTTATGCTACATTCAAATTCATAAATTAATAGAAATTCATGTAAAATAACTTAAATACACCCGTTTCTTTCAAACCAATATTATTTATGACGGTGCTGAGGAAGACATGTTCATTAACAATCCAAATTGTAGTTTTAAAATTCATATTTGGTCCGAGTATTTGGATTTTGAGCGATAACACCATCGGTAACCTAACCCAAGATTTATTTTTGCCATAGCTGGAAAAATTAGTGTATTCCTAAATTTAGACCCGTTGAAGCCAATTTGTATGTTTAAGTCTTTGTCGGCCGTGGATGTGACGAAATGTATAATATTGAACAAAAAAACATTGTTCCACAACATCCCATACGGGACAAGGGAGACTTCTCTCATATCAATGAGTGCACCCCGATTCATATTTTAGCTCAATGATATGGGACCTACTGTTTATCGCCGAGTCCGAACGGCGTGTCTTAAGACATCACTTGTGGAGAAGTTTTTCAAGGCTGAAATACTCAGGAAATGTCGCCAACATTACTGAGGGGTATTTTGCCACCGTTGAAAAATGTTTGATGTTGCTTGGCCAAGGAATGGTGTATAATATTGAATCAAACTTTTTCTTCAAGGCCCTTGTTCCACACAATACTCTTGGCCCTTTCTCGTTCGTAGGATTTTTAATTTGTTGCAATTGTCACAAGAAAATAATATAATGAAAGGACAGGGATACTTAATTTCAAAAAGGACATCAACTTTCAGTAATGAAAGCCAATCAACATAAAACTTTCCAACATTTGCATTTTGTAAAATGCTTAACAAACAGACATTGAAAAATCTATTTGTAATGTTGTTGGTTTTTGTTTGTTGAAACCAACAAAAAATAAATATTGTTGGCCATATTTCTCATGTTTTTATGCTGAGGGAGCAGCAGGAAAACATTTGCAAATATCTATTTTTGAATGAACTAAGCAATTTAGCAATTTCGGATAAGTCGTACATGTGTGAGTGTTAACGAGAAGATCCTTATGCCAATAAACAAACTCATCATTGTTACCACAAAAAATATCCTTCATTTGCTATAATTTGCAATACTTGACAAGTACTCCAAAGGACAAATCATGTCAACTACAGGATTGCGACAATGATGGAAGGAATGGATTGGATATAGTATTTGTGAATAGGAAAACACAAGCAATAAGAACTACACTACATATCGCTCATTTACTCAAAGAGTGACATAACTCAAAAAAATGGGGTTTTTGAGTTAACAATTTCTATTTTTTCTACGTCTTTTATCTTGTGTCAAACTTTCTAGTTCATATTTCTAAAACTCAACGAGTTACAGCTTATTTTCTAGGAGTTTGGTATAAATCACCAAAAAAGTTTTTTGAGTTTATGAAGTACTAAAACGCTTCAAATCATGATTGAACTTGCACAGAAATTTAGCACTAGCTCTTTACAAAAGATGGTGCAAATAGTTATTTTATTTATTGTGTAAAGACGGGAAGTCAAATTTAAATCTGCAACATAAAACGCGTTTTTTCGAAACTTGATTTTTTGAGATATGTCACTCTTTGAGTAAATGAGCGATGTGGTTATTAACAAATGTATATTTTATCAGTGTGATTATCTAGTGGATGTTGTAAAAATCAAAATGAATTATCCACAATATTTTGTATTAATTGTATGATTGATTGATTTGTATGATTTAACACAAACCTGACTTGGACATATATTTCAGACATAAGATTGGCAGTATAGAAACTGCAGAAATCCGATAATTTCAACCGAAATCCTAAATAAATTGTATCAAAGAATTGTTCTTTCCTCAAAACTGTTTCCGTCTTATTGCAAGCCTCGACAATTCGTATTAAGAAAATACTGTTAATCTATCAGTAGGGATAGGGACACAAAGCCAATCACCGTAAACATCCTAACGGACAGTAAAACAACAATCAAAGCTATAACAAGCAAGACGGTAAAATCAAAAACTGTCTTGCAGTCTAAAAAGTCAATTAACGACTACTCTCATCATGGTCGGTTAACATTATATGCAGGGATTAAGGGTAACGAGATAGCTAACTCACATAGACAACGCTAAGCCTTTAAAAGCGGCGCGTCTATCCATATATCCCTCTGGAACACTGAAGACAAGGGAAAACCACAAAAATCCTATGGGGGAACCCAGGCGAGGACAAAACGAAGGAACTACTCTTGATTAGTACAAAAGACATTAGTAGACTGACAGAAATCCTTACGGAGATTATGAAAATGGGACAGATTTTCTAAAATGATACATTTTTAAATAATCACAAACAACAGGTCAACCTGGCTTAAGTGTATGTCCATACGGACGTGTGTCGATTTTTATATTGTCCCTCTTTTCAACCTGACCTAACCTAACCATCAGTAGGGATTTGATAGTAAAAAATAATACTTAGCACATTTTGCCTTCTAGCACTCACCTGTTTTATATTAATACCTCACATGGTCAAATAGAAATTCAGCAGTAACATTGGCTTATGTTTACATTGTCCTCTTTATACATATCTACATGGAGATACTATATGCAGGAACGTATGATGAACATGATAATGCTGACATTTGCAGTATTTGCTCGTTTCATCAACATTCATTGAAAGAATCATCTGAGGATTCAGAAACACTGACAACAGCATGGTTCAGTGCAAACATTAGAGATACAATGGAGCCATGGATTTGTTAAGGCTTTGAATTCGTATGGGGAAACTTGATTCAAGAACGAGTGTGTGTCTTTATACTACTTGTTTTTCGCTCAACAAGCTGGCCTTAAATGCAGACATAACACTGAACGACGACTAGATACAGTTTAACATCATTTGCCACGTAGTGGTCATAAGCCGGAATGAGTGGTCAGTCTCCAGTCTCTTCCATAGCAAAAGAGGTATCATTAAAGGCATCAATCCTAAATAGCGGACATTATTTTGGCCAATCACACATACATACTTAGTATATATCCTCTTTAGCCATTTAGTTGCTTGGGTGTCGCTGTGTTTGAGTTTTCATTTTCGGTTTATACTTTTCAGTAAATTGTGTGACGTTGTAATATTACGGATGCTTAAGAGGTTTCCTTTTGAATATGCTACAATGTCCTGTCATCGTCTGTTATGTTTGGCCATGGCTGATTTTTTGTTCTAAACTGCAAAAGCGTAACAAAACGTGAAGAAAAATTGAAAGAGGAAAAATAAGTTTGTGAAAATTATGGAGAAATGACGGCAAGCAAAAACAACAACAACACACATTTCTTTATATTGAAGTGTAAATTAACACTTCGGTTAACTATAAAAACACAACATTTTAAATAAATACTATTTAAGGACAAATATGGCAGGGTATTTAGGGATTTTGTCGCTGAAATGGAGATTACAGTTTGGGGTGATGCATTTTAAACATATTTTAACATTGGAGTTACAAGGGGTTATGCTATTTCATATCTGTGTGCAGAGCGACTACAAATCGGGGATTGTGAGTTCTACGCTCAGCGTCAGTCAGTAAACAAACTAAAACAAGTAAAAAAACATTATACTATCTACCATAAAATATTCTGAACTAAAATGGATACTCCAAATGCCTAAATTAGGTACCTTTATATAGGGGCAATACCAAAAAATTGATCTTCAAATGTCAGGTTTTAGTTAGTTCGTTCAAAAATTGTAGCTAAAATCCTCAAAATAACGAAAAGGGGGGTACAGTTATATGGGGGCTATACCAAAACATGGACCTATGTTGACGATTTTTAGTGGAGAAGTTTCGTTACCGCTGAAAACCTCAAGTGTCAAATTGCAGCTAGTTCGGTTAATAATTGTAGCTAAAATCCTCAAAATAGCAAAAATCGGGGGTACCGTTACATGGGGGCTATTCCAAAACATGGACCTATATTGACGATTTATGGTGGAGAAGTTTCGGGAGCACTGAAAACATTAAATTCCAAATGAGGGGGGCTATACCAAAACGTGAACATATCTTGGCAATTTTTAGTGGAGAAGTTTGTTGGTCATTTAGAGCCTCAAATGACAAATTTCAGCTAATTCGGTCAAAAAATTTAGCTAAAAGCATCAAAAGCCGTAAATCGGGAAGTACCGTTATATGGGGTCTATACCAAAACGTGAACCTATATCCAAAATTCCGATTCTAAAATCTGTTCGAGATACTAATTTTGGTTGTTGCGCGAAAAAGTTATGGCGGTTTTAATTCTGATCTGATCTGATTCTGATCTAAGAAATAAATCTTAAAACAACGCTACTCATTATATTGCGAAACATTGTTAATTAAGGGCTTCCTACGTACTATATGATTACTGAGGTCACATAACATTAGTGACAAAGTTGTAAATTTTCGCGGAAATTAAGAAAGAATTAAAAAAATTGCTTGCTTGCAACTTGTTTTATTAAAATTTAAGCTGTTTATGCATCGGAAAAATATTTTAAAAATATGTACGTAATCTAAACATCGCGACGATTCAAATGGAACCAAAAATATAGAAATCTGTTTAGCGGTTTGCACATTTTAGCAAAAACAAAAAAAAAATATATATTGAGGGATGTTATAAAATGTTCGTAAGAGAAAATATTTTTCAAATTTTTTTGTGAGTTAGTTGAAGAAAATGTAAGAAAATTAGGTCGGAGTTATTCTTCTATTTCAGTTAAATTTCACGCAAAAAATCACGTTTTTTATTCTAATCACTTCTCGAGTACACGCTAAAATCTAGCGGAAGATATGGGTAACGTTCAAATAAATGTTGGGTTCCTTTGAATGCGGTATAATCTTCAAATAAAACTGTATTATTTGAAATTCGTGTAAATCGCGAAATCCTCAAAATCGCTTGATGCGCATGCGGTTTATCAATACGGCGAATTCTTCTCTTTTAATTTGTACACATTTGCCAGGATTTACTTTGGCCGCTAAGATGTCGTCTGCAGTTTAGTGTGCAACAATCTGTATAAGGCTTATAATTTGCACAAAGTGCATACACTTTTTATGCGCATCCGATTTCACTACCAACCGTGGAAAAATACATCGATCTAATCCTATTTCGATCAAATCCACCAAGAACCGTGGATGTAGCATCACACACTATTTTTGGGATAAATCGGATACAGCTCCCATGCCACTAAATTTTTTAAACCGCTGTTTTCGCAAATCCGCGAGTGATGTATCAGTTTTTTCATTGACAAGAAAACGATCCACAGAAAATGCGACTAAATCCGCGATATTTTCAAAAACATTTTTCGCACATTTTTCGGTTTTTGCAGTTGCTGTTTTCGCCGTTCTAGTGGATGGATTTTCACGATCAATGATTTATATGATCCGGACCGCCGAAAATCTAAAATATCGCGGGGTACCAGCACACTCAAAAGGATATTGTAAATACTGTACCCAAAAAGTATGTTTTTTAGAAAAAAGATCGCACTAAATGTTGGCCTTTGGCAGTAGATTACTCTGCTACTGTGTGGGCTACATAGCCAATATACACATCAAATTATGCGTAATTGCGAGTACTTTAATCCTATTAATTGTTTTTTGAAATACTCGAATGCGCGTTCCAGTTAAATTAAAAATACGAAAAACAACTAAAATCCGGCTTCAAAATGTCAGCATCCATAAAAGGTGGAAGCAGTGGAACTTTCGAAAAGCGATACATTAGAAGTGTAATCTTCATTTTGTATTCTTCTACTTTTACTTTGGACATATGTCCGTCATTTGAACGGTTTAATCAGCAATCAAATAGTAACGTAAAAAATCTCGTTAGCTTCAACGTTTTTTTTTCCTATTTTTATTCATTTATGCGGTCATAACTTCCACGCAAATTAAATTATTTTGCCAAATTTTTGAGCTTTGTTCAAAAACACCTAAATTGATCTAGACATGGTCATAGTTACTGGTAAATTGCAATAGTTCGCGTATTATAATAGTGCAAACCTTGGCTTCATGGAAACTACATTTTTTTGATATTCACTCATATACTGTATATGGTCGCAAATGATTAGTTCGATGAGTTACAATCAAACTTAATACAGTAATTTCTGGTTAACTGCATTATTCATAGCTGCATTTTGGCGCTACCTGAGCAAAAATCTGTTTATAGGCAACTATTCTCTAGATTCCGTTCAAGATATTATGTTTTAGTGCACATTCAATAGCTGCGTTTTCGGCATAGCTGCATCAAAATTTTGGTGATTTTACTTCATTTGGCTGTAAAATTTACATATATATCTGCACAAGAAAAAATTTAAAATTTTTTGCGAACTCAAAACAAGGATAAAATTCAACCATCTGATTTTGTACTGAAAAGAAGTGTGCAAAACAAATACAACACAAGAAAATATAATGAATTGTAAAAAATTGTAACGTTTTCTCTCCCGAACTTGAAATGTCTCTTACTTTATTATTTCAACATTGCTTATAGCTGCATATCATATGCACGTAAGTAATATTGAAGATATCGGCCTTGTTGGGCAGGTAAGCGAACTTAAGCTTCCTGCATTTTAGGGATTGCTGCACAAGAAGTCGTGCAATTTTTGATTGTGCAGGTAAGCAAAAAATACGTATACCCTCCATACTGTGGAGGAGGGTATACAAATTAATACGATGTAAGGCAGTGCCTTAACATTGACCAAAATTTCATCTCAGCCCTCATCATTATTTTGGATCTTTCTTGAGTGTGCCTTGATTTTTCCATCTTACTTCATGAAACGTAGAAAATATTGTTATGGGATTAGTTTTAACGTAACGTAGTGCTGACGTTGTTTTATTTCCCGATGCAATATGTCCCAAAATGAACGTGTGTGCTTTAGATTACGATTCTACAATGCTTTATTGTCTTACATCACTTATTCGTACATGGCTTTGCTTTACTTAGCACACAGCTTTATTTTACTTTTTAGTTCACACTTTCCTTACTTAGTTGGCCCCTCACCGAACATTTGTCGAACACAGCAGGCATTGCCTTGTCTGTTGGCCAATACAACTCTTCTTATTTCACAAATGATGTTCTTTTTTGTGTTTAACGACCTCAAAATTATAGGTACCAACTTCCAGCAGCTGGCCCGAGTTTTGTGCCCCTTAACTAGCTTTAAGTGAAACCCGCTTATACCTGGAATGTCTTTGTGGATTCTGAAACAGGAATGTTCATAGATAAAAAAAAAATCAAAAAATAAGAAAAATCGCTGGAGGGATTTTAAAATAAATCGCGGTCAGAGTTCAAATTTATTGGTTTATTTTATACTTTCAGAATTTTGCTTGGAAGCGGCAAGTCCCATCGAAATGGGACTAAAGAAAATGTTGTAGCAGTGAAAATCCAGGACTTGCCGTTTTCAAGCAAAATTCTGAAAACCTAAAATAAACCAAAAATTGGGAACTTTGACCTCGATTTTTTTTAAAAATCCCTCTAGGGTTTTTTCTTGTTATTGGATCTTTCTTTTCTATGGACATTGCTGTTTCAGAATCCACAAAAACTTCACTTCACATAAAGTTAGTTAGTTAGCGGCATCATGTAGGACATTGTTTTATAAGGAGGCGATACAGTCTGTGTATTGTCCCAATGCGAACTTACATATCTCAAAAATGGTAAAACCTACGAAAGTACCATTAAGGTCACTCTTGTGTAGAGTTTTCACTGCTACAACATTTCATTTAGTCCCATTACGATAGGACTTGCGGTTTCCAAGTAAAACCGTAAAAACGTAAAAAACCCCTAAAATGTAAACTTTGACCGCGATTTATTTGAAAATCCGTCCGGCGATTTTTTTTGTTTTTTGATTTTTCTCATCTATGAACATTGTAGTTTCAGAATCCGCAAAAATTTCCCAGGTGTAAGCGCCTTTCATTTAATATTAGTTAAGGCGCACCGTGCAATACTTTGCCACTGTGTTAATATGTTATCGAGACGAGGAATGCTTTTATTAAGCAATTGGGTCAGTTAAATTTAATATTCTGTGGCTATCTGTTTTGATTGCAGCTTACCTATGTTCAACGTCCGTGTTGTGTATGGTCGTACTTTATTTGCTACTTTGAATCGGGTACGTACCTTTGCTGCAACAAGGTGGTGATCCGAGTTGGTGTTTGCTCCTCAGAACGATCGTACATCCAATACGTTCAATGAATATCTACCATTTATCATAATATGATAATATGATATCTTGTTTTCTGCCAAACAAACGTATGAATGTAATTAATACGAGAGAGAGTAGAAGGGGAGTAACGAAGGAAACTGGGGCCTAATTACGGATTTCGATTTGATCGTGTATTTGCTCGTGAATGAAAAAATCGAACTATGAAAATAAAGTATATTAAGAATGTAAATGGTAAGAATTGTGTTTATTTTAAAGCAAAAACTAAAAAAATATCAATGAAAAGCGTAAATATTTGTTGAATTCGTCGAACAATAGGCCGGGGCAATTTGAAAACCTTAATAGGCCCCTCGCGTTTCTGATTTTTGGGATGAACTGAGCAAAAAAGTCCACTGGACCATATGTCTATGATGAAAATCGAGCCTCCTGATTTTGACTTGAAGTTTTTTATTGATGTGTTTTTAGATGTTTTGGCATATAACAGCCAAACCATTGAAATTTGCGATCCAACACAAAGAACAAAATTGTAGCCAACACAATAATAAAGAACTCTCTAGTACATCGCAAAAGTATACTTCAGGCAGTTTTGGCCTTGAGAAAGTGCACATTTCTCGAAAAATATCGATAAATTACACTGTGCTACAAAAGTTGACCAGAAAAATATTCAAGCGTTCTGTTATAAAATTCTATCGTGTTGGGGTCCATAGGTCCATGGTTCGTTTGCGTCATTCCTTTTATTATTTTATAACGGTAAAAGTAGTGAAAATCTTGGTTTCTTACATTTTTAAATTTAAACGGGCATATCTTCTTTTTTTTACAATGGATTTCTATTGATACTTTTTCATTTTAAAGGGGTGAATAATATCTTTCGAATAAACTATTATTTGTTCAAATCGGTTAATAAATGGCTAAGTTTCTATGATTCATACCAATTAATTCAAAATTAATATTGAACAAAACAAAAAACAGTTAAAGTACAAAGTAATTGTATTGTATTGCATTAATGCATTTAACTTAGGTGGCGCGAATAGGTTTTCATAGTTCGATTTTTTCATTCACGAGCAAATACTCGATCGAAATCCGTAATTAGGCCCCTGCTAGCAAGATAAATTATTTAGTTATCGGGCAATCGTCGATTCTCTAGGTTACACACAGAGAAAAAATATTGTTGGAACAATCATATTCTAAGAGCAAAATAGTGTATTTTAAAATTCTTAAAATATGTATTGTTGGTGCAACAATATATTTTGTGTCATCATGTTTTCTAATAAAAAAATATATGATTGAAACAACAATATATATTTTCAGATTTTTAAAATACACTATTTTGCTCTTAGAATATGATTGTTCCAACAATATCTCTTCTCTGTGTGTAGTTCCACTAGACCCCTCACAGTGCAATCAACATAAGCTGTGTTCCTTTTCTTACCTGAGGTTACCATTTTTACCATTTGTTACCATTTTTAACCTGCAAAGCGTTCCTTAACCCCAAAAAGTGGTAAAACTGGAAGCAATTTTTAAGAGAGCGAGAGACGAGAGAGATCGAAAGTGCCTTTCTCTTCTACCACAGGCTACCAACAAAATTTCTGCAGGTAAAAATGGTAGAACTGATTTTTCGACATTTGTTTGACGATTATTTCACAATGAAGAAAAAATTGACGAAAACAGAAGAAAAAGTCGAACGCTGACAAAACTAAATTAAAAACTGTGAAATAAAAGACGAAAATTGATTTTTTATGTTTCTTTTTGACATTGCTACCAGATATACCACTTTTCCATTCCTTTACTTTTCTGGTAAAAATGTTCATGAGAGAGCAATTTTGAGCAATTTTGACACTTTTCTCTTTTACCATTAAAAAAGTAAAGGAACAAAGCTATAACTTTTACAAGAGGATGTCCGCGCTAGTACATTACCCGTAGATGGTACTGTACAGGTTCCAAAGTTACAGTCTTATACACATATACCAGTATATTTATCATACCCCTCTTCTGTTGTGGTTTTTGGATTGACATCTTTTTATCCCTAAGTAATCGACGAGGCGTAGAAGAATAATTAAGCTAAAACTGAAATATGGGAGAGAATACTACAAAAGTAATAAACATGGAAAATTGTGAGTGACATTCTATAGATCAGTTGTTATTCAAATAAAGTAAATACTTAATAAAATCCATGGAAAATCATCTAAATTAACCTATATCCACCAGATACACTTGTAACAATACTTTGCCATAACTTTACTTGCTCTGAGCCGTCAGATATGCTATTTCGATTGCACGCTTTCAAAAAGATTTTCCTTCTAATTCTAGGGGTATTTACTGCCATGGTTCTAATCTAAAAAAAAAATCACCCGTCCGATATAATACGATACGAGATATAATTTCAATACATTTACTCTATCTGCAAAGAACCGATCATTCCCAAAAAAGTAGAAGAGAATCTTTCTTTTTTAAATGTCCCCGCTGTTTACACAATTTATTTTTATTTTTGTTGCAGTGCAGTTTTATTTATTTACCTAATGTTGTTGCCACTGATGTTGCTATTCTCACCCGCTTTCTGGTGATTTTTCTGGATAGCATTTAACACATGTCACGCCGAAAACACTTGAAACTGAAGAATATAAGTAAATAACAAAAATAAGAACGAGCAAGAGAGGGCTTTAAAAGGATAACACGGATGCCTAAAGTACAAATATTTTAACAAGTGTCGAATACACACGACGCTTGCTTGCTTTCCATTTTTGTATAGAACAACACACAAAAGAACAGCGAGAAGGGACAAAGAAAACAAGAAAATGACAAGACATACGTGTGTATTATTCAGAAGAGACAGGAGGCTTGCAGCTTTTCTTTTTTTGTGTTAAAACTGGAAATGCAAGGATTCCAGCAAATAACAGCATCGTTTAAAGAATGTACTTTTGACTAGAAATGTGAAAAGTTGCATTTGTTGTCAGCTTTGCTTTATTTTTAGTTTCAAATTTCTGGACCATCAGCTAACCAATGCCGACGCCACCACCACAGCACCACATACATAATTTCCAACTTCATGTGACACTTTTTTCTATGTCGTTGTTTCTTTTTTTGATTACTGTTATCTTTGTAAACGTTTTCGTGACAAGTGTTAATGTTCTGGCAGTTCTTGACAATATTTGCCGCAGTTTTGTGTTACATTCATGGAATTCTTGTTTTCATAGATTTAACATCAAATTTTCCAAAAAAAAAAAAAATCTTAAGCTTCGTTTATGTTTTTAAAGTGATTTTCACATTTGTATTTTCTAAATGAGCTGTGATTCGTTTAAATGATGACTTCTCAAATTGTAATTTTAAATAACGTCGCACAGTGGTTCAGAATCGTTTTTTCCTGGTCAAATTTCTGTAACTTTTGAACGGATAGAGATATATTCTCAATTCTTTTTTTGTTAGACAGATAACACAATCAGCTTTCAGACGAATTATAAGCGGTCAAGTTCGGCCTGGTAGTTGCAGAGAAATTCAAGGTCAAAGTTAAACTTTTGAGTTTTTTAACTATTTTTCATCAAAATATGAGTGTTTTTGTGGTTTTTATATCTTCCTATGTATTAAAGATGGTCAAACACCAACAAATAAACAAAATAATTACCAAAAAAAACTAAAAACAAAAATTCGAAAAAATTTCGAAAAAATTCTTTTTCAAAAATTTGTAAAAAAAAAATTTACCAAAAAAATTTAATTTTTTTCAAAAATTAAAAAAATTCTACTTGGGTTTTAATACAACTTATATAACTCGTATAAAAACTTATATACTCAAAAAAGTTGTAATTTGTGTCAAAAAACTGTAATTCATATGGAAACAGTGTAGAAAAACACACATTTTTACCCATGTAATTTCAATAAACTGAAAAAAGTGTTAAACGGACGGAACGGGACGGGTACAAAAGTATATATGGGCTGGAAGACGAGACTTTCGGGCCTCTTTCTGTGAAAACAGAACTTTGTTCCATGTTGTTCCAAAAAAGTTCTAGTCCACTAAATATGGAATTTCATAAAATTTGGTACCCGAGGAAAAATAAAATAGATCATGTTGTGTAAACGCTACGGTAATTTACTAAAACGATTTTTAAAGGCCACAATCCTACCTATCTTACAAAAAACAATGTACACAATAACTGTTATAGTTTTAGAGAAATAGCTTCGTCTTTCCCCAGAAATTTGCAAAACTGACGTATTTCCCAAAAATGGGGAAAATGCTCGTCTTTAGGGGCACGCCACGCCCACACCTTCCAATATTTGGGCCTAATTTTTTGGTTTCCTTAGTTTCAATATGTTTACTATCGAATCCCATATAGAAATTAAATATCTTTGACAAAACAAAATTTCGATTTTTGGCCAGGAAAATCGATTCCTGAACCATTGTGCGTCGGTTAAGTTTTAGTATTGATTGGATGGTTTTGATGTAACGAACTTCCATATAATTTAGCCTTTTTGTATCTTTTTTTCAGCTATGCTGTAATAACTGGCCTGATTGATATTTTATCCCGACGTTGCATGAAAATTCGAGAGTGTATCGAAAGTCATCAAAGCGTCGTCCTGTCTTTATTGGCCACGCTCGGCTTTATAACCCGGTTTATTGATGTGTGTCCACCAGGTAAGTTGAGATTCCGACTTATAGACTTAACTATATTTACGTATATCTTTCATTTTTTACATAAAACAAATCTTTATATAATCCTCAATTTGCATTTGGAACAATTATAACAGTGGTATAGATAAATAACTGTCATTAGGAACGCTGATACTCTCAGCCTATGACAGACTGTACAAAAGTCTACCCGAAAATAACACTGTGCAACACGAAAATTATTAACCATATTCTGACACCTCAGCGTGATAGAAGACCAAAAAAGAGAGGACACGTGTCTCGCCGTTTTTCCCTATCTCATCAACTTTCGCGGTTATAGGCCTCCAAAGATTTGAGGCTTTGATGTAAAAAAGGTCATTTAGTCAGGGCTATATCGCCCAAACCGTTAGGAAATTTGAATTTATCTCAGAGGCAAATCTGTAGCTCTTGTCTTAAAGAACAAAAATTGTGAACACATATAATCCCTCAAACTTCATCTCAAGTTTGTAAGACAGCTATCAAACCGATTAAATTTGAAGCAAACAACCAACTACAAAAATGTACCTCAGATCTCAATAATCATCTTTCTAGAATATACGAACCCTGTTGAAACGGATGTTAATGGTCGAAATAGCAAAAAAATGCGATTTTTATCCTCTTTCCTCGGCTTCTGCTCCATAGATACTAAACCGTTAAAAATTCAAGAAAACAATCAACCACAATTTTTTTAGCAAAGGCATCAATAAACAACTTTCTGCAACATACGAAATGTCTATGAACGGTTCCTAATGGTAAAAATAGCAAAAATCTTTTGAAAATGTCCAATTTTTATACTTTTTTCTCCGACTCTGCTCCAAAGATACGCAACCGCCCAAAAATTAAGGATACAGTCAACTACAAACATGTACCTTAGATTTCAACAAACAAGTCACTAGAACAAATGAATTCTAGGAACGATTCTTCCAGCTCAAAATTCGATTATTTTAGATCATTCTTTCCTGTTCAGGTCCGTAAATAACAAACCTTTCAAATTTCCTTGAGTTTTTAACAGTCTGTTATTTCCAAACCTGAGCAGGGGGAATGTTAAAAATAATTTAATTGTACGCGAATTTCAGCCCTAAGAATCATTCCTAGAATCTTCATATGATCTAAAAAGTTGTTTATTGAAATCTTAGGTACATTTTTGTGGTTGACTGTATCCTTAATTTTTGGGCGGTTGCGGTTGGACCAGAGTTGGAGAAAAAAGTATTAAAATTGGATATTTTCAAAAGATTTTTGCTATTTTTACCATTAAGAACCGTTCATAGACATTTCGTATGTTGCAGAAAGTTGTTTATTGATGCCTTTGCTACACTCATGTGGTTGATTGTTTTCTTGAATTTTTAACGGTTTAGTATCTATGGAGCAGAAGCCGAGAAAAGAGGATACAAATCGAAATTGTTTTGCTATTTTGACCATTAAGATCCGTTTCTACAGAGGTCGTATATTCTAGAAAGATGATTATTGAAATCTGAGATACATTTTTGTAGTTGGTTGTTTGCTTCAAATTTGATCGGTTTGATAGCTGTATAACAAAACTTGAGACAAAATTTTAAAAGAAATTTGACCATGGCGATTTTGACCTTGCAGATGAAGTTTGATGGATTATATGTGTTCACAATTTTTGTTCTTTAAGACAAGAGCTAAAACTTTGCTTCTGAGATAAATTCAAATTTCCTAACGGTTTGGAAGATATAGCCCTGACTAATTGACCCTTTTTACATCAAAGCCTCAAACCTTTGGAGGCCTATAACCGCGAAAGTTGATGAGATAGGGAAAAACGGCGAGACACGAGTCTTCTCGTTTTTTGTGTTCTATCACACTGTGGAGTCAGAATATGGTTAATAAAACATGACTCAAAAAATTACACACAGTGTAATCTATAATCAATTCTATGGCATCTATCTATAATCTATCTATAATCGGGGCCCAAATATTATCTTCATCTAAAAAATAATATTATTAAAATCTAATTTTGATCCGAGAAGGGACCTTGAACTGGATTTATGCTCAATTTTTTTTTAACTTTTGTGGTACGATTTAACATTAACCGATTACCATTTCATACGAGGGCTGAACGATAACTTTCTGGCCTAGGCAACACTGCGAGTTGTCAGACGCCATTTGACATTTTTTATAAAGTTTGACCGTTTTTAGCCGTAACGTACTTAGCCTTAACTTACTTTGCAAAAAATTGAATTTACTTGTTAACATTTTCGTTCGATCATTTTTCACTCACGGCAAGAGTGCACCGATCAAATTTAATCTTTGTATGTCGATAAAGGACCATCCTATAGCACTATGAAAAACTGGTGTACTGAATTCAATAGTGGCCGTCATTCGCTGAACAACGAAGGTCGTGAGAGTCGTCCAAAAACGACCGTAGTGCCAGAAAAAAATTTAGCCGTGCGTGAACGGATAATGTAAGATCGCCATGTTATATACCGTGAGATAGAGGGGTCCTTGGGAATTTCTTCCACGAACTAACATTTGCATGAACACCTGGCGGCAAAAATTGGGTTTTCTGGTAGTACAATTTGGCAATCGCTGAAAAAAGGCTCTTGTTGATTGGTACAAAGAAATTGTGAATAAATACGACTGCCATGCTTCAAAGGACATTTATAAGGTCGTTACAGATGACGAATTTTGGATCTATGCGTATGAACCCGAAACAAAACAGGAATCGACCGTATGGGTCTTCGATGGCGAGCCAAATCCAACGATAGTTGTTCATGGAAGGAACAGCAATGGTCGCCTGTTTTCTGGCAAAACTGACCATGTGGCGTTGCTTGAGCAACGTAGGACGGTTAATTTGAGTGGTACACTACAATTTGTTTGCTGAGAAATTAAAAAAAAAAAAAAAAACCAAAAAGAGCAGACGAATAATTGTGCACCATGACAATGCGAGCTCTCACACATCGATTCAAAACAGGTCATTCCCGAATATCAAGAAAAAAAAGGCGTGGGGCAACGATTTTCGTAGCCAGAAGATGCTGTTGAAGCGTTCAAACCCCAACAGATTAGCAGATATTGTCTTTGTCTGAATCCTAGTCGTCAAAAAGTCTAACCAACAATGAAATGAATGTGATTATGTAACAGAAATGTTCGAAATTTGATTTCGAAGAACTGGTCGCCGTTCACTTTCTACATAGAAAATTGTAAGTGAAATCTAATGGCATACCGATCATTATTCCACTCCGATATCTCTTTCAGATTAAAAAAATCCACTAAAAAGATTGGTAGTTATAATGAAAACAATTGAAAAAAGTATCAGTCAGATTTGCTGACAGAGATATAACCTCAGCCTGTGTGAATTGAAACATTTATCTTTTGATAATATCGAATCGAATACCGGAAACGCAACCAAAATCCCTTTTCCCAATGATTATGTATTTAGGAGGTTTCAGATTTTGTGGCCCTTTTTGGACGCATGAACTTGCCAACAAAAATAAAAATTGAATTATAGCTCAAAAGTGTTGCAGAAGAGGTACCTGAGAGAATGCATCGACATAGTCCATTTTGGAAGTGGATCTTATTTTGGGAGTCATTTCTTTGCGATAGATATCGCGCCCTGAAGTCATTTCTGTTGGTCACCGTATAATTTAGAGCATTTGGACCACTAAGTCTGGAAGCATGGACTAGCCCACGAAAAACATAAGATCTCCTTACAGATCTAAACTGCACTTTTATGGGAGAGGTACCGTAGGGAGAAGACCGATATGGATCATTTTAAATTTAACATTTGGATCCAAAGTTTAGATCAAATCGGTTGTTCCGTTCAACAGATCTGGAGCGTACCATTTTAGTGAAGTTTTTAAAATGATTAAAGTACTCGCGATTACGCAAAATTTAATATGTATATTGACTTTGTATCCCACACAACATCACCGTAATCTACTGCCAAAGGACAAATTTGAGTGCGATATTTTTTTTCTAAAAAAACAAATTTTTGGTTACAGTATTTACAATATCCTTTTGAGTGTGCTGGTACCCCGCGATATTTTAGTTTTTCGATGGTCCGGATCACAGATCGTGAAAATCCATCCGCTAGAACGGCAAATGTTTTCGCAAAATATCGAGGATTATGCACACTAAACTGTAGACGATGCTACATCGGAGCCACCAAAGGAAATATTGGTAAATGTATTCAAACTAAAAGAAAACAATTTTTGTATCAGGAAACCGCATGCGCATCAAGTGATTTTGAGGATTTCGCGATTTACATGCATTTTACAATATATATTACCCTATACTGTTTTCCTTCAAAATTAATCTCCATTTAAAGGAACCCAAAATTTATTTGAAAATCTTCCATACCTTCCGCAAGATTTTAGGGGGTGTATTCGGGAAGTGATTACAATAATAAATGTGCGTTTTCGAATGAATTTTGCCTAGAATAGGTTAATAACTCCGACCTATTTTTCCTACACTGTCTTCAACTAACACGGTGCTCTTGAATCAAGTTTAAATGGAAGGTGCTTACACCTGGGAAGTTTTTGCGGATTCTGAAACTACAATGTTCGTAGATGAGAAAAGTCAAAAAAAACAAAAAAATCGCCGGAGCGCTTTTCGAATAAGTCGCGATTCAAGTTGAAATTTTTAGGGGTTGTTTAGGTTTTTGCGATTTTGCTTGGAAACCACAAGTCCTATCAAAATGGGAATAAAAAAAAATGCCGTAGCTATCAAAATTCTCTACACGATCGACCTTAATGATATTTTCGTAGGTTTTACGACTTTCGGGATATAGAAGTTGAAATTCGGACAATTCAATTCTGTATCGTCTCATTATAAAACAATGTCAACACTGCAATTTCCCAACTTAAACTTATATATCTAAAACAAGTGAGAAAAGGCTATAGTCAGTACTGGGCCGACTATGTGATACCCTACACCACTACCTCTGTGCATAATCTTTTCACTCGAAAATATTTCTTTTAGGGAGATACGAAAGTTTTCACATATCTGGCTTTTACGCCAAATGACTTAAGGCGAACTGAACCAAAATAATTAAAATTTAATTTTATATTGGACTACTATCGACATCACCAACATCAATATTTTTCTATCTCTGTAAGAAAATTTCGTGATGATCCGATCAAACTTCCGACCTGTAGTGTGATTGCAGAAAAAGTGGAAAAAAGGGATGTATTACCGACTATTGCGATATCTCTATTATTTGACCACCTACGCCAACCTACTTTCCATAATTTTAAAGATGGCATTTTCTATTTTCTTAGTCGGGCTTTGCTTTTAGATGGTCCCCAAGCAAAGGTGTGATATGCGTTATTATAACTAAAATCGCAAAATTGAAAAGTTGGGTTCTATTAGCGACTATTGCGATATCTTCGTTGTGTGACCGCCCACGACAACCTACGTTACATCGTTTCAACGGCGATATTTTCTACTTTCATTGCCTTTTTATATACCCCTTATAGACGCTGAGATATTTGCTTTGGAATAAAATGTAGACATTTTCTCCAAATAACTTTTTTGCTTATTCCGACCCCTAATTATTATCCGACCATCACCAAAATCAATAGGCTTCTTCCCCTCCGGGACCCCATCAACACCCAAAATTTCATGCCGATCCGATCAAAATTGCGACCTGTAGTGTGATTTCCAAAAAAGTGGAAAAAATGGGATGTATTACCGACTATTGCAATATCTCCGTTATTTGGTCACCTATGCCGACCTAGTTTGCATCATTGTAAAGATGGGATCTTCTACTTTCATAGTCAGGCTTTGCTTTTGAAATGTCCCTAACCAAAGCTGTGATATTCGTCATTATAATTTAAATCGCAAGAATGAAAATTTGGGTTTTATTTGCCACTATTGTAATATCTCCGTTGTTTGATCACCTACGAGAACTTACTTTACATCATTAGAAAGGTGATATTTTCTACTTTTATTCTCAGTCTTGTTTTTGGTATACCCCATATAGAAGCTGAGATATTCGCTTTGGAAAAAAACGTTGTCTTTTTATCCACATAAGTTTTTTGCCCATTCCGACCCCTGAACATTATCCGACCATCACCAAAATCAATAGGCTTCTTCCCCTCCGGGACCCTCATCAACAACCAAAATTTCGTGACGATCCGATAAAAATTGCGACCTGTAGCGTGATTACAAGGTTTAGATGGACAAACGGCCAGACGGAGGGACACACATAGCCAGATCGACTCAGCTCTTCGAGACATTCATTTTGGTATATATAAGTATCGGTCTACGGCCATTATTTCGATGCGTTACAAACTTTTTGGGCAAAACCAACTTATAATACCCTCCCCACATAGTGGTGTAGGGTATAAAAATGGAACAACCTAGGAAAAATTTCATTGTCCCAATTTGAACTTCAATATCTCAAAAATGGTAAAACTTATGAAAATACCGTAAAGGTCACTCTTGTAGAGAATTTTCATAGTTACAACATTTTCGTGAAAACCTAAACAACCCCTAAAAATGTCAACTTGAATCGCGATTTATTTAAAAAGCGCTCCGGCGATTTTTTTTTGTTTTTTGATTTTTCTCATCTATGAACATTGTGGTTTCAGAATCCGCAAAAACTTCCGAGGTGTAAGCACCTTCCATTTAAATTTGATTCAAGAGCACCGTGCTAACTCACAAAATAAATTTGAAAAAATATTTTTTTCTTACAAACATTTTTTTTTTAATTTGCTGAACATATTTTTGTAATGTTTTGGTTTCATTTGAATCTTCGCGATGTTTAGATTACGTACATATTTTTTTAAAATATTTTTAAGATGCGGGGCCCACCTGACCAAAATTTTGAAAGTTCATGTTAGCGAAAATGTATTATTTAGCAAAGATGTAAACCTTATTTTAGACTTATTCTACTGATGAAATAATTTTCAATACTATTTTTTAGTTAATATGGCTCAAGGGCAAGGCTTCTTGGCCAATTTTATCTTGTTTTTAGAACTTTTTTTGACAATATGTCACAGTTAATATATGGTCAAAACAATGAATATATTAATACTGCCATATATTTTTGGGCTTATCATTTATCAAATAATTCACAACTACAGTGAATGTTATAAAATTCAGTGATATCACTTCGGCAAGGCCAAAAGAAAGCGAATACAATGGAAAACCTTAGAAATATCATAGCATTTAATTTTTAAATATCTTAACATTATAATTTTCAAAAATATGCAAAAATCCGATGTCTACATATCGCAAAGAATTTCTGAAGGCCGAGAACTAATGCTGAGCAATAGTTAGTCTATCCATCAAGAAATTCTTGCACCTAATCGCGGTTATGTAAATGTAAATAAACAAATTCTGTCGCCAAATCGTGCATCTGTCAATAGAGTAATTTTGGCGTCCAATCGTCCGACTTCACTTATAGAAATTCTGGATCTTCTTATAAATTTATCAGGAACAAGGGAATCTCTGGAATCCAGTCTTAACTTCGTTTAAAATGAAAATATGTCGCCCAATCCAAGGTCTATACATGTATACATTCTTTTAGCAAAAATCCATAAACACAATTTTTCTCAATCTACATTTTTATACTCTCAGCCTTTAGCCAAAATGTGCCTTATCGAAATAATGGCTTTAGGGCCAAAGTGTGTTTGGAAGAAATCTGCTTCAGAAAACTTGGAGTCGACTTAGCTATGTCCGTTCATCTGGGTAGCCGCCTGGGGAGCACGATAATTCTCAAACAGATCAAACGATTCGGTTAAAAATTTGGCCTTCGTGATATTTTGATCTATCTACTCTTTCGGCAAACTTCCGCAGAGTATTTCAAAAAATTTCAGCGAAGTGCAGTTAAGGACCTCTCTGGATAAGCTGTGTAAGCTTATGACCTCAATGGTCATGGCTTCACTTCCTTTATGCTAATAATTAGTTATAAGTAAAAATATAAAATAAATAAATTAATAAATAAAAAAAACTCTCTATAAACGCTTTGCTTTTTGCAACAAGTGTCCCCGGGGCTCCTATTACTACCGCACAAATTTTTCAGAGGCAAGTCTATACTTCCAGAGAAAATGGCCCGAAAGCTGTAAAGAACACCTAAGGCAATCATGTGTAGTGGCTAGTGCACACGACAACTTTCGAACCGGATACAAGCTTTGTTTATCACAGTATTTCAGCGAGCCTTATATATACAAAATTCGAAGATAGTGCTTTTCGGTCAACTTCTTCTGGTATTTTCCCCCAAATTTCAAGAATTTTAGCTAAAGTGGATTTAGTAATATTTTTTTCAAACTTAGATTTTGCTCGAAGATGGGCCATACGGGGGTACCTCCCTCACAAACCTTCAAAATAGTTGTTTAAGTGCAGTTTAGAGCGGTATTAAGTTTTTCGTGGGAAAGTCCATATTTCCTGACATAAGAGTCAAAAGGTGAAAATTATACTGTGGCGAACTGAAATGACTGGTGCGCGCAATATCTTTTAAAAGGAATGACTCCCAAAATAAGATCTACTCCAAAAATGAACTATGTCGGTCCGGTCAATTTCTCCATACCTCCTCCGCAACACTTGTGATCAATGATACAAATCCATATTTTGTTTGCAAGTTCATACGTCCGAAAATGGCTACAAATTTCTGAAAATCTCCTAATGGCTGTGTAGCCGCTATTCGATCTGTCTATAGATGAAAGTTTCAATTCACACAGGCTCAGGGTATATTCCTGTCCGCAAAGTCTAGTGGTACTTGTTGAGATTTTGACGAAGAAGAACCTGTTTCCGATCAGTTTTAAGATTTCGTTTGTCGTCACAAGGTCCTTTACCGAAGCAGGAAAAATTAACATTTTTAGAAATGTGCATCCATTGAAAGTACTTCCCAAAATACAATTGCTGTGGGTTTTTTTATGACGTTTTCTTCTGGTTTTATTCAAAGAGTAATCGACAGAAAAATCTCTGAAGATGAAATTTTGAAATATTGGAAATAATATGTAATAAATCAATATAGGAGGGTTGGCGTTTTTTGTTTGGGATGACGACTTCTATTTTGTTTTTCAAAATAGTCAGGCTTAATCCCATAGTCGTTGTTTTAATATTTTATTAAAACAACTTTAATTTATTAGTGGGAAAAAATTGGCAATGTTTACCAAGGGGTACGGCAGGGAATACTATAGTTTCAGATCTCGCCACAGATCTTCATCAGTTCCCTTATTTCTTGTTTTTCAACAAGAAACTTTTTATACCCAAGTGTCAATTGCTAGCTCAAATAGATACGTGCGCAAAGAAATTTGGATTTGTTTGCAAGTGAAGTTGCTAGAGTTTAGGTAGTGCCAAAGAAATTCTCGATCAGAGTGTTTCTTTGCGCACGTATCTATTTGAGCTAGCAATTGACACTTGGGTATAAAAAGTTTCTTGTTGAAAAACAAGAAATAAGGGAACTGATGAAGATCTGTGGCGAGATCTGAAACTATAGTATTCCCTGCCGTACCCCTTGGTAAACATTGCCAATTTTTTCCCACTAATAAATTAAAGTTGTTTTAATAAAATATTAAAACAACGACTATGGGATTAAGCCTGACTATTTTGAAAAACAAAATAAATCAATATATATATATAAAGTAGAAAAATATTTGTACGTTTGTTTGTTTGAAGTTTATGGACTCAAAAACCGCTGAACCGATCTTACTGAAATTTTCAGAGTATATCACTACATGGCCTGAAGGTAACATAGGCTATACAAATTTCTGAAATTCCGCGTTGATCCGGAGATAAAGCATCAGAATCGGAGGTACCTCCAAAAAATTTAGATTTTTTATGCAAATATCTATAGAATGGTAACAGATAATGTCTCCAAATTATGGATGTGCGCAGGAATTTGGTCTAGAAATAAATCGGTCTAAAATGGTCTAGAATTGAAATCGGTTCAGATTTGGATATAGCGCCTATATATATTTTCAGCCGATTTCATGTATTTTATGCATTAAACACACTATGTATGTCCAATTTCAATGAAATTTGGAATGTGTGAAGGAACTGGGTCCAGAAATTAATTTTTCAAATTATATTGAAATCGGTTCAGATTTGGATATAGCTCCCATATATATTTTTGTCCGATTTCATGTATTTGATGCACCAAACAAGCTTTATATACCCGATTTTAATGAAAGTTGCAATTAGTGACGAAAATTGGCCTACAAATAAATTTTTTAAAATATATTTTACCTTATACGGGGTAGCGAAGCGCACCGGGTTCAGCTAGTAAAATATAAACATTGACCTCAAGCTCAATAATCTTGATTTTATTAACATTCGAAAGGTCGAACAAAACATAAAAATTCGACAGAAAAATCATGTTGTCCAATAGACAATTACGACACTGCGGTGGATCAGAAATTATATCATAAAAAATGGTTGATATAGTTTGTTTATTGCAAATTTCAAACATAATAAAGAATTTGTAATTGTTATGAATTTCAAAATAGTTCATTATACAAACGTGTTAGAGAAAATATACAAACACTTAAAACCACAAAGATTAAGCAACGGTTTTACATTTTGTTATTGAAATGCTCTTATAAAAAATTTTAAAAACAAAATATCGCCAAAAATGTTTTTCCTGCATGTTGTTTATAAGCC
This sequence comes from Musca autumnalis, assembly GCF_047663935.1. Lineage (NCBI taxonomy): Eukaryota > Metazoa > Arthropoda > Insecta > Diptera > Muscidae > Musca > Musca autumnalis. The sequence continues at coordinate 117,805,479 of NW_027411755.1, read as the reverse complement.
AAAGTATTGGACCTAATATGTTACAAACGTTCAATAAACACAAATAAACGTATTGTTCTGAACTTAGTAACACAGTCAGCCTAAAATTCTGATTAAACGCTTAAACAACACCTTAAAAATAACTATACATAAAATTGCTCAAAAAGCCTAAGTTGTTCATTATTTTTATATTTTCAAATATGTTGGACAATAAGTATACCAATGTAGTTAAATAATTCTCTGTAATGCTTCCAACTACTTTACATATTTCTTGAACAATTTAAAACAGTTTAAAATTTTACTCAAAAATTAAAAAAATGTGTAACATAAGCTAATATCCTATGGGAACTAAAAGCACTAAAACCCCCCCTGACTACGTCGGTGTCTTGAATAGATTCGAGAATGGGATTTTTTTTTCAATCCATGAACCAAAAAGCTTTCATGTAGCTTAAAAAATGTTTATAATTTTTTTCGATGGAAAACAAAACAAAAATTGTCTTTTCCTCATATACCCTCGCTAGTCTAAAGACTGAGTGTATACAAATCATGAAATCATTTTTGGGTTGTATGACAGGATGTAACTCCTTTATGTAGATCAATATTATTAGATAATATTCGTTTAACATCTGGGATTATGATTTCTTCTTTGGCTGTCATAATTGCAAATAAATTATACAACTTTATACCTTTCTTTGTTTTTTTTATTTTGACGATATATTTTAAATTTTACAATTACCAACCCTTTAATAACTGAAAACGATTTGTTAGATTGTTATCACTAACAGTACGTTTAGGCTATGCTTTATTAAGCAAATCCAGTGAATTTGTCAAATAAATCGAAATAATGTACTTAATCATGGTATAAGCGTATAGTCTAAACCAATCTTAACTTTGGAAATTCAAGATTTTTTGTCCTATTCGTTTCTGCGTAAATCGTGTAGTAGTGTTGTGGGGTATCACATTAGTGTCAAAGTGGGGCTATACCTATTTAACTTTTTTATCATCATTCTATCACCTGTAATTTTTTTTATAACGAAAACTGTTTTGGTACCAATCGCCCATAAACTTGGATGAGGAAAATTGCTTGCTACGTGTATATGTGTGTGTTTGGACAAATAAGAATGCAAAATTTTTACTGTAATGAATGTAGTTTTTTTTTTTTGTTTAATATATACTTTAATTTGATTTTTTTACAATGGTTATGTGTTGCCCCAGCGCCTTCAAGGCTTTGTTGGGGCTTACTAGTTTGAATAATCAATTTTTAAAGAACGGATGACAACTTTAAATGTGTGAAATACATGCACATTAGGGTTAGTCATTTTTTTTTTAATTCAAAATCTGTGGAAATAGCATATAGGGCAGGCAAAAACAAGCAGAATTGCGTTTTTACTTTTTCGAAATTGTGAAAAAATGTTCCGCACAAAATGCAATTACTTTAGCACAAAACCAACTTTTGTATTTTAATTTTTTTGTGATTTTTAAAATTTGATAATATTTTTTTAAAAAAAATTTTTATACCCTCAGCATTTATGCTAACGAGGGTATATACAATAATGGTTTTAGACCTCTTTTGATCAAATTGCATATTTGAAATCGATGCACTAAAACCAACTAAAAAAAATTATTTCCAAGAACAACTATTGCAGAAAAAAATTCTCAAATTTAAAAATTAAAAAAAAAGTAAACTAAAAAAGTTTGTTTTTAGCTAAAGTAATTGCATTTTGTGCGGAAGGTTTTTTTACAATTTCGAAAAAGTAAAAACGCAATTCTTATTATTTTTGCCTGCCCTACATGCCATTTCCACAGATTTTTGATATTCGAAAAAAAATGAAAAAATGACTAACCCTAATGCACATGTATGAATATACAGTGGCGGCCATATAATTAAGAACGACATCGTATTAAAAAGTATTTGACTTGCTACGTTCCAAATATTTGAATATTTATATGGAACAAAATTTGTAAATAAAGTACACGGTAAGCACTTTCAAATAAAGCCAAAACATGTTTTAATTCTCCCTCGTTTATACGAAAGAAACCATGATTTATGAAAATAGTCATAAATCGACCTGGCCACATAATTAAGAACGATATAAGTAAAGGTTACTTTAAGGTAATTTTCATACACAATATGTGAATATATCGTTATGTATTTTAGAAATCGGTTACTTTGATTCATTTTTAGTATCAAATGTCCTTCAATGGTACATATTATTGCGTCTAAGTTTGATAATTAGGGCATACCTAACGTTTTCAAAAATTTGCCCATAATTTGACGAATTTATTTTATTTTTGGGATCTAAAGCCACAGTTTTGGCTTCCTCTCATTCCCTCGATGACGCTCTAAATGATACCCTGTGATTGTCGTTCCATAGTCGGCGCTTACTTACCCTTAAATTGGCTTTTATCCCACTTCTTTGAGTCCTTTACGAGGAAATTGTCTGGGAAATAGTTTCGTATGAGCCATTTCCACCTTATAAATCGGCAGGATTGTTGTCTGCAGATAGTAGACAGGAAATAAAAAAATAATTTCGTTTTGTACAAAAAATTGGCCTAACGGTACACCGAATAAAAATGAAAGGTTTAATATTTTGAAAGATTTCATTGCACAATGTCTTTGTGGGTGTGGTAGGCATAGCTATGTAAGACTTTTTAATCAATGAAGCTCATATTAATATCAAAACCAGTCAAATCAATAATTTTTATGGATGAAAATACAATTTTTGTATAAACTAATGTCTGATGTGCATACACAAAATTATTGTGGAACAAAACATTATGTTAATTAATGTTATATTCGGTGTGGAATTCTTCCAATTTTTGTATAAACCTTATATTATTGTTTCGTTTCCTGTCTACTACCTTCAGACAAAAATCCTACCGCTTTATAAGGTGGAAATGGCTCTTACGAAACTATTTCCCAGACAATTCCCTCGTAAAGGACTCAAAGAAGTGGGATAAAAGCCAATTTTAGGGTAAGTAAGCGCCGACTATGGAACGACAATCACAGGGTATCGTTTAGAGCGTCATCGAGGGAATGAGAGGAAGCCAAAACTGTGGCTTTAGATCCCACAGATAAAATAAATTCGTCAAATTATGGGCAAATTTTGGAAAACGTTATGTATGCCCTAATTATCAAACTTAGACGCAATAATATGTACCATTGAAGGACATTTGATACTAAAAATGAATCAAAGTAACCGATTTCTAAAATACATAACGATATATTCACATATTGTGAATGAAAATTACCTTAAAGTAACCTTTACTTATATCGTTCTTAATTATGTGACTATTTTAATAAATCGTGGTTTCTTTCGTATAAACGAGGGAGAATTAAAACATGTTTTGGCTTTATTTGAAAGTGCTTACCGTGTACTTTATTTACAAATTTTGTTCCATATAGATATTCAAATATTTGGAACGTAGCAAGTCAAATACTTTTTAATACGATGCACTATGTCGCGAGTTCATATTAACTGTGGCCAAAAATAGAAGGAGTTGTCGTAGGTGCATCAATTTTGGTACACGTACCTATTATTGACTTACAATCTTCAGGACAAAAATTTGGGTTGGTCGGTCCACGTTTTGATATAGCCCCCATAGAACCGTACCTCCCGATTTTCGGTATTTTGAATGTTTAAGACACAATGACCAACCGAAAGTATTCAAATTTTGTGGTTAGTCTTCGGCAGAGGTATCAAACATTCCAACAGAGAATTGTGGGCTTAGGTCCATGTTTTGATATAGCTCCCATATAACGGTACCTCCCGATTATCGGTATTTTGAAGGTTTTAGCCTCATTATTACACCGAAATTGCTGAAATTTGGTATTTAGTCTTCGCAGGGGGCATTATACCTTCACCATGAAATTTGTCTGCATAGGTCCACGCCTTCATATAGCCCCCATAGGACGGTACCTCCCGATTTTCGGTATTTTGAAGGTTTTAGCCTGATTATCACACCGAAATGGCTGAAAATTGGTATTAAGTCTCCGTTGGGGGACTTATAACCTTCCACCAGAAATATGTCCGTATATGTCCTCGTCTTTCTATAGCCCCCATAGAACCGTGCCTCCTCATTTTCGGTGTTTTGAGTGTTGTGGCCTCAATATCCACCCGATATGACTGAAATTTGGTGTTTAGTCTTCATATTGTTTGTGAGCATATTGAATATATCAAACTCTTGTGTTTATATATGAGAACTTTCCTTTAAAAAAAATTTTTACCGATTAGTGGTCAAAAAACGGTTAATTTTTTGTAAAAAATCGAATTTTGATTTTCGCTGTTCACAATTTTTTTTAAAAATTTATATTTTTAAAAATTCTCTCGTTTTAAAGCAAGACTATTAGGTACTTAATAAGCCCAAAAAAATATATGATGATCGGTTCATTCGTTTTCGGGCTATAGCCAACACCGCAAAACGATTTGTTAAAAAAGGGGGTATCCTCTCAGTGAGGTGGTCGCTGAAGAAGAGAAGTGACACATTCGTCTGCAAACCTCTGCAGCTGGGACCTTTATATATTTGAAGTACTCACTTTTTACTACTCATACAGCAAAAAATATCGATATACACTTTTATACAAATTTTTTCCCACTCCACTCAATTTAAAATTTGCTTCAGAAAATTAATAAACTTAGTAATACATGTTTGGGTAAATGTAAACACCATATGATTAATATTTACATGCAAACAAAGGTGTAGCCAAGTTTATTACATCCCAAGAGAACTTAGGAACCATTTTTGCAGCGACCGCTACTTTTAAATTTTAAATATTAACGCATAATATAATTTATTAATTTTAGAAAAAAAAACACACAAAAATAGGTATTAACTAAAATGATCGGATTTAAATCCTCATATAGCAAAAACTACTTCACGTATCAGTACCAAAATTCAGATTCTTCTTAATTAATATGTTTTCTATCACTCCCCATCAATAAATTTGTTCAACGAAGTATTTAGTTTTTACCATTTTTGGCCACGGTCGTGACACTGTGCGATGTCGTTCTTAATTATATGGCCGCCACTGTATAAAAGTTTTAAATCGAAACAATTATGTCAGAAGCATTTGTATATTTGATAAAAAAAATGATTTTATTTCTCTTTTAAAAGAAGATATTCTTGGAAGTTTTTTATGCCATTAGGGATACGGTTGTATTCCAAACATCCACTATGTTCAATACGTTGTTTAGTCACTTCTAAACGACATCTCTTCACTCTTAAGTTTGAACAATTTCTTGTATTTACCACAGTTTGGCTGGGATTAAACTGAATTGACTTCAGACCCATACCATGTATGGATTTAAATATATATGTCAACAACTGAAATTTGTAACACCCATACAATGGTAAAATATTTTTGGAAACAGTTCTGTAAAGCTCGTGCGTTGAGTACAAATTAGGGAGATTAAAAACAATCTTCAGAGCCTTATTCTGGGACCTTTGCAGCGACTTAAGTTGTGCGGTTTTTTGGTGGGCATATATAATTGCCATGTAGTTTAAATGACTCTGTATTAATGCATTATATAGCATATATTTGCTTTTAACATCAAATTTTCTCCTGAACTTCCGCAGAATTCCGATGGCTGGCGCAATTTTCATTTTTAACGCATCAATATGCACATTCCACGTCAAATTGTTTTGTATATGTATACCCAAATATTTTACTGATTCGCATTCAAAGATGGTAGTTTCGCCAATGGATACATTGAAATCTGATTCACTAGGCCGAGGTCGAAATCTTATAATTTTTGTTTTGTTGGAATTAATAACTAGTTTATTGATCCTGCAATATTCTTTTAAAATCCCAGCATCGTGCTCCATTTGGGCCTTTAGTACCAAATCATGATTGTATGGATACAACAAGGTTACATCGTCTGCATACATAATTATTTTTCCATAGATATTCCATTCCTACTCCATTTGGTCCTTCTACTACTGTTTGTCTTTCGGCTAATTGACGAGTCAAAGATGCAACAACACCGTGGTTACTGACATTCACACCTTGCAGCTAATTTGTTGTATTTTTATTGACAGAGGGTCAGAGTAATTTTCCCTTTTTTAGTTTAGTAATTTTCTCTCTTTTAGCCCTAAATGTATATTTGATGTTGCTTTTATTTACCACCTTACACTAATGTTTTTCTAATTTTGTTTTATTATTTTTTTACGCTTTTTTTACAACAGGACCTACAGATCCGACACGTTTCCTCAGTGCGGCAAAATCAACAGAACTCTTTGGTTCCATATCCATGCTGTATGCCACTGTGGTACCCATAGGTAAGTTATAAACTGAGTTGAAGGTAATTCAATGCGATTAGTTGCTGTATCACAACATTCTCAACAGCCAACTTTAGTTCGAATGATGTGGAAATGAGTCATAATATTGTGTGCGCGTGTTTGCGTCTTACATTCGTTAGTTATAATCAAGTGCAAAGAGCATTTCATCCCAAAAAGGGATTTATTTCAAAAGATTTATTGCCACTGACCAGTTTCGGCCTAGCTGCGCGTCTGAGTCATTACATGAAGTGTATGAAGTTTACCTAATGGTTTGCCAGTCTATCAATCGCTTACAGTTTATGAATTTATGATTCTATATCCGTTTTACTTGGTACTTTTCTATCGAGGTACTGCTGCTGTTGAGGAATTGTTGATGCTGCTGCAGTGAAAAACAAGTCTCTGGTCCCATTTACATTGTAATTTATGTCTTGCTTATTGACGTTGTTTCTTCCTCTCTCCCTTTGCAGGTGAATGCATTCCACCGAGAACAATTTCGTTAGCGGCAGCAACATTTAATTTACTTGTATCAATGGCTGTGTTGGATTTAGCAACTTTCCAGGTAAGTTGAAAGCCATTTAAATTTAGAGTAAGAACTCAACTCGGAATTTTCGTGGTCAATGTTAGTTTAACAAGATCTAGCTAGATGCTTTGTTATTCAAAGAAACTCACCAAATTGGTAGTGTATCGTGTTTGAGGATCCTACTATAAATTTTTAAAAACTAACATTTAAATTTTTGTTTGCACAAGTAAGAAGTTAGAGAGTGGATTTGTTCGATAAGCAAATATTCTCAGACGATTTAATTGGGATATGAAATCCCTGATAAAATGTAGCCGTGCTTGTAATTCATTGCTAATGGTCGGCAAAACTTCTCAATAGCATTGTAAAGAAGTTCTGCCTCGACAGGTTTATTAGTAGTAATTCGGGAGCTCGACAAATTCTCATTACAAGAACTATCGTGCTTCTGATCAGTATAGGTAACAAAACATAATGTGCGAACAAAATATCCATTGCAACTATTTATAAATATATATTGTTGATGCAACTATCTATATACTTTGTGTCTGTCACCATAATGTGTATATTAAATAAAAAACTGCAATGTATTTATCAACATCATCGGCCTCATAACCCAGGACTTGGTGTTAGGTTAGATTTAAGGATGCACAGCCTTTGGTCCATTGTATTCAACCCGTATAGGCTTGAAAATTATGTGGATACCTCCCACACAAAATGCGGAAAAAGTTAAGTTTAAGAGCTCCTCAAGGACCGTGAGCTCCAAGAAACCCTGGCGGCACAAACTAAAATGACAAAGGCGCAAGAAAACTCTCGCAAACTTTGCACATCGTATTATTTCATCCAGTCATGTTGCACACAAATTTGGGGAAAAATGCAGATTAAGGACTTGTCTCGGATCTATTTTAATTTTTTTGCAGAGTGCCGGGGCATACGAGGGGAACTAGGGTTTCTGGCCTAACAATGGAAACGAGAATATTTATCAAAATACTTTTAGTGTTTTCTTAAGTAGTCTTCAGCATGATTTATACACTTTTTCATGCGCTCAAATCAATCGTTGAAGCACTTTTTCCAATCCGATTGACACAACTCCAAAAAAAGGTTTTGAACGCTTCATAGCATCTTCTGGTGATGAAAACCGTTGATCACGCCTGTTTTCTAGATGTGCGGGAATCAAATGAAGTCATTGTGTGCCAAGTCAGGACTGTACGGCGTATGACCCATCAATTCCACGTTTTGACCGGTCAAAAAGGCGCTGGGTTGAATCGATGTGTGAGAGCTCACATTGTCTTTTGATCGTTTTTCGAATTTCTCTGGAAGTTTCAGGCGAACAAATTGTAGGGTATCACTCAGATTTAACCGTTCTACGTTCTTCATGCCGTATAGTCGCCACATAGTCACCTTAGCCGAAGAAAAAGGCGATCATTTGCATCGAAGGACTTCTTCCATGAACAAATTTCGTTGGATTTGGCTCGCTTTCGAAGATCGCCACGGTCGATTGCTGTTTTGTTTCGGGCTCATACGCATAGATCCAAGATTCGTCGTCTGTGACGATCTTATAAACGGCGTTTGAAGCACCGCGATCGTATTTATTCATAATTTCTTTGCAATCGACAATAGCCTTTTTTGTGCTGGATCTAACGAGAAAAACCACTTTTGCGTCCAGGTGTTCAATATATCAAATGTTAGTTGGTGGAAGAAATTACCAAGGATGCCTCTATCTCACGGTATATAACATGGCGATCTTGCATTATCCGTTGCGGCTTAATTTTTTCTGACACAACGGCCGTTTTTAGACGACCCTCACGACCTTCGTTTTTTAGCGAGTGTCGGCCACGATTGAATTCATCAAACCGGTTTTTCATAATGCCATAGGATGGTCCTTTATCGACATACACAGATTTAATTGGATTGATGCAATTTTCAAGCCAATTGAATTGACGCGTGTTCAACAGTAGCTTAAAGGGTTCGTTACCTTACAACAAATAGATTACCAAAAGTGTAAAAAGGGCGTCAATGGATGCCTTCCATCATTTTTCTCTTTGTTTTATTTTTATATTTATGACTCATGTAGAGTTAAATGGATTAACTTGAACCTATATTCATATCTAAAATTTCTTTACATATGTATGTATGTACATAAAATGTTTAAGCGGCTAAACATTCTTTAAAAATCAGAAATAATTTTTGTTAAGTTTGAACATTGAAAGGAGTTGGTCAAGGAGATCCAACCTCCAATAAACATTTAAAAACTTCAACTCAGCCCTTTACTTGGGAAAGGCTTAACCCCCTGGGCCTCTACTGAAAGGGATTGGAGCCCAACAATAGCTTTACAAAAAACCAAGTCGATAGTCAATAGCCTTACATAAAAACCCAGTCGATTTTCACAATTTTTTGTAGGATTACTTTTTAGCCACAGAAATGAACTGGTAAATTTTTCTCATCGATTGGACAATAAATGTGGTCTTTAAAGCAATTTCGTGAAAATTGACCTGCGATAAAAATCGAAAAATTGATATCAACAAATTTCAATGACAATTCAGCAAATTATCTCTAAACATATCATATTTTAATATTCCAACAATGGTTTTGTAATATATAAGTAGACATCGGATTTTGCATATTTTTTATTAATAAAGATACGAAAATTCTGATTGGACCAAAATTCGTTTTGAAGAAAACTGAATGCAATGACAGGCTCATATTTTTTTGCATATTTTGCACAAAAAATGCAAAAAATATGCAAAATATGCAAAAAATATGCAAAATATGCAAAAAATATGCAAAATATGCAACTAATTTTTTTGACGAAAATCGTCAAATTAAATTTGGAAAGTCATCAAAAAGTGTTCTAAATTAAGTTTATTGTCGTTAAACGTCGATTTCTTAGCAGATTATTATGTTATTAATTATTATTCCGCCACAGCAATAAATCTGGACTAAAAGACTTAGAAAATGTCCTATAACCCAGCCTGCTTATTACAACATAAGTTGCTTTCTAATACAAATTTGTTCAAAAACTCAATCAGAAATGTCAAAATGAACGTATCCAAATATGTTGATAGTTTCTGCTCGGCCAAATTGTCTGACAGAATTACAAATGAGCTAGAAATTAAGAATATGACAATATTGAATACTACATAAAATCTTTCATATTTTACTAAAAACATATAACATATAAAAACATATACAGGGCAATCATGAATATTTCCCTCCGAATTTTCCGCACGGAAAATAATTTTAGAAAGTGAAACTCTTTTAAAATCAATCTTTGTTAAAAGTTGAAAGCTACTAGATTCGCTTCATGATGGCATATTCTAGTCGAATCGACAAAAATATTCCCTATTTGGGCATACATAAATATGGAAAAAATTGTGAAATTTGGGAAAGGAAACAAATTATGCACGGAATTTTTATTCATGATTGCACTGATAACTATATTTTAATACCCTAAGGGTATTATGTCTTAGTGAATGAGTTTGCAACATGCACAAGGAAACGAAATAGATCCACAGTTCCTTTTGATTATCTGGCCAGGTCTTTTTGGCCCTAGGGCGATCCCTGTTTATTTTGGTAAGAATCGATTCAGATATGGATATTGCACCCATATATACAGTATAATCTCGATAATCCCTACACCACAGGTTTCGGCGGTATCCGAATCATCAAATTGTCCGGATTAACGAATGGTAAAGAGAATAAATTATTTTCTATGATTAAATAACTCGTGGTAGTTATATAATACTCTACGTGCTGTAAGTGTTAAAAATAGTGAAATTTTTCTATACGACAATCCGGACATTTTTATTGGCATTGCCCGTATTTGTTCCTTTCCTTACTTTTTACCAATTTACCATGCAACAAGACTCAATTTTTCCAAATTACAGAAAACGCCAATTAGATTGTGAAAGTAGAGCTAGAAATATGACGTTTTAAAGTATACATCAGGATATAAGCAAAACACGGGACAGGTGTGAAATTTCATTTTTTTTTTTAAATTAAGATTCCTTGAAATCTTTGCCTTTTAGGTGTATAGTGCCTTTGGCAACTTTAATGACAATATTGCGGTGAATATTTTTCTTAATATATTTATTTATATCCTAGACAACAAGACTAATGTGTTATATCCTTGTACTCGATCATTTTTTCTAAATGTTGCTGAAAAAAATTTTACAGCAACTCCTCCATTAAACTACTGTCCAAATTCGAAACATTTGTAATAATTAGTTCAAATTATCGAGTACACGGTCAGGTATAAGTTAATTAATTGTATAATTTCTGTTCGACTGTGTTATCAAAATTGTTTTTCTGTAGCAGGAATGAAAGAACTATATTTTTTTAGCATTCCAAATGCTTTTCTAGCAGAAATATGTGAGTGATTTTGCCATGTTAAAGATAATTCCAAGGGTGTGACTTATTTTACCACTACCACGCTATTGTGTGGTTTTTCTGAGTGATGTCATTTTGCACTAATCATTTGGTGTTCTTCACATCAATTTTAACTACATCCCACTTTAAATAAAACTTGTTGTTTTTAAAAATTTGAAAACAACAAAACCCGAGATTAAGCCGAAATTATTTTACAACAATAAAATAATACACATCTCAACAAAACTGCCAAAAGTAAATCTAAAAAAAATAATGCATTACTCTTCGCCGAGGAGTCAACATTTCCCAATTCTGCATTAAGCGGTTGTATGCTTACAATATACATATGAAATTATGTATTTTTAGTGCATTAAACTAAAACCATGTCATCAATATTAAAGCGGCAGTTACAGCATTTTTCCAAAGAAGCTTTTTGACCACAAATATAGGACTAAACACTATAAAATATATTCAAATCTAATATGTGGATATTCAAAACGTATTTTTCTAATTATAGTTATATTCCAGAACCTTGAATCGTAAATGGTACTTTAGTACTTTTTCCCATTTTGCGCTAAACAACGAACCCTTTTTCCAAAAACTAGAAAAAATTTCGCTTTTATCTAAACAAAAATAGCGATGACTAACTCTAGCTCCTTTGTTTTTCTGCTAGACAATTTTGGCCGATGAGAAACTATCACCATATTTGGACATGTTGATTTTGACATTTCTGATTGAGTTTTTGAAAATTTTCCATTATCTATCTACATTTGTATAGGAAGCAAATTATGTTGTAATAGGAATGCTGGGTTATTTGACATTTTCTCACCTTGTGAAAACTGATTTAAGTCTTGTTAGTCTAGATTTATTGCTGTGGCGGAATATCTGGAGAGTCTCAATAACATAATAATCTGCAAAAAACTATGTTAGACGTCAAAAAACTTAATTTAGAATGCTTTTTTGATGATTTTCCAAATTTAATTGACGATAATTTGTCAAAAAAACACTTGCATATTTAGCATATTTTTTGCATATATTTTGCATATTTTTTGCATATTTTTGATATGACCCCAAATATCGAAAAATTGACCCTCAAAACGCCTAGATCCAAAATTTGAGTCCAATCGGATAAAAAATAAAAAACATGCTAAAATCCGATGTCTATATATAAGCCCCCCCACCATGAAATGTTCTGATGTCTATATATAAGCAAAAAAAAAAAAAACAGCGATGCCAACTGTTCTGAGGTAAAAATCGCCACAGCCACATACGCACCATTGATCGGTAGCGATTTTTACCTTAAAACAGTGGACATTCCTGCTTAAACAGTGGTTTTTGTACGTCAAAAATCACCACAAGTAGCGGGAAAACCACCAACTTGGCACCCCTGAAAAAAAGAAAGCAAAAACAAAAGAATTTGGCATTTACGTATGATCTCTTAAAGACTTTAAAAACGTCTGTAAGTTTGTGACTTCTTACAAGGAAAATAACTAATAATTTAAAAGATGAAATTATTTTTTTCGAAATGGAAGTTTAAGCTAAAGTTATTTTTATTACTTTTACATAAAAATCTGTATAATCTGTATACATTCGCATTAATTGTGTTAGAAATTACATTTTTTTAAATACTTTTTTGCGTCCTCAAAACTGAAGTTGAGTTTTACTTACTATACCATCCCCTGCCACTCTTTATTATACCCTTTGCTCATTTGTATGTAACATACAAAAGGAAACGAAGTATACCCATAGTTCCTTTTGGGAATATAAATATAATAACTTTCTGAGTCGATATATGCATGTCCGTCCGTCTGTCCATGTATTTTTGTTCGCATTTTTTGTCCGATTCAGCAAAAATTTAATATTGGGCAATATAATTGTTTTAGCCGTAGGAAGAAAGCTATTGTTTTTGGTGAAAATCGGTTCAGATTTGGATATAGCTCCCATATATATTTTCGGCCGATTTGAGGTATTTGCTGCACCAAACACGCTATATACGTCCGATTTTGATGAAATTTGGAATATGTGACTGAATTCGGTGTGAAATGAATTAGAATGTGTGACGGAATTTTGTTTAGTAATAAGTGTATCATATTATAAGAAATCAGTTCAAATTGATATATGTATATCTCCTATATATATTTTACATATTCACAGTGGTGTAGGGTATCATATAGTCGGCCCCGCCCGACTATGATCCTTTCCTTACTGGTTTTTTTGTGAGAAGTTTCAAAATAGTGTCAAGTTTAAAAAGATTTGGTTCCAGCTGCATATATTTGCATTTCCGTGTGTGACATCAAAAATACGAATGATGCTTCTAGTCGCTTCAGGGATTATTGTGTTCTTTTGTTTTGTGTTTTGTTTGTTTTGGTTTTTTCATTCAAGATTTGGTAATTTTTGTTTTGGGATCTAATTATGAGTGTATTTTTCACACTTGTATATTTTTGATATATGATACCCCATTTAATATAAAAAACAAGTAAAAATGTTAAGTTCGGCTGGGCCGAATTTTATTATACCCCCACCATGAAATGTTCTGACTTCAAATGGAATAATTTGTTTCATTTCCTGTCCACAATATCAGGCCAAGACGTTTTTTGATCACTGAGAACTCCAAAAAGCAGATTACAAACAATTCGGGACGAAAATGTAGATAAAAACTTTAAAATATCTAAAATCGGGAGGTACCGGTTTATTGGGACTATACCAAAACCTGGACCTATGACCACAAATGTTGGGGCAGAAGGTTTCTGATTACTGGGAACCCCAAACACCAAATTACAACAAATACGAGCCACAAATGTATATGAATGCATCAAAATACCTGAAATCGGGTGGTACCGCTATATGGGGGCTATAGGAAAAACTGAACCCATATTGATGATTTTTGGCTATGGTATTTTTTACTTATTTTAAGCATTTACTGAAAAAATCAGATCGATTCGAAGATCAGAAATATTTTTGTCGCACCTTCTTATACAAGTGGGACCACTGTGCAGTGGCGCGTGTTGACCCCCAGTTGTAAAGCCAAATTAAAGCCATATTTCATGTTTTTTTTTCTTTTTTCAAGAAACCTATGAACGTTTTTGTAGATGTTTTTTCATCTGAAAGAGCACATCTTAAACTACTTTCTGAATTTTTCTTGTTGGAAAATACTACGTAGTTTTGCGGCAACTGACAGTCTGCCAACCCCTGTTTTTATTAAAACGTTTTGCGGTGCCAACTCTAGCTCGAAAACTAATGAACCGATCGTCATATATTTTTGTGGCGTTATGTAGAACGTAAATTTCTAGTCCGACATCGATCGATTTTTTAAAAAATATTAAGTTTTACGGAAATGGTGGAACCAAAAAGTCAAGCTTTCAATTTTTGGCTTAGAAACTTAGGTTTTTTGGTCATTAAACGGGCAAAAAAATTTTAACAAATAAAATCGATTGATCAAGGACTAGTTTTTGATTTCCATGATAAGCCCACAAAATTTTATGACAATCGGTGTATTAGTTTTTGAGGTTTTACAAAATATTCTATGCTACTTATACTTTAAAATAGGTCAATACATTTTTTTGATTTTCTGAAATTTACAAGTGTGGTTCACTTAACTTATTCCAATTGTGCTCAAAATTTGGCAATCTTAAAATCTAACAAAACTAATCAATTTAGGGGGGTGCTGCCTAAAAGAATCCGACATCGATTTTTAAAACCACCCTAATGTCCATGTTTAGATATAGCCACACATTACGGTACCTACAGATTCCACCTATTTTTAGGCAAACTCGTGATACATATTCAATATATCTTATATACGGCATAATTATTGTGTTTGCTCCTTTTTTGTCAGAGACTGCTACTTTTATACTGGTTAATCTTAATAATAACCCCAACGTATTCCGTGCTGAAATAAAATCTAATTATTACTTTTCTCCCGTTTATCCTTGCTTAACAAACCTCTAAAAAAATTCAATATTTGTATTTAATTATTTCTCAAGTCGTTGATTATAAGAACAACAACGACCAACAACGTCATTACAAAAAGATGAGTACGATTTTATTCTCTTTGACCGATTTGTTTGATTTTTGCGTAACGTTTATTTACTTTCGACCAACAATTGGTTTTTGCGCTTGGTTAATTCTTCAATTATGAACTGTCTACTACTGCGGCATCGGTATAAAGGGGGAAAAAGGAAGTCGCAGTAGTAAATACAAACGTGTGTACGATGGAAGTCCTTTATGCAGCTCAGTTGCTGCTGTACACAAACAACCATAATTAGTTTACCAACGATTTGGACAACATTAACATTCAACATTCAACATAAATACATATATTCGTCCTCAGCTAAATGATGTTGCTCTGCATGTAAATATCTTGTGATGTTCATTGCCACTGACTACAACAATTAGTCGTATATTTGGCAATGCGAATGAAAGACAAAGGAAACGTCACAAAAAAAGAGAAACATAAACATTTGGCCTAACAAACAAATACGAATGTACTAGGCCCACATAAATAAATATTGACAAAGACTGTTCATTACCCCAGCAAACTTGATGTCTGCACATACAAACAAAAAATTTATTGTGGGGGCAGTGGATGTCGCAGTTTTCGAATTTCGAAAAAAGCTGAGTTGTGCTAAGTTTGTGCCCATTTGTGTGGATTTTTTTGGCTGAGATATTGAACAAAACATTTTTTCGAAATAGTTTTGACAGAGTTTTAGTTTTTGAATTTCAAAAAAATTTAAGTTGTGCTCATTGGTGCCACAAAATTTTTTTCGATGTCTCGTACCATTTTCGAAAAAACGCTATTTTCGAATGCATTACAGAATTGGATTTTTGAATTTCGAAAAAACACAAGTTGTGCTGAATTGTTCTCATTTAGTGCTCATTTGTGCCGCAATTTTTTTCGATATCTCCTATTATTTTCGAATTCACTGTTATTTTCGAAAATATGACAGAATTGCAATTTTCGAATTTCGAAAAAAAAACAAAAGTTGTGCTGAATTCTACTCGGTTTGTGCCAACTTGTGCCGTTTAAATTTTTTTCTCTAACCGTTTTCAAGATATGGCCATTTCGAAAACCAGTATTTTTGTATAAAAAATCACCGTAATTCCCATAAAAATAGGAAGTTACATGTTTTTTTAATTTTCAGCGAGAAACGAGTAACGAGTCCCAATTTACATTAGGCAAGTTTACTTGCGGCAAGTCCCTGTTTGTATTAGAGATACCTACGTGGTGTATAAATGGAAAAAAACGCAAGAGGCAAATTTAAAAGAGACCGAGAAAAATTGCCGCAAGGAAAATCGCCTAATGTAAATCGGGACTTACAGATATTGAAAAAATTAAACGGCACAAGTTGACACAAACCGAGAAAAATTTTTGTTTTTTTTCGAAATTCGAAAATTGCAATTCTGTCATGTATTCGAAAATAGCGGTTTTTTCGAAAATGGTACGAGATCTCGAAAACAATTTTGCGGCACAACTCAGCTTTTTTCGAAATTCGAAAATTACAATTACATCGGAAACCACATGTGCAGGTGCCAAAAGATTTTTTTGTTAATTTTTAAAATAGTTGTAAATGATTTCAGGAAAAATTTAGTTGTTATTGTAGCAGCATAGGTTTGATGCTGGGTTGGCAACCGCTGGCCGAAAATCTTTTGGTTGCGGGTCAATCCGGTAAAAGGAAACCGTTGTCGTGCAATTTCGGAAAATGTTTGTTGTTGTTGTATCAACGCAATATGTTCGTTCCTATACCTTTTTAGTTATATGCTTCATGCTTCAAATGCAGTGTGTCTTGCGGTCCCAATCCACATGTAGGACATGTGTTGAGTATCGTGCCATCAATTCGGGCCCAGTATAGTCCGGACCTTCACTAGGCTCAAACCACTCGTTTTTGCCTTGGCAGCTGGTGTCCTTCTGCTGCGCTAGGTGGTTTCCGAGTACCTTTGTACTGCCTGCGCAACTGCATGATTTTGATTTACAGGTTCTCTTTCGTATCTGTGGACCACTCTTTCTCTAGATCATGTAGATCTGTCCTGACTTGTTAGGGTGGGGAATACTATCCACTAGTATGTGGCTGGGATGTTCATGGCGGTAACACCCAAGCAGGTCCTGTATCGGCAACATTTTGTTTTGCTGATGCACCGGAAAAATCTTCGTCTTCTCATGAAGATGATCCACTGGTGTCATGATGAAGCACTCTGTTGTACTGTCGGCCAGCTACATGAGGACCTGGTTCCTACTGATGTTCTTGTCGCAAATAGCTATGGCTTGCGCAGACGACTTAAACATGAGTGGTCGGAATCAAGGCAGCACAGGATAGAAAAAAGACACTGAGTCAACTGTGTAGATATTTAACCTATCACATATGTTATCGGCGATAGGACCCGACGTCAAAATCGTAGAATCATTTTTATTTCTATGCCATCTGGCAGAAATAAAGATTCTGAAGATATCCCTGTTTCACTCCACGGGTCTGCATTCTCCAAAATCCAGCTGATGTTGGGTAACTGCTTATACGGCGTAGAACGCTCCTCCTCGATGTATCATTCTCGGGATGCTCCATAAATTACCTGTTAAAAACAAGCCCACTTCCTCGTTTTACCGCTGCCTACAATTTGCTTAATATAAATCAGGTGGTCTAGCTACGTTTTCCGCTTATGTTCAGATACTAGCCTGTTTATTTCAAGAGTAAGTTTTATAAATCTTGGGTCTTCAGTGCTCATACTACGAAGGTCATCACACTCATTTCCTAGTCCCGTCGCCGCTGATGGGAAATTTGATCTAATTTTGAGTATCTGATCTACAGGTATGTAGCGAACGGCTGCTGCTGTGATGTCCAGGAAAATTCTCTCAGCTACCCGAGGATCTCTCCTCTGAAAAATTTCTTGCCAATCAGCTTTTCCATGGTTCAGAAAAGTACAGCGGTTAGAGGTTATGAAGTAGGACGGTATGTTAATGGAGTCGATGATAGGAATAAGGTCTTACCCAAGGGAAATGACGGGTTGCTAGAACACGTCATTTATGAGACCGAGTGTCTGGCGAGCTATGGCAATCTCCTCGTGCAAAATGTGGAGCTATCTATTTGCTTGGCCATCGCTTTATCCCTGTTAGTTTAAGAAGAATATGGAAAATTCAAACATTACTTTGACGGGCTTTCTCAATATAAGGGGGCTTTCAATAATGTAGAGCTTGAATCCACCCATAACGCTCTCAACAGCACAAACATTTTCTAATTTACCCAAACTTAGATCAATTTCTAAGATGGGACATATCGGTCCACTCCTTCGGGCACCTCACCAACAAATGTTAACAAATTTTCGCTTATATGGTGCGCAATTTAATTCTCGAAGGGTCCGGACTTTGCACATCGCAATATTTTTTCAAGACATAGACGACGATGGAATGTGAACTATATCTGTCTACACAAATTTCCTATTACGACGCTACAGTTGTTTTAGGGTGCAAGTCCATACTTTCTGAGATAATGAACCAAAAACTGTAAAAACATGGTCGTCATCAATAAAATGTATTGGTAAGCACGATAACTAACTTAAACCCTCCTAAATACATAATTTTAGGAGAAAAGGATATCGGTTGTGTTGTCGGTATTCGATCTTTTCAAAAATGTCTCAATTCACACAGGCTGTGGGTATATCTCTATCGCCAAGGCCGACTGATACTATGTACCTTGTTTTAATTTCTTCTAATGAGTAAGCCATCGATTTTCGAAAACGTGTCCTATGAAAAATTCGGTATACCCGTCGTGTCAACATTGTTATCCCACCCGATGTTATACCGAATAATGAAAACATAATTTCTCACTATACTGAGTTCTTACTATACTGAGTAGTTCCAATTTCTTATGAGTGTCAGTTGGGTTGTAATTCAACTATTTTATATTTATAGTATATCACTCCTCAATAAGGTGTATATTAAACTTTTTATTATTTTTATATATACATATTGTGAAATTATACTGCGTATAAAAAATAAATAAATAAATGCCAAGCGCCTATCTTTTCCAAAATCGCATGTCAAAACCTAATTTTAGCACAGTGTTAGGTTATTCGCGCATTTTTTGTTCAATTAAATGGGCCTGCATTTGTTTTGTTTGTTGCTGTTACTGCTGACAAAAATAAATAATTTTATTATGTTTTAATCATGAGCACAACTCAATTTTATGACGAGTTTCAGTTATTGATGTCGTACAAATATTGACACAAGAAAAGAACATTTATCCAAATCCCCCAGCACGCAAAGTAGCAAGGCAACAGACAGTGTGGGCGAAATCATTGGGGGAAGGAGGAGAAGACTACAGAGGCTGTAAGCAGTAGTCAATGAAGAAGCGTTTTCAACCACAATTTGTTCTCTTATTCCGTAATACCTAGTCTAGTTACAGCTCATCTTCAGTGTCTACAACAGCACTGAACTCTGGTGGAGTAAAGTATATCAGCAAAAATGTCTAAAATCGTCTTTTCAATTTCAAAAAAATGAAAAAAATTGTTTGATACTACATCAATGATTTTTGGTACATAGATTAAGAAAAAAATCGTCATTCCAAATCTGTTTTCGTTACCAACTTTGATCGTTGCGCGCAAAAGATATGACCGTTTTAGTTATGCTAATTAGAAAAAATTCTAAAAAATCGCGGCTTAATATAGTAAGCTGTTATATCCTATTATCGTTAACTGAATTCGTACCCTTTTCGATGATGCAAAAATACATTTGAAAAGTCTCAATGGATTCGCGAAAAATTAAATTTGTTAAATAATTTCACGTATTTACAAACATATTTTTGAAACAATAGCGCGTATACTTACAAAAAAAATATATAAAAAATTATAGCAGCATCCAGACATTGTGAGGAATAAAATGAAACCTAAGTCGTGAAGTTTGGAGCTACAGTATTCATGTTATTTGCAAAAATACAAAGAAAATATGACGAAAAAAATAAAAATCATGTTATTCTAAATTTATTTATTTATGGTTTTATAGGAAAGATTGAAGAAAAAATGTTTGAGTTCTTCGTCATTTTCGTCCAAATTTCACGCAATAATGAAGATATTCCGTTGCAACAAATTTTTCGCTAATAGTTTTCCTATTGGCGAATATTTTTAGAACATTATATTAAATCACATGGAATACTAATTGTGGCATTACATTAAAATAATGTTATATTGAATATTACAACATTTGAAACGCATATGAACCGCGTAATACTGAAAATGACATGATGCGCATCCGATTTTCCAATATAGGGAATCAATCCCTATTATTTGATGTACAGTTTGTGAAATTCTATTTGGCGGCCATGATGTAGCATCTGTTGCATATAAGGGCGCAGAATACAGCAAAATGGTCATAATTTCCACGAAGTTCATTTACATTTTATGCGCATCCGATTTCGATGATAACCTTTAAAAAATACATCATTTGATGTTGTTTCATTGTGATCCATCAAGAACCGTGGATGTAGCATCGCACTTAATTTTTAGAAAAAATCAATTGTATCTCCGGATTAGCGATAGTTTCAAAGTACATGTTTTCGCACATTTTAAACAGGCATATAGCTCTATTTATATCAATAAAAATTAAACTTCCAAAACGCGTTTCAATGCGCGCAATTTTCAAAAACATTTTTTGCAGATTTTCGAAATTTGAGAGGTATCATATCCGCCGATCTAGTGGACGGATTTGGACGCATCATGGTTTATTAGATTCAGAACGTAAAAAAACTAAGTTCACGCGGGTTTCACCGACAATTTAATGGCAGTTGCAAATTTTGAATCAAAAAAACAGGTTTTTTATAAAAAATTACGCACAAAAATTTCGACTTTAAGCTGAGATTTTTGTGAACCTTTGAAGGCTACACGCCCGAGTTATACATCAAAAAATGCGTAATCGCGAGTACTACAATCTCATAATCATGTTTTAAATGAGTACAGTTGCGCGTCCCGATTAGAGAAAAAATTCAAAAAACCCAATTTTTCAGTCTTCAAAATGTCAGCATCCTTTTGAGATTGATGCAGTGGTTATATTAAAAAATCATACATTAGAAACTTCATCTCTGAAGTGTATTCTATAACTTCTTCTTTGAACATTATACTCTACATTGTATTGTAAAGCCACTAATTGAAAATTGACTTAAAAAAACTCGTTTCCTTCAACGATTTTTTCCTACTTTTTTACTTTAATATGACTACAGCTTCCGCTCAAATTATAATTTTATGAAATCCATCGCTGAATCGTGCTAAAACAGTTTATTTTACCTAAATGCGTTCAAAAGTTTTGGTATATTACAACAATTCGCGAGTTACAATACCCCATACCTCAGTTTCAACATAAGTAAATTTTCTACAAAAAGGCCGATATGCTAAAGTCCCACATCCACTTTTGGAATATAAGCAGTGTGTATGTTTGAGTTGTTGTTATTTTTTCGCATTGTTGAAGGGTATTTGCAACACTCTTAATAATTCCAACAGATTTATGTTTTTGGTTGGCATTTGTTAGTGCCCTTGAAGCTGCAGTTTTAAAAAGAGATCTACTCAGAAAAATATGGTTTGTGAAATACATAGCAGCCCAATCAAAGCAAACGAAAAAAATCAAGCAAGATTTTCAAAACTTTTCGATTTGTTCATACAATTCATTCATTTTTCCAATTTTTAAACTTGTTTACTTCCTTTCCTTGCTGCCATACTCGTCCTGCTCTTTAGCTTCTCTGCCTCGTCTAGCCATGCACGCACATCAGGTAATTTTTTTCTTTTCAATGAATGGGTGCGGCCGTTGCGTTTGGGGGCAACAATTTATGCTTTGTGAATATTTGAGTAGCTTTTACATAAATTAATAAAATATTTGTATTTTATTTTCATTTCTTAAAATAAAAAGCAAAAGAAAAAGGCAGACAGTGTTCAGTTTTGAATGGATCAAAGAATAACAATGCTTAGTTTTAGTTGTTTTTATCTGCTCGGTTTGTCGGAGGGTCAAATTTATAAAATAAAAAGAACAGAATACTATCATAAGCAAATTGGAAGCATATTTTTTGTTCCTAGAACTTTTGTAAAACTATGCAATTTATCTTGATTTTTAACTCTTTTAGGAAAGGCAATAAGGTATTCGCTTTGGTCTTAATTTTAGAGATTTTTGTGTATTATGTTCTAGAGTAAATTGCATGTGCTTGAATGAAATGAGCTTACATCTGGGAAGTTTTCGCGGATTCTGAAACTACAATGTTCATCGAGAAGAAAAATCAAAAAACAAATTGGGATTTTTAAATATATCGCGTTCAAAACTCACATTTTTAGAATTATTTTTAGGTTTTTAGGATTTTGCTTGGAAGCGGCAAGTTCTATACAAATGGGATTAGAGAAAGCAAAATCCTGAAAATGACCTAAAATTGTGATCTTTGACAGCGATTTATTTAAAAGCCCCTTCGGTGATTTTTTGTGTTTTTTATGTTCTCATCTATCAACATTGCGGTTTCAGAATCCGCTTTTCAGGCGTAAGCACTTTTCATTTAAAGTTAGTTCAAGCGCACCGTGATTAGAATTCCTTTTCAAATATGTATGTTTTCGTAAGTTCTAGGGAAAGATTCTATTTCCCAAAAAATTAACACTGCTTCGACCAAGGGGTAGATTTTGCTTCTTTTAAGCAGAATATAGTCGAACTTTCCTATATATATTTCTCTTATATGAATAAAACAAAAAAACATTTTGCCTGTTTTTTTCAAAACATATCTTATGTTTTTAGATCATAAATATATTTTACAATACTGACCACATAATATTATTTAATGTCGTATGAAAGACGTAGGGGATTGATGATACCAAGCAACGGTCCTGACCGGTTTTAACATGGCAAAGCCCAGGATTTATCTTAGTCCCTCTTTCATCTCAAGTGGACACTGACCTCCCCGTGGTGTCACCTGGGGAACTGCCTTTAACACCCGTTAAAGGTAGTGAGCTAACATGTGCCGCGCGTTCAACCATAAGAACGTTAAAATCTTGGGTTTGGTCGTCGGGTTAGTAACCCTCCCCTAGAAAAACAGCCTACTATGAAAAAACGAAAGAAAAGAAAAACAAATCCCTCAAAAGTTGACGACCGCCGCAAACGTTTTAAGGACCATGATCTGCGTATCTGCACTTGGAGTGTTCGCACTCTTTATAGAGAAGGTGCAGTTTACGCATTGGCAGATGTACTTGAAAAGTACAAGGCCATTACTGCTATACAGGAAATACGATGGAACGGGAAAGGCGTCACAACAAGACCTAAAGGTGACGCACTGTATTATAGCTGCCATGACACAAAGCGTGATTTTGGTTGCGGATTTGTAGTTAGTAGGCGGTTAAAACAGCTGATATCCAGCTTCACCCCAGATCAAAGAACAAGACATCAAATTGATCACGTTGTGATAGATGGAAGACATGCATCAAGCGTGTTGGATGTACGATCGTTCCGAGGTGCAAACATAGACTTGGGCCACTACCTTGTTGCGGCAAAGGTACGTACCAGATTAAACGTAGCAAACAAAGTGCGAACAGACACAACACGGAAGTTTGACATCGGTAAGCTGCAATCAGAACAGATAGCCACATCATATTCCACTCAATTGGCCCAACTGCTTAATCAAAGCACTCCTCGTCCCGATAACATATCAGGACAATGGCAAAACATTGCCCACTCCATGCAAACAGCCGCAAAATCAGTACTTGGATACCAGAGACCTTCACGACGATTGGAACCTGAGCATCCTGTGTCCCGTCCATAAGAAAGGAGATAAGGCTCTCCCTATCGCATACAAGATAGTGTCAGGGATATTGTGCGAACGACTAAAGCCCATGGTCAACGAAATAAGTGGACCCTACCAATGCGGCTTTAGACCTGGCAAGTCCACCATTGACCAGATATTAACCCTGCGCCATATCCTAGGGAAGACCCAAGAGATGCAGATCTACACCTACCACCTTTTTGTCGATTATAAAGCAGCCTTCGACAGCTCGCTACGTTCAAAGGTATTCCAAGCAATGTCTGGATTTGGTCCCCGCAAAGCTCATTCGGCTTTGTAAAATGACTCTAACTGACACAAGATCTTCAGTTAAAATAGGAAAGAACCTCTCCGAAGAGTTTTGTACCAAAAGAGGTTTCAGGCAAGGAGACAGCCTTTCGTATGACCTTTTCAACATCCTGCTAGAAAAGGTTATACGAGAGGCAAACGTCAAAAAAGTAGCACAATCTACACCAATAGCCACATGTTACTTGCTTATGCTGATGATATAGACATCATGGGACGATCAGTAAAATAAGTAACTGATACCTTCATGAAGGTCGAAGGAGAATCTGCTGAAGTGGGTCTGGCGGTAAACGGCGAGAAGACCAAGCTGATGGTGTCGACGCGCAATGCGTCCATTGAGATCGGACCAACTGTTGAAGTTGGTTCCTATAATTTTGAGGTAGTAAAAGACTTCGTATACCTCGGCACCGCCGTAAACACTGCAAACGACATCAGTAGTGCGATTCTCTAACACATTTTTTGAGTTACCGACAAAAATCGGTAAAATTAAAATGCTTATAAATTCGGTAATGAACGATATTTTTCGGTAAGTTAGCGACCAAGAGAAAGTAGTCGTAAAGTTCTACCGATAGCAACAGTGTTGTCAACTTTTATTTGAACTTTTCATTAATAATTTTGCGTTTTAATTTTACCGACATTTGTCGTTAACTCAAAAAATGAGTTAGATAATCGCACTACAGTTGTGAAATAAACAGAAGAATTGTATTGGGCAACAGATGCTACTTTGGCTTAAGTAAGCACTTTAAAAACAAAGCCACAACTCGTCAAACAAAAATAACGCTTTACAAAACACTGATACTACCCGTGCTGATGTATGGTTCCGAAGCCTGGGTTCTTGCGCAAGCAGATAAGGCAGTGCTTGGCGTGTTTGAGAGAAAAATTCTTCGAAAGATCTATGGACCGATCTGCGTTGACGGTGAATATCGACGTCGTATGAACCACGAGCTGTATCTGCTATACAACGACATCAATATAGTTAAACGTATCAAGATGCAGCGATTGCGTTGGCTAGGCCATATAATAAAAATGTTTGGGCGGTATAAAAAATTGGATATTTTCAAAAGATTTTTGCTATTTTTACCATTAAGAACCGTTCATAGACATTTCGTATGTTCCAGAAAGTTGTTTATTGATACCTTTGCTAAAATATTGTGGTTGATTGTTTTCTTGAATTTTGAACGGTTTAGTATCTATGGAGCAGAAGTCGAGAAAAGAGGATAAAAATCGAAATTGTTTTGCTATTTTGACCTTAAGATCCGTTCCTACAGACTTCGTATATTCTAGAAAGATGTTTATTGAGATCTGAGGTACATTTTGGTCCTGACTAAATTACCTTTTTACATCAAAGCCTCAAACCTTGGAGGCCTATAACCGCGAAAGTTGATGAGATACGAAAAAACGGCGAGACACGTGTCCTCTCTTTTTTGGTCTTCTATCACGCTGCGGTATCAGAATATGGTTAATAATTTTCGTGTTGCACAGTGTTATTTGAACTTGCAAATTTATGTATGTAAGTGTTATCCGGATCTTAGGTACTACATGCGGTAAGCAATTCAAGACCAGTAGTGCGATGATCTAACTCATTTTTTGAGTTACCGACAAAAATCGGTAAAATTAAAACGCAAAATTATGGATGAAAAGTTCAAAAAAAAAGTTCACGACGCTCTTGCTATCGGTAGAACTTTACGACTGCTTTTTATTCGTCGCTAACTTACCGAAAAACATCGGTAATTGCCGAAATTATAAGCATTTTAATTTTACCGTCAATTACCGTCGGTAATTCAAAACATGAGTTAGAGAATCGCACTACAGGTATTAAACTGGATCCAATCCAAAAGTTTGTAGTACTTAACATAAGCTCATACATTTTGAACTATTGTGGAATTGTACTCGAAAGAGTGGAGTGAAAAATTGTATCAAAATATATCAGATTTATAGTGAACACCAGCCATCACATATGCAGACCAGTATGTCTTTTTATAGAAATTGTTCTAATATCTTCTTTGAAGTCCAGTAGAAGATCTTAGGACATATGTAGAAAACATGTTGGTGTTCATGTTGATGATGAGTAGGATTTCTCATAGAAGACCACAAGGTCTTTCATAGTAGTCCATTAGGCACTCTCATAGAAGATAAGATGAGAAGAGCAGTAAGACTTCTAGCAGAAGACTTTTAGGACTTCTATAAGTCATAATAAGTGAGAGCAATAGTAGGAACGGGACGATCATGTGATATCCTACACCACTACTCCTAGACACTAGCTTTCCACAAAATGTTTTGAATTCAAATTATATTAAAAAAGCTTTATATTTCTAAGTTAGATCACTTTGATACCAATATATTGTCCACATAATGTCATTGTTATTTAGGAAGATATATAACGAAATCTAATAAAGGACATACAGTCAAAATGACTCAAATTCCAAGAGATCTGTTGCATATTAGAGTCGATTGCATGCCATAGTAAATACTACAGGCCCTTATTAAAATGAAAATATATAATCGGCTTAATTTTTGAAACTTCAATAAGGTGCCTGAAAACTTTACCCAATATTTTAAGCACATGCCTTAACATTGCTAACAGGTAAAGTCAATTATTTACGAAGTATTGGTTCGTAATCTACACGTTATTCCAAGAGCGGAGTACAAGTTTACCGCTAAGTTTTCGTCCATAGAACCATAGAAGACGATATTATTACAGCGGCATTTCATATTGGAACTGAGACTTGAAGGCCGAATCTCTGATTTTTTCAGTTTCATCAAAATATAATAAAGTTTTGGTCAATATGAGGTAATTCGCAATTACGAGGGCAGTTCGGAAACTTCTTAGACTAGCACAAAAAGCGCGGTATAAAAAAAGTTAAGTGTTTTGGAAACTTCCATCTCTGTTATGAATACATGTTAAATTTTGTTTCGATCTGGCAACTCCTTCATATAGAAACATTTGTTCAAAAAAGACGTATCCGCAATTTTGTTACAAGAGAAAAATTAGAAATGCGTGTTGTCATTAAATATTTACATAAAAAAGGTTTATTGGGACAAGAAATTCATAATGATATGGTAAATGTGTTAGGTGAAAGTGCTCCTTCATATGCAACAGTAAAAAATTGGGTTGCTGAATTTAAACGTGGTCGTACAAGCATTGAAGATGAACCACGTAGTGGCCGTCCAAAAACAGCAACAACAACAGAAATTGTAGCCAAAGTGCATGATATGGTATTAAATGATCGACGAATAAAAGTGCGTGAAATTGCTAATATCATGGGCATCTCAAATGATCGAGTCCATTTAATTTTGCATGAAGAACTACAGATGAAAAAGTTTCTGCAAGATGGGTGCCGCATTTGTTAACAGTCGATCAAAAACGCATAAGAATGAACATTTCTCAAGCTTGTTTGGATCGTTTTAAGCGAAATAAAATGGATTTTAAGCGTCGTTTCATAACTGTTGATGAGACATGGATCCACCACTATACTCCAGAGACAAAGGAACAATCCAAGCAATGGACTAAAGCTGGAGGAAGTGCCCCAAAGAAGGCAAAAACAATTCAATCGGCTGGTAAGGTTATGGCAACGTTTTTTTGGGACTTCAAAGGTATTTTATTGATTGACTATCTGCAAAAGGGTAAAACAATAAATTCAGCGTACTATTGCAACCTTTTGGATCAATTAAATGTACAAATTCGAGAAAAACGTCCTGGCTTACAACACAAAAAAATCATTTTTCATCAAGACAACGCACCGGCGCACAAAAGTGCTTTAACAATGGCTAAAATCAACGAATTAAAGTACGAGTTGCTTGACCACCCACCTTATTCTCCTGATTTAGTTCCCAGTGACTTTCACTTGTTCCCAAATCTATAAAAGTTCCTTGCTGGCAAGCGTTTTACCTCAAATGAAGATGCAATTACAGTTGTAAACCACTATTTTGAAGACCTTGAGGAAAACTATTTCAATAAAGGGATAGAATTGCTAGAAAAGCCTTGGACTAAGTGTATTGAAGTTTCAGGATATTATATTGAAAAATAAAAATATTTTTGAAAAACTAACTATTCTCTTTCATTGATAGGCTAAGAAGTTTCCGAACCGCCCTCGTAAAAACCACATACAAAATATACAGTTTATAAGGTTTTTGATTTTTATAAGGAGATATTTCTCTCCAAAATGAAAGTATAAAACGTTTCAATCATTCTTCTTGAAAATCCTCCATAATAAAATAGATTTAAGTATAGCATGATGTTTGTTGCCATCATTGTTACGGAGACTTTGCGTCATCTCAGAATAAGTCTTGTTTTATATTCAAATTAAAAATTGACAACTGTCAATAGTTGTTGTGCAATCGTATTAGACAGAGACATGTGACTTTTGCGAAATGTCACATTTTCTACAATGCTGTATAAATAACAGCTTGCAGTTACTGCCATGTAAATGACAGGGGTGTATGGGTAGAGAAAATGAATGCCGTTCGCATAAACATTAGAGGTTTAAGTGCAAATACAACGAAAGTGGTACCACCATCACTAGAACCGCCGGCGCCATCTCCTAGTAATGGCGTTGGAGAAATCATGTTTGTCATCGACCACACAACGACGTGAATAAATGATATTGACATTATCGTTTATCGAATGGCAGAGACGGTATATATGTTCACACTTTACTTTGCAATTGAATATCTCAAATTCAACAAAGCAGTAACAGCGTAAACTTTTTCGCTCTGAATACGTACATATATGAGTACGAATGGGGGTAGTAATGGGGTGGGGAGGACATACATGATTGTGTGTCTATCTGCGACTATTTGCTAATACTTGAAGGGCCTTTGTGAATTCATTTCATCTAAATTTCACTAAATCAATAAAACGAGTTTGTATCCGTTCACGCAAAGGGCTAAGAGGATGCTGCTAAGATATCGTTCGTGGCTGGGGAAGATAGATATTGTTTTTCGAAATAAATGTTGTTATTGTTATGGCTGATGATGATTGGGTTCGATGGTGAGAAGCGTGTAAGCACTTGAATACGTTTACGCATCAAAGCATTGACAAGTGAAAAATTCACATCCGACTTAACCGACAAAGTAAACAAACGCACGCGTCAAAGTATAAGACACACACACAATGTCAACAAAGTAAGCTCCACAACCCAAGAATGAGCTTTCCGTGGACCATAATTCCAAATAGAAGCAGTGATATTTGTCAATAAAGTGAAAATTTAAAAATATTACAATTGAACATCGAATTTACTATCGGTATCGATCTAAAGATTAGATGGTTTACTTTCATTATGAGCATTTTCCATTGGAATACGTTCAACAGAAGCAGAGATATCCCCCATGGATATACAATTTCACAAATTGGGATAGCTGGACGTCTTCTTCTATAGCTCTAGTATCTGACCACTTTAGGTAACAAAGTTGGGATCAAAAGAAATCTGTTGTGGAGAAAATAAGATATGCCCGTTTAAATTTGAAAATATAAGAGACCCAGATTTTCACTACTTTTACTGTTATAAAAAAATTAAACGAAGTGACCCAAACGAACTAAAGGCATTTTCGTTCTCCATGGATCCCGATGGAATTTTGCATCAGAACGCTTGAATATTTTTCTAGTCAACTTTTGTAGCACAGTGCCATATATCGACATTTTCCGAAAAGTTTGCACCTTCTCAAGACCAAAACCGCCTGAAAAAGCGTTCCAATGCTTTTGCGATGTATTAGAGAGTTCTTAATTACTATCTTGGCTACAATTTTTGTCTTCGTGTTGGCTCGAAAATCTCAATGGTTTGGCTGCTATATGCCAAGATGTCAAAAAAACGTAGATAAAAAACTTAAAGTCAAAATCGGGAGGCTCGATTTTCATCGTAGACATATGGTCCAGTAGACTTTTTTGCTCAGTTCAATCCCAGAAATCAGAAACGCGAAGGGCCCATTAAGGTTTTCAAATCGCCCGGCCTAATCCAGGCACTAAACAATTTTTTTTAATTTAATTTACATCCTCCCCTATTCCTTACAAATAAACTTTATTTAGTTTTTTTTTTGAAATTTTGCCTTTTAGGGCGAAGATCATTTTTAATGATTTTTATACCCTACACCACTATGTGGGGAGGGTATTATAAGTTGGTTTTGGCCAAAAAGTTTGTAACGCATCGAAATAATGGTCGTAGACCCATACTTATATATATATCAAAATGAATGTCTCGACGAGCTGAGTCGATCTGGCTATGTGTGTCCGTCCGTCAGTCCGTTCGTCCGCCCGTCCATCTAAACCTTGTAATCACGCTACAGGTCGCAATTTTGATCGGATCGTCACTAAATTTTGGGTGTTGATGGGGGTTCCGGAGGGGAAGAAGCCTATTGATTTTGGTGATGGTCGGATAATATTTAGGGGTCGGAATGGGCAAAAAACTTATGTGGATAAAAAGACAAAGTTTTTTTTCCAAAGGAAAAGGAAATCCAAGGACTCGAATCCACATAATCACCAAATTACGTTACCTGGTTTCACTGGTGGTAAAGCAGATCTTCGGACGTATCGACTATGTAGTGGCTTCTCTGTCCTAGAACTTTTCATTTTTCAAATGCAAATGTGTTTTTTACATTTACGCGCATATTTGGCCGCTGAAATGTATTTTCTTCACGACAAACACTTTTTTGCGCTGCATTTGAAGTTATGAGTTTTGCCTTTGAACGCTAACACGCCGTGACACATTTTTTGATATGTTTTCAAGGACGTGGGTTCAAATCCCAGCCGGGCTCAGCCTGTGTTTTATTTTTGAAATTTTGCCTTTTAGGGCGAAGATCATTTTTAATGATTTTTTATTAATTTTCTCGTTTAGAGTTAAGCTTGATGATCAGAAATTATTTGGAAGTGAAAAAGGAAAGCCAAGGAATCGAATCCACATAGTCACCAAATTACGTTACCTGGTATCTTCGGACGTATCGAATATGTAGTGGCTTCTCTGTCCTAGAACTTTTCGTTTTTCAAATGCAAATGTGTTTTTTACATTTACGCGGATATTTGGCCGCTGAAATGTATTTTCTTCACGACAAACGCTTTTTTGCTCTGCTGGGATTTGAACCCACGTCTTTGAAACATATCAAAAAATGTGTCACGGCGTGTTAGCGTTCAAAGGCAAAACTCATAACTTCAAAGGCAGCGCAAAAAAGCGTTTGTCGTGAGGAAAATACATTTCAGCGGCCAAATATCCGCGTAAATGTGAAAAACACATTTGCATTTGAAAAACAGTACAATGGAAAGCATTTCGCAATTTTATACTTTGATTTTTTGACTTTCGCGTCGCTAGATCAGTGATTTCGACCAGTGTGCGGCCCCAAAATCAACATGCTTCTTCCAATCTAGGTCAAAGTTTAGATGGACAATAGACTACAGAAGTTCTTTAATATACAGGAGTGAAACTGAAACATGCAGGTATGTGATGGAAAACGATTCGACTCGTTTTGCCATAAATCGAACTCGTATATCTCCAATTTTGGTGAATATTTTAATAAATTTGAAAATGGATTTTAAAAATATTAATCAAATAAGGGGCGTTTGCGAAGCAAAACTATATATATCATCAACGGCACTCCGATTATATACCATTTCGATTCTGCAAATCGAGTCGATTCGGTTTTTATCACATACCCGATGGCTTTAAATTCTCCTAACTTACTTAGATGACCCTCTGCAGAACATTTATCCTACAAACCGATTTTCCACTCCTCTCGATTTGTTGCTTTTCTTTCCCAATTTAGAATATCGTGTTTTTGATCTCGTCTTTCACTTGTTTACTCCATGGAAGCCTTGGCCTTTCAGTTCTGCGTGTACCACCATGCGGCTCGTATTTATACGGCCATTTAGTGGTCATCGCTCATGACTAGACATCATGCATATTTTGCATATTTTTCAAAAATTCAAAGAAGAAAATGTTGTTATTTTTATTATTTTGAATCTATTTTGTCACATTTTTTTATTTTATTATATTATGTGCGAATATAACAAAACTTTATATAGAATCACTTAAAGATATCAGAATTTTTATATTTGAAATTTTGAAAGATATGCAAAATCCGATGTCTACTCATAACATGGCCTAGCCAACGCAATCGTCGTAATTCGATACGTTTAACAATGCTGTAGTGGAATTCTGTAACTTATTTTTTGAGTTACCGACAAAAATCGGTAACATTAAAATGCTTATAATTTCGGTAATTAACGAAATTTTTCTTTAAGTCTACAACCAAAATAAAGTCGTCGCTAAGTCCTACCGATAGCATCAGTATTGTCAACTTTTATTGATTCATTTTATTCATAATTTTGCGTTTTAATGTTACCAGTTTTTGTCGGTAACTCAAAGAATGAGTTACAGAATTCCACTACTGATGTCATTGTATAGCCGATGCTGCTCGTTGAACAACGAACGTATGAACGTACAACGTCGATGTTCATCGTCAACACAGATTGACGAAATCTCCTGAAGAATTTTTTTCAATACTATTCTTTCTCTGATTTCACAACTGATCTTGTTTGTTGTGTTTATGGCGATGCCATATTTTACTACCAGAACCACTTTTGCTGATCGACCCATGATGTCAATATCGACAGTATAAGCAGGTAACATTTGGCTATTACTGCACAGTGCGCCATTTCTTTTGACATTTGCATCTCGTATAACCTTTTCCAGCGGGATATCGATGAGATCACACGAAAGGTTCGCTCCTTGTCTGAAACCTCTTCTGGTATTCAACTTTTCGAAAAGGTTCTTCCTATTTTAACTGAGGTATCAGTTAGATTCATATTACACACCCGAAAAAGCTTTGCTGGGATACAAAATTCAAACATGTCTTGAAATACCTTTGAACGTAATTGGAAGTGACGATTTCTTGGATTCATCTATGATATGCCGCAAGATAAATATCTGGTCAATGGTAGATTTGTCAGGCTTAAAACCGCATTGGTATGATCCAATGATTTCGTTGACCATAGACTTTGGTCGTTCGGATAATATCCCTGACACTACTTTATAAACAATAGGGGGTATACTTATGCCTCCATAATTAGAGCACGCAGTCTTGTCTCCATTCTTGTAGACGGGACACATGATGCTTAAGTTACAATCGTCGGGTACTGTCAGATGGTGTTAACTAGATGATATATACTATTACACCTTATCAGCGTGTCATCTCCGGTTTTGAACAGCTCGGCTGGTAAGCCATCGGCGCCTGCGACCTTGTTATCATATTGGATGGGCGGTATACCTTCAATACCATCTTCTGGGATTGGATCTGTGGTATCTTCGTTGTCTTCGTTAGTATTGGATACCAGCAGTTTAGAAAAATGATCTTTCCATATCCCGAGCACACTATCTGTATCAGTTACCAAATTACCTTGCTGGTCTCCGCATGAGGATGTGCCTGTACCAAAGCTATCAGTTTGATGCTTCATTTTTTGGAGGAATTTTCGATCTTCATTTTGGCTTCAGTACATATCGATTTTTCACACTCCCGCTTTTTCATTTATCTCTTTTTTCTGCAGAAAAGACATTTCTGCTTTCCCCCGAAACCTCTCTCGTGACTATCTCTCTCGTTATATACCTCATTCTTCACATCGGTCATACCATGGTTTCCTTGGTGGAATTCCCTGGTATCCAAATATGGATTTTCGCCTGGGAAATTATTTGCCACTGTGCTGATAAGTAGACAGCGGAATTTTATGCAACCCCTATTTTTGGTCCGATTCATGTCAAATTTTGGGACTGGGCATATTTTTGGCTTCTGATTAAATTGCAATCGAAACATATGGCATATGCAAAATTCATAAATATTCTTATGCAACAAATATTTCAATAATAG
This sequence comes from Musca autumnalis, assembly GCF_047663935.1. NCBI lineage: Eukaryota > Metazoa > Arthropoda > Insecta > Diptera > Muscidae > Musca > Musca autumnalis. The sequence continues at coordinate 117,771,438 of NW_027411755.1, read as the reverse complement.
GAACAAAAATGTTTGTGTGTACAATTCTTCTGTTTAAAATTCTCTTCAGACAAATCAATAAAATAGGAAATCAGGAGGTACCGTTCTATGGGGGCTATATGAAGACGTGGACCTATACCGAAAAATTTCAGTTGGATTGTTTTATACCCTCAAGGAAGACTCAATACCAAATTTCAGACATTTCGGAGTGATATTGAAGTCACAACCTTCAAAATACCGAAAATCGGGGGTACCGTTCTGTGGGGTCTATATGAAGACGTTTACCGACAAATTTCCAGTTGCATGTTTTATACCCCCAACGAAGACCTAATATCAAATGTGAGCCATTTCGGAGGGATATTGAGGCCATAACCTTCAAAATGCTGGAAATCGGGTGGTACTGTTCCATCGGAACTATATGAAGACGGAGATTTACAGCGACAAATTTCAGGTCGAAAGTTTTATACCCTCAAGAAAGACTAAATACCAAATTTCGTGCATTTCTGTGGGATATTAAGGCCACAACCTTCAAAATACCGAAAATCGGGAGGTACCGTACTATGGGGGTTATATGAAGACGTGGAACTGTACCCACAAATTTCAGGTGGAAAGTTTTATACCCCCAACGAAGACTTAATACCAAATTTCAGACATTTCGGTGGGATACTTAGGCCACATATCCTTGAATATGGTTTTGCATATGCTTATTTTATGCAAATATGTCAAAATATGCAATATATGCAAAACATGCAAAAATTTCTGGGCCTAGTTCGTTTTATTTTGTGATGGTTTCCTTAAGCAATTGGGCCTGTTGAGCGGAATATGCTGTGGTTATCTGTGTGATGACAGCTTACCGATGTCCAGCTTCCATGTTGTGTCTTTTCGTACTTCATTTGCTACGTTTACCCTGCGTTTACAAATGCCAGTATTGGCAAGACAATAGCAAAAATACAAACCTTTTTCACAAATACATTTATAAATTTTTAAATATGTATAGAGAAAATTATGAATGTATTGGTGAAAATGGTTTGTAACTTTGCTAGTGTCTTGCCAATAGTGTCTGTGTGTAAACGCCTAGTTAATCGTATGTACAGTTGCGTTCAAAATAATAGGAGCGCCCATACAAAAAAAAGAAAATTGTCAAAAAATATGGTTAAACTTACCCATTTTGGTTTATTTTGAATTTGTTTAACATTGTTGACATCCCAACAGTTTATTCATCAGCAGAAATGTGGCAATCTGTTTTAAATTATTTACTGTTTACACCAACATTATAAATCGTGTTTAAAGTTTTTGTTCAAAAAAATAGGAGTGTGGAAGAAAAATGATGATAAAAATAGCTTTAGTTGAGTTTAGGATCAAAATTGTCAATATTTTAGATAACAGTAGTAAATCCAATAGATTTTATGAGATTTGATTGCTGTTTGAAAACAAAAGTCCTTTGGAGGTAGCCAAGAAACAGGCGATTGTCCTTGCATAAATTGTTTCCATAAAGTGAGCACTTATTGGGCAACTCAATGGATTTTGTAGACAAAAGCTTTAACGATTAGATTTGTTTGATGCCATGGATGTTATCTCTAACAATATATAATGATTTGTATCCCATAAATTTGTGTATTTTGATCCTTGAGCCAAGTTTAAGGACAGCTTACATTATCCCTTAAGGCAAGGATCGTCCAAAAAATCGTATCTATAAGGAATTTATTCCCCTAACCAAATAATATTTAAAAGTCCTTAGGATGCTAACCTTGTAAATGCAATCAGTTTTGCTTCTATTCAAAAAATGTTTAAAACGTGAACGTTTGAAATGTACTTTGAACCATTTAGTGATATGCAGGCTCGGATTGCACTAAGGTTGGTATACGCCGTAATATATTTTCCAATATAAACTTACGTTTTTCACTCAAAAATACTTAATTTAGGTTATTTTCATTTGAAAACTTTTTATTATACGATGCAAAACCTAATAAAAATAATCTTAGGCCAACTTCAAAAGTTTGTCTTTAAAGTTTCCTTCTCAACAAAGCGTTTTGAAAAATGTCTCATATGTGCCAATCATCCAATTATTCAAAAATGAACTATATAATGAATTGTGCGTGCAGTTAAGATGCTAAGGATCTCAAAACATCACTTGATTGAGATATTAATGCCTTATAGATACGCTTTTTTTAACCGATCCTTACGTAAAGAGGTAACTGAAACCGGCTTTAACTTAGATCAAGGATCAAAATACACAAATTTCTGGGATACCGATCATTATATATTGTCGAGATAACAGTCAGAGCATCAGAAAACTCTAATCACTAAAGTTCTGTCTACAAAATCCATTGAGTTACCCAATAAGTGCTCAATTTATGGAAAAAATCGCTGCAAGGACAATCACCTGTTTTTTGGCTATCTCCAAAAGAACTTTTGTTTTCCAACAGCCATCAAATCTTATAAAATCTATTGGATTCACTACTGTCAACTAAAATATAGACACTTTTGATCTTAAACTCAACTAAAAATATTTTTATTGTCCTTTTTCTTCCGCACTCCTATTTTTTTGAACAACAAATTTGAAGGCGATTTATAATGTTGGTGTAAACAGTAAATAATTTAAAACAGATTACCACATTTCTGCTGATGAATTAACTGTTGGGATGTCAACAATGTTAAATAAATTCAAAATAAACCAAAATGGGTAAGTTTAACCATGTTTATTCGACCATTCCCTCGGTGTGAATGAGCACTCCTATTATTTTGAACACAGCTGTACATTAGGGCGGCCCAAAAATCGACATTTTTTTTAAACGCCTTCCTAAATTTTTCCTTTTGATCCAAAAACCTTATATATGAAATTTTACGGCGATCGGTTAACGTTGACCCGTGGCACCTGAGGGACCTTTGTTTCCATAGTATTCTGTATGGGGCCATAGGTGCATTTTCACGAAAATTTTCTAAAATCCTTATTTATGGTCCAATCGATGACAATTTTTCACCAGTTCATCATAAAAAAGTGGGAAGATCGGATCAGATTTCGATATATGTAGCTCCGATAGGCCGATTTAAGGTGTTTTGGACCCTATGTAGCTATATTGATATATGAGTTAAAACTCTATATTTTTTGCGACCGAGTGTGTCTCTATAGGCATGTCAACTTCGAAGATGAACTATATCGGCACACGTTTTGGCACAGCCCCCATATAACAGTACCTCCCGATTTTAGGTGTTTTGATGAGTTTAGGTATATTTGTTGACCGAACTATCTGTAATTTGACATTTGAGGTTTCTAGTGGTCACAAAACTTCTTTACCAAAAACTGTCAACAAAAATATTTTGTGGTTGCTGGACGGTTGGAGAGTTATCGATAACTGCAAAAAGTCGTCATTCAAAACTGACAATGGGTACTGTACTTTAGTAATAGTAGGTTATTTTTTTGTAGAGTTGGGTTACTAACTCGACGTCCAACCCTAGTTTCTATCATTCTTAAGGGTGAACGCGCGGGCACATTTTAGCTCACTACCTTTAACGAGTGTTAAAGGCAGCTCCCCAGGTGATGACATCACGCTAAGGTCAGTGTCCACTTGAAATTGAAGAAGTACCAAGATAAGTCCTGGGATTTGCCACGTTAAAGTCGGTCATGACCGTTGTTTGGTATCATTCATCCTCTACGTTACTCACCTATTTTCCACTAGACTAATGTGACCGATTACAAACTAGCAACATGTTTGAATTTTTAAGCTAATTTATATGGAAATGCAAATTTTGACAATTCGCTCATATGCATTACGACCAAGAGTACAATGATTGTCTTAAATTCTCCGTTTGCCATATTTTCTACAGCTAACTCAGGTATCGTTTCTTGACTGCTATAATACGGGTTTTTATTATTTGTCTTTTTATAAGGTACATTTCCATCGCATTGTCAGTAATGCACATCTATCTCTCTCGTTTTTTACGTAATTCCGCCTATTCGGAAACTGCGACTGTTCCATTTCAAACCAAGATTCACAGATCAAATTCTTAAGAATTTTGCGGGACATCAAAAATATGAATGCTGTGTTTCTTCTTCTTTTGTTTTTTAGTAGGATTTTTCTGAGGGTTACCAAACCGTCCCTTCAATCTTAGGTGAATATTGCCGTCGTATGAACCTATATTCTAATATCGAGATAGTTTATCATATCGAGTTACAACGAGTACGTTGGGTAGTATATGTCATGAGAATGAATATGGGGTGTTCCTGTCAGAATGGCATATGAAAGCGAGCCTTTTGACGGTGTCCACTAAATCGTACTGTCATTCATTATTAAGACAGGATTCAAACATACGCAATATCCATAGCAATTCGTCGGTGTCATGCTTAAGTGTCCCATACGCCATTTTTGACTTTTTGAGATACAGGTGGTTTCTAGGGTTTTCCGGTAAGCTTTTTCTGAATTTTTAGTCGGTTTTCTGCTATCTGCTCTAGTTTCCGAGATATCCACGCCTCGACGGGAAAGCAAAAACTTTTTTCAGTTATGAAGTTAATATTTTAAAAATTTACAGGTTTTAAAACACATTTCAGAAATCAGAATTTTAATTTTCGATTTAGTAGTGTTTAATTTATTGAGGCAAATATGGAAAAAAATTGTCACTTTGTTCCATGTGATTTACAATATTTCACATTTGTGTCATAAGTGCGGATATGGAACAAATCGACAAAAATTCTTTTCTTAAAAAAATCTCTATAACTTTTATATTCCAATACATATACCTCTAAATTTTTGCAAATATGTTCTATATACTATTATAAATATTTCAAGTCAAAAATATAAATATTTGCTTTAGTCAGCTCCACACAGTTGTGACGCAAAACATTAAAATGCGATTATCTCAAAACTGGCAAATGGCGTATGGAACACTTAAGCATGACACCGACGAATTGTCAATTACTTTTTGACCTTTTTTCTCATTTATAACAGGCAAAGTTGTATTTTTTCGGAATTTCTTTAACAAACGTACCTTGTGACCGAACACGTGTCATTCATGTGCCGAAATTGAATTCTATTTTTTAGATAATATTGAATCGGATGAAACTCATTCAAGCAGGTAACTATTGCGGAAATTCCCTCAATAAATAAGAAAAATCATTTGTTACAAAATTAACATAATTTCGTTGACACCTGGTAGGTAACAATTATTACCTAAATTCCTAACTGACCTAATTTTACATGACTGGCTGAAATTTTCCAATTGGCAGGATAAACATCTGGAAAATGTGAAGGGAAATCCCTGGATAGCATGAATGAAAAATACCTGCTAATATAATTTTATTGCTTTAACAAAAAAATGTTATTTCAAACATTCAGGTACAGAGTTTCTAGCATGATCGACTTGTATATAAGGGCATACCCTTTTTCATAAAGTGGTCAGTATACCGCGGTCCTTTGTAAAAGATACTTGAAAGAAAACGTTTAAAAACATAAAGTAAATTTATATACACAACATGGATAACTTATCGAACCGAGAGATTGCCGAAGAAATTTTGGAAATCACCAAACTTGGTGCTGAAGTTTTTGATTATAATGACGCAGATGATATGGCTATCTTGTATCTATTGCTGCGAAAAGGCCATTAATTTAGCCAATAAGCGAAGGAGAACGCATTAATTTAATACTTAGATTTATAAAAATACATGTACTAATCGTTTTGTTATAATAAATAAATGTTAAAAATATTTTTGTTTTATTTTTTACATTTTCAATTGTTTTTATATTCCATTCTGGAACTCTAGGAAAATGCGAATGGGATATATTTGTTAAATTATTTTCAAATTGATTAATCTACTCTGTTGTTGTTGTTGTAACAGTGTTTGTTATTATGTTTGTATGTTCCTTCTTTTATTCAATCTGGCTCTGGGTCTATCTCCAGTTCCAGGAAAGTGGCTGCTTCGATGGGATGTAACCACAGATCCACTGGAGTTAGATGAGTATGTTTGGCTGGGCAGTTGAAAAGGTGTTTTGTGTCGTGCGGGCCCATGCCACATACTGGGCAGATGTCTTGCACGGCACGGTCGATTTCCGCCCAATTATAATTTAGACGACTACAATATCCCGAGCGTAGTTGAGCCAAAACTACTCTAGTTTGCCGTGGCAGCTGACGCTCCTCAGCTGCAATAGATGGGGGATGTATTTCGAGGACTTTATTCACACTATAATTGCTTAAGGCCTTGGCAACTGCATCCGTGTGAATACTATTTAAACCTGCTTGATACGCTTGTTGATCTAGGGGTTCTCTCCTGTATCGTTGGACCTCTCCCTCTAGAGCATGGATATCCTTCCTGATCTGCCTGTATGTGCCGGGCCTACCCACAAGATGGTGATTGGGATGATTCACACGGTAACATCCAAGCAGGTACTGCAACAAAAGCATCTCATTGTGTTGCTTTACTGGAAGAATCTTTGCCTCCTCATGTAGATAGTCCACTGAAGATTTGAGGAGGTACCCTGTTGCTGTTCTCAGGGCGGCATTTTGGCAAGTTTGAATTTTTTTCCAATTCGTATCACATAATCACGGGGACCAGACTGGCGCCGCATAGCTTACCACAGACCTACCTATCGCGTTATATGTGGTCAACAACAACAACATATGTACATATGTACATATCAATCTACTCTTGTATTATTTTACTACAGGTTATTTGAAATACACTTTTTTAGTTGTAGACATTGAATTATTCTAGATTCCCAGCTAACAATTTTTCCGAGGGCTCTGATTTCCGAGATTTTCTGAATATTTTTTAGAAATTTGCCGATTTCTCTAATATTTACCTAGAAATTGTACAGATTTTCTAAAAGTTTTTTTAAGAATCTCTGCACATTTTCTGAAGAATCTTAGTTTCGATTTCTAATCGATTTTCTAAGGGATTTTTTGTTTGGTTGTTGTCGAAAAACAATGTGATTGTTTATAAAATTCGCATATATAATTTTTTTTAATATAAATGCAACATATAATGATTCAAGGTAGTGTTGATAGCTTCAACATACTCGTGCACATTCTTTGACTATTAATCACAAAAATGATAACAACAGGGAAAATCATTAGAACGTTTGAAATTAGAATCACCCATGAATAGCGCATTAAAAGAAAATTGTCTCAAAAAATCTAAACTTTTCTTTCAGTTTGTACAGAATTTCTTTTCGAATTCGGACCGATTTTCTTCACAAAATCTAAATTTTTCACCGAAATTTCGAACATTTTTTTTCCGAATTCAGACCGATTTTGTTAGAAAATCTAAATTTCTCCGAACTTTCCAAGAATTTACTTCCGAATTTGGACCGAATTCGTTGCAAAACTCTAATATTTTGTTAGAATTTTCTTTCGTCCATACAACTTTTGTAGCGAATTCGAAAAGAATTCGGCATCAGAATTGTCAACTTGTGCAGAGGTTCTGACGGAATTTGGAAATAATTCCGAAAAAATGTTAGCTGGGTTGGCAAATGATTGTGTAAATGTGAGAGTGTGGGTATTGGAGCTTCATGTCCTCTTCCCCATCATAATGAAAAATCGTAAATGGTTAATTTTCAATTCACACACAACACACGTTGATTGGATTAAGAATACATGAATGAAGAACGCACAAACTAAAGCCAAATATATCAGCAGTCATCCACAAGGAGTTGTTCTTACAACCCTCATTGTGGAACCATGAATCATGAAAAGTCAACAATAGCTCCCACAATTGTTGCCAGAAGCTAGAAGAAATACAAAGATACCAAGTAGTACAACAACTACCACAGTGTCAATAATTCATTTTATGTGGCACATTCCTGCCAATTCACATTATCATTTAGCTTTCACAAATATATTCCATATTCTACACCCATACGGATAAAAGTACATACATACATTACAAATCAAAATATATCAACCCGATATATATGAAATAGAAAAGAAATAAAATTTTATTATGCCATATCATCTACGTTTTTAAGATTATCTTCCAATTTCTAAGTTATTCAAGTTCCTCCGACTTGCCACCTTAAGATGTGCCAATGGCATATGACTATTGAAAACACTTTAACACTGGAAACAAAATGCCTTTCAATATAGCTGCCTTTCACTTCAAAAACCATGATTTGCTAAAAATGTTGTGGTTTTGGTTTGTCAGTATTGCTTGGATTTGTTGATATTGATTTATTTATTTGCATAATCTGTGGCGATATAATTTTAAAACAAGAACAATTGATGAAAAGCAATTCATGGAAGAAACACCAGACAGACGAAAAATATAATTACTAGTTATTTATTGAAACCAGACTGAGGATTCGACTGAGACAATTCTCAATTTTTAAGTGGCTTTAATATCCAAGCTGCCACAAATTAGCATAATATTAAGATTATATTTCAATATTAAATATTAAATAAATGGTAAATATACCCTCAGTCATTAGACTAACTAGGATATATACTGTCGCTCACTTGAATAGAACCCCCTACAAGATTTCATTCAACCTCCACATTTTTCCGAATTATACAAGATATGAAGTGTTTAAGTTTTATTATATTTTGCTTCATTTGTTTGGAGTAAACTTAGTCATTCATTTGCATTCAAATCCAATTTGAAATGGATCAACATTATTTTGAATTATTTTATTTTACGTTTTCTTTTGTTTACCATAAATGAATTTCTCATGTGTACATTAGGGCTATAACCAAAAAAATACCACCACATAGCCGTGTAGAGCATGGAAAACTATTATGAAACACGGTGTCAATTTTTCTCTATCGCGAAAAAAGTTTCCGCACCAAATGCATTGAAGTTCTGCAGTGCATCTTTTAATTTTATGTGTCATAACAACATATTTGCCTTTCATTAAAATTTTTATTTTTTTGTAATCTAATTTAAAATCATTATCAAAGCGTTCTGGACCAATTTCTTCTCAAATCGCGCCATTTCGGACCACATTAGGATTTTTTCACACTATTGCAATTTTTGGTTTTTCTTTATAAGCTCATGAATTTTATGTTTATATTTTTTTAACCTATCGGACCAGGGAATATGGGGTCATTTGAAACGAATTCGCGAAAGTTACAGGCTGTTTTTGTTGACTTTGCTTGTGAGAATCGTATTTGTTTTCTACAAAAATACAACACCAGTACCATGTGGGGAATTTTGTCCTAATAATGAAACCGCGTTTCTAAGACCAATTCTGTGAAAAAAGTTTCCGCACCGGCCGTGATTACTAAAACCCTTTTGATATTTTTTTTACTTAAAATTTTAAATTTGCTTTGTTTGAATAAATATTTATAGAAAAAATACAATTCTCACAGGAAAAGTCAACAAAAACAGCCTGTAACTTTCGCGAATTAGTTGCAAATGACTCCATATTCTCTTGTCCGATAGGTTAAAAAAATATAAACATAAAATTCAGGAGTTTATAAAGAAAAACCAAAAATTGCAATAGTGTCAAAAAATCCTAATATGGTCCGAAATGGCGCGATTTGAGAACAAATTGGTCCAGAAGCCTTTGATAATGATTTTAAATTAGATTACAAAAAAATAAAAATTTTAATGAAAAGCAAATATGTTGTCATGACAGATGAAATTAAAAAATGCATTACAGAACTTCAATGCATTTGGTGCGGAAACTTTTTTCGCGGTAGAGAAAAATTGACACCGTATTTCATAATAGTTTTTCATGCTCTACACGGCTATGTGGTGGTATTTTTGATATTTACAAAAAAGTGCAAAAAGTTATATCCCTAGTGTACATATTTCCTTTTATCAATACTTTACGTTTACGATTCCATTAACTTCACTTAAGTTAACATTAAGAACACAACTCATATTTGAACTTGAAAGTTAACAGCTAAAAATACACCTCTGTAAATGTATTTAATACTACTACTTTAAGCAACTATGTACTACTAAATTTTATCATAAATGCCTAAACGACTTTTACGCTTCTCAAAAGTGAAGCTAAGTAGAATAAAATTCAATAAATTCGTTCATTCCTCTTGAGCCACTTGAACTCTGTACATCAACCTCAGTGCTTCCTTAAGTAGTTGAAACTGATAGCAGAGCATCAACCGCAATATAGAGAGTGAGTCAACCAAACCATCTACGAAAATCGTGTTTGCTTTATTGGCGCCCAACGTGGGGCCATGTAACACGACCATTTTTCTACAATCAACCGAGGATACAACAACAAAATACTCGTAATTTGTGAAAGCACAGAGTCTTCGCAGTCGTATTGTTTCACAGAAGACCTTTACAGATGACCCTATAAGACGACGGATTATTCCTGTAGAACAATTTGAACACTACATATCAACTTGAATGCTTCCAGAAGTACATGAAACCGATAATAGTGCATCATCACGCAATTTGAACACTGTACATCAACCTTAGTGCTTCCTTAAGTAGTTGAAACTGATAGCAGGGTATCATCTGCAATACAGAGGGTGAATCAAAGAGAACAATCTCGGCATAGTCTTTCTTTACTGGCGGCGCAACGTGGGGCGATATAAGGAGACAGTTCATTCCTCTTGAGCAACTTGAACTCTGTACATCAACCTCAGTGCTTCCTTAAGTAGTTGAAACTGATAGCAGAGCATCAACCGCAACATAGAGAGTGAATAAGTATTCTTTCAAAACCTAAACATTTGGTGTTTTATTGTATGTCCTCATACAACCTTCGCAAACGGCCTGTTACACTGACGCCCAACGCAGTGGCCACGAACGACGACCTAAAAGTTGAAGCCGAGGACAACAACACACAAGCAGACAGCGACGAGTACGTGTCAAGCGAATGCGCCAATTTCAACAGCTTCTCCAGGTAATGCAGAAAAACAACTGGACGGGTTCGTTTTCTCATTGCACTGCTCGCTTTCGGGGGCAGAGAGACGCCGCCGTAGTTGAAGAGTTTATTACTGCCATAACTGTCTACAAAGAGATAGAATCCATCTCAGACGACGACGCCGTAAAAGGTTTACAGCTGCTGTTTGAAGACTACGCTGCTAATTGGTGGATAGGTGTAAAAAGCACTGTCACCACATTCAGCGACGCCATCAAATTAATAAAAAATACATTTTCTCCGCCACTACCTGACTGGCGCATATTTGCCACAATTTGTGAATCGAGACAGCAGAACAAAGAGCACACAGACAATTTCATATGTAAAAAGAGGTTGCTGTTCTCTCAATTAAAAGTGCCTGTCGCCGAGGAAGTGCAAATAAACATCCAGCCCTATTCTGAACATTCCCATGGGAACTGTTTCCCATGGGAGCGAAATTTCCCATTCCCACGTTTTCCATATTCTCAACGACGTGGGAACATCAAATCATGGGAATTGAATTTTCGAAATTCGAAATTAGTTACACCAAATTATGATAGCATACTTTTAGGGGGCTGTAATTTTGTTTTGTAATACAAAATGCCTATTTGCATTGAATTCGCGGTTTTTGAATTAGATTAGCAAAAGCACAACTTACTTAATTCAACAACCGTGCATTGATTTATGGATTTTTTAAGTGAATGGAGTCAACGATGTGTGATGTTGTTCTAATAAGCACATTTTCTTCAGATTGTGCGAATTGGTGTAAGCATTTTTTAATTAGTAGGCAAACATAATTTGTACGTAAAAAGTAATAGGAACTTTTTAAGTTTGTAACGAATTTAAAAATTGTATGTTGATGCCGAGTAATTTTAGTTAGGGGTTTAACGAGTATATCGCTAGTTTTACTTATTCCTAATGATCGCTAGAACTCGTATTTTGCATATTTTTAAAAAAATTCAAAAAGATAAGTTCGGATATTTTTCTCGATTATTACATATTTTTGCTTGTTATTACTAGACATCGGATTTTGCATATTTGCATATTTTTTTATTAATAAAGATACGAAAATTCTGATTGGTCCAAAATTCGTTTTGAAGAAAACTGAATGCAATGACAGGCTCATATTTTTTATTTTTTTGCATATTTGCATATTTTGCATATGCACAAAATATGCAAAAAATATGCAAAATATGCAAAAAATATGCAAAATATGCAAAAAATATGCAAAATATGCAAGTAATTTTTTTGACAAAAATCATCAAATTAAATTTGGAAAGTCATCAAAAAGTGTTCTATATTTAGTTTATTGCCGTTAAACGTCGATTTCTTAGCAGATTATCATGTTATTAGTTATTATTCCGCCACAGCAATAAATCTGGACTAAAAGACTTAGAAAATTTCCTATAACACAGCCTTCTTATTACAACATAAGTTGCTTTCTAATACAAATTTGTTCAAAAACTCAATCAGAAATATCAAAATGTATGTATCCAAATATGTTGATAGGTTCTGCTCGGCCAAAATTGTCTGACAGAATAACAAATGAGCTAGAAATTAAGACTAAGGAAATATTGAATATTACATAAAATCTTTCATATTTAATTAAAAACATATAACAAATATATACGGTGCCATCATGAATATTTCCCTCTGAATTTTCCACACGGAAAATAACTTTTAAAAGTGAAATTCTTTTAAAATCAATATATGTTAAAAGTTGAAAAGTACTAGATTCGCTTCATTATGGCGTATACTAGTCGAATCGACAAAAATATTGCCTTTTTGAGCATAAATACGGAAATAAAAAATTGTGAAATTGGGGAAAGGAAACAAATTCTGCACGGAATTTTTATTCATGATTGCACTGATGACAATATTTTAATACCCTAAGGGTATTATGTCTTAGTGAATGAGTTTGCAACATGCAAAATGCAACGAAATAGACCCACAGTTCCTTTTGATGATCTGCATAGATTCGCACTTATCCATCTCGCCATGTCTTTTTGAAAATAAAGCACAGGTCACATTTATAGACCACTTCGCATAAAAATTGGGGATTTTTTGGCCCTAGGGCGATCCCTATTTTGTTAAGAATTGATTCAGATTTGGATATTGGTCCCATATATACAGTTGATTCGCGATAATCCCTACACCACAGGTTTCGGCGGTGTCCGAATTATCAAAATGTTCGGATTAACGAATTGTAAGGAAAATAAATTATTTTATATAATTAAATCACTCGTGGAAGTTATATAATAATACTTTTTTAAATTGTAACTACTAATTACGAACACTTAAATGAAAGTGCTCTACGTGTAAAAACTAGTGAGATTTTTCTACTCGAAAATCCGGAAAAAGAAAAAGCCAATCAGATTGTGAAAGTAGTGCTAGAAATATGGCGTTTTTAAAGTTTACATCAGGATGTAAGCAAACCTAGAGACAGATGCATAATTTCATCGTTTTGTAAATTAATATTCCTTAAAATCTTTGCCTTTTAGGTGTATAGTGCATTTGGCAACTTTAATGACAATATTGCGCGAATATTTTTCTTAATATATTTATTTATATCCTATACAACAAGACTAATGTGTCATGAAAGGTTTGTCCTTGTACTCGATAATTTTTACTAAATGTTGCTGAAACAATTTTTTTACCAACTTCTCCATTAAACAACTGTCAAAATCGAAGCATTGGTAATAATTAGTACAAATTATCGAGTACACGGACAGGTATAAATTAAACAATTGTGTATACAAAAGGGTTATGACTTTTCGACTGTGTTATGAAAATTGTTTTCCTGTAGCAGGAATGAATGAACTATATTTTTTAGCATTCCAAATACTTTTCTAGCAGAAATATGTGAGTTGTTTTGCCATTTTAAAGAAAATTCCAAGGTTTTTGACTTATTTTACCACTACCACTCTATTGTGTGGTTTTTCTAAGTGATGTCATATTGCACTAATCATTGGACGTTCTTCATTTTTCTTATTATTCATCGTGGATGGGTATAACAATAATGCATTACTTTTCGCCGAGGAGTGAACATTTTCCAATTCTGCATTATGCGTACAATATAGACCGAAATTATAAAATTATGTATTTTTAGTGCATTAAAATAAAACCATATCATCAATATTAAAGCGGCAGTTAGAGCATTTTTCCAAAGAAGCTTTTTGACCATAAAGAACAAAAATTGCCAATTTATGTCTGTATAAACTGAATAAAGGACTAAACACTATAAATATATTAAAATGTAATATGTGGATATTCAAAACGTATACTTCTAATTATAGTTATATTCCAGAACCTGGAATCGTAAATGGTACTTTAGTACTTTTTCCCATTTTTCGCTAAAAAACGAACCCTTTTTCCAAAAACTAGAAAAAATTGCGCTTTTATCTAAACAAAAATAGCGATGACTAACTCTAGCTCCTTTGTTTTTCTGCTAGACAATTTTGGCCGATTAGAAACTATCACCATATTTGGACACGTTGATTTTGACATTTCTGATTGAGTTTTTGAAATTTTTCCATTATCTATCTACATTTGTATAGGATGGGTTATTTGACATTTTCTTACCTTGTGAAAACTGAGGTTTGTCCTTGTACTGAGTCTTGTTAGTCTAGATTTATTGCTGTGGCGGAATATCTGGAGAGTCTCAATAACATAATAATCTGCAAAAAGATATGTTAAACGTCAAAAAACTTAATTTAGAATGCTTTTTTGATGATTCTCCAAGTTTAATTGACGATTTTTGTCAAAAAAACACTTGCATATTTAGCATATTTTTTGCATATATTTTGCATATTTTTTGCATATATTTTGCATATTTTTTGCATATTTTTTGCATATTTTTGATATGACCCCAAATATCGAAAAATTGACCCTCAAAACGCCTAGATCCAAAATTTGAGTCCAATCGGATAAGAAATAAAAAACATGCTAAAATCCGATGTCTAGTTATTACATATCGTCACCATAAAAATCCGAAGACGTATCTCAAAAAAAAAAAAAAAAAAAAAAATAATAATAATAAAATACGTTTGTGATTGAATCTAAAACTAAAACACATGCCCTTGCAAAATTTCAAGCTTCTACGTTCAAAAATAACGATCCTATTCAAGAAAAGGCATTTCGGAAAATGGAATAGCATTGCAATAATTTGGCATATATGTATGTACGCCTGTGATCTTTGTCGTGTCGTTGAGGAGACTAACACGTTTTCAATAGAACGTTGGTCGTCTGATTTAAAAAACCCGAAAGTTATATTACGAAAATGAATAAAAGTTGTAAAGATTGTATATATTATGGTTATTTTCCAATATATTTTAATAATTATTGCCAAAAATTCTTTTGAAATTGATTTGTTTTTACTTGTTGTTCTGCGTTAATAGAATCAACCATGACTCTTTTTCTCGTATTTCAATACAAATGGTCTGTTCCAGAACTGCAAAAATCTACTAATTTTTACTACTTTTTCTTGTTTTGTTCGATAACATAAAGGGAAATTTTTTATCGGTGTAAAACAGTTACATTCTTACAGGTTTTTGTATCATATAAGAATATGCAAAATCCGAAGTCTACTAATGACATATTTTACAGTACATTTTGTATGCTTTTATTAAGCAAACACATGGCGATTATAAATATTTGCACTAATTTTGTCGTGTAGATGTCTTAAAATATGAAATTTCATAAAAATATGAAATTTTTTGAATTTTTTTTTTCAAACTCCCACACTGTTTGCTGGGGAGATTTTTCCCACAAAAAGACACAAAATTCTCCCACAATTCAAGATAGAGAATGTATACTTTTTTCCCATGGGAACAAATTCCCAATTCGAACTTCATTCAGAATGAGGGGAGATGGGAAATGGGAAAAAAACTCCCACAAAATTTTGTTCAGAATACGAAAATGTGGGAATGGGAAAAAATTCCCAACTCCCATGCGTTCAGAATAGGGCTGATCATGTTTGGCCTGCTCAATACAAACATACGAGAGCGTGTGCGCCGAGACGATGTCAAAACATTTGAAGATCTCTTGTCAGCTTGTAGAGAAGCAGAGCTCTTGTTGCTAGAGACACACACAAAACAAGACAAGCAAAAGAGCGAGAGAAAAACAGTGCGATGCAGTTTTTGTAATTTCACCAATCACACTGTGGATGAGTGCAGAAAATTAAAAAAAACAAAAAGCCGAACAACAACAAAAGCATGGTATTAACACACAGCCAGCAAAAAACGTTAGTAAATTGCCACAAATAAAAGCAGAAGTTGCTTGTTATGGATGCGGTGCGCCTGGCGTGTACAGATCAAATTGCGCTACCTGCAGCAACAACAAAAAAGACAGCCCTCAGCCGCTCTCTTTCAACAGTATTTCAACTACTGTAATTGGTCGTACGCTCCCTACAACACATGTGGAGATATTTGGACTGTTGGGAGAAGCAGTTTTCGATACGGGTGCCAAAGTTAGTGTTGCCAGCCTGAGCCTAACGAATATTTTAAAAGCAAATGGATGCAATTTTCAACAAGTTCGAGCTGATATTAGTTTGGCAGATGGCTCATCATCAACCGAAGTAGTCGAATCAACGGTATGTGATATCCGTATTGGCAACCGAACGAGAAGAATTCGATTTGTCTGCTACCAAAAACAGAACTCTTATTGGTACTGATTTCATGGAACAGACCGGAATAATTTTGAACATGGCGCAGAGATACTGGTACTTTGAAGACGACCCAAAACGCAAGTATTCATTCACCAATCCAATGGACATGCGTGTATACTCAGTAGACGTCAAAGGTCATGAAGGACCCACAACCAAAGCAGTCGACGGAATGTCCAAATTCATAAAGTTTGTGGAAGGGAAAAATAATATCTCACCGTTACCATCAACTCCAGGTATCTTGCTAGAAGTACAAAATCGTCATCACTCTC
Organism: Musca autumnalis; assembly: GCF_047663935.1. Lineage (NCBI taxonomy): Eukaryota > Metazoa > Arthropoda > Insecta > Diptera > Muscidae > Musca > Musca autumnalis. The sequence continues at coordinate 117,754,726 of NW_027411755.1, read as the reverse complement.
CTCTCGCAAGCATTCCTCCTTCTCCGGCAATGCCATCAACATCCACGATCCAGACAAGAAATGAGTATTCGCCTCACAGCATTCAAAATATCTTCCGTGGAGCCATTCCAGCAAATGAAGAGACACCAGGCAATACTTCAAGGCTATTTGGTCCACCAGTGAAAGCACAACGAAAGGAAGCAGATGACTATTTAGACAGCATATTCATGCCGCTCTTCCATATCGAAATGCGCGTGTATAAAGAAAGTGATCCAGCGGGTGCCACTACATCAAACATTGACAATCACAATGTACCTCTAATCCAGGGGGAGATACCCGAAAAGAAGTCAACTAAGTTCCGTAGCAGAAGAACCCCAATACGAAGGAGAAGACAAAAGAAGAAATGTGCTGATGCTTGATCGGGACGATTCCAAGCATCAGAGGGGGAGACTGAAACGGATCAACATTATTTTGAATTATTTTATTTTACGTTTTCTTTTGTTTACCATAAATGAATTTCTCATGTGTACATATTTCCTTTTATCAATACTTTACGTTTACGATTCCATTAACTTCACTTAAGTTAACATTAAGAACACAACTCATATTTGAACTTGAAAGTTAACAGCTAAAAATACACCTCTGTAAATATATTTAATACTACTATTTTAAGCAACTATGTACTACTAAATTTTATCATATATGACTAAACGACTTTGGCGCTTCTCAAAAATGAAGCTAAGTAGAATAAAATTCAAAAAAGTCGTTCATTCCTCTTGAGCAACTTGAACTCTGTACATCAACCTCAGTGCTTCCTTAAGTAGTTGAAACTGATAGCAGAGCATCATCCGCAATACAGAGGGTGAATCAAAGAAAACAATCTACGAAAATCGTATTTGCTTTAAATTTATATAAGAATTATACAACGAAAACAAAATAAAGTCAAAAATTGATGTAAAAAATTGGCTTGTTTAAATAGAACCCCCCTTTAAAACTTGGCAATACAGAAAGATTGTATTATTGTATCGATGCATTTCCACTCTATATTGAAAACGAATTACTTTCAGTAATATTCAGCAAACGTATGTCCCTCCTGATTAAGGATACACCCGTATATCCTGCTTTGGCAAGGATTCTTTAAATAATCAAGTGTAATGCCTAACAAAACATGATTTTTTCCAACAAGTTTATTTTTGGAAGCGTACTCCCTCCTCTACAGGATATCCGCATTTCTTCTGAAAAATTTAAGTTTTGACGACTCGAAGTGCATAAAAGTTTATAAAATCATGATGGAAATTCCACTCCGGACATCCGAAAATGTTACTCACTACCGGAAATGTCTGTTTCAGAACTCCTTTGTAAGTTGTCGTGCGCATTTAGGGTGAAGAAAATTGACTCCGCAAAAGTTCAACACTTTTGCACGGTAATCCATACCAAATTTAGTAGCAAAATGCATGTTTTTATTCGGAACATCCGCAATCGTAAAATATAAATAAATATATAAATAAATCTCGATATTTATGTTGGCAATTCATACGTCCAAATAAGGTCACAAAATGCACCTAAATACGTAATTGTTGAGGAAAAAGATATCAGTCCATAGATGTCTGACTTCAAAAAGGCAAAGGTTATCCAGCATGTTCTGAGACACACTTCACACCTCAAGCGTTTTATTCACTCCATTTACCCATATTTTTCCAGTATGTTAAGGACGGACTAAGTTGTACTCTTCTTTTTAAATACCCTAATGAATTTTAGCCCAAGGAATTATGCAAAAAATAACAGTAAATGGTGTGAACAAAATGCTTGAAGCGTGTAGTGTGTCTCAGAACATAACCGTATATTTCTGTAGGCATAGCTCGCTGATACTTAGGTTAGGTTTAAGGATGCCCAGCTGTCATATATGCAGCCACTCAACTCGGAGACCTTGTGGTCCATTTTGTTCATCCTGAAAGAATAAGTTGTAGAGAGGAAAATTGTTATCATAGGTGGAAGAAGAAAGGTAAATATAAGGTATATGATTGACCCAGCAATATTCGAAGAGCAAAATATGTTTTGTAAAGATATTGTTAGATTCCGTATGTAGTATTGTGACTTCAACAATCGTTTTTGTCAACTACAACAATTGTTTTTGTCATATCCAACAATAGTTTTTGTCCACTGGACAATATTATTCTGTTTTCTTCGATAATTTTATTCTCTTCTCTCGGCATTCGTTGCCGTGGTGAAGAAACACAATGTTGGTGAGTTTTGTTTATTTTTGTTTTTTGTGTGTGTACACCAACAATGAGACTCTGACTCTTGCTTGTATCCATTGTTTTCTTTTTGGGTTTTGATGGTAGAGTTATACCTGCACAATCTGAGAAGTGTTTTTGGAAGGTAACCTGCCTGGTCGTAATTTGTTCGTTCCTCTCATATTTGTTATGTTTTTTTATGTTGGGGTGGGTGCTTTGATGAGCGCAATGGAGTAGTTAGTTTCTTCATTCACTATGTTGTCGTTTTAGTTAAACCTGGCAAACCCTGCCCATGTGTTGTTTTTGTTAATACTCATAATATTATACGTGACAAACCTATGTTATGTGGAAAGTGTATATGAGAATTATATACAATCAAATCAAACATTTCAGTAACAGGTTTTTTTGTAAAAGTTCTAGATTATGATATTTCCTACCATCGTTATTGTCAATGATTTTTACAATATTGCGGAATTTCGAAAGTTGTTTTTTTTTTATTTTTGGAGCAAAATATTGTATTTTTTAATTTGCAATTACAAGGTTGAACAAAACAAAAACATTGTTGGAACAGAAGTAGATATTGTTGTTCCAAGAAAAGCGAAAATATTTTTTCTCTGCGTGTATATAAAATAGTAGAAATTGAGAGATATAGAAAGATTATATATGGTTTAGGTTAAGAAAGGATAGTGAGAGAGTTGTTATGGTGCAGTAGTTCCTTCTCGTTGGAGCCATCTCTGACCTTTGGCGAGTAGAAGAAGTTTCGTTAGCTCGGTTTGGCCGAAGGTTTTCAGAGATTGATTCATGTTTTCCCCCATAATTCTCATTCTACGGCTCACGAGCATTGGATATCGGCATAATACTCGTATATCCTAAGGGCCGCTTGACTATCCACATAGATAGTCACCGGTCCAGCTATGTCCCCTTCCATGTTTCTTATTAACTCGACTGCTTTCATGACCGCAAAGATTTCGGCTTGGAAGACACTACAATTTTCGTTTAACTTTTACGAGAGCCGTAGATTGAGGATATCGCTGTAGCCATCGGTACGTATGTATATACCTCTATACCGGGTAGTGGTGGGGGGTTGTGGGTCCAGGCTTCTCTGTTGGGTATCCGATCATCCATGTAATTATGGTGTAATTGTGGTGATATATAATCACAGATTACCTCCGATCACACTGATAGTCCAGATCGTCGTAAAATAACAGCGTGGCCATACTCGGAGTTGCACCATGAATTTATTTCCTTGAGTCGGGGAGCACTCTTTGCTGCCAGCTAGCTCTTGCACCACGAGATTCAACGAATGAAAGCCTGTGGAGTGCTTTTCATGGCCCCGGTAATTAAAAGTGATGCCGCTCTTTCAACGGTATTTATTTTGTGGAGAAAGGATGTCTTACACAATGCATTCCACTATACCAAAGAACCGTAAGTAAGAATAGGGCGAACTGTGGTCGTAAAAATCCAATGGATGACCTGTGGCTACAATCCCCAACTCTTACCAATGGAGTTCTTGCATGAATAAAGGAACGTTCTTCGACATTCATTTCCCACGTTAATTGATGCTCCAGAATAATGCGAGGTACTTGGCCTCTAGTGAGAACTTCAGGGCTACTTCATCCAGCGTTGGTAGGGTGAATGATTTGACTTTTCTTTTGTTCGTAAACAGTCTGTTGTTGTGTGCCCATCTTGATAGTTTGATTAGAGCTCCTTCCATGAGTTCCGATAGTGTTTGTGGGATCTTTCGCTGATCATTATGACCACGACGTCACCCTTAAGTATTTCGTTAATCAACAGAAGCCACAGCAGTGGCGATAGTACGCCAACTTATGGTGTGCCGCTGGTGACGGACTTCTGAATGGAGGTCTCACCGATGTTTGAATTAATTATCCTGTCGCTAAGCATTCCATCGATCCAATTGATCAGTGTAGTGGAAACACCTAAATTAGAGGGTGAATTGTGGATGGATTCAAGCTTAAAATTATTAAAAGCGCCTTCTATGTCAAGAAACGCTCCTAACGTATAGTTTGAGCCAATTTTAAACCTCTCGATAAAACCAACGACTTCATTTAGTGCAGTCTCCAACGATCTGCCTTTGAAGTACGCCTGTTGGGCAGGACTTACAACACTATTTTCAAACCTGGACCTTATTCCAAGGTCAAGCAATCTCTCGTAAAGTTTTCAATAGAAAGGAAGGTAGGCTGATTGGTCTGTAGCCATTAGAAAGTGTGTGACTTGACTCCCCCTTGGGGATGTATGTCACAGTGACCTCCCTCCACAGAGACGGAGTGAGCGATAGACGTATACATGCCCTGAAAATATGATCGAGGTGTGGAATCAATACCTCCAGTGCATTTGTAGCATTGCAGGGAAGATACCATCTGGACCAGGCGATTTAAAGGGCTTAAGAGTGTTTACCGCCCAGGCTATCTTTGTGTGACTTATGATCTCCTCGATGATACTCACCTTCACCGTGGCTAGGTTGCACATAAGGGATCGCCTGAGCGATCTGGTGCATCCATGCAGTTGGGAAAGTGGGTTTTGGCTGGGAGATCCAGAGTTTCTAGAACGGAGTTGTCCCGTGTCCCGTTTGATACTGCCGATAAATTTGGGGTCCTTCGAGAGTACTCTACGGAACCTGGCTACGCTATTTACTCCCTCTATAGACTCGCTAAAGCAGACCCATGATCTGCGTTTAGCCTTCTTTATTTCGCTGCTGTACTTATTGAGAGACACTTTGTAGTTCTCCTAATCTGTGGACAACTTCGACTGACTGACACTTGTTAATTTTTTTACATTTCATTTACAACCAAAAAACTGTATATTTTAATACATATCAAATATTTCATATGAAATTTCTTCATCATTTCCCGATATTGTTTCCTGTTCCTAAATATTTTATTTATTTGTTATTTTCAAAACTTGTTGCCAGGCTTATTTGTCATTTATTTAGGTTATAAACAAACTGCATTATTCTTAAAAACATACAAACATAATAGAACTTAAATTAAATCAAAAGAAAACATAAAACTAAAAATAATATATAAGTTTTGGTAAAAAATAAAAAAACAAGTTCCCAATTAGTTATTAACGACACAATAACAAAAACAAAAAGGAACCAGATTCAGACTACAAAAAAGTTTTCCTTTTTTTACTTTTCGTTTCCAAGAAAAACAAAAAGTTTTACAATTTACAAAAATAATCTTCTGGGCAATTTTAAGAACTCTTTCAAGTATTTTTTCTTGGCATTTATTTTCAAACTTAACTCAAGGATTCTTTTGGCATATTCTGTGGATGTTTCTTTTTATAGAATTGTTGAAAAGTTTCTCATATGAAAATATCTCTTGGCTTACAATGACATTTATATACGATGGTGGGAAAAACTACCGAGACCACTTGAATTGTCAATGACACCAAAAGAAATACGGAAACTTTTTTGCATTTGTCTTTATTATGTACATACATTACATACAACATTTTATTTGTGACACTTTAAATTATCCGAATAATTTTCTTATTCCGTTTTATTTCTATTCCTTTAGGAGGTAATGTCCAGTGAAGCGATCTCTTTGAAGTTCCTTGATGTGGTTACAATTCTACTCAAATATTGCGGCAACAAATGCACGGCAGCTAAGAACAGTGAAACTCAGGCAGTTATAATTGATTTGATTGCAACCATTGGCTTCTTCTGCGCCAACAATAAACAAAATCAGGTAAATTAACATCTATTCTATGATGTGTTATATGTCATATAATTATGGTTTTTTATTCTTCTTATGTTTTCAGGACCTCTTAACTTCTGAACAGTGTTCCATTATTATTAAGAATTTAACCAAACTACCTGAACATTTGAATGTGGTGGTCTATCCATGTCTAGTAACTATAACGTTCCAAAATCAGGAAGCTCGTAATGTGATATCACGTGATTTTAATCTCGATGTAAGTACAACTATACCAAATGATTCAGTATCGAATATTAATTAAAAATATTACTGTCCTGTAATTTGTTGATTTTATTTCTTTTATACATTTGTTATTCTATTTCTATTACAGTTTCTGGATGAATACAGTAAATCGGAAAAAGCTAAAAAGAATCATCTGGTAGCTCTACTCAAGGAGAAGACATAATAAAATTGATTTCGTGCTCGTGTTTCTTCTCAAATAATAAAGTAATGGTTGTCCTGTTTAAAGTTAGTCAGCATAACCTCAACTCACTACGGTGCTGTTGTATACTTCATGGTTTTCCCGCTAATACAACATGACTGCCATATTGTACAATGAACAAAGAACATTGATGAGAATGATGAAATGGACATGAATCAATTTTAATTCTCTATCAAATAATTTTAGAAATGCTGATGATCTGTGTCAATGACAAAACAAAAGCTATTTTTATTAATATTGGATATTATACTTATATGTAAATGAATATTAGATATATACATTATTATTATATAACACACGCTCACACACTAACACACATACAATGCAATTTTTATGAATTATTAAAACACACACACACAAAACATACTTATTACATACACATGTATTATTAAAGAGTATCCTCTTAGCATTAACCCAAATACTTTCGAATATGTATTCTTATTTTTTATATTGAAATTAATCTAGACTTAGTTATTATTATTATTAACAAGGAACCAGTGAAACATGGATGCTTATTTTTAGCCATTTTTTGCATAATTTAAAAACTTGTCATGTGATATGGAAAACCGTTTATGTTAGGTTTGAACTTGTAGAACAACCAATGACAAAATTGTCGAGGAGAAACAAATCATTTAAAGACTTATTTTTTTAGTAAGGTCCTTCAACATCTTCAACACAAATTTCTTATCGTATTGTGGAAGTTAAGGAGTATTGCACGTAAGAGTATAAAACCTCTTCTCTAAACTGAAGTTTAAGTAAGTACCTTTTATGTTGAATGTTTTGTCACTGGTTGTACATTTTCTTAACTAAATATGTGTTATTATTATAATTTTAAAATTTTCGCCCTTTTCCGAATATGTTTCGTTATGCAGCAAAAAATTAATGAGATTACCCACCCATCCTAGTTAGTAGTAGTTATCTCAACTTGCCTTCTAAGATACTTTTGGAATTTGCATCTGTAATATTTTCTTTTCTCAATAAAACCTATTTATTATTCTTAAAAATTAAATGATTTGTGTTTTATTTGTTGTTGTTGACCATATATAAATATAATTATAAAAACTGGACTTCACAAACTCACATTTTTTATAACAAATAAATAATCAATTGTGTATTAAACTAAAAACTAATGTCACAGAGGTGTAACGCTTTAAGCTATTGCAACGGAGTCCATTTTGATTTCCACTTTTTACTTTATGTTCTCATGCTCGAGCAATGAACTACTTGACACTTGCAGTGGTGGCCAATACATTTGCAACAAAATTCCCCGTTGTTGAAAAGTTTCTTTAAAATATTTTTTTTGAAAGTAAAATATGTTATTTTTTACAATAAATTATAGTTCAGTGCTTCAAAAATAAGAAAATGAAAGGGTTTGACGATGTAGGGGAGGCGGATCATAGGGAAGGGGAGGCGGATCATAGGGAAGCAGCATGGACATGGGTGCACATTTCAGTTTTCAATTTAATAAAATTGAGAGTCCAGAGTGTAGTTATGTATATCGTTTATTAGCGAAAGTCAGTAGTCTGGGTCTCGCAAAACATATGAGCGTAGGGACTGGACCCTTGTCAGGGTGAGTAATACTGGGGCCTAATTATGGCAGCGAATTCGACAAATAGTTACATTTTTTATTCATAATTTTGTTTCTACCCATTTAGTGCTCGCAAAAATATATAAGGTGGCGCAAAAGTAAACTTCCGATGTTTTTTTGGCTGTAATTAAAAAAAAATGAAAAACTTTGATTCTTCTTGTGGATAATTTTTATTTGGTGTTTTAATTTTTTTTACATTATGTCGAGAATATAACGTCAGATAAATGGCCGCCGCCACAGTTTATTGTCATTTGAGCCCTTTTTATGGCATTTTCCATCACTTTGACCAAAACTTCCGGCGATAGGTCCTCACATTCTTGACGGATATTGTCTTTAAGGGCTGAAAGAGTCTGAGGCTTGTTGACATAAACCCGCGAATTCAAAAAGCCCCACAAAAAGAAGTCTGGAGCGGTGATATCAGCGATCTTCACGAAATTGACGTTGTGCCAAAGTCACCGACCGATTATTGGTCAAATAAATAGTCACCAATATTCCGCGTTCTGGAGCAGTGTAGCGTAACATTGTTTACTCACGTGTATTTCGCATGTGTTTACTACACAAATGTCAAAACAGAACTGACATTAGGGGCCAATCGCAAAATTTATAGCATTTTCTGATAGGATTACTTTTGCGCCACCTTGTATTAAGGTTTTCCCACAAGTTTATGAAAAAATGTGTTTATAATTGGGTGCCACCGTGGTGCAGTGGTATGCACAGCCGCCTTGCACACAGAAGGTCTGCGCTTCGATTTCCAGGCCAAGCAACATCAAATTTTCAACGGTGGCAAAATACCCCTCAGTAATATTGGCGACATTTCCTGAGTATTTCAGCCTTCTAAAACTTCTCTAAAAGTGGTATCTTAAGACACGCCGCACAGTGTTGGAGCAGTGGACAAAAAATCGAAAAACGTGATGTTAACTTTTATATATGTTTATGTTTCTGTGTTTACTATCAGATACCGCGAATCTGAAAGAATTTTGTCGATATGTGCGTATCGAAGTTATAGCTCTTAAAATATGAAAAATATTTCCCAGGTAATTTAAAGCGATAATCATATGAACATTAGACGACCACTAAGATAATTATTTCTGAAAATTTTGTCGATAATATTAAAAGTTTTGGATAGGGATTTGATGGGTGGGCTATAAATATAAAATTTTAGTACAATAAGTTGACATCAACTGGACATGGGCAAAGTAACGTTTTCAAGAATTAAAAATTTAAATTTCATTAAAAAAATAATAAATTCTTAATATTTCGTAGAGTATAGCTTTTGATTGCCACCTATTGCCACCTTCACTCTTAATTTCCGTTAATTGCACATCTCTCCCGAAGCGAAATGTGTTAAAATATTCTGCCCATCCCTGCAACCAACTCGGTCAATTTTAATCGAATAGCCTTCAAATTTATTATGTGATATTTTCTTAGAAAGTTGTTTTTTGTGCGAAAAGAAAGTTAATTTTTACAAAATGCTTGGAATTTCTAAAGTTTCTGTAATTGAGGCGCAAAGTAATCAACATAACGATGAAAAAATACGCCGGAGAAATTTGAAAGATGCTTCGGACCCGTTGTCCTATCCCAGTGCAGTGTGAGTAGTTTTGTAACTACTTTAGTTTTATCTTATAAATAAAAGTAACTCTTGTTTTTAGTTTTCCGTTGCAATCTTTGTGACCAATTTGTTTCTGCAACAACTCGATCACCTTTAACATAGCCCCTGGCAAGGTCTTGGTGGCTCTCCCTAAAATCGATGAAGTTTTTTTCTTGTGCCGAATTTCTGTGTTTGACCGTAAATTATTAAACAATTAATACATCAAAATTAAATAAAAAAAATAACTTTCTTAAATACTTACATTTTTAAAAACTCCTTGTTTGAGGTATTTTTTTGTTTTGTTTTTTATCTTTGCATTAAGGTATCATTCGTAATGCCAGATTGTTAGTGTTTTAAAAACACTAAATCTTTGTTCGAAGAAAAACGTGACTTTCACGAAAAAATTATGTGGCAACACTTTTTTAACAATTGGTTTTGTTGATTAAGAAATAATGGAAATTTGAATGTGGTTTTGTTAATAAAACAATATTATTATTATTATTATTTTTAGTGTTTTTGAAGTGTTTTAAAGTGACATGTTTCCAAAAAATACAATTCTACTTAAGAAACCAAAAGTGGTTTCATTCCGAAGAAATTTTTCGTTTTTCGTTTTCTGAAGAAGCTAAATTCGGTATCAATTCCACTTTCGACCGGAATTGGTTTCTGTGACATGCCTGTTTGTGCGAACATTTTTCTGAAAATCATATTTTTCGGGCCTAATTTTTACATTTGTCATTCGATTTCCTCGTACTCCGTTGCAAATTTTAGATTTTTATGTTCCGGATCTAATAAATCATTACTCGTGAAAATCCAAAATAGGAAAATCGCCTAAAATTGTTTTAGAAAATATCGCGTTTTCTGTCGGTCATTTCCACGGTAATAAAAAAACTGATACATCATATTATGTCTTGCGGAAAGAGATTTAAAAACTTCACTCATAAGTAGACAGCGGAATTTTATGCAACCCCTATTTTTGGTCCGATTCATGTCAAATTTTGGGACTGGGCATATTTTTGGCTTCAAATTGCAATCGAAACATATGACATATGCAAAATGCATAAATTTTTGCATATGCAAAACTTATGCATTTTACATATTTTCTTATGCAACAAATATTTGAATAATAGGTACAAAAATGTTTGTATGTACAATTTTTCTGTTTAAAATTCTTTTCAGACAAGTCAATAAAATAGAGAAACGTATAACCACAGCCTCAACCTTCAAAATACCGAAAATCGGGAGGTGCCGTACTATGGGGGCTATATGAAGACGTGGACATATACCAAAAAAAATTAGGTGGAAGTTTTATACCCCCAATGAAGACTTGATACCAAATTTCGCCCATTTCGGAGGGATATTGAGGTCACAACCTTCTAAATACCAGAAATCCAGAGGTATCGTTCAATGGGGGGCTATATGAAGACGTGGACCTATACCGACCAATTTCAGGTCGAAAGTTTTATACCTCCAAGGAAGACTTAATACCAAATTTTAGCCATTTCGGAGGGATATTGAGGCCACAACCTTCAAAATACCAGAAATCCGGAGGTACCGTTCTATGGAGGCTATATGAAGACGTCGACCTATACTGATAAATTTCAGGTGGAAAGTTTTATACTCCAAACCAAGACTTTATACATTTAAGTGTGATGTTGAGGCCACAACCTTCAAAATATCGGAAATCGGTAGGTACCGTTCTATGGGGGCTATATGAAGACGTGGTCCCATGCGGACAAATTTCAGGTGTAAAGTTTCATACCCCTAACGAAGACTTAATACCACATTTTAGCCATTTTGGTGGGATTTTTAGGCCACAAATTCTTATATATATTTTTGCATATGGTTTTGCATATGCTCATTTTATGCAAATATGTAAAAATATGTCACAATATGCTCGATATGCAAATGTTTCTGGGCCTAATTTTATTTTTTTATCTTGTGATAAAACGAGTTTCTGTCTAATCAGATTTTCTCTACGACCATCCTAACCATATATGCATTTGCATAGGATTCCGCTGTCTACTGATATATACATTTCATCCCAAAAATAGTGTGTGATGCTACATCCACTGCTCTTGATTGGCAGTATTGAAATATATATGTATATCGTCGGTGTCATGCTTACATAAGTGTTCCATACGCCATTTGCCCATTTTGAGATAATCGCATTTTAATGTTTTGCGTCACAACTGTGTGGAGCTGACTAAAGAAAATATCTATAATTTTAACTTGAATTATTATTAATAGTTTATAGAACATATTAGCAAAAATTTAGAGGAATATGTGTTGGAATATAAAAGTTATAGAGAATTTTGTAAAAAAAGAATTTTTGTCGATTTGTTCCATATCCACACTTACGTGTGACACAAATGGAAATATTGTGTACCATATGGAACAAAGTGACAACAATTTTTTTCCATCTTTGCCTCAATAAGTTAAAAACTTCTAAATGGAAAATTAAAGTTCTAATTTTCGAAATGTGTTTTTAAATTTGTAAGTTTATTATGTTGTTGTATAGTTCGGCTATAGGCGTTTTTAGTTTTCAAGTTTTTATTTATTTCCGATATTTCGACTAGAATCTCCAGTCATCCTCAGGGAATTAAATGAAGTAGTCGTTGTTTTCAGTACAAAATACTTTCTTTTTAAAATATAAATTTCATAACTGAAAAAAGTTTAAGCTTTTGCGTCGAAGGTTGGATATCTCGGAAACAAGAGCAAATAAGAGAAAGCCGACCAAAAATTAGAAAGAGCATACCGTATATATGACCCTAGAAACCATCTGTATCTCAAAAAGTCAAAAGTGGTGTATGGAACACTTAAGCATGACTCCGACGATATGTGTATCGATGTAGATTTTCATGGTGGACACTAAAATTGGATGCGGACAAAATTGTTTGGCCTCTGTGCAAATTAGCGATATTTAATAGGTTTTTGAACTCTAAGATGCAGCCGATGCTACATTTTAGCCTCCAAATTTAATTTCGAAAAGTATATACAAATTTAAAGGTATGGTTTTGTTGCACATGAAAATCACATGCGGACAAAGTGATATTGATAATTACGCGATTTAAACATATTTTAAAAATGCGTATATTTTGGCTATAACGTCCGAACTATTACACCATTCTTTATATCGTCACCATAAATGCCGGAAGACGTAACCCACAAAAATAAAACTTTACAGTAGAAGCAAAAAACGTTATAAAATGAAAACGGTGTTATAAAATATCGAAAATTTTTAGTATCGTGTTTTAAGACAGAGAAGAAATATATTTTTGGAAAAAAATTAAATTTTTTTCCAGAATGTTAGAAGCTGTGTGGGATACGTCTTTTGGTATTGTATTTTTCTGAAATGCTAAAAGACGTAACCCACAATTTATTGAGTATACATTTGAAGAAACTAGTATAAATGAAAAATTATAAACAAATTAGAACTGGTTCATGGCCTACGCTGTTAAGCGAACTTTAAACTAGCAATCTGACGGTGATGGTTTCAGTTCCCAGTCTTGACGTTGATATCATCAACCTTAATTACTTATACAGCTCAGTCATGAACATCATCTCACCGTGAGTTTTCTCACTCTCGCCTCCTCCCTTATTATAAACATCATAAGGGAGAACAAAACTCGCGTTCGTGAGAAAAGTAGCTATCATAAATTTCAAAAAAGTGAGAATGTGAGGCAATTTTCTCTCACCACAGAAATCAAGGTGAGTTGAACAAAAAAATGTAACTATGGACATTTTTTATAGAAAAAATCGACAAGAAACGAATCTTTTGCAATGATAATCAATTGTATTTATTTGTGTTTTACGTTAAAGGTAACAAATAAAAAACAATTAGAAATTCTTTTGGCGACTCTACATGTTCATCCGTGTATCAATGAAGCAAGAAAGACCTCAATCGAGTTTGGCGTAATTTGGAGGTGGAGTTGAAGTTGGCCAAAATTTTTCAGATATGGGAAGCGGTTCAGAATCATATGATGAAAACAGGAATGGAAGAGGATCCAATCAGGAGCAACACCTTTCTACAATTTTTTTAATGTAGGTACTTCCAAACTTTGCGGCCACTCAAGATGATAAGTGACATATGTATCTTAAGTGCCTTTGTATTGTTCTTTGTTCGCTAAGGTTCCCAGCAAAATATTCGATGCCAAAGATTCTATTCAAGCATGAGTACAAGTTATATGTCACCTTTTTACCACCTTCGCCCATTCTTTTTACCAGACTGTGACCCCTAAAAGATCCAAATCATTTTGGATGGCATCTTCAATAACCCAGTGGAATGGTATCTTAACCACCACCTTGGCATGGCATATTCCACGAACAAGCCACAATAGGAAGGATTAAATTCATAAAATAAGGCCATGTTTATATTATAGCCTTTTGCAGGGTTAACCTTCTTGAAAATTTACAATTCTTGAAATTCCTTCCAAATGCTGAAAATGGGATCTTTCACAACTTCATTTGAACTAATACAAAAGATCCAGTGAGATATTGGCATCGCATGGAACGACTTCCACAAAATTTGCTTGGTTTCCTTTGTATTCCTCAGCGTTTGTCGTTTCGCACATCATTCAAAATGCAATATTAAACATTTTCATTTCTTTCTGCCATTTAATAACCTTTAAACGATTTTTGTTCACTTTTAATAACAATAAGAAAGGTAGATGCATCGGCGAATTGCTACAACAAAGCAACTTTTTTTGTAATGTAAACTGTCAAAATTTTCGCCAAATGGTCTCTTGTCTCTTTTTATCGCTTGTGTTTGTCTATAAAGTGTAGACATGCTATCTCTTACTTACCGAATCATATGGTTTTTTGTTTTGATTTTTCATGGCGAATTCACAGTTTTTTGACGTTTTAGATTCGATCAGCTGGGCTGAGGCATCTACCTTCCCAGCAAACCAAATGTCTGATGTCCGACACGTCTGAACAATTTCGGAAGCAAAGTCGTTCAGATTTCGTTCCGATTTCTGAACGATTTTTCGGAGAGGAAATAGTTCAGATTTTGTACCGATTTCGTTCAGATTTCGGAACGAATGTCGGATAGAAATTTCCTTTCCGAATTTCTTAAGGATTTTCTTCAGATTTCGTTACGAAATCGGACCGACATCGTTCCGATGTCGCTGCGACATTTTGTTCCGAAATTATGTCAACCACTTCATACAACATTCGTTAAGATATCGTTACGATTTCGGACGATACGTCCGACATTTTGTTCCGATTTCGTTACGAAGTCGGTACGATTGGTTTGCTGGGTTTCTTATTGTACCATGATACGTATGTATGTATCTGTCAAAACAAAAAAACAGCTGTTACAGATGCTGCCACATATCAAACATTTAATATTTTTTATCAATTACCAAGTATTTTTAAAGTGGATTGTTGATAAAAATTATTTTTCGTTTTAGAAATATTAATTTAATTTAAAATAAAGCAGTGTTTTATAAAAAAATTACGAATTTAGTTACTGCAAAATTATTTGTAAATAAAATAACGATATGGCAACGCAAATTATATTTTCAAGGGTTCACAAAATGCGGCACTATTTTCAATTTTCAAACTTGTGAACCCTTCTTCACTTTTTTCGCTTCTCCCTTGTCATTTGTGATAGGTCGAGACGTGAGAAGTGAGCTGCAACTCACTCGTGAGAAGCTCCCTACGTGAGTATTCATGATCGCTATGATAATTTCAATTGTATTAGACGATATTAAATCTGGAATATAATATTTATTGTTGTATTTAACTCCATCTATCGACAAAATATAGTTCATATAAATTAAGTGATCTGTTACAGTTTAAATGTAACATTTACTTGTCATAAGGGATGTTGTAATAAAAGTAATGACAATCACTTTGAATTAAGCGTTTTAAGTTTTGCAGGTGTTGAAATTTCTTTTTTGAAACTTTTAGCCTTTGTGTGTACATCTGAGGAGGATCTACTGCCTCAAAATTTCCGGAACTTCTCTATGGTAGAATCTGGTAGTTGTCTTCTATATCAGTTTTACAAATGATTATACTGCTAGGATTAAAAGCCAATGCTCACAGTGACTGTAGGATCTCCTGTCTTTTTGTATAAGTAAACCAATACAGAAAATTTGCGTTTTTCTCTGGACCTATTTGACTAGTACAATCAGTTGATCTCTATTAAACCATGGGTTGGTTGACAAGACCATCTTTTGCAAACCTACAGCCTAATCGTATCCGTCTTTCTACTAGAACGACGTGAATTTTGAGCATATACACGTTTTCAACGACTCAAATTTCCGTTCGTTCTTTCTCTTGGAAAAATGAACAATATCGAGACGAGCATTGCCTTCCGAATAACCACTTCCTTTTGTCTGGTTAACATATTGTTTTCCATATGTGCGTTTTAGATGTTTATTTAAATCAGGGCATAGGTCTTCTGTCATCATCTTCAATTATTTCAATTATGGATTTTTTCTGTAAGACCAGTAAAAACCGTCTAAGTCAAAGTTATTGCTTTAAAAATTAACTAAAAGAATGCTCTTTGTGATTTTTGAAAAAAGCTACGTAAGAGACAAAACTGTTAAAGTAACTACAACCATGTGATTGGTATTTCCATAAGCTTTCATACGTTAACCATTTTGTAGTAATCGGTTCAGTAGAACCGGGTCTAACCCGGTTTTGAACCTGGACTTTCGGGTCAAATAACCGGTCAACCGAATCCGCCCGCGTGGAAATTATACATAAACTCAATAAGCCCTCCCTCTGGCATTATAATTGTTGCACAAATCAAAAAATACATTGTTGGTACTACTGTTTAGTTTTGAAATAATGTGGGTTACGCCTTTTGTGTTCTATGAAAATTACAGTATGCTGTTACGTCTATTGGCATTTCTTGAATAGGATCGTTATTTTTAAACATAGAAGCTTGAAATTTTGCCAGAGCATGTATTTCAGCTTAATATATCAGATTCCATCAAAAAACGAATTTCGATTTCCATGTCGGTTACGTCTTCCGGCATTTACGGTGACGATATAAAATATTCCGAACTAAAATGGAATAATAAAATTCCTTTCCTGTCCACAATTTTTGGTGGAAGAAAACCCACGGATACTCCAAAAGCCTAATTTACGTTAGAAAATGTATCTAAAATTGTCTTCAGTTGGGTTGTATCTTTATATGAGGGCTATATCAACGTGTGGACCCATGTTGACAAGTTTTGGTGCAGAAGTTCCGTGACTGCTGGGAATGTCAAATTACAAATAGTCCGGTTAATAAATCGGGAGGTACCGTTATATGGGGGCTATACAAAAACATGCACCTATGTTGACAAAATATTTCGTGTTTACATGATTGTGGAGGAGGATTTAAGAAGAAAGAACCCTAAAAAAGAACCCTACGTTCACGAAAACAAAGTAAAGGGGGTTGGATAACAAACAAATGGAGACAATAAATAATTAAATTATAAAAAATATATTTTAACATCTGTAATTTCCCTAGAACTACACGAGGGGAACTAGAAAAGTATGCGGGCTAGGCTGCACGCAGTGTCGCCAGACGTTATTTGACATTTTTGGAAAGTTTGACGGGTTTTAGCCTAAGCGCACTCAGGACAGTTTGACATAAGATCATGTGTTGTGTTGCTTACCTAGGCCGTGTTGCCTAGGCCGCATACTTTTCTAGTTCCCCTCCTCCTTCATATGCAACAGTAAAAAATTGGGTTGCTGAATTTAAACGTGGTCGTACAAGCATTGGAGATGAACCACGTAGTGGACGTCCAAAAACAGCAACAACAACAGAAATTGTAGCCAAAGCGCATAATATGGTATTAAATGATCGACGAATAAAAGTGCGTGAAATTGCTAATATCATGGGTATCTCAAATGATCGAGTCCATTTAATTTTGCATGAAGAACTACAGATGAAAAAGCTTTCTGCAAGATGGGTGCCGCATTTGTTAACAGTCGATCAAAAACGCATAAGAATGAACATTTCTCAAGCTTGTTTGGATCGTTTTAACCGAAATAAAATGGATTTTAAGCGTCATTTCATAACTTTTGATGAGACATGGATCCACCACTATACTCCAGAGACAAAAGAACAATCCAAACAATGGACTGAAGCTGGAGGAAGTGTCCCAAAGATGGCAAAAACAATTCAATCGGCTGGTAAGGTTATGGCAACGGTTTTTTGGGACTTCAAAGGTATTATATTGATTGACTATCTGCAAAAGGGTAAAACAATAAATTCAGAGTGCTATTGCAACCTTTTGGATCAATTAAATGTACAAATTCGAGAAAAACGTCCTGTCTTACAACACAAAAAAATAACACTGTGCTATAGTGAAAATTTGCAGGGGTTCAAATGTATAAATTCGGTTTTGTGGGATTCCACAGAAGGCGAAAATACCTTTGGTTTCTTTGGGTCACTTCGGTTTTTCATTTTATAACGGTAAATGTAGTGAAAAATGGACTTTCTTGGATTTTCAATTTTAAACGGACATTACTTCTTTTTTCCACAACCGATTTGCACACACTATTTTTCATTATAAAGGGGAGAGTAATGCCTTTCGAACAAGCCATAGATTTTTAAAATTGGTTTACAAATGGCTAATTAATAGTGGTTTAAGTGTGACAAAAACGCATTTGAAAACAGTAAAATATTTTTCCTTGTGCTCTAGGCTGCGAAAATGACACCTAACAGTACAATTATTTACAGTTATCAATTAGGAAATTTAGTTGGCTTTCCAAAATGGGAAAAACCAACAAAATCCGTTGAAAAATTAATGCGTTATGGCATTTTTTGTGTTTCAACTTTTTGGTTTTTTTTTTCATATTTTCCTTTATAAAACATTGATACCTTGTGCGTAATTGTTAAGCAGGATAATCACAAGTAGAATCATACACTCCGGTTCATCTGAATAGAACCAACCAATATTTGTCTACAGATACCGTTGTATCAGACGAAAGGAGAGGAATTGTAAATTATAATTTTGTGGACATGTAGAGTATATAGTAGCCGATATTTTCAATACCTAACATGTTTCACATATGCGTCATAACGGTACTTTTTACTCGCTTTATGAAAAAATGTCAAAATATTAGCATTTTTTAATGGTTCACCAGGATAGAACCACCCTAAGAATTTACACAAATCCTTTGTTAGATGTGGTAAACTTTAACAAAAAACTATTTATAATTATAAATAAATGCCGTGAGTGTTAATTGCTATCAAATATTGTGCAAAAATTTGTATTAGGGTCTTGAAATTTGATGAAAATCGATGCTTAGAGGTCCAAAAAATATTTTTATGAAGAAATCGGTAGAAACAATTTATAAAGACAAAATTTTATACTGAATTATGTTTAAAATTTTTTATACTAAAATAAAATTACAAAAAAGTCACATTTGATAGGTTTATGAGTCCGAAACAGAGGAAATATGGTAAAGATAACTCAAATTTCTACCTTTCCAATCCAAAATTTGATATTTTATCTCAGGAAAGTGAATGCAAATCGATGGGTTCCACCCAGTTGCGTTGGCTGTGGACATCTACAGGTCCAAAAAATAAAGAAAATTCCACCGCCGAACGCTCCATGTCAATAGAAAGAGCTTTGATTTCGAAGATATCGGATGACGTGGAAAGCACAGAAACATAGGCGCTCTTTTTTGTATAATAACGGATCAGAAATATTTTTTCGGTACTTGTACTATGAGGAAAAGATGTGTGAACATCATAACCATCAAAATTAAACCCTTTCCTTTCGAAAAAATTAACGTCTTCCTTCCCCTATCGCTAAGCTGTTTCTTCACATCAAATGCCTTAGAACCTTTTGAAATTCCAAGGACTTGATGGTTACATGGAGCGTTCGGTGGTGGATTTTTTTTTTATTTTTTGGACCTGTAGATGTCCACAGCCAACGAAACTGGGTGGAACCCATCGATTTGCATTCACTTTCCTGAGATAAAATATCAAATTTTGGATTGGAAAGGTAGAAATTTGAGTTATCTTTACCATATTTCCTCTGTTTCGGACTCTTAAACCTATCAAATGTGACTTTTTTGTAATTTCGTTGTAGTATAGAAAATTTTAAACATAATTCAGTATAAAATTTTGTCTTTATAAATTGTTTCTACCGATTTCTTCATAAAAATATTTTTTGGGGCTCTAAGCATCGATTTTCATCAAATTTCAAGACCCTAATACAAATTTTTGCACAATATTTGATAGCAATTAACACTCACGGCATTTATTTATAATTATGAATCGTTTTTTGTTAAAGTTTACCACATCTAACAAAGGATTTGTGTAAATTCTTAGGGTGGTTCTATCCTGGTGAACCATTAAAAAATGCTAATATTTTGACATTTTTTCATAAAGCGAGCAAAAAGAACCGTTATGACGCATATGTGAAACATGCTAGGTATTGAAAATATCGGCTACTATATACTCTACATGTCCACAAAATTATAATTTACAATTCCTCTCCTTTCTTCTGATATAACGGTATCTGTAGACAAATATTGGCTGGCTCTATTCAGATGAACCGGAGTGTACATGCTAAGATACCCATCTTTTATAAAGGAAAATATGAAAAAACCAAAAAGTTGAAACACAAAAAATGCCATAACGCATTCATTTTTCAACCGCTTTCGTTGGTTTTTCCCATTTTGGAAAGCTAACTAAATTTCCTACTTGCTAACAGTAAATAATTGTACTGTTAGGTGTCGTTTACGCAGCCTAGAGCACAAGGAAAAACATTCTACTGTTATTTAATGCGTTTTTGTCACACTTAAACCACTATTAGCTAACCATTTGTTAACCGATTTTAAAAATCTATGGCTTGTTCGAAAGGCATTACTCTCCCCTTTATAATGAAAAACAGTGTATGCAAATCGGTTGTGGAAAAAAGAAGTAATGTCCGTTTAAATTTGAAAATCCAAGAAAGCCCATTTTTCACTACATTTACCGTTATAAAATCAAAAACCGAAGTGACCCAAAGACACCAAAGGTATTTTCGTATTCTATGGACTCCCACAAAACCGAATTTGTGCATCAGAAATCCTGCAAAAAAAATTTGTCCACTTTTGTATCACAGTGTAATTTTTCATCAAGACAACGCACCAGCGCACAAAAGTGTTTTAACAATGGCTAAAATCAACGAATTAAAGTACGAGTTGCTTGACCACCCACCTTATTCTCCTGATTTAGCTTCCAGTGACTTTTACTTGTTCCCAAATCTAAAAAAAATCCTTGCTGGCAAGCGTTTTACCTCAAATGAAGATGCAATTACAGTTGTAAACCACTATTTTGAAGACCATAAGGAAAACTATTTTAATCAAGGGATAGAATTGCTAGAAAAGCGTTGGACTAAGTGTATTGAAGTTTCAGGAGATTATATTGAAAAATAAAAATATTTTTGAAAAACTATTCTCTTTCATTGATAGGCTAAGAAGTTTCCGAACCGCCCTCCTAAGCAGTGTGTGTGTGTAGATCAGGCCTGCTCAAGGTGCGCACCTGAGCTGTCGGTGTGTGTCAATTTTCTCACACACACAATTTAAAAAGAGAGCTTTTGTTTTTGTTTTGAATATTTTCAAAATTAAAAATCAGTCTCTATTGAACATTCAATGAGGAAGGTTCTGTTTTCGAATTTGTCTATGAATTTATATGCGTACACTGAAAAAATGAATGAAGATACTGAATACGAATTTTTATTTGCCTAAAATTTTTACGGCAAATTAGAGTGTTTGGTTTGTCAACGCACTTTGGTTTGTCACGAACTTGATTTGCAACAAATTATAACATCAACAGTCACATTTGGTCAAAATAAAATAATTATTCTACTCTATATTTTGAAATATAAAATAAAATAAAAAAAAACTGTTACGATATTTCTCACAGTATACAGAGAGACAAAGGAAAATTGAAATTTGTGTATTTCAAAACCAACACAATTACAAAATGTGTTTGTATGTGTCTGAGCAGGCCTGGTGTAGATGGGCCTGTAAACCAAAATGACCACATTTGTAAATGATAATCAATTTTTTACAGTTATACAAATGGCCTAATACACTGTTATTTGTATGTTATCATAATTAAACATGTGTACAATCAATAGCTTACAGATTTAAAGCTGTCGCATGCAATTGTAATTTATTCGTAATCTCTTTACACAGTCTAATGTCTAATATGTTGCCATTGAGCGCTAATGTCACTTGCTGCAGTATTTAGCAAAGCATAAATCCAAACACCCACTCATCAAATATAGACAACATCAAAGATTTTGCTAAATATGACACCCTCAAATTCATTTCATGCCATGGTTTTATCAATCATCGTCATCAAAATGATGAATGTAATAAGCTTCTCGGAAATAGAGTAGGCCACTACATTAGTTACAACCCACCAAAGACCGCGAGAAGGGTCTAAATTGCGACTAGTAATGGCAATATTCATTATGATCGTGAAAATGCAACATCATCGGTTGACCACGAACTAAAGCGGTCAATTCTGTCACACATTTAAAGTTTGTCGCTAGGACAACTAACCCTTAGATTGACTGGTGCACATGTTATTGGATTAGCAAATGGAGAAGGTCAGTATTGAGTACATGACTAGTAGCTGCAAAATCCACTTATGAACGTCGCAGCTACCACGCATATAACACAACGCCCTACTTACATACTCGTACATAGCTGTTTAGTCCAACATTCCAATGCAATACAGGAGTAGATAAGCTTTACTAGGTAAGTGAGTAGCTCATAAAGTTTGGCAATCCGAAGAGTTGGTATTTTAGATGAAATTAAAAAGTCGCAATTGTAGTGCTCAAAAATTTTTGACTCTGAAACTAAGAAAGCTGTTCTTCCTGTCCACATTAACCCTACGTTTCACAATTTCGTATCCTTGCATCTTTTTTTTTTAAACTGAAATATTTTTCAAAGAAACCACAAAGTCCCAATTTACATTAGGCGAGTTTACTTGCGGCAATTGTCAGTTTGTAGGTGAGAGAGGGTGCTGAGAGGCAAAGGGTAACCATATGCCTCACCGCTCTCTCCTACAAAATGACAATTGCCGCAAGTAAACTCGCCCAATGTAAATTGGGACAAATCAAATTCGTAAAACCAATAACTGTGGCCTCTTTTAATTTTTCTTCTCTTTATATTCTCTATGACGAATTATAACTTAAATTCAATCACATCCTTAAGCCTCTTAACCGATATAATATGGGCACGTGCACGCACTCGTAATTGTTAGCCTCGTAACCTTTGCTAGTTGCTGCGCATTTAAAAGCAACAGGACGTGTGGGACTACGACGAATGGATGCCCATCTAACACAACAACGAAACATAAGCCATAAATCAAACTATTAGCGCTTGACAAAGAAAAAATATGGGAGGACTGGATTTCTTACAATTTATATTTGTCAGCTTTGTCAGCATGACACACCCCCCAGAAGAGCAACCACATCCTCGTTTTGTTCTTTTCTGTGTGCTACTGTTACCAATGTTATCTTCAACTTCCCCCAGTCGAAGGGTCGCAATGAAATGCACTCAAACAGTGTAATTATTATCATTGCTACATTTCCTTTTATCCCCTTTTTGTTTTTGCTACATGGCCAAAGTTGGCTCTCTGATTATATGCTTGTGTTGCTGTGGAGGGTTATTTTATGATTGTCGTTATATTTTTGTCTACGCATTTATTGAACTTTACGGTCCCCTTTACGCTGCAGGTTAGGTTAGGTTGTGTATGGTTTTATGGGCACAAATCCCCTCACTCATCCATAATTGACTTTCGTAAAATTTTGTCCAAACGTAGTTTAAGTTCGAGGTACCTCCCCTACAAAAGTTCGACATTTGTGTCTGTGCAGTTTAGGGTCTGTTCTAAAATCCTTTGGAAATGTATTCCTATGCTGTTCGTTGTGGTCCAGCAAAATCATGATTTCCGTGGACATGTCCATGCTTCCTGTACTACAGTTCCAAAAATTATACGATGACACACTGAAATGACTAGTGGGCGGGACATCTATCGAAAAGATATGACTCCCAAAATAGGATCCACTTCCATAATGGACTATGTCGATCCTTTTTTGCAAGTACCTCCTCAGCAACACTTTTGAATTTCAATCATAATCAAATATTTTGTCGCCAAATTCAAATGTCAAAAAGGGCCACACAATTCTGAAAAGACCCTAAATACTTTCGATCTATCCGTAGATGAAATTTCAATTCACATTTTAATTTGGTCAGAAAAAAAAGTTTAAACATTTAAAATACCTTAAATCGGGCGGTACCGATACAAAAGTTTAACATTTTTGTTTTATATCCAGCATAAGGCCACTTTTCGGATAGGTAACAATTGTGCTCCAGAATATAACAGTATATTTTTTATCTAGAGAAATTCTATAATATGTTTTTCAAAATAGTCAGGCTTAGTCCCATAGTCGTTGTTTTAATATTTTATTAAAACAACTTTAATTTATTAGTGGAAAAAATGGCGATGTTTACCAAGGGGTAAGGCAGGGAAAACTATAGTTTCAGATCTCGCCACAGATCTTCATCACTTCCCTTGTTTCTTGTTTTTCAACAAGAAACTTTTTATACCCATATACATCGCCATTTTTCCTCGCAGGTTCTGGAATAGAGCATTTATTTTGAAAGTCGTCATCGATTTGTTGTTGTTGTTGTTGCAACAACGCAAATATGTTCGTTCGTGTACTATTTCAGTTATCAGTTTCTGGTTCCTCTGTATCCAGACTCAAAAATGTTGCACCTTGGATTGGTTGCGTCCATGAGAAATCAGGAGACAGGTGAGTGGGGTTAGCTGGGCAGCTAAACAATTGCAGCGTGTTGTGTGCTCCCAATCCACATGCCGAGTATCGTGGTATTAATTCTGGACCAATACGAATTTAGACGGCTGGCTGCATCGTCAGGATCTTAATTATACTAAAGTCACTCGTGTTAGTCTTGGCAACTGACGTTTTTCTGTTGCGAGGGATGGTGGATGGTCCCCCAGTACGGCATACACACGGTATATGTGTACCGCCTGCACGACTGCATCTGTGTGAATGCTATCCTAGCCTGCTTGATAGGTTCGCTGGGCTAAAGGTTCCCGTTTATACCTTTAGACCTCTCTCTCTAGATCATAAAGATCAGTGACACTGGGGGCCTATTCAGTAACTTTTTAACAACTTTACTCATTGTTTATTTTACAACAACTTTATTTGTTTGTTTTGTAGTTGTTACAAAAATAAAAGAAATTTTAACAACTTTAGAATCGATAAAAGTTCCAGAATTCCTATACTGACGTGCCTTGGTGGGGAAAGCTTGTCCCTTAAATCGTCACAGAGTTACCCACTGCGATAACACCCAAGCAGATGCTGCACCGACAACATCCTGTTGTGTTGATGCACCGGTAAAACCTTTGTCTCTTCATGAAGATTTTCCGCAGGTGTCATGTGGAGGCATCCTGTTGGAAAACCCAGGGTGGCATTCTTGCAGGTTTGAATAGTCTTTCACTGCACAGCGCACAGTGGCGCCTCAGTGGATAAAATTCAAAAATTAGGTTGTCGACTTTTTATAATTTTATGATTTTATTTTATTGAGAACACTTCAAGTAGGACAATCGTGAAAGAATTTTGTCGATATATGGTGTTTCTATAAAGTTATAGCTCTTCAAACATAGAAAATTTGTGGTAGTTAGCTTATATTGAAATTTATATAAAAAGGACCACATGTTCAAGGCAATGTATTTAAACAAGTTATTAGAAATGCTAAAACTTTTGAATTGGGAATTAAAGAGTTGCCAATAGACTTCCTTTTTGTGGACAAAAAGTTTACATAAAATGTTTATACATTAAGTACCGTTATGTTGATTGAAGCATTAGCATGTTTTAAATGTAAGTGTATCTAAAAATTCGGCCATTTGGTACATGAAACAGACATCTTTTTCGAATAAAATTATGTAAAAATTACATCCGGCAAAATTCGATTCTTTGAGACACAACCACATTTACATAAACAGTGTGTACGAAAAATTCGGGTTTTCGAATTTTGCCTCAGTTTACCAATTCACTTTATTGGACTGCCTCCTGTTATTTTTGTTAATACATTGCACTATAGGTAATTTGCCCTGTTTTTGAGACAAAAATTAATAACAGCGGAATTAAAGGATATTTTAACTTTTTAAATTATTTATGTGTAAAAGTGAGATAAAACAAAGATTTTTACAGATAAATTCGGATATAAGGAACAACGGTTATAAGCAACTACGTATATAACGAACAAAGCTATTTTTATACCCTCCACCATAGGATGGGGGTATATTAAGTTTGTCACTACGTTTGTAACTACTCGAAATAATCATTGTAGACCCCACAAAGTATATATATTCTTGATCAGCATGCAATTCAACATCGATATAGCCATGTCCGTCCGTCTGTCTGTCTGTCCGTCTGTGGAAATCACTCTAGCGTCCGAACGGATTGACGTAGGTTGATGAAATTTTGGGAAAATATGTTATATTTACGTAGGACTTTTGGTATTGAAAGCGGGCTATGTAGGTCCACGCTTTCGTATAGCCCCCATACAAAATGACGCTTGACGCGTCGTCGTTTTAAGGAATTTTTAAGATATTTGGCCCATTTTACCACCGAATTGGTTGTAATTTGGTACTTTGTGTCTCCAGAGGCCTAAAAATATTCATACCAAAGTTGAGTTTTATAGGTCCACGTTTTGGTATAGCCCCCATATAAGGCCCCATATAAAGTACGCGTCATTTTAATATATTTTGAATGTATTAGACCCATTTGACCACAGAATTGGTTGTAATTTGGTATTTTGTGTCTTCAGAGGCCAGAAAACATTCCTACCAAAGTTGGGTTACATAGGTCCACGTTTTGGTATAGTCCCCACATAAGACCCCTTATAAAGTACGCGTCATTTTAATATATTTTGTATGTATTAGACCCATTTGACCAAAGAATCGGTTGTAACTTTGTATTTTGTGTTTCCAGAGGCTAAGAAACATTTCTACCATAAAATGTTTATATAGGTCCACGCCATAATATAGCCCCCATAGAACGGTACCTTCCGAATTTCGGTATTTTGAAGGTAGTGGCCACATTAATCCACCGAAATGGCTGAAATTTGTGGTGGAGGGTATAAAAAGTTCGGCCCGACCGAACTTAAAGCTTTTCTTACTTGTTTCTAATGTCATTTTCATTAGTTTTTTTATACACAACAAACTGATAAAAACGATCACGGTAGTAAGTAACACAAATTTTGTCCCCGCGAGTAGATTTTCCAACGAATTGTTACTACAGTTTTGTATATTTTTTGAATATACGTTAATAAAGACGAGTTTAGTACTACTTTAAACCGTATTAATGATTAATATGTAATAGAGAGATAAAATTAAGCTTACTACTGCCGCACCGTTTATAGAAAACCACGGATATATCGAACAATTTGTCGCCATTACTTATTTTACTTGCAATGAAATTGTAAACAACAATATTTGTTCACTTATTATTTATTTCCTCAAACCAAACTTCCACAATTTTAAGACTTTTTATTGAGAAGTAACATAATAAAATCTCATAAATATCAAAAAACGGGCAAAATCGGGTTTTGAAACCTAGTAATACCAATGCAGAAGACTTTTAGTAATGTGTTCTAGGTGGCAAAATCACGGCCAAACACGGCCAATTTAGTATAAGTCTATATGAAGTGAGTTTAAGAAAAATAAAATATTTATTTCTGACTTTTTGTGTTTTTTGGTCGCTACCCAAATTGTTTAAGCTATTATATATGAAATAAATTCCTCTCGCAATTGCCAATCTATTCCTTTTACATATATTTATATTTGGTTTATTTTTCGGCGGTTTTAAGTACATTGAAATATGCCTTACAATATATATTTTTTAGTTCTTCTTCGAAATTCTCACTTTGACTGCAATTTAAACCGCGAGAATGACGCTATTTTGAAAAATGTCATTCATATTAATAAATTTTGACATGTTCTTTTTTCAATGCCAACTAAAAAATTATTATTATTAAAAGTTGCAAAATCGACTTTTTGCCTCAAAAACAGGGCAAATTACCTATAGTGCATTGTCAAAAATACGTAAAAAAGTTCGAATCTGAAATAATGTTGCCGATAGGTAATGCCACGATTTTGATAGGAGTGGGATATTGTTGTTATATTTATGACAAATTCAACCTTATTACAACTTTTGAGTTGGGAATTAAAGGGTGGCCATTGGCCTTAAAAAAGTTTACATTACACTGTGCATCAAAATGGAGCTCAAAGTCTGGGGGGGTGGAAAATTCCTATTGGAGATGAAAGCCCTTGGTGAGTATATACAGAACCCCGAAGGACAGATTCACCGTGAGTCGAACTTTCGCGATATGGCGTGATGAAGTTTTTGCTAGAGACCCTGTAAGCCATCAGGTATTAGCGTTATATCTTTGTTCACTGTTGCTTTAGCTTATTTTTGAGATGACATGTCTTCAATCAAATCGAATGGGGATTATTTTCGTGGAGCACTTCGACCTTCTAACTCGCTTCCTTCAATGTCCTTTTCGTCCTTTATTTTAAGAGCCGCTATAAAAGTACCCCAAGATGACGTTTTTCAGTTTCAAAATGTTCTGCAAAAATGTCGGCCAAAATTTTAGGTACGGCTCTCATTGACAACTAATCGCTTTTGTCGCGTTTTCATAATAATTTTTTACATTTACCCCTGTTTGCTCAGAAAAAAACTGTGTTTTGTGTTTTTGTATGCTCTGTAACAAATATACAAAAAATCAAATATAGCTTTTTCTGAACAAAAACAGGGTAAATGCACTAAACGACCACGAAAACGTGACAAAATCGATTTGTTGTCAATGAGAGCCGTACCTAAAATTTTCTGGCCGACATTTTTACAGAACATTTCGAAGCTGAAAAACGTCATCATGGGGTACTTTTATAGCGGCTCTTAAAATAAAGGACGAAAAGGACATTGAAGGAAGCGAGTTAGAAGGTCGAAGTGCTCCACGAAAATAATCCCTATTCGATTTGATTGAAGACATGTCATCTCAAAAATAAGCTAATGCAACAGTGAACAAAGATATAACGCTAATACCTGATGGCTTACAGGGTCTCTAGCAAAAACTTCATCACGCCATATCGCGAAAGTTCGACTCACGGCGAATCTTTCCTTCGGGGTTCTGTATATACTCACCAAGGGCTTTCATCTCCAATAGGAATTTTCCACCCCCCAGAATTTCGGTTCACAGTGTTATCATAATAATGGCTCTATCTTGATTTAGTTGGCATGTGTTTTCAGAAATTTCACGGTAAATAAATCGAGATAGAAAATCGGTAGTATAAACATGACTATAGCTTCAATTAATTTTATTTTAAATTTAAACCAACTATGTGGCAACTCCAGGCAGGTTGTTAAAGAGGGACTCTATATCCAAATTTGAACAAATTTTTGTTTATATCGATAAAATTGAACAAAAACCCTAGGAAATATCGCATATTAAAGTTGAAGGCTATTAAATTAAAATTGACTGAGTTATAGCAATATCGGAGAATGATATATAGGGACTATATCAAAATCTGAACCGATTTGTTCAAAATCGTTGAAACTGATCAACGACATAAGAAAACACCTCATATTAAATTTGAAGGATATTCAATAAAAATTGACAGATTTTTTGCAAAATCGGGAAAGATATATATGGTGGCTATATCCAAATCTGAACCAATTTTTGTCAAAATCGGTAAAACTGATAAGGGGCGTAAGAATATATCAGATATTCAATTTGAAGACTATTCTCTAAAAATTTACCCGCGTAATAGCTATATCAGGGAAGGATATATATGGGGGATATATCCAAATCTGAACCGATATGGACCAAAGTTGGTATTTTTCATTCCAATGACCCGTTTATACGTTTACAAGGAAGCGGCACCACTGTGCAGCGCTAACATTAGCATACCACGCTGACGCCGCATATCTTACCCCAGAGCGGTCTATTGCTTCGTAAGAAGTCAACAACATTTAGGGCTTCCAGATTGTTTTTATGAAAAATCGTCAAACTGACGATAAATAAAATAAAAATCGTCAAATCTGTTTCATAGAATCGTCAAAGAAATCGTCAACAATTAAAATAGACAAATTTTGATATATTTAAATATTTTTTTAATAAAATAGGTATAATCAATGTGTCATAACAATTTGTTTTGTAAAGTTTTAAATCATCTTTGAATCTTTATAAGGATAATTTTGATATTTTATTTTATTAAGATTTACTTGGCTGAAAACACTTTCAATATTTGCTGATGAGTGAGGTAGTAGGTACCTACCATTACCTTCTTTAACAAATTTTTTATTATAGGAAATATTGCATCCCAAAAGCGAAATTAATCCATTTCACTATTTTCAAATATTTATTTAAAGTCCAAAAATTTTATTTCACGAGATTCTGAAACCAATTTTTGCTTTTCCTTCATGTTCACAAAATGTGAAAATTCTTTGAGGATGACGAAAATCGAATAAATGTTCTGTTTCAGAACCTAAAATAATCTACTAATTTTACTGCTTTTTTCGATATCATAAGGGACAAATGAAAACTTACGCAGTTCCACAACTTGCAAAAGTCTCCTCTCTTGAAATTTTTCCAAAAAATTCAAAGATAATAGGTTTTTGCAGGTGCTGAAGCGGAGGAGTTAATGGCCTGTTTCACTAAGGCTATTCGAATACAAATTCGTTTGACCTTAGTAGTACTTTTTTGTTTTTTGAAAAATATTTGATTTAATTTTGTTTTCAATCAAACAAACATTTTCCAGAATAACAAGATTTTTGTAGTAATTCCAACGAAGTTGAATTCGAATCATGGCACAATTACCCAGAAAGTGGCATCGTATAATTTGAATATGTTATGTCAAAACTTTCTTTATGTTGTTGGAGAAATTACAACAAAAATATGTTTTTATAAAGGGATTTGACTTTTCATATTCGATCAGCTGGTGTGATACCACTACCTGGTAGTTCTGCCATGATTCGAATCATCTTAGAAATAGGCCGTATATATTTTGCTTGTTTCACTTGAATATAATATATTTGATTATTGTCTAAAGCTAGGTACACATTGCCATTTTTGAATGACAGCTTTGCTCAAATAATTGGTTGCTTGCCAGTGTGACCGTTCAATTTTGTCATTCATCATGCAACCACAAAAAAATTTGTGGTTGTTGGACAGTCAGGTGGTGGTTGTATGAACCAAAAATGTCATTCGAGGAATAAATTTGCAGCGTAAATATCAAATAAAAATGAAGAATTCGTGATTTTTTATTAAATTTGGAGAATTACTATTGGAATTAGCGATACACGTGCTCATAACAAAGGAAATTTGACGATGCAGTGAATGGAATAACAAGGAAAAAAACGCAAATGGGCAAATGGTTCTGTGGATGACGACAAAACAAAAAGGAAAAAAAATAAATTTGTGCATTGTGCTGTTGGAAAAATATAAAAATTTCCCGGAGTTTGAATTGTATGTGTGCGGAAAAAGCTATACATAAAACCTAATTGTGAAAGGAGTGAATATAATAAAAGGAAAAACGAGATGGTTCCGTGGATGACGCAAAAAGAAACAAACAAATTCGTGTATTGTGCCAATGGAAAAATGTGCTTAATATCTTCCAGTGTCTAAATTGAAAGTGCTATACTAATAAATGTGCTGTATTAATAAATAAATACTTGTAGTTTTCCAAATTCATTATATGTGTATTTTTCATATTTCATATTATGGGTCGCTGAGTAGGGATTTTCATGTACAACATTCCCAAGTGAATATAAAATAGCCACATATTTATTAATATGCATCATTTAATTGTTTTTTATTTATTTGTGGTTGCCAGCACCCATATTTATTGAGCAAATTTTATAATTTGACTGACGGTTTGGCATCCAACATGAATGATAGTGTGACCGCTCCGTAAAACCCAACAAAACTGAAGCAATCGATATTTGCGAAAAATCGTCAGTCAAAACTGACAATGTGTACGGCACTTAAGAATTAATTTTTAAATCAACTAAGAACATTTGAAAGGTTTTTAAAAAATTATGTTTTACAAAACTAATTATGACCTCATTAGCAAAATATCAAAAATCGTCATTTTTTGGGTAAAAATCAAATCGTCATTTATAAATTTTTAACCAAAAAATCTTCAAAATGACGATAAATCGTCAAATCTGGCAGCCGTGCCCATTGTGTTCCCGAGCATCAACAGCCGAACGCGGAACCGATCGTGTTCCCGTGCATCAACACTGAACACCAGCTGGTCAGGTCGGTGGATAAGTTTGACAATTTTTAGCGCAGGTTTTCCTTGAACTTCCTATTATAACGGCATAATCTTAAATACTCCAAATATTGCCTAGTCTTCTGTCAAGTACATTTCCTTTCTATATTCTCAAAATATTATTTTACAAGATCCAACCCACTGTGCGCATCAACCACTTGTCACTGTTGCCATTTTCACAACCAAACACTTTTCAATTACGTTTTTTTTCTCTACGGTCGCATATTGTTGACATTGTGTATTGACACACAGCCGATAATCACGATAATGTGTTCTGTAATCAACTAATAATGTTGTTTATTTTTTCAAATAACAAGGATTGTCACTTCCATCGCGCACCCCCACAATAAGATGAATCCTTTATTTCATAAAAAATATTTTTCTCGCTGTAGCATTTTGCACATACATACATATTTTTCCAATTTTGGCATGGTAGAACAAATACAAGGTAAAGTTAATACTACAACAAATACAACTCGAACAACAACCACAAAGGAATTTGTTTTTGTTTGTAACGTTACTGCCAGTTGTATTTGTAAACAAAACAAGGAAATGTCTATAAATTATTGGAATTTAAAAAACTAATAATTTTTCACATTTGGTTGAATATTTTGGAAAACATGAATGAAAATTCGTTACATTTTCAATTTTTATGTTTCCACATCATTCAACTAAATGCATAAATTCTCGCAGAAAGTAGAATTCTTGCAGAAAAGTTTGGGGTCGCTGGAAATTCATAGAAAAAGGAGAAGCTGTTTCAATGTTTTGTTTTAGAAATCAAAGAAGCACATGTTTATTAGGGCTTTATTTTTTTAAATTTTAACAAAATACCTCACATATTAACAAACGTTGTATCGCCTCTACAAGCGGTGATTTACTACGCGGCTTTCCGTTCGAACTTAGAGGAGGTTACATATCATTGTATATCTTTCTGGGAAATGGTTTTTTTCCGAATGATATATTTTTTTTCTCAAAAAATATATGTCCCTAATGTACATCGAAATAGAAATGAATGTATAAAATGTCATATGAATTTTGACACTAACACTACAACCCAGTTCAGTCAGCTGGGTATTGCTGCTACCTTTTCTTGTTCTACCATGCAATTTTGGTATGTTTCCTCTGAAAATTTCCTCACTCGTAACATTCATATGAAGAATGTTATTATGGGTGTAATATATTTTATGGCACTGAAATTGACGCATAATATTGTGCATTTACTAGGTTGCTACTTTTTTGGGCATTCTCTTCTGTCCCTCCGTTCATTTATTTTGTGTGTTGCTCTTTTGTTGGTTTTATGGCTAAATTCATTCATTGCTAGCAGGCAGGCAGAGGGTGGGAGACTCAAAATGTGTGGGTGAAATTATTTTAAATCTGACATTGGAGCATTTGGTAACTGTTTGGAAGGGATGTTTTGCGCCGCATTACGCATCTAACCGCTGAGAATTGAGCATCGTGTTTAGAGATGGGCGCGTGCCTAAAAAATTAGGCACGAACACGGACCAAAATTTTTATGCACATTCACGCACAAACACGGCGTTTTTTGAGAAGGCACGAACACGCACACTCACGCACGAAATTATAAAAAAGGAGAAATCGATATAGGTGTACATTAGGGTGGGGCGATTTGTGTGGAAGGAAAAAAACCTTAATGAGCCCTTCGCGTTTCTGATTCCTGGGATTAAACTGAGCAAAAAAGTCCACTGGACCATATATCTACCGTGAAAATCGAGCCTCCCGATTTTGACTTTAAGTTTTTTATTGACGTTTTTTGGATATTTTGGCATATAACAGCCAAACCATTGAGATTTTCGATCCAACACAAAGACAAAGATTGTAGCCAAGACAGTAATTGAAAACTCTCTAATACATCGCAAAAGCATTGGAACGCTCCTTCAGGCAGTTTTGGCCTTAAGAATGTGCAAACTACAAAATTTGACCCGAAAAATATTCAAGTGTTCTGATGCAAAATTATATCGTGTTGGGATCCATGGACAACGACAATGCCTTTATTTCGTTTGGGTCACTTCGTTTTATTTTTTTATAACGGTAAAAGTAGTGAAAATCTGGGTTTCTTACATTTTCAAATTTTAACGGGCATACCTTATTTTTTCCACAACGGATTTCTTTTGATCCTTCTTCCTTTTAAAGGGGTGAATAATGTCTTTTGAATAAGCTATTATTGTTTTAAATCGGTTAACAAATGGCTAAGTTATAGTGGTTTATGTCTGAAAAACCCCACAAAAAACATATAAAGGAATTTCTCATAATTTTCAAAATAAATATTGAACAAAACAAAAAAACATTATATTTTTGAAAATTATGAGAAATTCCTTTATAGGGTTTTTGTGGGGTTTTTCAGACATAAACCACTATAACTTAGCTATTTGTTAACCGATTTAAAAAAATAATAGCTTATTTAAAAGACATTATTCAACCCTTTAAAAGGAAGAAGGATCAAAAGAAATCCGTTGTGGAAAAAATAAGGTATGCCCGTTTAAATTTGAAAATGTAAGAAACCCAGATGTTCACTACTTTTACCGTTATAAAAAAATAAAACAAAAAGACCCAAACGAAATAAAGGCATTGTCGTTGTCCATGGATCCCAAAAAAAACGTCATCTAGTGGTATATAATATATATAATAAAGGACGAAAAGGACATTGACGGAAGCGAGTTAGAAGGTCGAAGTGCTCTACGAAAATAATCCTCATTCGATTCGACTAAGACATGTCATCTCAAAAATAAGCTAGAGCAACAGTGAACAAAGATATAACACTAATTCCTGACGGCTTACAGGGTCTCTAGCAAAAACTTCATCACGCCATAACGCGGAAGTTCGACTCAAGGCGGATCTGTCCTTCGGAGTTCTTAATATACTCACCAAAGCCTTTCTTCCCCAAGAGGGATTTTGCGTGTCCCAGACTTTCATTTCCATTTTGTTGCACAGTGTAATTCGTGTAAATGTGGCATTGTAATTTCCTGCTCATCATATGTTCTCACTTTGTGTATCAAGTAACATTGCTTTTACATTAGCTAATAAAAAATCATCTTCTAAAACGACGGAAATGAAAACGTCCCTATTAGATGTATCATTGTTGGTACAAAGCGTTTAAGCAATGATTGTTTAGTTTTAGCTTTCAAATCTTTCATGAATTAAGAGTCAATGGTATCAATTGAGCAGACTTTCAAAAGTTTTTAAGACAAAAGGGCAAAAATGTGCATAGTAGGGTATTTTTCCGAGCTTAATGTATCGGAACACTCTTTTAATATTTTATGAAAACCCAATAGAAGTTCTAGAAATGAAAACTTTAAGTCAGATATACGATCCAACAAATTCTTTTCCTGCAAAATTCTCTTAAAAATTCTGGACTTGGTATATGCTCTCAAGCATAATATATGTTGAATTCCAACGTGTTCTTATATCTCGTTTTAACATTTTCGACAATTTGTTGTTTAACTCCGAGTGTTTAAAATACCTTACACCTTTTTTTGGGCAGTCAATCAGTTTTCTCGAATCGGAAAGAGGATGTTTTTCAATAACATCATCCATAACAGATAATACAGTCAGATAATCATCTGATTTGCAAAGAGAGTATATTGCGTTAACCCTCAGAGTAGTTTTTGTATTTGCTCATGAACAAAACAAATGGCAAACAAACCAGAGAAGTGCGCAAGTAGCTGATTTTGACACTCATAAGCCACATGCTGAAAAACAAGCGTATGTGCGGCTTGCTACTCAAAAAAATAAATGCAAGTGTTGCTTGCCATTCTCAAAATATGTACGAGTGTGGCTAGCCACTCAAAAAATAAGTTGTTTAAAAATGGATATTTTTTGACACTTGCGTATGCTTTGCCAAGTAGTTTTAAATACGCAATAACAATTTCTGTCTTACTTTTTTGCTCATTGCACATCAAGTATTATTTTCAACCCTTGTAATTCAACCGATTGTCTCGTGCTCTCCGAGAGAATGAGAGCTAAGATCACTGATTTTCAAACGTTAAAAGAGCATGCAAAAACACATAACATTCCAAGCAAATAAAGAAAAGCATACACAAACGAAACAACAACAAATAAAATTACAATTGTTTATTTTTTGTAGTGTTGTGTGTGTGCTTCCACTTGATAAGTCACTTAGGCAAACTATCTACGATTGCGAGTTTTGTAACAGTGCAAAATATGATGAATACTTGTTTTACTTATTACGCACAAGCAACGGTCTTGATGCGGTGGTGGAAAAAATACCGAGTGCGAGAAAACACATGCGTTAAAATAGCAAAAGGCCCAAAAAACTTGTGCGTGCTCAATTGGCTTACGGGGGCAAGTAACTCATTGATGATCTCTGAAACAAACACCATCTTTTCACTCATACTCTGGCCTCTCCATAACAAAACGGCAATAAGTACCAGACTACAAAAACGAAGCAAATAATTTTAGAAATATTTTGGTCGGTTTTATATTCTTGTTCGATGTTCGTGTTTAGTAAGGTATCTTGCACGACTTCTAAAGAGAGACCAAAAATTTAGCACGATCGTGTCACATAGTGCAGATCGTGTTTATTCGTGTCGTGAAAAACCGTGTCGAACAAAAAAACACGATCACGCACGGCCAAAAATGCTTTCCGGCACGACACGCACAAACACGGCGTTTTTCGAGAAGGCACGAACACGCACTACTCACGGCACGACACGCGCCCACCTCTAATCGTGTTATTATGTTTATTACAGATTCAATAATCCATTTTGCCTAAGCTAAAATTTACTTTAAAGATTTCTCCGTTGGATATGCTTTTGGTATTGTTTGGGCTAAAGTTGCAGTGATGTTATCGTGACTGTAACACATGTCACAAAATATCACATTTTTCTTATGGTGAAAACAGAATTAAGTGAAAAATATGAGCTGTCATTATTAGAATGTAATAGTGGACAATGGATGTTTTCAAGGCACAATAGCAAGTGCAAAAGGGGAAAGTTCTTTGTTCTTCCAAACTTATACTAAACATAAATAGATTTATAAGAGTTTAATTTATCCAAGACATTTATTGTTGCAACAACATTAATATTATGCTTCTTGATTAATAACCGCACTTTTTATTATAGGCGGCGATTGCTTTTTATTATATCAAATCGATGTTTTACCATATTTAGGCATAATATATAAAAGAGAACTGTTGCGTCGCACAATGGTTCAAGAAACGATTTTCCTGGCCAAAAATCAAAATTTTGTTTTGTAACAGATAGTTAATATCTATATGGGATTCGATAGTAAACATATTGAACCTAAGGCAACCAAAAAATTATTTCAAAATATTGGAAGGTGGGGGCGTGGGGTGCCCCTAAAGACGAACAATTTTCCCATGTTTGAGAAATACGTAATTTTTTAAAACTTCTGGAGAAAGAAATAGCTATTTCTCGGAAACTATAAATATATAAACTATAAAAATATAAAAACTATAAAAATATAAAAAAATAAACTAAACAAATTACCGTGGCGTTTACACAACATGAGCTATTTTATTTTTCCTCAGGTACTAAATTTTATGAAATTCCAAATTTAGTGGACTAGAACTTTTGTGGAACAACATGGAACAATGTTCTGTTTCCACAGAAATATGCCCGAGAGTCTCCTCTTTCAGCTTATATATACTTTTGTTCCAATCCCGTTCCGTCCGTTTAACACTTTTTTTAATTTATTGAAATTACATGGGTAAAAATGTGTGTTTTTCCATACCAATTCCCATATGAATTACAGCTTTTTTACACAAATTAACATTTTTTGGAGTATATGAGTTTTCATATGAATTATATAAGTTTTATGAAAACCCAAGGAGCATTTTATTATAATTTTTGAAAAAATTTAAATTTTTTGCATTTTTTTATGTGAAAAATTTGTGAAAAAAAATTTAATTTTTTTTCGATTTTTTTTGGTATATTTATGTTTATTTATTGGCGTTTGACCATCTTTAATACATAAGAAGATATAAAAACACAAAAACACTGATATTTTGATGAAAAATAGTAAACAAATTCAAAAGTTCAACTTTGACATTGAATTCCTCTGTAACTACCAGACCGAAATTGACCGCTTATAATTCAAAGCTGATTGTGTTATCTGTCTAACAAAAAAAGAATTATGAAAATATCTCTAGCCGTTCAAAAGTTACAGATTTTTGACCAGGAAAAAACGATTTTGAACCACTGTGCGTCGCCTCAACAATTATGTGTTTGCGTTCGTGTATTATTTCAAATTGTGAGCGGCATTTTATACCGCAATACCTGCCCCGAGCCCTTTGGTCCGTGCCGGGATAGAGATTAACCCTGGGTTAGTACGGGTCCGTTCCGTTTGCCAGATCCACTACATGTCAACAATGCACTGTGGTCGAACTTGTATGGAAAGAGCGGCCAAAAATACTTCCTGTGCAGATATCAATACGAAATTTTCAGTAAAGGCTAGTTTAGCAACACAAATAAAAAAGAACAAAAAAAATCAACATAGGTCCAACTTTAGGTATAGCCCCATAGAACGGTACCCCCTGATTTCTGGCATTTTTGGGGTCTTGCCCACATCTTTCAATGAAATTGGCTGAAATTTGGCTATCGGTATTCCCTAGTGTTAGAAAACCTTCTTGCAAAATTTTTTTGAATTTGGTCTACGTTTTGATAGGGTCCCCATATAATGGTACCGCCCGATTTTCGGAATTTTGAAGGTTTTGCATATATATTAAATGGCCGAAATGACACTAAATTTTTCCCCCAGAAAATTGTCGATTAATGTAGATCGATCCTTTGATGTAGTCCCCATAAATCGGTACCGCCCAATATTCGGTATTTTTAGGGTTCTAGCCACATTTGACGTACCCTGCATATAACTGAACAGTACAGTATCTCTTGTATATACTTAAAAGCTGAAATGTATCACCTGTACATTTGAAAAAAATTACAAAAACACCCTGAAAGGTACCCTTAGTGTTTTGGGAACAAGTTTCAAAGTTGCGGAAAGTTGCAGCTGATATTTTGAAAATAGAATCTATAGACTACTACTTATTTTCTAAAAAAAAATCGTTGGGGGGAAAGAGGGGGAACTTAACTAAAACTTTACATGAAATTTAATTATACTGAAGAAATTACATTACAAAAGTTCTTCAGTTAAAACACGTATTCAATAATTAATCCCAAAAATTAACAAACGCAAAACTGCATAAAAATTAAGTTATAAATTGTTTTTCAATATTCGAATTAAGTTTGGTCAATATATTGTTCATTTAGTTTGATATTAGTATTTTACTTTGACCTTACTTTTACATTGAATTCACCTCGAAATCCAACCTGTTAAAATTTCTCTTTTTTGATGCTACGGTAAGAAGTAATCCATAACAAATTTATTTTAGAGAAATTTAACATGTTAGGAGTAGATATGAACACATTTGTTACCAAAAATTATACGTTAATTTTTTTAATTTTGGCCAATGGCAGCGACCACTGTGCAATGGTGAGATGTAATTGGGGTTTTGGGTAGGGAAATCCCGCACCGGGAATTCCTGGGAATTCTCGGTTTTTTTGGTTACGGGATTTTCCCGGGAAACAAAATCATATTTCCCGGGAAATCGGGAAATATCTTTTTACATTTATCACAATTAATATTGAATTAATGAATTAACTATGCCCGTCACTTTTATACCATAGAATCAGAATTCGATTAGATTTTGCATAATCAATAAATTAGAAAAGATTTGGAAATAACTTTAATCTACAAAAGTGTTTTCAGGGAAAAAAGTTATAAAATCCACACCAAAAACATGGACTATAATGACAAAAATTTTATTCTGTTCCATTTAAGTGCGAAAGAATATTTTCTATTTTAAAGTCCCATTTTTATACCCTCAGCCATTGGGCTAAAGACGGTCCGGCTGGCAGGCTGGTGCGCACGATAACTCTCGAACGTAGATACCGATCAGGTAAAAAATTTGGCATTCGAGATTTTTTTTCAAACTTAGTTTAAGTTCGAAGATGGACCATATCGGTACCTTCCCCACAAAAGTTCAACAATTATCGCTAAAATGGTGCGCACGACAACTCTCGAAGGGAATAACCGAATCGGCATAGAACAGG
Organism: Musca autumnalis; assembly: GCF_047663935.1. NCBI lineage: Eukaryota > Metazoa > Arthropoda > Insecta > Diptera > Muscidae > Musca > Musca autumnalis. The sequence goes on along the minus strand of NW_027411755.1, from coordinate 117,714,747 downwards.
TTCCAAACAAAATTCGGAAAAAGTATGGACTATATCGGTCCAGCCCTTCGGGTACCTCCAACTCAAAATTTAGGAAAAGTGCAGTTTACCCGCTCATCTCGAATCGTTTTAAAATTCTTTCCAAAAAGTCCAGTCTTCATGAGGTAAAGGCACAAAATCTCAAAAAAGCCTGCCGATACCAACTACATTGGATAGTACGTAAGATAACCGTCGAAGGGTGAACTCTCCCACACTCTCTCTTTTAAAGGTTTGGCAATATGTTTTGTGTGCGGCCCTAGTTAAAACGGTAAACATTTTTTCGGTGCAAATCCATACTTCCTAAGAAATTGGCTTAAAACTCAAAAAGCCCCTAGAAATGTCAGAAGTATTGCGTTGGCTTCTTTCCTTTAGGTTCGAGGCTGAGGGTACAATTGGAATTTCTGATCAATAACTTCATTGTTTGAGCCAAATCACTTTCCATAGAGCGATTTCATTAGCTTTGAATAATCGAAATAATCAGTGTGGGCGAAATTCGGGTACGGCCGAGGTAGAGCTGCTTAATGTGTACATTAGGGTTATGACTTTTTGACATTTTTCCTCAAAAATGATTTCCTGTAGCCGGGATGAATGAACTTTTGCCTATTAATCACTATGCTATCGTTTATTCCATTGAAATATAAAAAAAGTTCACGCTCAAATCGATTTTAAAAAAATAATTTTTTGAAAAAATATATGAAATGAAAAATTTTTTTTTTTCAAAAATTATTTTTTGTTGCACTAATGAATAAATATAAGCCTACTAATAACTATAATAACGTTTATTTCATTCAAAAATTAAAAAAGTCGCGAAAAAGTCACTTTGAAAAAATTTGAAATTTTTTGTTCTTTGTTAAAAAATTATATTTTTGAATAAAAGCGTTTACGACATTTTTACGATTCTCAGAATTGAAGAAAAATTGTGAGAAATAAATTTTATGTCATTTTAATTATCTCATTTGGCTCTAAAGTTTATTTTCAGTTATATATCTGTTTTCAGTGACTTCAAAAAATTTTCCATAATTTTGATAAATTTAAATTTTAAAATCACGTTGTGCGTGAGTTTTTTTCACCGAATCACCTTATAACTAAGTCTTTATGTAATCTTATGGCAAAACTCATCACGCTATGATACAGGGATATGAGGTTGTAAAAAAGTCATAACCCTAGTGTACATACCGCCGATGAATAGCTGTGCCTTGCGGTATATGCCTGATATTAGTTCGAGTTTAGAGGGAATAACTGTCTGGAGCTAGGGGACTTCAATGTACATCATGAGCTTTGGGATTCTATCCTAGGTAATGACCAGAGGACTACTGCGATGGCCTACCAAATTGATAGCTCCACGTTTTGTACTGTGAATGTAGACGCTCCTACGAGGATAAGGTTAAGATAAGAGGACAAGAAGATATAGCCACAACTCGCTAGATATTACCATTGTGACTAGAGGTCTGATAAATCACGTATCCTGGCAACCAGTCATTTCCCTTGGCCCAGACCATTCCTATCATCGTCTTCGAAAATAGACCACCCGACTTTATAACCTCTGAACGCCGTACTTTTCGGAACCACGGGAATGCTGATTGGTAATGGTTCAGAGAATTTACCAATCACCGCTTCAGGAAGCTGCCCACTCCCTCAGATCCTTCAGCATCCGCACGCAACATACCTCTAGAATATCCGAAATCAGACCAAATTTCTCAGCAGAGGCGACGGGATTAGCAATTGAGCGTGATGAGCTTCGTTGTACGAACCCTGCAGACCCAGGAGTTGGCAATCTTACTCTTAAACCCACACAAGCAGAAAAGTAGCTAGGGGTGACAAGAACGGGGTGATAATATATTTTAACCCGCAGCATAGGACTACAACAGGATTACACGCCATATCTACACATATCAGTAGAGGACTAAGCCAGAAGAGGCCGAGAGACCGAACAGTCATAGTGGAAACGTTGAATAATCAACTATATGTGCGAACGCCAGACAGAAACTAGAAGTCCAAAACCCGTAGAGTGAAACAGGGAGTTCCCCAAGGCGGGGTGATATCTCCGGAACTGTTTAACATCTACCTTTCTGAAATTCCACACCCTCTATACAGGTGAGTGGGGTTATGTGGGCGCTAAATAAACGCAGTCTGTCGTGCGGTCCCAATCCACATGCAGGACATATCTTGCGTAGCATGCTATCAATGCGGGCATCGTCCGGATCCTAATTGGATTAAAACCACTAGACAACTGGGATTTTCTGCTGCGATCGTGTTGTCCTTTGAACTGCCTGCGCCACTGCATCATTGTGAATGCTATCCAACCCTGTCTTGATCTAGAGGTTCTCGTTTGTACCTGTGTACTTCTCTCTGTCTCTCTCTCTCTCTCTAGATCGTGAAGATCTCTCTTGACTTGCTGGGTGGGATACATCTGTCCACACGATTGTGACATGGGTGCTCCCGGCGATGACATCCAAACAGGTGTAGCCTCCATAACATATTGTTGTGCTGATGCACCGGTAAAATCGTGTTGAACATTGTGACAGTGAATTTATCGGCAGCCGCTATTTACAAAAACCGCGATCCTTCTGCATGCAAACTCCGTTATTCCCATTAACATCTCTAAAGCCTACAACACTGCAAAACCTTGTGCCTGAAAAACACTGAAGTTATCGCCGAGATTGTGTGAGCACCTGATGCTCAATTCTTCACAGTACACACCAACTCCCGTTCCTTCCTCCTTCTTCGAACCATCAGTGGAAATGGCTAAACTATCCGGGAGACGGCGAAATAACCCAACCTAAGTACCAATCCGTTGCATGCCCAAGAATCCACATCTCCACATATGTTACTCTTTTAGCTTCAAGGCACCAGCGTTTAAGGTTGCCTGAGGAGTGCTTTTTACAGCTCCAGATACCATACCTACATGGATACCAGAGGTTTCAAGCGCGAGTCCTTAGGTATTCCTGTCCCTAAGTATCCATTGACACCCTGATGACATGACGCCCATCCTGTGGACGTTTCTAACCAGTTTCTATGAAGAGGTCGCGAAATTGGGATTGTGTTTACCAAGTATTGTCAATATGCGTGTAGGGTCCACAGAAGCCGATGGCACCCATGATGATAATACCCTTCTGCAGAGGATCACTTTCACACTAACAATCGCTAGTTGGCACCCTTCCCTGAGTTCGTCAAGGCCATTGTGCTAGTAAGAAATTCCAAGGATTCCTTACTTTAGCAATAGATGACCACGACACCTCTGTAGGGGACAGCGGCATCGAACTGCTTATGTTCAGGAGATTTCCCTTCACCCGAGAACACGATATCACGCAGACGACCTTTGATAAACAGACATCAATTATCACTGATCTTCCCATTAGGATCAACTCTATCAATGATTGCCAATCGCAGTTGGTCTTCTGGTTTCCTTTTCAGCGCTGCTACCCGTGAGAAGAGATCCGGAATATACCTTGTGATTCATGTTAGCTTGGGAGGCTACTTTGGCAGTGGTATTTTTTCTGCTCTTATTCTTTTGGTAACATGAAGAATAGATGGAAGGTATGGAGTCCTGGCTCGGGTTGGCTTCTTTAGCCTTGGGGTGTGGTCCCTTCGTTGACCGAACTCCTTTTACTGTGTTCTTTTATGAAGAAAGGTTGGTTATGTAAAAAACCACACGCAAACGTACATAGGTCGATTCCTGGTCAGACTTCCCAGCTTTCTGCATCACTGACTTAGCCTTTTGTTGACATAGCATCCTTCGACTTTGAGGAGTGTCCTGTCTGTGTGGTGATCGAAAGAGGTAAATCATTTCTGGGGCGATGGTTCAAGAAACATCAACTCCCGTTTGGCCTTCAGGGGCTAAGGGGGGTCGAAGTTGACATTGAACTCGACTTAGCCTCCTCGGACATCGAGATGAAAGATAACTTATTAAGGTCAGGTTTTTTCTTGGCCCAGTGAGGGTATATTCTTTCAAACATGCCGATGTACTTAAGGAGGTAGATGGATACACAACCGATAACCAACCGATTTGAGAAGCTAGTTGAGACGGTGGGAACGTTATCGGTCGGAGTTTCATCCTCAGTATCGTCCTGTCTTGGGAGAGTAGTTCTATCGTTTTCGGCCGATGGACGATACTTCCGTGTGTTCGACGGATCTGGTCTCAAGGGATTAGTTTTTTCCACTGAATCCGAGGCCAGTTTATCGAAGCACTACCCTTGTTGAGACTCAGGGTCACCGTCTGCTGCAGAAGGGCTAGAATCTGTCTGCTTTGTTCAGCCAGACTATCCTTGACAATTTCTAAATTGGGTTTCCCTTATCCGTCCCCTCCCGAAACTACCGCAGCGTCAAACGTTTCTCCAGCCATGGATTATCCAAAATCATTTTCAACGGGAGTTGCAAAAGTGTTGTTAGCATTGGGTTTTGGGATTTTTGTTTTATTCGAGTTTTCATTAGAATGGAGGTCTACCATGGCATAGCACTCCAGTATGAGAACGACCAAAGCTTATGTCAATGAAATAATAGAGTTATGTCAATGAGGCTATAGACCTAACAAGTACGCTATTGACCAGATCTTCACTTGTGGCAAATTCAGTAGAAGAATCAAAATAATCACGTCGATATGTACGATCTGATTGTCGACTATAGGTGTGTCTTCCCAAGCCCTATACGTTCAAACATGTTCCAAGTCATACCTGAATTCTGGGTTTCCATTAAGTTCATATGGCTTTGTAAGATGATACTAACTGAGACGCGGTCCTTAGTTAAAATAAGAAAAACACTTCTACGAAAGTGAATAAAGATAGCACAATTTTATAATCGTTCTAATGGGCGGTCACGATTTTGAATTGGGTTATACAAGCTATGATCGGTGTAGAAGAGCCTAACAGTTGGGTATTTGCATCACTGCCCAAGATTCACAAGCACTACCATTGTGTGATTTATTTTAGACGGGTTACTAAGCGATCCTTAAATGCATAGTTTTGTCAATGTTTTGAAACCCAAACCCGAAGTTCCCAGTTTACACAGCGGGGAACTCAGTGAACACTTGATATGATACAGAAGATATATAGAATGATAGGTACTGAACCTTGCCACGTCAAAGCCATACAGGATCGTTGCTTGGTATTTATTATTCCCAGGATGTTTGTTATTAATATGGACTGTTCTAAAGTTCCGCTTCGGCAGAACCGTCACTACCTGGCACATTCTATTTGATTTTAACCCACGCCTTAAACACAAATTCCACAAAATAGTATAGTCTGGGACTTGTTCTCAAATCCACTGAGTTCTTTCTGTAGGCTAAACCCCTTTTAAACCTCTCTTCATTATCTCCACGATAAATTTGTTCTACCCCTTAAAATAATTTGTGTAATTTAAGTTGATTTTCTATGCAGCCATTTATCTTCAATACTTCAAACTTTAATATTTATGGTTTTATAAAGGAGCAGGCACGCACACTCTCCAACATCTACACCCACAGCCCTATAGACAACGAAATGAATAAATGCATAAATACCTAGGAAAAATATAGAAAACCAACATTTCAAGTCACACATAAAATATGGAGATGTAAATACACGAATAGAACTAGGAATAAATGTGAGCTTAATACCTTCACCAGCACAGGACCACAATTCTCTGACACTACCACCTAGCATTTTGTTCACATCCACTGTTACGGTGACTTCTCCTCTAGGAACGGCTGCAGCCGTTGAAACTGAAATGAATACAAATTTCTACCATTCCCTATGTGCGTTGAAAGGATGACTTTGCTACCAAACCAGATACCAAAAACCAACCAACTCACCATCCGCACGGAGCTATTTTCTGTTTTTCTATAATGTTTCGAAATCACTTGAGCACAATTTTTGCGGTCCCTTTTGAGTTTGAATATCAATTGAAAAGTTATGTGTTTACACTCACACACTTAAACATAAACAAGTAAAAAAGCGTTAAGTTCGGCCGGGCCGAACTTTTCATACCCTCCACCATAAAATATTCTGAACTAAAATGGAATAATTAGTTGTCATTCCTGTCCCCAACTTTAAGTGGGTACGTTAAAATGTCAGATAATGTACATAAAATGTTTATCTCTAACTATGTATGTTGACAACTTTTGGTGGGCTAGAAATTGGGAGGTACCGTTATATAAGGGTTATAATAAAACATAGACCTATGTTGACAGTTTTTGATGGGAGCCTTTAATGTCAAAAAACTCCTCATTCGGTTGAAAATTGTAGCTAGAATCCTCAAAATACCGAAAATCGGTACATAACGTGGGAACTTCAAATGTCATTAACAGCTAGTTCGGAGGTATGTGGGCTATACGAAAATATGAACTTAAATGAACAAATTTTGTTGGCTTTTAAATTTCAAATTACAGAAAGTTCGTCCAAAAAATAAAGCTAAGGTACGGAAAATCGGAAGGTTTGTTGTGGGGCTATACCAAAACATGGACCTACGTGCGGTTAAACATTTTAAGTAAAATCCTCAAAGTACCGAAAATCGGGAAGTATCGTTATATTGGGGCTATGTTGAAAATTGTTGATGCAGATGTGTGGTGACCACTACAACCTTCAAATGTTAAATTACAGTTAGTTCGGTTAAACATTGTAGCTAAAATTGCCAATTACTGAAAATTGGGAGTTACCGTTATATGGGAACTATATACAAACATGGACCTATGTTGACAATTTTTTATGGAGAGGTGTTGTGACCACTAAGAACTTCAAATGTCAAAGTACTGTTAGTTCGGTTTAATATTGTAGTTAAAATCATCAAATTACTGAAAATCGGGAAGTACTTTTATATGGGAGCTTTATCAATACATCGACCTTTCTTGACAATTTTTAGTGGAGAGGTGTGGTGACCACTAAGAATTTCAAATGTCAAATGTTCAAATTACAGATAATTCGGTTAAAACTTGTAGGTAAAATTCTCAAAATACTGAAAATCCGTTATATGGGGATACCGAAATCCGTTATACCGAGGTACCATTATGTGGGGTTGTACCAAAACATGGACCTACGTTCATAATTATTTCGAATATAAGTTTTTTGGTCACTAAGAACCCTAAATATCAAATTATAGCTAATTCGGTCTAGAAATGTGAATTTAAACGTCAAAATACATGAAATCGGTTGGTAACGTTATATGGGGGCTATTCCAAAACATGGACCTATGTCCACTAGTTATATAAGTTTATTGACATTTAAGAACCCTAAATGTCAATTTATAGCTAAATCGGTCTGTAAATGTAACTAAAAACGTAAAAATGCCATAAAACGGGGACACCGTTATATGGGGGCTATACCAAAACGTGGACCTATGTCCACAACTTTTGTTATATAAGTTTATTTACACTTAAGAACCCTAAATGTCAAAATGTAGCTAAAAACGTCAAAATACCGTAAATCGGGGGTACCGTTATATGGGGGCTATATCATCCCATCATCGAACTTGACCTGCCTGCAAACAAAAGACGCATTTTCCCAAAATTTCAGACAATTTTGGTGGAGAGGTGTGGTGAACCCTAAGAACTTTAAATGTCAAATGTTAAAATTACAGCTAATTCGGTTAAAACTTGTAGGTAAAAATCTCAAAATACCGAAAATCAGGAGGTACCGTTATATGGGGCTATACCAAAACATGTACCTATGTTCATAATTTTTTCGAATATAAGTTTTTTGGTCACTAGAGCCCTAAATATCAAATTATAGCTAAATCGGTCTAGAAATGCGATTTACAAATTTTCAATCCCACGGCAGCGGGTTCTTTCGTACCGGATTGACCCGGAACCATAGTGTTTCGGCCAGCGGCTGCCAACCCAGCAATAAACCTATGCTCTACCTAGGTTAAAATGCTGCTACAACAACAACAACAACAGAAATGCGATTTAAATCGTCAAAATACCTGAAGTCGGGCGGTAACGTTATATGGGGGCTATTCCAAAACATTGATCTATGTCCACTATTTTTGTTATATAAGTTTATTGACACTTAAGAACCCTAAATGTCAATTTATAGCTAAATCGGTCTGAAAATGTAGCTAAAAACGTCAAAATACAGTTTATTGACACTTTAGAACCCTAAATGTCAATTTATAGCTAAATCGGTCTGAAAATGTAGCTAAAAACGTCAAAATACCGTAAATCGGGGGTACAGTTATGTATATGGGGGCTATACCAAAACGTGGACCTATGTCCACAACTTTTGTTATATAAGTTTATTGACACTTAAGAACCCTAAATGTCACATTATAGATAAATCGGTCTGAAAATTTAGCTAAAAACGTCAAAATACCGTAATTAGGGGGGTTACGTTATATGGGGGCTATACCAAAACGTGGACCTATGTCCACAACTTTTGTTGTATAAGTGTATTGACACTTAAGAACCCTAAATGTCAAAGTAGAGCTAAATCGGTCTGAAAATGTAGCTAAAAACGCCAAAATACCGTAAATAGTGGGGTACCGTTATATGGGGGCTATACCAAAACGTGGACCTATGTCCACAACTTTTGTTATATAAGTTTATTGACACTTAAGAACCCTAAATGTCAAATTATAGCTACATCGGTCTGAAAATGTAGCTAAAACGTCAAAATACCGTAAATCGGGGGGTACCGTTATATGGTGGCTATACCAAAACGTGGACCTATATAGCCCATCATCGAACTTGACCTGCCTGCAAACAAAAGACGCGTTTTCCCAAAATTTCAGCGTCCTATCTCAATTTTTGTGGATGCTAGAGTGATTACCACAGACGGACGGACGGACGTGCACAGATCGACTCAGAATTTTACCCTGATCAAGAATATATATACTTTATAGGGTCGCAAATGAGTATTTCAATGCGTTACAAACGAAAAAACAACTTAATATACCCTCCATACTATGGTGGAGGGTATAAAAACTCAATTTGTGGGACTTGGGGGGAAGGATAGCTTGACTTTTTACCCTCTTCACTAGCAGCGCTAAGAGCTGGAAAGTAAGTGGTTGATATATTTGCATATATGTACGTAAATATTCCTATTCTATATGAATGGCCCAAGTGAAGTATGTGTGATTTTCCACTTTTCTTTGCTCTTATATCATGCCTTGGTAATATTTTTGCAAAAGCCAATGCCATTTGTCAGTGGCAAAATGTGTTTTTATAACATTAAACAATGTGAATATATATTAACCAAGTGTATGTATGTGTATTAATAGCGGTGCTCGTTTTCCTAGGTATATAAGTAGGTATGGGTTATGAGCAGTACTTTCACCTATACACATTTGTAAAATGTTTATGTAAATGCGCACACAAGGTGCAAGTGCGACAAGAAAAACAACAGAACCTCATTCACAACGTCTCCGCAATACGAAAGTTCAGGTTACATAAAAAATAATTAAAAAAATTAAGCTACAGTATTTTATTTATAAATGCTAGAAAATAATTTAGAATCAAGTAGTTTAATATACTATACTATAGTATAGAATCTCTAAAATAAAACGCTTGCCGGTTAATTTTGTCACTATTTTTCATTTAATGCAAATGTTTCAGTTGAGAGATTCCATCATGAAGAAATTATGTTCCTTATTGTTGAAAATTAACATATGTTGAAACTGAGGTATAGGGAATTGTAACTCGCCAACAATTGTACTATACCAGAAGTTTTGAAGGCATTTCTGTAAAATCAACTGTTTTAGAACGATTCACCGAGGGATTTTTTAAAATAATAATTTGGGCGGAAGCTGTGGTCGTATTAAGTAAAAATCGTATTAATGTAAAACAACTTTACTTAAATTAAATTATAACTTTACTTAATTGGATATTGTTCTATACCTACAAATCTGCACATTAAATATAAGATTTTAATCTTGTCGTGTAGATAAATAAATAAATAAATAAATAAATAAATAAATAAATAAATAAATAAATAAATAAATAAATAAATAAATAAATAAATAAATAAATAAATAAATAAATAAATAAATAAATAAATAAATAAATAAATAAATAAATAAATAAATAAATAAATAAATAAATAAATAAATAAATAAATAAATAAATAAATAAATAAATAAATAAATAAATAAATAAATAAATAAATAAATAAATAAATAAATAAATAAATAAATAAATAAATAAATAAATAAATAAATAAATAAATAAATAAATAAATAAATAAATAAATAAATAAATAAATAAATAAATAAATAAATAAATAAATAAATAAATAAATAAATAAATAAATAAATAAATAAATAAAAAATCGTTGAAGGAAACGAGTTTTTTATATGAAGCGGTTATTGTCACTTACTGAGCACGAAAAATGACATTTTTCATGAATTTTTTACAAGAAATCTACCAAAATTTTTCAGAAGATTTTGTTTTCATCTGCTAGATCACATCTTGAGCTACTTTCGGATTTTTTTTGTTGAAAAATATTGCACAGTGTTCTGACAAATAGCCGCCTACGAAAAGCTGTTTAAATTTGGTGGCTTTTCAACACAATGTAGAGCTTAATACTTCAAGAAGAAGTTAAAGAATACACTTCAAAGATGAAGATTTAATATATCCTCAAGGGATGCTGACACTTTGAATACTGAAAAATTGGGGTTTTTGAATTTTGTCTCTATTTTGGATGCGCAACTGGACTTATCTAAAAGCTTAATATGTGATTGTAGTACTAGCGATTACGCAATTTTGCTTGTATAACTCGAGAGCGTAACCTTCATAGGATCAGAGTAATCCTCTCCCAAAGTAGAAATTTTTGTGCGTAAATTTTTCAAAAAAACCTATTATTTTGGTTCAAATTTCACAACGGTCATACGACTACCGTGGAAACCCGCGTGAATTTAGTTTTTCTGAATATAATAAGCCTTGGCGCGTACAAATCCTTCAATTATGTCGGCGGATATGAACCCCATCAAATTTCGAAAAATTGCAACAAATGGTTTCGTAAATATCGCATATTAAAACGCGTTTTTATATGTTTAATTTTTACTTAAATAAATAGATCGATGCGCTTGTTTAAAATTCGCTAAACAGTTGTTAAAACTTTTTGGAATTTTTTTCTAAAGATTGAGTGAGATACTACATCCACGGTTCTTGATGAAACGGCATAGAATGATGGTGATCATTTAAATCGGATGCGCATAAAATGTTTATGTACTTCGTTGAAACTATTGCCATTTTACTGTTTTTTTTTTTTACCCTAATAGGCAACTGATGCTACAGCTGTGCATATCAAATAGAAGGGATTCATTCACTGTGTTGGAAAATCGGATGCGCATTTCCATTATTACGCGGTTTGTATGCGTTTCAATTGTTATCATATTCAATATATCTTTATTTTAAGTTAATGCTGCGATTGGAATGTTCGCCAATGGGAAAACTATAAAGCAAAAATTGTTTGCAACTGATATCATCATCAAAAATTTACAAAAAAGCGAAAGAAATCGAAACATTTTTCTTTTACTTTGCCTATAAAATTCGAAAATAACAAATTAAAATAATACAATTTTTATTTTTATCCCCAAATTTTCTTCGTATTTTTGCAAGTAACATGAATATTAAGCTCCAACCTTCCAACCCATTTTTTTTTTCTCACGAAGTCTGGATGCTGTTGTAATTGCGCTACTATTTCAAAAATATGTCTTAAAATACGTAAAATTTTGTCAAAACTTTGATTTTTCGCGAATCCACATCCACGACATATAATAGCTTATTCTATTAAGCCGCGATTTTTTAAATTTTTTTCTAAACATTCAAATTAAAACTCTCGATCGGATCTGCCGATTCGGTCTAAAATGTGGCCTTCGTAATATTTTGTGCAAACTTAGTTTAAGTTCGAAGACAAGCCATATCGGTTCACTCCTTCAGGTGCCTCCACCACAAAAGTTTAAAAATGTTGAGAAAAATTGTGCGCACGATAACTCTCGTTGGGAGTGACCGATTTGGTCCATACTTTACGTATTCTAAGATATCTAACAAATATAGATCAGGTTTGAATATGTACTATATTTGTCCAGTCCTTCGGGTACCATATAAAAGCCCTATCTTTCGATATCTCCGCAAATTTTTGTGCTATCCTATCAATTTTTATACTATCCACATTTTGTCGGTTCATACTCCCAAAATTTTGAAAACCCCCTAAATGCATACGTTGGAAATCTCAATTTTACAAGTTTTTGCTCATATACTACTTGATGCTAGCATTTATAAAAACAATATTTATACCCTCAGCCTTTATGTTATAAGAGGTATATACACTGTGATACGACCAAAAATGTGCCTCATCGAAATAACGTTTTTATACCCTCAGCCTTTAGGCTAAAGAGGGTATTTACACTTTGATACGACCAAAAATGTGCCTCATCGAAATAATGGTTTTAGACCCCAAGTATGTTTGTAGGATATCCGTTTCAGACAATTTTGAGTAGATCTAGCAATGTCCGTCCGTCTGTCTGTCTGTCTGTCCGTCTGTCTGTCTGTCTGGCTGGCTGGTGCGCACGATAACTCTCGAACGGATCAATCGATTCGGTTCAAATTTTGGGTATCGAATTATTTTGTCCAGATTCGATTTAAGTTCGAAGATGGGCCATATAGGTCCACTCCTTCAGGTACGTCCCCCACAAATGTTCAAAAATTGTCGCAAAACTTGTGCGCACGATAACTCTTGTAGGGAATAACCGATTTGGTCCATACTTTGCACATCATGTAATTTCTACCAAACTTAGATGAGGTTTCAATATGGACTCAATCGTTCCACTCCTTCGGGTACCTCCCACACAAAATTTCGGAAAAGTTTAGTTTAGGACCTGGTCTCGAATCGCTTTGATTTTTGTTTACGCAAGTTGTATTCGCTGTACTCTATACGACGCTGTAAGTTTCATTAGGGGCAAGTCCATACTTCCTGAGGAAATAGCCTGAAAGATACAAAAAGCCCTATGACACCGTGTGTAATGGTTGGAGCGCAAGATAACCCTCGAACGGATCTGCCGATTCGGTCCAAAATTTGGCTTTCGTAATATTTTGTCCAAACTTAGTTCAAGTTCAAAGATGGATTATATCGGTCCACTCCTTCTGGTACCTCCCCCGCAAAAGTTCGAAAATGTTCGGAAAATTTGTGCGTACGATAACTCTTGAAGGAAGTTACCGATTTGGTCCATACTTTGCACATTATGAAATTTCTACCAGACTTAGATGAGGTTCCAATATGGACTCAATCGGTAAACTCCTTCGAGTACCTCCCACACAAAATTTCGGAAAAGTTCAGTTTAGGACCTGCTCACGAATCGCCTTGGTTTTTGTTGTAACATCTTGTATTCACTGTCCCCTATACGAAGGTACAAGTTTCCTCTGGGGCAAGTCCATACTTCCTGAAAAATAGCCTGAAAGTTGAAAAACAAACCCTATAACACCATGTTTATGGGTGGAAGCGCAAAATAATTCTCGAACAGGAATGCCGATTCCGGCCAAAATTTGGCCTTCGTAATATTGTTTCCAAACTTAGTTTAAGTTCGTAGATAAGCCATATCGGTCCACTCCTTCAGGTACCTACCCCACAAAAGTTCAAAAATATTCGGAAAAATTGTGCGCACAATAACTCTTGATGGGAGTGACCGATTTGGTCCATACTTTACACATTCTCATAATATCTACCAGATATAGATCAGGTTCGAATATGGACTATATTTGTCCACTCCATCCCGTACCTCCCACACAAAATTTTGGATAAGTTCACTTTAAGACCTGCTATTGAATCACTTTGATTTTTGTTGAAGCAACTTACATTCGCTGCCTCAATTACGATGGTATAAGTTATTTCAGGGGCAAGTCCATACTTCTTGAGAAAACAGCCCAAAGGGTGTAAAAACCCCCTATGGCACCCCCATGGTCTATGTCGGTCCATTCCTTTAAGTACCTTTTCCGCAAAAATTTTGAGCTTTAATCCTAATCAACATTTTTGTCGGTTCATACGACCAAAATTTTGAAACCCCTTAACTACATAAGTTTTTTGTGAAAAAAGTGTTTCAATTTGCCCATGCTGAGGGTATATCTCTGTCAGCAAAGCCGACTGATACTTTTTAACTTGTTAGACCCCAAGTATGTTGGGACGCCTGTCTGTCTGTCTGGCTGGTGCGCACGATAACTCTCGAACGGAGCAACCGATTCGAACCAAACTTTGGGTATAGTAATATTTTGTCCAAACTTAGTTTAAGTTCGAAGATGGGCTATATCGGTTCACTCCTTCGGGTACCTCCCCCACAAAGGTAAAAAATTTTCTGTAAAATATTGTGAACGATAACTCTCGAAGGTAGCAATCGATTTGGTCCAAACTTTGCACATCATATTATTCTTTTCAGATATAGATCGGGTTCGAATAAGGACTATATCGATCCACTCCTTCGGGTACCTCTCACACAAAATTCGGATAAAGTGAAGTTTATGAGCTCCTCTCGGCTCGTTTTGGAATTTTTTTTTCAGTAAGTCGTCATTGTGGCTCTCTTTACGGCGGTACAATTGCGCAAATCCATACTTCCTGAAATATTGGCCTAAAAGCTCCAAGAAACCCCAATGGCACCAACCAAAATGGCAAATCCGCAAGATAATTCTCGCAGGAACTTCTGATTGGTGTAGACTTTGCACATCGTATTATTTTATCCAGTCATGTATCAGGTTGGAATATGGACTATATCGGTCCACTCCTTCGGGTACCTCCAACACAAAATTCGGATGAAGTGAATTTTAAGAGCTCCTCTCGTATCGTTTTGATTCGTTTTTCAGTAGGTTGTTGGAGCGGCCTCATTTACAACGTTAATTTTTTTCGGATTAAGGCAATACTTCCTAAGAAAATGGTCCATGCTATAATGGCTATTATGCAAGATAACTCTAACTTTTGCAAAAATTTCTTTCAAACTTAGCTTAACTAATTTAATATTTCGAGTCCTTTTGAAGAAGTTTGGTTGCTAAAAATGTTTGGTATATGTCAATGATTTGGTATAGCCCCACATTACGGTACGTACATATTTTAAAGCAAACTCGTGATACAAAATCAATATATTTCATATACGGAATAATTATTGTGTTTTTTTTCAGGGGCTGAGGGTATATCTCCGTCAGCAAAGCTGACTGATACTTTCTTAATTGTTCTTAATTATTTTTTATTTTTAACTTTTGACCACTGAAAACCACATAACCAAATTACAGCCAAGGTTGGCCGAAAATGTTGATAAAAACTTTAAAATGCTGAAACTGACCTATGTTTACAATTTTTGGTGTAGCAGAGACCACTAGGAACTTCGAAAGTTAAATAGCAGGTAGATCGTTCAAAAATGTCGATAAAATTCTCAAAATACCGAAAATCGGGAGGTACTTCACATGGGACCTTTACCAAAAATATGCACCTATGTTTACAATTTTTGGTGGAAAAGTTTTGAGATCACTGGGAACTTCAAATGTCAAATTACAGATGGTTCGGTCAAAAAATCTTCAAAATTCGTAATTTACAGGAAGTTTTGTCAAAAATTGTAGCAAAAATCCTCAAAATACCTAAATCAAAATACCAAAACTTATTTAGATGGCTTTATATTCTACACAGAACGATATGTCCCATAAGCCGAACTAAAAATATATTTCCAACCAAGCCATTCTTCTAATTTACTTCTCCCGTTTTGGATATCATGTTTTGTGATATCAGCTTTAACTTGGCATTTACATTGGAGCCTTCCTTTGGGACGTATACCGTCAAATGGCTTGTATTCATATGCCTTTTCACCATATGTCCAAGGTATATCCCCCATAGAACGGTACCCTCTGATTTCGGGTATTTTAAGGGTTTGGTCACACCTTTCAACGAAATTCGCTAAAATTTGGCAATCCGTATTCCTTAGTTAGAAAACCAAATTTAAACGTTTTATGTACATCATTTATTCGAAAAGCCGAAATGGCACATGATCTATTCAGGATATAGGCAAACTCCAGAAATTTCTTGATATATGTAGGTCCACACTTTTATCGGTACACTCCAATATTCGGTATTTTTAAGGTGCTGGCCGTAATATTCATTCAAAATGGCTGAATTTTTGAAATTTTACATTGAGGACCACAAATATATAGGGTTCATTTATTTGATACTAATATTTTACTTTCACCTAACTTTTGAACTGAATTCACCTCGAAAACCAACATCTTAATTTTTCTCCAAAACAAACTTGTTTTAGAGAAGTTTAGTGCCAAAAAGTATTATTTTTTTAATTTTGGCCAATGCACTGTGGGGCCAATGACAGGGGCAAGTTAGACCTTCGAAATATCGTACATATGTTTATAATGGGCATAGAACCAAATGTACAAAAATTAGACCATGTCTGTTCAGATAGCTCCTCT
Organism: Musca autumnalis; assembly: GCF_047663935.1. NCBI lineage: Eukaryota > Metazoa > Arthropoda > Insecta > Diptera > Muscidae > Musca > Musca autumnalis. Next base: position 117,698,378 of record NW_027411755.1, on the reverse strand, counting down.
ATATATATTTTCCATATTTCAGATTTTTGTCTCATAAAAGCCATAATATGCATCAGATCTTAACATAATTTGGTGGGTTACTTCTTTATAAGTTAATGCAAGCATTCTAAATTCGGTTAAAAAAAAAGATGTAGTTATTTGTCCACTGGAACGCTATATGTCAAGTTATAGCTAATGTAGTAAAAATGTACTTAAAATCATGAAAATACCAAAAATCGGGAGGTACCTTTACATGGGGGTATTATAAAAATGTTGAACCATATTCATAATTTTTGGTGGACAATTTTTTGTCTACTGGGAACCCTAAATGTCGAAAAATATAGCTTAAATTATTAAAATACCGAAATTCGGACGGTACCGTTATATGGACGCTATACGAAGACGTGAACTGATATAGCCCATTTTCGAACTTGGTCTAAGTTAACACCAAAGACACATAATGACAAAACTTCAGCGCTCTATCTCTATTCATTCGGAAGATAGCTTCATTAGAATAGAAGGCAAACAAACGGACGGACATACGGATGGACGGACATTGCTAAATCGACTTAGAATTTTACGCTGATGAAGAAAATATATACTGTGGTTGGTATAAAATAATTATTTCGATGAGTTATATATACCCCCTATTTTATGGCGGATCGTATAAAAATATCCAAATTCTTAAGTTCTACGTCAACTAAAATCAGATTTGTATGAAAAGACGCGGATGGGCACGGCTATTTTTTCACAAAATGATATTACACATTAATACCTTTCACCGCATATATATAATATCACAGATACACCCCGATACCGAAAGTTATAATCCAGAGAACACATGGACGACAAAGCAAAATACTCCAAAAAACATCACATATTAACTCAAAAATATATTTACCACACGTAACATTTTTACTATTTGTTAATGCTATCTTATTTTACATACCCATAGAAGAGTTTTCCATTAAAAAAAAAATATAAAAATGTTGAAATGTTCTGTTCGACGCCTAAAATGCTTTCACTATTTATTTATGATGACTGTCAGAAAATGATGCATATTGCCGGCCATACACTATGGACAAGCAGGACAGCTACCGATGAACCCTTGTGTACGTGTGTGATTGAATAGTGTGTGGCATTCCTTCAATCCATATTCCAAAAATGATGAATTTTCCTCCAAAACTCGTTTTTGGGTTGAAGTTTTCAATTTTTTTAATTTCCTCACAAATAATATTTGTTGTTTTTAAAAATTGTTTTTTTGGTAACTTGGAAAATAAACAAAATTCATCGGATTGAAAGGGGTTCATTTACAAAATCAAAACTATATTGATTTCAATCCTGCTTAAAATACTTATACATACATTGACAAAAACTTCAAAATTTACCAATATTATTACAAATGCTGACGTGCATGCCCACATCTGCATCTGGCATCTGGAATCAAATGATTATATAATGTAATAAATAGGTACATCCATATTCCAAATATAAGTTAACACATAAAAATAAAAAATACCAACTGAATTGGGTTAACACATAAACATACAAAATACCAACTGAATTGCCAGACGCTGAGCTTGCAGTTTGCTGCGAGAAGTAAAATAAAATGAAAAAGCTGATGTTGCAGTTTGGTGGGAAGAACATTTTCAAAACAGAAAATAACACTCACTCTGCCGTCGCAAGTCAAGAACATAAGAGCCAGCAACGCTGCTCACCTAACATAATTTAAAATAAAACACACAACAATTTATATTGATGTAACTTGGATATGAAAAATATATTGATGTAACTGGCGCCCAACACTACCCACAAAACCGCCCAACGACAATTTTACTCACCATTTTACAACCATCATCCTGGAGTTTACAAAGCAAAGAAAACAACTACTTGGATTCTACTCAAAAAAGCGAACGTTAACCAACATCTTAAACTTAATTTAAAAAAAATGTAAGTAGAGTGTTTATTTATAAAAAAGTGAGCATTAAAAACATAAATAGCTGTAACTGATATAAAAGTGGTACTTTTCAATTTAAGTTTCGGTATTTTGGGTTCTGTTGAGGATAAAAAATTGGTACTTTTCGATTTAAGTTTCGGTATTTTTGGTTCTGTTGAGGATAAAAAATTGGTACTTTTCAATTTAAGTTTCGGTATTTTTGGTTCTGTTGAGGATTTTTCAAAAATTGAAAACAAAAAATGCCACTGACAGCGGAACAAATAATATCTATTGTTGAATGCGCTGTAGCAAGTGCTCTTGCCAAACACGAAGAGAATTTGAACCGAAAATGCCAGAAAATTAAAGATAATTTGCATTTTGCAACAATAAGTACTACAGAGGAAGACATACAAAACTTCTACGAAGCTAATTTTTAACCATAATCCCCTGTTATGCCGAAGTAGAAGTAGAAGATATTACCGATGATCTTTTAGACTTTGACAAAGTCAATTTTTTAGGAAGTGACAATGAGCCCTCTATTAACTCGGAAACTATAAAATCACTTTTAAAAAACCGATTTGGTGTAGAAATTATTAACGCTCCACCTCTTCATAGTTGCTCAAATGGACAGGTAGAGAGGTTTCATAGCACCCTGGTAGAAATAGCACGGTGTTTAAAGATCGATAGAAATATTGACGACACAGTTGAATTAATATGTCTAGCTGCCATAGCATACAACAGAAGTATTCATTCCGTTACAAACAAACGACCGATTGATGTAATTCATCCTTTGACGTCAGAACACAACACAGACATTAGCGCAAAAATCCAAAATGCTCAGAACGTTCAGTTAGAAAGGTTAAATAAGACAAGCCAAAAAAATTTTTGAAGTAGGAGAAAAAGTCCTTTTAAAATCAAATCGAAGATTAGGAAATAAAAATTCAAATTGTACACAGAGGAAACTGTCGAAGCTGACTTGGGGACCACAGTCTTAATAAAAGGGAGGGTGGTCCATAAAGTCAATTTAAGGTAATTAAAATAAAGTTTATTTTGTCCTTTTTATTATTAGGATTTGGTGCGGACTTTCAAAATAAAAAATTTACGCAAAAAAAACTCATCGAGTCAGAGCATAGGCAAATAAACAATACAAAAAAGACGCAGGAAAAAATAAATGAATTAACAGACGCTGTAAACAATTTAGTAAAGAACACAAAACCAGAACAAATGAATACAGAAAGTTTATATGAATCTTTGATTTCCCGAAATAGAATCATTATTGCCGAGCTTGAAACCCTGATGTTATCAGTTACACTTACAAAAATCGGAATAATTAATCCAGCATAATTAAAAATAAAACACACAACAGTTTATATTGATGTAACTTGGATATGAAAAATATATTGATGTAACTTATACATACATATCGCTCATTTACTCAAAGAGTGACATAACTCAAAAAATGCGTTTTCTGTGTTAGCAATTTCTATTTTTTCTACGATTTCTACTTTATCTTGTGTCAAATTTTCATGCTGATATCTCTCAAACTCGAGTTACTACGAGTTTCGCATAATTCAACACAAAAGTTTTTTGAGTTTATGAAGCACTAAAACACTTCAAATCATGCTTGATCATGCACAGAAATTTAGCACTGATATCTGGTTGCAAAATATGGTCCAAGTAGTTATTTTAGTTTTAGTGTAATAATCTTTTTAAGTTGGGAAGTCAAATTTCTATCGCCAACTTAAAACGTGTTTTTCTCAAAACTTGATTTTTCGAGATGTGTCACTCTTTGAGTAAATGAGCGATATGTATGTATATGAAAAATGTGTTGATGCAATCACCAATATTAAATGCGATTTCTTCCTTGACCAATAAAATATTTCCATTCACCTTTTTGATTCAATTATAAAATTTCCAATTATAAAATGTATTGGGCATTTAATTTACTAAAATGTGTCATTTCTTTAAGAAAATACAAAACACTGATTTATTCACTCACCTTACCGTAATTACTCCACGATTGTATTTAGAAAACTGAAAAAAAGAACAACACAATTAATACCATTTTTTCTTTTCCTCTTCGCTTGCTACGTTGGTTAACAACAACAAAGCACGAAACACACGTGTTGGCCGCATACTCCTCCAAAGCTTCTGCATCTCCTTTTACACCATACACATAGCTCTTTACTATAAAACAGCATTCCGCGTCAGCCGCGAGAGTCCTGTTGTTACTCTCTTTGACAAAAATCCTCTCTCCACTCATTAAAAATATGTTCTAACATAAAAAATATGTTGGTACAAAAACAAATAAAATTGAGATATGTTACAAAATGCTGCAAACATATATTTGTTTGGACACAAACAAATTATGTTTGGATCCAAACATATATTTGTTTGAAACCAGTCTCAAACAAATATTTGTTGGGATCCAAACATATTTCTAACATATATTTTTCTGCGTGTAGTAACACCTTACATATATCGACAAAATTCTTTCAGAATTGTCCTATTTAAAGTGTTCTCAATAAAAGAAAACCATAAAATTATGAAAAGTCAACAACACATTTTTCGATTTTTGTCCACTGAGGCAACACTGTGCCACACCGGTACTCACTGTTAACGCATATTGGTCCATAAACCTTTCGAAGAATTTTTCTCTCAAACACACCAAGTTTCTCACCGTACTGATATTTAATGTTGTAATGAATGCAAAACTTATAGCATAGTAAGCTCATTCTTAGTTACTGTTGCCTATGTAACATAACACCTCAAGGAATACACCATTCATCTTCTTTTTGAACATAGATTGTCAAAATTGTCACCAGTTTGGTGGACATACCTACATATGCTTCCAAATGAATTTGTGATTAAAAACAAAGGGGTACATCATATGGAGGGACCGGCTCGTATTATTGGCATAGAGACAGCACTTGTGAACAAAGTTGCTTAATAATGGATTAAAACAATGTCGAGCCAACAAAAAGCTGAAATTGCCGCAGGCCAACAAATAAAATCCCACATAGCAAAGGTGTGCTACCACTATTGCTGAATGAGAGACACGAGTGTACATGTTCTTTATATAACACTACACTTTGCTTGTGGTGTCCTTTCGCTGTGACTTTGTCGATATCCTCATTTTTCTGTTTGTAACCCTTCGACAGGAACGTCACCATTAAATACCAAAGACATTGTAAGGACCGTGTCCACAAACATCGACGTCGGTGCTAATGACAACAATAATGATGAGAACAGTTCCACAACAACTACAACTGTGGCATATACAAATCATTATTGTGGTATTTGCAATATCCGTACATCTCTACCATGTCTGCTATTGCATGACGTGAATTATGTGTTTGTGTGCGTTTTGGGCAAAATTTCAATGTATTCAAGTGTGTCAGTCGTACAACATTTTTATCCCCTGTGTACCTCTCGCCCCCTATTTTGGATTAAGAAGCACGCCAACAAAATAAAGGTAAGCCAAGCACAACAAGAACAACCTAAATGCGGACATAATCATTCTTCTAGCACAACGTTGCCAAAACAGACCCATAGACACGCAGCCATTCAGACACTTGTTCACCCACACGTACACATGTGCATTTATCATCATACAAATTCAGTCGCGCACAAGTTGACTTTTATAGAGTCGCAATCACAATAAAAAGGAGTCTATTATCCTTTTGCATTATCCTCGTACATTTGTTGTTGTCGTTAGTACAATTTGTTCTTGTTGTTTGTTTATTTGTGTATTGGTGTCATTGCCTTTTGTTGCCCCATACGAAGTTACCAATGCCACTTTTTTGTCTGCTGCTACTACTGCTCCAGTGTTGTTGTTGTGTCGTGTATTTATCCTCTTTCGTTTCATTCCTCTTTTTTAGTTTTTGTCGGAAGGATCGATATCCATTAGGAAAATTAAAATTGTGGCAGAGGCAATGAACGTAAAACGTAAACGTCTGTCATTGTATTTAGCCCAGTCAAAATAGATATGCGTATAAGGGGGAAATAGCAAATATTCGTGCAAAACTGAATTTTGGTGGAGAGCTAGGGTTTACCATTAGAAGAAACGTCATAAAAGTCCCCATCGATCCCATGTGTGCAAAAAAAGTTATTCGGTGTCAAAGGTAATTTTTGGAGGCTTTATTCAGTTTTTTGATTTTTCTCAAAAACAGTAAGACTTAGCAAAAACCGGTTAAAGTAAAAGTTGTAGATTTAACAATTGTCTGAAAGAATGGTCTTTATGATATTTAAAAAAAGACTTACCATTTTCGAGATATCGCGATCTAAAGGTCAAATTAAAAATTAACCTCGTAAGAACATTGTGAGGCGAACCGGTAAAAACCACACTATGTGTTAGGTATGTACTTCCATAAGCTTTCAAACGATATCATCTTTACAGTAATTGGTTCAGTAGAACCGGGTCTGACCCGGTTTTTAACTCTGGCCTTTCGGGTCGAATATCCGGCGAACCTCATCCGCCGCCCATGAAAACTGTATTTTCCCTACCATCGGACAAAAACTCAAACAAATCGGAGAGTTTTCGTTGGGTTCGTTCCCGTTGGGCTATCGATTACATACAGTTGCGAAAACAATAATAGCACCACCATGACCAATTTGTTTGTCAGTACAAAAACAATCAAGATTGTTGTTGTTTCCACTAATGTTGTTATGTGCATATAAGGTGTCCCCTTAAAAAAAGTAAAACGTGTGTTCACATTATTAAAAATATTTGTTTTGGCAGCTTTAACCAAAAACTATCAACAATAGGGTTATGACTTTTTTACAACCTCATATCCCTGTATCATAGCGTGATGAGTTTTGCCATAAGATTACATAAAATCTTAATTATAAGGTGATTCGGTGAAAAACCTCACGCACAAAATGATTTTAAAATTTGAATTTATCAAAATTATGGACAATTTTTTGAAGTCACTGAAAACAGATATATAATTGAAAATAAACTTCAGAGCCACATGAGATAATTAAAATTACATAAAATTTATTTCTCACTATTTTTCTTCAATTCTGAGAATCGTAAAAATGTCGTAAACGCTTTTATTCAAAAATATAATTTTTTAACAAAAAACAAAAAATTTAAAATTTTTTCAAAGTGACTTTTTTCGCGACTTTTTTAATATCTGAATGAAATAAACGTTATTATAGTTCTTAGTAGGCTTATATTTATTCATTCGTGCAACAAAAAGTAATTTTTTGAAAAAAATTTTTTTTCATTTCATATATTTTTTCAAAAAATTATTTTTTTAAAATCGATTTGTGCGTGAAACTTTTTTTATATTTCAATGGAATAAACGATAGCATAGTGATTAATAGGCAAAAGTTCATTCATCCCTGCTACAGGAAATCATTTTTGAGGAAAATGTCAAAAAGTCATAACCCTAATCAACAAATGAGGTGAAAGAAATAATAGCACCACTTTCATTTTCTATATAAAATGTTTTACTTTTGGGACATTTTCTTGCATTTAAACACTTGTTCGATATTCTGAACATTAATTGCCAGAAAGGGCCTACTGATGAGAAAGTTTTGAAGCAAAAAGTAACTATTTCAAAAGTCCTAGTAGCCTAGAAAAGGTTGATATTGTATCGGAAACAGTACAAACAGTTAGCAAATATCTCAGAGAACATAAGTGAAAAGAACACAATTCGTGGAAACGCCATAATTTTAACGGATTACACGATGCGGAGCCGAAAAATGGTCACAAGGAAATTTTACATTTCCTGGACCAACTGTGGGGCAATATTTTATGTAGTTGTGGGCTTAAATATTTATGTTTGAAGGAAAATATTTTTCTTTTCTCTGTGTGGTCCTTCCAACAGGATATAAACAACAAAAATTTGTTCTATAAAATGGAAAAAAGGCCAAGGAAATTGTGGTAAAAAAGTTCTGTGACCATTTTACAGGATCTTGCGTTGTCCGTAGACTATGGCAAATCAAAAAATTGTAAACTAACGTCAATAAGGCAACTACAGCATCAAAACCAAAGATCAGAAAATCAATTTGAAACGTTATTTTGAGGCTGTTGAAGAATTATGCAACCAATACCAGAATCTGCTTCGTTCCATACTATGCCTATCAACAGGCGTTACTGCCACACTCAAGTGAACAATAAATATGTAGACACTTGTTTCTCTTAATGTACAGCTATTCTTGAGTGATAGAGTGTATACATTAGTCCAATTTCTATCACATAAAGCCATACATGTACGTACATACAGTCTGACGCAAAAGTTAGTACTTATGCAACATTGAAATCAAAATATATTGGTGATTAAAAGCACTATAACTTATTCAAAACAATGAACAATTAGTTTTATTTGATGGACACGAAGGTAGTCTTCGGTGATATCAATGAAAAATGCGCAAAAGGATAGTCATTACGTTGAAGGACCCAGCAAAATTTGAAGGAAGGGGTTCCATGCGATGACGTGATTTCATGGCATCTTTTGCATTGGTTTAAATGAAGTCGTGAAAGATCCGATCTTTTTGAACTTTTGCGACAGACCGTATGTTTAAGTTAGAATTGATTCTACAACTTTAAATTGGACCTATGAATTGCATAGGTGTATTCGTTGAAATCTCCTCATGCCCATTTATTACACTCCTGTAATAGTATGAGAGATTTCAACGAATTTTGATTTGACAACCGCCCTCTTGAAGCATCTATGCTAATAAAACAAAATAAACAAAGAATCAAAAGATGGATCGACAGCTTGACTTGCAAGCACCACCCGCGCTTTATCGTAAGCATTGTACATATCGTTGTACATTAATTTAGAAAAGGTAATATTGTTTACCATAAAATAAACACCGGCAGTTGAGCCAACCTTATACTAAAACTATTGTGTTTTATTTTCTATTTCTTTACATTTATATTGACGGCCAAACGTACGCATTGGGCGTACTGGCTCTTTTGGGAGAGCCTTGATACACTTGTTCCCCCCAAGTCCCTATAGTGCGGACTAAATATTTGGTCGCTTCGGGCCGAATAAACATTTGGTCCTTCGAGCCGGATAAACATTTGGTCAATTCGAGCCAGATTGGATCATCGCTTCATCTTTGGGAAAGCTAAATAAATATACAGTCCATCATCACACCTTCCTTACAAGGTACGTATAGTGCATTGTGAGCAAAAAATAAAAACAAGTGTTCGTTTGTTTGTTTGGCCGTCTTACAACGTCATCGATTCCTTTTTTGTCGATCGGCCAAAGTCCAAATCGTGGACAGACGTGCATACATACGGGAATAGAAATATCAAAACAAAAATAATAAATACTTTCTTCAAAATATTTCGTATTATTTTTCGTTTAATTTCTTCTAAATTGTCGTTTACCTGATTCTTATTGTTGTTCCAAAAAGTGTCGAAATATTCCCTTCAACTGCATACAATAAATTGCATTGATCGCGTTTCGCTTTAGCAGTGTAAATATACAAACATATTTTCATAAATACATCAGTTACATATTTACACTGCACGGCCTATTCGTGGTCCCTTCTGCATTGATACACACACGCTAGTATAGCTACATACGCTACATGCTCTTGCAGCGTCGCTCTGTTGTTCCGTCTAGTCGGTCAGCCAGTCAGTTACATGCAAATATATACACACACGCATGTACGCGTAAATATTGCATTTTTGGGTATTCCTCTTTCTGTCGTGTCCGTTTTTATTGCACAGTAACCCGCCGGTGTATTATTACACCGTACCCGGTCAGTAGATTAGTACTGTGACATATATTATTATATTTTATGGTAAATATAATAAATCGGTGTCAGGGAACATTGTAATAATATTTTGGACATTTTGAAATTGCGTGCACCCTACAATAGGTCAGTTAGATCTTTTCTTGTGTATGGCGTTATTTAAAAATATTTATTGCGTTTTGTATATATTTTGGAATTTCAATATAGTTTAAAATTTTTGTTGCATTATTGGACACAAATACACTACATTCGGTGGTTATTTGTATAAATTTAATATTGCATGCACCCTACAACCGGTCAATTGGACTTTTTCTTGTGTAGGGAGTTTTTTAGAAATTATTTGTGCTAATTTTGTAATTATTTTTCTGAAATTTTGATATCGTTCGAATTTCCCCTTGAATTTTTGGACACAAATACGCTACATTCGGTGGCTATTTTGTATAAATTCGCACCCTACAGTCGCTCAATTGGATTTGTTCTTGTGTAGGGAGTTTTTTACTCGAATTTCGTGATTTTTTTCTGGAATTTTGATATTATTCGAATTTTCTGTTGCATTTTTTGGACAAATATACACTACAATTGGTAGTTATTGGTGAACTTTTGGTTGATATTAGACATTTATGGTCGATTTATTCTAAAATAATACCGCCTAGTGCCGTTTTAGGTAATAATTTTGTAAATTAAATGGTAGTTTACAAATTTTACCTACATTTTGGAATTTAAATATTGTTTTAAATTTCTCATTGCAAATTCTCAGCAAATAGGTTGCTGTAGATTCTTTAGTTGTCGACAAGGTTTTTGTTTGCTTTTCGTTTGCAAAATATAGTGAATTTTTGGGATTTTGAATATTGTTTCAGATTTACGATTTTAAATCAGCACGCTACAATTGGTAGTTTGAGAATTCTTCCTTTTGTGGAAAGTAAATTAGTTTATTGGCATTATTCTTTGTGGCTACAAATTTGCTAGCTTTGTTTTATCCTGTGGTTACCATATTGTTGGTTTGATCTCTCTTTGTTTTTCGTTAATATGGCTTTCACCCCTAAAGAAAAGATCCTCAGAGCTTCCAACTCTATAGTGAGATTCACTGCACATTTCGGTGCTATGAAGGAAGACGAACTTGACATTTATGCTCTCGAAGTTAGGAGTGAGGAAATTGAGAAATTGTGGAAAAGCTTTCAGGAAACTTTTAGTAAATGCCTCTCTTCAGTAGAAAATCCTGAAAATCTTAATTCCATATATGAGGAGTCGCATAAGAAATACGTATGTTGTTCTTCAATAATAAATAGTTTGTTGTCCAAATTTAGTAGTTCATCTAAAATATCCCCGAATACATTGGGCAGTTCGGAAGACTTCTTAACAAAACATCCAGGCGACATTTCTGTGGAAAAACAGTCCTGTGATGTGAATGTTAAAAACGTGAGTTTGTCGTCCCATCTCTCTCGTGATGTGGGAACACAGGCGTCTAGCTCTTCAATATTGAGTATTGGGAATCCTAGAATAGGCACAAACTTCGTTGATGATCTCCCAGAATTTGATAACATGCACAATCTTGCGTTACCTCCATGTGATATTCAGGTTTTCGATGGAAACATTTTAAACTGGCACACTTTCAGAGATTTGTTCAGTGCGGTTTATATAAATAACTCCCAGTTGACAGATATTGAACGCTTGTGTCATCTGGTGAGTAAAACTAGTGGTGAGGCTCGAGAAATCGTCTCGAAGTTTCCTTTAACTCATCGGAGTTTCGATCTTGCGTGGAATGCATTGAATTCCACCTACGATAATCCACGATTGCTGGTACACAATCAATTAAAATCTTTGTTTTCGCTTCCTGTGTTGGATCAGGAAACTAGTTTGGGACTTAAGTCTATTCAAAGCGGGATCAATAGTTGCCTTTCGGCAATGGCAATTTATGAAATACCTACGGATAGTTGGGATCCGATTGTGGTTTTCATTTGTTTACAAAAATTGCCTAAGATCACACACGCTTTATGGGAGCAAAGTGTGACAAATAAGTCTCGTCTTTCAACTTGGAAGGAATTAGATGCATTCTTGACAGAGAGAATTCGAACTCTTCTGTGTTTGCATGAAATGAGAAGTGTTGGCGCTTTGTATAATTCGAATTGTAAAGTGTCTCCTCAATATTGTACTTCCTCTCCTCACACTTCTCCCAGTCCCAAACTCTTTTCGACACCTCTTCGTTCGTTTCATAAGACTTGTTGCGTTCTTTGTACAGACCAACAACACAAATTAAATGTTTGCCAGCGGTTCGTAAATTGTACGCCGTTGGAAAGATATAAATTGGTCAAAAGGCATCGTTTGTGTGTAAATTGCCTTCGGAAGGGACACGAAGTCAAAAATTGTGCTAGTCGTTGTTGTCGAAAGTGCAACCAGAGACATCACACTCTGTTGCACAGAGATCGCTCTATGGTGAGCAGTCCGAGTCAAATTGTGACTCCCAGAAGTTCGAAGTTGTCTGCTTCAGCTTCCACTTTTCGGCCTAGAACTCTAAATGGTAGTTGTACTTCTTCCTCAGCTTTTAGCACTCCTTCGACATCGGAAGATAATGTAGTACGACAATCCTTCCACGTCAGGCAGAAAAGAAAAGTTCTATTGGGAACAGCACTGGTGAATATCGTTCATCAGGGAGCTTCTTTTCCTGCTAGGGCGCTGATCGACCCGGCTTCTGAGTCGTCTTTAATTTCGGAAAGACTTCAGAAGGATCTGAAACTCCAGGTTCAGTCCACGAAATCGTCAATCATTGGAGCTAATAGTACTGTCGCAGCTACATGTCGTAAAAGTTGTTCATTGAAACTTTGTAGTCGTGTGGACAGGTCGTCTACTTTTGAGACTTCGGCGTTGGTAGTGGATTCCATATCGAGAAATCGTCCAACCTTTTCGGTCACTTCGGACCTTAAGTCGGATTTGTCGAATATAGTTTTGGCAGATCCTCAATTCGGCGAATCGCGCCCAGTAGATATTTTGATAGGAGCAGATTTGTACCCGAAGATAATTAAAAATCATACTCTTCGACTTTCGTCCGGTTCGCTGCTCGCTCAAAATACATCATTTGGATGGATTGTTACGGGTCCTGTCACTTAAATTTGGTTTTTCGTAAATCGTACGGAAAAATAGTTGTAAAGCGGCCCAAACAAACATAACGAACGTTAGCTCACGTTGCACTATCGTTCGCAGGGTCCCTAATGACCCTTTCGTTAGCCAGGTCTATAGTGATCTGCCCAACAGCTGGGTCCCTAATGGCCCAGTCGCTTGAATGGTCCCTCATGACCATATTTACCGCGGGGTCCCTAATGGCCCGGGGTCCCTAATGGCCCATCGTTTAGTTTGTAAGCCTATCACATGGTCCCTAATGGCCATATTTACCGCGGGGTCCCTAATGACCCGGGGTCCCTCATGGCCCAGCGTTTAGCATGTAAGAATGTTTTTGAAAAAATGATATGCTAAAAAAAAAAAGAAAAAAAAAATTGTTTGAAAAAATTTAAAAGGTTATGCTCACGCCTGCACTATACTACAGCTTAATACTTTTGTATACATATATCGTTATAATGGAATCTGTTAAAACATTTGGATGTTTCAAGGGAGGCGGCAAATGTTTAAGTTAGAATTGATTATTACATTTAAATTGGTCCTATGAATTGCATAGACATATTCGTTGAAATCTCCTCATTCCCATTTATTACACCCCTGTAATAGTATGAGAGATTTCAACGAATATTCACTTGACAACCGCCCTCTTGAAGCATCTATGCTAATAAAACAAAATAAACAAAGAATCAAAAGATGGATCGACAGCTTGACTTGCAAGCACCACCCGCGCTTTATCGTAAGCATTGTACACATCGTTGTACATTAATTAGAAAAGGTAATATTGTTTACCATAAATAAACACCGGCAGTTGAGCCAACCTTATACTAAAACTATTGTGTTTTATTTTCTATTTCTTTACATTTATATTGACGGCCAAACGTACGCATTGGGCGTACTGGCTCTTTTGGGAGAGCCTTGATACACTTGTTCCCCCCAAGTCCCTATAGTGCGGACTAAATATTTGGTCGCTTCGGGCCGAATAAACACCGTATGTATGTACATATGTACATTAGGGTAGGGCGATTTGAACAATTAAAGGGACGCTTCGCGTTTCTGATTTCTGATTCGAGCCTCCCGATTTTGAATTGAAAAATTTTATCTGCCTTTTTTGTGATATTTCGACATATAACAGTCAAACCATTGAAATATTCGATCCAATACTAGGACAAAAATTGCAGCCAAGACAATAACAAAGAACTCTCTAGAACATGGCAAAAGCAATTCATGCTTTATTTTTGTTGTTTTATTGTCATATATTTATGAAATTCTGGAACTTTATCTCCACCAGCTCACTATAGGAAATTTGGACAGGTTTTTAGGCAAAAAGTCAATTTTTGCACTTTTAATAATGCGAATTTTATAATTTGCTTTGTAGAAAGAACATCTCATATAGGGATATGCAATTTGTTTTCAAAAGTATTCAATTCGAAGCCAAAGTCAAAATTTCGAAGGCAAAATAAAAAAGATTAAAACTTAAAGCAGAATTTAAACGCAATTTGTTACAGTTTGGCAATAACCAAATGCTATGATACTAGCAAGGTACCCGCTACTTCGTATGCGGAAACGATATAAAAAACAATATGGAAATATCGAACAAAGAAATTGTTTTGCACTAATACCAATTTTAAACAATATTAAATTTTATTCAAGTACTGTTCGTACCAAACTAGTCCGAATTTCCAAACAAAAAAAAAAAAGAAAAACGGCCGTACAACCGTACACTTCAACAGCGAGTCACATTTTTAAGGCATTTTAATTAAGGGCTTTCTGTCCTCAGAAGGTAAAACATTCTTGTAAACAAATAAACCCAAGACCAATTTTAGTACCATTTAGTACATTTTGTAGCCTCATAGCAAGCATTTCCAATACCATTTCAGCCATCAGCGACCCGCATACCAAATTTCACAAATTTATAAGCATCTCAAAAAAACTTATAATATCGTTCATGCAATGACAAAATGGTACCAAATTTAGTAATTCTCGTACACCTAGGTATTGGCTTCTTATATCAACCATCTATACCAACCGCTAATCTCATTTCCAGATCTATCAGTTCTTCCAAGCCTAATAATCGTAATTACATAGAAATTCATAAGTATGAACTTACATACCAATCTTAATTGCAACTTTCAGGATTCGAACTCTATCCGTTTACTCACATCCAAATTGTTATAAGTTTAGTACCATTTAATACTTTTCGTACCCTTAAGTACGAATTTCCAAAACTACCTCAATTCTACAGCCCAATAGCAATCTAATCTTCAAATTTCAGGATTCCAGCTCTATCTGTTCACTCTAATCCTAATTGTACCAAATTTAGTACCATTTAGTACGTTTTGTACCCATTAGCATGAATTTCCAAAATATCCGCAATCCTACACTCCCACAGTAATCTTAATTCCAAATTTCACGATTCTAGCTCTATCCGTTCACTCATATCCAAATTGTACTAAATTTAGTACCATTTAGTACTTTTCGTACCTCTAAGCACGAATTTCCAAAACTACCTGAATCCTGTACTCCAACATTAATCTTAGTTTCATATTTCAGGATTCTAGTTATATCTGTTCACCCAAATCCAAGATGTACTAAATTTAGTACCATTTAGTACTTTTCGTACTTACGTGTGTACGACTTTCCAAAACTACCTCCATATCTGAATCCTACACTTCAACAGTAATTTTAATTCCAAATTTTAGGTTTTCAGCTCTATCCGTTCACCCAAATCCAATTTGTACCAAGTGTAGTACCATTTAGTACTCTTCGTACCCATATGTACGAATTTCCAAAACTACCTTAATCCCACAATCCAACAATAATCTTGATTCCAAATTTCAGGTTTCCAGCTCCATACGTTCATCAAAATCTAACTTGTACTAAATTTAGTACTTTTCGTACTCATAAGTACGAATTTCAAAAACCATTTCATTATACCAATACTTGCAAACATTGATTCCTATGCCAAATTTCAAGATTCCATCTGTATCCGTTAAAAATATACAAATGGTACCAAATTTAGTAACTTTTAGTACTTTTCGTACATTTGTTGTTCGAATTTCCAAAAACCCTTTGGTACCTCTTTCTAACTCTCGATTAGTGACCCTCATTCCATTTCAGAATTCTAGCTCTTTCCGTTTGTCTAATACAAAGGGTACCATATTTTGTATCTTTTAGTACTTTTCGTACCCTTCCAGTTCAAATTTCCAAAAACCCAGCCTTATCTCACCCCTACAGAGCAACAGCAACCCACACTCAAAATGTCAAGCGTATCTATATTTTAAACATATCAATGTTTATAAGAATCTTTTGGTGGATCAATATTTTAGATCATTATAAGCCTTTTTCGTTTTAACCGCGTTCATTGGGTTGGAATGAATAAAATAGGTCAAAAAAGAATAGGGTGTAGGAACAACAAAATTTGTTCGTTATATCCGGCGTTCTTTATAAACGTGTAAAATTCTTATTAAAGCTTACTTTTAAATATTATATATTGTGCTTAAAAGAGGCCTGTAAATCCAACAAAATTATAAGAAATTCTACTCGCGGGGTGAAAATTTTTGTTCGTTATAATCGTGGTCTTTTTAAGAAGTTGAATGTGTGTACAAATATAAAGAAAATTTTTTTTGGGAACACAAAAATTTGTTCGTTATAAACGTAGTTTCTTATAACCGATGTTCGCTATATCCGAATTCTACTGTGTAATTCTTTGTTTTAGCATTAAAAATTTATAAAAAAACCCATAAGTCCACCGCTATTAATTTTTGCCTCAAAAACAGGGCAAATTACCTATAGTGCGGCGTATGATTTATAAAAATTATTTTATTTATGGTAGTTATACGCTAGGGGGTATAACTATAATAAATTCACCTTATTTCTGAAGCACTTTCAATGATTTACTTCTAATGTTTTATAGCACTGTGCGACAAAAAAAAACTGAGTTTATGAAAGTAGAGCTAAAAATATGAAATATTTTAAAGTTTACATCGGAAAGTAACCAAAGTAGGCGGGGCAAGTTCCGCCCATTTCTAGTTTTTTTTTTCGAAATATTCGAGTTAAGATATCTTGGTATATAGTGTCTTTGGCAACTTTACAGATGAGGATATGGGGAATATTTAACCCTCATGCGGTTCACCAAAGAGATCTTTTACTTTTTTCGAAAATCTTTCAAAAACTCCTTTAAAATGTGATCATATCAAATCCAAATATTCTACAAAATTGTTCGTCATAAAATTTTACTATAGGTCTCAGAATACACCAAATCTGTATATCTTATCCAATCGTCAGGAATCTCTGAAAATGAAAACCACGTTTAGGGTTAAAGTCAGACTTCATCTGAGTTTATTCAAAATTGTCCCTCAAAACATAATTTTAGAGAGATGGCGTCAAAGGCAAAAATATTCTTCGACAAATTTCACTATGGGTCACCAATGAAATGTCTGTTTACATTACATATCATGAAAATATCAGTATCAATTTTGCTGAAAAAAAAAACAATTTTTTAATGAAATTTTTTCCTTCTTTTTCCGAGTTGATACATGAAAGTAATAAAACTTTGTTCTAGGAGAAAAGTGTCGAAAAAAGAAAAATTCTACACAAAATCTAGGTATACTATTATAAAAAATAAGATTACAAATTTATACATTTTAGGATGAAATAATTTGTTTTAATTTTGGTCTGTTTTACGTACAAACCCTAAACCAAAAACAATGTATATGTCCACGCCTTTATATTGTCCCCATAGAACGGTACATCCCAATTTTCGGTATTTTGAAGGTTGTGGCCTCAATATTCCACTGAACTGGCTGAAATTTGGTATGTCCGCAAAGGTCCACGCATAGTGGAAAAAATATCGATCTAGCGCGACAAAAATGAAAAAATAGCATGCCAGTTTAAAAATTATTTGTGCAGTATTGATCTAAGGTGCCCACAGAATCTAACGGCATTTAAAATAATTCGTTTTACATCAGCCAGAGCGGTTCATTTTTTGTTCACAATTTATGGACTGGTTTTTATAATATATTTTTGTAGTAAATTTGCGATCGTCGTATGCAGCCTACAAAGTAATTTTAAAGCTTTATTGTATTTAACATTTCGTGAAGACAGGTGAGTTAAAAAATATTTAATATAAGATTTTATTAATTGTCCGATTTTCTTTCAACTTGTGTACTTAGTTAAAGCCATTTAGTAGGGAGTGTCGCAGGATGGCGCGTAGATTTTTTATTTTATTTTTAGTACAAATTTGCAAAGTTTTAGCTGCAACAACCTGCAACAAAATATTTTATAATTGTTTTTATTATTACGAGTATTTTTTTATATAAAATTAGCGAAATTCGGGTGGTACCTTTCTATGGGGCCATATAATCAAGTGAACCTATGCCGACAATTCCCTGTCGGAATATTTTATACTCCCAACGTAGACCCAATGCCAACTTTCAACTAATTCGGTTGGATAACGTGGTTATAACCTTCAAAATGACCGAAATCGGGGTATCGTTCTATGGGGGCCTGTATAACAACGTGGACTTATACCGAAAATTCTTACAGGAATGTATGTATAACCCCAACGGAGACTAAATACCAAATCTAAAGCATTTCGGTTGGATAATGTTGTGGTAGAAATCTTTAAAATACCGAAAATCGGCAGGTACCGTTCTATCGGTAAAAATACAAATTTACTAAATATAATATGAATGAAGTACAATTGTCAATCTAGAGCTGTTCTTATCTAAATTATGGACAAAAATACAATAAAATATCGACCTCTATTTTTGGCGCGCTGAATCGGTACATTTTTCCACTGTGCCACGCCTTCATATAGCGCCCATAGACCGGTACACCTCCCGAATTTCGGTATTTTGAAAGTTAGCCACATTGTTTTACCGAAATTGATGGAATTTGGTATTTAGTCTTCTTCATAAACGAAAGAAAACTAACTGTTTAGTTTTACTTCAATACAATTCGTGGTGGAGGAAGGGGTTTTTACTATTTTTCATCAAAATATGAACGTTTATAGTGGTTTTATATATCTTTCTATACTAAAAACAAGTAAGAAAGTATCAGTCAATATCTCAGGAAGTATGGCCTTGCGCATGAAACAAATTGTACCGTTGTAGAGGGAGCCGCAAGGAAAACTTACTGAAAAAATTCAAAACGATCCGAGAGTAGCTCTTTAACTTCAGTTTATCCAAATTTTGTGTGGGAGATACCCTAAGGAGTGGACCGATGCAGTCCATAGTCCAACCTGATACATGACTGGATGAAATAATACGATGTTCAAAGTTTGCAAAAATCAGAAAATCTATGCTAGAAGTATCATGCAGATTTGCCATTTTGGTTGGTGCCGTCAGGGTTTCTTGGAGCTTTCAGGACAATATCTCAGAAAGTGTGGACTTGCGCAAGAAAAAAGTTGTACCGTCGTAAAGGGAGCCGCAAGGACAAGTTACTGAAAAAAGTCAAAACTATCCGAAGGGAGCTCTTAAACTTCACATTATACGAATTTTGTGTGGAAGGAACCCGAAGGAGTGGACCGACATAGTCCATATTCGAGCCCGATATATACCTGGAAGGAATAATACGATGTGCAAAATTTGGACCAAATTGATTACTCCCTTCGAGAGTTATCGTTCACACCATTTTACAGACAAATTTTAAAATTTTGTGGGGGAGGTACCCGAAGGAGTGGACTGATATGGCCCATCTTCGAACTTAAACTAAGTTTGGACAAAATATTACGATACCCAAAATTTGGTTTGAATCGCTTCGGGAGTTATCGTGCGCACCAGCCAGCCAGACAGACAGGCGGACATAGCTAAATCAACTACAAATTGTCTGAAACGAATTTCGTCCAAACATACTCGTTATTTCGATGAGGCACATTTTTGGTCGTATCAAAGTGTATATACCCTTTCTAGCCTAAAGGATGATGGTATGATCAATAAATAAATTATAAAAATACAAAATATTAAAAAATCATTAAAAAAAAAAACATTTTAAATTTATTTATTATGGTTTTATTGTTGAACTTTGATATCTAAGTTTTTTATCTTTGTTCGGCTTGAGGTCCTTGTAATAAAACAAACATTTATTTTGTTTTATAATTGCAAATATTTCCGATATTTCGATTGTCTTCGACAATCATCATCAGGGAGATTTTTCTTTAAATACAGAAAACAACATTTACTTATATGTAAATATGAACAAAAATATTTTTAGCAAATATGTAATAATTACACTGTTACAAATCAATCGATGACCACTTCAACCTTCTTTCTTAACAACTGACTTCTAACCTTTTTTCCATTTTTATGTTTTTCTATGACTGTTGATTTGTCTTTCAACTCAACTTCAAAGGGATGGACACCACGGACTACGATCCCTGACCAACCCACTGTTTACCTGCGTGATACCCTGCTGCTTCGCCGCCGGAATCAATTGTGGCCCGACACGTTTCCTGGGCTGTGACACACGTCTAGTTTTGGAACACTAGTAACATGCACTTCTTTCTTCCCCTGGGGAACACCACACTGAAAGGCTTTTGGTTAAGTCGGATTTCTTTCCTTTTCTCACAAGGGATTTGTTATGAATTCAATTTATAACAACTTATTGGCACTTCAATTTGAAAACAATTTATTGACAATTCAAATATCTACTAGGTTTTAGCTTTGATTCTTAAAAGGTAATTTTTTCAAAGTTGGTAAACAGTTCGAAATCTTTTCTGTCTTTTCACTGATTTCGGCTTTACTGTCTGACTGACAAGCACAACTGAACGACAAAAGTTAGAGCCCGACAAAAAAGGAACAACAACACTCGCTCTAGGCTCTTGTCGTTGTCGTGGAAAGGAGAGAGTGACGTTCATGTGAGTGGAACCTGTTGCTCAAACTAAGTGCTGCTAATGCAGCGCTTTTCCACCCACATGAACCACCCGGAGCCAGCCAAGAGCAAGGAATGGCACCATTGAGACATAGCGAGGAAGTTAGGCCCTTAGAGGGATCGCACCAAAAAATGCCCATCCAAAGATGGTGTTTTGGACGTAAAGCCGGCCCGAAAGGGCAATGGGGAGGCCTAGAAATACGCCACTCGCGGCATCCGCACCTAAAACTACGTTGACTACTCCAGGGTGCTGGAATTCCGGGTCAGCAACGTCGTCGTTCCGGTAAGTCTGGCGTATCTGCCGGGGGCTCTCTTGGCTCGACTACACGACTGGTGCTCTTCCGCAGGAACGTCGTATACGTGCGAACCCCGTTGTTGGTCGCCGTCAGCACCGCCTTGTTCAGGGGCGTGAGCTTGGTCTCGTCCTCACCCACGGAACTACCGAGCATTATGGTGCTGTCTGAATGGCGGGAGTCAAGCAGCACCCGAACTTCCACCCAGGGCTCGAGTACACCAGGGATACGAAGCTTGACCTGGGCTGACATCTTTAGCCAATAGTTGTAGTTGGTGTCGAAGGGGTGCATTAACGTGTGGTGGGGCAAGGTACAGGTACGGCACCCCTTCTTCGCTCGGCAATTGAGTACGACGAGTCTCATTCCCAAACAATTAACGCAGTAGAGGGACACCCGGACGAAAGTCGACTTCTGTAAGAAAGCCCGGCAGTGCTGCAAGGCATGGCGGGTGTCGCATATTGGACACTTGTACTCCTCGTTATAGCTCATCTGGAAAGGAAAAAAAATTAGTTAGGGGGTAAGTATTCCATACAACAATAGTGGGAAAGACAACGTTTGGCTGGCCTGTGGAGCAAGAAGGTTTAATTTCTGGGAAGAAGGACGAGCTTATGGACCGGTCGAGAAATGACACAATTTTGCGTCCTCAGATCCACCACTCTTACGCGCCCATCGATCCCTTTATACATTTTGACGACCCGGCCGAGTCGCCATACGTTCGGAGCCATTGCCTTCTTGTGTAATACCGCCATATCGTTGAGTTGCAAGTCCTCCTGGGGTTGCTTCCACTTAGTTCGCTTGTGGAACTCTCGGAGGTACTCAATCTACCAGCGTCTGCAAAATTCTTGCGAGGCCAATTTCACCCGCCGCCAACGATTCTGCAAGGACGTCCTACCTTCGACCTCCTCATGTTCCGAGGGAGCAAGCAAAGACCCCCCGATGAGAAAGTGCCCAGGAGTAAGTACGTTGAGATCGTCGATGTTGTCGGACAAGGGGGTTAGAGGCCTTGAGTTCAGGCACGATTCTATATTAGCCAGAATAGTCGACAGCTCCACGAACGTGTGTCTGATCTGGCCGGACATCTTCCTCAAGCTCGGTATCAACACACTGGAGGGCCATTTCTGCCTCTCCAGCTTGAGCCAGTCTGGTCCGTGCCACCACAGACTACACTCCTTTATTTCCAAAGAAGTCCGCCCCCGGGTTGCTAGATCTGCCGGGTTATCAAACGTTGGCACATGTCGCCAATTACTTCCAATTTTCTCCTGAATGACTGCTACCCTATTAGAGACAAAGGTCGTCAATGTGTAAGCGGGCTTCTTCAGCCAAGAAAGGACTATTGTTGAGTCCGACCACGCTACCAATGGAGCTTTTGGAAGATCTAACTATGGCACTACGGAGTCCACCAACTCCGCCTTTTCCATTTTCAAAGGAGCAACCTTGGATTTTGCTACCAGCAAATTCGAGTAAACTGAATCACCAACCTCTACTCTCAAATACAAAACTGCAGCATATGCCACTTGTCTCTTGGTGTACGAACTTTTCTCTTCTAACTTTTCCATCATAAAGAAGAAACTATCTGACACCGCATTCCAGCGAATGCCAAGTGTCTTTGCCGAACTTTTGTCCCCAAACTCCAAAAATTCTTCATGCAATAAATGCCCACGAGCAAGCCCTTCTAAAAGTTCTTTCGCATTAGACATCCACTTTCGCAATTCAAAGCCAGCAGATCCTAAGATTGCCACCAATTCTGCTCTGGCTTTTAACCCCTCAGACACAATATGACTTCCCACCAGGGCATCGTCCACACACATGCTATTCCTAAGAATCTTTGAGCCAATTGGATAGCGATGTTCCTCATCATCCGCTAGTTTTAAGAGTGTCCTAAGACCGTCTTCAATTGGTAATCTGATACGTCATCATCCGAGCAAGTTCGAAACAATATGCGTTGAAACTTAGCATGCTTCGGATTGATCCAAATTTGGCGGTACATTTTAGAAATATCCGCATTGGAGACATATCTGAGCATGCGCCTATTCAGAACCAAAGACACAATGTCTTTTTGAAGCGTAGGGTCAACGTACAAAGCGTCATTCGAACTTTTCCCGTCTACTGAGGGGCATGAGGCATTAAAAACCACCCTCAACATCGTGGTGGCACTATCAGGTTTGAAAACCCCGTGATGTGGCAAATAAAAACCATCTTGATAGTTAATGAAACCCTCAATCTTTTCCATGTGACCCGGGGACAAGTACTCAAGGAACACGGCATCATTATCGGCTAAATTGTAGCAGGACCAGTCAAAATCCAGCCAAATACTGTCTATTGCGCTAACAAAGAGCCTAGAATATTCTTTCTCAACCCATTGAACAATATTATGGGATAAACGTTGCCCCCGACCAATATGTCCACAGGACCACTTTAATAAAACTCTGGATCTGCAAAGTCTAGATCCGGAAGCTCTTCAGCACAAATTGTCTGTAAAGGCTGGGCAGGAATATCCCCCGTCATTTCCGGGACCACAAAGGCTTCCAAGTCCATAGAGAAAGAGGTATTTTTGATTGAACCAACTGTTATTGTAGCCACTTAGAACATTTCGTTAAATGCTCTCCACCGAAACCAGAAATATCCGCCGAGACACAAATTGTTGGTAGCCTTAATTGTTTTTGGACCCTCGTGGCAATTAACGTATCGTCCGAGCAAGGGTCTATCAAGGCACGGACCCTATAAGAAACTCATCACCCAAGCGGTGGCAAGCATCGTCCTATTTGCCTCCGTAGTATGAAATGTCCGAGGAATCCCAGAAGTCGACGGTCCATCTGACGCCACATTTATATTCGTAGATGAGGGTGGATTAAACGAGGAAGAATTTTTAGAACCCCTGGAATCATTTTGAGGAACTTTATTCTTATGGAGAAGCACATGATGTTTCAATGAGCATTTAGGACAACCCTGCGACCTACAATAAGTGGCTCTATGACCAAGAGCCAAACAATTTATACACCGATTCTCTCTTCGAATCACATTGAGCCTGCTCCTAAATTCCATGCTGAGAATCTTCGGACAAGATTTTATCACATGAGCCCCTTTGCACAATTTGCATTTATTATACCCTCAGCCTTTAGGCTAAAGAGGGTATTTACACTTTGATACGACCAAAAATGTGCCTCATCGAAATAATGGTTTTAGACCCCAAGTATGTTTGTACGATATCCGTTTCAGACAATTTTGAGTAGATCTAGCAATGTCCGTCCGTCTGTCTGTCTGTCCGTCTGTCTGTCTGTCTGGCTGGCTGGTGCGCACGATAACTCTCGAACGGATCAATCGATTCGGTTCAAATTTTGGGTATCGAAATATTTTGTCCAGATTCGATTTAAGTTCGAAGATGGGCCATATAGGTCCACTCCTTCAGGTACCTCCCCCACCAATGTTCAAAAATTGTCGCAAAACTTGTGCGCACGATAACTCTTGTAGGGAATAACCGATTTGGTCCATACTTTGCACATCGTGTAATTTCTACCAAACTTAGATGAGGTTCCAATATGGACTCAATCGGTCCACTCCTTCGGGTACCTCCCACACAAAATTTCGGAAAAGTTCAGTTTAGGACCTGGTCTCGAATCGCTTTGTTTTTTGTTTACGCAAGTTGTATTCGCTGTCCTCTATACGACGCTGTAAGTTTCATTAGGGGCAAGTCCATACTTCCTGAGAAAATAGCCTGAAAGTTACAAAAAACCCTATAACACCGTGTGTAGAGGTTGGAGCGCAGGATAACTCTCGAACGGATCTGCCGATTCGGTCCAAAATTTGGCTTTCGTAATATTTTGCCCAAACTTAGTTCAAGTTCAAAGATGGATTATATCGGTCCACTCCTTCCGGTACCTCCCCCACAAAAGTTCGAAAATGTTCAGAAAATTTGTGAGTACGATAACTCTTGAAGGAAGTAACCGTTTTGTTCCATACTTTGCACATTATGAAATTTCTACCAGACTTAGATGAGGTTACAATATGGAGTCAATCGGTAAACTCCTTCGAGTAGCTCCCACACAAAATTTCGGAAAAGTTCAGTTTAGGACCTGCTCTCGAATCGCCTTGGTTTTTGTTGTAACATCTTGTATTCACTGTTCCCTATACGAAGGTACAAGTTTCCTCAGGGGCAAGTCCATACTTCCTGAAAAAATAGCCCGAAGGGTGTAAAAACCCCCTATTGCACCCCCATTGTCTATGTCGGTCCATTCCTTTAAGTACTTTAATCCTAATCAACATTTTTGTGGGTTCATACGACCAAAATTTTGAAACCCCCTAAATACATAAGTTTTTTGTGAAAAAAGTGTTTCAATTTGCACAGGCTGAGGGTATATCTCTGTCGGCAAAGCCGACTGATACTTTTTTACTTGTTTTCATTGACCTTGGTATGATGGACCTTAAACTGCTTTGATTTATCAAAATGGGTAAACTTGGGGCGAGAGATTTGATTGGATTGCGCAGTACTGGGTCCAGTAATGTCCGACACACTTTCTAAACAAAAACCGGATCCCATGATTTAACGTCTATCTTTAATGACTCCAGGACAGAAATGCAGTTCGTGATATCACGCTGCAACTTTTTGAGACCGCTGGGTGACTCTTGCCCACAATGGGCCAAGTTAAACAAAATTCTCAACTGGGAGTTAATCAGAATCCACTTATTTTTGTACTGATTTTTCAGGTTGTCCCATGCAACCGGTAAACCTTCTGCCGTTAAGGGAATATGGCGATTTATTTCTCTCGCCTCACCCCCTGTTTTCTGAAAAAGGTGGTATAGCTTCTCTACAGGACTGAGCTTCTTATTTGTCATGTAAATAGCCGTGAATAAATCACGAAAGCTAGGCCACGAGACATAATCCCCATAAAACATTTCGGTATCGCAGGAGGGTACATCGACCGAGGAAGAGGGTTTCTAAATAGAGGACGACGGAACACTCTTAACTTTCTCTTTCCGCTCCCCGAGCAAGCTCACATGGGCCACATTCTTTTTCGTTTTCATAACCTCTTTATTTTTCTTACTACACTCTGGATCCGCCAAACATTTCTTGTAGCTCTCTTTCCAGTCCGCCCATTAACTCAGAATCTCTGCCTTTTCAGCCTCAATCGCTGATTCGTTGTATGCGGAAGCATCCGTCCCCTCTACACGCTCCAAGAATGAACCAATTTCATCACATTGGACCAGAACATCTTCAAAAGTCGACATCTTTTTCAGGGAAATGCTCGAAGCGAAATATATCGACACTTTACGGACCAACCAGCACTCGATTATAAAATCTCAAGACAAAACGTAAATCTTTACGAGCAAGTTCCTCTATGTAAAGGAGCCAGAGAAAATTCACCACCAAATACTAAGAGGAAGTTATTTATATCAGCACTTTGTGGGACCTTACGCCCATCCGCAAGAAAAACATCAAGAGAAAGTTAATGGGTTTAACAATGTAAACGAGCAAGAGGAAATCCTCACGAGAAAGTTAACAATATACACAATATAATGAGTAAGAAAAAATTCGCAAAATTCACGAGAAAGCTAATAATCATCCGCCCTTTAATGAGTAAGAAAATTCGCAAAATTATCGAGACAGCTAATAATCATCAGCCATTTAATGAGTAAGAAAAATTCGCAAAATTCTAGAGAAAGTTAATAGTCATCAACAATTCTGATATTTGCTGTTTCTACACCACTGTGCACAGCCAAATGCTCCAAATAATTGAACTTTCCCCACGAGAAAGCTTGTAGCCCCTGGGCTCAATCGGTATTTCGTATCCAAAGTACGAAATCACATCAAAATATTTTAATTTTATTTTCTAGCCCTTTCTGTATTCCGCACTCACTTTACGAAACCGAATATACAGGGGGTATTGGACTAATTTTAGGCCACACAAAGAAGTCTCCACGAGACAATGGTAGACCTCAGCTTCGTCACGAGAAAGATATTAACCAATTTCAATGATCATAAAAGTTCTTCACAAAAAAAAGCTCCACACTTCTCCTCGAGAAAGTTGGAACTCAATCGACCAAAATTCTGAAATTTATCCTCGAGAAAGTAATCACCCAAACATTGACAATCAATACATTGGCCAAGAAAACTCCCCGAGAAAGTTGTACAGCAAGCACCAATAGTTTATCATTTGCCAAGAAATTTTTCCAAAAATAACTTCACCACGAGAAAGCTGTGTTTTCATTCAGTGACTCAAATATTATTCAAACGTTTCTCCACGAGAAACTGTTCTCATCCACAAATGAGAAATTTTCAAAACAGGCTCTTCTACAAAAAATTGTTGTAAACAAACCAAATATTTGCTAACATATTCTCCACGAGAAAGCGCCCAACAATTTTGCAAAGAATATGTAACGGCAACTTCCAAAAAATATTCGCGACCGAGGGCCAATACGTTGTCGAGCAAATATAATGATGATTATGGAATTTTGTGTACTTACTTTGTGCACTACTCCTCTATTTCTCTAGTTGTTACTGTTTTGCCGGTTCAAGAAGGACCAGATGTTGATTTGTCTTTCAACTCAACTTCCAAGGGATGGTCACCACGGACTACGATTCTGACCAACCCACTGTTTACCTGCGTGGTCCGACACACGTCTAGTTTTGGAACACTAGTAACATGCACTTCTTTCTTCCCCTAGGGAACACCACTCCTTTTACACCACACTAAAAGGCCTTTGGTTAAGTCGATTTCTTTCCTTTTCTCACAAGGGATTTGTTATGAATTCAATTTAGAACAACTTATTGGCACTTCAATTTTAAAACAATTTATTGACAATTCAAATGTCTACTAGGTTTTTGCTTTGATTCTTAAAAGGTAATTTTTTCAAAGTTGGTGAACAGTTCGAAATTCTTTTCTGTCTTTTCACTGATTTCGACTTTACTGTCTGACTGCCAAGCACAACTGAACGACAAAAGTTAGAGCCCGACGAAAAAGGCAAACAGAACAAAAAGGAACAACAACATAGGTTAGCAAATCCTGTGCTCGCTCTAGGCTCTTGTCGTTGTCGTTGTCGTGGAAAGGAGAGAGTGACGTTCATGTGAGTGGAACCTGTTGCTCAATCTAAGTGCTGCTAATGCAGCGCTTTTCCACCCACATGAACAATGATATTTCTATATATTTGCACGCAGTTTTCTGTGTCCGTTTTAAAATTCATCCGTTTTTCCGTCAGTACATTAATAATATGGAGCATTTCAAGCATATATCTCCTTTTGTAATTGCTTTCTTGTGTCAAAAAAATCTCCCTGATGATGATTGTCGAAGACAATCGAAATATCGGAAATAAATGCAATTATAAAACAAAATAAATGTTTGTTTTATTACAAGGACCTCAAGCAGAACAAAGATAAAAAGAAAAACATTTTAAATATGTTCAAAAATTAAGAGAAATTTGTTTAAAAAGTCTGTAATTAATGTGGGAAACGGTTAGCAAAAACACAAATTTTTACCCATGTAATTTAAATAAATTTAAAAAATTGTTAAACGGACTAAATGTTTTCTGTACAAAAGTATATACGGCTAAGGACACTCGCGAACATCTTTCTGCGAATGGCAAATCTTGTTCCATTTTGTTCCATAATTGATCTACACCATTAATGTTAAAATTTCACGAAAATTTAGTACCTGAGGAAAAATAAAATAACTCATTTTGCGTAAACGCCAAAAATTTGTGTTTTGGCCAGGAAAACTTTTTTGGGTACCTCCCAACAAAAGTTCAACTTTATTACTTCAGAGCAGTTAGAGGGCTGCTCGAGGATCGTTATGAAATTTTTTCCGGAGGTACACTTTGCGGTAAATAAATGTAATAATGCTCTAAAAGCTGTAAAAAATCCCGCAGTGACCAACCAAATAACTGATGGGCACGATAACTATCGAAAGGAGAGACTGAAATATTAACCCCGAAATGTCATATATGACGAAAAGTAAAAAAAATTAATATTGATCTAACTGCGATGCGCATTCTGGTATATCAAAAAAAAAAAAAAAAAAAGAAAAGAAAAAAAAAAAAACACCAATTGTATTAAAGTACTCGCGATTACGCAAATTTTAAGATATGAATATCAACTATGTAGCCCCCACAACACCAAATTAATCTACTGCCAAAACCCAACATTTAGTGCGATATTTTTTCTAAAAATTCTATTTTTTGTGTACAGTATTTACAATATCCCATTGGGTGTGCTGGGACCCCAAGATATTTTAGTTTTTTTTTGACGGCACGGATTATATAAATATATATCGTGAAAATCCATCCACTACACGATGGGGCCAATAGCAGGTTTTCGAGGCAAAAAGTCAATTTTTGAAGTGAACAGTTTGAAAAAATAATAACGGATTTCGATTGCCAACACTCTGAATCACTAAAAATAAAAAATAAATCAATCTGGTAACATCACATTGCGACATACTGATCTGGTAATGGTGACATATTTTCTTATGCATAATTTTCCGACATTCATTATAAATAAGTAGTGAAAGCATTTTAGGCGCCAAAAAGAACATTTCAACATTTTTATATTTTTTAAACATGTAAAGCTCTTCAATGGGTATGTAAAATAAGATAGTGTTAACAAATAATAAAAATGTTATGTGTGGTAAATGTATTTTTGAGTTAAGATGTTATGTCTTTTTTGGAGTATTTTGCTTTGTTATCCATGTGTTCTCTGGAGTATAACTTTTGAGATCTAGGTAGATCTAGGATATTATATATATGTGGTGAAAGGTATTTATGTGTACTATCATTTTGTGAAAAAATTAGCTGCGCCCAGCTGCGCCTTTTCAAAAAAATCTGATTTTAGATGTCGTAATACTTAAAAATATGGACATTTTTATGTTTTGGTTGGAGAATAATCGGAAACCCATTAATGTTATCAATTGGATTTCGGAACAATTTAATAGACGTATATAATAATATATATATATAATAATATATATATATATATATATATATATATATATATATATATATATATATATATATATATATATATATATATATATATATATATATATAATAATATATAATATCAAAGATATGGCAGACAAACTTGGCTATTGTGGCGGAATCTTAGCCGATTTTTACTAAATTTGGAACCTTTTTTTATTAACTTATAACAGACCACAGACAAAACCATGAAATTTGAACATATGTATATAAGTCCCGGTCCACACTAGCGCGAATTTCATTGAACAATTTTATGAAATTAGGCGTTCTTAAATCGAATTCCTCACTACAGCAATTTTATGATTTGACTGTACTATGGAAGTCGATCTAGAGACGCATAATTTCATGCAATTTTTTCAATGAAATCACTCTAGTGTGGACCGGGACTAAGGGAGCTGTTTCTATATCTGAACCGATTTCAATATAACTTGACAAACTTATTTGTAGTCCGAATTCCGTAACATTTTCCAAATTTTATTGTAATTTGATGGCATTTGCATGCATGGTCAATCATTTGCCTGAAATCGGGCGAACATATCATTTTCCAAAAATGTTTCTAGACCAAAATCCGTCACACATTTCAAATTTCATCAAGATTGGACATACATAGCGGGATTGGTGCCCAAATACCTAAAATCGGGCGAAAATATATATGGGAGCAATATCAAAATCTGAACCGATTTCAATATAACTTGGCAAACTTATTTGTAGTCCTAATTCCGTGGTATTTTCCAAATCGCATAAAAATTGGGCAGAATTTGCGTGTTTGGTCCATCAATTGCTTGAAATCGGGCGAACATATATACGGGAGTTATATGTATATATGAACCGATATGAGCCAAATTTGGCATATAAGTTTCTAAGCCAATTATAAATATCTGTACAAAATTTGGAAGGTCTAGCTTGCCCCAGTGATTTGTTGCCTCGCAAACCTGTCATTGGCCCCATCGTGCACTAGAACGGCGAAAGCGGATTAATTCGCTTTTTGTGTGGATCGTTTCTTTTTCAGTTAAGAAAACGACACACCACTCGTGTTTTTCCTGGAAACAGAGGTTTAAAAAATTTAGTGGTTGGAATCGGTATCCGATTTATCCCAAAAATTTATTGTGAATATACATTCACGGTCCTTGTTGGATTTTTTTTTTAAATAGGTTTCGATCGATATATTTTTTCACGGTTGATAGTGAAATCGGATGCGCATAAAAGTGTATGTACTTTGTGCAAGTTATAAGCGTTATGCAGTTTTTTCCAGACTAAACTGTAGACGACGCTACAAGAAAATCTTGATAAATGTATACAAACGAAAAGAAAACAATTCGTTTTATCGGGAAACCGCATGCGCATCACGTGATTTTTCCTTCAAAATTTTTCTCCATTTAAAGGAACCCAAAATTTATTTGAAAATCTTCCATATCTTCCGCAAGATGTGGGCGTGTATTCGGGAAATTATTACAATAATAAATGTGCGTTTTCGCGTGAATTTTACCTAAAATAGATGTATAACTCCGACCTATTTTTCCTACACTGGCTTCCAATAACTCACGTGATAAATTTGAAAAAATATTTTTTTTCTTACAAAATTTTTTTAAATTTGCTCAACATATTCGTTTTTTGCTATAATATGCGAGTTGTAAAGTTTTGGTTTGATTTCAATCTTTGCGATTTTTATATTACACTGTGTGTAATTTTTTGTGTCATGGAAAATTAGCCACATTCTGACACCGCAGCGTGATAGAAGACGAAAAATAAGGAGACACGTGTCTCGGCGTTTTTCCCTGTTACTTCGAATTTCGCGGTTATGGGCCCCCAAAGACCTGAGGCCTTGATGTCAAAAAGGACCATATTAGCAGGCTCATATCTTCTAAACCGCTAAGAATTTTGGTTTACTCGTGGAGGCTAAGTTGTAGCTCTCATCTTATAGAATACTAATTGTGAAGACATAAAATCCATTCAACCTTATCTTCAAGGTCAAAATCGTAATCGTAATCAAAATTCAAGAATGGACCAGAATCGGAGAAAAAAGTATAAAAATCGAATATTTTCTAAAGTTTTTTGCTATTTTGACCTTTAAGAACAGTTCGTAGTGGGCTCTGATGTTCCACAAAGTTGTATACTGATATATTCGCTACATTATTGTGGTTAAATGTTTTCTTGAATTTTGAATGGTTTAATTTCTATGGAGCAGAAACCGAAAAAAGAAAATAAAAATTGCATTTGTTTTGCTATTTTGACCTTTAAGAACCATTTCTACAGGGTTCGTATGTTCTAGAAAGTTGTTTATTGAGATCTAAGGTAAATTTTTGTAGTTGGTTGTTTGATTTAATTT
This sequence comes from Musca autumnalis, assembly GCF_047663935.1. Classification (NCBI taxonomy): domain Eukaryota; kingdom Metazoa; phylum Arthropoda; class Insecta; order Diptera; family Muscidae; genus Musca; species Musca autumnalis. The sequence goes on along the minus strand of NW_027411755.1, from coordinate 117,666,181 downwards.
TGATCGGTTTGATATCTGTAGGCCAAAATCTGAGAAAAAAATTATAACGGAAACTTGACCTTACGATTTTGACCTTGAAGATAAGGTTGAATGGATTTTATGTCTTCACAATTATTATTCTTTAAGATGAGAGCTACAACTTTGCCTCCACGAGTTCTTAGCAGTTTAGAAGATATGAGCCTGACAAAATGGTCCTTTTTGACATCAAGGCCTCAGGTCTTTGGGGGCCCATAACCGCGAAATTCGAAGTAACAGGGAAAAACGCCGAGACACGTGTCTTCCTATTTTTCGTCTTCTATCACGCTGCGGTGTCAGAATGTGGTTAATTTTTTTCGTGTCGCACAGTGTTACGTACACATTTTTTTAAATATATTTAAGATGCATAAACAGCTTGAATTTTATTAAAACATGTGTATTAGAGCAAAAATTCAAAAACCAACTGTGTGTTTGCTTCAAAATGTCAGCATCCTTTTGACGCGGTTAAATTCGAAAAAATGATATTTCGGAAGCTTAATTTCTAAAGTGTATTCTTAAACTTTCTCTTTGAGCATTAGCTGTGCATTGCGTTCTATTCGTGCTAAAACAGTGCATTTTATCGAAATGCATTCAACATTAGTGTTGAAAAACAACAGTTCCCGCGTTACAATACCCCAAAAATGCGCTTCAATATTTGTTAAATTCCTACATAATTGCCCATATAGCATCCGGTTATATAACCCACACAAGACTGTCAGTCACAAGGGTATTATTTGTATAAAAATGATTTACTCAGATCTGATCAACATACCTTGTTAATTTACTCAAGGATAGCATTAACGTGACACCTGATATCAGTAGAGCCTAAGGAACAAAGGCTAGTGGGACTAGAATTGAAAAGACTGGGTACCACCGTGGTGCAATGTAAAGCAGACCCGCCTTTAACACTGGATGCCCCGGTACGATCTACAGGTTAGAAAAAATTACATTTTCAAGAGTAACAAATAGTAGCGGAATGTTGGAGACTTTTCCTAAGTATTTTAGCCATGTAAATCTTCTCTATAAACGATGTCTTGAAACACGTCGTTCGAAGAACGTTCTATAGCATAATCTATTATCCTATACGTTTGTTCGTATATTTTGAACGTCATAGTTTATATCACCATCAGTTTGCATTTGCCCATTTTATGCCAATTTATCAATATTAGGGTTAAGTTACATATTTGGTTATCACGAATCCCTCGATTTTTGAAAATCTCCCTTCCGAGATCCCTAGTATTTACCCATTTCCATCTCTGTTCATATTATTTTTATATCTCTGAATTATTTTATGAATGACAGTTTTCAATTCCACCTATTTTAACGCTACTTTGCACATAAAGTTTTTGTTTTCTCTGTGCCTTTTGGCGAAATTCTACAGTCTACCAGATTTCTTCTTTGTTATTATGACAGACAATTTCATGCTTATTTTTCCTTCAGCTTTGTTGATGTTTTATATTTCAGTTTTTATTGTTTTGTTCCTGGTAGAGCTTTTCATCCGGTTGTTCATTTCGTCGTCAACAGTTCGTTCGCGTTCTTATCGTCATATATGTAGAGATTATCTCCTTTATTTCACTGCGCGTTAAAAACATTCCGCCAAACAATCAAATGCTGCTGTCACTGCTTGACGACAAACAAATTTAAATCTTTCGCTTTATTTGCACTCGGCACATTCATCACGGGAACTTACTTGGATGGCATTCAAAGATATGTATCCATCGTTTCATGATTCAAAATTTAACGTCATGCCATAAAAATGCCAATGTTTCCCGATGTAATATGTCAGACATTTTGATAAATCCAAATTTTCCGCCAATAGTTTCTAATCCATCAATTGGAAAATGCATTGTTGTGATGGCAAACAAATCCAAGCAATTATCCCGTGATAACATGGGAGCCAAAAACTATTAAGCTCAAGTTGAATTTACTTGAACAGCATTTTTTGAAAATTTTAATCAAATTCGAGTCTTTTTTGATCCGACTGCACGATTAAAAAGCTAGAATATGAGCTCATTTTCTGATCATAAATGACTCCTTTGTCGGTAGGAAAACATAACCTCAGGCGACTCTTCTAAACAAATCACAAATGAGTCTTTTTCGAGTCGTATTTCAATCACTTATTGGTGTTTTGTTGATTAATTTCGGACCCTTTTTCGAGTCTTTTTAGAGTCATGTTTATAATCATTTATGAGTCTTTAGGGAGTCATTTATGAGTCTTTTTGTTAGACGAAATAAATTAAAAAATTTTCTTTTTATTCTTCTTTGTTTCTTTCCTTTGTTTTATAGTCTTTTCTGCTTTGTTATGTCTTTTAATTATCCTTTATGTTGCTTGGTGGTTAGTATACTGCTTCTTCATTTCACTTGGCAAAACCTGTTGTGTTTGTCTGTACCCAGCAAACACAATGTCGGACGTCCGACGCGTCTGCTCAAAGTCGGAAGTTTTTTCCGACGCGTCTGACCGACTTCGGTCCGAACTCTGTCCGACTAGTCTGACGAACTTTTTCCTGTCCTCTCTCTCCCTCTCTGAAGGGAATTGTTCTATTTTCTCTTGTGCTGCTTTGGCAAAATTAAATGTAAATAAGCAGAGAGAAAAGAATGGTACATGCATGGTAGAATAAAGTAAAGGTAGGCCACAGCTAACAGCTGATTACAATTTTTCTCTTTTTATGGCCTAATATGTCAAACGCAGGGTTGACATTTTGTATTGTTTTTGACATTATGCAATCATAAAGGTAGATGTATCGCTGAATTGTTTCAACAAAAAACTTCTGCTGTAACACAATATCTTAATATTGAAAACAAGGACAAAAAATATGTATTCGCGTGGCAAAATAAAATTGTTGATTTTTTTAGCAAAACTTACGAATGAACAATTTATCAAATATTGATATTAATTTAAATTTGTTCCAAAAGTATGGGAATGTAAAAATTAAAATTTTTGTAAAAATTCTGCTGACATTTATCTTCAAATCGGATACCAGCAATCACGATGTCAGATTAGCCAAACTTGTCAAGTAGAAAATAAGTGAATGACATTTTTTCACTGTCATAAGTTTGGGAAGAACTTTTGCTATTTTTGGAACACTTTTCCAACAAGAATACTCTGGAGCCTAGCTAAAGAAATGTTTTTACACTATATGGCACTTTTAACATATAAAAAGTGAAGCTTTAAGTTCCATATGTTTTTGTAATACGGGATAGCTATGCAGGTACATCTACCATTATTATTGAACCATGCCATTTGACGTTTTAAGCCATGGCTGCAGGTTGGCATTTCTCAGTGATTTTCATACCTGGCCTACCTCTACTTTATTGTACCATGGGTACATGCTTCGATCGCACATTGTTAATGTCCCAGCAAAATGTTCGATGCCAAAGATGCTATTCAAGAATGGGTGCAAGTGAAATGGAATGCCATTTTTTTAGCACCTTCACTCATTCTTTTTACAAGAGCGTGACCCCCAAAAGATGCAATTCATTATCAGATCCTAAGCATGTCATCTTTGCTCACTCGGTGGAATGACATCATCAACAATTCTTTGGCATGGCATCTATACCAAACTATTGGCATGTCATCTTAATAGAGTTGTATAGTTCACGAACGAACTAGTTCAATTGAACGATTCATTGAAAAGAGCGTACGAACTAGATCAGTCGATATAGTTCATTATAGTTCAGTAGCTCACTGAGCACTGACCGAAAGATAAAAGAATATCAAATCAAAGAACGAACGATTCAGCACGTCATTCACGTATCATAATGTGACGCCGTTGTCAGAGTTAACTGTTGCCTTTGCAAAGGTAATAGTTTTGTTTACATTTTGAATTTTACACAGATACCCACACACATCTTTCTTCATTGTAATTTTATAATTTTAATATTTTCATTTATTTTTAACTTAGTTACAAATTTAAATTCTAAAAAAACTCCAAATTTGCTTTTCAATCACACCAAACGTATTCCGTTGCTAGGTTCTTTAAAATATTCTTCTGTTATTTGTTCTTTATCGGTCTACATATGTATGTGTGTTTGTATACAAATGAACGAACTTGCCAGTCAGAGCCGGTGAACGATAGAACGAAAAGACAGCTGACTGACAGAGCTTTTCGACGAACGATTGAACTACTGAACTAAAAGAACGACCTAGTTCGTTGAAAAGAGCTGAACTAAAAAGAGCGATCAGCTAAAAGAGCTTAAAAGTACAACTCTACATCTTAACCGATTGCCTAGAATAGCATTTTCACTAATGTTTAGCATGTCATTTTCAACAACCCTTTGGCATGAAATTTTCACGTCTTGTTCGGAAAATTGAAAATGCTGTATTGAAATATGATTTTCATGATTTTTTTTATTAATTTATAGGAATTTGTGAAATAACTATTATTTAACTGTCATCAAAAATGTTTGTATGTCAGTTGTAAGAATTTCGATGGTTTGTAACCACAAAGCTACATACTTAAGTTTGTTAGTAGGTTTGGTAGAGAAGTTAAAAAGGTGCAGCGTGTCGTGGGGGTCTGTGCTGCATGATAGGCAGATGTTATGCACGGTGTCATCAATCCTTGCCCTATAGGAATTTTACGATCTCAATGCCCGACTGCAGCGGTTGGAATTCAGGAGAAGTATAGGTTAGACAGTTCCGGAAATATCACCCCCACCTTGTACAACTCCCTGTTTCACTCTACGGATCTTGGACTTCTTGATCCTAAATTCTACGTACGACTGGCATCCACACATATAATTTTATAATATAATCCAACGTTTCAAACTTGGCCGGAGCGGCGTAGTCTGCTCGACAGAGATCATCAATGAGTTACTTGCCCCCGTAAGCCAATTGAGCACGCACAAGTTTTTTGGGCCTTTTGCTATATTAACGCATGTGTTTTCTCGCACTCGGTATTATTTCCACCACCACCAAAAATACTTGCGACGCATCAAGACCGTTGCTTGTGCGTAATAAGTAAAACAAGTATTCATCATATTTTGCACTGTTACAAAACTCGCAATCGTAGATAGTTTGCCAAGTGACTTATCAAGTGGAAGCACACACACAACACTACAAAAAATAAACAATTGTAATTTTATTTGTTGTTGTTTCGTTTGTGTATGCTTTTCTTTATTTGCTTGGAATGATATGTGTGTTTTTGCATGTTCTTTTAACGTTTGAAAATCAGTGATCTTAGCTCTCATTCTCTCGGAGAGCACGAGACAATCGGTTGAATTACAAGGATTGAAAACAATACTTGATGTGCAATGAGCAAAAAAGTAAGACAGTAATTGTTATTGCGTATTTAAAACTACTTGGCACAGCATACGCAAGTGTCAAAAAATATCCATTTTTAAATAACTTATTTTTTGAGTGGCTAGCCACACTCGTACATATTTTGAGAATGGCAAGCAACACTTGAATTTATTTTTTAGAGTAGCAAGCCGCACATACGCTTGTTTTTCAGCATGTGGCTTATGAGTGTCAAAATCGGCTACTTGCGCACTTCTCTGCTGCTCGATGACCTCAAACAGCGTGGAGTGCTTTTGACAGTATCAAAGGGTTTTGATAAGAAAAGCGCCATCATCACAGTTCTATCGCACGGCTGGCTCTGAATAATATGTGTGGAGATGGCGTACAGCGCAGTTGTTGTGCTGCTTACGGATCCCATGCTATTGATCGGCAACTGGACAGTTATTTCTGTTGCTGGAGAGGATTAAAGCCCCAAAAGTCTTTGCTACGGGCGACAAAAGCGAAATCGGTCTGTACAATTCACATTTGCTGGCATCGTTGCCAGGGTTCATTAGCTGGGAAATTTGCAGACTTCGCGAACGATGTGGGTGCTAGCGACATGTTGAGATCTTTAGTGAGATACTCGACTTCCGGTCGTCCAGCTGTTGGAGTTTTAGCACCGCCACTGCTCGCAACAGAGTTAACCTCATCCGTAACTGATTTTGATTCATCTTACAAAAGGTTTTTTACTTTCCATCACCAGTGCAGATTTCGACATGGACTCCAACTGCAAATTACTATTTCGTGAATTTTATTTTACAACACTTGTAAATGAATACTCTTTTTTGTTTTGTAGGAATCTACAAATCGATTTGCTTATAAGGTTTTGTAGAGCAGGGTTCTCTAGACCAGGTAAGGAAACTTTTATAATACCAAAGAGTTCAGTCCGACTATATTTTTAGCTCAATGATTGGAATTTCCTAGCATAATAAATCTTATATAGCTTTAAACTTATTTAGATAAATAAAAGAAAATTTACATGTCTTTACAAAAAAACACAAACTGCAACTCTATTGGATCGATAAAATGGGTTTAAATGCTGATGAAAATATCGGATCTTTCACGACTTCATTTGAATGGGATCAAATGTTATTGAAAAGATCGGATCTTTCACGACTTCCTTTGAATGGGTTCAAATGCTGATGAAAAGATCGGATCTTTCACGACTTCATTTAAACCAATGCAAAAGATCCAGTGAAATCATGGCATCTCATGGAACCACTTCCATAAAATTTTGCTGGGGTGTAATTGTTGATGTGCCGACTTGATGCAGTACGAACGAAAAATTTAGTGCTCCGGATTTAATTTCTGTATCGGAGAACAAATTTGGTTTATTTTTTGTTATGCGTGTTGATGAATGATAGTGTTTAAATGTTATTTATAGTGATCGGTATTTCTTTATTTTTATGAAGTTAATGAAAGTAACGATTTTCTTCGTCAAACTTCAACACTATTCCGTAGAAAGTCATATGTTTTATATTTGTATATGGCCAAAGTTAAGTCTCTTAACACTTTTATGTGTATCAAAATTTTTTGCATGTGAATACATGTATTTTTATACCCTCCACCATATGGAGGGTATAATTAAATTTGTCATTCCGTTTGTAACACATCGAAATATTCGTCGGAGACCCTATAAAGTATATATATTATTGATCAGCATAAAATTCTATGTCGATTTGACCCTGTTCGTCTGTCCGTCCGTCCGTCTGTCTGTTGAAATCAAGATACAGCTCGCAATTTTAAAGATAGAGAGTCAAAATTTGGTACAGAAGTTTTTATTACCTGCAGGATGGTTGGTATTGAAAATGGGATATATCGGTCCACGTTTTGATATAGCCCCCATAGAACGGTACCTCCCGATTTTCGGTATTTTTAAGGTTTTAGCTTCATTATCCTACCAAAATGGCTGAAATTTGGTACGTAGTCTTCTTTAGGGGTATAAAACTTTCCTCCAGAATTTTGTCGGTATCGGTCCACACCTTCATATAGCCCCCATAGAACGGTACCTCCCGATTTTCGGTATTTTTAAGGTTTTAGCTTCTTTATCCTATCAAAATGGCTGAAATTTGGTACGTAGTCTTCTTTAGGTGTATAAAACTTTGCCCCAGAATTTTGTCGGTATCGGTCCACACCTTCATATAGCCCCCATAGAACGGTACCTCCCGATTTTCGGTATTTTGAAGGTTTTAGATTCGTTATCACACCTAAATGGCTGAAATTTGGTACTTAGTGTACGTTGGTGGTATAAAACTTTCCCCCAGAACTTTGCCGGTATCGGTCCATGCCTTCATATATAGCCCCCATAGAACGGTACCTCCCGATTTTCGGTATTTTGAACGTTGTGGTCTCAATATTCCACCGAAATGGCTGAAATTTGGTACGTAGTCTTCTTTAGGGGTATTAAACTTTCCCCCAGAATTTTGTCGGTATCGGTCCACACCTTCATATAGCCCCCATAGAACGGTACCTCCCGATTTTCGGTATTTTTAAGGTTTTAGCTTCATTATCCTACCAAAATGGCTGAAATTTGGTACGTAGTCTTCTTTAGGGGTACAAAACTTTCCTCCATAATTTTGTCGGTATCGGTCCACACCTTCATATAGCCCCCATAGAACGGTACCTCCCTATTTTCGGTATTTTTAAGGTTTTAGCTTCATTATCCTACCAATATGGCTGAAATTTGGTACATAGTCTTCTTTAGGGTATAAAACTTTCCTCCAGAATTTTGTCGGTATCGGTCCACACCTTTATATAGCCCCCATAGAACGGTACCTCCCGATTTTCGGTATATTTAAGGTTTTAGCCTCATTATCCTACCAAAATGGCTGAAATTTGGTACGTAGTCTTCTTTAGGGGTATGAAACTTCCCCCCATAATTTTGTCGGTATCGGTCCACACCTTCATATAGCCCCCATAGAACGGTACCTCTCGATTTTCGGTATTTTGAAGGTTTTAGATTCATTATCACACCTAAATGGCTGAAATTTGGTACTTAGTCTACGTTGGTGGTATAAAACTTTCCCCCAGAACTTTGCCGGTATCGGTCCATGCCTTCATATATAGCCCCCATGGAACGGTACCTCCCGATTTTCGGTATTTTGAACGTTGTGGTCTCAATATTCCACCGAAATGGCTGAAATTTGGTACGTAGTCTTCTTTAGGGGTATTAAACCTTCCCCCAGAATTTTGTCGGTATCGGTCCACACCTTCATATAGCCCCCATAGAACGGTACCTCCCGATTTTCGGTATTTTTAAGGTTTTAGCTTCATTATCCTACCAAAATGGCTGAAATTTGGTACGTGGTCTTCTTTAGGGGTACAAAACTTTCCTCCATAATTTTGTCGGTATCGGTCCACACCTTCATATAGCCCCCATAGAACGGTACCTCCCTATTTTCGGTATTTTTAAGGTTTTAGCTTCATTATCCTACCAAAATGGCTGAAATTTGGTACATAGTCTTCTTTAGGGGTATAAAACTTTCCTCCAGAATTTTGTCGGTATCGGTCCACACCTTTATATAGCCCCCATAGAACGGTACCTCCCGATTTTCGGTATATTTAAGGTTTTAGCCTCATTATCCTACCAAAATGGCTGAAATTTGGTACGTAGTCTTCTTTAGGGGTATGAAACTTCCCCCCATAATTTTGTCGGTATCGGTCCACACCTTCATATAGCCCCCATAGAACGGTACCTCCCGATTTTCGGTATTTTGAAGGTTTTAGATTCATTATCACACCTAAATGGCTGAAATTTGGTACTTAGTCTACGTTGGTGGTATAAAACTTTCCCCCAGAACTTTGCCGGTATCGGTCCATGCCTTCATATATAGCCCCCATAGAACGGTACCTCCCGATTTTCGGTATTTTGAACGTTGTGGTCTCAATATTCCACCGAAATGGCTGAAATTTGGTACGTAGTCTTCTTTAGGGGTATTAAACTTTCACCCAGAATTTTGTCGGTATCGGTCCACACCTTCATATAGCCCCCATAGAACGGTACCTCCCGATTTTCGGTATTTTTAAGGTTTTAGCTTCATTATCCTACCAAAATGGCTGAAATTTGGTACGTAGTCTTCTTTAGGGGTACAAAACTTTCCTCCAGAATTTTGTCGGTATCGGTCCACACCTTCATATAGCCCCCATAGAACGGTACCTCCCGATTTTCGGTATTTTTAAGGTTTTAGCTTCATTATCCTACCAAAATGGCTGAAATTTGGTACATAGTCTTCTTTAGGGGTATAAAACATTCCTCCAGAATTTTGTCGGTATCGGTCCACACCTTCATATAGCCCCCATAGAACGGTACCTCCCGATTTTCGGTATATTTAAGGTTTTAGCCTCATTATCCTACCAAAATGGCTGAAATTTGGTACGTAGTCTTCTTTAGGGGTATGAAACTTCCCCCCATAATTTTGTCGGTATCGGTCCACACCTTCATATAGCTCCCATAGAACGGTACCTCCCGATTTTCGGTATTTTGAAGGTTTTAGATTCATTATCACACCTAAATGGCTGAAATTTGGTACTTAGTCTACGTTGGTGGTATAAAACTTTCCCCCAGAATTTTGTCGGTATCGGTCCATGCCTTCATATAGCCCCCATAGAACGGTACCTCTCGATTTTCGGTATTTTGAACGTTGTGGCCTCAATATTCCACCGAAATGGCTGAAATTTGGTATTTAGACTTCGTTAGGGTACTCAAACTTCCCCTTTTAATTTGTCGGTATAGGTTCACGCCTTCATATAGCCCCCATGGAAAGGCACCTCCCATTTTGGTGGAATATTGAAGACACAAACTTCAAAATACGAAAAATCTATTTTGAAGTTTGTGTCTTCAATATTCCACCAAAATGGCTGAAATTTGGTATTTAGTCTTCAATATGATATAAAACTGTTCGCCAGAAATATGTCTGTACAGGTCCACGCTTTCATATTGCCCCATTTCTGACTAAAATTCGACGGTACCTCCCGATTTTCGTAATACTGAAGATTGTGACGTCAATATCCAACCGAAATGGCTGAAATTCGTTATTTCGTCTTCCAAGAGTTATAAAATATTCCAGAAGAGTATTATCAGTATAGGTCCACGTCTTCCTATATCCCCAGTGAAGCGTAATTCTTGATTTTCGGTATTTTTTAAGTTTTAGCCACATTCTCTTACCGATATATAGGAAATTTGGTATTTAGTCTTCTTTGAGCCTAAAAACTGTCCGTCAGAAATTTGTCGGTATATATCGACGTTTTGAAATAGCCCCCATAGAATGGTGCCTCACATTGTTTTACCGAAATTGCTGAAATTTTCATACACGAAAGGAAACTAATTATTCCATTTTAATTCAATACAACTTGTGGTGGAGGGTATAACAAGTTCGGCCCGGCCGAACTTAACGCCGTTCTTACGTGTTTCATATATTAGGTGTGTTCGTTTACTCAATAATTTGTACGAATTTGTACAAGTCCAGTAACTTCTTGTAAATGACTAAGGTCTTCTGCATTGTACTGGAGAGTAAACGAACAACATCCAGTAACAATTTGTACAAATTTTGAGTAAACGAACACACATATTAATAACAATTGTTTTACATATTTCACAGATCGTGTTGACGAATTTGTTGTTCTCCACAGTTTGTTTTTCCACCAAGTCGTACATTTAACACAAAATAATATGATATTAAAACCTTTAATATGTTTATACCTAGTAGATAAACTTTTATAGGATTTGGATATTTCATGAACTAACTGTGTATTTTCAACATCTTTTAATAATAACAAGTAAAAAAGCGTTAAGTTCGGCCGGGCCGAACTTTTCATACCCTCCACCATAAAATATTCTGAACTAAAATGGAAAAATTAGTTTTCATTCCTGTTCCCAACTTTAAGTAGGTACGTTAAAATGTCAAATAATGTACATAAAATGTTTCATTCGGTAGGCCCTTTTCTATGGTGCCTATATCTAACTATGTACACTAGCGGTCATCTGAATAGGTTTGAATTTTTTTCTTTTTATATGTTAAGGTATCTTCTGATGTGTTCGTATTGCAGATCCATGCTATTTAGTTTTTGAGAGTCCTATACTATGCCAACTTTCCCAAGGAAAAACTCGACGGTGTTGCCATATTTTCGGAAAATATCCCAATTATAATAAAAAATGTACAAAAAAGTGACCAATTTTTGCGATCATCAGAATAGGTTTGAATCAAATAAAATTGAAAAATTGTACTATCCAAGCAAATATTGCGCAGTTTTTTGGTTTAGTTTAGTAAAATGGAACATTCTGATAAATCCTACAACAAATTTGACCCGCTTTATTTGGAACGTGGGTTCAATTCTCAACATTAAAAAGTTACCAAGAACTTTCAGATAAAATCAAGAAATATTCAAACCAAAACGTTTTATAAACTTGGTTTAAATGACTTTTTGATTTTGTTAGATCTCTTCTGAGCTTCGAAAATTGTCTGAAAGCAAATACCAAGTGTAGCCATATTATTAGGATCGATAAAATAGAAAGGTCATTGAAAATAGTTGGTATTTTAGTTCAAGTTTCATTTTTTAACTATCCTTGCAGTACAAATTTAAGTATTATCATGCTCACAAATCCACCATAGTTGCCCACATGTATCATAAATGTACGAAAATTGGTATGGAAGAATGTTTCTTCGACGACAATAAAGTAGAAAATTGTAATTCAGATTTTAGTCAAAGGGGCATGATATCGCCGACTTTTATAGTGCTGTATAACCTCAGTAGTCCATTCTTTTGTACTTATTCGTGTTTGTATTATGACTTGTGAACAGAAAAAAACTTTTTGACCTGACTATATAGTTATTACAGCACTGTAACAGTCAGTGATATCATGCCCCTTTGACTTAAATTTGAATTACAATTTTCTACTTTATTGTCGTCGATGAAACATTCTTCCAGACCAATTTTCGAACATTTATGATACATGTTGTCAACTATGGTGGATTTGTGAGCATGATAATACTTAAATTTGTACTGCAAGGATAGTTAAAAAATGAAACTTGAACTAAAATACCAACTATTTTCAATGACCTTTCTATTTTATCGATCCTAATAATATGGCTACACTTGGTATTTGCTTTCAGACAATTTTCGAAGCTCAGAAGAGATCTAACGAAATCAAAAAGTCATTTGAACCAAGTTTATAAAACGTTTTGGTTTGAATATTTCTTGATTTTATCTGAAAGTTCTTGGTAACTTTTCAATGTTGAGAATTGAACCCACGTTCCAAATAAAGCGGGTCAAATTTGTTGTAGGATTTATCAGAATGTTCCATTTTACTAAACTAAACCAAAAAACTGCGCAATATTTGCTTGGATAGTACAATTTTTCAATTTTATTTGATTCAAACCTATTCTGATGATCGCAAAAATTGGTCACTTTTTTGTACATTTTTATTATAATTGGGATATTTTCCGAAAATATGGCAACACCGTCAAGTTTTTTCTTGGGAATGTTGGCATAGTATAGGACTCTCAAAAACTAAATAGCATGGATCTGCAATACGAACACATCAGAAGATACCTTAACATATAAAAAGAAAAAAATTCAAACCTATTCAGATGACCGCTAGTGTATGTTGACAATTTTTGGTGGGCACATGGACCTATGTTGACAGTTTTTGATGGAAGCCTTTAATGTTAAATAACTACTAATTCGGTTAAAAATTGTAGCTAGAATCCTCAAAATACCGAAAATCGGTACATAACGTGGGAACTTCAAATGTCATTAACAGCTAGTTCGAAGGTATGTGGGCTATACGAAAATATGAACTTAAATGAACAATTTTTGATGGCTGTTAAATTTCGAATTATAGAAAGTTCTTCAAAATAATAAAGCTAAGGTACGGAAAATCGGGAGGTTTGTTTTGGGGCTATACCAAAACATGGACCTACGTTCGGTTAAACATTTTAAGTAAAATCCTCAAAGTACCGAAAATCGGGAAGTATCGTTATATCAAAAGTCAAATTACAGTTAGTTCGGTTAAAAATTTTAGCTAAAATTGCCAATTACTGAAAATTGGGAGGTACCGTTATATGGGAGCTATATTGAACCACTAAGAACTTCAAATGTCAAATTACTGCTAGTTCGGTTAATATTGTAGTTAAGATCATCAAATTACTGAAAATCGGGAGGTACCGTCATATGGAAGCTTTATCAATACATCGACCTTTCTTGAAAATTTTTGGTGGAGAGGTGTGGTGACCACTAAGAATTTCAAATGTCAAATTACAGATAATTCGGTTAAAACTTGTAGGTAAAATTCTCAAAATACCGAAAATCCGTTATATGGGAATACCGAAATCCGTTATACCGAGGTACCGTTATATAGGGCTATACCAAAACATGTACCTATGTTCATAATTTTTTCGAATATAAGTTTCTTGGTCAGTAAGAACCCTAAATATCAAATTATAGCTAATTCAGTGTAGAAATGCGACTTAAATCATCAAAATACCTGAAATCGGGCGGTAACGTTATATGGGGGATATTCCAAAACATTGATCTATGTCCACTAGTTTTGTTATATAAGTTTATTGACACTTAAGAATCCTAAATGTCAATTTATAGCTAAATCGGTCTGAAAATGTAGCTAAAAACGTCAAAATACCGTAAATCGGGGGTACCGTTATATGGGGCTATACCAAAACGTGGACCTATGTCCACAACTTTTGTTATATAAGTTTATTGACACCTAATAACCCTAAATGTCACATTATAGATAAATCGGTCTGAAAATGTAGCTAAAACGTCAAAATACCGTAAATCGGGGGGTACCGTTATATGGGGGCTATACCAAAACGTGGACCTATGTCCACAAGTGTTGTTATGTAAGTTTATTGACACTTAAGAACCCTAAATGTCAAATTATAGCTAAATCGGTCTGAAAATGTAGCTAAAAACGTCAAAATACCGTAAATCGGGTGTTGTGTTGTTATGTAAGTTTATTGACACTTAAGAACCCTAAATGTCAAATTATAGCTAAATCGGTCTGAAAATGTAGCTAAAAACGTCAAAATACCGTAAATCGGGGGGTACCGTTATATGGGGGCTATACCAAAACGTGGACCGATATAGCCCATCATCGAACTTGATCTGCCTGCATACAAAAGACGCATTTTCCCAAAATTTCAGCGTCCTAGCTCCATTTTTGTGGATGGGTATAAAAACAAATTCTGGTCGAATGCTGGTAAATAAATCAGAAGTTCATACGATAGTTCATCTGACTTCGGACCAAATTCAGTCCGAAAGTCGGCAAACACTTTCGAATTTCATAAGATTTTACTTCCGAATTCGTACCGATATCTGTCCGAAAGTCGGTAAATAAATCAGAAATTTATACGATAGTTCATCAGAGTTCGGAACGAATTCGGTCCGAAAGTCGGCTAAAACATCCGATTTTCATCCGAATTTCGGTCAGAGAACACGTCAACCACGACATATGACTTTCGGTCAGAGTTCGGACCGAATTCGGATCCGAACTCGGACGTTTCATCCGACTTTCGGACCGAATTCGGTCCGAACTCTGATGTTTCTTCCGATTTTGGTTTGCTGGGTACCTTTAATATTATACGTTACATTTATATCAAAATTTTGTAGAAAGTGTATATGAGAATTTTATTTTTTTATTTACAACCAAATAAAAATAAAACAAAGCAATCAGTTTTTAATCACCTAACTGTTCAAAATATGATCAGAGTATACATAATTATAATCACTTTTCAAACACCTGTATGACCCTTTTCTGATTAAGCATTTTTCAATCTTCCAGATGATCAAAATGTGACAATAAATAACAAAAAATTGTCACATTTTAAACACCTCAATGATTTATTTGTGATTGCTACACATTTGTTGTTGTATTTTAAATTGAACTCTTTTTAATCATTACAGGGAGTCACTTTCGAGTCCCTTTCTGATCACACAAGCGACTTAATCAATTTTTGATCACCAAAAGGACTCTAAAAAGACTCCTCAATGTGATTTTTGAAAAAACAGTCTTCTAAATGCTATCTGGGATTATTAGGTTTAAAATATTATATCACACGTAGGTACATATGTATGTATTTTTGGAAATTATTTAAACACCCTATTAGGTCGACCATCGATTGCAATAACACAATCTTCTTTAAAGTATACAAGTAAGAAAGGCGTTAAGTTCGGCCGGGCCGAACTTGTATACCCTCCACCACGAACTGTATTGAAGTGAATAGGAACAATTAGGTTCCTTGGACCAATATTTACAATTTTCCGAATTGAGCTTTTGTATCCTCTGGCAATACACAATATTAAATTATAGCAACATCGGCTCGAAAATTTGACAAAAACCCGTTAAAATACATAAAATTGGGATATACCGGCTAGACCTAAATCTATATCCTGGATATTTATTATTGCGAGTAAGTTTTCTATCTTCTGGGAACACAAAATGCCAATTAACCGCCAATTCTGTAGAAAAATGTGAATAAGATATTAAAAAAGTTTAAATGGGGCCTACCTTATGTGGCGGCTATAGCAACACGTGGACCTATACTGTCTGACTATTTGCAAGGGATGTTTTGTACCTTTAAAAATGTTTTCTAAATACCAAATTTCCAAACTTTTAAAATACCGAAAAATTATCGGGTGGTACACTTCTACGGGGGGTATATGAAGACGTGAACCTATACTTTTAATTATTTTCTCAAATATTTTATGCCTAACAAGCTTCAAAATACCGAAAGTCAGGAGGTATCGTTCTATAGGGGCTATATAAAAACGTGGACCTATACCGACAAATTTCAGGAAGAAATGTTTATAATGAAGACCAAATACGAAATTTCAGTCATTTCGGGGGGATATTGTGGCCACAATCTTCAAAATACCGAAAATCGGGGGCTATATGTATGTTCACCCAACTTAATTGGAATATTGAAAAACACTGTACTAACTTAATTTGTATTCAGTTTTTGGATTTATTATTAAAAATGTGTGTTTTCTAAAGGTCTTTTGTAATGGCAGTATACCCTCCACCATTAGATATGAAGTGTATAATAAAATTTTCATACCGTTTGTAACACATCGAAATATTCGTCAGAGACCGTATAAAGTATATATCGTCTGCTCCGTCGGAAAAGGTCGTAAGTCCACTTGTTTTGGAAATCGCGTTTTTGTTACAGGATAATAGTACAAGTCAAAACTCGTCGTATGCTATAAAGAAAATGGTAGTATGTCGCGTTTTTCTATATGTTTTGCCCCTGTCGGAAAAGGTCGTAAGTCCACAAAACGTACAAATTTGAGTACGAAAAGGTCGTAAGTCCACAGGAAAATGTATACTTTAAAAGAATACTACAGCTAATGTAGTTCAGATATAATGTTTAACGTCATCCATGGTTGGGGTACAATGTAAAGAACTAGCCTACACCTTTGGATAATAATCGGATGATATTTGGCGGAGCCTGTCAACCAAACTTTTGAACAAAATTGTGATAATTTTTTCCCCTGTAAGCGAACTGATTATGTAAGATGGACTTCTGGCCTTTTCATTCATACAAATTGGGATGCTGTATGTGTTCAAATACCTCATATATTGAAAAATTGTAAAAAACATTACTGTTTTTACTGTCGTATATCTTATTAACTTTATCAACTGGTAATTTCTGGTTTCTCTAGGGACATTTATTCACATAACGAGATTAGTTTGTATTCTGAATTCAATAAAGTAATACCTTCTAATGGACGGGTAAGGTCAATGTTTATATTATTAAATGATTCTAAAATAATAATTGATTGAAATGTTATTAAACTAAGAAGACATCATGGTTTTTGCTAACAAAGAGCAGGTATGAATTTTGAATGGAATTAGACGATGGTGTCATGGGTCTAGTTCCCTATGGTTTTCACAGTGATTCTGAAAGCTCTGATGATAAGCATCCTAAACGCAGGAAGACATTACATGCTGAAGATTCTACATGGTTTGCAGACAAAAACAAAAGATGCAGGGAGTCGGGGCAGAAATACTTGGGAAGACAAAAAGGACACTATTTGGGATTACAATGTAGCTAAAAAACCACGTACATTAACGGAATTAATCGTGAAATTTAATTGAAGGAAAAGGTCGTAAAGCAAAAATACAAGGTCGTAAGTACTACGTGTTATGTTTTATACTAAATATTAGCCGAACCGGTCCACGTTGCTGGTCCTTGCAACAGTTTATGTTAGCTTTTCTTATGTCAATTATATTTTTTACATCGCAAATTAGTTGGGATACGCAGGTGACTATCAATAACAAGTAAGAACGTCGTTAAATTCGGCCAGGCCGAACTTGTTATACCCTCCACCATGAGTTATATTGAATTTCACTTCAATTAGTTTCCTTTCGTTTAAATACCAAATTTCAGCAATTTCGGTAAAACTGTGGCTAACCTTCAAAATACCGAAATTCGGCACCGTTCTATGGGGCTATATGAAGGCGTGGACCTATATAGACAAATTTATGGGAGAAGTTTTATACCCCAAACGAAGTATAAATAACAAATTTCAGCCATTTCGGAGGAATATTGAGGCCAAACCTTCAAAATACAGGAAATCGGGAGGTACCGTTCAATGGACGCTATATGAAGGCGTGGACCTATACAGACAACATTCTAGGGGAAAGTTGTATACCCCAAATAAGACTAAATACCAAATTTCAGACATTTTGATGGGATAATGAAGCTAAAACTTTGAAAATACCGAACATCAGGAGGTACCGTTCTATGGGGGCTATATCAAAACGTGGACTGATATACACCCTTTTCAATACCAAGCATCCTAAAAAAATTGAAACTTCTATACCAAATCACGAAGAGCCTTCTTAAAAATTGGGAGCTGTATCTTAATTTCAAAAGACGGACAGAGGGTCATGGTTATACCGACATAGAATTTTACTCTAATCAAGAATATATAATTTATAGGGTCTCCGCTGAATATATCGATATGTTACAAACTGAATTACAAATTTTATTATACCCTCCATATTATGGTGGAGTGTATAAAAATCTTCAGAAATGTTGGTGTCGATATGCAATTTTAACATACCGCCAAATAACTGATGATTTGAGGCATGTCGACTGTGTCCACCTTTATATAATGTATCTTATATACCTGATGAAACTATAGCTATCGATATTTTGCCTTCTAATCTAAACACTTGCTTTCCAATAAGACCAAAGCTTTGTTATGCATAACATCTGGTATTTCCATCGATTTGTAGCATATTTGATTTGTATTATTGCTAAAATATGTACCCAGGATTGGGGAAACGGAATCGTTCGTAAATTTTTATATATATAGCGCATTTAAAAAATAGAGCACATGTGTAACCCGCTCCTCCGAAATTCAACAAAATATATAGCCTACTTCAACCAAGGGACATCCCAGTGCATAATCTGAAAATTACATGGAATAAGTACTTAGGGTCGGAGATTCAACAACCGCAATTAATTTTCTGACCGATACTTTCATAAGTTTTGCAAAAAATCGTTTTTTTTTTTAAAAATAGGGCCCGCCCCCGACCCCTCCGAAATTCAAAAAATATAAACCCATTTTTAACCTCGGTTGTTTCTTGTATATACTCTGAGATTTTCAAAAAAATCGGTTCAGCCGTTTTTTAATCTATGCGGAACATACAAACGTACACACATTGTCTTTTATATATAAGATTTCACCCAAAAGTTTTGGCCCATTAAAACGATGCAATCTACAGGACAGCTACAAAGACGGGTAAAAATTGTGGGTTTGGTCCATTTCACACCTTTCGATCATAACCAACATCTAATGGAGTAACTTCTGGTCGGAAACCGACCTCTCCACAAATTTTCGTGACGATCGGTCCAAAATTGAGGCCTGGAGTTTTATTACAATTGTTAATGGATGGACGGACGCACATAGCTAGATCGCTTCATCTCGTCAAGATATGAAAAAATGGCAAGGCGAGTGGGTCTACAACGAATACTTCGCGATGTTACACGAATATTGAACAAAACAAACTTATAATACCCTTTCCACATTGTTTTGTAAAGTATACATATTTTATTTTAAAAACGTCCGTAAATTCTAGGAAAAGGTCGTAAGTCCCTACAAAAATACAAAACTGTACAAGGAAATGGTCGTAAGTCCAAAGACATCCAATTATCTCCCAAATGCGACGGAATTTTATCAAACAAAGTACAGGTATTGAAGCGGAATAAATAAACGAAGAATACTGCCTTTACCACCATAATAAAATCTTTAATACAGAAAGCGCTGGAATGTTTTTTCTTCCTCCTGAAAAATTTTATGAGAGGGACTTACGACCTTTTCCGACGGAGCAGACGATATGTATTCCTAATCAGCAATATAGCCATGTCCGTCTGTTAAAATCAAGATACAGCTCGCTATTTTTAAGATATTGCCTTGTAATTTGGTATAGAAGTTTCTATTACTCCTAGGATGTTTGGTATTGATAATGGGCCATATCGGTTCATAGAACGGTACCACACGATTTTCGGTATTTTGAAGGTTTTAGGTTTATAAAACCGAAATGGCTGAAATTTGGTATTTAGTTTCCGTTGGAGGTACAAAACTTTTCACTGAAATTTGTCGGTATATGTCCCCCGATTTTCGGTGTTTGAAAGTTTTAGCCACATTATACAAACGGAATAACTGAAATTTTGTATTTAGTCTTCGCTAGAGGTTGAAGACATTTGTTCAGGTACAAAACATGAAGATTTTAGTTACATTTCGCTACCGAATTGGTCTTTACATGGATTTTTGTTTTCCCAAGTTGTAGAAACTTACTCGCAAACAAACTGTCCTTATATTTATATCCAGGTTTAAATCTAGCCCATATTGTGAACCGAGATTGCCGTAATTTAATATTGTGTGTTACCAGGAGTTCAAAAGTTCAATTCGAAAAACTGTAAATATTGATTCATGTTTTGTAATGAACAACGATGACGCTCCATATGAGCTCTTTTGAAGGGATTATTATCAGTTGGGATATACTGCTCCTGCAATAAGAGGAAGCGCTTAGTACATACTTTCATAAAGAAAAAAAAACTAATTGTTCTTATTCACTTCAATACAGTTCGTGGTGGAGGGTACAAAAAGTTCGGCCCGGCCGAACTTACCGCCGTTCTTACTTGTTTTATATAGCCCCCTTATAACGGTACCACCCTATTTCAGGCATTTTGATGTTTTTATCTACATTTTTCGCCTGAATTGGGTGTAATATGGCATTTGGAGTTTCCAGCAGTCGGAAATCTTCTGCACCAAAAATTGTCGACATAGGTTCAGGTTTTCGTTTTTTATCTACATTTTCCGCCTAAATTGACTGTAATTTGGTTATAGGGTACCGTTGAGATGGAAAGGCATGTTGATAGGAGGAAGTTCGGAGGAAGTTGGTCGGAAGTTGCTTGGAAGTTGTTCGCTACTACACACTCCCACACACACAGAATATATAGGGTGTTTTTTTAAGCCCGATAGAACTTGAAATTGTAAAACATAACACAAAAAATTAAATTGTAATCAAATTTTTTTTTTATTCGAAAGATCAATACGTCACATTAACATTTGAAGATGATTTCGGGCATATGGGCACCGCGGCTGTTCTTGACGAAGTGCATTCTGGACGTCGAATTTTTGGCCACTTTTTCGAGCACTGCTGGCCGTATGTCACGAATAACACGAACAATGCTGGCCTCCAAGGCATCAATTGTTGCTGGTTTATCAGCATAAACCAGTGACTTCACGTAGCCCCACAGGAAATAATCGAGAGGTGTCAAATCGCACGACCTTGGAGGCCAATTGACAGGTCCACTTCTCGAAATCAACTTATCGCCAAATTTTGATTTCAATAAGTCGATGGTTGCGTTCGCCGTATGGCACGTAGCGCCATCCTGTTGAAACCACATCTCCTCCGGATCAATGTCATCCGTATTTTCAAACAAAAAATCATTGATCATGGGGCGGTAACGATCTCCATTGACCGTAACGCGAGCTCCGGCCTCATTTTTGAAGAAATAAGGTCCGATGATGCCACCAGCGTGAAAACCGCACCATACGGTGCATTTTTCTGGATGTAATGGAGTCTGTAGGGCCTATTGTGGATTGGTCTCACTCCATATGCGGCAATTTTGCTTATTAACAAACCCGTTAAGCCAAAAATGCGCCTCATCGCTGAACACAATTTTGTGATAAAACAACGGGTCGAATCGACGACTGATTTTCAAAGTAAATTTGGATAATTTCGTAGCGTTGTTCAAGCGTGAGTCTATTCATGATGATTTGTCAGAGTATACTGAAACAAATAAAAAAAAAAGTTTCATCAAAATTTAATTTTTTGTGTTACTTTTTACAATTTAAAGTTCTATCTAGCTTAAAAAACACCCTTTAAATAAATGAAGAATATACTTATTAAGGCTACGAGAAAAATTATTTTCTAGTTTTTAGTGCATTAAAAAATAATTCGTTTTTTAGACACAACAACGAAGTTGTAAAATTATTTCATCGATTGGAGCATAAATGCGCTATCAAACCAAAAAAGGCCAACACAATAATTATGCCGTATAAAAAATATATTGTATCACGAGTTTGGTTGAAAATACGTGGAATTTGTAGGTACCGTAATGTGGGTAGCAAACTTCAGATTCATAGAGAACTCGAAATATTAATGTACGTTAAATTAAGTTTAGAAGAATTTTTATATATGTACCGGCTGTGTTTTCTTGGAGGTTTTGGGCCTTTATCTCAGGAAGTAAAGACTAACTCCGTAAAAATGTTATGGTTGTAATAGTGACCGAGAAAACTACATTCTGCAAAAAATTTCAAATAGATCCCAGAGGAGTACTCAAACTGCACTGTCAAGAATAGCCCACATATACACAACATATACCATATTGCAGCTCTACCATGTGGTTTCTTCAAAAATAGTTTCAGGACATTAAAAACTTTCAACTTGAATCGCCAAATACCATAAAAATAAAACATTTTGCAAATATTTGCTAGAAATGTAGTCATATACCACTATAACCCACCTTTGCTCTTACATTGTTGAATGATATTTTTCAAAATTTGAATCGTATTTTTCAAAATTTGAAAGACAAAATAAAGTGTTGGAGTGGTTGGAATTCTATTCTTACTTCGCCTTATGGTTCTATATCTAATATATTTCCAATGCATTGATAGCCAAAAACACACATTTGCACATTATAAATTGCGTTAGTGTGAGTAGAAAAACAACCCAAATGACTATACACTCAAAAACTAACGTTAGTCAGTTAATGAATGGAAATAACTTCTATGACAGCAATAAAAATGTCGTTTTATGTTGTACCTATAATTTATTCGAACAAATTCGATCACATATTGCGCATTGTAATATTATGCATTAACATTCATATTCTCAATTCAAAAGAACTTTCATATTCATCATTAAAATACATTTTGTTTTGAGGTATTCAAATAGTTGTGTAGCGAGATCTCGTCAGCACAACTGATTCTCTCAGCCTAACGAAACCACACGAAGATGTTTACACTATACGTGTGCATACGTTCGTTTTTCGTATGCCCGGGGGCATAGGAAATTTGTTGTTGGTGGCCATCATTCTTCCAATGTATTACGTCTTTCCTATTAAATTAAGGTACTAGCGCATATGTGATAGCTGTTTTCAAAAAATGTGCACTGTGGCGAATGAAATATAAATGCAGAATAAAAAAATACATCATACGCGAAAGTGATATACACTATTCGAACATATGTATCACAAAGGAAAAATAAGTAAAAAGGTATCAGTCGGCTTTGCCGACAGAGATATACCCTCAGCCTGTATATATTGAAACATTTTTTTTTTCCCAAAAAACGTATGTATTTAGGGGGTTTTAAAAATTTTGGGCGTTTGAACCGACAAAAATGTTGATTACGATTAAAGATCAAAAGTTTTGCGGAGGAGATACAAAAAGAAATGGATCGACAGTGACCATTATGGAAGTGAATCTCCAGCCACTACATATGGTGCCATAGGGGGTTTTTACACCATTCGGGCTGTTTGCTCAAGAAGTATGGACTTGCCCCTGAAAAAGACTTTTACCATCGTAATTGAGGCAGCGAATGCAAGTTGCTTCAACAAAAATCAAAGTGATTCGATATCAGGTCTTAAAGTGAACTTATCCGAAATTTTGTGTGGGAGGTACCGGATGGATTGGACAAATATAGTCCATATTTGAACCTGATCTATATCTGGTAGATATATTAGGATGTGTAAAGTATGGACCAGTTCGGCCACTCCCTTCGAGAGTTACCGTACGAACAATATTTCCGAATATTTTTGAACTTTTGTGGGGGAGGTTCCTGAAGGAGTGGACCGATATGGCTTATCTTCGAACTTGGACAAAATACTACTAAGACCATATTATGGACCGAATCGGCAGATCCGTTCGAGAGTTATCTTGCGCTCCAACCACCTCACACGGTGTCATAGGGGGTTTCTGCAACTTTCAGGCTATTTTCTCGGGAAGTATGGACTTGCCCCTAAGGAAACATGTACCGTCGTTTGTGGGGCAGTGAATACAAGTTGCTAAAACAAAAATCAAAGCGATTCGAGAGATGACCCTAAACTGAACTTTTCCGAAATTTTGTGTGGGAGGTACCCGAAGGAGTGGACCGATTGAGTCCATATTGAAACCTTATTTAAGTCTGGTACTCACTTTACGATGGGCAAAATATGGACCAAATCAGTTACTCCCTTCAAGCGTTATCGTGCGCACAAATTTTCCGAACATTTTCGAACTTTTGTGGGGGAGCTACCGGAAGGAGTGGACCGATATAGCCCATTTTCGAACTTAAACTAAGTTTGGGCAAAATATTACGAAAGCCAAAATTTGAACCTAATCGGTGCATCCGTTCGAGAGTTATCGTGCGCTCCAGCCAGCCAGACAGGCAGACAGACAGACAGACGGACGGACATTGCTCAATCGACTCCAAATTGTCTGAAACACATTTCGTCCAAACATACTTGGGGTCTAAAGCCATTATTTCGATGAATTTAATTTTATATTTGACTAATGTCAACATCTACTTGGTACTGATTGAAAGTTTTTATATGTCTTTAATACACCAAATAAAAGCATAGGTCATAAAAAAGCTCGATTAATTAAATTAATTAAATCTCACAAATAATGGCCTTCGCCCCTAAAAAAAGGCAAAAACTTTAAAAGCAAAGGTATTTGTCATTAAAGTAAAAACTCCAACATATTAAAATTTTGATAGCTTAGCACCTTTTGCAATAATTCTGATATTTTACCATAAATGAGACATTTTGTATTTATTTAAAGCTTAGATGGTTTAGTTTCATTATCAAGCCCTCTCCTTGGAATATGTTGAACAGAAGCAGAAAAATCTGACATGGAAGAAATTCCATAAATTGGAAATTGGGATATCCCAGCGTCGCATTTCACCAATTTTGGTAACGCAATTGGGAACATTTTTAAGCTCAGAATGTCTACATTGTTGAAACGCTGATATACTCGTCAGGTAAATTCAAATAAAAAATGGGAAAGTGGGATGTGCGCCAACCTATTTTGCATCATACTAAAGGTGATATTTTCCATACCGTTGACGGGCTTTCTTTTTGGAATACGACTACTAAAAGCGGAGATATTCGCATAAGAATAAAACTATGAATTTTTGTCCATTCCGACTCATGAATACTATCCGGCCAAACCTGAATATTATCACTAAAATTAGTAGTGTTCTTCCCCTCCCGGATCACCATTAACCACTAAAATTTCGTAACGATCCGATCAAAATTGCGACCTGTAGCGTGATTTCCAAAGAATGGAAAAATGGAATGTATTAACGACTATTGCGATATCTCCGCTATTTGATCACCTACCCCAACCTACTTTGCATAATTGTAAAGATGGGATTTTCTACTTTCACTGTCAGGCTTTGTTTTTGGAAAGTCCCCAACCAGAGCTGTGATATTCGTCATTATAAGTAAAATCGCAAAAATGAAAAGTTGGGTTTTATTTGCGACTATTGTGATATCGTCGTTGCTTGACCACCTACGACAACCACTTTACATCGTTAAAAAGGTGATATTCTCTACTTTTATAGAAGCTGAGATATTCTCTTTGGAAAAAAACGTTGACTTTTTCTTCAAATATATTCTCACATTCTCCAGATCGACTCAGCTCGTCGAGACATTCGTTATGGTATATATGTATGTATGGGTCTACGACCATTATTTGGATGCGTTACAAACTTTTTGGCCAAAACAAACTTATAATACCCTCTCCATATAGTGTTGTAGGCTATAACAACTTAGAAAAGCTTAAGAGATAGGAGAAGATGTTAAAACCCGTACAAGGGCCGGTTCATACAAAACTTCGAAAGTGGGAAACAAGAGTTTATATATGGATAATACATTTCAGACAATTGTAAACAACGTATTCGATCAAATAGAAGAGTTGGGCATGTTGTATTACGTATGCGCAGTTTGCTCATACTAACGACCGGTGTCCATTGAACTAGATAGTGAGCTAAGTCGTTAAATATAATTCAATTGGCCCAACTCTATCAAACAGCAACAAATGCACCCAACAGAAGTGTTGTAAGACAAATATCTCGAGATTCAATACCGGTCATATTTCAACTTGTTGGATAGATTGTCCAGCGAAAAAAGCACACATTACACTGTGCAACACGAGAAATGCAAACAACTTCTTGTGGGTATTTTCTGGAAGTACATATTGCGGCTACAAAAATCTTACTTGGGTTTTGTGTTATTAGATCGGGTTTGGATTTTATCTAAACAGGGCTGAAACAAACCTTTTTTCCAATGATAGGTTCTTCATCTCAGGGACTAATAATGCAGCCTTCAAAATTATTGTAGCTCTAAAGTAGTAGAACATATATGTCAAACAGCCGAACTAGGAAAAAAAAACTCATCTAGCGCAACAAAATCGTCAAATTTCTGGAATTCTGGTCAGTGGCAGCTAAACTGAAGGGAGTTTAACCAAATAACCTTTCGCAAAATTTCCAAATAAATTATATCATACCATTGCACAATTACCAAGGTAGTGATATCGTACAATTTTGAATATGTTATGTCAAAATTTTCTTTATGTTGTTGGGAAAATTACAACAAAACTATTTTTTTGTAAAGTGATTTGACCATTCATTTTCGAACAGCTGGTGTGATACCACTACCTGGGTAATTGTGCCATGTATCATACCTTCAGGCTTTACCTAATTAATTGCGTGTTGCGTGTGAGTTCGAAAAACAAAAACAGAATACATACATGTATTTCAAATTGAAAACAAAAACAAATACATGTATTTTGTTTTTTGTTTTTTTGAACGCACACGCAATTAATTAGGTAAAGCCATTCTACAAAACATATTTCAAACAATGTTCACACAGGCAATTTTTCGTATTTGGGATTTCAATGCATTACACAGTGGATCCACTTGTATGGAGAAAGTGTCCAAAAATATTTCCAGTACGCTGGTTACAGCTTTGTGTTGCTGTGCAGATTATTTTAAGAAACCATGACCATGAGCGTATGAATTGTTATATGCTGTTAATACAAAATGTTATGAACAAAAGTACCGATTACCTTATGATGCATAGATAGGCACGGGGAAACAAAACAATCTTCAAAACATTAAAATCAACCAATTTAGCGGGTTAAATATGCCAACATTATTGTCTGATCTTTCCATTGATGTCAATTATGTTAATGTAAGTGGTCAGATAACAGAGCTATACCCTAATATGTCCGTAGAAACAATATTCTAGGGTAGATTTAGTCTGTGACACACCATTTAAAGTCTGGCACTAGGTGGCAGCTGATTTTAATACTGAATAATCTTAAACCCATGACCTACTTTGGAAAATTATTTCCGATGTGGGCATCATGACTAACCCCTTAGATCAAATTTAAGTATATTATCGAATAGGCATTACAAAATACACAAAAAACATACAGCTATCTGGCTAAAAAAAAAAAATAAAAAAATAACCTTTTACCTCCTCTTTCAAAATCCGTTAAAACACTATTTTTTAAAAATAATATATAATATTTAAAAATAATATATAATTTTAATAAAATATTTTGTAATACGTATTAGTTTCGCGTTATTTTGAATATATCTACATGCATGCAAATTGTATGTTGTCCTCACTAAAAAAAATATTAATCAAATGTTCCGACTTTTTGGAGATATTCTTAAGAAGAACGCGTTCGAATGAAACAAAAACTAATATATTTTGAAAAAGGTCCATGGGCTGGATTCTTGTTCTATGAAAATTTGAAATGAAAAATATTTCCTTTATAATTTTTTTCATTTGACAGTTTTTTCCTTTATAAAAGTTTTCATTGCACACATGGTTTAATAAGAAAGGTTAGTCAAAGCCTTATGTCAATTCAAATTTTTTCATTCCAGGGGCTCAATTCTGTTTTTATGAAAATATGAAATGAAAACTTTTATAAAGGAGAAAACTGTCAAATGAAAACAATTATAAAGAAAATATTTTTCATTTCAAATTTTCATAGAACAAGAATCCAGCCCCAGTATACCTAAAACTGTGTATGTGTGTGTGGTGTTTGAATAACCCAACTAGCATTTGGAATACTGTTTTTTCAAAAATCACATTGCGTAGTCTTTTTAGAGTCCTTTTGGTGATCAAAAACTGATTATGTCGCTTGTATGATCAGAAAGGGACTCGAATGTGACTCCCTGTAATGATTAAAAGAACTTAAATTTTTAATACAACAACAAATGTGTAGCAATCACAAATAAATCATTGATGTGTTTAAAATGTGACCATTTTATTTATTTATTGTCGCATATTAATCATCTTACTTACTTACTTAGCTGGCCTTTTACAGAACATTTGTTCCATAAGCCGAACTAAGAAAAAATCTCCAATCCTCTCTGTTTGCTGCTGTATTTTCCCAATCTGGGATATGTAGCTTTGTGATATCTCGTTTCACTTGTTCGCTCCAACGAAGCTTTGGCCTTCCAGATCTGCGAGAACCTCCATGCGGCCCGTATTTATACGCCTTTTTAGCGGGTTCATCATCACTCATTCTTATAACATGGCCTAGCCATCGCAATCGTTGTATCTCGATTCGTTCAACTATATTGATGTCATTGTATAGTTGATACAGCTCGATGTTCATACGACGCCGATATTCGCCGTCAACACAGATTGGCCCGTAGATCTTTCGAAGAATTTTTCTCTCAAACACACAAAGCACTGCCTTATCTGCTTGAGCAAGTACCCATGCTTCGGAACCATACATTAGCACGGGTAGTATCAGTGTTTTGTACAGTGTTATTTTTGTTTGACGAGAGGTGGCTTTATTCCTAAACTGCTTACTCAGCCCAAAGTAGCATCTGTTAGCCAACACTATTCTTCTTCGTATTTCATAACTGATGTTATTTGTTGTGTTTATGGCGGTGCCGAGGTAGACGAAGTCCTTTACTACCTCAAAATTATAGGTACCAACATTCACAGATGGTGCGGTGTTTATGGACATATTACGCGTCGATACCATCAACTTGGTTTTTACGCCGTTTACTGCCAGACCAACTTTAGCAGATTCTCTTTCGACTTTTGCAAAGGTGTCAGTTACTTCCTTTACCGATCGACCCATGATGTCAATGTCGTCGGCATAAGCCAGTATTAATCATCTGGAAGATTGAAAAATGCTTAATCAAAAGAGGGTCATGCAGGTGTTTGAAAAGTGATTATAATTATGCATCATCTGATTATATTTGGAACAGTTAGGTGATTAAAAACTGATTGTTTTGTTTTTGTTTGGTTGTAAATAATTCTCATATACACTTTCTACAAAATTTTGATATAAATGTAAAGTATAATATTAAAGGTATAGACAAACACAACACATGTTCAGGTTTTGCCAAGTGATATAAAGAAGCAGTATACTAACCACCGCGCAACATAAAGAATAATTAAAAGGCATAACAAAGCAGAAAAGACAAAAAAACAAAAAATAAAAAAAAGAAATTTCTTTTAATTTATTTTGTCTTATAAAATGACTCATAAATTACCCTAAGGACTAATAAATGATTATAAACATGACTCAAACAAATCACCAATAAATGATTGAAATGCGACTCGAAAAAGACTTAATTTTCCATCAGAAAATGGTAAAAAATGACTCGAAACTAATGCAGAGGAAGACTCATTTGTGATTTGTTTAGAACAGTTGCCTGAGGTTACGTTTTCCTCCCGACAAAGGAGTCATTTATGATCAGAAAATGAGCTAATATTCCAGCTTTTTAATCGTGCAGACGGATCAAAAAAGACTCGAATTTGATTAAAATTTTCAAAAAATGCTGGCTGGGAATATGCCAAACAATTTTAAAAACAATCGAATTCAATGATTTTTAAAATTATTTTTAGGCCATTTGTATGGAAAAAATTCGTCAAATTTGCATTGAAACAATCATTTTATCATATTCGCAACTTGATTATGTGAAGAAAACTTAACACATCATTAATTTTTATCGTTTTTTATAAAATGCTCAAAAATGCATTGTAAACAAACCCACTTGTTGCTTTTATTTTGAAGTTTTAGGAATTCAGGAAATACAAGGGTTCTATAGATTATTTTCATTTAAATCTACCTCTTTACTTATACCATGGTTGTACCTCATATTGGAGGGTGCTTTAGTTTTGTCCGCTTATATTTGCGACCTAAAATGTTTTTTGAATCTTAACTTTTGTTTATTATATTCTGAATTCCTTATGTTCGTGTTTTCCAATAATAAAGATAGAAATAAATAAAATGAAAAATAAAAAAATAAATTTATAAGTTTGTTTTCTTAAAAAAATTATCATTTTAAAAAAATGTACTGCGGGGTGCTTTAGTTTTGGACGACACTGTATATACTAAAATACAAGGCGACGACTATTGGGACATGTGACGCCGACTATTGGAAAATGGTGCCGACTACTAGCAAAAAAGACTATTCTAACAAATTCGCAAATTTCAAAACAAATAATTCTACATTTCTTTATGTCATCGGAAAGTAAACAAAATTTCGAAGCAAATAAGCTTTATTTCATTGCAATTGAACAACTTTGATCGGAATGGCGAAGGATTAAATTTAGACAAACCCTTAAAGTGCCGACTATTGGCACACTTACCCTATTTCCTAAACTTATGAATGCATCGGTTTGCAAATTAATTTTCGGGACAACGGTGGTTGCGCCCCCGATCGAATGTTCGTTCTTGGTGCCCTAAGTCCCGACCACGACCAGTATTATATTAGTATTAAGTATGATGTTATATTTCGAAAACTAACGAACCAATTTTCATGAAATTTTTGTGGAATGTGCGGTGGTAAATGTAGGCACGAATTTTGAAGGTGGCATGGTTTCTCCCATATTAAGAAAAACGGTCTATTTAAAAATTTCCTTAAACGGTTGTTGAAGCATAGGTTTGATGCTGGGTTGGCAGCCGCAGCAAAGAAATGAAGTAGAAAATACCTATTTTTGAATTGTAAAGCATAAACTCCATAAAAAGTTGTGATTAAAACTCAATACGACGGGCAAAAACGCCGACCCGGGTCTGCTACTATAAAATAAAGATGTCCAATTAGATGAGCTAATGCAGTGTTTTAGAAAATTTTAACTGATTTTGAATAAACTTAGACCGCGATTCAATTTTTTTAATGTAACAGGTGGTTTAACCCTTGATTTCAGTTTATAATCTTGAGATTTGGGCCCTCTTCGACAGAGCTATAATGTTTGAAGTCTACATTGGTTTTATTGCCCACACGAAACTGCAATGCTCGATTTGACATAGATAAGAAATGTTTATTCCACGTAGTCAAACCGTTTTTCTTGTATTCCTTTTGATTTTCTCTCTGACAGAAAAACACAATTTTGATTTCCAAATACATTTTCAAATACATATTTACATACGTGGAATTTACCCCTGCTTTGGGTAAATACCGGGAGAATTCCATATGTACATAAATAGTTACGAATTCAAAGCACATTCCAAAGAATATTTTTTTAATTCAGTTCAATGCTCAGAAGCAATCTACGTGCTAAGGAATCTTAACGGATAGAATGCACGTCTTTGCAAAAAAAAAAAATCATTTAATTACTTGCACTGCTGATTGAACTTCATTTGCAGATTTTTATTTTTATCTTGGAAGGTCATGTATCGTGCACTTGACCACTCGGTGTTGTCCTTGGGTAATGTTTTTTTTCGAAACAAGTAGGTAACACAAAAATTCATGAGTTAGGACAGTGATATAAAACCAGAATTTTCGACATACAAAATAAAAACAAGCCGCTTCAAAGCAAATTTTATATACTTTTCATAATATTCTTTCTTTAATAGAAAAACTTCCAACAATATCATTAAATAAATAACAATAAAATTGTAGTAAATGTCTGTTATCTACACCACGATCTCTTGTGATTTAAATCATAACGGATGCCGAAGGGCTTGAAATTGTCAAAGGACTTGCAAAACGTTGACAGCGACAATTTTTGCAAAGGTCCACAGAAACTATTCATTGGAGGTGCTACAATAGTTGACTTGATAGCTGACTGTTGCATGTTCTAAGAAACAGAACAACCCACAAGTTAGCAGTAAAAAAGGTACAAAAGAAACAAGCGCCAGACACCAGTGTTTGCTTTAGGAGTGTATCTGTATGCGAAATTATCTTTGCAGCACCCATCGAATCCAAACAAGTGCAACCATTTTGTATGACATCCACAATTTGTTTTTTTTCTTCTTCTTGCTCCCGTTGTTGCAGAAAATGGCAAACGTTTGTGACTTATTTTAGCTGCAGACATCGTCGTCAACGAGCATAAATTACACTCATATGAGAAAGAAAGGTGGGGCGCTCCAGTAACCCCCAAGTTGTCTCTCGACAAAGCATGCGAACAATAATTACTGCCACAAGTTGTTCTTCTTACTTTTCGTTTTGGGATTTTTTTTATATGCCAAGAGACCGAACACTGTTTAGTTTCCCATGTTGTTCTCCTTAGCCGATTTCGTGTACTTTTGTTTTTCCACAAATCCATAATCGTTTAAAATCGTATTCAGCTGGCATCTATCAGCCAAGAGTATTAAAATTCTACTTAAATGAACGCGACATTATTAAGGCACAAACTGGCAAAACGGAATTTGATTCCAAAAGGAAATAAACAGAGCCATATGTTTAAGGAAAAGTTTTCAAAATTTTGCTAAGGCCGACGAAGAAAGCCTGCATGCAGCAACAACAACTAGTATTCTTGGCTAATTGGAAGGAGGGACAATTTCCCGGAGAAACTGGAATAGCAAGCGCATGCTCTATTTGATCATACGATTGGTCCACAGAAACGCCATTTACAAGGAATAATAAGGAAGAAAAACAACAAATAAAAACTCAACAAAACCTCTCCAATGTTTTCTCTGTTCTTTGTGTTTGGTTGAGCATAAGAATGTTCGGAGAGTTTTCGTTGCTCAGATTCTCGCGACAAGTGCATAGCAATTATTTAGATTTTTAATGAAGTAGAAAGAGCACGTTATATAGAGGAAAAGAGATGACAGTAGTTAAGATTCCTGCCTTGACTTCCCCTGTTCGAATTCTTGTCAAGAAGAACAACAAGGCCAGCCATAGGTAATTTCGAAAAACGATGTTAACACACCACCAACAAGCAAGGAATAGCGATGTTGCTATTCCGGTCTCTTTCCCTCTAGTGTACTACCATAGGTTATGTTAGGTATGGTATTATTTTATTGAATGTCTCATTTTAGTAAGGGGAAGAAGACTTGAAAGTATGTAAGGCAAAAAACAACAACCCACTGCGTACTTGCCAGTCCGGTTTAGTTGTACGTGAGACTTTGCTGCGCTCTAACGCTACATCTGTGCTGGGTTGCAGACCGGTAACAAAATTCGTCTTATGAACTTCGCACACACAATCTCTCCCGATTAAGTTTATTGTGAATTCCGTAAATCGCGCATTTCATCAACCTCGCCACCTAGATTCTCAAGTGGATTTTTAAAACAATAGAAACCCCACATGCAAAGGAAAATTAAAAATCCCAACGACTGAAAAAAAAGTTTCGAATTTATTATTTTGATGTTCAGATATATAAAAATAACAAAATTCTTAGCCAGGTTTGAAAAATTTGGCAAACAAAAGTGACACATGTCAAGTGATGAAAACTTTATGCAAACAACAACCAAAAAACGCCAGCTTGGCAATAAAAGAAAAATAAAAATTAATCACTAATAAAAAAGAAAAGAAGGACGACGTAAAATCAAAAACCGCAAAATAAAACACACACTTAAACACTCCTCTTCGTCTTCCTCCTAAAATCTTTGCACAGCGCCTTAAAACTAAAAAAGGAATATTTCAAAGGATAACAAAACGAACAACAACAGCAAAAAAAAGCAAACAAAGTTTTAGTTCAAACCCAGTAAATTAAAACCAAACACAAGAAGAAAAATACAAATTTTCAAAGAAAACAAAAACACAAACAACGTTTCTTTTTTGAAATATTAAAAATTGTCTATAAAGTGGAATCAGCGGCAAATTTGCGGAAACCATAAAAATTCCATTTTTTTATTTGCAAACCAACGCTTTTCTTAAACATGGCTTGTATGGTAATGACAGAGATTGGTGGTCATTTGACTCACCAGCGTCCTCTGCACAATCGCAATCAAACTGGATTACAACCATCATTGGTAATGAACCATAACCTGGATTTGGATTGTCATGGACATGATGTGATAAGTAAGTACAAAAAATATTTTTGTTTTGTCAACAATTTTGTAATTGCCGTCGGCAAAATACCATAGATTTTCTCTTCTCTCATAAGACAAAAGTTAATAACAGATTGGTAAACTTAGTAAACTTAGGCATAGTCCACTTCTGCACAGAGATTTATCAATACAGTCAATAGTTTCTAGTAAAAGCAAATCTTAAAAAGAAGACAAATGCAATGTAGTTTATATGATAAAATGAAATGGGGACGAAACCAAAATATGAAGGTATATTTAAGTTTGCACGACATTTCATATTGGACATATACATATAGAAGCAAGGTAATAATTACAAACACTGTTTTACAATAGAAATGTTACATATAATAAAATGTTAAAAAAAATACCCGAATGACCAAAGAATGGCACGGACCACTGTGAACATATTTATAGGAATGTAATTTATAATAGTGCGTTTGCATATAACTGGATTTGATAGAATCCACTGTGTTGTAATTTCTTATTATGTATTTATTGTATATTGTTTTATAGTAGAACATACCTGAGGATTACTATCGACGGCAGTCGAAATTAAATTTAAAAATTTAAAAATAATAAAATAAACTTGTTTTTTATTCGAACTAAAGCAAGCTAACATCAACAAATAATAAAATACCAACAGGTCAACAATAAACACGCATACACATTTGTCACGTCCTATATAACAATGGTGAAATATATATATATTCGTAGGGTTGTGACTTTTTACAACCTCATATCCCTGTATCATAAAATCTTAATTATAAAGTGATTCGGTGAAAAAAACCTCACGCACAAAATGATTTCAAAATATGAATTTATCATAGTTTTTGAAGTCACTATAAACGGATATATTGAATTGAAAATAAATAATTTTTTAACAAAAAAAAAAAAAGTATCAGTCGGCTTTGCCGACAGAGATATACCAAAGACATAAATACAACAAGATAAGACATTTGTTTGCTATCATTCTTCAGTGAATGGCTTTTGAATTTAACATTATAGTCGTGTTCCTTTACGTGCCTCAGGATACCAGTTTTTTCCACTTTTTACCCGCAAAGTGTTCCATTACTTTATGAAGCGTACAATTTATATGATAGCAGTTCGACACTTTTGCCATTTTTTGCCACTGTTACCATTTTTAAAAGTAAAGGAACAGACCAAATGTTATATTACGATATGGTGATAAAACATTTTTTTCTTTTATACATTTTTACGTATTTAACCGAATTTACCGATCCAATTGACATAGAATTATCCTTGAATTGATCCTTGAATTCATAAATTTCGTTTCTGATACCATTACATGAAATGTTCCTCCTTGGTTGCGATTTTGAATTAACTGCAACCTGTTAAGGGTAATGTTTCAATACAAAGTTTCGTAAACATTTTTTGTTGCATGCATTTTGTCTAGTCTTAGTTGTATTTATGTCTTTGGATATACCCTCATCCTGTGTGAGTTGAAATACTTTTACCAAAAAAAAAAATATGGATTTGGATTAAAACTCAAAAGTTTTTAGGGGGAGGTCTTATTTTGGGAGTCATTCGCCTCGATAGATATCGCTTTTGAACATAAGAGAGTAATCATGCGCTCTATCCACTACACATGGTGTCATAGCGGGTTTTTACAGCTTTCGGGTGATTTTCTCGGGAAGTATGAACTTGCCCCTGAAAAAACTTGAACCGTTGTAATGGGGGCAACGAATACAAGTTGCTACCACAAAAAACAAAACGATTCGACAGGAGGTCTTAAAATGCACTTTTCCGAAATTTTGTGTGGAAGTAACCGAAGGAGTGCCCCGTATTCAAAAATTATCTATGCCTGGTAGAAATACTACGATGTGCAAAGTATGGAACAAATCGGCAAGTTCCTTCGAGAATTCTCGTGCGCATAAGGGAGTGGACCGATATGGTCCATCTTTGAACTTAAACTAAGTTCCGACAAAATATTACGAAATTTTGGACCAAATCGTTTAATCCGTTCGAGAGTTATCGTGTGCTCCAACCAGGCAGACCGACAGACGGGCAGACATTGCTAAATCAACTCCAAATTGTCTGAAACGGATTTCGTCCAAACATACTTGAGGTCTAAAACCATTTTTCGTTGAGGCACATTTTGCTCATATGAAAGTGTATATCACCAATATTTTTGAAAATTTAACAAATCTGAAGCCAAGGTTTACCCTTTTAGAAAACGCGACTCGTGATTGTATATTATACAAATTAAATACTTTTGGATAAAATGAAATGTTTTTGGACGTGGAAAAAATTATTGGCATTAAAAGATAATTTGCGTGGAAGCTGTAGCTACATTTATGTTAAAAAATTGGTGAAAATGGGTTGAAGCCACCATGTCTTTTTTTGTTATCTCTCGATTTGTGAGTAAACCACACTTCTCTCGAGTTTCCTGTCAAAGTAAAAGCAGAAGCAAACTAAATAAGGATCATCTCACTAATGTATTACTTTTCAAAATTTCGTCTGCTTCTACCATTAAATGATGCTGACATTTTGAAGCCACATTTACAGTGTTTTTTGAAATTTTCTTTTACTTTCGTTCCACAAACAGGTTTTTATAAAAACCATATATAGGATTGTAGTACTTGCGATTCTGAATTATTTGATACGAATATTGTGAATGTAGTCTGCACAGCTTCATAGAAATCTGCATCCAAATGCGAAAATTTTGTGCGAACATTTTTCTAAAAATCATATTTTTCGGGCCTAATTTTAACAATCGATTTCTCCGTTCTTGATTGCACATTTTAGTTTTTTACGTTCCTGATCCAACAAATCATTCCCCGTAAAAATCCATCTACTAAAACGCGAGTTACAAGAAATTCCAAAGTAGAAAAATCATCCAAAATTGTTTTTGGAAATATCGCGTATTTTATCGCATTTTCTGCGGTTCGTTTCCACTGCAATGAAAGAACTAGTACAGCATCTTCGTTTTAGCGGAAACAGAGATTTGAAAACTTCAATGATAAGGGAGCTACATTCATTTTATCCCAAAAAATAGTGTGTGATGCTACATCCACGGTTCTTAATTGATCGCCTTGAAATAGATATATATCGATGTAGATTTTCATGGTGGACACTGAAATCGGATGCGGACAAAAATTGTATGCACTTTGCGCAAATTAGCGATATTTTATAGGTTTTTTAATGCTAGGATGCAGCCGATGCTACATCTTAGCCTCCAATGTAAATTTCGAAAAATATATATAAATTAAAATAGATAGTCTTGCTGTACATGAAAATCACATGCGGACAAAATGATTTTTATAATTACGCGATTTACACGTATTTTCTAATGCATATAAATTGAAATGGGTTATTTAACCTCTGTTTCCATTTCAGAAGCTTTGGGATATATCCTCATCAACCCAATTACTTTCCTAATGGGAAAACTTTAATACGAATGTCAATAAAGCAAAATCCGTCTATTTTGTTGGGAGATTTAAGCAAAATGAAGGAAGTATTCCTATAGATTTTTTCAATATTTTCTACTACATAATGCATATGAAAAAATATTTTTTCAAACAAAAAATTCTTTTTTTGACCAAAATATGTGCTTATTTTGGCTGTAACATCAAAACTATAACACCAATCTGTACGATTGAAGTCTCATTTGATTCGCCGTGAAGTTTTGATCCACAACAAATTTTTATGTAATTTTATGGCCACTAAATGGGCCTTAATTTTGAAAAAAGTTGACTTATATTCAATAATTTATCAATTTTATGTACATTCCGCGAATTCTGTGTAACATTTTGCAGATATTATGCAATCTACTCGCTGAAGTCACTTCGAAAGAACTTTTTTGTAACAATTGTGCTCATTAAAATAATTAGCGTTTTTATAATATTTTCTTTCTTAAAAAGCGAAATAAAAGCGCCATAACTTTTGTCCGCAACGACCAAAAACAGGCTCGCGATCAGATTCGTTCTGGGAATTTTTTTCTTAACCTACATATCAAAAATCGTTTATGTAGCGCGAAAAAAATTTAGCCTTTTTTCTGAAATGGAATATGAAATAATTGACAATATTCGTGATATACCCTCGTTAGCAAAATTTTTTTCAAAGTGGTTTGTGCATGACCTTTTCTCAATATTTAAATGGAATAAACGTTATTTTACTTATTATTAGGCTTAAGTTTATTCGTTCGTTCAACAGGAAATAATTTTTTAAAAATTTTTATATATTTTTTAAAAAAAATATTTTTTTTTATTTTTCCACTGCATTAGAAGAATATATAAACATAACAATGGACATGTTTCTTGAGCTTAGGTCTGTTTGACCAAGTTGAAATTCTTCAAGTCGAAAGTAATACCCCGATTGCACTTAACCAGATTTAATAAAACCACTGGGTTTCAAATGTCAATTCCGTAGCGCAAACGTTAAATAAATCCTCCTGAAGAAGGTTAACCCGACAAAATGCAAACGCCGTTTGCCTACAAAATAAGAATGATGTTAGATATATTTCATATAAATAACCTACCAACAACAAAGAGAATAAACTTCAAAAGTGACACAGAAAATGCATCGTTCTGCTATCATCATTTAACACAAAAGAGAAAGCAATATGTAGATCAACTTAGTGCAATATTTACACTAGATGACGATGGTGAACTCTATCACAGTTTTAAGTTAACCCAAATATGCCCAATGTCCTATATATAGGACACACAAAATTCTTGATAGGTTTATCAAAGTGCCGTTTATTTTGTAGATATACTCAGTACACATCAATAGCTCTTGGGATACTGTGTGATCCCATTATTTTGAGCTACTATTTTTGAGTTTTGAGATCTAGTTCTACGAAGGTGCCATCTATCGCAACAATGATTTGCGTTATGAGCGATTGACTATTGGTAATTATATGAAAAAAACAAGCTCCATGTGGAGCCTGCTATCGAAAATCGATAATTATGTGCCGAAAATGTGACTTTAGACTATAAGCCAAATATTTTGTGTCCCATAACACTCAGTTATATGATAAAACCATGTGTTCAAAAGTGGTCTTAAAAACACATATTTCAAAATATTTATAAAACACTTATAAACATACTGCTATTATTTCACATTTGCTTCCAAAATAATATATATGGGCATATCTAGGTTAATCTGACACTCAATAAAGTTAACGTAAACTTACATACATAGGTATTTATAGACTTTTTGTCCCTACAATTGATATTAAATAATACAGTGTTATATTTATTAATACTTCATTTAACTTTTACTGGTGTAAAACAATACTAAAAATCTTCTTGTTTTTCTCCTTAACAGGTAAACATAAAACTTAAAATCGTCTTCTTAATCTATATATATTAAATAGAAAAATGTTTGTACGTTTGTTTGTGCCTTATAGACTCAAAAACCGCTGAACCGAACTTCCTGAAATTTGTAGGGTATATTGCTACATCGCCTGGAAAGAAAAC
Source organism: Musca autumnalis (assembly GCF_047663935.1). Classification (NCBI taxonomy): domain Eukaryota; kingdom Metazoa; phylum Arthropoda; class Insecta; order Diptera; family Muscidae; genus Musca; species Musca autumnalis. The sequence continues at coordinate 117,626,634 of NW_027411755.1, read as the reverse complement.
AGGCCATATAATTTTTTGGAATTCCGCGTTGATCTGGAGATATAAAATCAAAACCGGACGTACCTCCAAAAAGTTAAATTTTGTTTGCAAATATCTTTAGAACTGTTACAAAAACAATCTCCAATATGTTTGTCCAGTTATATTGAAATCGGTTTAGATTTGGATTTGGCTCCCATGCATATTTTCCGCCGATCTCATGTATTTGAGGCACCAAACACGCTATATATGTCCAATTTCAATGAAATTTGGAATATGTGATGGATATTGGCATATAATTTTGATATAGCTCCCATATATATTTCTGGCGGATTTCATGTATTTGAGGCACCAAACGCGCTATTATGTCCCATTTCAATGAAATTTGGAATATATATTGGATATTGGCATAGAATTTGGATATAGCTCCCATATAAATTTCTGGCCGATTTCATGTATTTGATGCACCAAACACCCTATATATGCCCGATTTCAATGAAATTTGGAATATGTGATCGATATTGGCTTAGAAGTAGATATGCCAATTAACATCGAAATCGGTTTAGATTTGGATATAGCTCCCATATAGAAGTACTTATAGTCGAAAAGGATTTAGGAGAATTGTCAACTCCTGCAAGATACAAAAATACATACACAGCGCTGAACGGACTGAGAACGCATTCATATATTTATGCGTTAAAATATTTAAATAATGCTAACCATTAAAGGTAATATAATTATAGCCATTCCTTTATATTTTATTTTAGTCGGGGTAGCGAAGCGCACCGGGTTCAGCTAGTTATCTATAAATAAAAATTACATCTTAGTAACATTAGGCCAACTGCCACTTTATTTTCTATTTATGTATGTAATAGATAAACAAAATATTACAAATATTTAGTTTAATTAGTTCAATTTGACTTTTGCTGGTAATCTATTTGTTTAAATGTATGTCCATCCGCCTGTCTGTCCGTCCGTCCATTTACCTGTTTTGTTAAATGATTTTTAATGGTTATACGGTTGAATTAGAAAATAAAATGAATTGTTATTGTTGTTCTTGTTCTTGCTGTTTTTGCTACTATAATAATTATTATTAAATGGTCATATCACCCAAAAACAGAATTTTTGTTGTTGTTAATGCAACATTAAAAATAAAATTGACATTTTATTAGCAATTTAATTCTATGCAATTTGTTGCTAATAATTAGCTTTAATTTCCAAATAAAATTGCAGTAATCACAATTTGTAATGAATGTTGTTTTTTTTTTAGTTTTGTCGGTCGACACCTTTTAATTATTTGTGTGTTATCAAATAATGGGAATTAAATGGTTCTTTGTTATACCCTATACCACAATGTGGAAAAGGGTATAATAAGTTTGTTTTCCCAAAAATTCATGTAACGCCGCGAAATATTCGTCGTAGACCCCTCATGTGGTATACCAAACTTCATATCTCGACGAGATAAAGCGATTTAGCGATGTGTGTCCGTCCGTCCGTCCGTCCGTCTGTCCGTCCATTAAAAATTGTAATCAAGCTAGAGGCCGCAATTATGGACCGATTGTCACGAAATTTAGTATGGAGGTCGGGTTTGGACCAGAATAGAACTGATAAGTTTTTGGCGATGATCGTGAAATGTTAAAGGGATGAAATGGACCAAAAACAAAATTTTTGCTCGATTTTGTAGCCGCTCTGTAGGTCGCAATAATAGTCCGATCGGCGCGAAATTTTAAACGTAGTTTTGGTTTGAGATGAAGAAGTAGCGTGCAAGTCAACGGTATGATCGGATAATATTTAGCGGGTTAAATTGATCAAAACTTTTGTGTGAAAATTGGTAAAATTTCTAATGCACATCTTATAACAGCTAGCCCGGAAAGCTAGTGCACAGGGATAGTGGTATAGGGTATCACATGGTCGGCCCCGTCCGACTATAGTCTGTTCTTACTTGTTTTTTAAATACAAATATGCTTTTAAGTTGTCTAATGTCAATGTTAATTAAGATTTATTAATAGCATATGTATTTATTTATATAAAAGTTAGACCGCAAAATGTTAAGGAAACTCCTTGATTTCTTGATAAGAATTAGTGGGATATTTCCAAAAATATTTCTAAAATGACCCAATATCACAAAAAAAAATATTTTTATTTATTTATTTACAAGATATTTTATAAATCATAAAAAAATGTTATCGATTTCGCCGATGGTTAAGCGGCTCATCCACCAGCTTACCAAATAAGATTTATATATTGAGGCATATCTTAAGGAATCGAGTTCAAGTTTGCCTATTTTCTGGCACGCTTTATACAATTTTTTTTTTTCATTACGCTGGTGTTTAAACCTCTCATAGTCTGGCTCAATATATATGTACTTTCGAAGGTTTTGCACACTTTAAGGGTTAATTTAAAGAGAATGCACATAACTAATCAAAATAAACTATCAAAATAGTTATGTGCATTCTATGCAATGTGGAGACACATCGTCGGTGTCATGCTTAAGTGTTCCATACGTCATTTGCCTGATTCGAGAAAAACTCAAGTTAATGTTTAAGGCCATACAGGATAAAAATGGTGCAATAATCCAATATTTTATGAGCTCAGTTCTACTTAACTAAACTCATGGAAAAAATCAGTAGTATATTTTAGTCAGATATCTGTGATAGTCTAGAAGTTGTGGCCAATTTTTATAATTGCAAAAAGTTGCTGAATTGTTCCATGGAATCTTTTTTTCATGTTTTTGGCAGTTTGTGTCACATGGAACACGTTTTGTCACATTTCAACCAAAACACTTTTTATCAATCGTGTTCCACCTCCCTTATATGAAGTGCTACTGTGGAGTTGGAAAATCAGGACCGTAAATGAAACATTTATTTTTCTCATATAAATACAATAAGGACCATTATTATAGGTTTCCTTAACATTTATTTAAGGGATTGCCTCCACTTATCACTATTTCTTTGTGGTAAAATCGGTCAAAACGGATTGATATTTTGCATTTGTAAGGTAACATTAAAAATTTAAACGCGTTTTTCTTATAATACAATTTTTTTGTCGGTGTCCACACTAGCTTCAAGTCGAATGAACGTTTTTGCGTATATTTTTGTGGACTTACATCAAAATTTTGTCTTTAAACTAGGGATTTTTGGTTTAAACGATTGATAAATTTTCGTTTTCATATAACAATACAATATTCAAAAATATTTGGATTTAGAAACTATTATTCTTCAGTTTTTAAACCAAGTCCTTTAAAACAATTTGTTCCATACGCCACACTTTTCCGTAACTTGGCAAAAATGAGCAATTTTTTGTTCCAAACGCCATCATTTTTGGTGCGGAACAATTCGTTTTTGTCTCTTTTTGTTCCATACGCCAAACGACATGGATATGGAACTAAAAAGTTCAAAGTTGTTTTGTTCCATACGGCAGGCTTTATGGATATGGAACAAAACGACAAGATATTTTGGGTCACAATGCGGATATGGAACATTCTGGCATCTGAATATCTCAGAAACTATAAGAGATAGAGAAAAACCGACCAAAAAATCTGAAAGAGCATGGTTCAAAACCTTGTAAGGTACCTTTATCTCAAAATGTCAAGAATGGCGTATGGAACACTTAAGCATGACACCGACGACATGACAGTGGGAGTAGTTAATTTGGTTTACATATGCGGCTACGAAAATTTTTAGGTGTTTCGGTTGAATTCGCATTTAAACGAATTTATCAGTCACATTTATTCGTGAGCTCGAGTCGTCATAAAATTGGGGAAGGGTTCTTTGTTTCAATACAAAGAACTAAGAGAACTGATAAGTCCAAGTGGCGTTGGACGAAACTAGTTTTCTCTGACATTCCCTAAAGTAATCAATTTCAACTACATCCCACTTTAAACTTGTTGTTTTTAAATTTGAAAACAACAAATATGAGATTAAACTTGACTTGCATACAAATAGTAAGTATTTACAAGATATTTTATAAATCATATAAAAATAAAAACCTTGCGTTATGACATGATAATAGAATGTTATCGATTTCGCCGATGGTTAAGCGGCTCATCCACCAGCTTAACAAATAAGATTTATATATTGAGGCATATCTTAAGGAATCGAGTTCAATGTTGCCTATTTTCTGGCACGCTTTATACAAAATCTATTTTCATTACGCTGGCGTTTAAACGTCTCATAGTCTGGCTCAATACATATGTACTTTCAAAGGTTTTGCATACTTTAAGGGTTGAATTAAAATTTAATATATTCAGTTTTGTTACATATGTATTCTTAGACAATCTATATAAAAATTATTTAAGTGCTGTTGTTTCTCTTGAAATCGACTTACTAAGTAAAAACTGCAAGCCATAAATTGTGCTCAAATTTTGACAGATTGCTAAGTATTAGGGCCTGGTTCACTAAGACGATTCGAATTCAAATTCGTTCGAATTACTACCAAGCTCTTGTTGTTGTAGGAAAGGTTTTTCGATTTCAAATAAAAACAATTCAAATATTTTTCAAAAAAACAGAAGTTTGGTATTAGTTCGAACGAATTTGTGTTCGAATCGTCTTAGTGAAACAGGCCATTAAAGTATTATTTACGAATATACATTTACAAAGCACATAAAATTTCAATCCAAATACGAGGGCTGAACGAGGGCTGAACGAGAAGACTAGTTTCGTCCAACGACACTTGGACTCATCCGTTCTCTTAGTTCTTTCCTGTAATTTTGCATGCCGTGTTCTCACTGCGTATAAAATCTTCTTACAAAACATTTCCAATACGGATTTATGTTTCAATGTAGCCCCTTTAATGGTACTCCGATTCGTTGAATTTTTACTTGTTATTCCATATTTATTAACATATTTAGCTATAATATGGTATTATAGTGTCCCCGGGGGAAGAACTCCTCCTTTCACATATTTTCTCAAGATAGGTCCATATTTTGATATAGCTCCCATACAAATGCACAGCTAAATTTGTATGAATTTCATGCAAAATCCCTTATTTTAAAAGTGTAGTCATCAGAAGATTTGCAAATATTTGCAGCCCAAATGTTGTTATTCCGTATCCAGAGAGTCCAATTTAATTCCCCAAAAAATAATCGAACCCAAGTTCGGCCGAGTTTACAAGATGCACTCTATGGAACAAGCGCGTACAACCCATAAAAACACTAGAAAATTGAATTTTTTGAAAATTTATTGATATATAACTAAGTACCTCCAGACCCCAAACTATTTTTTATGAGTTAGATCACAAACTAGTTGAAATATCTCTTTTATTTACATGCAGTGTATAACTATTGGAATTTCCATGAGCAAGAAAATAGTAAGTAATTTCCTCACCGTCTGCGGTATCTATTTCATTATTTTTTATTTTTTAGTACATTTATCTTAAACATTGCAATGTATGTTTAACATAAAACCGTTTAACTTAAAAAGTTTTTTTACCTATTGTTATTTTCTAGTTTTTAGTTTTTATTTCGCATTCTGTTTAATTCATTTAGCGCTTCATTATTGCAAGGTTTCTTGTCCGTTAGTTTATTGCAGTCCAACTCCTCTATACGTAGTCCCTGCAACGATCTTACTCTACTAAGAGCCACGTAGGATTGACCTTCTTCAAACAGTTTCGCACCTAAGTATACGACTGCGTGATCCACAGTGCTGCCCTGCATTTTATGTATTGTAGAAGCCCATGATAGTATTAAAGGCAACATTCTTCTTTCAGCCGTCCTGTAATTGTACTTAGCTGGAAACTGTATGGCTTTCGGGTGTATAAGATGTACTGTATAGTGTACTGTATTCTTCTTGTCATGCCCTTTTATTTGATACCCATATTGGTGGGATTGATAAAAAAAATTGTTATCAGCCATTTGGTAGCGGCGGCCGTCTTAGATTTCAATTTTGCATAGTAAATTGTATTCTACTTGTTGAGACCTTTCATTTGATACCCATGTTGATGGGATTGATAAAACCTAAGTAATCCGCCATTTTGTAGAGGCCGCCATCTTGGATTTTAATTTTATATAGTACATTGTATTCTACTGGTTGAGCACTTTCATTTGATACCCATATTGATGGGATTGATAAAACATACGTTATCCGCCATTTTGTAGCGGCCGCCATCTTGGATTTCAATTTTTTATGGTATATTGTATTCTGCTTGTTGAGCCCTTTCATTTGATACCCATATTTATGGGATTAATAAAACATAAATTATCCGCCATTTTGTAGCGGCGGCCATCTTGAATTTATAATGATAATGAATAAACATAATTGTATTGTCACCAAAATCCAAAGTGTATACAAAATTTCAGATTAATCGGTTGACAGGAAGAGGGTGAGCTAAATAAAACCATTTAAAAAAACAAAACCTTTGTATGCAAAATGTCTGTAATCGATACAATGGAAAATATTTCGCAATTTTATAGTTCGATTTTTTTTTTACTTTCGCGCCGCTAGATCAGTGGTTTCGACCAGTGTGCGCTGGTTTGAATCGATGTGTGAGAGTTCACATTGTCATGATGCAGAATGATTTGTCTTCTCTTGTTCGTTTTTCGAACTTCTCAGGAGACAACTTCGGTTATTTGGCTCGTTTTCGAAGATCCAGGCGGCCGATTCCTGCTTTGTTTCGGCCTCCTAAGCATAGATCCTAGATTTGTCGTCTGTGTCGATCTTATGAACGTCGTACGGAGCACCATGATCGATTTTATGGACAATTTCTTTGAAACAATCCACAAGAGTCTTTTTTTTGAGCGATTGTCCAATTTTGCTGGATTTAACGAGAAAAATCAATTTTTGCGGCCAAAGATGCCTCTATTTCACGGTATGTAACTCGGCGATATCGCGGTTTTTCATAGTCCTATAGGATTGGTCCTTTATCGACATACAAATATTTAATTTGATCGATGCATTCTTGTCGTCAGTATCCACATCGAAAGTTGTGAAAAATTCTTGGACAAAAATGTTTGCGAGTAAATTCCATTTTTGTTGCAAAGTGATTTTTTCAAGTCACTGTAAACAACACATCACATGGTCGTACGACAGATTGCCCTTAGTACGTCTAGGCTAAAAACTGTCAAACTTTCCAAAGAAGATTTCAAATGGCGCCTGGCAACACTCGGTGTTGCCTAGGTCAGATAATTTTCGTGCAGCCCTCGTATAATCAGATAACAATTGCTGCTACCTTAACATACAGCAAAAACATGAAAGCATCTCGACTGTATTTCTAACTCATTTCTTGTCATTATTTGCAAAACTTTGCATAACATTTCTGCATTATATTTCATTCAACTAATTATATAATTATGATATTAAATGAAATATTTACATAATTTAATATTTGCTCATTCGTGAACACATACATAAACATAAAATGCACAAATAGACATTGTATATCATTTGTATATACTAATAATTTATAACGATTTAATTATTATTTACCGAAAAGTACATTAGCATTATTTATAAATGTATAAAACTTAATTAAAATTTATTTAAAAATTTTCAAAAATTTTCTCTTCTAATCGCATAAGTATCTTTTCATAAATCTTTGATATTTTCATACATTGATTTATGTTCTATTCATGGTTTATATTGTAGATATGGTTTTAGTTGTCATTGCCAGCTTTTGCACAGGACATTTCTAAATACAAATGCATATTTAAGTGTGCTTGTAAGATAACAACGAATAATCAAAAAATATGATAAGAACATTAAAATATAAGAACAGTTTCTATAACTTAACCAAAATAATGGAAATAAAATAATATTCTTAATATAATATTCTTTTATATCTTTTGTTGTATTAAACTACCCAAAAATTACATAAAGTTATATGATATGTTTTATTAATAAGAGTATTATTTATCTAAACAATGCGTTATATCAATGGAACTTTTTGTGGAGAAACAGAATAATAATGTTTATGGGCCAACACCACCACAAAACGGTAGAGTTAATTTTCATATAAAAGAAATATTTCAGCAGGAATATTCCAGAAATTAGTTTATTATTTAATATTTAAATTAAAGTGGTATCGTTCAGAAAGGAACTAGTTCGATGAAACTATTCCAAACAAATAACTATGTCCGACTAAGCTAGTACCTCTTGCTACCTAGATACGAATTTTTTTATTTTAATATTTATTCAAGACAAAATTGGGTTACAATAGTCGACATAAAAAGTTCTGAACAATGTAGTTTACATCATGGCACAATTACCCAGGTAGTGGCATCGTAAAATTTTGAATATGTTATGTCAAAACTTTCGTTGTGTTGTTGGGGAAATTACAACAAAAATAATTTTTTTTATAAAGGGATTTGACTTTTCATATTCGATCAGCTGGTGTGATACCACTACCTGGTAGTTCTGCCATGGTTTATATTTTATAGAACATGAGTTAGAGAATCGCACTGCTGGGTAGGCTTAGTAGTGGGATTCTCTAACTCATTTTTTGGTTACCGACAAAATCCGAAACTAAATATGTCGGTATTTTAGCAACCAAAATAACGTTGTGCTAAGTCTTACCGATAGCAACACGGTTGTCAACTTTAATTTGAATTTTTCATAAATCACAATTTTGAGTTTTATTTTTTCCGATTTTGTCGTTAACAAAAAAATTGAGTTACATAAGAATTCCGCTACAAAGCTAACAATATTTAAAATTATTCCAGAATTTGGCATTAAGTAAAACAATTTTTTATCCAAATGAAATCATCTTATTATCCCAAATCATCTTATTATCAAAAACAACAAATTAACCATCTGAAAGATAATTTCCCATGGAACGAGTGATGTTGAAATGTTTAACCTTGGTCAAATAAAATTTATACAGGTTCTTGGCTCAGTTGATAGTTTTGTTGTTGTTTTTATTCCGACTACTATTTTTGTGTTGGGAATTTGAGACTTTGTGGTTTTAGAAATTTGTCCCAAAAACGAACTTTAAAGAAAAAGGTGCAAAATCAGATAAACTTCGTCTATTAATTTATGAGGTGCGCTTGAATATTTTTATTGAAAAAATTCGCGGAGCTATGCAGGAACATGAAATAGCCTTAGTAGGACAATATTTTGCGTTAGGGATATGATTGTTTTTATGGCAAAACCACAAAACTCCGGATGTGGCAAATAAAATATTTTGTAGACAGGTTAATAAATTTTTTTAGGGAGGTGCCATAAAAACCTCGAAAGGGTTAAAATTAAAATAAAATAAGTGGCCACTTCAGTATAAAGACAAAATTTAAATGCCACTCAGACTAGCCTTGTCTGACTGTCGCCAATATTCAAAATAAGGATTGCTAAAATCTCAATAGCTCTAAAGTTCATAAAACTAACAAATTCTTTAAAATTGAGAGATACAATTTGAAAGCGAAAACAATCCTGTCTGTCTTTTAAGTATATACTCCAATTGTCATTCATTGGTTAGACAATTGCCTCTCTTTGAGACACTTTAAGTAATCTTTTTTCATTTCTCAATTGATCTTCTTTTTCCTGCATGATCAGAGGATATCTTCTGTAAACGTTGCTTGTGGATATGGTAGATATCCCGTAGAGTTTTACAAAAAAATAAAAGCTGTCCTCTAGTGTTACACACAGCGGGAAGTTTCATTCATGAACACTCATTCAGGCAGCTACCTACTAAACCTAAAAAGTAAACAAACACCTACACGTGAATCAGACAAAGGATGGACTGACCGGGGGATGAATGGACGGACCAAAAATGAATGGCTTTGAAATAATTTTGTTTAGCTCGAGCCGTATAATTACGGCTAAACGTCACAACAAAACAATTAAAATGACTTCAGACCAGGGCTGCTCATTTCTTCACCGTAGCCTAAATTGAGAGTAAGCATCAGTCGTTGTTTGGTCTGCAACGGAGAAACACATCTTCAATGTGAGCACCCCTGCTTCAGACAGTCGAATGTTTGCGTGTGTGTGCCAGAGTATTTATATCAAGGGTAGGCATTGTGACTCACAAGAGAGCCCATGTGCTCTAAGTGAGCGTAAATTTGTTATCGCTCACAGCCTGTGTAGATGCTAACACGTTGTGAACAACAACAAATTTACGCTCATTGAGAGCACAAGAGAGACCCAAAAATTTTCTCTGCCTCACTCTGATTTATATGCTCTTTAAATCAGATTAAGGCAATGTGACTTTCGTGAGAGTAAATTTACTCTCGCTCACAACTTGTGTAGACTCTAACTAGTGGTGAGCGACAGTAAATTTACGCTCACGAAAGTCACATTGCCTTACTCTGCTTCAAAAAATTACAGACAGTCATATTTTACTTTCTTCCCTAATGTTTCTTTTGCAATTGTTGTTGTCCTCATCGTCTTAAGGATACTTAATCCTCTAAATGAGCCAGCCATTGAACTTGATGGCGACACTAATAGATGAGCGAGTACTTGATGTCGTCTCGCCACCAATTCGATTGTTAAAATTTTGTTTGCTTATTGGCTTGTCAGAAAATACATTCATATCCTTATTCGTTGTCTAGGTTACTTGCTTGGTACTTTGTTTAAAATTCATGAAAAAGAGGTTTGTAATGACCTTTAATGTGGGCGTTTTACTTTCTAATTGCCTTGCTCTTTGTTGTTGCTTCTCATTTCATTACCTGTTTCATTGAGGCCGATACTATCAGAGTAAATATTTTGAAATTTATTAAAATTCAATTAGTTTGTCTTAATGGGAGTTGGTACCTTCCGAATCTTCGTAAATATATCTGAACGATTTTGGGTTAATATAGTATGAATATCGAAGGAAACAATTTTTCTCTGACGCCACTTTTTTATTAATTGATCTTTGTTATGTTTTATTGGAAGATTGTAATTTCAAACGTTTCTCTAATGATTTTCACTGTTGTTATCATTTTGTAGTAATAGTAGAACAATATAAACTCTGTGTACGAATATGTTGAGTCTATCAGCACTAGCTTGAATTATTATATGTTGCATTTATATTTAAAAATTGTATAAGCGAATTTTATAACCAACCACTTTGTTTTTCGACAACGAACTGAAATGAAATTAACCCCTTGCTGTTAGATACATACAAAAGGTGGTTGTTGTGCTAAGGGAAATTTGTTTCCGACATTTCGCTCCGAATTCGTACAAAAATCGGAAGTAAAACATTGGTATATTTGAGGGGAAATTTATTTCCGACATTCTCTACGAAATCGGAACGAAATCTAAAGGTATTCCCCTACGAAAAATCGTATAGAAATCGGAACGAAATCTGAAAGATTTTGCTTCCGAAATTGTTCAGATGTGTCGGACATCCGACAGCTAAACGAATCATTCATTGAATTGTTCATGTGTTTTGAACTATTCGTTTTGTTCGCACTCACAAATGTAAACAAAACGAACCAACGTGGGTTATATTTCGAAAACGAAACCATCGGAAATCTTTCATAAAGTATTATTACGTACGCTGATAAAATGGGACTAATAAAACAAAACAAAAAACGATGGGAATAATAAAAAAGCTCACTTATCTCTTAACAATGGATAGCGCCGTTTTAGACTCATTTAAAATACAAAGATTGAAATGACATTTTCTTGGTGCCTATTAAAAGAAAAAAAAAAACGATTTTGTATTTTGTCTGATGCTATTTTGTTTATGTTTGTCTACATACTTATGAGTCGTTAAGAACTTCATAGAGTCAAAGTTTAAATTTTTTTCTGTGTGTCTTTTTTTGAAAATGAAGAGGGGTTTCCTTGAGCTCGATGTGCCATCGCTTTATGTGTGCATGGTTGCTGGCTTTGCATAAGGCATTTAATTCAAGTGTTGAGATTTTTGATGATCCCGACCTATTGTTGAATTTTAATATACCTTGCGGTTTTCATTTTATGCACCGCTTTACATGACATCTTGAATCCCTCTTGGTTGGCTGGATCTCTCTTCTCCTATGTTTGTTTGGTAGCATAATCTCTACCAAGATGGAATCCTCAGTTTTCTGGATTTATTTAAGCTGATGTTGCCGTCGGAACATCTGAACTCTGAATCATTTACTTTGTTCGCTTTAGTATTTTATTTGTTTTCTTTTCATTGGAAAATAAATCCCAACAGCCTGCAACTCATTCAGCTTTTATTGTTGATTGTTGTCAACAAAACATGCGGCAGTTGTAATATTTGTTAAAAAACAAAACAAAAATATAATAAAAAAAAATAAATAAAAATAGTAGTGGTCGTCGAGAAAACAACAAACCGCCATAAAAGAATATTATTATTACGGTGGAGATTGCGACTGTGTTATGTGTTCTGTGGCATAACTTAAGGTGTCATAAAAACAATAAAAAAATCCTTTAATTTTTTTAACAGTCATTCCAGGCTAAAGCGAAAAAAGATGACCACCTAATTAGCCATACTAAATCGCTTGATTTTGACAAAAAAAAAATTTGCTTTGGGTTTATTGTCTTACATGTTGCTCCCCCAAAAATCGACTAAGAACAATTTTGAGTTTTTCTTGTCTTTACGATCATTTGTCTATGTTTGCAGTAAAAATTAAAATTTAAATTGTTTAGAAATTATCAACATATTACGTAGTCAGTACACAAGAGGCTTTCCATAAATCTTTTGTCAAAAAACTCCCAAAAATACCCTAATTTAATTTTGATTAGGGAAGAAAGCAAATACCTTTGAAACACTCGATTTAGTAGCTTTATGCGTTCCAGATCTTTTAAGTGAACATTAATTTAATTCATAGTTCACTATCTAGTTCAATCGTTCCGATCAGACTCATATTTTATTCAACTTCTTTATTTAGAACCAAAATTATGTCCACATTTAACAAATATGACAGTATGTAAAAATAACATGTTCTAAAAATACACCCACCACAGTTACCAGACGCACTGCTCATATCACCAGGTTGGTAATGTAATTTATAATCATGCCACCCCAAAAATTTGACCGAATGCCAAATTAGAAAATTCAAAAAAAAAAAAAAAACAGAAAAACATGCTACACAGATAATATTTTGCATACTGCGCACTAGGTAATCTTAAAAAATAAATACAAAACATGTTTGCCATGAATAGGATAAGCAAATCACACAAACAAAAATTAAGCCGCCAGCCATTCATATGCCTCTTTCATTGGACTGGAGTTGCCGCTGCTATTGCTGGACAACTTGCTATAATTCCACTCAGACAAAAACATAAAACCGAAAAACCAGAACATAGATACCAAAGAAAAACATTGTGCGCCTGAACTAACTTTAAATGAAATGTGCTTAAACCTGGGAAGTTTTTGCGGATTCTGAAGCTAAAATGTTCATAGATGAGAAAAATCAAAAAAGTCGCAAGTAAATCGCAAGCAAAATCATGAAAACCTAAAAAAACTCTAAAAATGTGAACTTTGAGATTTATGCTGTTTCAGAATTCGCGAACATTTTCCAGGTGTAAGCGGTTTACATTTAAAGTTAGTTAGGGCGCGCCGTACATGACACTGTTTTATAAGGAGGCGATACAGTCAGGGCATTGTCCCAATTTTAACTTCTATATTTCAAAAATGGTAAAACCTACGAAAATATCATAAAGGCCAATCTTTTAGGGAATTTTTACTACTACAACATTTTCATTAATCCGATTTCGACCAGACTTGCGGTTTCCAAGCAAAATCATGAAAACCTAAACAAACCCCAAAAATGTGAACTTTGACCGCGATTTATTTAAAAGTCACTCCGCGGATTTTTTTTTTGTTTGCTGATTTTTCTCATCTATGAACATTGTAGTTTCAGAATCCGCAAAAAACTTCCCAGGTGTAAGTACTTTTCATTTAATGTTAGTTAAGGTGCACCGTGAAAATGTTCGTCTTAGCTTTTGATTTTAAGGTTTTGTTTGTCCTCCTTTTTTATTTATTTGTTGATTTTATTTCATTTTCTGCAAGGGTAATTAATACAATGCCAGGTGAAGTAGGATTTCAAAAGATAACCAAGTCCCCCACCAATTTTATTTGGCGAGAAAAGACACTCCGCCTTATGTGTAGGCTGCAGCTAAGAATGTAACTCATTATGTCACAAATTGAAATGTTGCAGTAAATAAATGGACGTTAGCATGCCACAAAGAAAGGACAGCAACACCCGAAAGAACGACAACGGCAATGTTTGTGGCGGGTTGTAAAAATGAAAATAATGTAAGCGCAAATCCATTGGAGTTAGCGAAGTTAGTAAATTGAAACGTTTTGTAGTAATTTGAAATTGTAGTTAATTCTATCTCTTGTACACGTGCTGTGCTGCGCATCTTCTTCTTGATTTAAGTTATTTAATATTGCTTTAATATTTATTGCTTAGACCTTGGTCTTAGTCTATTTAATCGGTAGCTTTGCAGTGTTTTTGCGGTTATTAAAGATGAAGGACTGATTGAGTCTTACCATCGTGTGCTTCTACTAATGAGGTTCTCGGGAACCATTGGATGCAATCGTTGGGCGCCATCCCTATAAATTGCATCCGCCATAATCCAGCAAAGCGAAAAGAAAATAGGGATACTTAGTCAATTTCGGTTAATCGATTATTAGTCGTCAAATTTCTAAAAGGCATAGTCGACTACTGACTATGCGAAAACCGGATAATCGATTATTCTTAATCAACTTTCGAAAGACTGAGTCGACAATTAGTCATAAAGTGTCTACGATAACTTTCCCAGCAATGAATCTCAATGAATTTTACTCTCTCAAACTCTCTCAAGCAAGAAAAATTTCCGAAAGTTATCGAACAACATTTTGCAAAAACTTGCAAGATAGTCAGCTGTTTCCGAAAATGTATGGAAAAATGGAACAAAAACATAAATTTTAAAATTGCATTTGGCTTATTTAAAGCAGTAATCCCATCCACAGCGCTTTAAAATCCAAAAAAAAAATGCGGAATTGTGAAAATTTTTAAGACAAAAATGTTAACATTTCCAGTTGTTTGCATTGAACAGCTGATTAAAAGTCAGCTGATTTGCAAGCTCTCAGTCACACAACTCTCCAAAAATTTCTCCAAACAGACCTATAGCCGACCATTAAGCAGGGTACACACGATCAGTTTTGCTCATATAATCGGTTGCTTGCCAGTGTGGCCGTTCATTTTTGTCAGTCATCAGGCAGACTGGACGTTGGACAGTTATCGATAATTCCGAAAAATCGACAGTCAAAACTGATCGTGTGTACCCCGCTTTAGTCAAATATTAGTCGTAGTCACATCAGAGGCAATGGTCGAATATATTCGATCATAACCGGTTTTTGGTTGTCAACGGAAAAATCGAATGTTGGTTTTTAAGCGGGGTAAACACGATCAGTTTTGATTGATCAGTTGCTTGTCAGTGTGGCCGTTCATTTTTGTCCGTCAACAGGCAACCACTAAACGTTTTGTGGTTGCTGGACTGTTTGACATTAATCGATGTTTCCGAAAAATCGACAGTCAAAACTGATGGTAGAGTATACACCTTCGGAACACTCTTAAATATCGACTAACCGAAAATCGAGTTTTAAGTTTTACACAAAAGCCGATTAAACGAAAAAAAAACGATTATTGAATTGTAGGTCTACGTAATCGAAGTCAAAAGTCGACTTCGAGGTGCCACTTTAAATTATATTTATCGGTGAAAGTCGGTACTGAGAGGTAAAAAATTATACTAATCCTTAACTCTTTCTCCCTCTCTACTCCTTCTAAACTGGCAATTTAAAAATCAACATATGTTTAAGCTCACCAACAACCTGTGTGGTTTCCATTTCCCTAAATCAATGGTGGGCAAATTGCGAGAGACTCATGTATTTTTTACACTTTTGTGTATGAGGCCGAGCATTTCTGCCCAACAGTGCCCTAAATATAATATGCAGTAACTACCAACCTTCGATATAGCCTACAAAATAATGGCGTAAAATCTCCAAGAGAATAAACATAGAGATAAATAAACCCTTTTAGAACTTTTTTCAAACTATAAAAGTCTTCTTAGCACAGCATTTCTTAGGTTGCCATAAAACAAAGACATTATTTGATCGCCGTGCTTCGTTTTGTGTCATTCGAACGACAAAAACTGCAACCCAAAAAACAACAAAAACTACATAAGAACCCTGCTGCATAGATTAAACCACACTTTGAGTTGGCGATATTTAGCTGTAAGATAAGCTGCAATGATGATGAAGGAGAATCACAAAATGTTCATGTTGCTTGTAATCCCTTCCTTTTCTTGGCCATACTGGGGTGGCGGTATTTTCCTCTTGAAATTCAAATTTTATGGAAGCTCATTAAATATAAATTTGTCGTTTATTATAAGCGTATGTTGGTTGGTTTGAACCGGCTATGTTGCATATACCCCAAGTGTGTGGGTCTATGTTACGGCAAGTGCAACACCACCACCATCTTTGTCTTCTCAGTTTAAGCGACAACCCATGTTTCATTCATTGTGTATCTGTTTCTTCAGCTCGTATTGTTTTGGGCTAAACATTGACGCTCCAATAAAATAATATAAATTAATTAACCGAAACCGGCAAATTTTTAAAATCGATGCACCGAAGCCTTTTTGAAGAAGAAAAAGAAGGCGAGCGCGCGCCGTAGCAGACAAAGATGAGGTGTGCAATCGTAAAAAATTTGCATTTCTTTGTTATAATCCGGCTTTGCGTGTCAAGGACTAAATATAGGCATCACCAACCCAAATAAAAATGTATAAAACTGTCCAGCCGACTATTGGACTTTTATTTAACAGTGGCACTGGCCAGCGCAGATGAAAAAGACGAAGAAGAAATTCATTTTCATTGTCTTCGTGCGTGTAAGCAATGGTCATCGTCTTTACAAACGCCAGAGAAAAGAACTCTTCCTTAAGTTGAAGAGAAAAAATGTTTAAATATGTTCTAATAAATAATAACACTATGTACATTAGGGTTATGACTTTTCGAAATTTCTCAAAAACGGATGGTTGAACTTTTGCCTATTAATCACTAAAATAACGTTTGTTGCACTGAAATATAAATAAAGTTCACGCACAAATCAATTTTAAAAAACATTTTTTTAGTTGTATGAGATGAAAAGATTTTCTCAAACATTATTCCCTGTTGCACAAATGATTTAACTTAATTCTACTAATAACTAAAATAACGTTCACAGAAAAAAAGCCACCCCGAAAATTTTGATTAAAAGTTTTATCACCATATTTTTGTCGAATGTCGATAAAATATTACGTCATATTGGGAAAATATTTATCAAACATGAAAATATTACTAAAAACCGACCGACAAACGATTTCAAACAAATAATTCATTCAAATTTGTTTGAGTTTTTTTAACCAATATTTGTTGTAATAATGGTTTTTAACGCTTGTCACATGTTCTCGCTATAATTTTTTGGCATACACAGATTTTCCGCTAAATCAATGTGCTGTGTTTTTGTAGTTGGTGTTTTTTCACCGAATCACCATATAATTAAAATTTGATGTAATCTTACGTATAAACTTATCACGCTATGATACAGGGATATTAGGTTGTAAAAAAGTCATAACCCTAATGTATGTACATACCATACCGAATGTTGGTTGTGCTTGGTTGGCGTGGGGTAGCTGAAGGTGTCATTTCTAAGGATATTCATTTTGTTATTTTATAATGAAATTCTCGCAATGCATAATAACATTTTAATAATAAAATGTTATGATTTTTTAATTGAAAAAAGAACACACAATATTTTTTATAACGTTTTAAATAAATGTCAGTTGAATTTTGAAAAAACTTTAAAGAAGATACTTTCTTTTGTCGGTGTAATAATTTAATCAACAAAACTTGGAGAGGTGTAAACATTATTTTGACGCTCACTGTACATACATCTCACTTCTTCAGTAACAGCACCATCTAGATAAAACAACAACTAATTGTGAACAAATTTGTTTGCTTTACATCTAAAGACATCTAAAGGATCTAGTTTCCACCAAGGACCAGTCAACCTACATAGAACCAATAAAACGAAAAAAGGAAACCTTCAATGATGTAACATTTAAATAGGTCTCTACGAAAAAACTTTACTTTTTTATGTTTTTCTTGTATTTTTTTCTTTTTCTTCTCTTGCAACAGCAAATATCGCACCTTATTTTCAAAGGTTTAGGTTTTTTGGGGCATACAACCGTGACAAGCAACGGCAGACATCAAGACTCGCTTGCTTGCCAGCTAGCCACTTAGGCAGTTTGTATGAAAACTTAAAGCTTTAAGAAAAATGATGCAAAAGTTTTGCAAAACATAGTCATCCCTGCAAGAAATACAATTTTCGGAATTGTAGTTATTTGCAAAAAAAGAGAACAAAGTTGTATGTAGGTACTACGTACACCATGGCCCAGCTTAGCTTACAGGAGGGTCTTCACATCTGGTGTTGGTTGATGTGGCGGACAACACTACCTTTTGCATAACACTAAGCAAAATATTGTTGGTGGCAAGGTGAGAAAAGACGAGGGAGGTAACAAAATCAAGCCAAACATTTTATGTCGGAATTTTTGTAAGAATTTTCTGTTCTTGTTGCTCTTTCACACATAACAAATATTCTAACATGAAGCGGTTTCAATTGAACTTTAGAGGAATATGACAAAAATAACTTTAAACCTACACTGAAAAAAATCTATAATTTTTTGTATGAAATATCATATTTTATTCAAATAAGTGGATTTAGTAAATCCAATGGGTTTTACCTGTCAAATCAATTACGCATACGTAAAATAAATCCTCATAAAGTAGGTTAATGGAGTGAGATCTGTTCCCTCAACCTGCAAGATTTTTATATCATGTTTACATTGAAGCGTTTTGCCGGTTTAACCTCCTTTATGAGGATTTTTTCACTATTGTGCAATGGAATTTACAATTTAAATCCTTTGGATTTACTAAAACCAGTACAATGTAAACGTACTATAAAAGTTTTGCTATTTTTGCCAAGTTTTCCTTTATAAATTTGAACACTTTTACAAATTAAGAAACAACTGGCCTCTTCCCTCTGAAATTCAAAAAAAAAATTGGTTTGTTTTGCATAAATATGTGTAATGAACCGCAAAAGCTAAACGTCAATAAAATTGTATTTTTTATCAACGTTTAAATATTTAAATATTTGCACAACCAATAAACGGATCTGTTTTTCTCTTTTAATATTAAAAATTGTAGACCTCCATGTGTGGCTCAAACCAACTCAAATGTTTGCTAATAGTTGGAAATATCAAACTAAAATCAAAGCAAAACTGTCACTTTCAAATTTACTTAAGGCCTGAATTAAGCCAGAAATACTCTTATGTGACAAGGCCTTTACTCTGGTACTCAACTAGTTCTGCTGGCTAGTGGGCATGGTGGAATAAGAAGGTGTTACATCAAATCATGTCAAACGTCAAATTTGCTCACAATAATGCATTACTGTGAATTGCTTGTTTACATTTTGTATGTGATTTTATTCACAATAACGCATTTTGACAACTGGTATGAAGATCAGCTGTTTTTGACGTTACACCTTATTATTCCACCATGCTAGTGGAATATCGAAGAGAACTAGTTCGATTACCAAAACACTTGCTACTAACTACACGTTTACACAAGACAATTTGACTTTAAATACAAACTTGTGGTGGAATTCTGTAACTCGTTATTTGAGTTACCGACAAAAATCGGTAAAATTAAAAAGCAAAGTTATGAAGGAAGAGTATCAATAAAAGTTGACAGCACTGTTGCTATCGGTAGGACTTTACCCTGCGTTTACACATGAAAGGACAGTTGAGTACATGTATTGATTGTCAAAAACCCAAAACTTGCCTGTATGACGTATGCCTCCAGCCAACTGCAAAAACAGTTGTCAAATTATGAATGAAAATCGTCGATTTCTTTTTGTGTTCCGTCCACATATTTTGTTGTTGTTCATATTCATTTATTTTCAACACATTTCAATTAGCGTTTCATTTCTTTTTTACAAAACCGTCAAAAATTTGTTAAGCCTATTGTCTCTGAAAAAATGATGGACAGCTGGGAGACAAACGACAAATGTATGTATGTGTTAGTGAATCAGAGTTGTATTTGCAGATAGTCTGTCTTGTGTAAACGCCTAGTTAATTTGGTTGTTAACTTACCGAAAAATTTCGTTAATTACCGAAATTATAAGCATTTTTATTTTCTTGTTCTACGAAAATTTGAAATGAAAAGTTTTACAAAGGAAATAAATGTCAAACTTTCACAGAAAAAGAATCCAGGCCCTGATTAACTATCACAAACATACATTTGCCGTTTGTCTCCCAGCTGTCCATCATTTTTTCAAACAACTGTGAAATAATAATTGAAATGCGATGAAAACAGAAGAACATGATCATTAAAAAATATGTTAACGTAAAACAAAAAGAAATCGATGAGTTTCATTCAAAAGTTTACAACTGTTTTTGCAGTTGTCGGGACGCCTACCTCACACAGGCAAGTTTTGGGGTTTTGACAATCAATACATGACCTCAACTGTCCTGTCATGTGTAAACGCGATTAAGTAGTAAAGTTGCTCTCCTCCAAGCCATGGCACAATTACCGAGGTAGTGTTGTCACACCAGATATTTGAATATGAAGTGTCAATCGCCTTTATAATAAAATTATTTTTGTTGTAATTTCCCCAACAACATAAAGAAAATTTTGGCATAACATATTTAAAATTTTATGAAACCACTACCTGGTTGACTTTCCTTGCTCCAAGCTGTCAAATTCATTGTAAGAATGAAACCACCAGCTACTGAACATGAGACTATATAGCCCTGTTCCTAATAGCCCTGTTCCTTTACGTGCAAGAATCTTCAAGTTTTACCACTTTTTACTCGAAAAGCGTTTCTTTACTTCTGACACCATACAATTCATATCGGAGCAGTTTACAACTTTTACTATTTTTGCCGGTTTTACCATTTTCAAAAGTAAAGGAACAGACTATATGTTTATATACACTATGCAACAATGAAAATGCAAACAACTTCTAGTATTAATTTTTTTAAAGTACATATTGAGACTATAAAAAACCCTAGTAGGGGTTTGTCCTGTCAGATCCAGTTAGGATTTTATCGCTTCATCTAAACCGGGCTAAAACTACAGTTTTTTGCATTTATCGGTCCTTTATCTCAGAAACGAATAGGAATTTGGCCTTACTGTCTTTGGCAATATTGTAGCCCTAAAGTATTAGAACTTATGTTTTGAACAGAGCATAAGATAAACTCCATCTAGGGCATCGAAATCCATAAAATATAGAAACTTTTACATAGTAGCTGAAATTCTGGTCAGTATCACCTAAACTATTGGAAGTAGAACCAAGTAACCTTTTGCAAAAATCTTCCAAATAAAGTTCCCAGCCATTCTTTAGAACTTTCTGAAACTCTAAAATACTTACTTCATGTTGTTGCAGTGGTATTTTGCATCATGTCTTCTACAACACGTATTTCAAACACAGTTTACACCAACAGTTTATTCTGGCATTTCGGATTTCACCACATTATTGGCATATTTATTAAATCGTCGTTGACAGATATACTGAAAACAAAATTTTACAACAATGTCACATTAAGAAAAAATTGACAGTTTTGGAGATATGGTGAGAAATGGGTACAAATTATGGAAATTTCCGATACTTTATAAAATTTGAGGCAATAAATGTAGTTTTTCGAGTTTCAGAGATATAGCCCAGAATTGCTTTGAAAAGTCACTGATATTGGATGTCCGACACATCTGAACAATTTCGGAAGTAAAATCGTTCCGATTTACATACGATTTTTCGAAGGGGAATTGGTTCAGATTTCGGAGAGAATGTCAGATATAAATTTCCCTTCAAATATACCAATGTTTTTCTTCCGATTTCGGTACGAATTGGAGCGAAATGTCGGAAAAAATTTCCTTTCGCACAACAACCACCCTTTGTATGTATCTAACAGCAAGGGGTTGGTTTCATTTTAGTTTGTTTTCGAAAACAAAGTCGTTGGTTATAAAATTCGCATATACAATTTTTAAATATTTTAAATGTAAATGCAACATATAATAATTCAAGATAGTGCTGATAGCCTCAACATATTCGTACACTAAGTTTACATCGTTCTACTATAATAACAAATTGATATTAACATTAAAAATCATTAGAAGAGTTTGAAATTACAATCTTACAATAAAAAAATAAAAACATAAAAAATTAAAAGCGTCAGAGAAAAACAATTCTTTCGATGTTTATACGAAATCGTTCGGAAGAAAAAATTCGCTTTCCGAATTTCCCAAGGATTTTCTTCCGATTTCGTTTCGAAGTCTGACCGAAATCGATCCGATTTCACTCGGACATTTCGTTCCGAAATTATGTTAACTATTTTATACAACTTTCGTTAAGATGTCGCTACGATTTCGGATCCGACATCGGACGTAGCGTCCGAATTTTATTCCGATTTCGTTACGATGTCGGTACGATTGGTTTGCTGGGTTATTATCATAATATGTGCTTGTGTGAGTGTGTGCATGGTTATGTATGTTAGTGAATATGCTTGTTGCTCTTTATCAGTTCGGAAATCTATCAAAGTAAAAATACAAAAGTGTATAAAAATCTAAACATTGGAAAAGTGAATAAATTTCAGTGAAACAAAACAACAGCTACAGCAATGACGGCAGCAGACATTGTGGACGACGACAGATGTGGACCCACTACAAATATGAAAAAGAACGAAGATCAACCATTCAGTCGTCCAGCCAGCCAGCCACATTTGCAAACTACTAAACCACACAGACATCATCAACACGATGTTGCAGTTTTACCCAGTTTACTGGGACACAAATTCACAAAAAAAAGATAAGATTTTACCTCCCAAAGCCAGCCAGTGCTGCTCCATCTCCATCATATTTTGTTAGGTATTTTATCACACTTTTCATTCCTTGGTTTGTTTGTGATGTACAATCAAAGTGCACTGCAGTCCAAACATAAAAGAGAACAGCAAAAAAACACAAAAAAAAACACGAACAACAACTGCATCGTATTGCCAAACTCATGGTAGCTTCCAAATTGTGCACGTCATTTAAGTTAGAATCACTACCGGTTATTAAGAGATAGTCAAAACAACCAAACTAAAAAGATTTGTGAACGTACAACAAAAATTTAATCTTTACACAGATATTTGTTATCTTTGTCTACGAAAAGTATGACGGCCAGGCAAATTGATATTGAAAAAATTCAGACCAGTAACTAACTACTAATAATGGTATTTGAGATACATTTTTTAATATTACGGGTATTCACTAGAAATCATGATGCCATGCCAGAAACCACAACGACAAGACTAAATTGAACGTCCATATAGTTGTGAACATTTTTGTTTACATTGTCATACGATTAATTCACAATAACAATTAATTTCACAGATTTTCATAAAATACATCAAGATGTAGATGTTATAATCTAATATACCATAAGTCAGTTCAATATAAACGTGGTCTTGTACTTATTTTGCATACCATTATAGATTTACATAACGCAATTTTTCTTGCGGTAATTGTTAGTTTAATAAAAAGAGAGGTAGAGAGGTGAGACATAAAGCTGCATTTATAAAAACCATTGTTCCACAACATTCCATAGGGGACAAGGGAGACTTCTCTCATATCAATGAGTGCACCCCGATTCCTATTAAGCTCAATGATATGGGACCTACTGTTTATCGCCGAGTCCGAACGGCGTGTCTTAAGACACCACTTGTGGAGAAGTTTTTCAAGGCTAAAATACTCAGGAAATGTCGCCAACATAACTGAGGGCTACTTTGCCACCGTTGAAAAATGTTTGATGTTGCCTGCTCGGGGATCGAACCCCCGACCATCTGTGTGCAAGGCGGGCGTGCATACCATTGCACCACGGTGGCTGCATTTATATATATAATAGTTAAAAATGTGTCATTGAATATCTGTCAAATAAATGACGTATTTGCCCTAAATACTGGTTTTAGGTGCATGTGTAAATTAGGTTTAATTCTGGGATTAAATAGCATTTACATCACAATGGCTTTAATAAAACTTTGTTTAGACTACACACTTATACGATGAATAAGTGAAGTACTTCGATTTATTTGACAGATATTGTATGAAAATTACAACTAAAATCCGCTGGATTAGCTAAATCAAGCATAGTCTAAACGTATTGTAAAACACATGTTTTAGGAAATCCTATGTTTACTAAACCTTCATTTGTTGTAGTTTTGTCCGCCACATTCAATAATAACGCTCAGTTGGACCTTCAAATACGAGTATCTCCACGAACTTAAATATGTCATTCTGATGGCAAATCAATCCACTTTATTTTAACATACATTTCACTCTGGGATTCCCTAGACTATGGCATTCATATTTTGTTTAAAATTTCCAAGAAAATCATACAATTTTCCCAGAAAATTTAGGAAACCCAAAACCGAGTCAAGCAAGTTAAACATAAGAGATAAGATGCGATACATAACAGTGATGATGACACCATTAATACCTTCTGGTTTGTGTTTCTACCTGGACTTCTTTCTTCAATGAACTAAAACAAGGCTATGACGTTCTTTTAAAAGTATTCCAAATTCACAACATTAACAACAATTTGGGTCGCCATATGGCATGGAGACAAAATAAAAGGAATAAAATCAAAATTCATCCCAAAAAAACACATAAAACCCAAAGTAATGATGTCCGAACACGTGCCCAAATTTCATCCACAACATAACAGCAACACACACTCTTCCCGCCAGCATTGTTCGATCACTTGGTTTTATAGATAAAACTGGAGACACTTTTGTCTGTCAATCGAGAAGTTTATGTGCGCCACTTTAAATCCAGTTGAGGTTATCAAGCGACAGTCAGTCAGTCAGCAAACGATCAGGGATTTGCAATATAGTTTCACACATTTATATGAAGAGTAAATGTAGAAAAGGTAAAACTATTTTTCAACTGTTTGGTAAACTAGAAGCCAGAAAAAAAGAATTGTTTTTTTTTTCAGGGAATAGAGGTGAATTGATTTCACACAAATCCCCTTCTAACGGAAATACTTGACATTCCTTTGGATATGAACCAGAAAACAGCCAACAAGAATATCTCTCCCTCTTTATGGGAATCCCTAATAAAGTTCATTAATTAATTAACCTTTTTGTGAATATAAAAATTGGCCATCAAACAACCGACCCGCAGCACAACGACTAAAATCAATAACTACATTTGCTTGTCCCTCAGAACTCCAACATCAATAGTCGCCGTCTTGGTTGCCACATTAGCCGCTGCAACGACGAAACCATAAAGAAGCCGCACTCAAGTGGTTATTGAGCACATTTGAATAAAACAAGCATCGGCCACTTGGCCATGGTCAAAAGACGACACTGGATCTCTTCAGAAAAAGAAGTGGAAGATGTGTGACGGCAAAGCAACATGAAAATCAAAACGAAAATAAACAACATGCCAAAGCTACAAACTCTAAACGTAACTCTCAATGATAGCAGACTGTCAAAGCGTAATTTTGATGGTCGCCTTAATTTTTTGATGCTACTGCACTCCGTTGAACACCAAGAAACTGGCAGTGATGCAGCAATTTATGTTGGCTGTTAAATCTAAACAACCAAAACGCCGTATAACAAATGAAGTTCCTTTTTTTAGCAAAGATCTGGTGTTTGTTTTACTTAGGAAAACCCCAAGTGGTATTTCGCTTTTGGCATTTACATAGTCCCGTTCCACACTAGATAAATTTCAATGAAATATTGACATGTAAGTTTGCATTTTTTTGGAAAAACACATAATTTCAAGAAACTAGTGTACACCCTTTCATGTGTTCTGCAATTTTGCTTTGTTGCAATATTCTAATGAAAAAATCAGACCGTTTTATTTAACATTTTCTTTTACTTTCATGCCAAGATATCTCTTAGTGTGGACCGGGACATACATACGTCTGGCAGTTCTTTTTAAGTCTGTGTTTAGAAATACAAATTTCTCGGGAAAGGAAATTGAGTTTTTTGGGAGAGAGCGGAGAGGAAAGAGCTCCTCAATACTCTGTCCTACCCCCTATTGCCTAAAAACTGAATTTACTTTCCCGAGAAATTTGTGTGTCTAAACACGGACTAAAGGGAAGCCGTCATCAATGAACGATGTGTTGGCAGAAGATCACCAAACGAATGGGATATTGTAAACTCTCATGAACCTACAATAAAACTTCACTTTTTTCCTTTAAAGGTGAGGTAAGTTCGTTTTTTTCCTGCCAAGTTATTTATGGTCTAGATAAACATTTGAAGAAATGTAATAAAATGTGGAATTCAGAACTTTTATAGATTTTTTGGTGCCAGGAACATTGACAAACTTAAATGGTGAATTGTTCGAATAAACCTCAGGGCGTTTAAAAAAGAATTAGTCATATAACAAAACCGGCTGAAACTTTTCCACACTGGTACCTAAAACAAAGAGTTTTGGAAAACATCACTACTATTTAAAGAATGATCAATATAATATTTAATATTTAAACTGACTTTGAACTTTAAACTGGCGCATTGGTTGTCGGACTTTAAACAGCTGTTTAACATTTACATATAACCGGATTTAATAAATACTCGTCAAAGACCTATAGAAATAAAGATTTGAACAAATGCATTTTCCAAAAACATACGATAATAGTTCCATATTTTGGTTGCAGATGGCTAAACAACTTACTGGAACTGATAACAGCAATGTCAATCGCTTTTGATTCATATTTATCCCCACAGAAAAAAGGTCCTCCTTGATCTAGGAGTAAACAATTAGAGTTGTTAAAATCTAGTTTTTTTTGTTCAGTGGACACCGGTCGTTTATATGATGAGTTATATAATCTCTTTGTTTTCATGAAATAACTCATACGCAAACGAACTATGGTACTGACCCAGCAAAATGTTCGATGACAAATCATGAGTTTAATCATGACATGTCATGGGTGAAAATTTAGGTGAATCACCAATGACATTTCCATGGGAGTGACACACACTTTCACCAATTCATTGTCATAGCATTTTGCACCAGTTCATTGTAATGGCATTTTGCACCAGTTCATTGCCATAGCATCTTGCACCAGTTCATGGTCATGGCTTCTTGCACCAATGCTTTGGATTCGGATTTTCGCCAATCAAAAATAAAATTTGCAATACAATTATGTAATTTGTTGAATAAATAAGAATACAATGCACAGATGATTTGTAGCGCCAGATGTTATTTTTCTTTATTTTTTATGTAATTTTCAAAATTAAATATTATATTAATCTGCAATATCATATTTATCTCTTCCGATGGCTGCAAGATATTTCGTTCAACTTGGGGAGTTCCGTTTTTCCAATATTCGATAAATTATGTGTCAATCTCTGAACCAAGCTCATCATTTGGGAAATCTAGTATAAATTTGAATTCTGTTATGTTATTTCAAAAGAAAAAACTTATACTGTAATAGTTTCCATGTTATGGTCTCTTTTATACTTATTTTACCGATCTTCTACTTTGCTTCTCTAACTTTGGATGCCATGTTTTGTGATATCATATTGAACTTGGTTTTGTTTTTCCCTCGGGTGGCGTAACGTCAAGTGGCTCGTATTAATATATCGGTGGCATCTTTATCCATCCTGTTGACATGGCCCAGCCAACCCAATAATTGCAGCTCGATATGTTTTACTATATCGGTGTTGGTCGGCTGGTGGAGCTCGTGGTTTATAGACCGGATCTCTTTCATACTTCTTTTTATATCCACAAAACGAAACAAATTATATTGTTCCATGAGCCGCACTAACAATATATTTCCAAACGTACCGATCTTCTACTTTACTTCTCAAATTTTGGATGCCATGTTTTGTGATATCACATTCAATTTGGCCTTTCCATTGGAGTTTTGTTCTTCCCTCGGGTCGCATAACGTCAAATGGCTCGTTTTCATATGCCGGTGGCATCTTTATCCATCCTCTTAACATGGCCCAACCAACCCTATAATTGCAGCTCGATATGTTTAACTATATCGGTGTTGGCCGGCTGGTGGAGCTTGTGGTTTATAGACAGAGTCTTTTCATACTTCTTTTTAATATCCACAAAACGAAACAGGTTTCCAAACACAAAATATATTTTTCTTGTGTTTTATATCAATTTACATTGTATTTTTAATTAAAATATATAAATTTTGCCACTATCGATCACTTTCATCTGACTTTTATTTTCATTGTAACAATTACTTCTGCAAGTACACAATTATTCGGCTACATGAGTATTTGATAATTTATTGTGCGGGTACTTATCAATTTATTTAAACTCATGACAATATTATGACAAAGATCGGATCTTTTAACACTTCAATTTCACTCATGAAAATTCGATGAAAAAGATCGTATCTTTCACGACTTCAATTGCACTCATGAAAATTCGATGAAAAAGATCGGATCTTTCACGACTTCACTTGTACTCATGAAAATTCGATGAAAAGGATCGCATCTTTCACGACTCCTTTCGCACTCATGCAAAAGAACCAGTGAAATCATGATTTCACATGGAATCACTTCCATTTAATTTTGCTGGGGAACTAGTTCACTAGATTTAACAACTCTATTAACAATTACGTTGTGGCTAAAGCGCATTGCCAACAATCCAGCATTGATATCAACAAAACGTTACAAATTTACGTACGATGGACGCTACAACGATAATATGTATGGACAGATACAAATAAACCTTAGACAACAAGCCAACAAAAAACGCAACTACAACAAACAGATAAGGACCAGCAAAATAAATGCGAAAAGCAACAAAAACGCATGTAATTAGATAAAAACATTTAAGCTCAGTAAGATAGGGTCAGGTTTTCTCCCGGTTTCAGTACTTGGCAGCATGCCTTACAGCTGCTAAAAAAACCCAAAAGCATAGCAAAACACACATAGACCATTTATCTACTATGTATGTAAAGCAAAACTTAAAAACAAATCAAGTTTTGAAAAAAAAATTAATTTTAAGGGTTTTCCTGTTGATGTCGATTCAATTAAATGAAATAAATGAAGCAACACTTAGAAACAAACCACCGAGTTTTGAAAAATTTGAATTTTAATGGTTTTTTCTGTTGATGTCAATTCAATTACATAATACAACGTCAGAAAACACATGTTTATAATCGTCAAGACAGATCAGCTGTGCTTTTTAATGAAATTGTGTTCAAAGTTCGACTCCGCCGCGGTATCAACTTCACTTTACTATGAGGAGAAACTGGAGTCAATTCAGAAATCTGTTTATGACAAAACCTTGTTTACATTGTCAACTAAAACAACTGTTTTATCATTTACTTGACAGATATTCAATGTGACTGAGATATTCAATGTAACTGGTAAATTACGCGTTTTATTAAAATCCATATAACCGGATTTAATAAATCCACTTGATTTCAAATGTAAATTCCCTTGCGTATATATATATATATATATATATATATATATATATATATATATATATATGTATAATCCTAATAAAGAAGGTTAGCCCGACAAAAAGCTCTAATTTAAACGGCAGAAGAATAAATGACAAAGTGCAGCCAAGATTGAATTTTTCTTTATTCCTTTTCCTGAAATGACGCAAAACTTTACTCAAACGTTGATTGTGTTTTCGGGTTTAAAACCTTAAAACTTTCATGAGCTTCTTGTTTTGGCACGTAAAACAACTTTCTACTCGCTGATTGCAATTAAATCTTATTTACACTTGCACTTAAAACAAGTTATTTGACAGATATTCAATGGAATTGAAACGTGTTTTCGGCTTAAGGTGTCGGCACAATGTCTCCGTTGAGTGCCAAACAAACTTGGCATCACTTACATATTTTTCATGTGGTTGTTATTCCTAACGCGTGACGCGACTCACAACGGACCGTATGTATTTGGCCTCTTATCATGACCATTAGGCGACTTTAAAGTTAGTGTCAATTTCTCTTTGTTGTTTGATTTTCTTTGAAATTTTTTATATTTAAATTTATCTTGATTAAATTTATTAGCGATTTTAGATGACATTTGTATTTAAAATATATTGAAATAATTAAGGGGTCTGCACAACGTCTCCGTTTAGTGCCACGTTACAACAACCACATGAAACTTCAAGAACAAACTTGGCATCACTTACATATTTTTCATGTGGTTGTTGTTTTTAACGCGTGACGCGACTCACAACGGACCGTATGTATTTGGCCTCTTATCATGAGCATTACGCGACTTTAAAGGTAGTGTCAATTTCTCTTTGTTGTTTGATTTTCTTTGTATTTTTTTATATTTAAATTTATATGGATTAAATTTATTAACGATGATATTTGTATTTAAAATATATTGAAATAATTAAATAAACATAAAGAAAAATGTAATATTAGGTTTCCCTTAATAATCTCTTTCGAAATTTCGCTCAACACTTTTTTAGCCCTAAGACCGCGCTTTTATATGATGTAAACATAGCCTAATAGTACGTTTTTATTTTATTGGATTTAGTAACTCCCAAGGCAAATTTATAAAAGGTACTAATAAATTTACAAAAACAACATTGTTGTTATTGAAAATTAATTGAATAATAGGGTCGTTCCAAAATTTGGTTCAGGAAAACATTAATACATTTTGAAACCCCTCTAAAATAGAACACATTTGAATCAAAATGTAAATAAAACGCATTCAGAAATCTCGTAGGTAATTTTTATTACACGTTTAGGATGAAAAGCAGTATTTTATGGTAAAAAATTTCGAAGTTTCAAATCTATTACATTTTGAAAACTAAATTTACAAAAAAAGTAAGAATACAGCTGATTGTCACTTCTATCTTATATAAATATGCCTTGGTAACTCCTGACGTGTTATAAGCTTCATAATAATACAGGTACTACACCAAAAACAGCTGATTATAGTTCTAGTTCTCAAAATGCATTATTGTGAATAAAATCACATAAAAAACGTAAACAAGCAATTCACAGCAATACGTTATTGTGAACAAGTTTTGACATTTATACTGGTTTTGAGCAACTGATGTAACACCTTACTCTGCCATGTCTGAGTTGAATGAGTTAGTGAAATTGTTATTTCGTTTCTTTTTCCCCAAAATGAAAAATTAAATGATTAATTCTCACGGAACTTTCATTTCTGCAACAATTTGTTTAGCCAGAGTGAAAGTTAATTTTGTCCCCCTTCTCGCTCCTCTGTACACACATTTCACTAAAACACCTTAAATTCGAAAAGCCAAATTTCATCCCTTATGCATTAAATAACCAAATGGAAATAAAACGTTTATCAAAAATTTTCAAGTAACAAGATTGAAATAAAAAAGGTCTCTTTGTATCAGGTATGTGATGAATTTCGAATCGATTTGGTATGAAAACGATTTGCCCAAAACGAGTGAATTGTATTTAGAAGTGATGGGAACCGCATCGAATTACAATTCCACGTTGTTTCAATTTCATTAAATTCCCACATACAAAAAACGGACTAGTGATCCCGAATCTCCAGCTGAAAGCGACATAAAAGACTTTTTGTTGCGGCGAATGCAAAAGCCGAAATAAAATTTAATGGAAAATAAAATAAATGTGTGTTCTTATTTAAATTGGCCTATATGAGGGATTAGTGAGGAAACTCTTGTGCTATTACATGATGAGAACTACAAACAGCGCATAAAAACATATTAAGCGGGTGTCTTCACCAATTTGGTGCTTTTTTGGCTTTTTTTTTTATCAAAATATCAAATATTTTGTTAACAAAATATGCCAAAAATAAGGAAAATAAATGTTATTTTATCTTTTTGTTCCCGTTCTTATATTTCAAACTTTTTCTCATAAAAAATCTATCCAAATTTATTACATCGTTTTTCAATCGACCACAAAAATATGACCGTTTTCAAAACGAGAAAAATAAACGATTATCGGATGAGACGTGTGATGCAGTCTTTTTGATAAATTTTCCATAGAACAAAATGGAATATGAAATCGATATCGAAAACAATTCGATGTCGGAAAATGTACATGCATCACACCTACAGTCGTTTTTGACTCGTTTTGAGCTCGAAATCGATTTTCATCACATACCTGTATGTCTTCCCATAAGAAAGTCTCATGTCACACGCTGAAACTTGCACTAAAACCTTTCACATTTTATAGGCTTTCTTATGCTAAGTTTACATTTACGAAATCCACTCGATTTCAACTGTCAATTCCATAGCTCAAACGTCAAATGAAGTCTCATCTGGATTTCATTTGACGTTTAACCTATGGATTTGACAGTTGAAATCGAGTGGATTTCGTAAATGTAAACCAAGCATTAGATCGAGTTCCACACTATAGCAATTTCATAAAATTACTCTAATACTATGTTTATATTTAGGAAATCCACTCGATTTCAGCTGTCAATTCCTTTGCGTATACGTCAAATGAAAACTCACCTGAAATCGATTGGATTTCATTAAGCAATGGAATTGACGTTGAAATCGAATGGATTTCGTAAATGTAAACATAGTGTAATACGTCCGGTCTACACTAGAGCGTTTTCAATGTAATCATTTCATGAAATTAGGCGTTCGTAGACCGAGTTCCCCACCTACAGAAGTTTCATAAAATAGCTTTAGTATGGAATTCGATCTAAGAACGCATAATTTTATGAAATTATTTCATTAAAATCACTCTAGTGTGGAACGAGACTAAGAAACTCGATCTAAGAGTGCATTATTTCAGGGGGCCAAAGGCATAAATGATACAAAATGGAGATTGTGGCCTTTTGTTTTGTTTGTGTGTGGGTCTGTGTTTACTAAGGAGCCCAAAAAGATTAGTACACACATACACATATACATATATAAAGTACATCCTCCCCAAAGTATTTAAGATTGCGTGAGCGCGTAAATAACAAATGAAGAATAGGATCGACCTAACAACCAACTGACACACATGAAAACCATAAACGGCGACCAAAAAAGAAAATCAAGTTTGATAGAACTTCATTATGGACAAAGCAAAACAAAATGTAAAGAAAGAGTTACCTAACTTCTGAATCTGTAGATGGCGGGATGTATCCAATATCTCTCAACAGCCAAACAACGGACCATCCCCAGTTGCTTTGTATTCCTTTCCTTCTGGCTCAAGACACATTTTCCATACACCTATTGTTTGATGGAAGTTTCCTGCTGCTGTATTCATATTCATACCCAGTTGGAAGTTGTCTGCTATGTGCCTTCAAAGTTGTCTCCAATCCATTGAAGACGGCTCGACGACAGCCCTTTGCGATCATCGACGACATTTTCACACAAATGTCGCAAAACTCGTGCACGATAAGTTGAACGACAAGGTAAGCGAAGTTGTCTTCATGGACGATAGAATGAACATTAACTTGTACCAAGGCACATAGCAAGACATATTCGCTCAGAATGTCACACATCGCACATGGAAGAGTGACAAATTTGAAGACACTGTCTTTTTTAAAAACAATTTTAAAAATTTTCGTCGATGAAATGGTCATCGCAGATTCAATTTCCTACTGGGTATGTTTGTACGTATGCATGTGTGTGAACATTTACTGCTTGATCCGCCACTTCTATGCACTTTCGTATTTTATTAAACGTAGTCATTATCAGGTATGTGATGGAAAACGATTTCGAGCTTAAAACGAGTCAAAAACGACTGTGGGTGTGATACATGTACATTTTCCGACATCGAATTGTTTTCGATATCGGTTTCATATTCCATTTTGTTCTATGGAAAAATTGATCAAAAAGACGTGTGATGCAATTCGATAATCGTTTATATTTCTCGTTTTGAAAACGGTCATATTTTTGTGGTCTATTTATAAACGATTTAATGAATTTTGATTTTTTTTAGAAAAAAAAGCTTGAAATTTAAACACGGATATAGAATAGATAAATTTACATTTATTTGCCTTATATTTAGTATATTAAGAAAATATTTGATATTTCGATAAAAAAAAACACGGATCAAAAAATACTTTGAACATGTTTCTTTCCTCTAGATTAGTGGACATCCGCTTAATATTTTTTTCACTGTTTGTAAAGTTCTCCTCATGTAATTGGACAAGAATTTCCATACTAAACTTCCATATAGGGCAATTTAAACAAGAACACAAATTTATTTTTTTTGTTATTACATTTTTTTGGCTTTTGCCATCGCCAAGACTAAAAAGTGTTCTTTATTATTATTATTTTTTTTTTTTTTTAACTCCTTCTTCAAACCCTTAGACCACAACCGCTACCACCATAAAGCCAAAAATGGTGCAATTGAAAAACGGTAAAGATCCAAAACAAAATATGCAGACCTTGTCTGCCAGCTGATATTGTTCAATCGTTGTTTTTTATGTTACGTCTTTGCGTTGATATTCTTGATGATGATGATACGATTCAGCTGTGAGGCTTATAGCCTTTGATTTTTACGTTCCTTCCTCCGCGAAGAAAACGTAACTTATAAGGAATAGTCCTTGATAATTAAGGTTGTTTTTTTTAATAATTAAGCGATTTCTGCCAATTAACTCAATCTGCAACTTGTTGTTACGACTTTGCGTTGGTTAAATAATAAATTTCAGTAAAAATTTCAAGGCACACAGCCATTCAGTTTTTACGAGTTCTCCCTCTGCGAAGAAAAAATAGCAATTTCTGGAACGTATCCTTGGTTAAAAACGTTAGACACACAGTCTCTGCAATCATTGAATTAATCCGATTGGATTTGTTACGACTTTGCGTTGGTTAATAATAAATTTCAGTAAAAGTTTCCAGAGGCACACAGCCATTCAGTTTTTTAATTTGTGGAACATATCCTTGGTTAAACACGTGTTTGTTAAACGACTATTTAACAAATCGCCATTTTGTATATTTGTCTTTTTAAAGCCCGTAGGCGTAAGTCACAATTTAAAATAGGTCAGCTTTGTGAGCTGTCCTGGGACGAACTCAAGTGTTCTTTATTTATATTTTCCTTCTTTTAACTGGTGTTAGGGATCACCAGTCCGTTTTTTGTTTGTAGGAATTTAATGAAATTGAAACAACGTGGAATTGAAATTCGATGCGGATCCCATCACATCTAAAAACGATTCACTCGTTTTGGGCAAATCGTTTTCATTGCAAATCGATTCGAAATTCATCACATACCTGATTATGTTCTTGGGGTTTTAGCAGGCAACAGCAATGGTGACCCCATCAACAATACCACCACCATGAATGATGAGGACTGAAAAGAAAAAAAGACAGCAGACTTAAAGCTTTAACATTTTTAATATCCACGACTACTAACAACTGCAGCAGCAACACCAACACAAAAAGCACAGAAGCAAGTTGTTTCGTACAATGAATAACAAAAGCAAAAGCCTTGCTAAATGTTTTCTTTTTCACCAACGCACACTGGTCGAAACCACTGATCTAGCGGCGCGAAAGTCAAAAAATCGAAGTATAAAATTGCGAAATATTTTTCATTGCATCGATTATAGACACTTTGCAGACAAAGATTTTGTTTTTTCATTTCTGTTGTTGTAAATATTCACTCAGTTATTCACTATCAAATACAAGAGTTTTTGTTGCATCAGATTTTAAAAAATTGTTGCAACAAATTAACTTCATATTTGTTTAAATGTTAAATAAATTCGTAATGAAAATGGGCAAGATTTATTTTTAATTAATAGCAGAGGGTGTGATTTAAATTATAAAAATTAGTTTGGGGTCTGGAGGTACTTACTTATATAGCAATAAATTTTCAAAAATTCAATTTTTTAGTGTTTTTATGGGTTGTACGCGCTTGTTCCATAGAGTGCATCTTGTAAACTTAGCCGAACTTAGGTTCGACTATTTTTTGGGGATTGAAATTGGACTATCTGGATACGGAATAACCACATTAGGGCTGCAAATATCTGCAAATCTTCTGATGACTGCACTTTTAAAATAAGGGATTTTGCATGAAATTCATACAAATTAAGCTGTGCATTTGTATGGGAGCTAAATCAAAATATGGACCTATCTTGAGAAATGTTTGCAAGGAGGAGTTCTACCCCCGGAGACACTATAACACCATATTATAGCTAAATATGTTATTAAATATGGGATAACAAGTAAAAATTCAACGAATCGAGAGGACTATAAAAGGGGCTAAATCGAAACATAAATCCGTATTGAAAATATTTTGTAAGAAGATTTTATAAGCAGTGAGAACACGGAATGCAAAATTACAGCCAAGTTGGTTTAACAATGTGGTCATGATATTCAAAATACCTTAAATTGGGAGGTGCGGTTACAGGGGGGCTACATAAAAACGTGCACCTATGTCCATAATTTTTGGTGAAAATATTTTGTGACCACTAGGTACTCTAAGTACCAAATTACAGGTAATTTGCTACGAAATTGTGGCTTAAATCCTCAAAATACCGAAAATCTTAAGGTACCGTTATATGAGGGCTATACCAAAACATCAGCCGATATTGTTCGTATTTGGCCCATTATTGCCCACAGGTACAAGGTGAGTTTGTGCCAAATTTCAGTGACGTATCTCAATTCGTTTGCAAGTTATTAATTTCGCGCCGCTAGATCAGCGCTTTCGACCACCGTGCAACGGCTGCTTCATTGCACTTTGAGTAAACTTGAAACTTTATGGTCGCAGCTTTAAAAAAAAAATGAAAATGACGAGAAAATACCAGTGTTAGCAGCTGTTTTTCATTTTCTTCGGCTTTAAAAATTGCTCTGTTTCTTTACGTGCCTGAGGTTACCATTTCTTACCACTTTAAACCTGCAAAGTGTTCCCTTTGAACAGCGTACAATTTATATGAGAAGGGTTCACCACTTTTACCATTTTCTACCACTGCTACCATTTTTAAATGTAAAGAACAGACCAAATATTACTTTAAAGCCCTCGGCACATACGGTCCGTTTAAGCGCTCGGCACATACGGTGCGTTGAGCGTCGCGCTACAACAACCACATGAAAAATGTGTAAGTGATGCCAAGTTGTTTGAAAAACAACAACATGGCTGACGCATTAAAGTTAAACATAATTTAACTTTTTTGGGACAACGTGTGTTACAACGTGTCACTAAACGGACTGTATGTGCCGAGGGCTTTAATGACACGTTGGGACGCACGTTGTCCCAAAAATGTTAAATTATGTTTAACTTTAATGCGTCAGCCATGTTGTTGTTTTTCAAAAAACTTGGCATCACTTACACATTTTTCATATGGTTGTTGTAGCGCGACGCTCAACGCACCGTATGTGCCGAGCGCTTAAAAGTTCGTGTGTAGAGATTACTTTATTTTGATTTTGCAAAAATGGTTTTTTACAAACATGGCATCACTTTCGAAACTTAAATGTAAATACTGCATAAATTATAGCAAATTCGGATTATTCATAAAACCTCACCCGATTTAATAAATCCAATATAAGTCCCGCATCATTATGTGTGTTCGTTTACTCAAAATTTGTACGAATTGTTACTGGAAGTTGTTCGTTTACTCAACAGCACAATGCAAAAGACATTAAAGCGCTCGGCACATACGGTGCGTTGAGCGTTGCGTTACAACAACCACATGAAAAAAGTGTAAATGAAGCCAAGTTTTTTGAAAAACAACAACATGGCGGACGCATTTAAGTTAAACATAATTTAACTGTTTTGGGACAACGTGTGTCCCAACGTGTCACTAAACGGGCCGTATGTGCCGAGGGCTTCACTAAACGGACCGTATGTGCTGAACGCTTTAGTCGTCTACAAAAAGCTACTGGACTTGTACAAATTTGTAGAAATTGTTGAGTAAACGAACACACCTATTTACTACATCAATAGGAGGATTAAAATGGCAGTCCGTTACTTTTTGTTTACATTTAAATACACATTATTTGTATTTAATAATTTGCCCAACGAGTATTGTGTGAAAACTCAATTTTCTGTACATTTCTTCGCTTTCTAATTCTATTTGCTTTATTTTATTTCACTCTTCCTCAGAAAATAATTATTTATTTTGTCGTAACAATTCAAATCGCAAAATGTAACGGAGGACTCGCAAAAAGTGCTGCCACTATTGATACTTTTTTTGGAACTGTAGATACTTTATCCTACAAAACAGAGAAGGGGGATTTGTGCCGCATTAACAAAAAAACAGACAAAACGAACATTTAATTTTGTATGATAAACCCGGTAGATTATCGCCGGATTTAGCAAATAAAACCTCATAT
This sequence comes from Musca autumnalis, assembly GCF_047663935.1. Lineage (NCBI taxonomy): Eukaryota > Metazoa > Arthropoda > Insecta > Diptera > Muscidae > Musca > Musca autumnalis. Next base: position 117,588,579 of record NW_027411755.1, on the reverse strand, counting down.
CTAAATGGCCTGTTAGGCTACATTCACTTCAAATTGAACGTAGTTTGTTACTAACCAGTCTTTTATTTCTTTTTCTTTTCAGAAAAACAACGGCTATCGTTATGTGTGGGTTGTGGTGCTCCAATTCATGATCAATATATCCTGCGCGTAGCTCCGGATTTAGAATGGCATGGAGCGTGCCTAAAATGCCAAGAATGTCGGCAATTCCTTGACGAAAGTAGTACGTGTTTTGTACGTGATGGAAAAACTTATTGCAAACACGACTATGTACGGTAAAACCCCGTTTACCTTAGAGCTTTTTGCCGGGTTAACCTTTTTTATGAAAATTTACTCAACGGACCGATTGTGCCGAAGCGTTAAATGTTTGATCAGCTGATTGGCGAATATTTGACAAATATAACTGGATTTAGTGAATCCAGTGAGTTTAATAGGTCGAGTAAATAATCCTCATAAAGGAGGTTAACTCTACAAAAAGCTCTAATGTAAACATTTCGTTATTGAGTATTAAATTTATATCTTCTCGCAAGAATCATTACTGGAACTACGTTAATGCCAAGTTTACACTTACGCTCCAAAATCCACTGGATTTCACAAAATCCTGAAATACACCCCGGTGTTTATACTTATTTTTTTGTTGATTTCAAACATATAACAATTATCAAGGTAGATGCATATGAGCAGCTGATCAAACATGAATTTTCAAAACAAGTTGTTGTAAATTGAATTAGTCATAAACAAGTAAAAAAGTGTCAGTCGGCTTTGCCGACAGATATATACCCTCAGCCAATGTGAAGTGAAACTTTCACCTACGGACAGATCGAATGTATTTAAGGTCTCTTCAGAATTTTGTGGCCCTTTTTGGACATTTGAACTTGCCGACAAAAATGTGGATTTAGAATTAACTGCACTAATGTTGAACTTTTGTGGGGGAGGTACCCTTAGAGAGGACCGATGTCGACCATTTTAGAAGTTAAACTAAATTTTGACAAAATATTAGGAGATCCAAAGTTTGGACCAAATTGTTTGCCTCATTCAGGTGATATCGTCCTAGCATTTTAGTGACATTTTTTAAAGAAGAAGTACCGGAAGTTGTAGACCGGTATTGCCCATGAAACTAAGGTTGGATATAATATGACGAAGACCAAATGTTGGACCAAATCGGTTGAACAGTTCGAGAGTTATCGTGCTCTCCGAAAGCTACATATGGTGACATAGGGTTTTTTTACACCTTTCGGGCTGTTTTCCTAAGAAGTATGGACTTGCCCCTGAAAAAAACTTTTACCGTCGTACTGGAGGTAGTGAATGCAAATCGCTTCAACAAAAATTAAAGTGATTCGAGAGCAGGTCTTAAAGTGAACTTATCCAAAATTGTGTGTGAGAGGTACCAGAAGGAGTAGACAAATATAGTCCATATTCGAACCTGATCTATATCAGGTATATATATTATTATGTGCAAAGTATGGATTACATCGGTCACTCCCTTCAAGAGTTATCTTGCGCACAACTTTTTCGAACATTTTTGAACTTTTGTGGGGGAGGTACCTGAAGGAGTGGACCGATATGGCTTATTTTCGAATTTAAATTATGTTTGGACAAAATATTACGAAGGCCAAATTTTGGACCGAATCGGCGGATCCGTTCGATAGTTATCTTGCGCTCCATCCACTACACATGGTGTTATAGGGGCTTTTTGCATCTTTGAGGCTATTTTCTCAGGAAGTATGGACTTGCCCCTGATGAAACTTGTACCGTCGTATGGAGGGCAGTGAATACAAGTTGTAGCAACAAAAATCAAAGCGATTCGAGAGCAGGTCCTAATCTCAACTTATCCGAAATTTTGTGTGGGAGGTACGCGAAGGAGTGGATCGATTGAGTCCATATTGGAACCTCATCTAAGACTGGTAGAAATTTTACGATGTGCAAAGTATGGATCAAATCGGCTACTTCCTTCAAGAGTAATCGTGCGCACAAATTTTCCGAACATTTTCGAACTTTTGTGGGGAGGTACCGGAAGGAGTGGACCGATATAATCCATCTTTGAACTTGAACTAATTTTGGACAAAATATTACGAAAGCCAAATTTTGGACCGATTCGGAAGATCCGTTCGAGAGTTATCTTGCGCTCCAACCACTACACACGGTGTCATAGTGTTTTTTGTAACTTTCAGGCTATTTTCTCAAGAAGTATGGACTTGCCCCTAATGAAACTTACAGCGTCGTATAGAGGACAGCGAATACAACTTGCGTAAACAAAAATCAAAGCGATTCGGGACCAGGTCCTAAACTGAACTTATCCGAAATTTTGTGTGGGAGGTACCCGAAGGAGTGGACCGATTGAGTCCGTATTGGAACCTCATCTAAGTTTGGTAAAAATTACACGATGTGCAAAGTATGGACCAAATCGGTTATTCCCTACAAGAGTTATCGTGCGCACAAGTTTTGCGACAATTTTTGAACATTTGTGGTGGAGGTACCTGAAGGAGTGGACCTATATGGCCCATCTTCGAACTTAAATCGAATCTGGACAAAATATTTCGATACCCAAAATTTGAACCGAATCGATTGATCCGTTCGAGAGTTATCGTGCGCACCAGCCAGACAGACAGACGGACAGACAGACGGACGGACATTGCTAGATCTACTCAAAATTGTCTGAAACGGATATCGTACAAACATACTTGGGGTCTAAAACCATTATTTCGATGAGGCACATTTTTGGTCGTATCAAAATACGACAATATAGAACTTTACTGCTTTATTTCGAAAATTATCGTAAAATTATCTATATATCGTATTAATTGTGTATTATACTAACAAATGGAAAAATAAAAAATGATTTTATGGTTGGGGCATCATAATAATAAATTTTTATAGATAAAAGTTGTGTTCAGAACCTGCAAAATATTACTACTACAAATGCGTTCCCGTACTCCGAAATCTAGCAAGACTTGCACTTCTCTTTAAACGAAAATAGGGCTGAATAACAAACATCCTCTTTTCCTGTTTTCTGCTACACAAATTTGGCATAGTAGAAACTACCCAGCAAAAAAGTTTGGAAGTAGTGTAATGCAGAGTTATGATTTCAATACATCTTTCGATGCAGTCCACACGGAGTTATGAAAAATGCACTCGGCTCGATACATTTTAGAAGCACTCGCTTATAGATCCCTAGCCAAGCAAGCCAATTTTTGATCCCTACAGTCGCAGTTTTTTTTCTGAACACAAGAACTAGTGTCTAAAATTATAAGAATTTGTTTAAAAAAATAAAGAAATACAAACTAAAGATACGAACATTGCTGTAATTCATGAGACGCAAATTATTTTTGAAGTGGAGTTGGAGTTTTTTTGGTAATCTGAACTGGAGTTGGAGGAAAAATGAAAAACCATTTGGATGATGGATCAATATCAGTTGCGGTGTCACAAAAAGCAGAGCAGAGGAAGTAAACTAAGTTATGACCAAATTTAATGGAGAGTTTTTATAATTTGTATTAGTGTAATAAAGTTAATATTCTTGTTTGCACGAATAAGCAATGTATTTTATTTATTTTGGGATATTTGGAATGGCTTGCATTTTATAGCATCTTTAAACTGCATTTAAATTCAATCCAAAACACTACATCAAAGGCTGTGATTTGGATCGAAAACCTAGCTGCGCGCTCTCTTGTAAAATTCATAGGAAAAGATGTACTCCAGCGGCAATTGTTCTAGTGATTTAACTGCATCCGCGGATGCAAACCTTTTGCTGGGTAGCAGCATGTTTATTGGCACCTGAATATGATAGCTGATACGTTGATTTTGACATTTCTGAAGTTATTGCAATTTCCGTCATATTTCCTTTCCTGTATTTTTAAGAAATTTGTATGGGAAAGCAATTTTTGACAATTCGCTCTTTTTTCTAACATTACCGTTAAAAAAGTACTGGGACACAATGGAGAATATCATTGTAACAAAGTAACTTAATATTTTTTTCACATTGTTTACACATTTTGATAATAAAATTTTTTGTTGCAGCAATTGACCATCTACCTTGTTTATTGTGATACGTGAAAAGTGTTGCAACTTTTGGTACTTTTTTAAGCAAAGACAGGGCTGTATATCATGAGTCCTGTGATTTCGATGTTGATTTCGCTGAAATCACGAAATGAGATGATTTCATTTTTGTATGCGAAATCATGATAAATTTTGCTTCACTCCGAGCGAAATCACGAAACGCCTTCGAAATCACGAAACGACGCCGAATGTAAACCAAGCATAAGAGTACGTTTACATTTATGAAATACAGTGGATTCCATTGCTTATATGTCACATGAAACATGTGTAAGTTATGCCAAGTTTGTTCTTGAAGTTTTCATGTGGTTGTTGTAACGCGACCCGTATGTGCCGAGCCCTTAAGATGTTGCTAAAATTTGCTGGAAATATCTGTCCAGCAAAATTTAGCACACAAAATATAGAATAAAAACCAGTAACATCAACATCATCAATCAGTCATAAGATCATAAAGTGCTTAAACATTAACACAAATTATGAATGTATAGGTCTGTCCGGTTACTCAAAAGTTTACAACAATTTGTACAAATTGTTACAGAAAGTGTTCTGTTAACTCACTTGTTCTCTGTTAACTCTCTGTTCTTCATTGAAAACTTGCAAGTTATTGTTGGAGAAATTTCTTCAATATGTTGAGTTTATTTCCTATTCTGGGAAAAATAAAGGCCTCGATACAAAAGGAGCCTCGCCGCCTGACTTTCTTGCCTTGCTTAATTTCTGACATAAAAATAAAATACAGTCGAACTTCTCTATAACGTAGCACTTGGGGACCGAAGAATTACTACGTTGTAGAGAAAATTCGTTATAGGGAAGCCAACCAACCAACATGAGTAATAAAGAAACATTTATAAACATAAATTGAATTTTTATTTAGTATTGAAATAAGAAGTGATTTTCATTTGTTTTTGATTTTGCCACTTATCAAAGTCTTCACAATTTGCAATGGAGACTCAATTCGAGACTCAAAAAAGGGATAATTCTTAGTTAAAGTATCGCAATCGTCATTAACATGGTCTTCAATCGTAACATACGAAGTGATAGCCTATTTTTGTATATCAATATCTTCTATAGCTGTACTAAGAAAACCAACCTTTTTAAACAATGCTCAGTTGTTTCCCTTCAGATGCCTAATTTTAGGAGAACAAGGCATTTATTTTGAAAAAATTTTCCTTTTGAAAGCCCATACACATAAATGGGTTATGCTTTTTTAATGTTAACTTCAAAAAAAAAGAGCGTCATGAATGTGTTTTGTTTCTCATTTATTGTGTAAACATCAGAGAAAAGTTTGACAAAAATTCGTTATAGAAAGGTCATTTTGTGTGAGAATTCCCACTTGCAATTTCAATTGTTCTTGGTTATAGAGATAAAATCGTTATAGGTAAGTTCGTTATAGAGAAGTTCGACTGTAATAAAGAAGAAAAGGGCGACCTAGATCGCTGCTTTCTTTATCTTTTATTTTTATTACGTCGGAAATGAAGCAAGACTTTTTATTTCTATTTGAACGAAATGTTTTGGTAGTATTCATAAGAATACTTGTGTTGTACTTTTTTCACCACGAACGCTTTGGGTATACGGACGTATTTAAGTATGCATCTTACTACACATAAAGGTCTCGGCACATACGGTCCGTTGTCTGATATGTTGGGACATGCGTTGTCCCAAAAATGTTAAATTATGTTAAACTTTAACGCGACAGCCATAATTTGGCTTTTCAAAAAACTTGGCATCACTTACACTGTTCTCATGTGGTTGTTGTAACGTCCTTAAAGGGCTCGGCACATACGGTCCGTTGAGGGTCACGTTACAACAACCACGTGAAAAAGTGTGAGTGATGCCAAGTTTTTTGAAAAACAACAATATTAAAAGTCTCGGCACATACGGTCCATTGAGTGACACGCCTTGTCCCAAAAAAGTTCAATTATGTTTAATTTTAATGCAACAGTTTTGTTGTTTTTCAAAAAACTTGGCATCACTTACACTTTTTATGTCGTTGTAATGAGGCACTCAACGGAACGTTGGGTCGGTCTGTTATGAGTCTCATCACTCGTTAGGTCCACTTAACTTTTTCATGTGGTTGTGGTAACGCTGCATTTAACGGAGCCCTTGAGGTTTTAAATTATTTCACTTGTCAGAATCAGCTGTTTGCGCCACTGTATGTTTGTTTGCTGCCGTTATTTCATTGTTTATGACATTTAAATGTGTCCACTGTGAGTTGTAACTTTTTTTTGTTTTAGTAACTCTACAATCCATAAACTAAATCAAACAAAAGACTAGGTATTTATGTAAATGTTTAAACAATTTATTAACAACTCAAGCGTTAAAGTAATAAATTAACACTTTGTATGATTGATGATGGTTCAAAAAAAACAACACAAGTATCGAAATAAAAAGAAGAAGTAAATCATAAAAACAAATAAATAATTTATGAAAACAAAAGCAAACTGCAAAAGAGTAAAAAAAACAACAAAACAGATAAATAAACAAACATAGGCTACCCTTTTACATGCTAATTTTTATTGCAAATTGAACTTGAAAATGTTTAAAGTAAATAATTGGCGTGTCTTTTTACTTACTAAATGTTGCTGAAACATTTTTTCAGCATCTTTTCCCTTATACAACTGTCAAAATCTGCAACATTAGTAATAATTATTACAAATTATCACGTAAAAAGACACAGCTATTATTACTTATTGCCACGTAAATGGACACAGCTATTGTTACAAACTATCACGTAAAAAGACACAGCTATTAACATTATAAATCTAAGTTTATGCATCTGTGTTTTTACATCGATTGTTTTCCATATTTTCATTATTGATTTTTTCCTTCTTTTACAGACTATTCGGCACCAACTGTGATAAATGTGGCAATTCCTTTAGTAAAAGCGATTTTGTGATGCGGGCCAAAAAGAAAATCTTCCACATAGAATGTTTTCGCTGCTCAGCCTGTGCTAGACAATTACTGCCAGGTACATTGCTTATTATCTACATACCATTATAATTGTTGTGTTCTGTAATCCAATTAGTTTTATTATAATAATTGCAATTGTTACTCTTTTTGAAGGTGATGAATTTGCATTAAGAGATGGTGGCATTTTATATTGTAAAGATGACCATGATGTTCTGGAAAAATCCTCCCAAAGTAATTTGACCCCATCGTCATTGGAAAGCAACATTAACAATAGCTGTAGTAATAATGACAACCACTCAAGTCTTAGCAGTAATAATAATCATTCCAGCGAATTGGGTTCAATGACAGGTGAGTGTTTTATAGAAAAATGTTTGTTTAATAAGAAATAAATACTCCTTTCATTGCTAATTCCAACACACGATAAAAAATATAAAAAATCTGTTCCATAGTTATAACGTTTGGCTTACAATTTTGTTTTGCTTCAAAGTAAATGCGAAAAATAGGAAAAAATGATAACTAAACAACAAACATTCGAAAATAGTCGAGTTATTGTTGGCATGAAGTGACATAGTGCTGCATATGTCACATCATATCGACGACATAATCTAGTTGTTTGACTAGAACAACGACGGCAACAGCAAATAAAATATTTCATACAACCGATGCCATTTGTTTTATATTGGTATATGTGAATTTTCCACAAATATTTACCAAGCTTTTTTTAATATTATGCAACCTCTAACTATCTATGTTGTTAACCTTAAAAACAGATAGGGTTTATTTGTTGACATTTAGCTCTGTGTAGAGGAATCAATGTTCGTTTAGAACTTTGAATCACGCCATTTGATCTTGTGCGCAGCCTAAATGATTTTAATTCAGTTCTAATTCATATCCTTAATAAACAAAATTAAATGCAACAAAAGTTTATTGCATAATACAAATAAACGATACAAAATGTACATTTTATTGCTTTAGCGAAGGTCTATGGCTGTCAATGATATCTTTCAGTCAAAATAGGAACATATTTGTGAGTTAATTGCATTTATTATACCCTCAGCATTTATGCTAACGAGGGTATATACACTTTCATACGGGCAAAATGTGCCTCATCGAAATAATGGTTTTAGACCCCAAGTATGTTTGGACGAAATGTGTTTCAGACAATTTGGAGTCGATTGAGCAATGACCGTCCGTCTGTCTGTCTGTCTGGCTGGAGCGCACGATAACTCTCGAACGGATAAACCGATTTGGGTCAGATTTTGGCTTTCGTAATATTTTACCCAAACTTAGTTTAAGTTCGAAGATGGACTTATCGGTCCACTCCTTCCGGTACCTCCCCCACAAAAGTTCGAAAATGTTCGGAAAAATTGTTCGTACGGTAACTCTTGAAGGGAGTGGCCGAATTGGTCTATACTTTACACATCCTAATATATCTACCAGATATAGATCAGGTTCAAATATGGACTATATTTGTCCACTCCATCCGGTACCTCCCACACAAAATGTCGGATACGTTCACTTTAACACCTGATATCGAATCACTTTGCATTCGCTGCCTCAATTACGATGGTTAAAGTTTTTTAGGGGCAAGTCCATACTTCTTGAACAAACAGCCCGAAGAGTGTAAAAACCCCCTATGGCACCATATGTTGTGGCTGGAAATCCACTTTCATAACGGTCAATGTCGATCCATTCCTTTTAGTATCTCCTCCGCAAAACTTTTGATCTTTAATCCTAATCAAAATTTTTGTCAGTTCAGACGCCCTAAATACATACGTATTTTGGAAAAAAATTGTTTCAATATACACAGGCTGAGGGTATATGTCTGTCGGCAAAGCCGACAGATACTTTTTTAATTGTTTAAGGTCAGACTTCACTGATAGCTCGTTACAGCGGACCCTTGCAGATTTCTTTGAGTTTTTCGGTCTAATACTTAAAAAAAAACACAGTAGAACTGAAGATTCTGAGATCCTAGAGCACTTTGAAGTTGTTCTTGTGGTAATATATCCTCCAAAGCTTAGCTATATGTATAATTTTTTGAGTATTCTCGTATAGTTTACGGTTTCCTCAGCATTCCAAGACGTACATAACATGCATAAGCTTTCGAGTTTCCTTTGTAATATGGTCTGGTACAATCCTCGAGCATCCGTTGAATCAGCAATGTACAATTATTCGCCATTTATAACTCTTTTAGTGGCCATAACGATCATTATACGACAACTTTTAGCGACGCTCGTGGATCTCAAAATCTTCAGTGGGTTTTTGGGGTTTGTAAAGTATTAGACTGAAAAATTTAAAGAAATCTGCAAGGGTACGTTTTAATGAGCTATCAGCAAATTGTGCCCTTAAATAACGGCAATTAACCCACAAATATGTTCCTATTTTGACTGAAAGATATAATAAACAACCATAAACACTCGCTAAAGCAATAAAATGTACAATTTGTATTGCATATATCATAAATTTTACGGCAATATCCATATTTAATTTGGGTGTATGTACACATTTTTCCCCTATTAATTTTTTAATTTTTATAGAATTTACCGTTTATTTGTATAATGCAATAAACTTTTGTACCACTTAATTTTGTTTATTAGGGATATGAAATAGAACTATATACTTGGATTTCAATAAAAATGTCCCCATGCCCCCTAAACTGGTATTTATAGGGTGTATTTGGACTTTTTTGGTTGACTATATGATGTCAAAATGCGCAAGAAGCTAATTTTATTGTTCAACATACCTACTCTCTATGACATACATATGTTTGCGGACAAAGGCACATACAATTCTACAAAAAACAATGACCTTTGACCCGAGCCTTCGCATTGTATTCTTTTGATCACCGTCCTTTTTTCTCCCTAGCAAAGGAGTTCATGTAAATATCCCAATTTGAAGAGAACAAAAAATCCCTAACATTTAAACTTGCACCAAAACAATTGATCTTTTGCGAACACATTAACAAAAGGGAATTTACTTTGATGTTCTTTTCTTCTTCCTCGGTCGTTGGTAAACATTGGTAAATTGGAGGAAAAACAATCAATTAATCAACATGTGTTGATATAATGGGTTTCTACACGGTATGTTTTTTTACATATGGGTTGTCACTTTTTATATACTAAGTGTATATGCAAAGTGACAGCACATAAGTAAAATAACATATCGTGTAAAGTACCCATAACCAAGATAATTTCGTATTGTCGGACTATTTTTAAAGTTTCCAATTTTTTGGCAAATACAGATTTTACACAGATTTTGATTGATTTACCCTTGAATATTGTATTCTGGTTGGAATTGCAATTAATGGCATTCTATAAATAGCCACAGCATGATTAAAATGTTGATATTTTAATTTTTGATTTTTTGTAGACTCTGACAGTGAATCTGGCTCAAATAAAAGTATGAGGGAAAAAAGGCCTTCGGGACCATCGGATGGAAAATCAACGAGAGTAAGAACGGTGCTCAATGAAAAACAGTTACATACATTAAGGTAAGTCGGTAATACATTTTATCCACAAAATACTTTTTACAAATGGTGATAATCCTGTTTAATAGAAATATGGAAGATATAAATTAACGAAATATTTCATTTTACACGAAAAATCCACTGTATTTGAACTGTCAATTCCATAGTTTTTTTCCCATCTGAAGTCATCCTGTGGATATTTTATAACGTATATGCAATGGAATTGACAGTTCAAATTCACTGGATTTCATTTATGTAAAGACCTTTGAAGCGCTTGTGTACTACGTTTATAGTATCGCTTATTACCATGATAAACTGCTAACTTATCTTCCTTAAGTGTTTGATTTTCTTATATTACCTTTATTTGTATCTATTAACTAATTTGTATTTATTACTTTTCTCTGTATAGAACCTGCTATAATGCTAATCCGCGGCCTGATGCGCTCATGAAAGAGCAAATGGTAGAAATGACAGGGTTATCAGTCCGCGTTATACGTGTGTGGTTTCAGAATAAACGCTGTAAAGATAAAAAGAGAACGATTCAAATGAAATTACAAATGCAACAAGAAAAGGTAAGTGTTGTTGATTTAACTCATGGTATTATCATTTACCTTCTGGATTTCTGCAACTTAAGGCCAAACTCAATCAGCTCGTCGCATGTTTTGTTCGCTTTCCAAAAGTCATATTATAAAAAAGAACATTTTTGCAATTCCTCTATTATTTGGCTTCAAACAGCGAACAAAGCAATCATGACACAATAATACAGGTACTACACCCAAAACAGCTAATTACCATTCTAGTTATCAAAATGCATTATTGTGAATAAAATCACATACAAGACGTAAACAAGCAATTCACAGTAATTCCTTATTGTGAACACATTGTGAACATTTTAACGTTCACACTGATTTTGGGCAACTTATGTAACACCTTCTTATTCCGCCATGAAAGCAAGCAAAGATCGATTAAGTTTTGGTATTTAATGGGTTCGGCACATACAGTCCGTTGAGTTACAACAACCACTTGAAAACTTCAAGAACAAGCATGGCATCACTTACACATTTTTCATGTGGTTGTTGTTTTTGAAGCGTGACGCGACTCACAACGGACCGTATATGTCGATACATTCACGGCCTCGGCTCATACACTCCGTTGAGTGCCGAGTTACAACAGCCACATGGAAACTTCAAGAACAAACTTGGCATCACTTAAGGCCGTTGAGTTTCGCGTTACTTGGCATCACCTTCACTATTTTCATTTGATTGTTGTTTTCAATTCGTGACGCGACTCACAACGGACCGTATGTGCCGAGCCCTTTACACATTTGCCTGTGGTTGTTGTTTTTACGCGTAAAACGACACTCAGCGGTGCCATGGTACCAAGGCCTTTAGAATTACTTATTAATTGGAATAATTTATAAAACAATTAATTTATTGTTTGTTTTAGGAGGGTCATAAACTGGGCTATGGTGCTATGCAGGGTATACCCATGATTGCCAGTTCACCCGTCAGACACGATTCACCACTTAACATGCAGGGTATCGATGTCCAGACATATCAACCACCATGGAAAGCTTTGTCTGAGTTTGCACTACATGCCGATTTGGATAGTAATGACACCATAAATGCCCACACACCAATATTTCAACAACTGGTCAATCAGGTAAGATTGCAGGAATCTCTATTTTAATGTCTGAATGCAATCAGTTGATTCAAATAAAGCTAAACTTTCAAACAGCTAATTGTAATCTATTACATTTCATGCCTACATGAGTAAAAAGAAACACCTTTTTCCATTATTACTAAAGTCTCCGTTTCCCATTCAGTTTAATTTTTAACGATTGTTTTTTTTTTTTTTGTTTAATTTATAGATGCATGGTTACGACCTAAATGGTATGTCACCATTGGCAACCCATCAACAAGGACCCCATTCGCAAATACGGGGTCAACAAATGAACGGTCCACACGGAGGCAGCATGAATTCAGGAATTACCTCACATCATAATCCGGACAGTACAGATTCCTATGTCAGCTATTTGGAGAACGATGACAGTATGCCTGGCAGTCCCTAGATAAGCGAATGCAATCGTATCTACTTCATCTGCAGAAAAACTAACATCGACTCAATCCTCCACAACATCATCATCCTGTTCCTCAGCATCCAATTCTGTTTCTGGCAATTCAGGCATCTTTATCTCATCTACACCGCTACAATATAACAGCAACAACAACATCACATCTGGGCTATCCATATCATCACCGCCTTCTTCAAATGGGTTTGGATCACAAACTACTAGCAGCAGCAGTAATAATGGCGGTGGAGTACATGGTATGCCATCACCGTCTACCGAAAAATTAATTAATGCAAAAGTCACGGAATCTCTAACACCAACAGGATCATCGTCATTTATACCCCGTTCAGTGGAAGTTTTGTGAAATTAAATGCATTGAATGATGGTTTAGATCTGTTCCAGAACCTGCAAGAATCTACAAAAGTTTACTACGATAACAAAATGGTATAAACTAGTCGATTCTTGCAGTTCTGGAACATACCATATTTGTATTAAAAAAATAACAATGGAAACAATATTTTGAATAGAAAAGTTTTGCTGCTTTTTTTTTTTTTGTTGGAAATCATCTTAATATGAAATTAAATTGCCAACAATAAAATCATAAAAAATCTATCCTTATTCTAAAACAATGGCATTACATTGGTTTTTGAGGGCCACAATCATAAATATAAATATTAAATATTTAGACTTTTTAGTAAAAATGTATTAACACAAAATGTTTATATATACATACGTAATTATAGATTTATATAAAAACAGATTACAACAAGAAAATAAGAAAATAATTTTTGTATTCAAACAAATTGTTTGAAAATTAAAGCAGAAATAAACTAAATTATAATATTATATTAAAATCGTATTTTTATCTTTTCCTATACACTAAAGTTTAGGAAGGTAATAATCAGCCCAATCACGAATGAAAATTCTGTGCTGCGGAATTTTTCTCCTTTGCATTCCTTCCTATCACGAAAACAATATCCGAAGCGAAAAAGTGGGTATTAAAAACAATCCAAAACATATACTTTCCTTTTGTTGACAAAATATCATAGAATTTCTCACAAACTTAGTACATTCATAACATGTAAAATAAACACTGTTATTGGGGTTTTACAACAAAAGTCACAACTTGTAGTGAACATTTTATTAAAAATTGAACATATTTAACAAAATAAAAGTACGCCACTTTCAACTTTAGGTACTGATCAACAATGAGATGTGACACTTTTTCTAATACAAAATACGGGTTCATTATTGGTGAAAAACAAGGATAATTGCATATTTTTTATTATTTTTCATTTCAAAACTTACATTTGTTAGTTTTTTTGTCATCATTTAACTAAAAACCGCAAAAATATATTTATGATTGTTGAAGTTCTATACCATAATGGTATATTCTTAGTTAATCTAAATTTTGGCCAGATTTTTCTAAAAATTGACCACAGTACATGAGCTAAGTGCAGTAAACTTTCAGAAAAAATGTGATCAACTTCAAAACAAACGGGCTATATATGTGGTAACATGTGGCGGCTAGGCCAGTGCCGGTTTTTTCGCAAACTACAAGTGCTAGAAAAAATGCGTTAAAGGCAAAATTGTGAGTTTAACGAAGGTCTGTCATCTTCCAAAAGTTGGCAGTTGTGTCATAGGCATGAAAGCGGACGTATTAGGAAAAATAATTATGGTACGTATATTTTGTTTGGGGCGCCTACCCCATGATAGGGGTGTGGTTGGTTAATGTAAGAAATTTGTCATGTTTAACTTAAAATCTTTATGCCACACTATCCACACTATAATGTGATGTTAAAATTGAATATCATTATAAACGTATCTTATTTTAATAATAGTATGATTTTTGTACCAAAATTGTAGGTACTTACTTCAATTAAGTGCTATAATCTGTTTCTTTTTGTGAATTTTAGAATCATTTTTTGTTATTCAATAGAAAGCATGTTCCATTTTCGTTTGATATTGATATTTAAGGAAGAAGTCTGGTAAATTACAGTTTTAGAGTTCGTTGGTGAATGTCCCATATCCATGGCGAAGCAGCCCCATGGCTGGGGAGGCTTCGCCAATTTTTAGACATTCCGTAAATTAAAAAAAAACAAGTGAGCCAAGGCTATAGTCGGGTCGGGGCCGACTATGTGATACCCTACACCACTACCCCTGTTCATAAGCTATTGACTAATAAAATTAAAAATATTAAAATTGGGATAGCTTAGCGCCTTTGCTCTGAATGCCTTCACTAACACAGGTCAATTTTTTTGAAACGCATTTGAGTGCATCGACAGTACAACCCAAATAAAAAATGGAAAAGTGGGATGTATGCCAACCATCAACAGGATTCTTTTTCTGTTAGACCCCCATCAACCCCCAAACTTTCGTGAGGATCCGATCAAAGTTTCGTAGTGTGATTCCACAAAAATGGAAAAAGGGATGCATTACCGACTATTGCGATATCTATGTTGTTTGACCACATATGACAACCTATTTCACATCGTTGTAAAGGTGATATTTTCTACTTTCCTTGCCAGGGTTTGCTTTCGATATACCTGATACAGAAGGGAAATATTAACTTTGAAATAAAACGTTGGTCTTCTTCCAAATATTTTTTTTCACATTCCGACCCCTGAATAATATCCGCCCATTATCAAAAATCTAAGGGTTTTTTCCTCTGTGGGACCCCCAATAACACCCAAAATTTCGTGACGATCCAATTAAAATTGCGACCTGTAGCGTGATTTCCAAAAAAGTAGAAAAATGGGTTGTATTACCGACTATTGCGATATCTCCGTTATTTGGATACCTACGCCAACCTGCTTTACATCATTGTAATGATGGGAGTTTTTACTTTCATTGTCAGACTTTGCTTTTGGAAGGTCCCGAACCAAAGCTGTGATATTCGTCATTATTATTAAAATCGCAAAAATGAAAAGTTGTGTTCTATTAGCGGCTATTGCGATATCTTCGTTGTTTGACCACCTACGACAACCTACGTTGCAAAGGTGATATTTTCTACTTTCATTGGCAGGTTTTGCTTTTAAAATACCCCTTTTAGAAGGGGAGATATTCGCTTTGAAATAAAACGTTGACTTTTTCTCCAAATAAGTTTTTTTCCCATTCCGACCCCTGAATATTATCCGACCATCACCAAAATCAATAGGCTTCTTCATCTGTGTGACCCCCATTAACCCCCAAAATTTCGTGACGATCCGATCAAAATTGCGACCTGTAGCGTGATTACAAAAAAATGAAAATATGGGATGTATTGACGACTATTGTGATATCTCCGTTATGCGGCCACCTACGCCAACCTACTTTGCATCACTGTAAAGATGGGATTTTCTACTTTCATACTCGGACTTTGTTTTTGGAAGATCCCCAACCGAAGCTGTGATATTCGTCATTGTTATTAAAATCGCAAAAATAAAAAGTTGGGTTCTATTAGCGGCTATTGCGATATATTCGTTGTTTGATAACCTACGAGAACCTACTTTACATCATTAGAAAGACGATATTTTCTACTTTCATGGCCAGGTTCTGCTTTTGGTATACCCCATATTGAAGCTGAGATATTCGCTTAGGAAAAAACGTTGTCTTTTTCTCCAAATAAGTTTTTTGCCCATTACGACCCCCCAAATATTATCCGACCATCACCAAAATCAATAGGCTTCTTCATCTGTGCGACCCCCATTAACCCTCAAAATTTCGTGACGATCCGATCAAAATTGCGACCTGTAGCGTGATTTCCAAAAAAGTGGAAAAATGGGATGTATCACCGACTATTATGAAATCTCCGTTATTTGGTCACCTACCCCGACCTAGTTTACATCATTGTAAATATGGGATCTTCTACTTTCATAGCCAGGCTTTGCTTTTGGAAAGTCCCCAACCAAAGCTGTGATAATCGTCATTATAATTAAAATCGCAAAAATGAAAAGTTGGGTTTTATTTGCGACTATTGTAATATCTTCGTTGTTTAATCACCTACGAGAACCTACTTTACATCATTAGAAAGGTGATATTGTCTAATTTTATTGTCAGGTTTTGCTTTTGGTATACCCCGTATAGAAGCTGAGATATTCGCTTTGGAAAAAAACGTTGTCTTTTTATCCACATAAGTTTTTTGCCCATTCCGACCCCTAAATATTATCCGACCATCACCAAAATCAATAGGCTTCTTCCCCTCCGGGACCCCCATCAACATCCAAAATTTCGTGACGATCCGATCAAAATTGCGACCTGTAGCGTGATTACAAGGTTTAGATGGACAGACGGACGGACGGACGGACTGACGGACGGACACACATAGCCAGATCGACTCAGCTCGTCGAGACATTCATTTTGGTATATATAAGTATGGGTCTACGACCATTATTTAGATGCGTTACAAACTTTATGGCCAAAACCAACTTATAATACCCTCCCCACATAGTGGTGTAGGGTATAAAAATAACCTTTATTACGGTTGTCGTAGCCAAAATTGCAAGATGACGTATCGTAACAACTCAAAAGCGTTAAGTTCGGTCGGGCCGAACTTTTTATACCCTCCACCACAAATTTCAGCCATTTTGGTGGATTAATGTGGCCACAACCTTTAAAATACCGAAAATCGGAAGGTACCGTTCTACGGGGTATATGATGGCGTGGACCTATACCTACAAATTACTGGGGGAAAGTTCTATACCCCCACCGAAGACTAAATACCAAATTTCAGCCATCTCGGTGTGATAATGAGGCCAAACCCTTCAAAATACCGAAAATCGGGAGATATCGTCCTATGGGGGCTATATCAAAACGTGGGTCTATATAAACATTTTATGGTAGAAATATTTCTTAGCCTCTGGAAACACAAAATACGAAGTTACAACCGATTCTGTTGTCAAATGGGACTAATACATTCAAAATATATGAAAATGACGCGTATATATGGGGGCTTATATGGGGGCTATACCAAAACGTGGACCTATATAAACCAACTTTGGTAGGAATGGTTTTTGGCCTCTGGAGACACAAAATACAAAGTTACAACCAATTCGGTGGTAAAATGGGACAAATATCTTAAACATTCCTTAAAACGACGACACGTCATTTTGTATGGGGCTATATGAAAGCGTGGACCTACATAGCCCGCTTTCAATACCAAAAGTCATACGTACAAATAATAGATTTTCCCAAATTTTCAGCCACCTACGTCAATCCGTTCGGAAGCTAGAGTGATTTCCACAGACGGATATGGCTATATCGATGTAGAATTGCACGCTGATCAAGAATATATATAGTCTGTGGGGTCTGCAATGATTATTTCGAGTAGTTACAAACGTAGTGACAAACTTAATATACCCCCATCCTATGGTGGAGGGTATAAAAACGATCGAAATGAAATTACGGAATTGAAACCATTCCGATGGGAATCTGTGACATGCTTGATAGTTTGTCTTTATACGTGGCGTATTTGTAATTTTATCCAACGGAATAATAATCATACGATCCGTGGTCTACTCATATGAAATTAATATTAGTAGCCAAAATAGTAATTGAGTCGGGAGCTCAACGTCACTTTCGGTAATTTAAAACACAAACCAAATTGTTGCTTACTCGAAAACCTTCTGGCCTAGGCAACACGCAGTTTCGCCAGGTGTCATTTGACATTTTTTTAAAGTTTGACAGTTTTTAGCCTAAGCGTACTCAGCACAGTATGACATACGACCATGTTTTGGGTTGTTAACATTGGCTTGATTGTGACAAACATGGCTTTTGAAGGCTTTTGCAGCATGTTCTAGCGATTGCTGCTATTTTTCGGGTTCGTACGCATAGTTCCAAAACATGGTCATATGTCAAACTGACCTGAGTACGCTTAGGATAAAAACTGTCAAACTTTCAAAAATGTATATATATTAGGCCGGGGCGATTTGAAAACCTTAAGGGGCCCTTCGCGTTTCTGATTCCTGGGATTGAACTGAGTAGAAAAGTCCACTAGTGCATAGGTCTACGGTGAATATCGAGCCTACCGATTTTGACTTTAAGTTTTTATCCACGTGTTTTAGACATTTTGGCATATAACAGCCAAACCATTGAGATTTTCGATCGAACACAAGGACAAAAATTGGCAGTTTTGGCCTTGAGAAGGTGCAAACTTTTCGAAAAATTTCGATAAATGGCACACTATGCTACAAAAGTTGACCAGAAAAATATTCAAATTCAATTATTATTTTTTTTTTGTGGGGGTTTTCAAACTTAAACCACTATAACATAGCCATTTGTTAAACGATTAAAAAAAGTAATAACTTGGTCGAACGATATTCTTCACCCCTTTGAAAGAAGGATCAATAGAAATCCGATGTGAAAAAAGAAGATATGTCCGTTTAAATTTGAAAATGTAAGAAACCCAGATTTTCACACACAAACGAACTAAAGACATTGTCGTTGTCCATGCATCCCAACACGATATAATTTTGCATCAGAAAGCTTGAATATTTTTCTGGTCAACTTTTGTAGCACAGTGCCATTTATCGACATTTTTCGAAAAATGTGCACTTTCTCAAGGCCAAAACTGCCTGAAGCAGCATTCCAATACTTTTGCGATATACTAGAGAGGTCTTAATTATTGTGTTGGCTACAATTTGGTGTGTGTATTGGATAGCAAATCTCAATGGTTTGGCTGTTATATGCAAAAATATCCAACAAACGCCAATAAAAAACTTCAGGACAAAATCGGGAGGCTCGATTTTCATCGTAGACATATGGTCCAGTGGACTTTTTTGCTCAGTTCAATCCCAGGAATCAGAAACGCGAAGGGCCTATTAAGGTTTTTATACCCTCCACCATATGATGGGGGTATATTAAGTTTGTCACTACGTTTGTAACTACTCGAAATAATCATTGTACACCCCACAAAGTATATATTCTTGATCAGCGTGCAATTCTACATCGATATAGCCATGTCCGTCCGTCTGTCTGTCTGTCCGTCTGTGGAAATCACTCTAGCGTCCGAACGGATTGACGTAGGTTGATGAAATTTTGGGAAAATATGTTATATTTACGTAGGACTTTTGGTATTGAAAGCGGGCTATGTAGGTCCACGCTTTCGTATAGCCCCCATACAAAATGACGCGTGACGCGTCGTCGTTTTAAGGAATTTTTAAGATATTTGGCCCATTTTACCACCGAATTGGTTGTAATTTTGTACTTTGTGTCTCCAGAGGCCAAAACATATTCCTACCAAAGTTGGGTTATATAGGTCTACGTTTTGGTATAGCCCCCATATAAGGCTCCATAGAAAGTACGCGTCATTTTAATATATTTTGAATGTATTAGACCCATTTGACCACACAATTGGTTGTAATTTGGTATTTTGTGTCTTCAGAGGCCAGAAAACATTCTTACCAAAGTTGGGTTATATAGGTCCACGTTTTGGTATAGCCCCCACGTAAGGCCCCTTATAAAGTACGCGTCATTTTAATATATTTTGAATGTATTAGACCCATTTGACCAAAGAATCGGTTGTAACTTTGTATTTTGTGTTTCCAGAGGCTAAGAAACATTTCTACCATAAAATGTTTATATAGGTCCACGTGTTGATATAGCCCCCATAATACAATATCTCCCGATTTTGGATACTTTGAACGTTTTAGCCTCATTATCACACCGAGATGGCTGAAATTTGGTATTTAGTATTCTTTAGGCGTATAAAACTTTCCCCCAGAAATTTGTAGGTATAGGTCCACGCCATCATATAGTCCCCACAGAACGGTACCTTCCGAATTTCGGTATTTTGAAGGTTGTGGCCACATTAATCCACCGAAATGGCTGAAATTTGTGGTGGAGGGTATAAAAAGTTCGGCCCGACCGAACTTAACGCTTTTCTTACTTGTTTCCTTCTATACTAATCGCTCCGGCCTAATATATATATATTGTAAGCACTGTGTTTATAGGAACATATAAAATATACGTCTTCTGAATGGAAGGCTTAGCAATTATAATAATATGAGAAATTGGAAAAATATATTATTCTATCTTGGATTGTTGAAACATAAAGAAGTCTTTTTATTATTAATCTTATAAAGCAGCGGTGGGATCCGCAAAAACCAATATACGCATAGAACAGATACTGAATATCAAGAAGCAAGAATTTAGATTTGGAGTCTCGTTCTATTTGTGATCCTGAAACAAATATCAGCTGCCAAAAAGGAAAATTTGGGCTGAGGCTAATTTGGATTAGTAATGATATATGTACATACATATGTATATTTAAAACAATTGGCGAATTGTTTCAAAGAATATACGGTTGAAAGATTTGATATAACGCTGATTCTAATAAACGTTTGGAAAATAATTCAAAACAATTGCTATGTGAAAAGAACAGAATATCTTACCGGAAGTTCAAATTTGCATTGGAATCTCTTAGCGATAAATTAGAATCATGCTGATTGTGAATTGGATATCAACTCAAGTGAAGAAAGATCAAAGGAAGTTAAATGAGTGACCGAAGGGCAGGTAATTGAGAAAAGAAAATTGGATTCTATAAACGCAAGAATAAGTTCTATAACACAATGGAAGGATCAATAGGCATGTACTTCACAAAAATTTAATTTAGTGGGAAACTTTAAATTTACGATCATTGTCTCGTGGTATAACATCGCAAAGTCATGATGTTCTACATGTTTTGTTCATTGGATGTGTTAGTTGTGCTATGTGCAGAAAGTGGAAGGTCAGTTGCAGCTGTTATTAGCTGTATAAAAGCCTCTTTGGAATTAGATGTAGAATTGAGTGCAGCTGTACTCAAAATATGCTTGAGCTTCCATGATTACAATGTTGTTGTCTAAACCAGAGTGTTTGATGAACAATTAAACGATGAAATCTATTTTTGTAAATAATGGCATGTCCTTAAATTATTGTGTTGAAAATTATTTAAGATTTTGATGACATGCACTGCGTTTTGTTACTTATTTTTGAAAAGAAGGGTTGTGTATTTATATTTGCATGAACACGAATATATTGATAACTTCTGGTTTTTACACGATAATGTAATTGATACCAGTACCCAAATATAGATTTGCTAATGATAGCCCACATTTAGGGATTAGCAAATCAAAATGTTCATTTTGAGGTAGCAGAGTTTTTAAAGCTATGTAAAATGTATTTAGAGGGAAGAAAAGTTGTTCTCAGAGTGGTAAAAGAGTTTAAGAATGATGGTCTTATTCAAGACTCATCATCCTCGCATTCTAGCCACAATCTTTTAGTTAAAAGAAGGATGGCGAATGCAGAATGGCATAGATTTCAGAGATCTGAAAAGGAAAGATATTCCATTGCCGAGATTGGGAGATGAAATTGATAGATACAAAAGGCTAAAGATGTTCACTGGTCCAGCTGCGCAAGTGAATATTATCAACTTTTAGAGAATGAAAACTTCTTCCAATGGCGCCATTCACTGGTCCAGCTGCGCAGGTGAATGATATCAAATTTCGATAGATCATGACTACTTTCCTAATAGAATTGTATTTATATATGTTTCACCTGATTCAGTTAGAAGTGGATGTCTTTACCGAAATACTAAGTATAAACAATCCGAACATAAAAGAGAATAGTAGACATATTGTTCTGATAATGGTAAAATACCAATTTTTCGGTGAGAAATTATAAGTGTGAATGATTCTGACTAGTCCCGATGAGCAAGTGAATACAGGAAGTGGTTGAAAAATTAAGGAATGTTGACCTATGTACCTTATCAGGACTCATCATCTTCGTATTCGAGCCATAGTCTTTTGGTTTAAAAGAAGAATTGCGAATACAGAATGGCATAGATTTCAGATATCTGAATAGGAAAGCTGTTCCAATGCCGAGATGGGGAGATGATATTGATAGATATAAAGGTGCCAAAATTTTCACTGGTCCAGTTGCGCAAGTGAATACTAATGATGCAGTCGTAAACATAATGCTATAAGACAGAATCTCGATGGTCATCACAATTTTTAAAACTGTAACTGTTTTAATAGGGTTTCAAGAAGATGATTAAATAGTTCATGCAAATGAAAGATTTATTACGAGCGTGTCTTGTATTAAAACATTATTAATCACGTTGGATCCACTAATAAACATGCATTTTTTAGAACCGGGGAAAAAAAAAGGAAGGAGTCAGGGATTCATAAACAATGATGAGAGCAGGGTAATTCATAGTTCTCAGTAGAAAATTCAAGTGTTCAGTTCAATGCATTCAATATCGAAACAATTATACCAAGATATTTAAACGAGAACTGCTGCTCACATTTTAATTTTCGGCAGATTCTATACGAATATAATTCTTCTAGAGAATGTAGGTTTTTTCGAAATAGCTGTCAAAATTTATTAGTATTCAAGTGTATACATTTTTGCAGGCAATGTTTGCCGGAACAAATAATAGTTAATAATGTTGGTTTTACATATAATTTAATTAGTAACTTTTGCGAAGATTTGTCTTATCCCTTCGGGTTAATAGGAAAAGAGGGGATATATTTCAATAATCATAAATATTAAAAAATACATAAACTACATGATCATATACGATTCCGAAGTTAGGAGTGAATAACAGTTAAAAATGTATTCACTAGTCTTTATTTGCATGTGAATATAACGTTATTTAAATTGATAATGACAACATACATAACATAATATTGGAAAGAATACTTGCTCTTAAACTTATTGCTTAAATGTATACTTCATTTCATATTTATAAAAATTTAAAGGATGTAGGCTACAATAACAATCCAGTGCAGATGACGGTTGTTAAATTATAGTTACTGTCTAATTGAAGCTGGAATTGAAGATGCCCACGAGGACGTGTGCAAGAGAGCGTGGCCGAGTTGTAAGCACTGTGTTTATAGGAACATATAAAATATACGTCTTCTGAATGGAAGGCTTAGCAATTATAATAATATGAGAAATTGGAAAAATATATTATTCTATCTTGGATTGTTGAAACATAAAGAAGTCTTTTTATTATTAATCTTATAATATATATATATATATATATATATATATATATATATATATATATATTAGGGTGGGGCGATTTGTGTGAAAGGAAAAAAACCCTTCGCGTTGCTGATTCCTGGGATTTAACTGAGCAAAAATTCCACTAGACCATATATCTACCGTGAAAATCGAGCCTCCCGATTTTGACTTTAAGTTTTTTATTGACGTTTTTTGGATATTTTGGCATATAACAGCCAAACCATTGAGATTTTCGATTCAACACAAAGACAAACATTGTAGTCAAGACAGTAGTTGAAAAGCATTGGAACGCTCCTTCAGGCAGTGCAAACTTTTCGGAAAATGTCGATAAATGACATTGTGCTACAAAATTTGACCCGAAAAATATTCAAGTGTTCTGATGCAAAATTATATCGTGTTGCGATCCATGGACAACGACAATGCCTTTAGTTCGTTTGTCTTTGTGTTAGATCGAAAATCTCAATGGTTTGGCTGTTATATGCCAAAATATCCAAAAAACGTCAATAAAAAACTTAAAGCAAATTGGGGAGGCTCGATTTTCACGGTAGATATATGGTCCAGGGGACTTTTTTGCTCAGTTCAATCCCAGGAATAAGAAACGCGAATGGCCCATGAAGGTTTTCAAATCGCCCCGGCCTAATATATATATTAGGGTTATGACTTTTTTACAACCTCATATCCCTGTATCATAGCGTGATGAGTTTTGCCATAAGATTACATAAAATCTTAATTATAAGGTGATTCGGTGAAAAACCTCACGCACAAAATGATTTTAAAATTTGAATTTATCAAAATTATGGACAATTTTTTGAAGTCACTGAAAACAGATATATAATTGAAAATAAACTTTAGAGCCACATGAGATAATTAAAATGACATAAAATTTATTTCTCACTATTTTTCTTCAATTCTGAGAATCGTAAAAATGTCGTAAACGCTTTTATTCAACAATATAATTTTTTAACAAAAAAACAAAAAATTAAAATTTTTTTCAAAGTGACTTTATTCGCGACTTTTTTAATATTTGAATGAAATAAACGTTATTATAGTTATTAGTAGGCTTATATTTATTCATTAGTGCAACAAAAAATAATTTTTGAAATATTTTTTTTTTTCATTTCATATATTTTTTCAAAAAATTATTTTTTTAAAATCGATTTGTTCGTGAACTTTTTTTATATTTCAATGGAATAAACGATAGCATAGTGATTAATAGGCAAAAGTTCATTCATCCCTGCTACAGGAAATCATTTTTGAGGAAAAATGTCAAAAAGTCATAACCTTAATATATATATATTAAAATGTCGTTCTATAAATTTTCTCAGGAAAAACATAAATACATTTTGAAAATCCTCTAAAATAAAACAAATTTGAATCAAAATGTAAATATAAAGCATTCCGAACTGCCGAAGGTCATTGTTATTACACGTTTACAATGAAAAGAAGTATTCTATGGTAGCAAATTTCGAAGTGTCAAATTTCATGAGTAGACCCTATTACATTTTGAAAACCAAATTTACAAAAAAAAAAGCAGGGGTTAAAAGCCAGCATTTAAAAACATTAGCATTATGCCGGGCATACACTATGGCCATGCAGGACAGCAACCGATGAACCCTTGTGTAAGTGTGTGATTGAGTAGTGTGTGGCATTCCTTTAATCCATATTGCAAAAATGATGAATTTTCCTCCAGAACTCGATTTTGGGTTGAAGTTTTCCAAATTTTTAATTTCCTCACAAATAATATTTGTTGTTTTCAAAAATTATTTGTTGGTTACTTGGAAAATAAACAAAATTCATCGGATTGAAAGGGGTTCATTTACAAAATCCAAAACTATTTTGATTTCAATCCTGCCAAAACTACTCCCAAATACATTGACAAAAACTTCAAAATTTACTAATACTATTACAAATGCTGTCCTGCATGCCCATAGTGTATGCCCGGCATTAGCTGCACACATCAACTGCTACACAAAATTGACACACACGGCTAAATAAGCAAACGAACGCATATTTATTTTTGTGCATCTTTGCTTATTTTGTACTTTTCGCCTAATCTTTTTTTCGCTAGGCATAATCGACAACCACGCTACATATTTAGCAATCGACTGACCATTTGTCGAAGCCAATAGAAAACAAGGGGATGTTTTTGTGAGTAGTGTTGCCAACGCAGTAATAAAAAAGGTGTCATTTAATGTCAAAACGCCTTCATCATATGGAACAAAAAATTACAAATTATTATTGTTTAAAAATAAAAAATATATGTATATACTAGCGGACCCGGCGAACTTCGTCTCGCTATTAAGGAATAAAATTTCATACAAAAACTCAATTTTCGATTTTTCCAATTTTCCGACTTTTCCAGAGAGATTTTTCTAAATTTTCTTCCGTAAAGACTTTCTCCTCGAAAATACGAATAACTGACAAAAAATTTTACAGAAATCGGCCTAGCCGTTCTCATTTTATGAATTACTATACATTTTTTACACCATTTTTATATATATAGATTAAACGGCTTCACCAAAAATTCACATGTCCTTTGAATGAAAAAGTGGAATTAACAATATAGTGACTTTTAATGCTTTACACTGGCAACCCTGATCTCAAAAGCAATTGTTTGCTGAAAACCTGGCTAAGCCGTTGAAACTATGTTGCTTATTCTCTTTTCTGATATATGTTGATGGAGTGTGCTGCAAAATATGAGTATGCATGTTTGGTGCTGTTTTATTATAGCAACAATATCAAACAGCATTAGCTTCTCTAGCAAGATTTTGGTGTAATGTGTTGCTACATGTTGCCGTTGTTCATTGTTGCTAAACACATTTCGAAGACATTTTAGCAGGCAAAGCTGCAAATTTTCGATGCTTTTGCTAATATGTCGTTAACATTTCGAACCCTGAAAAGAAAAAATACAGCTGTTTGTCACTTCTGCCTCATATAAATGTGCCTTAGGCGAAATTATGCAAAATACATCACATAGTTACATGTCAGTAACCCACAAATTAAGCTATACATTTCATACATACATTTCTTGAGTTTTTAGAACATAGTTTGCGTGGACCTTGTCGTAGTGGATCGATAGTCGTTGGGGATGCAAATATTAATCAATTAGATTCTTGTAGCTCCTCTGACATTTTTTCTGTTCTGTCATGTGTTGACTATAAATCATGCCATGCTTTAATTACTCGACCAAGTAGCATGAAATCACTTGATCATGTATATAGCAATATTGAAAATAGGCTATGTATAGATTCAGTTGAATGTCCAATGACGGATGACAACATAATATGGTGCGGATTGGAAAGCAAGGTTCGTAACGAACATAAAATACGAAGACAAATTAAGCACCGCAGTTACAATAACATATGTAGTTGCAACAATTCAGAACCACTTGTCAAATTACACTCATTCTGGAAATCCTTCGACTGATATGGATAATATTATTTCTTCTATTACGGAAATCACAAATAAAAACACAACTTATAGTGAAGTCAACATATTATCAAAATCGCTGCTAACACTTTGGGAGAATGAAGAATTGCAGGCACTCAGAAGGTATAAGGAAAAAATATTGTTAAAAAGGAGGAAACGTGGAAAAAATACTCATACAGAATTCACATTGAATCATATAAGCCGCATCATTAAAATAGCAAGCCGCATTAGTATGACCTCTTATGTTAGTTCCAATCTGGCAAAATTTGACCAAAACCCACGTAAATGTTGGGACTTTATAAATGAGTGTTTAGGACGAAAGGAGAAAAAGGTTATTCAATTAAGAAATGACGCCAAAGAAATCATTAATGATGACTTATTAAAGTCTAACTTGTTTAATGAATATTTTTTGAGTATCCCAAAGACCTTAAAAAACGATATTACATATAGACCAGGAGATAACATAAACAAATTAAATACACTTACTCAATGTGAGTTAAGATTTTCTGTTAATACTGTAGATAGATCTGATGTAATCGATGTGACAACAAACCTTGATACTGGCAAAAGTCCTGGCCATGACGGAATCGTAGGCAAAGTTTTGATTGCAGTAAAATACTCCATTAGTGAGCACCTGATGACAATTTTCAACAATATGTTAAATCTACCTGAGTATCCTGAAATTTTAAAAATAGCAAAAGTTGTACCGATACCCAAGTCGACTAATGCATGTAGTACGTGTGATTTTAGACCAATTTCTTTGTTGCCATTTTTTGATAAAGCGTTCGAGAAATTATTACACAAACAGTTCTCAGATTTTTTAGACCGAACTGGACAAATGTATCGGAAGCAGTTTGGGTTCAAAAAAGGAAGCGGCACACAGGAAGCTGTGGTAAATGTGGTCAACATAATATGCGAAGGTCTTGATGCAAATTTTGGTGGGGTAGGCGCAGCTTTGTATGACTTTTCAAAAGCTTTCGATTTAGTCGATCATCAAATATTTTTCTTGAAAATTTCATTCTATGGTATTCATGGTAAAGAATTAAAATTATTGAAGAGTTACCTAACAAACAAACAAGAAGTGAAGTTGGAAGAGTGGAACATGGTGTACCACAGGGAAGTGTCCTGGGACCCTTGCTATTTACGTTATATTTAAATGACATATCGAATTTACCTCTTTATGGAAAATTGGTTATGTATGCAGATTACATTTCCCTTTTATATCCCTATAATCACAATGCTATATCCCAGCAAAATGTTCGATGCCAAAGATGCTATTCAAGAATGGGTGCAAGTGAAATGGAATGTCATTTTTTCAGCATCTTCACTCATTCTTTTTACAAGAGCGTGACCCCCAAAAGATGCAATTCATTTTCAGATCCTAAGCATGCCATCTTTACTAACTCGATGGAATGGCATCTTCAACATACCAATACCAATATACCAATCCATTGGCATGTCATCTTAACCGATTGCCTAGAATAGCATTTTCACAAATGTTTAGCATGTCATTTTCACCAACCCTTTGGCATGAAACTTTCACGTCTTGTTCGGAAAATGGAAAATGCTGTATTGAAATATGATTTTCATGATTTTTTATTAATTCATAGGAATTTGTGAAATAACTATTATTTAACTATCATCAAAAAGATTACATCCATATTTGCAGTTTGTTGTTGTAATGTTTGTATGCAAGTTGTAAGAATTTCGATGGTTTGTAACCATAAAGCTACATACTTAAGTTTGTTAGTAGGTTTGATAGAGCAGTTGAAAAGGTGTAGCGTGTCGTGCGGGTCTGTGCTGCATGATAGGCAGATGTTATGCACGGTGTCATCAATCCTTGCCCTATAGGAATTTACGATCTCAATGCCGACTGCAGCGGTTGGAATTCAGGTATAGGTATAGGTTAGACAGTTCCGGAAATATCACCCCCACCTTGTACAACTCCCTGTTTCACTCTACGGATCTTGGACTTCTTGATCCTAAATTCTACGTACGACTGGCATCCACACATATAATTTTATAATATAATCCAACGTTTCAAACTTGGCCGGAGCGGCGTAGTCTGCTCGATGACCTCAAACAGGATGGAGTGCTTGACAGTATCAAAGGGTTTTGATAAGAAAAGCGCCATCATCACAGTTCTATCGCACGGCTGGCTCTGATTAAGTCCTCGACTAATATGTGTGGAGATGGCGTACAGCGCAGTTTTTGTGCTGCTTACGGATCCCATGCTATTGATCGGCAACTGGACAGTTATTTCTGATGCTGGAGAGGATTAAAGCCCCAAAAGTCTTTGCTACGGGCGACAAAAGCGAAATCGGTCTGTACAATTCACATTTGCTGGCATTCTTCCAGGGTTCATTAGCTGGGAAATTTGCAGACTTCGGGAACGATGTTAGTTGAGACATGTTGAGTTCTTTAGTGAGATACTCGACTTCCGGTCGTCCAGCTGTTGGAGTTTTAGCACCGCCACTGCTCGCAACGGAGTTAACCTCATCCGCAACTGATTTTGATTCATCTTACAAAAGGATTTTTACTTTCCATCACCAGTGCAGATTTCGACATGGACTCCAACTGTAAATTACTATTTCGTGAATTTTATTTTACAACACTTGTAAATGAATACTCTTTTTTGTTTTGTAGGGATCTACAAATCGATTTACTTATAAGGTTTTGTAGAGCAGGGTTCTCTAGACCAGGTAAGGAAACTTTTATAATACCAAAGTGTTCAGTCCGACTATATTTTTAGCTCAATGATTGGAATTTCCTAGCATAATAAATCTTATATAGCTTTAAACTTATTTAGATAAATAAAAGAAAATTTACATGTCTTTACAAAAAAACACAAACTGCAACTCTATTGGATCGATAAAATGGGTTTAAATGCTGATGAAAATATCGGATCTTTCACGATTTCATTTGAATGGGATCAAATGCTATTGAAAAGATCGGATCTTTCACGACTTCCTTTGAATGGGTTCAAATGCTGATGAAAAGATCGGGTCTTTCACGACTTCATTTAAACCAATGCAAAAGATCCAGTGAAATCATGGCATCTCATGGAACCACTTCCATAAAATTTTGCTGGGTATTAAAAGGACAAATGGAGCATGATGCTGAAGCTATTATTGAATATTGTCGAATAAATAAATTGATAATAAACTCGGAAAAACAAAAATTATTCGCTTTCAACCACGCCGTCATCAAAGCGATACATCTTTCCATATAATGATTGGAGGAACACAGATTTTTGAGTGTCATTCGCTAAAATACTTAGGAATACATATGCAAAGTAACTTGGCTTGGAACGAACATATGGATTACTTAAAAAATAAAGTCGCACCAGCAATTGGAATTCTTCATAAGTTTCAATATACATTCGATTTAAAAACAAAGTTATTGTTATATACATCTTTAATACAAAGTCATTTCAGCTATTTGATAATGATTTTTGGCTATAAGAATAATACGAATTTGAAATCCCTGCAGAGGTTACAAAACAATGCACTAAAAACTGTATTTAATTTACCAAGATTATACCATACGTATGAGTTATATACTAATATTGCAAAAGATATCCTGCCGCTATATGGAATACACAAATTTCAGCTTCTAACATATATGTTCAAGGCTATTAAAAATTTGGGACCGCATTCAATGGAATTTGCTGTTAACCAAACTGCTATCGATACAAGAAGTAGTTCAAATTTAAAACTAAAGACATGCCGATTGGAAATAACAAAGCAGCGAATAGAGTATCACGGATGTTTAGAATATAATAATATGCCTTCTCACTTAAAGACATTGAATAGAGTATCTTCTTTTAAAAAGGAACTAAAATCATTTTTATTACAAAATGCCGATTTGCTTCTGATGTAAAACTAAATCTCCTTCATTATGTTTTTTTTTTCTATTTTAAATCTTTTGAAACACGTTCTTAAAAAAATGTTTTTTTTATGAATTCGTCCCAATAAAGCCTTGAAGGCGCTGGGACATCAAAATATAAATATTGTAAACTAATAACCATGAATAAATGAATTAATAAAAAAAAGCTCAGAACATTTAACTGTAAAAGAAACAAGTGGGTTTATTCCCATTAACAAGAGATTTCAAGTTACTTAAGTATACAATTTGGGAAGGAAAAAGGTAATATTGGGGGTGGAGTTATACTCAAATACCACAGCGAAAGCAATTATACAGGTTTCATCATTGGGAGGTTGAATTACACTATGCAACACTGAAAATGCAAACAACTTCTAGTATGCATTTTTTGAAAGTACATATTTAAACTACAAAAACCCTAGTAGGGTTTTGTCCTGTCAGATCCAGTTCGGATTTAATGGCCTCATCTAAACCGGGCTAAATCTATACTTTTTTGCGTTTATCAGGCCTTTATCTCAGAAACTATAGAAAATTTTACATAATTGCTGAAATTCGGGTCGGTATTGCTAAACTATTGGGATTTGAACCAAGTAATCTTTTGCATAAATCTTCCAAATAAAGTTCTCAACAATTCTTTAGAACATTCTGAAACTCTTAAATGCTTACTTCATGTTGTTTCAGCGCTATATTGCATAATATCTTTTACAACACGTATTTCAAACACAGTTCACACCAACAGTTTATTCTCGCATTTCGGATTTCACCACATTATTGAAATTTTTATTAAATCGTCGTTGAAAAATGTACTGAAAACAACGCCATAGAGGCATTTTACAACAATGACATGTTTTGAAGAGTTGTGTATTACATTCCAGGCAATATTTTTCTAAAAGAAAATATTCAGATAAAATTAACGGTTTTGGAGATACGGTACGAAATGGATAAAAATTGTGGAATTTTTGCATATATTTTGAAATTTGAGGCAATAAATGTAGTTTTTCGAGTTCATTATTTTTCCAAATATTTTATTTTTGTCCTTGTCTACAAATTTGCTTCAGAGGTCAGAAGAAAATTCACATTGGTTTCAGAGATATAGCCCCGAATTTCTTTAAAAACTCAATATTTAACCATGTTTAGATGGGGCCATAAAATCCGAGCTGGATCTGACACAACAAAACCCAACAAGGGTTTCTTGTCGTTTGGGTCTGTACTTTCAAAAAATCCTCGGTTCGAATTGTTTGCACAAGATCACCTTAAAAATGTTGCACAGTGTTATATAACCCATTTCTATCAGCGGACTTTATCCAACTGGTCAATGATTGGTTGGATTTGAAGAATGCAATTTAAAGGTAAGTACCAGGTAAGGTATAGACTTATATATAAAAAATGCAGTTCATAAACTTTTTATTTTTTCAGAAACCTTTTGGAGTAGCGTTGGAGAAACAAAAAGCTATATAAAAGAAATGAATGATGTTATGTCTCGTCCAATTGTCCCGAAACAAAAACTCTCTAGAATGTTTTCAAAAAGGTATAATTATGTCAAACAGTGCACTTAGTTTGTTATACGATTACCTAACCTCAAAATACTAAATGAAATATATAATAACAAGCCCTATTAACCATGATATTGTTGAAATGTTTTATTGTTTTTTGGTTCCATGCGAGCTAAACTTGGCATTAATTATCACCAAACACCTAAGCAATTTGTATGCCGATTTAGGAAGTATTTGCAAAAATATATTTTCCATAACGTTAATTGTTTCCATACATTTCTTTGGAGCCTTGTTGTTGATTTATTTATTTGCCCGTTTTTTATTTTTTAGCGAAAGATGTATATGCACAAAATAAAATACATTTAAACAATATTTAAGCTTTATCCGTTAATGCAATATCAAAATGGTAAAAAAATCGTACACATAAGCGGCTCTAACTATTCTCCCAAAACCAATTATACTACTGTTTAGTACTTTCATATACATAAGTACTAATTTCCAAAACCTCATCCTTATATCCACTTTAAAAACTGACTGCTAACCTAACACCAAATTTCAAAACTCCAGTTCAGCAATTTTACTTAATATCAAATATCCATTTATGTACTCTTCCTACCTTTATACATAGTATGTATTTCGAAAACTACATCAACATATTTCCACTACCACATCCATATTTCAACTCTGCAAAAAAAGCAACGATTATAATACCGAATTTCTGAATTCCACCTCTATTTTTATACACAATATTAAATTTACTTTTATTTAGAATTTTTTTACACATATGCACTAAACCCAAAATATCTTTCTTATCTCTATTCTACAAACCAATATAGCTCCTAATACCAAAATTCAGAAGTTCAATACTACATATATTTTAGAAAACTCTCCTTCACATATGTACGAATTTCCAAATTACCACCATATTCCAATCCTACACCCCAACAACAATCTTCATTCCAAATTTTAGGATTACAACGCACGGTGCTCTTGAATCAAATTTAAATGGAAGGTGCTTACACCTGGGAAGTTTTTGTGGATTCTGAAACTACAATATTCATAGATGAGAAAAATCAAAAAACCAAAAAAATCGCCGCAGCGCTTTTTAAATAAATCGCGATTCAAGTTGACATTTTTAGGGGTTGGTTAGGTTTTTGCGATTTAGCTTGGAAACCGCATGTCCTATCAAAATGGGAATAAAGAAAATGTTGTAGCTATCAAAATTCTCTAAAAGATTGGCCTTAATGATATTTTCGTAGGTTTTACAACTTTTGAGATATAGAAGTTGAAATTGGGACAATTCAAATTCAATTCAATTTTGTATCGTCTCCTTATAAAACAATGTCATGACTGCAATTTCTCAACTTAAACTTATATATCTAAAAAAAAAAATGGTACAACCTAGGAAAGATTACATAAGCCAATCCTGTAGAGAATTTTGACAGCTATAAGATATTCTCAGGTCCCATGCCGATAAGACTTGCCGTATTCAAGCAAAATTGCGAAACCCTAACAAAAAACCTAAAAATGTAAACTGAGCTTCTTTATCTCAAAAATGGTACAGACTGAGAACAAATCATAAACGTCAATCCTGTAGAGAATTTTCACAGCTACTACATTTTCTTTAGCTCCATTTCGATTGGACTTGCGGTTTCCAAGCAAAATCGTGAAAACCTAAAAAACACCTAAAAATGTGAATTTTGACCGCGATTTATTTAAAAATCCCTACAGCGATTTTTTCTTGTTTTTGGATTTTTCTCATCTATGAACATTTCTGTTTCAGAATTCACAAAAACTTCCCCTGTGAAAGCGGTTTTCATTAAAAGTTAGTTAAGGCGCACCTTTCATGACATTGTTTTATAAGGGAGCGATACAGTCAGTGCATTGTCCCAATTTGAACTTCAATATCTCAAAAATGGTAAAACCTACAAAAATACAGTAACTGTCAATCTTGTAGAGAATTTTCATAGCAATAACATTTTCTTCAGTCTTATTTTGATGAGACTTGCGGTTTCTAAGCAAAATCGTGAAAACCTACACAACCCCTAGAAATGTCAACTTGAATCGCGATTTATTTAAAAAGCGCTCCGGCGATTTTTTTGTTTTTTGATTTTTCTCATCTATGAACATTGTAGTTTCAGAATCCGCCAAAACCTCCCAGGTGTAAGCACCTTCCATTTAAATTTGATTCAAAAGCACCGTGACGTTATTCGTTCACCCAAATCCAAATTTAGTACCATTTAGTACTTTCATAAAAATAAGTTCGAAACCACACTCCAACAGTAATCTTAATTCCATATCTCAGGATTCCTGCCCTATCTGTTCACACAAATCCAATTTGTACCAAATTTGGTACCATTTAGTACTTTTCGTACCCATAAGAACAACAGTTTCAAAATTACCTCAATCCTACACTTCAACAGTATTCTCAATTCCAAATTTCAGCTCTATCTGTTCACCCAAATCTTCGTTGTACCAAATTTTGTACCATTTAGTACTTTTCGTACCCATAAGTACGAATTTCCAAAACTACCTCAATCCTACAATCCAACAGTAGTCTTACCAAATTCCAAGATTCCAGCTCTATCTGTTTGTCCAAATCCAAATTGTATTAAATTTAGTACCACTTAGTACTTGCCTCAATACTACACTCGAACAGTAATATCAATTCCAAATTTCAGGATTCCAGCTCTATTCGTTCGCCCTAATCCAAATTGTATCAAAATTAAGTACCTCTAGTACCCATTTTAAAACTACCACCATATCTCAATGCTTCCCTCCTACAGTGATCCTAATTCCAAATATCAGGATTCCAACTTTTTTTTTATTCACCCAAATCCACATTCCACTAAATTTAATACCATTTAGTACTTTTATATACAAGAGCACACAGTTTCAAAACCACCTCTTTGTATCAACCCTACTTCTCAACCTTGATTCTGATTCCAAATTTCAAGCGGATGTAAACCAACATTTTAGTGTGCTTAGTCTTAAAAGGAGAACCTACCTACAACAGCTCAATATTTTTTATGATTTTTTTCCGAGAACACTACGTAACTTTTTGGCTGATTTTTATCTCCATCTGAAAGAGAAAAATATTACGAAGTTTTGAAGCAGTCTACGAAACCCAGATTTTATTAAAGCATTTTGCGGTGCCACCTCTAGCTCGAAAACTAATAAACCAATTGTCATATATTTTTGTGGCCGATTTCGAGAAAAACACAGTTTATATGCTGCATAC
Source organism: Musca autumnalis (assembly GCF_047663935.1). Lineage (NCBI taxonomy): Eukaryota > Metazoa > Arthropoda > Insecta > Diptera > Muscidae > Musca > Musca autumnalis. The sequence continues at coordinate 117,553,057 of NW_027411755.1, read as the reverse complement.
AAAATAAAATAAATTGTTCCCATCCAACTCTCATACTAAGACAATATTTTTCCGATCGACTTAAAAATTAGACCACATATTCTGTGCTATTTATACTTTCTACTTTTTTCTGAAATTTATAAGTAGGGATCACCCCTTAAACTAAAGCTCAGCGCTCACTTTGTGGTGTGGAGTGGATAATTTTATTCAAATATTTGAGATATATTTTGGACACCACCACGTGCAGGGTGGATGTATTCTGGAAGTGAAAAATGAGCACACTGAGATTTCGTGCATGAAAATATTCTAAAACAAGTAAAAAAGTATCAGTCGGCTTTGCCGACAGAGATATACCCTCAGCCTGTGCAAATTGAAACACTTTTTTCACAAAAAACTTATGTATTTAGGGGGGTTTCAAAATTTGTTGTTGATTAGGATTAAAGTTCAAAAATTTTGCGGAAAACGTACTTAAAGGAATGGACCGACATAGACCATGGGGGTGCCATAGGGGGTTTTTACACCCTTCGGACTGTTTTCTCAAGAAGAATGGGCTTGCCCCTGAAACAACTTTTACCATCGTAATTGAGGCAGCGAATGTAAGTTGCTTCAACAAAAATCAAAGTGATTCAATAGCAGGTCTTAAAGTGAACTTATCCAAAATTTTGTGTGGGAGGTACGGGATGGAGTGGACAAATATAGTCCATATTCGAACCTGATCTATACCTGTAGATATTATGAGAATGTGTAAAGTATGGACCAAATCGGTCACTCCCTTCAAGAGTTATCGTGCGCACAATTTTTCCGAATATTTTTGAACTTTTGTGGGGTAGGTACCTGAAGGAGTAGACCGATATGGCTTATCTACGAACTTAAACTAAGTTTGGAAACAATATTACGAAGGCCAAATTTTGGCCGGAATCGGCATATCCGTTCGAGAATTATCTTGCGCTTCCACCCATAAACATGGTGTCATAGGGTTTGTTTTTCAACTTTCAGGCTATTTTTTCAGGAAGTATGGACTTGCCCCTGATGAAACTTGTACCTTCGTATAGGGGACAGTGAATACAAGTTGCTACAAAAATCAAAGGAGATTCGAGAACAGGTCCTAAACTGAACTTTTCCGAAATTTTGTGTGGGAGGTACCCGAAGGAGTGGACCGATTGAGTCCATATTGGAACCTCATATAAGTTTGGTAGAAATTACACGATGTGCAAAGTATGGACCAAATCGGTTATTCCCTTCAAGATTTATCGTGCGCACAAGTTTTGCGACAATTTTTGAACCTTTGTGGGAGAGGTACCTGAAGGAGTGGACCTATATGGCCCATCTTCGAACTTAAATCGAATCTGGACAAAATATTTCGATACCCAAAATTTGAACCGAATCGATTGATCCGTTCGAGAGTTATCGTGCGCACCAGCCAGACAGACGGACGGACATTGCTAGATCTACTCAAAATTGTCTGAAACGGATATCGTACAAACATACTTGGGGTCTAAAACCATTATTTCGATGAGGCACATTTTTGGTCGTATCAAAGTGTAAATACCCTCTTTAGCCTAAAGTCTGAGGGTATAAAAATGTTGGTAGGAAAATTTTATGTATGGTCGGTCCACTAGGACAAGTAATTGATATTGTCATATTTTCATTGTCCTTTATCACTTTTACCCGATCCTTTTTTCATGAAAAACTATATGATTATGTATTTTTTTGAATTTCGTATAAGCTATTGATTGTGTAGAAAACTCGGATACACATGAACTATATCTGTTCCTGGCGGACGGATCCGGTTATTTGAGTGTCTACATCTAAAGCCCTCATTGAGTATATAACGAATCCTAGAAGAAAGATTCGCCGTTTGTCAGACATCTGAGATATGGCGGGATGAATCTATCGTTGACCAACAACGAATTTATGATGCCCTGATTAAGAAGCGTTACCCTCCGAATAGATTATGCGAACTTTACCGAAATACATAAACATACGTTTTTTTTTTTTGAGAACGTAATGGGTAAAACTTATAAAGGACAATGAAAACGTGACAATAGGGATTTCTTGGATATGGGAAACCTACATATAATTTTCGAAGGAACATTTTTGTCAAAAATTTCATTTTGTTTTACTTTTTGAGTTCAAGAACAAAAAGGACATCGACGGAACTGAGGTAGAAGGACAGCAGAACAGACAGAAAGGTTCCTCGTTCAATTTAACTGAAAACATGTTATCTAAAAAGGATGAAACAATATGTCCAAACATAGATATAAAGCTATTTTCTCAATGATTGATGGGGTTCAATTAAAAAATTCATTATGTCATAACTCAGAAATTTCAGCTATGGGATCCTTTGGGGTTTTCATCCCCAAAGGGAATTTTTCCATCCCCAGATCTTGACTTCCATTTTGTGTCACAGGGTATTCAGTAAGATTTCCCATAGAGACCACAATTTCTTTAATAGAAGACAAGGATAACTTCTCATAAAAACAAGATGAGAATACCAATAGAACTTAGTGAGAATGCCAGTAAGACTTCTGACGAAAGAAGTTAAAGGTCCAATCTTAATTCGATTGTCATAGAACTTTACTTTTGTTTGCAAAAATGTAAAAAATCAATTGGATCAACAAAATAGGGATGAATAGACTACACTTCAGAGGGTAGTAAATGTCCTGTGAATTTTCCTTTAACTTAGTATAATACCATTTGTTTTCTTATACATTCCTTTTAAAAAAATAATAATTTAAAACAAATGTTCTTGTTCCAAACATAATGTTATTTTTCTATAACGTGGAAAAAATTTTGCTCGGAGTCGGAGTCGAGTTATTTTTTTTGACTCAGACTCCGACTCCAGCAAAATTGCTCGACTCCAACTCCGAAACCCTGGGCATAACAGTGTTAAAGAAATAGCAATTGTTGTAATGAAACTGCACAAATTTGGTTTGCTGCGCAATATGACGTGTCGAGTGACATTTATGAAGTCAGCCTTTATCTTAAATATTTATCTTATTTTCAAAAGACGGATGGACTGATTTATAGTACGTTTATATATAACCGGATTTAACAAACCCACTGGGTTTCAAATGTCAATTCCTTTGCGTATACGGCAAATAAATCCTCATTAAGAAGGTTAACAATATAATACTATAATATAAACATCGCCATACACCGACATATCATCGACTTAGCATTTTATTCAAATTAAGAAATAATACGAGGGCTGCGCGAATACTATCTGGCCTAGGCAACACCCCGTGTTCCCAGAAGCCATTTAATTTTTTTTCTTTGAAAGTTTGACAGTTTTTAGCTTAAACGTACTCAGGGCAGTTCAATTCAATTCAATTTGTTCTTTATTTTCATATAACGTTATAAAAATTATAAATTGGTAATACATAATATTAAGTTTGACTTATAAAGAATATTCCAGCATGGTTATGTAGAGAACCGTCCGCTGGGATGTTGAGTTGTTATTTATTTTTAGTATTTTGCTGTTTAGTAATTAAATTCTTCTATTAACATTTTTCTATATTTTAGTGACTCTTTCAAAAATTGGTATAAATTGAGCCAACAAAAGTCTTCACCACCATTTAGTATGCTAATAACTTCAAGAGCATCCAAGAAGGTTTTGTTAAAAAATTTGAGTCTTGAGTATCTCAAAATTGGGCACTGACCAATAAAATGGATTATTGTTTCTGCTTCTCCGGTATTACATAGAGAGCATGTTTGATTTTCAGCGTTTGCGTATCTGTTACAGTTTAATCGAAACAGATCTCCTCTAGCTTTCATTATTAACGTAATTTGTTCCTGCGTTACAGCTTCATTACAGTACAATGGACCAATGCCGTGCTCAAGGTATTTGTATATTCGATGCTCGCTTTGTTGTGCCTTTTGTATGTACGAAGCAAACTCTTTCTCTGTTAATGCCATTAACAGTTTATGACCGGCGTCCATCCAACATTTCTTGTTTGTTAATATATTCACATTGTCTATATTGTTTTCTGCAAGTTTTGACATATAATCTTTGATCCAAAATAAATTTCTGTTTGCTAGTTTCAGGGCGAGTATTTTTGGCAGCCTATGATTGCCTAGGTCAAATAAAACTTTTGCCAGATAGTTTAAATGGAGAGAATATGTGTATATGTAACCCGGTTCATAACCGGTTTCCAAAGATATTATGTAATTTGGCGTTGATTCTGGTAGCTTCAATATTCTTTTAATGAAATACCGATATAGTTTTTCCACCTCATTAAAATATGAATTTCCCCATATTTGCGCACCGTAGCTGTGTATGGAACGACAAACAGCTAAAAACATTTTCCATTTTGCAGTTAGATTTATTGATGGTCTACATATAAAATTTTTCCATGTTGAGTTTATTGACATTTTGGTGGCTTCTTCCTTTTTGATCATATGTTTCGTGAACGAAAATTTGGGCGTTAAAATCATGCCAAGATATTTGTATTCCTTTACAATCCTTATTGTTTCACCTTTGTATGTCCACTTTTCATTTCTTGCAAGTATGCCTCCTTTCCGAAAAACCATTATCTCCGATTTCATCTGGTTTACTTCCATTCCCCATTTTTTACAGTAATCTTCTAGTTTATCAATCATTCTCTGCAAGATTAAAGGACATTAAAAGTCGGATAATTGTTTCTTCTACATATAGTCCCCCATCAAGTTGATCATGCAAATCATTTAAGTAGATCGCGAACAGAATAGGAGACAAAAGGCAACCTTGCTTTACTCCAGTAAAAGTACTAAAATATTGTGACAACGGGGTACCAGACCAAACAGCAGCTTTTGTGTGTTGATATATATTCTCAATAAAACGAACTAGTTTCGCCGACAACCCAATTTCGTATAGTTTATAGATTAACAAATCCCTTGGCACTATATCAAAGGCCGCCTTAAAATCAACGAAGAATGCATAAACTTTTTTGTTTTCGCTCAATTTAATATTGACTATTGCAGCTAGATTAAATATATTGTCTATAGTAGAGTAACCTTTTCGAAAACCCGCTTGATATTCATTGAGAATTTTGTGCCGGTTTAACCAATCCTCTATTCTAGTATTCAGCATTCCAATCATCAGCTTAGCAATGCAGTTCAAAAAAGATATTCCTCTAAACTTGGATACATCTGTTACGTCGCCCTTTTTGTGAATTGGGAAAATGATAGCGGTGCGAAATAATTCAAGATCGTCGTTTCCATTTAATATGCCAGTGTACATATTGCAAAGTGTTCTTAAGAATTCCTCAGTAGCGTTAAGAAAGAACTCATATGGTATTCGATCTTCCCCTGGAGCTTTGTTTGTCTTAACAGTTTTTAATTGATTCTTGAGTTCTGCAAGTGTGAAATCTCTATCTAAAAGTTCATCTGCAGTATTAATAGGCGCGTAATAGATTATTTCCGTGTTGCTTTTGGGGTTTAGGAGACTTTCAAAATACGACTTCAACTCTTCTGCGGGAATGTTGCAACTCGATTCCATATTCTCCTGACGAATTTCCCTTGCCAGCCTCCACCAGGCCTTGCTGTCTGATACAGTGTCCAACTTTTGTTCTATTTTTTGATAATATTCCTGTTTTTTGGTTTTACATAAATAGGTATATTTCTTTTTTTCTTCTAGATATAAACGTCTGTCGTTTGCGTTGCCTGATCTGCGATATTTATTAAGCTTTCTCATCGTTTTCGTTCTGACCTTTAGGCAGTCCGTATCAAACCATTTATTTTTGAAACGTTTTCTTACAATATTTTCAGCACTAGGGTATGACTCGTGTATTAATCTGGATAAATCGTTAAGCTTGGATCCATGTGTAATTTTATATAAGTTACTGTTTAATGTGGTTTGGTAGGTAAGTATATTCCTTTCTTTCCACATAAGTTTGGGCAAGAGGTTGGATTCGTTGACAGTTTCCGTATGTCCACATGGTATAGATAAAGAAAGAATGAGAGGAAAATGATCGGACCAAATTTGATTATCTACTTGTAATGACTGAACATAATGTAACATTCCTATTGTAATTGCACATAGGTCAATCACTGAGCTTCCATTATTGTTTGAGAAAGTATAATTGCCTTCAGTATCCCCACTGCAGCGTCCATTTAAAACTACTAGACCATTATCATTACACATTTCAATATACTTTTTCCCATTAGCGGTAATCGTTTTATCATTTGATTTTCTTGTACTAAGGCAGTTGTCAAGAATTTCTTCAGGTAACTCCTGTTCCTCTCCAATTCGAGCATTGTGATCTCCGATGACTATTTTGTTGCTCTCATAACTCTCTATATCACTCTTCAATTTTTCGAAGTCCTCAATCCAGTTTGCTCCTCGTAGATATACGGGAAGAATTTCGAATTTTGTTGACTCAAACTCACATATAAGCACATCTTGCCTATCTCTACGGGTGAATATATGCTTAAGGCCTTTATTTTCTAATTTTTTATTCACACAATATACTTGGCCCCCAATTCCTCTTCCTCTGGAACTAGATCTTGTAGCTGGTGTCCAGTAGGTTTTAAAATTTGGGAATTTGTTTGCGTAATATTCCTGATTTTTTGACTCTAAATGAGTTTCAGTAAGAATAAATATATCAAATTCATCTAGATATTGAAAAAAACAGTGGTGAAGGATTTTGTTGCCCAAGCCATGGATGTTGTAAGCTATTATTTTTAGTATATAATTATTAGATTGTTTAATAGAATAGGAAGAGTTTTTATTTTTATAACAAACATTAGTAATAGCATTTTTAGATTTATTTAGGTTTTTGAGTGTAGTTTTTCAACTAAGTCTTTGTAATTTATATTTAAATTTTTAATATTACCACCAAATATATTAATCAGAACGTCTATGCCACAACTTTGTCCACACATCAGCTTATTTTCGTTATTCCAATGGAAAGACCTTCCCTCTGTTGCAAGCTGATCGCCACGTACACATATCCTGATATCTTTGTTAATTTTCTGCAGTTCTTTTTTTAGCACGGGTGCCACCGTGGTGCAATGGTATGCACGCCCGCCTTGCACGCAGAAGGTCGGTGGTTCGATTCCCCGGCCAGGCAACATCAAACATTTTTCAACGGTGGCAAAATACCCCTCAGTAATGTTGGCGACATTTCCTGAGTATTTCAGCCTTGTAAAACTTCTCTACAAGTGGTGTCTTTAGACACGCCGTTCGGACTCGGCGATAAACAGTAGGTCCCATATCATTGAGCTAATATGAATCGGGGTGCACTCATTGATATGAGAGAAGTCTCCCTTGTCCCGTATGGGATGTTGTGGAACAATGTTTTTGTTTTTAACATCACCCTTTTCCTCTGTAAACGTGGACCACTTAGGTCTCGTTCTATGAAGATAGAGGTTCCAGCTAGCATCTTGGTAGACTTAAAGACCTCCGACACTGTTCTCGCCGATTTAAGCTCCACGGCTACCGTCATTTTATCAGTTGTTTCCTGCAGCTTTTTAATATCTTCGATTTCTGAGACAATTTCCATTTTTAAATTTGAACGGAAAAGCTGTTTTACAGATCCGTATAAAGATTTTTGTTTTGGTAGACCTCGTATAATGATCTTACATCGGTTCAACTGATCTTCCAACCGTTGTAGTCTCTTATTATTTTCTTCCTTTTCTTCTCTTAAAGTCCTCATCTCCATTCTAAGTTCCTCGTTTTCAGTCGTTAAACGTTTAATGTTTTCTTTAGCTACTTCAATATTGTTTTTGATGTCCAAAATATCATCCTTTGTTGGTAGATTCTGCAGTTTTTCATCCAACAGTTTCGACATTGACACCTGCATCATAGACATAAGTTCCATTGTAGACAAATTTCCTACCATAGCGGAGTTATCCGGAGATGTTTCTACTAGCTTCCTTTTCGAAATTTGTTCACTTAAAGCCACTGTGCTCGTCGAGGCGAAAGGTGAGCTTCCTGGAGTTGTTGACATATTTTTCGGCATTGATGATATTTTTCAATTTAGGTGCCGTTTATAGTTCAGGGCAGTTTGTCAGTGTTGTGTTGTATACAGTGACTTGAAAAAATCACTTTGCAAAAAAAATCAAATTTACTTGTGAACATTTTCGTCCGATCATTTTCTTTTCACAATTTTCGACGTGGATAATCACGGCAAGAGTGCATCGATCAAACTAAACCTTTGTATGTCGATCAAGGTGTAACGCTCCAAAAGTCTGGTGTACAATCCATCGTTTTTGGGTACAGGCTCAAATATCCTTATCATATACCTTTTAATGAATTGTTTTGTTATGTTTTATAAAAATGAATTAACATCTTTGTGTTTATTTCAGCTTGAGTCCATATTTTGTTGTAATTCAATTGTTTGAATAACAACAAAATATTTTAAAGTGGATATGAAATTGATTAGTTGCGGGCGAAGGGTAGGGAATACTATAGTTTCAGTTGTCACCAAACAACTTCATCAGTTCCCTTTTTTTTTATTGTTGGACTGCAGAATTTTACATCTTTGTGTTTATTGCAGCTTGAGTCCATATTTTGTTGTAATTCAATTGTTTGAATAACAACAAAATATTTTAAAGTGGATATGAAATTGATTAGTTGCGGGCGAAGGGTAGGGAATACTATAGTTTCAGTTGTCACCAAACAACTTCATCAGTTCCCTTTTTCGCCGACTCTGTATCGATAAACAGGTCAATAAAGCCATCTAGCAAATTAAATAAAATGAGAAATTTGCTGTATGGCCCTAAAGCTGTTTACCCTACAATTTGAGTCGAACTAAAGAATTTCATATCCACCACTGTTTTTATGTCGTCTTTGCTTCGCAAAGAATACGAACATGGAAATGTTGCTTCAATAAGCGGGGGTAAAAACAACAAGAAAGTTGTTTTTGCATTACGCATTGGTCAACAAGGCCGTGCTGATGCCTATTATTGTTGTTGGCGTTTTTTATTGTTGGACTGCAGAATTTTACATCTTTGTGTTTATTTCAGCTTGAGTCCATATTTTGTTGTAATTCAATTGTTCGACTCAAATTGTAGGGTAAACAGCTTTAGGGCCATACAGTAAATTTCTCATTTTATTTAATTTGCTAGATGGCTTTATTGACCTGTTTATCGATACAGAGTCGGCGAAAAAGGGAACTGATGAAGTTGTTTGGTGACAACTGAAACTATAGTATTCCCTACCCTTCGCCCGCAACTAATCAATTTCATATCCACTTTAAAATATTTTGTTGTTATTCAAACAATTGAAACTCAAGCTGAAATAAACACAAAGATGTAAAATTCTGCAGTCCAACAATAAAAAACGCCAACAAAATGAATTAATAAAAAAGAGAATTGTTTTGTTATGTTTTACGCTAATAAAAAATCACTTAAGCCAACAGACGGTTGTAGTAGAAATTTAAATTAACGGCCAAACGACGACCTCTAATGTAAACAGATGGTACTACCACATCAGCGCCACCCCTAGCGGTAAAGTATATAAACAACAGCATATCAACTGAAGTTGGCTGCAGTTGGTTGGTGCAGCCAACAATGCCACGCTATAAAAGGAGATGCCTGGCCGTCACTCGGGACAGTTGTCTGTTGACCGTTGGTGAGTTAACTGGGGTATGATAATGCTTGATTTACATTTACGAAATCCACTCGATTTCAACTGTCAAATCCATAGGTTAAACGTCAAATGAAATCCAACGGATTTCAGATGAGATTTAATTTGACGTTTGAGCTATGGAATTGACAGTTGAAATCGAGTGGATTTCGTAAAGTAGCATAAGTACCCATCTTTTAACTCTGTAGCAATGGTGAACAAATCAGTACTCTAGCGCGGATTACTCTTAATCGCAGCTATAATCGACACAAGTACAATCAAAAATATACACATTTTTATATATGGCCTGTTCCCGTACTTTATAAAGGGGTAATTGTTGTAAAAGTCGTAGACGATTTTCATATAAATTTTGTGTACGGGAACGCAAAATGTGTAAAAGTGGTAAAAATTGTAAAAACTTTTTCGTTCTGGAACAGAGCTATAAATATTTTTAAACAATATGCAACTTTTATTATTTTAGAATACAATTAAAGTTTTAAAACATAAAAAAGTTAAGAAAAGCCAACAAAAATGCAATGTGAAGTATTTAAGAGAAAATGTGTCAGATCTCTTTGTGCATTCCTGCTCTGTAGTGTAGTTATTGTAGTGAGTTAATTGGGGCACTGAGAACAATCAACGTACCGATCTCTTAACTCTGTGCGGCGGTGTGTGAGTCAATTGGGGTACTGAGAGCAATCGATGTACCGATCTCTTAGCATCATTCGACAAATTGTGATATTGACGTCATCGCCTTAACAGTTACTACCACGTGCTGCCCTCGGACAACAAGAATCACTCCCGTACCTGCGAACAATTAAGGGATAGTCGGATGTCAGCTCTCCTGTTATTAAGAACTACAATTGATCAACTGAATATCAAGATTTCGATAAAGTGTTTTATGAAATGTAGTGTTAACAGCCTGTTGCACTATGTCGAATGAAAATGAAAAAGAAAGAAAAACAACTAAACTCGTGTATGATTTTTAAATTTTGTAGTGGTTTTAAAGAAAACACAAAGTCAATATTGCCATGGAAACCGAAGTTTAGGTGTTTTTCGTTCGCAATAATTTTCATTCGACATAGTGAAACAGGCCTTAAGTGTTTTTAGAATTAAATATTATAACGTTTATGAAAAAAACTTAAACTGGTGTTTTCTCTCTCTCTAAAGTTCCCAGCAAATAAATTCTTGTGACGACCATGGCCCCACTGAACTACCCCAGCTTCAAAGTGAAAACACGTCGTCACAATGACGCCCGAGCAGGGACTGTAGAAAAGTAATATAAAAAATAAAAACAAATCAAAAAACATTGTGAAAAATAAATCAGTGATAAACATTCATCGAGTGTAAAAAAACACACACACAAAGTATAAAGAACTATCAAATACAACGCCGATATATGTATATTAAGAAGTCAAGAAAATGTTGCGAAAACCGTGGACAAACACCCTGAAACAAGAAGATTTGGTCATGTATCTGGCCGAATTTAAACTTGATACTACCGGAAAGGTGGACGTCCTCCGTAAACGATGGGCAGGATTCATGAACCAAGACCATGAACAAGAAGTAATGCTAAGGTTATTAGAATTACAAAGTAAAAAAGCGAAGATAACTCAGTCCAACATCCCCATACAAACCGCAATCCCCCAGGTGTCAGAACTACAGTTTCGAGCAAAATAATGTCAGAAAACACGTCACACATGAACAATCATTACGATAAGGACCAAAAAAATGGCATTCACCCACAACTTATCCTGGATCAAATTCATAAGTGGAACATCAAATTCGACATGGGAAGAGACGTCACACATGAACAATCATTACGATAAGGACCAAAAAAATGGCATTCACCCACAACTTATCCTGGATCAAATTCATAAGTGGAACATCAAATTCGACATGGGAAGAGACCCAAATGTGCGGTGTTGACCTCGACCAATTAATAAAAGTGATGCCAGAGCTCCTACGAGATAAAGCATTAATCTGGTATAGGAATAATTATGGTCACTGGAAAGGATGGGCCGAATTCAAAAAGGATTTCTTGAACTTCTTCTTACCGCCAAGATATTTCGAAAAATTAGATGATGAAATCCGGAGACCCCGAGAAGCATTTAAAGAGTTTGTACTGGCAATACGAAACCTGATGCAGCATACCACGATGACGGAAGAGCAAAAACTACAGCGGATCTTCCGAAACTCCCAACCAGAATATCAGTGGTATATTCGACGAAACGACTTTAAAACATTGGCGGAATTGATAAAGCTAGAAACTTAGAAAGTATTCCGAACCTAGGGCGGTACGAACAACCCCGTCACCAGTCGAACTATGACCGAAATGCGGATCATCAAAGAACTAACTTTTATCGCACGCAAAGGAATGACGGAACACAGAAAGACACTATATGCAATGGTAAACCCCCGATGAAACGTAGTGTTGGCAATGTAAAGACATTTATCTGTGAGGACCATCGCCTAGCGGCTGCCGTGATGATAGGACAGCGAATCGTTGCCACCGTGGATACAGGCGCAACGAGTTGTTTTATTAAGAGTCAGTTCGCAGAGAAATTAAGGAAAATTTCAGTGTATAACAGGCAACAGATAAACGTCATTCTTGCAGACGGTACCGCAGTCAATGTAACCCAATCAACGACGTTAAATGTAGCATTCGCGAACCAACATGCTGACGTTCCATTTTTAATCATGCCGCAGTTCAAGGAGGACATCATTCTTGGATTAGAATTCTTAAAGAGGTTTCCCACGGCCATTCAGTGTGCTGGAGTCAGAATCAAGTTAAGTGAGGCCATCCGACGTACCGAATATTGCATCATTGTTAGAGAAGACAGCGAAGACCAAGAAGAGGTAAGGGAAGTGGTTTTGCCGCAAAATGAAATGTGTCCTAAGCGTAACCTCGTTAATAATAAATTAACCAAATATGATCAAAGACTTATCAAGGATTTCCTTGCAAAAGAACTACAGCGGTTTGACAAAATTCGGGGGCCCTTGCATATTGCGGAACATAAAATTGTCATGACGGACGATCGACCCATTAAACTGCGATATGCACGACGAAATCCCATCATTGATGAGGAGGTGACGAAACTTATCGAAAGAGGGTGTGTGGAATCTTCAACGAGTCCGTACATCTTTCCCATCACGCTAGTACGGAAGAAGAATGGAAACTGGCGACCCTACATGGATTTCCGTCAGCTAAAGAAACGGTCAGTAGCGGATGTATATCCACTGGCCCGCGTGGACAACATCCTAAATCGTATACGGAATGCGAAATATGTGAGTAGCTTGGACCTGAAAGACGGGTACTGGCAAATACCGATGACAGCAGAAAGCCGAAAATATATATCTTTTGCGGTAGCAGGAAAAGGGCTATATCAGTGGAAGGTGATGCCCTTCGGATTACATTCCGCACCCCCTACCTTCCCGCGAGCATTAGATACGGTAATTGGTCCGGAGATGAAGCCACATGCCTTTGCATACATGGACGATATTATCGTCACGAGGAAAATCGTCCAAGAACACATGGAAAACTTACGCGAAGATTGCGCGCTGCAAATCTGAATATAAACGTTGAGAAGTGTGAGTTCTTCCGCAACGAAACGAAATATATAAGGGACATAGTAAGCAGTGAAGGCATCAAAACTGATCCTTGGGTGTTGCATCATGGTATAGGAGATTTGTCCCCCCAATTTGCAAACGTTTCGCAGCCACTGATAAGCTTACTTAAAAAGGACAAACATTGAAAATGGGCCCCGAGCAACAAAAGGCGTTTGATTCATTATAAGCCCATCTAACGGAAGCACCGGAACTCGCGCGTCCGGGCTTAAACAAAACGTTTGTTCTACAGACGGACGCGAGTGACTATGGCCTAGTAGCCGTTCTCACACAGGAGGTAGATGGTGAAGAACGAGTCGCAGCCTTTGCTAGCAGGCATTTGAACGGGGCAGAAAAGAATTACTCGGCAACCGAGAAAGAATATCTCGTGATAGCATGGGGTACCCAGCAAATGAGACCCTACCTAGAGGGTTACAAATTCGTCGTCATCACTGATCACCTTGCGTTAAAATGGCTTAACTCGATAGAGAGTCCTTCTGGAAGACTGGCACGATGGCCGTTGGAACTCCAACAATATAACTTCGACGTTAAATATCGACGAGGAAAAATAACGTAGTTGCCGACGCGCTCTCGAGGCAACCCTTAGAGAGACTGGAGCTGGCTATTACCAAAAAGGTGGATTCTTGCCCATGGATACAGAACTTAAAGAAGGGCATCGGTAAATATACGGAAAAGTATCCGGATTATACTGTCATCAACGATCAGGTTTATTGACGCTTTCCGCAACAAATTAACGACGATGATTGCTCACCATGGAAATTTTGTGTTCCCAAACCATCGCGGAAACAAGTTCTAATGGAAAATTACGATAGCTTGGCTGGTGGTTATTTGGGAGTACGAAAGACGAGTAATAGGGTGGCAAAATAAAAGACCACCCCCGGCCAAATGCTCACCACAGTTCCCCAAGAGCCGTGGGCAACTATATGTGCCGACTTCGTTGGTCGCCTTCCACGGTCAAAATACGGAAATTCTATGCTTCTTGTTATAGTTATAGTATATATTCTATGCTTCTTGTACGAGTGAACATTTCAAAAAATTCTTGCGTGAAATGGCCATAAACTGCCAATTGGCAACCCCGTACACCCGCCAAGAAAACCCGACTGAGAGAACTAATCGCACAGTCAAGACCATGATTGCACAAATCGCCCGCCAACAACAATAAGTGGGACGACGCGCTACCAGAAGTGATGTTGTCTATAAATACGAGTGCCTCCGAGTCGACCGTATATTCACCAGCGTATCTCACACAAGGGCGAGAGCCAAGATTACCACAGGCATTGTATGACCAGGTCACTGTGGGAACCGGGGCGAGGGTAGTCCAACCCGAAGATAGAGCAGCAGAACTAAACGAAATTTTTTCTATCGTCCGGCGTAACCTCGCCAAGGCGGCATAAAAAGTGAAGCGCCGTTACGATTCGCGTTGACAGTTGTGGAAACCCAAGATTGGCGCAAAGGTCTTATTGCGATTACACCCACAATCAAAAGCAATAGAAAAATTCGCAGCAAAACTAGCGCCGAAATACGGTGGTCTTTATGTTGTCGAAAGCTATCAATCCCCAGTCATCGAGTTATCAGAGGAAACAATAAAGAGACTCGTGTTGCGCATCTCAGTGGACTCAAACTGTATTACGAATGAAACATAGATCACTCGGTCGAACCACCGTAACAAGGTTCACAGGTTATATAGTAGTCCATTGTCCTTATTGTGTCAAATTATTTCATTCTATTCTCTATCTTGTATATTTCCAGATGACCGGGAGATATGAACGATCCATTGAATAATTTCCATCAACACACTACAACACACACAAACAAACAAAAAATTGGACCACGTTAGTCCCAACACCAAAAAATTCAAGGCCGCTCAGCAAAAGTTTTGGGCCACTACGAATGGTTGGGGGCACAGAAGCATAGGACTATTTTCATTGATGATGTATACCCATCTACAAGCCGCAATCCACGAGGAGGTAATTCGAAGCACAAACCAATGGCGAAAACTCAATACTGCTACAGGATGAGCCACGCCACCCCTAATTCCTTCATGACGAACCAAAAGGCTATCGGTGAGATGGATGCTCCGGGGAGAAGAGAATCAACATCGACACCACCAAGATTCGATCCACGAACACCAACATATGTATGCGATGGTGAGTCGTCAAAAGGCGGTCCCGTGACATCAACCCCAACAACATCAATGGCATCAGTGCATTTTGAATTGCCCATAACCCCAGGTGCGAAACTCCGAAACGTATCGTAGCCGGAGTTGGAGATGTCTACGTCGAATTTAAGCACAGTGGGAAAAACAAATGATGAGGTAAAACCAACAGCAGTATCTGTCAATGACAATGAGGAAGAAAATTCAAGAGCCACAGTGGGTAGTTCCGCAGCACTGTCTGAAACACTCAACCAGGATTAGTTAACACAATGGCAGGCACTTGTTGGTACCTCCACGCCACCATCTGTTCGGAGTCCGACAGTAGTATCCCCAGAAATGGGAACGGATACATTCAAGATACCATCGACAAATATGACCGTCAGTCCGGGGGCAGCTGCTTTGAGGTAGGCCTCTGTGGCATCGAAGTCATCATCCTCATCACCCCAGGCCTCGCCTTTAGCGCCATCCACTCATATTCGTCAGGCAGCGCAAACTCAGCCAGACACCGCTGTTCAACGACCTGAGAGCTCGGGTGAGAAATACATAGAGGAAATATTCAAACCAAATGAGGAAAGCGGACATTAAAATTTAACCATAAAAGAAACAGACAATGCGGCTGGAACTGCAATCTTGGAAATACCTCAATCTGTCACACCACAGTGGGAAGATGTAGAAGCCGGGGAATATCCCGCCACACGGGAAATCGCACTGGAAACACTAATGAGCCAACCCAGAAGTGAACAAAAACCGAGACAATTACTCAAAATAGGAAAAAGACAATATCGAATCATAGTCAGTGCATCATAGTCAGTTGCCATGAAATCCTCCGCCAGAACCTCGAATGCTCCAGCCACTTTGCGTCAATCAAAGCGAAACCGAGAACGTGGGGTGAGACTCAACAATAAAATTTCATCAAGCTACTAGCCGTTCCTTGGTCACCAGTGAAAGTCAGCAAGAACAGAGAGAAAAAAAATAGGAGGGAGTGAGGCACTGTAACGCTCCAAAAGTCTGGTGTACAATCCATCGTTTTTGGGTACAGGCCCAAATATCCTTATCATATACCTTTTAGTGAATTGCTTGGTAATGTTTTATAAAAATGAATTAATAAAAAGAGAATTGTTTTGTTATGTTTTACGCTAATAAAAAATAACTTAAGCCAACAGACGGTTGTAGTAGAAATTTATATTAACGGCCAAGCGACGACCTCTAATGTAAACAGATGGTACTTCCACATCAGCCCCACCCCTAGCGGTAAAGTAAATAAACAACAGCAAATCAACTGAAGTTGGCTGCATAACGAATGATTATTAAGACACCAGCATATGACAGTTAACAGAGATAGTGATTCGCCAAACAGTTACTACCACGTGCTGCCCTCGGATAATAAGAATTACTCCCATACCTGAGAACAATTAAGGGAAAGTCGGATGTCAGACCTCCTGTTATTAAGAACTACGATTGATCAACTACGCTGCTGATTGATCAACTACGATTCAAACCAGAGCCTGTTTGACCTGACAAAACGTGACTGGGGACCCAATGACTTCATCTGATTCCTGAATATTCAAAAAAAAGGCGTGGTCAACGATTTTCGTCGTCAGAAGATGCTATTGAAGAGTTCAAAAACCATGTCTTGATGGTGTCTCAATCGGAGTGGAGTGCTTAAACAAATGGTTTGAGCGCATGAAAAAGTGTATAAATCATGCTTCAGACTACATAAGAAAACGAAAAAACTATTTTATTCGTGTTTTTATTGTTAGGCCAGATAGTTATCGTGCAGCGCTCGTATGTATACTAGGGTTATAACTTTTTTGACTTTTTTGTAAATGTCATAAGTAACACATACACATAAAGAAGTTTTCGCGCCGATTTCGTGCATGTTTTCCTTTTTTGTCATTACGACGAAAAATCGTCCTAAAATCAATATCGGAACATTCCACACAAGTCTAAGTCTTATTATCGCTCTAGATGTTTAAAAACACTATTAAGTTTTTCTTACATAACTTTGAATTTCTGAAACGCTTATTTTGATAAAATTCTACAACTAATCATGGACTCAACTCGGAATTAAACTTAAAAAACTATCGGTTATATAAAGTCATTGATTCTAACTTCCTCATCATATATCTGAAGTCACCATATCCACGGCACTGCGAACACAATATCCGTACCCTTCGTATAGATAAAAAAACATGACTGTATCAGTTGCATAAATTGGAATAGCTACCATATATCTTAAATTTTGCCGAATCACTCATTCGCAAATTTCGTTTCCAAAAAACTTCTCATAATCTCATCTCAATGAAAAGTACCATATCAACGTGGTTCTGAACATAATTGCTATCTACGATTACTTGAGTATAAGATAACGATTCTTATACAAAAGAGGACAAGAATATACTATTTTGAATTCTTACTGCCTATTTACTTCAAGTACCTCTTGGTGCTTTCAACATTTTACCTCGTCTAATATAGCCAATCAATTGAGAATTATAATGTACATTTGACCTCATCTCATAGAATAAGTATTTGAACTTAAAACATAAATTTCAATATCCGTTCGCGAGATAAAGCTCGCCAGCTCCAGTAGTATATATCGCTCATTTACTCAAAGAGTGACACATCTCGAAAAATCAGGTTTCGAGAAAAACGCGTTTTAAGTTGGCGATTGAAACTTGACTTCCCAACTTAATAAGGTTATTATACAAAAACTAAAATAACTACTTGGACCATATTTTGCAACCAGATAGCCAGCTATCAGTGCTAAATTTCTGTGCATGATCAAGCATGATTTGATGTGTTTTAATGCTTCATAAACTCAAAAAACTCTTGTGTTGAATTTTGCGAAACTCGTAGTAAATGAGCTGTAGCTCGTCGAGTTTTAGAGATATCAGCATGAAAATTTGACACAAGATAAAGTAGAAGTCGTTAAAAAAATAGAAATTGCTAACTCAGAAAATGCATTTTTTGAGTTATGTCACTCTTTGAGTAAATGAGCGATATGTAAATAAAATAAAGTGATGTTAGTTACTACGCTTATATCTCACAAATGGCTGAACTGTAGATTTGACAATTTGCACCAATTCGGAATGGTCTCATGGTAAAAAAGGATAAAATCTAAAACAAATTGAAGAATTTCCGCGAAAAAAAAATGTAAAACCTATTATTATGGCTTGCACAGCTAATTAGAACATTGAGTCCACTATAAGAAAATAATAATTTGATTACAGGTTGATTGTAGAAATTTTGAAATATCGACTGTTTCTGAAAAAAATTAATATATGTGGGTGGACTTATTGAGGGGCCGCGTACCTACAGGTGGCGAGCACAGCTAATTAGGTCATTGGGACCACTATAAGAAAATAATAATTTGATTACAGATTGATTGTAGAAATTTTGAAATATCGTCAATTTATGAAAAATTAATGTATGTGTTAAGGGGCCCCCTAGGCGAAATTTATGCCGCGTACCTACAGGTGGCGAAAGTGAAAATTTCTTATTTACATTTAACGCCGTTAAACTTAGCGTTCGCGGTCCATGTAAAATTTCAACCACTTAAAGTACGTTTAGACTTTCGAAATCAACTCGATTTCAAATGCCAATTTCATTCATATAGAGAAGTTAGTCCGAGTTTACACGTTCAAACTGGAATGTCAAATTTCCCTCTCAATTTCTTTTAAAATGTCCTTCCAGTTTGTTTGTGTCAATTGTATGAATTTTCTGATTCTTCTTCACACTCATATTCTCGTTCGATCATTTAAATTGATATTAATAATAATTAAAATTAGTTAAAAAATTAAATAAGTACCTATGTACGTGTTTACTATTAATTTTAACCGATTTGTTCATTTTCGTTTTTTCTCACAAACGTATTTAATTCAAGTGTCTGCGTTGTTGTTTATTTGCCGACAGAAAAATAAAATGAAATGAGAAAATAAAAAATATGCAAAGAATTAAGGAAACAAAACAGAACTTGCGAGTACCCCCCTCTTATTCCTCTCTACTCCCTCACCTATAAACTCAATTTTCTGTCCCATTAACTTTGAACGTGTTAGCTCAGACTTACTGGAATTTATTGAGTAATTGTTGCTGGGAAAGTTATCGTACAGACCTATTGTAATAAAATAGGAATTTTCGATAAAGTAATCGGTATATATGTCCCAATTTACATTGGGCGAGTTTACTTACGGCAATTGTCATTTTGTAGGAGAGAGAGGTGAGGCATATGGTAACCCTTTGCCTCTCAGCACCCTCTCTCACCTACAAACTGACAATTGCCGCAAGTAAACTCGCCTAATGTAAATTGGGACTATACGCAATAAATAACGGAGCTTTGTAAAATGAGAACCTAATAAACTAATTAAGTATAAAAAGTATAAAAGCAAAGGTTACTAAGATTTGCAAGTGAACTCCTTTCGAATAAGGCCGCGAAACTTATATGATTTTTTTTTTTTGAAAATGACATTATATTTAGTACACATGTGCAATAATATTGTATTGTGCTAAATTGTATCCTCATTTTTAAATTATATGCACATGTTTTCCGTGCAATTAATATTTGTATGATCCGTTTATTATTCCATTGAATTTAGAAGAGAGCATTGCTTCAGGAGGCAATTCTAATGGAAGCAATGATCGAACACATCTACCTAAAAAGACAACAAAATTACTCCAGCAATAGCCCTTACCGCTCACGACTTCAACAGGAAGAACATAACCTATTTCATCGACAATCGTACAAAAAAAAAACCGCAACATCGTTCATATCCACAACAACATTACCAGACACAAACACTACATCCAACACAAATCCAACAACAATATCAGCAATATATGACACAACCTATCTCGCGTTTTCAGTCCTATTTGCAGTCGCAACCAAAGGTAGAACAACCACTACTAACAAACAGCAAAAATTTTTTGCAATTAAATTCTCAGTTTGCAAACCTAAGATTGAATAACTCTACAATGCAAAATTATTTAATTTTTCGGTAAGTACTCTATGGATCCGATATACATAGGAGTCAAATATAGTTGATTTAATGTTTGGAGGCTCGAATGTGATGAACATAAGTTCGAAAGCCGAAATATCCCTTCAGCTTGTTAAAGAAATAAAAAAGTCTTACGATTCGCAAAAGTGTAAACATTATTTGGCGCGTCAAATTTTGGGTTATTTTGGTAATCTTCATTTATTCCCTAATGAAACGTTGGAAGGGCCTAATATTTTCTGGATTTTAATTCACCACAAAATACTTAAAAAAGTTGAATTTATATCTTGTACGTATAATATTTCAATGTACACCGACATTCAAAAAAACTTTGAGAGGCGTAAACTTTATTTTGACGCTCACTGTAATAATTATATTTATTTAATTTATAATTTTATTAAATAATTTAAATAGCTAAACACCATTCCTTCCTCCCTTTTATTACATTTATTCAATATCTGGTAATAATTCTTCAACACATATGCTCTGTTCCAGAACCTGCAAGAAGCTACTACATTTTACTACGATAAAATGTTTTGCTTTATGTTATCGAAAAAATAGTTAAAATTAGTACATACTTGCAGTACTGGAACAGACCAATATTTTTATTACTTGTTCTTCTCATTATTATAACATTAACACTTTGTACAATTTCTCTTGTCGATATATTTGAATTTACTGTTATTAATAATTTTCATTTTAAAAATATTTTCCGTTCAATTCTATTTTGTTAATTTTCTATTTCCCTTCGAACAAGTTTTTTAATAAAATAATTTGAATTTCAATAGAATATTCAAAAACCGATTGCAAACGTATTTTATTAGGATTAACCACAAAAACAATACTCGTGTGCTGATTTTTTTTTGGGCCGCGCATTCTCTTGCTCTTTTGGTAAAATTTAAACCCTTATGAACCATACGTGTCACGATCGTTTAATATCGTAATGCTCCCTTTTACTTTCGTAAGATTTGTTTTTCAATGGTAATTTACAAATCGAATCTCCCAAGCCAAATTTTTATTGTTCTTAACATAGAACGGGCACCACATATCAGCTTATCAACTTCAATTCGATAAGACAACAAAATTTTGTCTTTAAAATTAAATTACCATTAACATTTTTGTATGGTACCATATACAAATTTTAGTTAGAAGAAAGGAGGAATAGTAGGAGGAAAGAGTTAAAAATATCTAAGCAAACTCATTGGGTGGTACGCTGATAATAATGGTACGTGTGTGTGTGCTGGGGTGTTTGGAAGGCAGAAAACACAAACATTTTTGTAAAAACAACATTAAAGACAAACGATGAAAAAAAGGCAGCATCCAAAACACCCACAGTAAAAATGGGAAGCGCATCCACACTTACAAACACACTCAACAAACAAATAAGATGACAAGTGGAAGACAATCAATCCATCCAGCCCATAGGTAAAGAAGTATGGCAAGGAATCGCAGATTTTGTAAGACAGACGCGCCACACTAAAACATATGCAAAGATGATGACACATGACGAAAACGCTTTTAGTGTTGTCTGGCAAGAGAGCAACTTTTGATTGCAACGCCATCAGTGGTGTGCCAATATTTGGGGATCTAAGAGACTCGGGTGGAGGAAATAAGTATATGGGAAATCGGCAAACCTCAAATTAGAAGTAGAAAAACAAAATCAATTACGCCACTCTAGTTTTCAAAGAGTTCTAATAATATTCACATGTGTCGGTGTTCGTATGTAAATAGGAACGATGCTTGTTTACATACATAGCTACCCTACCTACCGCATTTGAACATGTTTGCATTATTTTCCCCGACTTTTCAAAAATTCACTCGCTCCCTTCTCAACGCCTGCAACTTATACACACATCAAACGTCAATTCATGTAACGATACAGCAAAAATCGAAACAGATTTTTTGTTTCGCAACAAAAGTATTGAATTATCTCATACCACACACGCAGGAAGCTAACCAAACAACAACACGGCGTACATATTTTTGGCTTTGTAATCTGTTGTTGTTTTTTCTATTGTGAAGATGGTTAGCAGCTCATCAAAAATATTAAAGAATATTTTTGGAAATTTTCAATCTAAAATAAATGCACCGCATTGTTTTTGGATTTTGCATCTAGGCCGATTTTTCAATTCTTCAGCATGTGTTTATAACCTCAATAATCAGGAAAATTTAAAACCTCGATAAACATTTTTTTAACACATATAGATAATGATCCAAGACCTACTATTGAAATTCATTTTTAACGAACAGTGTAATGACCACAGTAACAAGTATCGATAGAAATAGGAGAAACTACTGTTTAAAGCAATGAGTAATAATATCCAAATTGTAGTGTGTATCAAATACTCATCATGTATTTGTAACAGAAGCATCTATTTTGCACAAAAAATAAGAAGTTGGTGTGCCATTCGATTTAATTTGAACTAAAAACGCAGGTGATATGTATTATAGCTGCCATGATATAAGGCACGAACTTGCCAGCGGATTTGTAGCTAGCCGGAGTGTCAGAGCATCTAGTCTCCAGGTTTACTCAATTTATGCAAGACTAGATACAATTCCAATAAAAGCCAAACTCTACAACATCAGTCTTAACCCATGCCCCGACCAAAAACAAAGACGAATAGACATATGAACATGCGCAGCACATAGCAGCATCTCAACATTCATAAAGCAGATGGCTGTCTCCGGATCAACAACAAGAAACCCAATTGATCACGTTGTGATTGATGAAAAATATTCTTAGGGCGTGTTTGGTGTACGATCGATCCGAGCAGCAAACACAGACTCGGATCACTACCTTGTTGCAACAAAGGACCGGACCCGATTAAACGTAGCGAATAAAGCACAAACACGGAAGTTGGGCATTGAAAACATATAGTTGCATTATACGATTCTTCTTCCTGTACGATTCACGTCTGCTGATATCCTTGCCTGACTTCAGTAGCAGAACCACCCAACTTCAGGTTGGCTAACGATAAATTGAGGACACTTCTTAAATACTCAACTCCGGGTCCATCCATATGCTTTAGCACTACCATTGAAATTCATTGTGGGCCTAATGCCTTGGATGATTTCGTGTTTCGGATGATTCAACATCGCTCATCGTAAATTGTGGTGGTACTTTCCCGGTAGGAGGGTTCTTATAAAATGTAGGACACTGCTCTTCACCCTATCACTATCGGGGTACCCTATAAACCGCCGGTTTAAATAACACGCTCACCTCAGTTACTGTCACGCCGTTGAAAGTAACAGCCGTTCTACTAACCTTTTTTCCCGGATTCGACAGTGATTTAACCGTTGCCCCCAATTTACTTAATCCTGTATCAAGGTTGCGTTGCTTCAGGTGGTCTAGCCACTTTTTCCGCTTATGTTGACTTAAAGAGTAAGTATTCTAACTCTTGGTTCTTCTTATGCAAAGACATAAATTTCTTCTGTGTCTTTGATTTATGTCTTTGTTAACATAAAGTAATTTTACGATATGGTAAAATAAAATTTTTTTCTTTTATACACTGAAAGAAAAATGCTTCGTTGTATCAATGAACGGGTTTCATTGATTATTTTTCATTGATGCTATGAAATGTTACATTAATACAATGAAATGTTTCGTTAATGCTATGAAACCTTACGTTAACTAAAATTTAATGATTTTTGGTTTCATTGAATATATGAAACGTATTTCATTGATGTAATGAAACTACTAATTTCTTTAAATTTTAAAAAATATGTGAGTATTGAAACTGTGCTAAATAGTATGTGCTTAAAAGAACTAGTATTCAAACATCTTTTAAGAAAATGGTGGAAAATTGGATATATTTGATGTTTTTAGTTGGCTCCAAAAATTAATGATATAGTTTCAATAAATAAATGAAATAGTTTCATTAAATAAATGGAACAGTTTCATTGAATAAATGAAACATTTTCATTAAATAAATGCAAGAGTTTCATTAAATAATTGAAACATTTCTGAAGTTCCCAATACTATTTTGCGGAATGAAAAAAGGGTCTGAAATCTTATCTATATTATGACCCTTATATTATCGTTTTTCTTCTAATTATTTTTCTTTATTAAACAAATGTTTTAAATTTTCCACAATCATAAACAGTACACATTTATAAATCTGCCAAGTACATACATATGTGTGTATAGAATCACAGACATCAAACATACATATGTATGTACGAATATTGGCAGAAGCGTCTCTAAAACAAACCCGTTCGTTAATATTGTTAAGGTTACGAAGTTTTTCGGCAAATCACACACACGAGACCCGAACGCAAACTAAGAGAGTAAATGTTTTGATTTTTGTACTTCAGTCTTGTACTGAATGTCATGCAAGCAGGTTGATGCCGCTTTATTTGTTTTTTTTTTTTTGGTACACTGAAAAGATTTTGCAGTGGTACAGCAAATATGTGGAGGGAAGAATTTGATAATGATTTGTTGTTTTGTATTAATATTTTTAATGACGCAGGATGCCTCGTCTGCAATGCAACAATAAAAAAATGTATATCCACCTAACCTTAGGCGTCATTATAATACGCATACAAAATATCATTTAATGACAGGAAATGAGCGAAAAAAATAATATGACAGCTTAAAGATAATTTAACAAATAATAATAGGAGTCTTAATATTATAAAACACAAAGGCAATTAAAATAATGCCACAATCAAGGCCTCATATAAGATTGCTTTGAAATTGGCCAAGAAATGTAGACCTTTTGAAGATGGGGGGTTTTTTTCAAAGAGGTGCCTTTATCTCGGTCCACAATAGTCCGCCGCACCGAGTCAAAGGGAAATTCATAGAAAAAATGTTTTTTTATGCTTAGAAAGTCTTAAAAATCATTTTTATATACAAGAAATGTAGACCTTTTGAAGATGGGGGGTTTTTAAAGAAGTTTTTTATGTCAGTATTACCTTTTTTGGAGATACTGGTAGAAAAATGGAAGACATTTTCAAAGAGGTGCCTTTATCTCGGTCCACAATAGTCCGCCGCACCGAGTCAATAGGGAAATTCATAGAAAAAATGTTTTTTATGCTTAGAAAGTCTTAAAAATCATTTTTTACACAATTTGTTTTTTCGCTCAAAAAAAAAAAAATTACATATGAAGAAAAATACTCTTCAAATTATGAAGTTATTTATATTATTTTTAATTTAAGTCATACAAAGTGAACACGCCAACAATATATTTTTTCATTTCACACTCACCTGTTCTGTCAGTGTAATTTTACCCACACATA
The DNA here is from genome assembly GCF_047663935.1 of Musca autumnalis. NCBI lineage: Eukaryota > Metazoa > Arthropoda > Insecta > Diptera > Muscidae > Musca > Musca autumnalis. The sequence continues at coordinate 117,527,523 of NW_027411755.1, read as the reverse complement.
AACAATTTAAGCGCTCTCTCTTCTTGGTCGGCTATGCTCTAAAAGCGTAACTGTACAAAAATTCCTTACTTGCTTTACTGGCGATTGGCTTTGATATACATACATATTCATTCTCATTTAAATGTTTGTCTCATTTTTTCTACTTGGGTATCAAGCAGGGATGGAAAATTAAAAATTTCAAAAAGTACTTAAATGGTACTTTTTTCAATGAAAAAGTACTTTTTTATTATTTAAAAAAAAACATTTAAAAATTATAATTTAGTAAAAAACAACAACAAAGGCTTACATCTTTGAAATCTGAAGAATGTCATTCCGTTTGTAACGCATCGAAATATTCGTCGGAGATCCTACAAAGTATATAACCATGTCCTTCCGTCTGTTGAAATCAAAATACACTCGCAGAATTTGAGATAGAGCTTTTTAATTTGGTATAGAAGTTTCAATTACTCCGTGGATGTGTGGTTTTGAAAATGGGGTCTATTTGTCCACGTATTGATATAACCCCCATACAACGGTTCCTACCGATTTTCGGTATTTTGAAGGCTTGAGCCACATTATCATACAAAAATTGTTGAAATTTGGTATTTAGACTATGTTTACAAGACTCTTCCCAGTAATTTGTCACGTTCAGATATAGTCCCCATAGAATGGTACCACCCGATATTTTCGATATTTTAAATGAATTACAGGTATTATTAGGTATTTTGTATTCGATATGGGTATAAAACATTCCTGTATAGAATTGTGGGTACAGATGTACGTTTTAATATAGCCTAGAACTAAAAAACTCCGACTATAGTTTTGGTCGCTGTCGTAAAGCTTTCAAGACCTGAGTACATAAGCTGCCTCGCCTGGTTGCCTTGCTTTCCTGCTTCATTTCTGACATAACAAAAATTGGCTCGGCCTTCTTTATTCTTTTATTTGATGTCAGAAATGAAGCAGTAAAGCAAGGCAACCAGGCGAGGCAGCTTATGTACACATGTCTTTATATTGAACTCTAAACAAATTATTTGTTAAATAATTCGCGACAGATAGCCCAAAAAACATGTTTTGGTGGCCGATGAAAATTTTGTTTTACGTCAGTAATCGAAATGATAATAGGACTATCGATAGTTCGCCAGCACTTATATAGCCCCCATAGAGAAGGTATTGCAGGTTCTCAGATTGGAAGGTACTGCGATACCGCTCGATATGAAGAAGTCTTTTAAATGATTCGTCTACTGTAACTTGCTTGGTATTTCAGATTCTCAATAGCTCCACGAAGAAAATGATCATATAGTTTCATATTTTGATATATTCACAATACGAATTTGCATATATAAAAATTTTAATCTTGGAAGCAAAGTGTGAATTATGCATTTTTATAACATTTTTCAACGTGTGGGATTAGAGTATGTGAAACGGTACTGAATTGGCCGCGGGGGTACTTCGGTACTTTTTATAGTGAAATGGTACTGAAAAAAGTACTATTGTACTGAATTTTCCATCCCTGGTATCAAGGCTTATTCTCTCGGTATGTTATTCTCTGTCGTTCCTTGTTATGTATTTCATTGTTGTTATGAAGTAAATTCCAGCTCTGCGGTGTGAATGTACGTGTGTGCGTTTAACAAGCCGAAAACATGATTAGGCAAAACAACCCTGTCTGCCAAAAAGTTGATCAGCAAATTGTCAACAACATTGTTTTAGTAGACATTATAACGCCGCCATGTGCGGATGAATAAAAATTTTACAATTCGTGTTTTTAACTTAGAAAAGTAAGTATGTAAATATTGGACAAACTATTTCTGTTAAGTTTTATGTATTCATTTGTTTATATAAGTGAATTTACATTTATTTGGTTTTTCTCTTTGTAATAGATGCAAGCAATAGAAAATCTAAAGAAGAATGGAATGACGGAGTAAATGCCAAGAGTTTGGCGTCCAGCGACAAATAAAGACAAATAAATTACTAACAGTTTTTATGATTTTCAATTTTACTTAATGGTGACAACGCCCAATAGGATCATAAACTTCGTTGAAAGTAGGTATGAAGTGTTTAATGTGAAAAGAAAATACAAATATTAAACTAAAACTCTTTCATGTAGTTTTTATATGTACAGTTGTTTTATGTGAACTTTGTATGCTGTATCCCAACATCATGGAAGTACACAGGGGATGACTGAGCGGCAAAATATGAAGGTAAGTTATTGTGTAGAAAACCAGTTATTTAGTAACAAATTGTTTATTCTTTCAATTTTACTTACAGATGACAACGACCAATGGTATCATTAATGTATTTAGTTATTACCTAAGGAAGCAAAAATGACGTATTGTATCCATGGTCAAAACCAATTGCAATAAAATGAATTAAACATATTTAGCGTTGACTTAATTTTTATGCATTACGTAAGTATGAAATGACTTCATAAAATAAATTAAATCTTACGTTACATCAATGAAATGTATCATTGATTTTGAGCCAACGTAAGGCTTCATTGCATTAAAGAAAGTATTTCTTCACATTAATGAAAGTATTTCATTTCACTAATGAAAATATTTCATTGCATTAATGAAAGTATTTCATTGTATTAATGAAAGTATTTCATTATATTAATGAATTTATTTCATTGCAATAATGAAGAAGTTTCATTGCATTAATGAAGAGGTTTCATTGTACTAATGAAGACATTTCATTGCATCAATGAAGAAGTTTCACTGCACTAATAAAGAGGTTTCATTGCATCAATGAAAAAGTTTCATTTCATTAATGAAGATATTTCATTACATCAATGAAGAAGTTTCATTAGATTAATGAAGAGATTTCATTGCATCAATGAAGAAGTTTCATTGCAATAATGAACAAATTCGTTAATTTTACTTCAACTTTTTACGTTTGTTCAGTGAAGCTCTACGTTGGCTCAAAATCAATGACAAATTTCATTGTTGGAACGTAAGATTTCGTTTATATTATGAAGCTTTTTCTTTCAGTGTACATTTTGTACGTATTTAACCAAATTTAACGATCCAATTGACATGGAATTCTTCTGGAAAAGATCATTGAATTCATAAATTTCGTTTCTGATACTATAACATGAAATATTCCCTCTAATATTTTAAAAATTTTCCTTTTCTAAAGATCGATAAAAAAGGACCAAATAAAGTCCTTATTGTCAGAATGTCAATAAAAAATTTAAAAAATGCTGTTTATATTACTTATTATTTTTCTTGTACACACCACTCCGGTGAAATACTAAAATTACCACAAAATATAATTTATTTGGGAGCTATAGATTGCCATCCGATTTTTTTTTGGTTTGTTTTCTTGCGAAAGCGACCCGGTTAACTAGTTATTTAACCCTTTCTGGGACTAATTACTAAAACGTGTGTATTATTTGAAAGCTTATGGAGTTAACTATACTACAAGGGAGTTCATTACCGATTCACCCGATTACTACATGCCTTATATGTGTATATTAGACTGTCCCAAAAAAAAGATCCCCACATATTCTCTTTGCAGAGCTGTCCGTTTCCCCTTTGATTTATTGAAGGTTTATGAAGCTGAAGTGCAATGTTTGTATCACCCTAATGACAAACTAATTATTTTAAGTCGCTAAAAGACAATAACAACAGCAAAAACAATAATAAAGGTCACATTAACTCTTCAGTTAAGATAGAAAATATGTATTAACGAACCTTCCCTCCTAAATGGTCACCTTCATACAAAGATAATGGGGTAACAGTTTTATTGTTGACGACGACGATAGATAGACAGACAAGGAATTACTTCCGCCACATTTGAAGGCCATCAAGTACTTATCGTGTTAATTTACCAGCAGGAGAGCGAACGCAGTGAAGCGAAGAAACACTAAATCTGTTGTAGAAATAATTCTGGAATGGGCTGAAAATTCCCCACGGGGCATTAAGTAGCGCATAGAGGAGTGTAAGTGGAAAGGATCATCATCGCCATCATCATAGCATGACGAGGGTTGGTTGCTTAGTTGGTTGTTTTTGTGACAGTAGTAAATGACTTTACGAGTGCGCATCACTGCATTAACACCACCACCATCATCATCATCTACCCAATTCTCAATGACAGTTGGCCGTAAAAGACAGTGGTAGAACACAAGTCACTGACAAAGTTGAGTACTTCACCTTCCATTACTGTTGTGATGGGTCTGACGTGATTCAAAATACCAAAGAATGAAAGTAATGGATTTCCCTTTTTTGGATTGAATCATTTTAAGTCCGCACAATTGCGATTTGATTGACTACTGATCCTGATGCCTATTGGCATTGTTTGCTGTCTTGAATGACAACAGCGCCTTAATTGAGATGATGATGCCGATGTTGACGATAATGGGAGCTGTAAAGTAATACCAACTATTGTTCGGCACAGATGTTTCAATTTTTCTATAGCTTTATGGTTTGTTTTTTTTTTCTGTTGGTCATCATCTTTCTGGCAATTGTTTGAGTGTTGTTTTGGTGGGCGAATGAACTGCGGTGGCTTTATGAAGTGTCAATGGTGGTAGGTTGGTTGGTGTTAGTTTGGCCTATGCTAAGCGCAAAATGATAGCATCTATAGAATCATACCTTATCAATAAAGTAAGTACCATATGATGAGTATTAAATTGAGTTGTATCTTCCATATGTCACATCAACAATGAGACAGAGAAACAAACAAACAGACAAACAATGCAAATAACAATGACACCTCTTCAGCCTTTACCGCCAATGAGACAGATTTAATTTCCAGTTTTAATTTGCCACTGTGAATTCATGGCTACTGTCTCATTGTATGTATGTTAGTTACACCGTGACAGAGAAACAAGCATAAACACCAGCAATATTATTAAGGCCAAGAAATAAGATCACAAACAGCCGAATTGCATCCCCTTTGACTTACAAATCAAAGGTAATTCAAAAGCCAGGCTGGTTGTAAAAAAAAAATCTGAAAGGAAGCATTCGCTGTTCTCCTGGGCCACCCACCAGATTTGTTTGTCCGCGTTTTCTTTTTTTCTTTCACGTCCTCTCAAAAGAAAATGCGAATACAGTCGGCTTTATATATGACTCTATGTTTGGAATGTCATACTTTAAGCTGTGCAGTTCCTTACTCTATTTCCATTTGTACGAACAGTGGCCTGAATTTGGTTAATGTTTGTCTGAATATAAATTTCAAATTCCGGATTTTTTTTTGTTGGACACACACACTTTGTTATTCGTTACTTAGTAATAAGTAAATTAAGTAGTTTTGCCAAAAACAAAACAAACAAAAAAACAGCGGATGGCACGCGCCGGGGAACTTTGTTTAAAACAAAAACAAAATTCCAACAACAACCTCACAGCAACTGTGTTGATGATCTTTTCGACTCACAGAATTCGATGAATTCTTAGTTGATACGTGCTCACATGTTGCAGAATATATTTTGATTTTGGTGCTTCTTTGGGAAAGCCGAAAAGTGAGTGTGGTTCTCATTCTTATGAGAATACTAGACACTTAAAGAGTTCGGTTTTCGCTAAAAAGGCATCATTTCAAAAACTGAGAAGCCTTCGCCGGGATGAAATCATGATATTGGTAGCGATCAGTAAAATTTTGCAACACTGTCAGTTCGTTTTGAAAAACATTACTCTCTGTAATAGAGAGTAATGATGAAGTTTAAGCCATTGGGGGTAACACTCCAGACTTAAAAACAAGGTTTTGCAAAATGTTTAAGAAATAACCCATTATTTTTGGCCTACTGATAATGTAGAAAGTAGTTTGTTTACTTTGTAATGGGTTATTTTACTCATGTGACTTCAACATTTTCTCTGATATATGTTTTTGTGTTTCGTGTTGGAAAAAATATATAACATGATTTTTATAAAAATAGACTTCTTTTTTTGGTATACTAATATTATCCAATGCTGATTTCCTCTCCCAGGACAATATTTGGTCGTTTTTCAGTATTTTTGATGTGTTCTTGGCGATTTGTATCACTTGAGAACATTTTTTAGAATTCTTTCTATGGCTTAATAAAGTAAAAAATGTTCTTAATTTTGCATTTTGATCATTGCATTGGGTGCATATTACAATTGCCCTCTTTGCAGTGTGTAGCATGGATTTCTTTTCATTGCCACATTTTGCCGTACTTTGGTTGCCGTTAATTAATACTGACTTTTTGACAGTTTCAACATTTCTTCTGGTGGGTGGTTGGTGCTTTGATCACTCGCCTTTGTGAATCCTATGCACTTTGGTGTTCTTCCAACTGCTTTGAAATATGAACAGTTATTTCATTCCTTTTTTTGGATTAAAATTGAGCTGAAACTGTCACATTTGTTAGATGTGATGTTTGGGTGTCACATTTTTGTGACTTAAATTAAATTTTGTCATTTGTTTGACAAGCAATTGACAACAAAACAATATCAGATTTTCTGATGGATGTTGGCAATTTGAAGTTGTTTTTTGATAACGACTGAGAGTCAGTTATTTTGTCGTTTGTTATGTGATGGGTTTTTGTTGTATTCTCTAAGTCACCCAAAATCACCTTTGATGCAATATTCCCTTTTGCAGTTGCCTATTTCTAATTTTGTTTTCATATTTTTGGAGCAAACGAATGCATTAGGTTGCAAATGTGCACATTTTTTTCCAAATCGTTGAGAAAATTGCCAGAAGAATTTTAGTAGTCATAGAAACTGACGATTTTAGGGGTTCTTCTTATGCAGACTTTAAATAACACAAATGGGATGATATCTTCGTCCTACACCACTTCCTGTGGGCACTGTTTCCACGGTTCTAATATGGACCCAATCGGTCCACTCCTTCAGGTACCCCCCACCCAAAACTTCGGATAAGTTCACTTTAAGACCTGCTGCCTCAATTACGACGGTAAAAGTTTTCTCAGGGGCAAGTCCATACTTCTTCAGAAGTATGACACCGTGTGTAGAGGTTGGAGAGCACGATAACTCTCGAACTGATCGACCGATTCGGTCCGAAATTTGGCCTTCGTCGTATTTTGTCCTAACTTAGTTTCAGTTCGAAAATGAGCAATACCGGTACTTCTCCCAATATTTAAACTTTGGATCCTATCGCCGTATTCAAGCTGACTATCAATAAATGTTAAGACTTTCGCATGTCCGAAGAGTTATGTTGTGCTCGCAGCCTGAAACTGAAATAGGATATCCAGAAATTGGAGATCCAGGATCACGTTTAATGCGCCATAAGAAGTGCTTTTGATTGTGCCGGTAATAGGAATCACCAGACGAGTCCACCATAGGTTCAGATGGGCAGAATCACGGTTACGTACATCCAGTATATGATTTGTGGTCTAAGGCATTTCTTTGTTCGCTTCTCGATATTCATTTTCCAAGTCAGTATTATACAGGGGTGTTTAGTTTCCGGAGAAAGTTTTAATGAAACTCTGTCCAAAACTGTAGATGTAGTCTTCGCTTTGTGGCTTCTTCGCAGTCATCTTAGGAGACTGAAACATAGCCGAGGAGTTACCTTTTCAATAAATGGGGGATCCAGATCAACAAAACAACTTTCTCCGGTTAAGATTCAGTTGTCACTTTATGATTTACCTTCAAACCTTCTTAAATTTTTTAAAGCTGTACTGCCATATAAATGAGAGGTTACCGCTATCCTCACCTACATATGGGGCTTCTACAAGAGTTCCCCCGTCTCTTTAAAGTGAGAATTTCAGTGATAGGAAGTTCCCACTTAGCTAGGTGAGGATAATTTATTTCGAACTTTTTAACAAACTTGAGGTTCTATATTATCAGCTGAAATTGCCTGATGATATTCAGAATCACACGTCTTTTTGATGGATGGTTTTCCCTTACTAACATCCTCCTCCAATGCCACCTACTTAAGAAGTAATGGCTTATCGAATTTGTTGGTCGCTAAAAAGTTCGGTGCAATGGAACAAGTCGGTTCAGTATTCTGTCCTATGGATTAGTTTTCAGTATCATGACTGAATGTACAGACATGGATCACTGTCGTGACCATAGCTGCTTCCTCTTGCGACAGTGATAAATAATCCCAAATAGAAGCTATCTTGGAGGCTCTGTCTGTTGAAACTGTCATTTTTATCGCCTAGTTCAGGGATGTCGCCCCGCCCAGCCCATTCATTGTTACCCAAGCGATTGATGACAGTGCAGTTGATGCACTTGTGGAAGTACAGACTTAACGTGCTAAGGGTTTATTTTCGGCTTCTTTATGGTTTTTAATAAAAGTTCGTATATCTTTGATCTATTAATTTGTGGAGGGACTGAGGTCGTGGCATATGCTCCATACTATGGTATGGACTTGACAACTAAGTCCATTAATAGTTCCGGCGCCCAGGTATCAACGAGGCACCGTTCAAAAACAGTCGGTACCCAACCTATCATCTCCACTTTGATACGCTCAAAAATGGGTTTTACCGATATTGATAGCGGTGGACTTATGGGCTTTTTACACATTGTTAGTGCTTTATATGCAACAGTAAGCAAAAACAAAGAATTACACTGCAGAATTCGGATATAGCGAACATCGGTTATAAGCTACTACGTTTATAACGAACAAAGTTTTGTGCTCCCAAAAAATTTTTCTTGACATTTATACACACATTCAACTTCTTAAAATGACCGCGATTACAACGAACAAAAATTGTCACCCCGCTAGTAGAATTTCTTACAATTTGTTGGGATTTACAGGCCCCCTTTTAAACACAAACGGATAGCGGCGAATTTAAACACTGTTTCAAATATTTTACTATATAATATTTATAAGTATGCTTCAATAAGAATTTTGCAGACGAACACGTTTATAATGAACGCCGGATATAACGAACATACTTTGTTGTTCCTACCCCCTATTCTTATTTTACCTATTTTATTCATTCCAACCCAATGAACGCGATTAAAACAAAAAAAGGTTCAAATGAACTAAAATATTGACCCACCAAAAGATTTTTATGAACACTGATATGTTTCAAATATTTATAATATTAAAAATGTTGACCACGATACGTCTGTACATTTTTACAACACATGGTAAATATTTTTTAAAGAAAATGTGATCGGATGCTTTTTGTTTTTAATATTTTCTTTGCCAAACCAAAAATTTTAATAAATAGATATATTTTTTTTCTGAAAATATATAACTTTTTCAAAAAAGTGAAAGTGATATAAGTGATGATTATGTAGTTCAGAACCTTTTCTGAAGGTATTCCCGATGGCAGAATTTCAGACAAAGATGGACACTTTTGTAAAAGTCTAATATGTAAAATTATAATTTTGTAACAAAAAAATCTTAGGGAGGATTTTTTCCGATGTAAGAAACATTTGGGTGCCACCGTGGTGCAATGGTATGCAAACCCGTCTTGCACGCTGAAGGTCGTGGGTTCGATTCCCCGGCCAAGCAACATCAAACAAGTTTCAACGGTGGCAAAATACCCCTCAGTAATGTTGGCGACATTTCCTGAGTATTTCAGCAATGTAAAACTTCTCTATAAGTGGTGTCTTAAGACACGCCGTTCGGACTCGGCGATAAACAGTAGGTCCCATATCATTGAGCTAATATGAATCGGGGTGCACTCATTGATATGAGAGAAGTCTCCTTGTCCCATCTGGGATGTTTGTGGAATAATTATTATAACAAACATTTTGAAAATTATATTCTAAAACAGAAAGTACACACCGCCACCATTCTACTAAATATAGTATCTATATATCCACCATACTATAGTGTTCTGTACCGTACCGCTGATGGATAGGTACACTACGATAACTTACCGCTCCGGAACAGAAAAAATATTTTAGTGATACTGTACCGGAGCACAACGATAATCGTAGTGTACCGCATGCCGAAGCACTAAAAGTCGTAGTATACCGACTGCGGAGCACCAAAAATTGTAGTGCTTACACCACAATCAATATAACGGAACACAGTTTTGGTGCAAATTAAGGGATTGGAGAGGTATATTCGAAACCCTCATAAATGGGTACCATAAAAACTATGAAGTGTTTTTACGGGTTTCTACGGGTAATCTACAATCTTCTAATATGATTAATTACTCAGTGCAACAAAATGGAGGTGAAAGTGTGGGGCACGGAAAATTCCTCTTGGTGAAGAAAGGCCTTTGTGAGTATATTAAGAAGCCCGAAGGACAGATTGTCGCGTTTATATAATCTTGACATTTTGGTTAGAGACTTTTGTACCATATTACCATGTAACGACAGTTATACCAAAAACCGAATTTATTATGCCCTCCACCATAATATGGAGGGTATAATTAAATTTGTCATTCCGTGTGTAACACATCGATATATTCACCGGAGACCCTATAAAGTATATATATTCTTGATCAGGGTAAAATTCTAAGTCGATATATCTGTCCATCCGTCCGTCTGTTGAAATCAAGATACAGCTCGCAATTTTTAAGAGAGAGCTTTGAAATTTGGTGTAGAAGTTCCTATTACTCCTAGGATGGTTGGTATTGCAAACGGGCTACATCGGTTCACGCCTTCATATAGCCCCCATAGAACTGTACCTCCCGATTTTCGGTATTTTGAAGATTGTGGTCTCAATATTACTCCGAAATGGTTGTAATTTTGTATTTATTCTTCGTTGGGGGTATGAAACTTTCCCCCTGAAATTTGTCGGTACAGGTCCACGCCTTCAAATTGCCATTATAGAACGATACCTCCCGATTTTCGGTATTTTGCAGGTTATGGCCACAAACGGGCTACATCGGTTCACTTTTTGATATAGCCCCCATAGAACAGTACCACCCGATTTTGCGTATTTTGAAGGTTTTAGCTTCATTATCACACCGAAATGGCTGAAATTTGGTATTAAGTGTTCGCTGATGGTATAAAACTTTCCCCCAGAATTTTGTTGGTATGGGTCCATGGGGGCTGTATGAACCCCCATAGAACTGTACCTCCCGATTTTCGGTATTTTGAAGATTGTGGTCTCAATATTACTCCGAAATGGCTGAAATTTGGTATTTAGTCTTCGTTCAGGTAATAAAACTTTCCCACAGAATTTTGTTGGTATGGGTCCACGCCGTAATACAGCCCCCATAGAACAGTACCACCCGATTTTCGGTATTTGGAAAGTTTTAGCTTCGTTATCAAACCGAAATGGCTGAAATTTGGTACGTAGCCTTCGTTGGGAATTTTGTTGGTATGGGTCCACGCCTTCATATAGCCCCAAAGTACGGTACCTCCCTATTTCCGGTTTTTGAAAGTTTTAGCCTTAGTATTTCTCCGATATTTGGTATTTAGTCCTCATTTGAGTTATAAAACTTTCCATAAGAAATTTGTTGGGGTAGGTCCACGACTTCATATAGCTTCCATAATACCTCCCGATTTTCATAATTGTGAAGTATGTGACGTTAATATCCCACCGAAATTACTGAAATTTGTTATTTAGTCTTTCGTGGGGTTATAAAGTGTTCCAGAAAAGAGTTATCAGTATAGGTCCACGTCTTCCCATATCCCCCATTGGAGCGTACTTCGTGATTTACGGTATTTGTTAGGTTTTAACCACATTATCCTACTGAAATATCGTAAATTTGGTATTTAGTCTTCTTTTAGTCTAAAAACTTTAATCCAGATATTTGTCAGTATAGATCGACGTTTTGATATAGCCCCCATAGAACGGTACCTACCGAGTTTCCGTATTTTGAAGGTTAGCGATATCGTTTTACCGAAATTGCTGAAATTTGGTCTTTTTCATAAACAAAGAAAACTAATTGTTTCATTTTATTTTAATACCACTCCTGGTGGAGGGTATAATAAGTTCGGCCCGGCCGAACTTAAAGCCTTCTTACTTGTTTTAATTAATTTCCATTTTTTGCGATTTTTAAAGAAATGGACAAAAATAGTCAATTTTGGAAGTCTGTCTTATTTTGGGAATCATCCTCTCGATAGGGCCTTTATATCAGGAAACATGGACTTGGCCACGAAAAACATCATATCGCTGTAAGCAGGGCTGCTAGGAGTACATTCGATAAAAATTTCCAAAGGATTCTCGCACAGACCCTTAACCGCACTTAAACAAAAATATTGATTATTTGTGAGGGTGGTATCCTAAGGAACGGACCGATAGGCCCCACTTGTGAACGTAAACTAACTTTGGACAAAATATTTCGAGATCCAAAGTTTGGACCAAATAGGTTGCTCCGTTTATGAAGTATTGCGCTTGACAGTTACCGAACTTTTTTGGGGGAGACAGCGAAAGGAGTGGATAAGCACCATCTTCGAATTTCATCTAATCGAAGAAATATTGTGATATGCAATGTGTGGGCCAACGCAGTATTCGGTTCGGGAGTTGTCGTACGCACCAGCCACACACAATTTTCTCAAGAAGTATGGACACTTCACTGAAAAAACTTGTACCATCGTAATAGGGGCCTTGAGTGCAACCAGTTGCAAAAAAAAAAAATCAAACGATTCGAGAGGATGTCCTAACATGCATGTTTCCGAAATTTGGTGTGGGAGGTATCCGAAGGAATTGACATATATAGTCCATATTCTATCGTGATCTATGTCTCGTAGAAATATTACGATGTCCAAAGTATGGACCAAATCGGTTACTGCTTTGAAGAGTTATCGTGCGCACTATTTTAGCGAAAAGTTTTGAACTATTGTGGGAGAGGTACACAAAGGAGTGGACCGATAAGGCCCATCGTAGAAGTTGATTTTAAATTTTGGATCGAATCGGTTTATCCGTTCGAGAGTGCGTGGTAACACTCCATACACAACACTTGGTGCCATAGCGGGTTTTTACAACTTTCAGTCCATTTTCTCAGGAAGTATGGATTTGCCCATGACAAAACTTGCACCGTCGTAATACGAATACAAGTTATTACAACACAAATCAAAAGGATTCGAGAGGAGGTCTTAAACTGCACTATTCCGAAATTTTTGTGTGGGAGGTAGCCGAAGGAGTGAACCGATATAGCCCATATTCGAACTTTATCTATGCCTGGTAGAAATATTACGATGTGCTAAGTATGGAATCGGTTAGTCGTGTCCTCCAGACGGACATTGCTAAATCGACTCCAAATTGCCTGAAACGGATTTCGTCAAAACATACTTGGGGTCTAAAACCAATATTTCGATGTGGCACATTTTGCCCATATTTCCTTGTTAGCGTAAAACCTGAGTCTGTAAAGAATTGTAACGGAAACGGAAATATTTTTTTTTCTCAAATCATATCACATTCCGAACGAACTCTTAACAATTCACTTGATAATAAAACGTGGTTTCCTGTTGACCACAACTAGGCGAATCGATATCCTTCTTTAAGCGGACGACATTCATCCATAATAAAAACGCAATTTGATATTTTCATAAATGACAAGAAAACTGTTGTCTGTGACAACAAAAATTAAAGCCAACATTGTGGTGCAAAGCTTAAAGAAACTATCGGACCATAGATCCGTTGAAAATTTTCACATTCCGTCCTCTTCATGTCCTTTGAAATGCAACGTGCGGACATTTCAAATAAAGCAAATGGGTGCGATTTGGCTAAAATGGCGACTTTTGTTTTGAGTTGTTCATGGTTTTGTTGGGCTCTTTTATTGGGACACAACTGCAAACAATGCCTACAACAACAACGACAACAAAAAGACACGAAGAAGACTCTGCTCAAACAATGACAATGCTAACAAAGACAACACAACAAATAAGGAAAACAAAAGGACATGGTAATGTTTAAATAAACGTATCGAGTGTTGCTGCTTGGTTCGTTGGTTGGCAGTCATTGCTTTGCCGTTGCTGTTCCCAGTCTCACAGTATCTAACATGCATCGCTTTTGCCAAGGTAAGGACAGTGACTAGGATACCCAAGGAAACAGAACACTGCATCACAATTGTCATTGTACTATCTAATGTTTAGCGCTGAGTGTGGTACCCATGTTTGTCATTCTCACTGGTCACTCACCATAACCACTGCTCATCACTATTTTCCATTCATAGTTAGTTCGTATACTTGTTGTTGTCAATGGATCCAAAAAGGAGGGGTTTTTATGTGGGAAGGTTGCCCATATTTGAATGTAAACCGAATGAAGTGCCAAAAAGGAAATCTCTCATGAATCCCTCACTTCCTCGGTAATAGGGGACACAGTAAGTGCAGGCGTGCGTGAGTGTGTCAGACTAGTGTATATGTATGTGGGTATATTTGGTTAGATGGGAGGGGAAAGTAGAACATTATTTTCACCCCACATTTTTCCCTTCAAAACAAACAACACTCCGAAGTGAACAAAGGAACATTTGGAAAACTGTCCAAATGAGCTCAAACGAAACAAAATATTTGTGAATAGACGGACTCCCCCGCCGGAGACACTGGGAAACTATTCAGATTGGACTTGTTTTGGTGTGTCTTTTATTGAGAAGTCATTTGTGTTGTTTTTATTGTTTGTTTTGAATGCAATTCTTCATTAGTAGCGGTATCATTTTGTTTCCTTTTTTCCGGCTTTTCATAAATATCCCCATTTGGGCTCTGTCATTATGGTATAGGGTTGTCACAAAAAGCAACGCTTATTAATTTAGATAGATTCGAGAGAAGCATGTGTTGTAAGAAAATTATCTTCCATGTCATATCCTCTCGGAATAACGACCTCAACATCTTCAAATCTCATGACTGGTTATATAGTAGGTACATTCCCCTCGAGGATCCACTTTAAAGATTGCTTCTAATTACCTTAGGATACATCAATGACCATCGGTGCTGTCGTGCCAATAAGAATAAGAACGGTAAGAACTATTGGGAATAAACTTTAAAATTTATCTGGGAACAGATTTCAACCTGTACTTTGTCCAAAATATTATAATATAAAGGATGTCAATCCAAAGTCAGGAGGTGTTTCTAAGATATTGCTTTAAGTGACACAGTGTTACAGTATTTCGCATTTTCAAAATATAAAATTTGGGATAGCTTAGCGTCTTTTGGAATAAGTCAGATATTTAACCATCATCACTAACGCATTAGGTATTTATTTAAAGCACAGACGATCTACGTTTGTTATCAGGGTTTTCCTTAGAATACGTCCAAACGAAGAAGAGATATTCATCACGCACATAACATTTCAATTGTAATTGATTATTCTATTTGTAATTCGTAACATTTGATTTGTAATTTGAGAATTCCAATTGTAATTCGAATTATTCCATTTATAATTTGAATTTTTCCAGTTGTAAATCGAATTATTTTATTTGTAATTCAAATTACTCCATTTGAAATTTGAATTGTTTCACTTGTAATTCGACTTATTCCTTTTAAAATTCGAATAATCCTATTTGTAATTCGAATTATTACATTTGAAATTCGAATTATTCCGTTTGTAATTCGAATCATACCATTTGAAATTCGAATTATTCCATTTGTAATTCGAATTATTTTATTTGTAATTCGTATTATTCCATTTGTAATTCGAATTATTTTATTTGAAATTACAAATGAAATCATTCGAATTACAAATGGAATAATTTGAATTTCGAATAAAATAATTCGAATTACAAATGGTGTTTAGCTCAGAGGGGCTCCGCCGATGGGTGCCAGACGCGGAATGCGTAGAGCAGTGGACCGTATGTGAGGGTGTATGCAAATAAAAGATAAATAAAACACAAGAGTTTTCTTAATAATAATAGCAAAATGCTTTATTGGTTTAGTTGGTGGTGGTAAACAATATTACCTTTGGCAACGATATGCACAACGATATGTGCCTTGCAAACGATATTGCGTGCTATCTGTCCGACTGACAGAGAGATACTCTTGATGTTTAAAGGAGGCGGCAAAACAAAACTGATTATTAATTACTCATTGAAATGTCAAATGCGCTAGCACAAGGTTGCAATCAACCATAGCACATACATTTCAACGAACAATTAAAGACCAAAACAGGGGTCTACAAAAGAAATATTAAGCACAAATCTAACTTAAATGTTGGCGTGATACCACTGACCTTCGATAGCTCAGGGATGAAAAGAGAAGAAAATAAAAGACAAACACGAGTGTATGAGTTTCAAATATATTTTCGGTTTATTGGTGGTAAAAGTGAGTTTCTTGGTACAAGAAACAGTTACCTTTGGTATGTGAAGCTACGAAACGAAAGCAATAGGAGTGTGACTCCTTCGAAAGTTAAATAGCAAGTGTGTTGCCAAGAGGGCGAAATAGCGATCAAAGGCCGTGTCATCAACTACGACTGCAGCATTGGAAAGCGTTCCTCTGTATCCGAACTATGCGAATAAGGCTTCCAGGAGAGGTAGTAGAAAAGAGCGAACTCTCTCCTACAATCCGAACTAGGCGAATAAGGCTCCTGGAAGAAGTGCAGAGAAGATATCCTCATAGGGCTCGTAAGAGCGGCCAATTAGCGTAGGTAATTGGAATACTGCAGAAGGGGAAACAAAGTATCGAACATATACATTGGCGTAACCAATGTATCGAACTTATACAAATGGAATAATTCGAATTACAAATTTTTGTTTAAATGGCCCCATCGACATCGCTCGTCGACCTTTATTTCGAAAACATAAGATAATATCTTTTCAACCGCTCAGCCAATTGAACGTAACTACAAGTACCAGTCGCCTTTATCTACAGATATACGTACTGTGCCAAAATTAAAAGAGGCAATTCCAAATACTTCCGTCCTGGCGACTATAAATTAGTTTGCTTTTAAATCAAAGCTCTTATGCTAATTCTACAATAAAGTTACACGGTGCTCTTGAACTAACATTAACTGAAAGGAGCTTACACCTGGGAAGTTTTTGCGGATTCTGAAACTACAATGATGAGAAAAAACAAAAAAAGAAACGCCGAAGCGCTTTTTAAATTAATCGGAGAGCTTTTTAAATAAATCGTCTTCAAAGTTCACATATTTAGGGTTTCTTAGGGTTTCAATATTTTACTGGGGAAACCCCAATTGAAATTTCTATACAAGATTTGCTTTCGACATTTTTTTCCTACATTGTACCATTTTGAGATATACTCATATAAGTTTATGTTGGGAAATTGCAGTCATGACATTGTTTTATAACAATTCGAACTTCTATATCTCAAAAATGGTAAAATCTACGAAAACATCATTAAGGTCAATCTTGTAGATAATTACAATATTTTATCTAATCCAATTTCGATAGGACTTGTGGTTCCCAAGCAAAATCGTGAAAACCTAAAAAACCCTAAAAATATGAACTTTGACCGCGATTTATTTAAAAAAGCTCTCCGGGTTTTTTATTTTTCTCATCTATAAACATTGTAGTTTCAGAATCCGCAGAAACTTCCTAGGTGTAAGCTCGCTCTGTTCATTTACAGTTAGTATTTTTATACTCGCATGTCCATGTCAGCAACTTTTGGTGCATATCCTCCGAGAGATATGGTGCCCACCCGAAAAATCGATATGGCCCATCATCGAACTTGATCTAAGTTTATACAACATTTTACAAGAAAATAAATTATATAATATTTATTTATTTTAATAACTTGAATTTATTTCACATCAGTAAAAATAATTATCAATGACAATGTTTCAATACTATGGTCGTTCAAAAATAGTTTAGGAATTTTTTCCAGGAAATAAATGGAAAGATTTAAAACTTAATCTTAATTGCCTTTGAATTTACTCTATATATTGTGATACATTCTACACTTCATACATTTGTTATGCTGCACTGTATAGAACAGATTAGAAATCTGTTTATAAAATTTTGCTATATTCTGGGTAGATCCTAATAAATTCTGACAATTTGGTTTATTAAAAAAGTAAAAACCCAACTGATTGTCACTTACACATCATGGTTGAGCTGTAGTGGAATTCTGTAACTCAATTTTCGAATTACCGACAAAATCGGTAAAATTAAAATGTTTATAATTTCGGAAATTAACGAAAAATTTCGGTATGATAACAACCAAAATAAAGTTGTCGGTAACGTCTACCGATAGCATCCATGTTATAAACTTTAATTATACCCTCAGCATTTATGCTAACGAGGGTATATACTAGGGATACGCAAGTCGATTTTCGAGTAATCGATTCTTTGATTTGAAGAATCTAAAAATCGGAATCGAGTTTTGACTTCATAGAGAATCGAAGGATCGATTTTCTATTATGATTCTTCAATTCTTGCAGTGGGAATCGAAAGATCAATTCTGTTTTGACTTTTTGATGTACCACGAAAATGAAATATACAGATTACATTGGTGAGAGCAAGACAACAATATTATATTATTTGTTTGTACTGATGAACAAAGTTAATCTAACGGTACGGCAGTGTTAAACGCGAAGCATTGTACACTAAAACGTTCACATTTTCAACTAAGGAGTCATCTCGATTGAACGATTTTTTTTATCCAAGTGAGTTCTAAGTAAGAATCAAAGGATCGAAAGATCGATTTTTGATTCCTACGTAAGAATCGAAAAATCGATTTTTGAGTTCTAAGTAAGAATCAAAAGATCGATTTTTGCTTGGTAATACGTATGCCTAGTACACTTTCATACGGGCAAAATGTGCCTCATCGAAATAATGGTTTTAGACTCCAAATATGTTTGGACGAAATGTGTTTCAGACAATTTGGAGTCGATTGAGCAATGTCCGTCCGTCTGTCTGTCTGGCTGGCTGGTGCGCATGATAACTCTCAAACGGATCAACCGATTCGGTCCAAAATTTGGCTTTCGTAATATTTTGTCCAAACTTAGTTTAAGTTCGAAGATGGGTTATATCGGTCCACTCCTTCCGGTTCCTCCCCCACAAAACTTCGAAAATGTTCGGAAAAATTTGTACGTACGATAACTCCTGAAGGCAGCAAACGATTTGGTCCATAATTTGCAACTCGTGAAATGTCTACCAGACTTAGATGTGGTTCCAATATAGACTTAATCGGTCCACTCCTTCGGGTACCTTCCACACAAAATTTCGGATAAGTTCAGTTTAGGTCCTGCTCTCGAATCGCTTTGATTTTTGTTTTAGCAACTTGTTTTTACTGCCCCCTTACGACGGTACAAGTTTCATCAGGGTCTAGTCCATACTTCCTGAGAAGATAGCCTGAAAGGTGCACAAAACCCCCATGACACCTTATATTTTGTCCAAACATAAGTTATGTTCGAAGATAAGCCATATCGGTCCACTCCTTCAGGTACCTCCCCCACAAAATTTCAAAAATATTCGGAAACATTTTTCGTCCAGAATTGGTCCATACTTTATACATCCTAATATATCTACCAGATATAGATCAGGTTCAAATATGGACTATATTTGTGCACTTCATCCAGTACCTCCCAAACAAAATTTCGGATAAGTTTACTTTAAGACCTGCTATCGAATCACTTTGATTTTTGTTGAAACAACTAGCGTTCGCTGCCTCAATTACGATGGTAAAAGTTTTTTTAGGGGCAAATCCATACTTCTTGAGCAAACAACCCGAAGGGTGTAAAAAACCCTTCTGACACCATATGTAGTGGCTGAGGATCCACTTCCATAATGGTCAATGTAGATCCATTCCTTTAAGTATTTCCTCCGCAAAACTTTTGCTTTTTAATCCTACTCAACATTTTTGTCGTTTCATACGCCCAAAATTTTCAAAACTCTCTAAATACATACGTTTTTTGGGAAAAAATTGTTCTCTGTCGGCCAAGCCGACTGATACTTTTTAACTAGTTTTTATTATTTATTTTATCTAAAAATTTGTATTATAATCTTATATATATAAGACAATGTGTGTATGTTCCGTGTGTATGTATGTACGGATGAACCGATTTTCTTGAAAATTTCAGGGAATGTACAGAAAACACCCGTGGTGAAAATAGGCTATGTATTTTTTTGAATTTCGGAGGGTGGGGTGCCTTCCACATCCCTACTTTTATAAAAACCCTACTTTCGCACGCCCACTTTGTAAATATGTTACATATCCAAAACTACTGAACCTAATTTTCCTGAAAATTTCAGAGAGTGTACAGGGAGGACCCTTTGTGAAAATAGGCTATAAATTTTCTTGAATTTCGGAGGGGCGGAGCACTTCCCATATGCCCGATTTTTTAAAAATGCTATTTTAGCAAAACAGGCGAACGTATCGGTGAGAAAATTAATTTGCAATGGTGGTTGTATCTCCGATCCTAGGTACTCATTTGGGGCCTAAAGACCCCACCACATTTTACTTTGATGAAATTGACAGATGTTGAATTGAACAAAAAAAAAAAAAAAAAAACAACACACACAAACAAACTTAAACATAGACATATTGGCTCTGCGGGTATCGATGTAAGGCAAAATATTCTTCATCTAAACGACATTGACGACAGGTTCCTTTTAATTCTGGTTACCCTTTCATTGAGAGACACTGCTAATTATATCAGAAACGTTCACATTGAGGGAAGATGGCAAAAAGAAGTATTGACAACACATTCGGTATATTTTGTTTTGTTTATCATACAAGGAGTTTGTAAACTCTGATTCAAGAGTAGTGTCTTCTCATCAAAAGTTTGCTAATAGTAAATTTGTGCTAGGCACGTGTGTCTCAGCGACACAAGAACGAAGGCATGATCGCCATTTGGTGGAGTTTGCTTATTCCTTGGTCCTGAATAATTTGATCTCTGTCGCAGATATTGATTACACATCTTAAGTGGGTTTAATAATCGTGTTTTAGTCAATGAATCTAGTGATGCTGAACGCTTTGTATTCGTTTTTCCCACCTACAACATTCTTTTAGTTTAAACATTGTTGTTGTTAGTGTTAATCAATGTTGTTTTAATCTGTGATTTTACTGTGAGTTTTCTTTCTATATAATAGATATTTTCTTGGTATAATATTTGAACGGGACTCCTGAAACCTTACACAGATGAAAAAGCTAAAAACAATAAAAATCCCTTTCTTATGGGACTAGCTAAAATAATAGAGTTCTCTTTTAAACGGAAGGGAAATAAGAGTCAGATAGAAGAGTTAAACAGAATTCCAGTAATTCATCTTTAGTCTTAAAAATCACAAAATTATCAATGCCTCATTTTGGAAATAATTTCCTTTTAGCAATCATTTTATACCAGGAGAACGCCGGAAACCCTAATCGCAGAAATGTGAATATGGAAATGGTCAAAGTGGAAATAGAATTTGCTTATCGAATTATGGCTTGCTTCCTGCACACTCCGTGCTGTGCAATGTTTTTTTTTCATAATCAATAGAATGGAATAACCATTCTATCTGTTATTCTGTCAGACATTGTCTTATTGCCTAAGCAAAAAGGTACCTGACGCATTTTTGTGAAACTGTTCAGTGTGCGATGTGACCTAATTTAAGACAGACAGTGATTGGAAATTAAGTATCTCTCAAATATTCATCACAATCACCGTCGTCCTCGTTCTAATCATCATCTGTTTCCTTCAAACAATTTTAGTACAAGCAGATTGAAGAGTAAAGGCAATATTGACGTGGACGTATAGCGCCATGAGCCTACCTATTTAGCGGTGATTGCGGTTGACGGGACTCGCCACTTTGTCAACAATGGCCAAATGAGACTAACAACAATGTATTGCGATCCTCAACAGCACTAAACGCCATGCATTAAAGGCTCATTTTCCAATTCGTGTGAATGTCAATAAAATTTAAGTTGCCTGAGTCGCATCATTGAAACGAGACCAAAATGCAGTGATCGGTCAGAAGAACACGACAAAAACATAACCGATTAAGGCTTCTGGTATTGTCGGCTGGAAATGCTGTCGCCTCATAAACTCGAATTCTAAAAAGAATAAGAAGAAGTTGCATCGTTTACCAGTTCAGTTGTGAATATGAAATTTGAGACGGATCATAACGTCTGCGGATCATTTGCAATTCATTCTTGTTGGTAGACACTGCAGTTTAGGCAAGGCATCTACCAGGTACAACATAAGTGGATATATGACGAAAGAAGACACGCTTAATGATATGACTGGTCAACAGTTAGCGATGTGAAAATCTTTTGTTACAGCAACGTTCTTATTTGGACTCTAACAACAATTATTATAATCTGATTGCATGTTGGGGACATTGGCCAAGGACAAGGTATTAAGCACCACCGTGCACATGCGTATCAGCATTTGACATATTACGCTGTCTCGTTTGTCTCATTGTCAATGTTATGATTTATTATGTGGCGACATTATTCGGTCGCCAAACGCGACCAATTCCAATTGGTCTGTGACAGTCATCGGTATTTCAGACTTAAACTTGAGACAAATGTCTGCTTTCTTTGGACTTATCTGATATGACAGTTTGTTGGGATGTGAGAATGAAGTGTTTTATTTAATTTGTGTGTCTTTGTGTATGTGTGTGTCATTCTTTGTCCACGATATGGGATATGTTTAATGATGGAATTCAATGGCTACTTAACATAGTTTCATTATGGACAGTCAAGTCTTATCGAATGATTTACTGTTTGTCATTTCCGAAAATGTACGCTTGGAGAAATTTTGTTGTGATTTTCAGATTTGAAACAAAACTGGTCAAAGATAATATATATTTAATACCTTTATAAATAAAAATCAAATGTCGTTCGTTGGTTGATTCATAAATGTTCGCCATAACCAAGTTAGTTTTTTATGGAAAAAAATGTGACCACGTCCACTTTTTTCAATTGTTTTTAGTTTTTTTTTTCTACAAAAATTCTGAATCGATTTTCCTGAAATTGTCAGGGCACGTACGCCATTCGTGTGAAAATAAACTACCTATACCCTATTTGTTAAAAATGCCATATTTTTATACACGCAGCATTTATGCTAACGAGGTATACCAGTTCAAAAAAAGGTTAAATTTATATATATATATATATATATATATATATATATATATATATATACTAGCTGAACCCGGTGCGCTACGCTACCCCTTTAGATTGATATGCATTTGAAATTTTACGGATTTTTGAAATCAAAAATTTAAAGTAAAGTATTTATTGTAATGCTTTAGGATATACAATGTTTTTTTTTTCCTTCAGGATCGGCCGGTCTACCAACACGTGAACATGCAACGTAGGGCTGACCTTGAGAAAAGCAAGAACATGCTAAATTTAGGCCGCATACACGAAGAGTCTGTCCTTGGGATTTATTTATAGTCATTGCAAATGCCAAACGTACAGGAAACTGCAATCTTTTAAAATTGAAGGGCGTTTCTGTTGCTATAAGAGGGATTCGAGGTAGAAGTACATCTGAACCTATATACTTCCCAGTAATAATCGATGCCTCAATTAAAAAACTATGTAGTTTTTTTTACTGTTAACCTTGTACCATTGCAAAGGCGAGGTGGGTCTATGCTTCTTAATATAATAATATGAACACCAACTTTTAGCACTAAATTATGTGGTGGAAAGCCTGAAGATCCAAAGAACTTAGGAATTCAACTGGATAGTTAACCGCGTCGTCTTCAGTTGCCACAGTATCAATGGATTTGTACGTTCGTACATTTCCTGAAATTCTATTGACTGAAATTCTTTCAATATAATTTACCAATTTGTTTTGTAGACCAATTCCCGCCACATATTCCAAATTTCATTGAAATTGGACTTACATAGCGTGTTTGGTGCATCAAATACATGAAATCGGCCGAAAATATATATGGTATAGCTCCCATAAATCTGAACCGATTTCAATATAATATGACAAATTTTTTTGTAGATCAATTTCCGCCACATATTTCAAATTTCATTGAAATTGGACAAACATAAGGTATTTATTGCATAAAATACATGAAATCGGCCAAAAATATATATTGGAGGTATATCCAAATCTGATCCGATTTCAATATAATTTGGCAAACTAATTTCTAGGATTAATTCCGTCAAAGATTCCAAATTTCGTCAAAATTGAACATACATGGCGTGTTTGGTGTAGAAAATACATGAAATCGGCCGAAAATATATATGGGAGCTATATCCCAATCTGAACCGATTTCAAAATAGTTTGGAACATTTATTTCTGCAATAAATTCCGTCACACATTCCAAATTTCATTGGAATTGGGCATACAAAACGTGTTTTATGCATCAAATGCATTAAATCGGCCGAAAATATATATCCAAATCTGAGCCGATTTCAAATTACTTTGGCAAATTTATTTTTAGACCAAATTCCGTCACACATACCAAATTTGAAGACTGTATCGATAATCGTTCGTTAGATATCAGCATACAAAGTCTACAGTTTTTGGAGGTACTTCCGATCCTGAGGCTATATCTCCAGATCGGGGCGGAATTTTTAAGATTTATATAGCCTGTGACACTTTCAGGCCATGTGGTAATATACTCTGAAAGTTTCAGGAAGATCGGTTCAGCGGTTTTTGAGTCCATAAACTTTAAAACAAACAAACGTACAAACATTTTCCTCCGTTATAGATATACTCGTAGATACCGCACAAATTTCATTGAAATAAATATGGGAGCTATAGCCAAATCAACACCGATTTCAATACTTATTTCAACACCAAATTTAGTTACACATTGGACATACATAGCGTGTTTGGGGCATCAAATACATGAATTCGGCCGAAAATATATATAGGAGCTATATCCAAATCAGAACCGATTTCAATATAAATTTGCATACTCATTTCTAAAACAAATTTAGTTACAAAACAAAACATTGTCCCACAACATCCCATACGGGACAAATTTCATTGAAATTGGACATACATAGTGGGTTGGGTGCATGAAATCGGCCGAAAATATGTATAGGAGCTATATCCAAATCTGAACCGATTTCAACATAATTTGGCATGCTCATTTCTGCAAAAAATTTAGTCACACATTCGAAATTTCATTGAAATTGGACATACATAGTGGGTTGGGTGCATCAAATACATGAAATCGGCCGAAAATATATATAGGAGCTATATCCAAATCTGAACCGATTTCAACATAATTTGGTATACTTATTTCTGCAACAAATTTAGTCACACATTCCAAATTTCATTGAAATCGGACATATGTAGCGTGTTTGGTACATCAAATACTTGAAATCGGCCGAAAATATATATGGGATCTATATCCAAATCTGAACCGATTTCGATATAGTTTGGCACATTTTGTTATAAGCCACGTTCCGTCACGCATTCCAAATTTCATGGAAATCGGACATATATAGCGTGTTTGGTACATCAAATACTTGAAATCGGACGAAAATATATATGGAAGCTATATCCGAATCTGGACCGATTTCGATATATTTTGGCACATTTATTTTTAGGCTAAAATCCATCACACATTTCAAATTTGGAGTCTGTATCTGTAACCGTTCTATAGATATTTGCATACAAAGTTTAAATTTTTTGGAGGTACCTCCGATTCTGATGCTATATCTCCGGATCAGAGCGGAATTTCAAAACTTTTTATAGCCTATGTTACTTTCAGGCGATGTAGTAATATACCCTGAAAATTTCAGCAAGATCGGTTCAGCGGTTTTTGAGTCTATAAATTTCAAACAAACAAACAAACATACAAACATTTTTCTATTTTATATATATAGATATATATATATATATATATATTGTAGCCCTCGTACTACATTCGCGTGTGTGGAAGCTGTAATTCTCTGATTGTCCAAGCAGTCACAGCACCCTGAGGGGTACCCCTTGTTACTGTTTTCATAATTAATGGGCTCTCCCCAATACTTGAATTTATAATCCTGTTTTACCCATCCCATGCAGAGCTTTTTCTACAGATTTCCTTTTAATATAGGCATGCTGGAAGTTGCACCCATCTAGATCGGATGATTTATACGGTTTGAATGTATTGACTGCCCATCTATTTTTTCTTTGCTTTTTCGCATTTCCAATGAGGTCCATATCCTCCTCCGTCTGAATTTGGAGGTTACCACACACTGTGTGAACGGTTCCTATGTCCTTGCAGTCAGGGAACCAGTTCCCGAAAAGAGGTTTATGGTCTCAAGACCATTGTCAGTCCACGTACCAATTGATTTCTTTGAACCCCTTCGAATAATTAAATACGATTAGATTTTTCGTCGATTGCACCATAATTACGGCCTTAAGAGAATTTTCGTGAAGATACACCTGTGACCCCATACAAATTACTATGGAAACAACGATCGCTCGGGAATTCAGAGAATGTTAAAAATAAATGCAATGGAAATGCTGATACACAAAAGCTTTTCGGAACCAGACGAATGCTTTTCATTTTCTATTTTTTACAAAAACAGGCTGTTAACTTAATTTAATATTTCCAGTTCTCTATGAATCAAAAGTTTGCTTACTAAAATTTTTTGGTATATGTCGATGTATTGGTATAGCCCCATATTACGGTACATACAGATTCCTGATACTTTTTCACTTGTTTTATCTTATTTTTCGATTTTTAGTGGCCATGGAATAACTACTTTTTGTTGTGCATAGCCTTGGTAAAATAATGGTTAGTAGAATGATTTGTAGGTAGTTACGGCTATGAAAAAGCCTTATATAAATCCGTTATTTGGCAATAGAAGTTTTTTTTTGGCAATATAAACAACTTTATGTGGTTGTTCCATGTTTTGGTATAAACCCATTTTTTATTTTGGACAGTGTCAGCGACCACTGTACGCTAACTGAAAACTAGTCTTCCGTAATCGAATGTGAGAATTTCTATATCTTTGAAGTAATCATTAAATTCGTTAACGAAATTCGGTAACGCACATTTTCCTAAACAATAACTTTTAACAGTTAAATTCATCAACGCCTCTCCAGTGCGTGGCTTCTTCGTCCAAAAGGAGTTTTGAAGCCAATTCAATTAAAGCAGCATTTATTGGCGTTTAATAGCCCGTTTCCACGATACGTCGTTCGTTCTCTATTCGTTGTTCGACCCATAACTACGAATAAATTACTTATTTCCCCACACAAAATTCTATGAACGAACGACGATTTTTCTACGTTGTTCGATTAGAAATACTCTCTGAACGACGAAAAAGTATGTCCCATCCCTAACAAATGAGAGAATTTACCGAAAAAATAATTATGACATGTCTAAATTCAAAATTGAAAAATTTGTTAAAAACACAAAAATTTTTAGAAAAAAGGAAAAAGATGAATGAAAATTAATGAACTAAACATTTTATATAGATGCAGAAGGAAGATGGTTGTGTTTCCTTTTTAATCCCACACATTTCTTGTCCATTAGTTCAAAATCGCGTAAAAAACAGAAACAAAAAGAAACAAATAACTGAAAGTCTGTATACACAAACATTGTTTTGACATGTCTCTCTCTCTTTAATCTTGAAAATAGAAAAATATAAAAATATATTGAAAATACAAAATAATTCAGAATTTATGGAAAAAATGAATGAAATGTGTGTAGATAAATATAAAAGATACATTTGAAGGAAAGTCTACTGTTTTTCCTATTCATTTAATGTATATTTTATGTGGTTTCGGTTTAAATTTTCGTGAAAACAAGGAAACAAATATGAAGGAAATTTTGTTTATGTTTCTGTTAATTACGAATGGTGTCGTGGAAACGGGTTAATTCGTGTACGTCGTTCGACAGGCGAACAACGTAATTGAAACGCTCGTGTGAACATGACATAAGCAAATGTTTTTGAAAGTTTTGTTGTTCTTCCAGTGATTCAATAACGACGATGTCAAAGAAGAAAAGGTAGAAACGCAAAGTCGTCGGTGAGCAAAAGTACTTCTTCTATGTTGATGAAATTTTCGTTCAGTTTTACCTTCTAATTAAATTTCGTTTAATTTTCTTTTAGCTGTAGACCCCCACCTAGATATCACATGATATTTGTTTCTTTTTTCCCTTCTTAATTTACGATGTTCGACAAGAGATTGATGTTGGTTTGCAAAGTCGTATGTATGCACATGGGTATCCTTGTGAACATTTATATTTATAAAAGGAAAAAATCTACAGTAGTTATTTTTTTTCCAGAAAAAAAGACTCTTTCCTTCTTTGTGTGAACCAGAGTCTGTATGCTTTTTTATTTCTTCAAGGAAATTTGATTATCTTCGAAGATTTTCCTACACTGAAAAATAAGAATGTATGATACCAGTCTTCTCTTTCAGTCAAAGCGAAAAAGGAAACACGTGCTGAAAATAGTGCAACATCACTTATAGGGAAGTTTTACATGGTTAAGCTATGGCACCAATGACACTTTAAACAATTTTTTAAGCAGAATAAACGAATTCAATGAGTCATGCGATTTGGTTTTAAAGTGGGCAAAATTGCTAACTTGACATCTTCAGTCCCAAAATTTATCTTAAAATGTGGATTAGTTAAAGCTCCATACAATGGCATAAGTTTCAGTCCCAGTTTATAACCACATTTTTCTCAGTGCAAGTGCTATAAACAATTGTTGTATGGTGGAGTAGCTTTGTTTATTACTACATTTTTTAATATGAAGAAGCTTTTAAAAGTTTAGTCCAATTGGGATATGTTTGTTGTAAATTTCAGTATTCAATTAAGAAAATATAGAAAACAATCAATAAATTTATATTTCCTTTTAAAACAATTTTTGGTAAAGGCATTTCAAATTAATGAAATTGCATTTATAGCAATAAATAAAAATATATATTTAATTTGATTATACATACATATATAATAATATGGCTGAAGTAAGGGATGATGACGATAAATGCCAAGAATCCCAATTAGCTTACATATGCAAACAAAGTTAGATTTGGTTTTCTAGATATAGCAGTTAGAAATATTTATTGGTTCGATAGTAGAGATGTGTCGTTCATGAACGAACTTGTTCAAAAAAGCGATTCCGTGAATTCACGAACGGAACGAACATTCGTTTAATCGTTCATTCAGATTATCTGGTTCGCTTAACTTGTTCGATCTGGCTCAATCCGCTCAATGAATGGCTAGAATTTGTTCATTTTTTGCATGGTGCAAGAAAGAAGGCGATACAGAAATACAAACTGATGTCATCATTTGCTGTCAAAATATTTTGTTTCAATTAAAAATAAATACCAAATATTTCTTTTTTCACAAGAATATACGTGTACAACGTTTAATTTTTAAATGTTTTTCATAAATATTGTTGCTTTATTTGTTCTTGGTGGATTCCTCCAACGAAATTTTTGACAGCAAATGAAGAGTAAGCCCTGAATTCGCCTTCTTTATCACCTTCCTAAATTCACCTTTATTTTATGCTTTGTTTTTTCCCATGGAGCAAGAGATATAATAATACCAACTGATTGCTGTCAAAACATATTTTGAATCAAAAATAAACAACAAATATTTCGCTTCTATAAAGAATATCTCTGTACAACATCTTTATTTAAGCATCGTGAACAATATTTTACCGTTTTCTTCTACTTTTGTGTATATTTCGCGTAAAAATTGTGACAGCCAATGAAGACTGCGGCCTAAATTCGCCCGAATTCGCCTTTTGGATCACCTTATTAAATTCGCCTTGGTTTTTTCCTATTTTTATAGCTACAAATAAAATGCCGATTTATTTATCGAAATATACATTATGTTCTAGATTGATCCTTAAATAATTTGTGTCCGTTTAAGACCAAAAAGATTATTGAGAATATGCTTGACAATTGACTTAGAAGTTCTACAACTTTCTATGTGAAAATCTGTTAGAAGAAATACTTGCCTTCATCATCAGTATACCTACTATAAACGTCAATCCCTTTCTGGGGAAGGGTTTTACAAGAGGCGGAGGGGGAGGACTTGCCTTCAGAAAATTTACCAATCACCGCTGCAGAGAGCTGCTTATTCCCTCAGATCCTCGGGTAGCTGAGAGGATTTTTCCGGGACATAAATACTCCAGCAGCCGCTCGCTACATATCTGCAGGTCTAATACCCGAAATTAGACCAAATTTCCCTAGAGTAATAGGACGAAGAGGTGCATGCTACTTATACGTCGTAGAGAAATCACCCAAAGCGTTGGATGAGCCAGTAGTTGAGTATTATACCAGTAGTGCGATTCTCTAACTCATTTTTTGAGTTACCGACAATTGTCGGTAAAATTAAAATGCTTATAATTTCGGTAATTAGCGATGTTTTTCGGTAAGTTAGCGACGAATAAAAAGTAGTCGTAAAGTTTTACCGATAGCAAGAGTGTGGTCAACCTTTATTTGAACTTTTCATTGATAATTTTGCGTTCTAATTTTACCGATTTTTGTCCGTAACTCAAAAACTGACGTAGAGAATCGCACTACAGAAGCCTGTACATGTCGACAACAGCATTATACACCATCTCCACACTAGGGTTATGATTTTTGACATTTTTTCTCAAAAACGATTTCCTGTAGCGAGAATGAATGAACTTTTTTCTACTAATGCCTGAAACAACATTCATTCCATTTATGATAAAAAAAGGTAGCGCACAAACCACTTTGAAAAAAATTTTTTTTGAAAAAATAATATGAAATGAAAAAGAAATCTCAAAAAATCATTTCCTGTTGCGCGAATGAATGACCTTTGCCTATTAATGAGTAAAATAACTTTTAATTTTTATGATATTTGAAATAATGTTATATAATGTAAAATGATATATATGTGAGAAACCAACGATTGTCATTTCGGTCGCGTCATGTGCCCCTATACCCTGTTTTCTGTTAAATATCTGCTTATAGTGACTTCAAAAAATGGTAAAATTTCTGAAAAATAAAAACTTTTAAAGCTTTTTTGCTGAAGCTTTTTTTTAAGGAATCACTTTATAATTAAGATTTTATGTAATCTTATGTAGAAACTCATGACGCTATGATACAGGGAAATGAGGTTGTTAAAAAGTCATAACCCTAATTCACACATGTCTGTCGGGGACTGGGCAAGAACTGGCCATGAGACCGAACAGTTATGGTGTCAACCATGCCAAGCTGTTCGAGGACATAGAAAAGATTTCCCTCCAGTCGTGTTTAAAATGTTGGATATCAAGTGTTCTGGGTGTCCGCCGTTTGTGGAATTCAAAAATAACAAGTCGAAGATCCGTGGAGTGAAAAAGGAGTTCCCATGGCGGTGGATACCTCCGGAACTCTTTGACCTCAACCTTTCTGAAATTCACACCCTCCAGACGGCATAGAAATCGTAAGGTATGTACGATCTTTACGTCCAGTCCTGTCGTCGATGACAAATGTGATATCTTAAATATCTACGTAGCTGACTTAGTGCAGTTCCTCCATCTAAAGAGTATGAAAGTATCGGTGGTCAAATGCACTGATACACTGTGGACGGTGAAAATGAGGCTTCTCCTGAAAATATTTGTCGATTATGTCCTCATTCCGACCACTAACCTACGCCAAGATAACACACGCAACCCAAAGCTATTTGCGAATAGAGCAGAAGTGGCAACCTGTACTTGTGGTGCTGACAAAGAAACCTTGTTGACCTTTTACAAGGCCATAGGCTGGTCTGCGGTAAGCTTTGTTAGATGCAAATGTTAGCGCTACGCAGTGGAAAAATATTTAAACGTCAGCAGAGATTTTGTATGATCTTGAGAGTGAGAGGGTATGAGCGAGAACCTCTACACCATTTTCAAATGTACTTCACAGAATTTCAGAGGTAATTTCATCTTTAATTCATTTGTATTGTGCGTCGGTTTTTAAATAAGTGAGTCCCTGAAATTGTCTGATATTTATATATCACGATATCCGCCTATCTTTTCGAAATAATAGATCTCCTTTTTGCATCTAGGTCAAATGTTTTCCAAACTATGATTATTTTTTTCTACTTATGTAGCCACTACTTCAAAAATAATATTACACTCTTAAAAATCAATATCTTGCCTACTCTCAATTTCAATAAACATTCCTTCGAGGATTGACAGTCTGGCGCCATTTACACTCTTAGCCATATTGTTTTATGGCCAGCCTCTGTTAGCCCTCTAGACTGTCAACACGTACCGTAAAGTCATTTTGTCATTTTTAACCACAAGAAGAAGGAGAAAATGTGCATCGTAAAAAAGCAAAACTTGTGGTCGGTAACATACACATTTCAAACCAACGTGGTCAGTAAAATCTGGGGGAATGTCAGAGATTTATGTCGGCGATTTGAGGGATTATGTTTTTTCTTAATGCCTCAAACATTTGCTGTCCATCATCTTAAAATAAAATTTAATGGTTTGTCGTCTAGCAAATGGGCTAACACTACTTGTCTGGTGGTATAGGTGGAATGACTTCCTTTCAACAGTCTAACAACAAAATTGCCATCATAAAATATTTTACAACTTATATTCGAAGACCTAATAGAAGAAATTGTATGAACAGAAGTGTTTTGATACATCTTTTGTTGCTTATCAAGTGTTACGAACCTAACTCCCACTCTGTCTCATGGCCACATTCGCACAAATGTTCCCCACACACACTCGCTTACCACGTGAATGGTGGAAAGTGTTCATTTCGGAGTCAATGAGGCTTTGTTACAGGGACGTACGCAGGATTTCATTTCGGGGGGGGCCCAACTTGACCAAAAATCATGAAAATTGAAAATGGTGTGTAGGGTTACGTAAAGCTTTTTTAAGGTTTAGCTGTTGATTTTATATGAAATATTGACACAAAGTATAAAAATTCAGTAGAGAAAGATCACAATATTTAGGATACAATTTTAACTTTTTACAGAGTATTAAATATAAGTTAAATATAAGATATTTAGAATTGAAATTGAAACCACGTTTGGTATAGTCGCCATATAAAAGTTGCGCCCCGTTTTCAGTATTTTGGATTTGTATTTTGGACCTATATGATTAAAACTATAGGTCAACGTTATGGTATATCCCAGCATTTTAAAAGTACAGAGAATTGCCATTATTTCTGCTATCGCAAGATTTTCAGTATTTTAAAGCTCTTAATCTAATTTTTAGAATATCAGCTGTAATACAGATTTTGGGATTCCTTTTTGTGAAAGAGCCTCCATGCAGAAAGTGGTTAAAATATATCCACGTTTTAATCCAATCCCTACTTAACTATATTCGCGAGTAGGACGAATTGAGTTATACAGGAGTTATAGGGTATAGGGGTATAGTTCGACCCGAACATAACGCCTCATTTTTTTAATTACATATCGAAATACCCATACGACTTCTATAAAGAAGAATAACACGTATCTGCGAGCACAGATTGGACTTCTATACCTAGCTATTGTGTCGATAACCTAAGAATAAACTATTCTTTAATGCCATAAAAACGCCAAATTTGATTAATTAATTAAAAACTTTAGAAATTTAAAAACGGACGATACAGACTACGATTCATAGACTCCAAATCCTTTTCAGAGTACTGTTTGAGACTACAAAACTCATGTTTGGACTAAGCCACAGCATGGTCGATCAAATATCTCAGAAACCAATTGGCAAACTCTAGCTAAGTCGTGACAAAATAATATAAGTCGAAAATTTTCATGATTGTTGTTCCGGCTGCATTCTATACTTTTGGTATAATGTTAAATAACGACTTAACTAACTTTAATTGAAAGGTGCTTACACTTGGGAAGTTTTTGCAGTTTCGGAAACTACAATGTTCATAGATGAGAAAAATCCAAAAAAAAGAAAAAAAATCGCTGGATGGATTTTTAAATAAATCGCGGTCAAAGTTCACATATTTAGGTGCCTTTTAGGTTTTCACGGTTTTGCTTGGAAATTGCAAGTCCTATCGTAATGGGACTAAAAATGTTGTAGCTGTAAAAATTCTCTACACGATTGGCCTTTACTACTTTTTCCTAAGTTTTACCATTTTTGAGATATAGAAGTTCAAATTGGGACAATGCACTGACTGTATCGCCTCCTTATACAAAAATGTCATGTATGGAGTCCTTAACTAACTTTAGTTGAAAACGGCTTACACCTGGGAAAATAGATGGAGGGATTTTTAAATAAATCGCGGTCAAAGTTCACATTTTTAGGTTCATTTTAGATTTTCAGGATTTTGCTGGATGCGGCAAGTCCTATCGAAAGGCAACTAAGGAAAATGTTGTAGCAGTGAAAATCCTCTTTAACATTTTCTTTAGTCCCATTTCGATAGGACTTGTCGTTCCCACGCAAAATCGTGAAAACCTAAAATAACCCAAAAAATGTGAACTTTGATCGCGATTTATTTGAAAATTCCTCCGGCGATATTTTTTTTGTTTTTTTTTTTTCATCTATGAATAGTTACTGATGTTGGCCACACATATTCTCTTGGAACTTGTTGTACATTTGGAAAAAAAATTTATTTGAAGAACTGGACCGATATAATCAATTTTGGGTTCGATATATTTCTGGAAGAAATACTGCGATGTGCAAAGTTCAGATCGAATCGATTACTACCATTTTAGCGAAAATTTTTTCTTTACGAGATCCAAAACTTTGACCAAATCGGTTGATCCGTTCGAAAGTTATCATGCGCTCCAGCCTTCCAGACAACTGAGATACAGACGGACGGTCTGTCCGTCCAAACATATCGCTCATTTACTCAAAGAGTGGCATAAATAAAAAAACGGGTTTTTTGAGTTAGCAATTTCTATTTTTTCTACGACATTTATTTTATCTTGTGTCAAATTTTCATGTTGATATCTCTAAAAATCAACGAGTTACAGCTTGTTTTCTAGGAGTTTGGCATAAATCAACAAAAAGGTTTTTTTGAGGTTATAAAGAACTAAAACAATTCGAATCATGCTTGATCTTGCACAGAAATTTAGCACGAATATCTGGCAAAATCTGTACAAAAGATGATCCCAATAGTTATTTTATTTTTTGTGTATTAACCATTTTAAGTTGGGAAGTCAAATTTCATTCCGCAACTTAAAACGCGTTTTTCTCGAAACTTGATTTTTTAAAATATAAATGAGCGATATGTGCAATTATAGGGAAAAATGCAAGTGAGTATGCTACATTTAGCAGATTTTAGCAGTTTTTGACGAACACAAATTCATTTTTCTTCATAATTTTCTCCTCTTGTTTAGCAACAAGTAAAAAAATGTTGGTGAAGGCAGCGAAACAAATTTCTAATTGGCTTTCAATATATAGTCCAGGAAGAACGCTTCATACATTTTGTCCAATAGACATTTTTCATGCACTTCCATTCCCACATACTGAATTATTTTGGATTCAGGATGAGTGTAAAGCCTCGAGACCTCAACATAGCTTGAATAAGACATAACAAATATGGAGCATATTCATTACGGAATTCGTATTTAATAGTGGAATGATGTGGCATGAAAACGTTATTCAGATTTCATTGGAAGTTTCTCCCAAAAGGAGTATACAAACAAAAAATTTGAAAAAAAATCTGACATAACTTGACTTGATGTACATTTTCTGTACAGAAACTTCATATATATAAGATAGATATATAAGTTTTCATTTGAAATCTCCTAACATAAAAAATGTTTATGACAAAGAAAAAATTTAATAATTGGTTACAGTTGCTTAATAAATTTTGTTCGACCAAACCATTTCGGGGGGGGCCCGGGCCCCCCGTGCCCCCCCCCTGCGTACGTCCCTGCTTTGTTAAGTGACTTAAATATGACCTCTTATGTAGTAGTTAGCGATGTACGACCACCATTATCACTCCATATAGTCTTCTGCATGGGGCAATGAACAAAAAGCTACTGTTGCTGCTGCTCTTGATGATGATTGATGGGTTCTTCAATCTGCCCTATAAACGTTTTACTAACGATACTCGGGTGTAAAATGAAATTAGAATTTATTGGAACACATCAAGGAATCATAACTGTTTTTAATAATAATAATAATAATAATAATAATAATAATAATAATAATAAATTGAGTTTCCCATTGAGTCATGGACGGTCAACGCCATTGGTGAATTTTCTTTTTAATACTCGTATAAATTGAATTTTAGCAAGTGGAAAATGGAGAAGTTGCTTGTTCTTAGCTTTTATATTTCACAAAAGACAGTGGACGGGGTTGAGTACGTGCTGTTCGATGGTACACTTTTCATGAGAAATCATTTAATTACTCATAACCAACGCAAGTTAAGTCCCAACCTTTCCTCCTTGATTAAAATTAAATATGTAAAATGTATTTATGTCTGCTTTAAGTAGCGAAAACAAAAGATTCAAATTTCATTCTCAGACAGTCATTCAATGCAGCGTAAGCAGAAACCCTTCGCTACATTGAATGACAAACTATTAAAATTATAATGTTAAAATTTAGTCTTAAGACCACATTTAAAAATAAACTCCTTTAGGGTTTTAAAAGGAAAAAATTTGTTTTCTTTTACACTCTGCATTTGTTTAATTGCCCAGCTAACCCCATTCACCTTTCTCCTAATTCTTTATAAACGCAGAAAAACCAGATAACTGAAAAATATATACAATCGAAAATATTTGGTTGGCTACAACAACAATATTCTAAATTTCAGAATTCTTGGTCTACTCCACAGTGCGAAATATGAGCACTTTAGCGGAACTTTACTAATAACTTTTAAAGTAAAGGGCGTAGATTCCTAAAATTTTGCAAAAATGTTTCTTATATTAGTGGATAGTGTGGGGCTCAAATTGGGCCACATAGGCCCGCGGTTTCCCGTAGCGTTCATGTAACGGCGGCTGTCTTTTTTACGTTTTACATTCATTTTTGAATCGATTTTGCTGCAAATTGGTATATTGAGCTTTCAGCGAATAGAAAACTTATGTACAAAATATTTTCAATATAGGTTCGCGTTTTGGTATAGACCCCATTGAACGGTACCGATCGATGGAACATATTTTAAATGTTACCGGCACATTTTCCAACGTATTTGGTTGTATTTTGACATTTTATGTTCTTCGTAGATAGAAAAACGCTGTGCAAAATATTAACATCGTAGGTACGCGTTTTTGGTATAGCCCCGATAAGACGGGCTCCCTCATATTAGGTATTTTAAATGTTGAAGACAAAAATTGCAACAGATTTTGATGCAAATGTAAATTTTAAGATGTTAGCGAATAAAAATCCTCCTCACATAAAAGCTGTCAACATAGGTCCACTTCTGGGTGAAGCCTCACAACCCTGCACATCCATTAAAGAGTAAAATGTCAATAATTTTTTGTTTTCATTTGTATGTATAATGTTTATTGGGCTATTTAGCAGGTCTGTACCATTAGTTTTATTAATAATATCTCTCAGATCAAGTTCAGGTTGGAACTGCATTACAATTTTTAACGTATATTGGTATTTGCACCACAGCATTCAAAAATGTTGCACTATATATAAATCACCAATATTTACAGGTAAAAACTATGAAAAATTGCGAGAGGATTCTTAATTTAACAGAAATCATTATTTGTTAAAATTAGTGAGTCCACTTCTTCAAAACACAGTCAACAACGGCGTTAATCGCCGCGTTTACCTTCCACTTTGGAAAATGCAATTAAATGAAATTTCCGAAATCATTTAAAAAAAAATTGAATTTCTCCGAAGGCCGCACGTTACGTCAGCTGTTTTATGCATCTGCGAACAGAGGAGACCCCAATCTTATAGATCATATATATCTTAAAACGTGAATGTACGTGACTCACTGAAATATCCACGGAAAATAAAAAAAATAATTTTGAAGACTTTAAAAAAGCACTTCTTTCCGATTAAGATTGCACGGAAACTATAAGTGTTTTTGCATTTTTTTAAAGAGTAAAATATTATAATTGTTTTGTAAAATATTAAGAAAAATAAATCATGGCATACTGACTTACCATTTGTCCACGCCACGCTATTTTTTTAATGAATCCAAATTATATTTCTTACACTTCCGTTACACATGCCAGTAAATTGGTGCCAATTGAGTACATGTATTATACTCGAAAATGCCGAAAAAGTGTTCGACTGGCATGCAGTTTTCTTGTGTGTTTACACATGCCAGTGCAAGTTCAATTCCAAAATTATTTTAAGCCGCATATAACACACAAAATTGCATTATATTTCAGATTTAAAACACAATTCACAACATATTTTACTATTTTTATTTTATTTCGTTTTAAGAACATTGTTTTCAGTCATAAACATAATGAATCTGGTATTGCCGCCTTTTCAATATTGTATAATCCCAGAGGGGAAATTATTTATCAACCTTTATTTGCATGAAAAACATCAAAATTATGTCTTCACTAACCACTAATATTTTGCAGCTGCCAAGAGGTATCATTTGTGTTTCCTAATCTTTTTGAAAATATGCATTAAATCTTTGCATTCTTAAAAGAAACACATGGTAGAACAAGAAAAGGTAGCAGCAATACCCAGCTGACTGAACTGGGTTGTAGTGTTAGTGTCAAATTTCATATGACATTTTATACATTCATTTCTATTTCGATGTACATTAGGGACATATATTTTTTGAGAAAAAAATATATTATTCGGAAAAAACCATTTCCCAGAAAGACTTCTTCATATCAATGATATGTAACCTCCTCCAAGTTCAAACGATAAGCCGCGCAGTAAATCACCGCTTGTAGAGGCGATACAACGTTTGTTAATATGTGAGGTATTTTGTTAAAATTTAAAAAAAATAAAGCCCTAATAAACATGTGCTTCTTTGATTTCTAAAACAAAACATTGAAACAGCTTCTCCTTTTTCTATGAATTTCCAGCGACCCCAAACTTTTCTGCAAGAATTCTACTTTCTGCGAGAATTTATGCATTTAGTGGAATGATGTGGAACCATAAAAATTGAAAATGTAACGAAATTTCATTCATGTTTTCCAAAATATTCAACCAAATGTGAAAAATTATTAGTTTTTTAAATTCCAATAATTTATAGACATTTCCTTGTTTTGTTTACAAATACAACTGGCAGTAACGTTACAAACAAAAACAAATTCCTTTGTGGTTGT
The DNA here is from genome assembly GCF_047663935.1 of Musca autumnalis. Classification (NCBI taxonomy): domain Eukaryota; kingdom Metazoa; phylum Arthropoda; class Insecta; order Diptera; family Muscidae; genus Musca; species Musca autumnalis. The sequence goes on along the minus strand of NW_027411755.1, from coordinate 117,488,879 downwards.
TGTTCGAGTTGTATTTGTTGTAGTATTAACTTTACCTTGTATTTGTTCTACCATGAAAGAAACAAAAATGTACATGAATTAAAAAATAGTCTCGGCAACTCTTTTTTCATTTTCGACATATCATTGGCAGCCAGCTCAAAATTTTGCTGGCATGAAAAATCTAGTGCCAGTGGAGTCGACAATTCAAAAAATGTAATTGTGGTAGTAAAATATTGTGTATGTATTGAATTTTTCGAACTGTCACTGGCATGTGTAAAGGTTGGGTTAGAAAAAAAATTATCAAACAAAAGTGCAACTTTAAGTGCATTTTTTAAGTCATTTCGCGGAGTAAATCGCCAAACTGAGTATGGGTCATTTGCAGTGGAGTACTTAGCTAACGAATTCAATTAAAATTTAATTAATTTTATGTACTTTTAAAATTCCTTAAAGTTCCACTAAACTTCCCATATTTCGCACTGTGTACTCGTTCGAAATTTATTTCAGACAATTTGAGTCGATTTAGCCATGTCCGGCTAATGCGCACGATAACTCTTTAACAGAACAACCGAAGCAATTTTTGCATTTCGTAATATTTTACCCAAATTTAGTTTAAGTTCGAAGATGGACCATATCGTTCCATTCCTTGGGGTAACTCTCCCCCCTCCCCACAAAAAAAAAAAAAAAAAAAAAACAAAAATTTACCCCCTGTTTTTGTAACTTATTTTTGTTCGTTCGTCTATATTCGTAATAATTTAGGCAACCATAGCTCAGCCCCCAGAAGACATAAACACCTAATTTTTCATATACCCGTCCCATATATCTTTAAGAATTCCTCATATAAAAATCAGCGCTCTACAATTGCGCTAAAAAGAGCAAATCGATCTACAAAATTTGACAATTCGTGTGAGAAGAATAAAAAATTTTACAAAAACTGGGTGTTAGTGTGAACGAGAACTCTCGAAGGTAGCAATCGATTTGGTCCAAACTGTGCACATCATATTATTCTTTCCAGGTATATGTCAGATTCAAATATGGACCATATCTGCCCACTAGAGTTGTACAATCTAGTTCATTTGAAAGATCTAGTTCAATAGTTCAGCTCTTTTAACTGAACTAGTTCAGTAATCTAGTTCATAGTTCACTATCCAGTTCATTCGGATCATAATCAGTCAATCAAACGCACACATACACCAAATACATAGAAACAAACAATAGAATAATATGATTTAAATACACCAGAACAAAAATATTACATTTACGTGTTTCATTCCATTTATAAAGAAAGATTAAGTTGGTATTAATTTAAGAAAACACGTCCTTCATTTAGGTGGCTGGCAAAAATCTTATGTTGTGTGTGTGTAGAAACTAGCAATGCGAAAAAGCTTTGTGCGTGTTTTCTTTTTATTTATTTTTTGTATCCAGAACAAGGCACATTCAATATGGAAATATGTGGAATTTGTTGTGTTTTTGAAGAAATCTTCACTTTCGAACAGCTATTCATTGTACCTTGATCCAAAACGTAAACAAACTCATCACATTACGAAGGCATCACTTAACACTGACGACGGCGTAACTTTATGCATATGTGAACGACATGTGAACTAGAATGTGAATCGTTCGTTCGTTGATCGTACGGTCGCCGACTGATTATAGTTCAGTGAACTATAATGAACTATATCGACTGATCTAGTTCATACGCTCTATTCAATGAATCGTTCAATTGAACTAGTTCGTTCATGAACTATACAACTCTACTGCCCACTCCTTCGGGTACCGCCCACACAAAATTAGGAAAAACTGAAGTTTAAGAGCGCCTCAGATCGATTAGGAATTCATTTTAGCAGATTGTCCTTACGGCCATCTTTACGACGGTACAATTTTTTTCGTGGCAAGTCCATACTTCCTGAGATAATGGCCTGAAAGCTCCAAGAAACCCTGACATCGTATTATTTCCTCCAGTTATGTATCAGTTTGGAATATGAACTATATCGGTCCCGTACTTTGGGTACTTTCCATACAAAATTTGAATTGACACGAATGCCATTTGGTTTGTGCAACGCTGCAACATTTCAGCGTTTCATGAACGACGTCCTAAAAGGTCTTGATTTTTGCTACGTATATATCGATGACGTGCTAATTGCTTCAGCAAATTTGGAGGGACATAAGAAACACTTACGTTTGTTATTTGAGCGATTGAGAACTTACGGTCACACCATTAATGTCTCCAAGTGCGAATTCGGTAAGTCAGAAATAATATTTCTTGGTTATTTTGTAACAGCGGAAGGACTACTTCCAAACCCAGAACACGTCGGGGTGATTAAAAACTATACGTTACCCGAAACTGTTTTGGAGTTAAGCCAATTTCAAGGTCTTATCAATTTCTTTCGTCGATTTATACCAAACGCTGCCGAAGTACAAGCTGCTCTTCATGAATCTAAGAAGGGTAAGAACAAAGAACGACAGACGAAAGATTGAATGGAATCAAGAACTCCGAAATACATTTGAAGAATTAACTTGCAAATGCTATACTTATTTCCTATCCTTTCCAGGGTGCGCCTACATCTCTTTGGGTGGATTCATCGGACTTTGGTATGGATGCGGTTCTTTAACAGTATGTCAATGATCGCGAACTACAAGCGGCATGTTCCGGTCTGAAACATTTTCAATATTTTCTTGAAAGTCAATCCTTTTCGATTTACACCGACCATAAACCTCTTTCGTTTGCATTTCTACAAAAATCAGAAAAAGCATCACCGAGACAATTACGCCAACTAGACTACATTAGTCAGCATACCAGGGATATCCGACATATTCAAGGAAATGATAACGTGGCAGCTAATTTCTTGTTCAGAGTGGATACGAATGAAATGCCTAATTCATTTAATTTCAACGACTTAGCAAAGAATCTAAAAACTGATGAAGAACTAATTTTAATGTTATCGTCTACGGAACACAGTCTAGTTCTCAAGAATATCAAGATGACCGAATAAGAACAGGAATTATATTGCGATTGTTCAACAATGAATATTCGATATTTTGTCATGAAGAGATTCCGAAGGGAAATATTTAATGTAGTCCACAGTTTATTACATCCAGAAACTCGAACCACTCTCAAACTTATATCTGATCGTTTTGTGTGGCCATCGATGAAATCTGATATATGTATGATCTTGGGCAAAAACATGTGTTACTTGCAAACGTCAAAAGTAGGAAGACATACAAAAAGCATTGTGGGTTCAATCCTGTTCCAGACAAGCGGCTAGCTCATATCAGTATCGACATCGTTGGACCTTTACCATCTTCGTAAGGTTATAGATATTGCCTTATCTGCATTGACCGCTTCACAGGATGGGCTGAAGCGATTCCTATGAAACTGCAGCTTCTGCAGGGTGGCTAGATTTGGCGTGCCAAAGCAAATTACGACGGATGAAGGTCGTCAATTTGAGATGCAATTTTTGCGAGAGTTAGCTAAGGTAATTGGATCGAAAGTTATTTACACGACGTCTTTTCATCCACAGGCTAATGAACAAACTGAGAGGTGGCACCGAATACTGAAAAAATGCCATCAAATATTATACGGATGCAAACTGGGTTGACAAGTTGGGGTTAATAATGCTCGGATGCTCCGATGCTCCACATCAGCTAATTCGACAACTGCAAATATGGTATATGGGACCACTCTACAAATTCCAGAGTGGATTTCAAGTTTCTGTGGGCACATGGAGAAATTACGAACGTCAAATATACAACGTCATGGAAGTACCTCCGTTAATATATTAATATATTATATTATTATTAATATATTTGATCAGATATTGCAATATGTACACATGTATTTTTGAGGAATGATGCTGTTATGAAACCATTACAACGACCGTCTAATGGACCTTACTTGGTAATACGTCGAGATGATAAAACTTTCACGATCAACATTAATGATGAATTGTCCAAAAAAGGTCCAGAATCCGGAGTGGTTACAAGAAGAAAAAAAATATTTTCAATCACATATGCATTGGTATTTATTTTTGTTTGTCAACGTTATGTAAATTTTTCAAAATAATAGTTAGTTTAATTTAAATCAAATAAATAAAATAAATTTTGTAAGAAAATATTAAATTCTCGTTTTCTTCAGATTTTTTTCTGGGTGTGAAGACTCCTTGATTGACTCCTTAACCCCCCATTTACACATCTAAGTATCAGTTCGAACAAAATTGAAGTTTCGACTATAATATCGACACCTCCAAATAATAGTATGCTAAGTCTGAAAAGTGAGTTTTGCAGGAGAAGCTCTCAAAGTTTACAGTTTCCTTTGACCTTCTTTACAATGCTAAGTAAATATTTGTTTATAACTTCTGTTCGGATTGACCGATCATTACCAAAATTTGACAGAATTTAAGTTAAAGGACGTAAAATGTAAAAATGTAAAGAACTTGAAAACATGCTAAGTCGACTTAGCATACTATTGTTTGGAGGCGTCGATATGTATACACAACCGTCTGCAAGTTACTTGCATGTGTAATCATTGGGTAAGGATTGATTTCATAAACTCCGTATGATCCAATGAAAATAATAATTATTGCGATTAAAAATTAAAAATTAAAATTAATTAACAATGAAAACGCGAATATTTACTATCAAAAACGATTTTATTGTTTTCTTAAGTAGTCTCCGGCATGATTTATACACTTTTTCGTGCGCTAAAACCTATTGGCGTAGCACTTTTTCCACTCCGATTGAGACCCATCTTCAGGCAACAAAAATCGTTGACCACGCCTTTGTTTCTTGATGTGCTGGAATCAAATGAAGTCATTGGATCCCCAGTCAGGGCTGTACGACGGATGACCCATCAACGTTTTGTCCGGTCAAACAGGCGCTGGTTTGAATCTATGTGTGAGAGCCCACATTGTCATGATGCAGAATGATTTGTCTTCTTTTGTTCGTTTTTCGAACTTCTCAGCAGTCTTCAGGCAAACAAATTATAGTGTACCACTCAGAATTAACCGTCCTATATTTCTCAAGCCGTATAGTTGCCACACGGTCAGTTTTTCTGAAGAAACAGGTAACCTTTTGCTTCGAAGTGCTTCTTACATGAACAACATTCGTTTGATTTGGCTCGCTTTCGAAGACCCAAACGGCCGATTCCTGCTTTGTTTCAGGCTCCTAAGCATGGAGCCTTGATTCGTTGTCTGTGACGATCTTATAAACGTCGGTTGAAGCACCGCGATCGATTTTATGATCAATTTCTTCGAACCCATTCACAGGAGCCTTTTTTGGTTGGTGGAAAAAATGCCCAAGGATGCCTCTATATCACGGTATTCAACATGGCGATTTCGCATTATCCGTTCATGCACGGCATATTTTTTCTGGTACAACGACCGATTTTGGGCGACCCTCAAGATATTCGTTTTTTGACGAGTGCCGATCACGTTTGAATTCTTTAAACCAGTATTTCATAGTCCTAAAGGATGGTCCTTTATCGACTTACAAAGATTTAATTTGATCGATACACTCTTGCGGTGATTATCTACGTCAAAAGTTGTGAAAAAAGTAAATTCCCTTTTTTGCAAAGTGATTTTTTCAAGTCACTGTGTTGAACTATGTTCAACAACTTAGTTATTAAGATCAATATGAATTTACAAACTGAAGTAATTTGATTTAAAAACCAACTGTCACTAACGCCAGAATATGGCAACCTTACATGCATTGAAATTCTCACTCAATGTACGAAAGGCTGTCATTACTTGTTTTAAATACCATTTGTTCCTTCTGTCTAAAATGAAGAAAATGTCTAAAGTAACAAAAGCATAGCCATCTTTTAAGTACTTACTTGGATTTTAACCGACAAACAGTCAAGAACAGATTCAATAAAGAATTGTTGCTCAACCGCAAAACTATTAAATATAACCTCAACCTACCTTTCATTTGATTAACAACATTACCATCGAAGGAGTTGCCACCGCAAGATTCCAACTATTACAGTCCACTAACTCGACCTACTCCCGAGATTGTACACACTGTAAACAACACATAACATGGTCGTACGACAAACTGTCCTGAGTAAGTCTAGGCTAAAAACCGGCAAACTATCCATAAAATTTTAAGTGGCGCTTGGCAATACGCGGTGTTGCCTAGGCCAGGGAGTTTTCTCGCAGCCCTCGTATTTGCCATGGAAATAAATTCAAATGCTGTTTCTGGATTCTACGATCAAAACAAACAAATCATGCCAGTAATTATTGTTTTTATTTTGTAATTTATTACCAGTCCGTGGAAACTGGTAATTGTCATTCGATACAGTTAGTTTTTGGATAATTAAATTATCACAAAAGAAAGAAAACACGGATACATACACACAGGATGATACGCAACAGGACCCCACAATATGGTGCAAAACTAACTACTTGAGCATGGCTCGCCGGCACTCACTTCGGGCATGTGAGCAATTGTTATGACCGGCTGATAGAATTTCTGCCCACATCATCATAATGTTCAATTACAATGGGCTATGCTAGCCAATTGGACCATACTCACACCAAAAGCTACAACATCAATTTAAACATGTTTTACTCTTTTTTTATTTTATTGGGTTTGTTGAATCATCACAGCAGGGTGCATCCTTAAGCGCTCGGCACATACGATGCGTTGAGCGTCGTGGTACAACAACCACATGAAAAAAGTGTAAGTGATGCCAAGTTTTTTGAAAAACAACAATATGGCTGACGCATTAAAGTTAAACATAATTTAACTGTTTTGGGACAACGCGTGTCCCAACGTGTCACTAAACGGACCGTATGTGCCGAGGGCTTTATTGCTAACGCTCCTTAAAAAAGTAAACAAGAAGCCACGTACCGGAATGTGGCAAATAACATGCAAACCTATTTTCCTTTTTTAAGAGGAAAAGTCACTGTGGGCCGATGAAAAATAAAAAAGAATAAATAAAGAAAAGGTAAGCAAAATTCGTGTTATTAGTTTTAGTAAAGTTTTAATCAATACGAGTATTGGTAAACAGGTCTTGGTGTCCAATGTATGAACTTTGCGCTAATTGCAAATATATTTTTTTACATCCTAAGTCCCCTGAAAACATTTTTTGTAATACAGTCCTATGTGCACTACTAATTTTTTATGGTCAGTGTTTGTTGCACACTTAAAAAACTAGAAACAATACTAAGTCATCATTGTACTTACCATCCCTTATGCACAGCTTTCACTTCCTTGTCCCCTCTGTAGAAACTACAACAAAGGTAAAGGTGTCTGTTCATCAAAAACTCATAAATTTTATTCTACTTTCAATTTTACTTTTGTTGTTTTATGCCTTTTCTCCTTTTTTAATATGGTAACTGTTTTTTAACATTTTGTGCGCGCGCCACATCCGTTCGTTATGCTTCGTTTTTTGTTCAGTTGTTAAATCCTCCTCTGAGAATAATCATCACCCCTAACGTCATTTGTTTCCTGGATCTTATCGCGTGTTAAATCATCATTATCAGCGTCAGTCGTCAGTATGAATCCGTATCAATTTTGTTTGTTTTTTTTTATTACAATTGTTATTTGTTTAAAATTAATGATCGCCGAATGATGATGAGTAGGCTTGTAATGATAATAATGACAATGATGATTTTATCATTCATTGATAATCGAAAACTTTCCCTTTTTGAAACAGATCTAAACAATGAAATGGAATAAACCATTCACCCGCCTCCTTCATCAAATAAACACAAAATTAATGAAAAATTAATTTTTTGGCCCATTAGAAGAGGCAAAGGTTTCGCGGTTAACTAAATTGAATATAAGGAATGAATTTTCTTATGTTGACTTGTAATAAAAATATCCATGGCGGAAGAATTGGTAGACCAATTTATTATGATTAATTGTCACTTGCACTCATATTTTCGTATATCAGGCTACCCGAAGTTGTGACGGTAATACTTGTGGTTATAGTTCAGCTAGTGGTTCAAACGACCTTGATATTCACCGTCAACGTATATTAATATTTATATTTCGAAGAAATTTTCTCTCAAACCACATCAAGTACTGTCTTATCTGCTGGTGGAGGTACCCAGGCTTCGGAACCATACATTAGATGTGGCTTTGTTTTTAAACTGTTTACTCAGTTCAAAGTATCATCTTTTGGCCAATAACATTCAACTTCATATTTAACAACTGATGTCGTTTGATGTAATTATGGCGGTGCCGAGGTAAACGAAGTCTTTACTACCACACCCACTTTCGACTTTTTTCATTGTAATCAGTTACTTCTTTTACTGATCGACCTATGATGTCAATGTCATCGACATAAGCAAGTCACATGGGGCTATTTGTGTATATTGTGTCATTTTTTAATATTTGCCTCTAGTATAACCTTTTCCAGCCTGATGATAAATATGTCACAGGAAAGGCTGTACTATTTTAGCTGAGGACCGGCTGTCAGTTAGGGTCATCTTACAAAGCCGAATGAGCTTTGTGGGAATGCTAAATTTAGACATGGATTGGAATACCTTTGAACGTGGGTCTTTTTCAGGATTTGCGCAAGGTAAATATCTGGTCAATTGATGGATTTGCTAGGTCTAAAGTCGCATTGGTATGTTCCAATTATTTCATAGACCATAGGCTTTAGTCGTTCACAGAATATTCCAGACACTACCATATCTGCAAGAGGGAGCAGACTCATATCCTTATAGTTTGAGCACACAGTCTTATCTCCTTTTTAAGGACGGGAAATAGGTTGCTTACGTTCAGAGATGGCCTGTCAGAAAGTGCGACGTATATGACACATAATACATCCGTCGAAAACGTGTGCTTTTGCCAAATTAAAATCATGAAAGATTTGGGGGTTTTAGATGAAGTGAACACGGTTGGAAAGGAAGAAATTTTTCATTTGTCTAATCTAGTACCGGAAGGTAGCTAAGATAATGCAAACTTATGATAACATGAACTCCACGAGATTTTTACGACCGACCACTTTGTAAAGGGCTGTCGTAGATGACAAAGATGGCAACTGAGCTGAAGCTCAACCCTGTGAAGAAAATTGAGGAAATGTACAGTCTAAGGTAGTCAACTCGATCGAACGATTCTTTTCTCCAAATTTCAAGCATCTTAGTGAGGAACAAGTAAGAAAGCATCTGCCAGATGTGCTGACGGAGATATACCCTCAGATTCTGACCTAAAATATGCATAAAATATATTAGTTTTGTATCACAGTTGGCTTCAAAATAGATAGAATCTGTAGGTACTGTAATGTGGGGCTATGCCAAATCAAACTTGTGATTTATAGAGAAATCGAAATATTAAATTACGATAAACTAAATTTGAAAGAAATTTTTGAAAAAGTTTCAGAATTATTTTGCACACTAGCCATTTTAGCATTTGCGGCAGGATTTTTGGATGTTTTCGGCCATTTTCTCAGGAAATATATGCTTACTCTGAAAGAAAATTGGACCGTTGTATTAGGGTCCTTGAAAACAGCCTTCTGTAAAAAATTTCAAATAGAACCGAGACGAGTCCTCTAACTGCATTTTCCCAAATTTTGTGTGGTAGGTACCCGAAGGACGGGACCTATATAGTCCATATTCCAACCTGATACATGGCTGGATGAAATGATACGAAATGAAAAGCTTGACTAATCAGAAACTATCTGCGAGAGTTATCTTGAAGATTTGGTATTTTAGTTGGTGCCGTCAGGTTTCTTGGAGCTTTTAGGCCATTATCTCAGGACGTGTGGGTTTGCGCTGGAAATTGTACCGTCGTAAAGGGGGCTGCAATGATAAGCTGCTGAAAAAAATTCCAGACGATCCGAGAGGAGCTCTTAAACTTCACTTACTCCAAAATTTGTGTGGGACGTACCCGAAGGAGTGGACCGATATAGTCGATATTTGAGCCCGATCTATATCTGTAAAGAATAATACAATATGCAAAGTTTGGACCAAATCGGTTGCTCCCTTCGAGAATTATCGTTCACACAATTATACAGAACAATTTTGAAGTTTTGTGGGGAAGTGAAGGAGCTGATCTTCGAACTTAAACGAAGTTTGGGCAAAATATTACGAAGTAAAAAATTTTATCCGAAAAACTTCTCTACATGCGGTGTCTTAGGACACGTCGTTCGGACTCGGTGATAAACAGTTGGTCCCTTATCGTTGAGCTAGCATGAATCGGGGTGCACTTATTCATATGAGAGAAGCCTCCCTTGTCTGGGATATTTGTTGAACTATTTGTATATCATTATGCATTTCTAATAAAAGTTCCAAAATTGGCAAATTGACATTGGTAGCCCCTTCTGATACATCTATAAATTTTCTTTGAATATCAGGATCCTATTTGGAATACACTTAGTATAAATAAATATATAAGCCTCTGCAAATATACCCAATTATGAATGCATTTTGCCATATCTGACCGCGAAATTTTCGACAAACGGGCACTGCTCCAATTGTATTGAACACTAAAAATGTTATATACAATTGGAACATTGTGAGCTTATTGAAGATCTATTGTCCAAAAAAGTGCACTAGTACCATACATATGATTGGAAATGCATGCGATTTAGTGCTTTTTAGGGTATTTTGAAAATAGTTCATTGTCAATATATATTGTGATATCAAAAATATCAACTAATAATGAGTAGAAATTAAAATAATTTGCATGCAAACAAATTTCTGACTCCCAAATGTATTCATATTTAATTATACCCGAGATCGGGGTGGGATCCTTCACCAAAATTAATATTTCAAAAAAACTTTAACTGTAGCGACACCGAGTGCATTTTGAAAAAGGGTGGCGAAGCGACCCCATCCTGCAATATACATATGTATAAAAAATTCAATTAGACTATTAATATGCTAGGGCTCCAGGTAATTTGCAATAATGCTGGGAATTTCTCTATCATGATAGAGACAAATTGTAGCATGGGAGAAAAATATTGTATTCTACACAAAACCTATTATATAATAGGCAGTAGGCCCGTAAGTGACAGGGGAGACACATTACTGCAATTTGCATCAGGGGAAAGATTAGTAGTTCTTTTTCCATATGTAGGATACTTTGCTGGTATATGCCCTCCAGGCAGTAAAATATGGACCACATTTTTTATTTTTTTCATACAAAAGTAATGGTCCATTTAACCCACTAGATAATATGAGATCATCATCCAAAATTGAGATGCAGATCGACACCTACCAGCTTTTTATCGATTATAAAGCAGCCTTCGACAGCCCGCTACGTTTAAAGGTATTCCAAGCCATGTCTGAATTTGGTATTCCCGCAAAGCTCATTCGGCTTTGTAAAATGACTCTAACTGACACAAGATCTTCAGTTAAAATAGGAATAAACCTCTCCGAAGAGTTTTGTGCCAAAGGAGGTTTCAGGCAAGGAGACAGCCTTTGGTGTGATCTTTTCAACATCCTGCTAGAAAAGGTTATACGAGAGGCAAACGTCAAAAGAAGTGGCACAATCTACACCAATAGCCACATGTTACTTGATTATGCTGATGATATAGACATCATGGGACGATCAGTAAAATAAGTAACTGATACCTTCATGAATGTCGAAGGAGAATCTGCTAAAGTGGTTCTGGCGGTAAACGGCGAGAAGACCAAGTTGATGGTGTCGACGCGCAATGCGTCCATTGAGATCGGACCAACTGTTGAAGTTGGTTCCTATAATTTTGAGGTAGTAAAAGGCTTCGTATACCTCGGCACCGCCGTAAACACAACAAGCGACATCAGTTGTAAAATAAAAAGAAAAATTGTATAGGCCAACAGATGCTACTTTGGCTTAGGTAAGCACATCAAAAACAAAGCCACAACTCGTCAAACAAAAATAACGCTTTACAAAACACTGATACTACCCTTGCTGAGGTATGGTTCCGAAGCCTGGGTACTTGCGCAAGCAGATAAGGCAGTGCTTGGCGTGTTTGAGAGAAAAATTCTTCGGAAGATCTACGGACCAATCTGCGTTGACGGTGAATATCGACGTCGTATGAAGCTGTATCTGCTATACAACGACATCAATATAGTTAAACGTTTCGAGATGCAGCGATTGCGTTGGCTAGGCCATATAATAAGAATTAGCGATGATGAAACCGCTAAAAAGGCGTATAAATTTGAGCCACATGGCGGTGCACGCAGAATTGGCAGGCCAAAGAATAGATGGCGCAAACAAGTGGATGAAGAGATGACAAGGCGCGGTATTCCAGAAAGCGAACCACTAAACAGAGAGAATTGGAGATCTCTTCTTAGATCGGTCTATGGAACAAATGTTCTGTAGCGGGCCAGCTAAGTAAGTAAGTAATCCAAAATTGTAGTCATGTTTTTCCACCTAAACTCGTACATCGTGCAAAATATCGTGACTATAATTGCGACCTCTAGCGTGCTTCTGATTACACTACAAACAAATAACTGGATATGTTGGGCTGTAACTCTGTTATCTGAGCACGTAAATCAACATAATTGGGCGGGATGTATCTTCCAGGAATACATATCTATGCTGTATATTAAAATTTTTCACAATTTTCACATAAAAGTTATGGTCCATTTAACCCTCTAAATTGTATCTGATCACTATCTGGAATTGCAAGCTTCTTCTACCTTAGTTAAAATTTCGAGTCGATCGGACTATTATTACGACCTACAGAGCAGCTACCAAATCGGATAAAAATTATGTTTTTGGTCCATTTCACCCGCTAAATATTTCACGATCATCACCAATAACAATAGGTGTCTATTCTGGTCTGAGCCCGACCTTCATGCATAATTTCGTGGCGATCGGTCCATAATTGCGGACGAACACACATCTCAAAATCGCTTTATCTCGTTAAGATATGAAGATTGGTATACCACATTGGGGGTCTCCGACGAATATTTCGCGGCGTTACATGAATTTTTCACTAAACAAACTTATAATACCCTTTCCACATAGTGGTGTAGGTTATAATAAATAATTACGTGAACAAAATAGCAGGTTAAAAAACTGTACATGTTTGGGGAAATGTTTGTTAAACACGTTTTTAAATATGACAATTAGTTTATCGGCAAAATATCAATTGAAATTTAATTTAATGTTTGAATTTGTTTATCAATTTTTTCCGGTGTGTTGTGTCTGTTACTATTTTATTTGCTACATATCGGGTACGTACCTTGGTGTAACAAGACGATGTTTGCTCTTCGAAACGATCGTACGTCCAACACGCTCGATGAATGTATTCCATCTATCACAACGTGTTCAATTTGATTTCTTTTTTTGATGTGGTGAGAGTCAGAGAGTTCCGACTGTTGGGCCAAAGATATTATCCTTTCCAATGAACATTAAAAAAGTAAGTTTAATGTCATGCGCAGGAAACCTTTGGTATGCTGACCCTTGTCTCCTGTAGGGCATTTTCTCCGTAGCACATCTGTCATGCAACACACACAGACCACATGTTTTACCCTCCTATTAACCACAAATCCGTAACCAAATTCATGCTTGTATAATGGCTGCCAGATATTATGCAATGCGTGACTTTTAGGTGTTTATGTAATGCCTTTTCCAATCCATCGTATTTCTTGTATGGCAATTATGTCGGTCTTGTACTTTGCAAGTACATCTGCCAGTGCGTCCTGACATTCCAAAGAGTCCCTTAAACATTTTCGTGGGTAGCCAACATATGGGGATTTTATAAGAAAGAGTTACCAACCCATCGCCTAAATCCTCATACTTTCTCATCCGGGCTTGGGACCGGCAATGACAGAGTTTAATCTAGCAAAAATACATTTTCTTTTGTTATAAATTTACAGGTTATTCAAACTTCATTTTCTTAAATTATGTTCTATAATACTTGGTTTACATTTACTAAATCCACTCGATTTCAACTATCAATTCCTTTGCGTATATGTCAAATGCAAACTCGTCTGAAATCCATTGGATTTCATTTGACATTTAAGCAATGGAATCGACAGTTGAAATCGAGTGGATTTCGTAAATGTAAACTTACAATATGATATTTACGAACTATTTGGGTTGGTTTATAAAAATTTTTGACTGAAGCTGTGTCAAGGATCTATCTTTAGTCTTTTTCACGGAAATTCCTCACGCATATGTTTATAATATCCGTCCGCAACTACAGGATTACTTAACTTTTGATTTCTTACCACTTTTGTTATTAATTTTCTTCGAATGGAAAATCTGTCAACAACTTCCAATTACAAAAAAAAAAAAAAAAAAAAAACAGCAACAACTTGGGATGATGAAAAATCACTGCGAAATAAAGCCATCAAATTGATATGGTTATTAATAAATGATTATCATCTTATTAAGGCTTAACGGTAAGATTTTATGGTTGGTTTAGGTAAAACATCCCGCAGCTATTTTCCTTTCCATTCATTCAAATGCAGTGACTCGCAAATCAAATGAGCAACCAACAAACTCTTGCGGCTAAAACATAATACACTCAAAAAACATAAATAAAAGCACAGATGTTTGCATATCCTGCGTAACCCCATATCATGGCAAAACTTCAAGCCTATCATACTGTCATTGGATGGCTTAGGTCGGTCCTCTCTACTTTTTAGGCATAAAATTTATGGGCAATAACTACGCTTGTTATTGTTTTTATTGTTGTTTTGTGTATTTTAATTTATTCATAAGCTAGGACTGAGGAGGGTTTCTGTTGCTACTGACAAAGGAGGCAGAAAAAGGGGTGAATGTAAATAGTTTCCCCTGTACCCTGTAATGTAGATGACAATACCCCAACAGAGTGAGTGAAGAGAGTTAAACAAATATTTTCAAATTTGGTGTTGGTAGTGGAAAATGAATGACAGATAAGCAAGCCGATAGAGTACGTTTAGCTAGCAGTCAGCATACCGTCAGTCTGGCACTTTCAACTGTAGATGTCTTCATTATTATTACTTCATTTGCTGGAAAATGTTTGACGATGGAGGGATTTTTGAGTAGTTGTATTTTTTTTTTTTTGCAAGCAATTGAAATATTACTTTTTAATGTGACCATATGACGACTTTATATGACTTTATTGTCTGAATGGGGATGATTTTCTCTAACATACATATGTACATGTTTACATTTTCCTCCGGTTATTACTTGTTTTCATTCATGTTAGACACTTGCAATGATGCAAATTTTGTGTTGCTCTTTTAGGTTACGTTGGAAATGGTATTTTAGGGTGGAATGTAAAATAAACGCCAATTCGCGAATTTACATCAAACACGTTTTGTTATTGATGTTATTTTGTAACATTTCCCTAACATTGTATTTATGCTTGGAGGAGATGTACCAAAGTTGGCACCTTTTCGCCTTCGACCTTAGCCAAAGGACCATGATTAATATTCTGCATGTGACTTCTAAAAATAGTTGCATAAATTGATTGTGGTGGAACAATATTTTGAACTTTAAAATTTAAAAATATTTTTTTCAAATCACTTGACCCAGACTTTTTTTTTGTACATTGTATATTGAAAATTTAGAAAAAAATAAATGAAGAGAACCATTGAGAGAATAAGAAAAGCAAAAATAACCTTTTGTAAGCATATACGGAATTTAGAATCAAAAATTGTTGAGCTTACAATGAAGATTGAAGAAATGGCAATTGGTGGTGGAAGTCGGTTAATATTAGTTTTCGAGGAAAAGTAGTCACCGATTTCCAAAATGCCATTTTGAGAAAATCACAATGGATTTTTCGCTTTCAATGCTCATATCTTAGTATTATTTTTAAAACCGAAATACACAACAATTAATATTGTGTGCATTTTTTCAGCTTTAATTCAATTTTTGTTTTAAAAACTTTTCTGGCTTTTCTGTGTTGATTTCATTTGAAGTGCCGAAACTTAACTTATTTAATCAAACTTATTTCGGTTGATCAATAATCAGTTCAAATTTATTTTTAATGCTTAGTTTGCATTCCTTCAAAATGTTTATGTATGATTATAGGATTTTATGTATTTCTTAATTAACTCATTTCGCACCTTATTCTTTTCTTCATGTCAAAAATTGTTGTAGCGAGAAATGCATCAAAAATATTGGAACAATAAAATATTGTTGACAAAATTCAACTGGTTGTACAATTATATTTTTGGAAAAATTAAATTATATGTTTTAATATTTTGTTAAAGAAAAGTATATTCTCTCGTCTCAAAAGTACACGTTAGGTGGGATTGCTGTATCACCTGGTAATTGCACCGTGAGCGGAAGTTTATATGAAAATTGAAACAAACTTTCATAAGATCGAAATGAACTCCAAATTGTTGGCATTAACTTCCATCCATTTAATGTCCCGATTAAATATACACTCCGGTTAATCTGATTAGAATCACGCCGATTGAGTTTACAAACATAAAGCGAGTGAAAAGTACCGTTATAACGCATATGTGAAACATGTTAGGTATTGAAAATTTCGTCTACTATATACTCTACATGTCCACAAATTATGACTAAAAATTCCTCTCCTACCGTTAGATATAATGGTGTTTGTAAATTTAATCAGGTTGGTTCTAATCAAATGAACCGAGTTTATATACACGCAGAAAAATATATGTTAGAAATATGTTTGGATCCAAACAAATATTTGTTTGGGATTAGTTGCAACCAAATATATGTTTGGATCCAAACATAATTTGTTTGTGTCCAAACAAAATATGTTTGCAACATTTTGTAACATATCTGAGTTTTATTTGTTCGGGTACCAACATATTTTTTATGTTATAACATATTTTATGGGTGGAGAAAGGCTTTTTGTCAAAGAGAGTAACAACAGTGCTCTCGCGGCTGCGGAATGCTGTTTTATAATAAAGAGCTGTGTGTATGTTATAATAGAAGACGTAGAAGCAAAGAAAGGCACTTTGGTGGTGGCGTGTATGCGTCAAACACGTGTCTTTCTGGTTTTGTTGTTGTTAACCAAGCAAGCGAAGAGGAAAAGAAAAAAATAGTATGAATTGTGTTGTTATTTTTTCTTCAGTGTTCTAAATACAATCGTTGTTCTAAATACAATTGGCGTAGGACAAATATGTATGTACGTCCTTGGACCTCAAACACACAATTCCAACAGTAAAACACGGAGGAGGGTCTGTTAGGGTATGGGGTTGTATGAGTGCTACTGGTGAAGAGAATCTTGTCTTTACTGAAGGAATTATGGATAAAATGTGTTATTTAAACATTCTGAAGTATAATTTGAAGTGTAGCGCTGAAAAAATGGGGTTGGGGACAACATTTAAATTTTATCAAGATAATGACCCCAAGTACAAATCACACATTGTTGGAGAATGGTTGCTACTTAACTGTTCAAAAGTGATTCAAACACCTCCCCGATCCCGGATTTGAATCCTATAGGGGAAAAACTCTGATTTCTTACACCGAAAATTAATTAACAAAGGATATCATACCAAGTGCTAAACACCTAAGAAATCCTTTTTGTTTAAAAACCGACTATCCGATATTTAGGTAGCATATAACACTGTGCAACATTTTTAAGCTGATCTTGTGCAAACAATTCAAACTGAGGATTTTATGAAAGTACAGATACAAAAGACAAGAAACCCTACTTGGGTTTTGTTGTGTCAGATCCAGCTCGGATTTTATGGCCTCATCTAAACATGATTAATTATTGAGTTTTTAAAGAAATTCGGGGCTATATCTCTGAAACCAATGCTAATCTTCTTCTGAACTCTGAAGCAAATTTATAGATAAGGACAAGAATAAAATATTTGGAGAAATAATGAACTTGAAAAACTACATTAATTGCCTCAAAGTTCAAAATATATGCAAAAATTCCACAATTTTTATACATTTCGCACCGTATCTCCAAAACCGTTAATTTTTTCTGAATACTTTCTTTTGGAAAAATATTCCCTAGAAGGTAATACACAACTCTTCAGAACATGTCATTGTTGTAAAATGCCTCCAAATTCCTCGGTACATATTTCAAAGACGATTTAATAAAAATGTCAATAATGTAGTGAAATCCGAAATGCGAGAATAAACTGTTGGTGTGAACTGTGTTTGAAATACGTGTTGTAAAAGATAAGATGCAGAATACCGCTAAAACAACATGAAGTAAGCATTTTAGAGTTTCAGTATGTTCTAAAGAATTGTTGAGAACTTTATTTGGAAGACTTTTGCAAAAGTTTACTTCGTTCAACTCCCACTAGTTTAGCCGATACTGGCCATTTTAGCAATTATGTAAAATTTTCTATATTTTATAGATTTTGATGCCCTAGATGGAGTTTTTCTGATATGGTTTTTTCAAAAGATAAGTTCTACTAGTTTAGGCTACAAAGACAGCAAGGCCAAATTCCTATTCGTTTCTGAGATAAAGGCCTGATAAATGCAAAAAAAGTGTAGATTTAGCCCGGTTTAGATGAGGCCATAAAATCCGAACCCCTACTAGGGTTTTTGTAGTCTAAATATGTACTTTCAAAAAATGCATACTAGAAGTTCTTTGCATTTTCAGTGTTGCATAGTGTAATTGAGCAAAAATGAGATATGATATGAGAGAAGTCCCCTTTGTCTCTTCAGGGATGTTGTGGAAACATATGTTGTTATATGGAGGTTTTGATACAAAACGTGGACTTATTTCAGATATTTTTAGTGTGGAGATTTTACCTCTGAATAACCGAAATGCCTAATGACAGCCTTTTTGAAAAAAAATGAGCGATTGCTATAATATATCTGGAAATATAAGGTTATTTGGGGGTCATACCAAAAGAACGACCTACGACGAATATTTATTTCAGGAACATTTTCTGACTTCTAAAAATTGTAATGCTTTGTAATGCATCCATGCAAATGATGCATACCGACTATAAAAATTTGAAAGGATAAACTTCAACTGTCTTGTTTGGAAAATATTGTTGAAAACAATGTAAAAAATCTGAAGCGATATGTTGCATCTTTGAACTTGACCTGCCTGCAAATACACGTCAGTCATAATTTCACCGCCCTATCCCAATTCGTTTGAATGTAACGGTGATTACAACAGTCGAACGGACTTACAATCACCGTAACAAAATTTTATCCAGATCGTTATCGTTATGTGGTTGCAAAAAATTATTTCCATGAGTTAAAAAAGAAAAAGATTAATATAGTAAAATACACAATTTTTCCATATACATATTTCATTTGGGGAATTTGTTTACGTGTAGATTTTTTCCCTTTCTCTCTTCTCCATTACTTTTTTTCCTGAGGAAAAGACTTTTCGCTTCTCTCCTTTTCTCCCGAAACCTCTCTCGTGCGTTACGCGTTGCTCAGGGCTGTCAGATATGGCGATTTCTAGCCAAACGTGGCGAATTTTCAATGCGTTTGGCGACTTTATTTTTCATTTGGCGAAATATTTGCAGTTTACAGGATAGTTGACGATTTTGTTGGCTAATTGTAATAAATGTCTTCTTTTTTATTAATTTAAGAAATTTCTTGTATTTTGTTGTTTTATATGAGTCAATAAATACTTAATTTAATTCAATCTATTAACACGAAATCCATACATGTGAATTATCGTTGAGTGGCGTTGTCAGTTGCCAAAATTACTTTATGTATGGCAACTTTCAACTGAAGTTGCGAATCTCAGTTGACGAAGCGGCTATTTTTCAGCAACCACCTATTTTCAGTTGCAGTGAACATTTTCAAAGAAGCAAGAAATAAAATAGAAAGGAAAATGGACTTTTTCTTAGCAGTTGTTGACTCTTTGCATACTTAATAAATTGTGTGTATGGTGAAAATAACGACAAAACAACAGTTTGAAATATTAATTTATAAATAAATTGAGTGCATATCCAATGTGCACATGTGTTCCATCTATACAGCCGACTACACCAGGGAATTTCGTTATTTAATTAAAAAATCATATTTATTTTGTCGTTTTTCCTCCTCCGTCAACTTCGAAACGATCCGACTTTGGCACAGTTTGTCCTCTATCAAGTGGACAGTTTCCTTCAATTCGTTCGACAATGTATGATTGAGCCATGCAATTATAATCATTGCCAGGAGACTTTTGGAAGCTTCCTTCCGCAAAAAATCTCAACGCAGCGCACAGTTTTAAAAGTTATCCTTTAACTGTTTACAATGTAAACTACGGCATCTTTTGACAATCGAAAATGCGCCTTAAACCCAAAATAATTTAATGATTATACAGATCTTACATGAGCAACTTACAACAACTCCCTCAAATTTCTTCTAATAGATGCAACGTCCTGTACATTTCCTTCATCATCAAAAAGTAATTCCACTGAACTTATCATTTTAAAATAGTTTTTTTGGCGAATTGTGTGTTTTGGATTGAATATAGAGTTCACAAATTTGAAAAAATACATTTATCGACCACCCAGTTGGGTGGACATCAATAATACAACATATCTCAACGTGACAACGCAACTCAAGTTTAGTGGCAATGCATAATCGACCCCTTATATAACTAATTATATTATTATAACAAATTTGGTCAAAAATTTGACTAAATAACTGAATACCTGAAATCTGAAGGTACCGTCATGGGGACTATTCCAAAACGAGTGACTATGTCCACAATTTTTGATGGAGAATTTTCTTCGCCTCTAGGATCCCTAATTGCCAAATTGTAGCGAATTCGGTCAAAAAAAAGTACCGAAAAAATCAAAATACCCATAGCCTGCCTTGAACTTGACCTATCTCAATTTGTGTTCTATCTCAATTTGTCTGGCTGATATAGTTATTACCACAGACGGACGGACCCTGATGTACTATATAGTGACGAAAATTATTTGTCATTGCGTTACAAACGGAAAAAACAAACTTAATATAACAAAAAAAGCTAAATTCAGTATAAATTTTGATATAAACTGAAGAATCTTCAGCTTGGCGATTTTTGGCGATTTCTGACACTTGGTTTGGCGATTTAGGTACTGATTATAAAGTAGCCCCATCATTCTCTTCGGTAACAGCACGACACTCCAGGTCATACGAGGTTGTGTGTTTGCATAGAGTGGGCGATACTTTATCACTGTGCTGATATGTTTTCGGAACGAGGAGTGCTTTCATTAAGCAACTGGACCAGTTGAGAATAATTTTAACGTCATGGGCAGGGCAACGGTCAAATGTTTTTTCTAAGCGCTCGTAAAGCATATCTTTGGTCTGCTCGTCCATGTATTCAGTGGGAGCATGGTCGTAAGTAAGACTTATGTTGAACAAATTAGCTTATATTCGAATTGTAGGAAGTAATTCATCCACCGGGGTGAAGCTGGAGACCAGATATATTGCCATCCGACTAATTTCAAATCCATCACATTTAGGTGTTGTTGTGACGCCTTTCCCAATCCATCGTATTTCCAGTTTTACCGGCTTACCAAGTAAATTGCATTGCGTAAACTGTACCTTCTCCATAACGTGATCCTTAAAGCGTTTGCGGGAGTCGTAAGCTTTAGCTTGTTTTGTATTTTTCTTTGTTGTTTCATAGTAGAGTGTTTTTAATAAGGGTGTACTACTAACACGACACCCAACCCAATTTTTGAAGTTTTGTCGGGAAGGTTCTTTCCGATATAGACTGTATGCGATCTAAATTTACATTAAGAAAATAATTATAATGTGCAGAGTTTTGGCGAATTTCATACCCAATTAGTATTTTATCGTCCTCATCAGTAATTTTGGTTGAAGCCGGCAGGAGTTTTGGGCCATTATCTCAAGAAGTATGAACTTACATCGAAAAAATTGTACTGCACTAATAAGGGCCGAAGCACAACTTTTTAAAAAAATCAAAACGATGCGAGACATGTGCGTAAACGACTTTTTTTTTAAAAAATGTTTAACTTTTGTGTCGGTTACCCCCCGAAGGAGTGTACCGATATAGTCTATGGTTAAAACTAATATTATATAATGAAAATTTTGGGTTACATCTGTTTCCATTTGAAGGGCGTGGGTTCGATGCCCCGGCCAGGCAACATCAAAAAAATTTCAACGGTCGGACTCGGCGATTAACTGTAGGTCCCATATCATTGAGCTAATATGAATCGGGGTGCACTCATTGATATGTTGTGGAACAATTATTATTATAGGTGAAATGAAGTTTTAAAATGTCCTATCATTTCTTCAGTAAACAAACGAATTCCATGAATCCTGAGTACATCTGATCTTCGCTTCAACATTAAATCAATAAGAATAGCTTTGTTGTTTCAATACCATGCCAAAGGGTTGGTAAAGAGTCATTACACGGATTAGGGAAGATGCCTTGCTTGGATATTTTGAGGGTCACACTATTTAGAAAGAAGTAAAAAGAGTTAAGTTTCGACCGGGCCGAACTTTTCATACCCTCTACCATAAAATATTCTGAACTAAAAGGGAATAATTAATTTTCATTCTTGTCAACATCTTTAAGTGGGTACCTAAAAATGTCAGATAATGTACCTAAAATGTCATATGGTGCCTATTTTTGGAGGAGCCTATCGTGGAGGAGCTTTGTGACAAATGGGAACCTCAAATATCGAATTACCGCTATTTAGGTAAAAAATTTAGATACAATTTTCAAAATACCGAAAATATGGAGTTATCGTTTTATGGGGCTATGCCGAAACATGGATCTATTTTGACAATTGTTACAGTGATAATTGGGGCTATACCGATACATGGACCTATGTCGACAATTTTTGCTTAAGAAGTTTCGTGTCTGCAGGGAAACTTAACGGGTAGTTCACTCAAAAAAGTATGTAAAACCTTTAAAATATCGAAAATCGGGAGGTACCGTTATGTAGGGGCTATACCAAAACATGGAACTATGTTAAAACATTTTTGTAAAGAAGTTTCGCGTCAAAAGTGAAGTTACGGATAGTTCAGTTAATAAATTTAGCTAAAACCATTGAAATCCCAAAAGCGGGAGGTACCGTTATATGGGGGCCATACCTAAACATGGACCTATGCTGACAATTTATGAAGAACTTTTGTGAATGTAGGGAACCTCAAATGACTAATTACGGGTAGTTCAGTCAACAAATGTAGCCAAAACCCTTAAAATACCCAATATCGGTAGGCACCGTTATGTGGGGGCTACACCAAAACAATGGACCTTTGATTATTATTTTTGATGGAGAAGTTTCGTGGCTGCAGGGAACAGGACAAATGTCAAATTACTGGTAGTTCAGACAAAAAAAATTATCTTAAATTCTAAAAATACCGAAAACATAGACCTATGTTGACAATTTTCGATGGAGAGGTGTGGTGACCACTAAGAACTTCTAGTGTCAAATTATTGCTAGTTCGGTTAAAAATTGTAGGTGAAATCCTCAAAATACCGTGAATCGGGGGTACCGTTATATGGGGGGGCTATATCCAAACATGGACCTATGTTAACAATTTTTGGTGGAGAGGTGTGGTGGCCACTACAAACTTCAAATGTCAAATTACAGCTAGTTCGGTTAAAAATTGTTGGTAAAATTCTCGAAATAGCGAAAATCGGGAGGTACCGTTATATGGGGGCTATACCAAAACATGGGTCTATGTCCATAATTTTTTGAATATAAGTTTTGTGGTCTCTGGGAACCCTAAATGTCATATTATTGTTAATTCTGTCTAAAAATGTGACTAAAAACGTCAAAATAACTGAAATCGGGCGGTACTGTTATATGGGGGTTATTCTAAAACATGGAACTATGTCCACAAGTTTTGTTATATAAATTTCTTGACATTTATAGCTAATTCGGTTTGAATATGTAGTTGAAAACGTCAAAATACCAAAAATCGGGGGGTACCGTTATATGGGGGCTACACCAAAACTTGGACCGATATAGCCCATCATCCAACTTGACCTGCCTGAAAACAAAATACACATTATCCCAAAATTTCAGCGTCCTATCTCCATTTTTGTGGATGCTAGAGTGATTACCACAGACGGACGGACATGAATAGATCGACTCAGAATCTGATCAAGAATATATATACATACTTTGTGGGGTCGCAAATGAGTATTTCAATGCGTAACAAACGGAAAAACAAACTTAATAGACCCTCCATACTATGGTGGAGGTTATAAAGAGAATGGGTGAAGTTGCTAAAAAAATGACATACCAAATCACTTGCACCCATGCTTGAATAGCATCTTTGGCATCATTTGCTGGGTACATAAAATTGTGTGTTCGACATGTCGCGTATGAATTGGTGAACGTTACGTTTCATATGTTTAATTTTTTCAAACTGAAACATATATATAATATATTGACAGTTAAATGGACAATATTGAGAATGACTCTATAGCTTCCCACTCTGTTCGATTCGGGAACTGTTAGAATACCTAACGACAGTATAAATGCCGGAATGAAATCAGATAAATTCGATGAAGAATTTAGCTTCATCCGGATTCTTGTTTGTCTTTTATCGTCATTGGGGAATTTGGACCTTACTCTTTCTAACCTCTAACCACAACCGAACATAGACTACAACACCTGGTCAATCAATGTATTATGATTGGTTGTACTTACATGGCGGTCATTTTTGCCCGATTTAAATTTTGGAAAAATCACACTTTTGTCTCACAAAAATATTTCCTCCCCGCACCCATGCTATACAATGTGTAATAAACAATTATTGGTCAATATTTTGAACAATATTTCAAAACATCACATCTTCCACACAACATCATCATCCTTCATGATGTCCTTATAATAATGACGTGTCCATTAAATTTTATGCTACTTCATTATTGTGTATTGTGAGGAACACAGTTGGAGATCAACGAACACAAGGGAATACCTCTCTCTGCACACCAACTCATATATACATACACCCTTAAAAGAAAAAATATCTTCAAAAATTAAGAGTGTCTATGTCCTGGGTGATTAATTTCTGTAACGGTCATTATAAAAAAACAATTTTATTTGTTTTGCAGTCAGCCGCCACAACAATTGTGCGATAATTCTGCAAAGTTGAATGTGGTAAAATAACACATGTCCTGCATGTGCGCTGCTGCACCCAAACGAAATACTCTCCCAATAGTAAGCAATGTGCAGCAAGGGAATTATGGACAATATTTTTTGGTTTTACAATTGAAATGTGGGTTTTAGAATTAACTGTGATTTCATTTGTTTCGATTCGGTCATAATTTACAATTGCCTTAATAGAGTTTTATGAGTGGATGTGGTGATGGTGGGCAACCGACAATCGAAAAAATAAATGCTAATAATAACTTCATATAAACATTATGAAATTGTGGACGCTTGCCGTATCCATGATGGGCGATGTCATGGATTATTTCATTTGATTGTTGTGGATTTGAGTAAATTTGTGATTCCGTTGGCCGGTGACCACCAATGTGTAAACTCGAGATCTAATGCACTGCACCAATATCACGTAGAGTTAATTATAGTTGTGGTGCAACAGAACTTTAAAATGGGGTTTTGAATTAAGAAATTGGTTACGCCCCTATGTATTTTTTAAAATGTTTTTTAAGAGATTTTATTTTTCATGGTTGATCATTGGAGAGGCGTAGAAAAGCAAAATGCGTCAGTCTTATAATTATAACTTTATTGTCTTATAATTATAACGGTTTTTATACCCTACTCCACAATGTGGGAAGGGTATTATAAGTTTGTTTTACTAAAAATTCATGTAACACCGCGAAATATTCGTCGTAGACCCCCAATGTTATATACCAATCTTCATATCTCGACGAGATAAAGCGGTTTTGAGATGTGTGTCCGTCCGTCCGTCCGTCTGTCCATTATAAATTGTAAACACGCTCCAAGCCGCAATTATGGACCGATCGTCACGAAAGTTGGTATGGAGGTCGGTTTACTTTCGTTGGCATTTTTTAACGTTTTGTGTCCATGTGTAAAAGCCGGCTCAATTCGAATTGGTCTTGAATTGATGGTCCGCAGGATACAATAATCGTCCTCGTGATGTCTAACTCTTTTTCAAGTGTGCTGTCTAGTCTACTCAACTACCAAGCAGAGACCATCAATTGCATAATTATCATAACTGCTGCACTCGGAAACCTTTGCTGCATTGGGTCCATACTGAAAGTATATTAGATAGGAAACATTGATAGTTGGAATGAAGAGCTTAGAGTACAGGATGAGATTTATTAGTAAAAACGAAACAAAAAATTGGGCGGCCAGATATGTTTAGACAACTTGCATTTGGGTTCATCACACGAACATCTGCTACCACAACATACTGCAGCAATTACCGGTCTGATCATTACTGTATTAAAATAGATCTGTTTTCCTGGAATTAAATTTCAGCGACAGATGCTCGATGTCTGGTGGGATTTAATCGGGCTGATTTATGACCCACAATGTGGTGGTTTAGAAGACTTCCCTCCAGAAATAAGAAAGCCTGTATAGGGAAACAGGGAGTTCCCCAAGCCGGGTGATATCTCCGGAACTGTTTAACCTCTACCTTTCTGAAATTCCACAACCTCAAGACGGATGATTGTGCGATGTTGGCGTTGGGTCCTATCGTCGACTACATATGTGATAGGTTAAATGTCAGTTCTTCCACCTGAGGAATATTAAAATATCTGTCTCTAAACAGACTATGACACTGTTCACAAACTGGACATGCTCTCATAAATATATTGGTCGCTGGTGTTCCGACAGCTAACTACCCTAAGATATTGGGTATAACGTTCGAAAGTCGTCCACTAAAGCCACTGCTATTTGCGACACGGCCAGAAGTAGAAACAATGTCGTCAAGTCGCTGGTTGGTAGCAATGAGGTGCTGAAAAAGATATCTTGTTGACCTCTTATAAACAATAGGCCGGTCTGTGGTAAGTTACGTGGCGCCAACGTGGTATGCAAGTATTAACGCTACGCAGTGGAATAATATTCAAACCTGCCAGAATGCCTCTCTGAGGACTACAACAGGCTGCCTCCTCATGACACCAATGGACTATCTTCACGAGGAGATGAAGGTTATACCGTTGCATCAGCACAAAAAGATGTTGTCGATGCAGTATCTGATTGGGTGTTACTGCCGTAAGCATCCATGCCACGATCTAGTGGACAGGCTCCCACCACCCACGTACGTCAGGAGAGATCTTCATGATATGGAGAGAGAGGTCCAAAGGTGTAAAAGAGAATCTCTACTGGGAGACCATCCACCGCTGCATTTGTTTAGCTGCAAAGGTTATCCCACTCACCTGTCTCCTGATACTTTATGGACGCAGCCAGACCAATCTGAACCAGAAGCAGATAACTGAATGATACACGAACAAATATATTTGCATTTCTACAGCGTATTTCTAGCTGCCCAGCTAACCTCACTCACCTGGTTCCTGATTCTTTCTGAAGGCAGACAGTCCAGGTTGCAGCACTTTTGAATCTGGATACAGAGGAACTAGATAACTAAATAAAAAATACGAACGAACATATTTACGTTGCTACAACAACAACTTGAACACAAAGTTACGATTGATTTTAGGGTCTCTAATGCGTTCCTGAAGTCCAAAACTGCCGTTGACTTGCTAGAGTCCGTTCTCATCTTGCTTATCAGTTCAGCAGCTTCTTTTGATTGCCAAGATTTTGGCATGGAAGACACTACAATGTTCGTTAATATTGTTAAGATGTTTCCATCTTAGAGTATTTATGTTCAATGTTATGTTCAATCTCTATACCGTCTTTAGGTGGGTTCAGGCTTCCCTGTTCGAAGTTCATTAGTTTTTTTTTTATTTTTTACCGACAAAAATCGGTAAAATTAAAATGCAAAATTATGTATGAAAAGTTCAAAAAAAAAAAGTTGATACCACTTTTGCTATAGGTAGAACTTTACTACAACTTTTTATTCGTCGTTAACTTACCAAAGAAAATCGTTAATTACCGAAATTATAAGCATTTTAATTTTACCGACATTTGTCGGTAACTCAAAAGATGAGTTAGAGAATCGCACTACTGATCGCCGTAGAATCGCAGGATGACCGTATTCGAAGCTGAGATTGGCTGCCAGTTTCTGCACTACAAATCCAGTAGATAAAGTGCACACTGAGTTCCACCTGTGGAGTGTTCTTCATGGCACTGCCGATCAGGATTGATGCCGTTCTTGATCTACGAAGATACGATGCATTGCTCACAGCATTCCACCACACCCGAGATTCATTGAAGGATTTTGCGTGCGATGATCGTGAAAAGCCAATGGATGACCCGTGGTCTCAGTTCATATTTAGCCAATGGAATTCTTGAAGGAATACAGAGCAATTAGACCTGTCTTGTCACGATCCTCGAATTTATCTTTTTCATGTTAATTGCTAGTCGAGACTAATGCCGAGATTCTTGGCTTTCAAAGAGAGCTCAAGAGTGACTCATCCAGTATTGGTATTGGTAGAATAAAAGGTTCTTGACCAGAACCAGCCCTGTCTTTAATGGGTTCACCTCAAGACCATTGTTGTATGACTCCAATGCTTAAGGTATCAGAAGGCTGACTGAAATGGTGATTGACTTTGTCTTCGAATTCTTGCCAATCAGTTTTGCCTTGGTTCAGAAAAGATCGGCGTTTATTTACACAGTTAAGTCGATCATTTACTATAAAAAATTGTATCGGTTCGGATTTACTCCTCTCATCCAGAACTTGTATATTGCGTCTTACGTCAGGTTAGCTATAAGGTTTATTGATATTTGAAACCCAGTGGGTTTAATTAAATCCGTTTATATATAAAAATACTATTAGAAACTTTATTTCGGCAACTCTAGATTCCATACAAGGGGGAGTAAAGGCACAAATCTAGGTCTTTGTAGTAATAATGGTTGGATAGTGGAGGTATTCATAGAGATTTTTTGTAGAACTAATCAAGTAGAATACTCCTGAATTGATACAAAACATAAATTAAACAAAAAACTAAATTAGTGCATGATTAACAAAAGATAATGGAATATTTTTCTAAGACGCCTCAAAGTATGCAATATATTTGAAAAGTAGCTATACAGAAAAACACATTGAATCAAACTTAACCTCTTAGAATTGAATACAATTAGCAAAGCAACAAATATTTTAATGAATATAGAAAAAATGGCAGTTGTCCTTAAAATCCATGTTTGTGTTTGAATGTCAACAAGAATTAACTGTTTTTGGTTATATTTAATTTCAATGCACTAAAGACATACATTTGTATTTCAATCACTTTTTAACTACCGAGCCATTAATTAAAAACAAAGCAAAAAACAAAAGAATTTATTAGTAAAGCAAACAAAAGAATCAGACTCATTCCATACCAGAAATCATCGAATTGTCCAAACAAATGAAAAAAAATCTAAGTAAAATTAAAAAAAACCCTCCTTGTAATCGTTCAGTTGAATTTAAACTTTTGTGGAATTCTAAAACTTTTGTAAATAGAACAACAACATTTTAATCTTAGAATTCTCATCTTACATACATATATGACACTTTTTTACCGTCCCTTTTTTGTAAAAAAAAAACAAAAACAACAATTTACTATATTTACGAAAATTTCTGTTATACAAAAAAAAAAATTAAGAAAAAAAAACAACAATTAAAAATTGTGATAAAACACAAATAAAAAGCCGAAAAAACAAATGGAACAGTTTTATGATATACAAGATAATTAACAACAAATGCAATTTTATCAAAATATACAGAAAATGTTCAATTTTGTGGAACTTTTTTTGGATGAAAGGATAGAGAAACCCTCCCGAATTTCATACGAGTAAACCACGGAGGGGTTTCTTCATTGAAAACATAGAATTTTTCACAAAATTGCAGCTTTTTCTATATAAAATAACAATAAAAACAGAAAAAAACCAAACGACAACATATTGATAACTGATACCTTATTAGAATTCTAAACTAAAAGAAAATAAATAAACTCTACATATACATACACAAAATAACAAAAATAGTTCTATACAACTAAAAATATAATCCCGACATTTTTAAAAAAAAAAAAAACAAGTAAGAAAAGTCTATAGTCGGACGGAGCCGACCATGGGATACCCTATACCACTATCCCTGGACAATCGCTCTCCACGGAACTTCTTTTCAATGATTGTGAAAATGTTATTATCAAATATCAGATATGTAATGTATAATACTTATGACCAAAATAAAAAAGTTATCTAGCATGACAAAGACAGTTTTGTAGCAGGGAAGGAAAATTTAGTTCACACAAACTAAAATGTAATGAAACCCACTTATGTAGTGCTACTACTTCCGTTGTTTAACCGCTACGTTATTGAAATTTTTACCAATTTCACACAAAAGTTTCAGTCCATTTAACCCGCTAAGTATTATCTGATCTTCACGTTGGTTTGTATGATTCTTCTTCATCATAAACTCAAACTTTGTTTAAAATTTTGAGGGTTATTATTTTGACCTAAAGAGCCGCTACAAAATTGGTTAATTTTTTTTTTTTGGTCCATTTCATCCCCTGAATATTTCACGATCATCACCAAAAAACTAATCATTTCTATTCAGGCCCGAACCTAACCTCCTTAAAAAAATCGTTACAATCGGTCCATAATTGCGGCCTTAAGCTTGTTTACAATTTTTAATGGACGGACACACATCGCTAATTCGCTTTATATTTCGTGGTGTTACATAAACTTTTGGAGAGACAATATGTAGCATGGGATAAAAATGTGGTTGTCTACACAGAACCGATTATATATTATGCAGTAGGCCCGTTATCTTGCAAACACTTTATTGCAATTTACATCAGAGGAAAGGTTAGTAGTTTTTTCCATATGTAGGCTACTTTGCGAAATATATATGTGCTTAAGGAATTAAAATATCGACCAAAAATAAAATGTTTAATATTTTTCATACAAAAATAATGGTCCATTTCACCCGCTAAAGAATATCAGATCATCATTCAAAATTGTAGGCATCTTTTTCGACCTATACTCTTACCCGGTGCAAAATTTCGTGACTATTGATGTATAATTGCGACTACTAGCGAGTTTATTATTACACTACAAACAAATAACGGAATATATTAGGCTGTAACTCTGTTATCTGATCATGCACACCAACATAATTGGCATCAATTGAAAGGTCAAGCGTTCCACTTTCAAGTATATCTCACTTGTCCGGAATGTCACTTCCAGGAATTAAGATATAAGCTGTATATTAAAAATTTTCACAATTTTCACACAAAAGTTTTGGTCCATTTAACCCTCTAAATATTATCCGATCGCCATCTCAAATTGCAAGCTTCTCCTTTGTGATATACTCTTACCTTATTTAAAATTACGCGTTGATCGGACTATTATTGAGACCTACAGAGGCGCTAGAAAATTGGATAAATATTATGTTTTTGGTCCATTTCACCCGCTAAATATTTCACGATCATCACCAATAAGAATAGGGATCTATTCTGATCTGAACCCGACCTCCATAGAAAATTTCGTGACGATCGATCCATAATTGCGGCCTGGAGCGTGTTTACAATTTATAATGGACAGACGGACGGACGGACGGACGGACGGAGGGACGGACGGACACACATCTCAAAATCGCTTTATCTCGTCGAGATATGAAGATTGGTATACCACATTGGGGGTCTCCGACGAATATTTCGCGGTGTTACATGAATTTTTACCAAAACAAACTTATAATACCCTTTTCCACATTGTGGTATAGGGTATAAAAACCCAATTTCAAATAAAACAAAATTAACATTAGACAACCCTCAATACATACGAGTATAACTACATACATACATACCTACAAAGAATAAAAATTACAATTTGGATATTTGTAAATTACAACTAAACCCCCTCCAATCCTTTATTTGTGAATATTAAACAAAAAACCAATGTTTAAAATATAAATTGTAACAAACGAAATAATGTTAAATGAACTACATAATTTTTAATAAACAAACAACAACAACTTACAAAATAATAATTAAATGGATAAAATATAAAAAATAAGTCACAAAGTAAACAAAAATAAACGATAACAAGAAAATATGAATATTATTGTCTATTGGGATATTGAATAAATAACACGAGATAAAAATATAATTAATTGTTTTATTTATATATTAATACTAGCTGAACCCGGTGCGCTTCGCTACACCGTCTAAGATAGAATGTAAATGAATTAATAATTATATTAACATTATCTGTTTAGTATTTTAATATAGGAGATATGAAGGCGTTCTCTATCCATTCTGGGTTTTGTATGGAGCTTTTGCTGTGGTATTGTTGTACTATGTAAGTACTCCTACGTAGGTAACATTTACAAATTTCATATAATCTTACACTTTTAATTTCGACAGATCGATTCTAACGGAGCCTACTATCTCCTTTAAAGAAGAGAATTAAAATATAATAATAAAATAACACTAAGTTTAAGATACTCAGAGTTTGAGGGTAGTTGAAATACATGGGAGTTATCTATTCCAAGTTTCAAATTTGATTATAATTCTACTGTCTTTAAAGTAGCTCCCTTATATAATATATCAGATTTTCAATATTTTATTATAAAAGGCCAATCTGAACAAGATAATTTAGCTAACTTTCTCCGTTACACGTTCCAAATTTCATGGAAATTAGGCATAGATACATACATAGCGTTTTTGGTGTATCAAATACATGAAATCAGCCAAAGATATATATGGGAACTATGTGAACCCATTTCAATATAATTTGGCAAATGTATTTCTAGACCAATTCTATCACACATTCCAAATTACATTGAAACTGGACATACATAGCGTGTTTGGTGCATAAAATACATGAAATCGGCCGAAAATATATATGGGAGCTATATCCAAATCTGAACCGATTTCAATATAGTTTGACAAATTTATTTCTAGGCCAAATTTCGCCACACATTCCAAATTTGGAGACTGTATCTCCTACCATCCTTTCGCTCCGGCGATTTTTTTAGTGTTTTTGATTTTTCTCATTTATGAACATTCCCAGCAAAATAAATTGGAAGCAGTGCAATGTAGACTACTTCTATCACGGCATGTTTTGATGCAGTTCAAACGGAGTCATGAAAAAGGCACTCCATTCCTCACATTTTAACCGCTTTTGGATGCAATCCAAAGAATCACATCCACTTGCAGTTAAAATGCAGTGTCAAGGGTCAGTTAAAATGCAGTGCAAAAGGGTTAGTTAAAATGCAGTGCTATGGAGTGCATCTTTCAGTAGTCACGCTCTTGTAAAAATCATGAGTGAAAATGCATAATTGGATGCACTTCCAGATTACTTGTACATATAATTTAACTGCATCTTTGGAGGCAAACATTTTGCTGGGTTGTAGTTTCAAAATCCGCAAAAATGTCCTAGGTGTATTTTAATTATACCCTACACCACTATGTGGAAAGGTGTTTTGGTAAAAATTCATGTAACACCGCGAAATACTCGTCGGAGACCCACAATGTGGTATACCAATCTTCATATCTCGACGAGATAAAGCGATATAGCGATGTGTGTCCGTGTGTCCGTCTGTCCATTATAAATTGTAATCAAACTCCAGCCCGCAATTATGGACCGATCGTCACGAAATTTGGTATGGGGGTCGGTTTCACATCAGAATAGATCGCTATTATTATTGGTGACCGTGAAATATTTAGGGGTGAAATGGAGAAAAAACAAACTTTTTATCCGAATTTGTATCTGCTTTGTATGTCGCAATCAAAGTATTGTTGTGATTTTCTTGCATAGAAATACATTTACATTCCATGTTACAAAATGTCGCAATCATGATAGAAGAGGTTTCAAATCATGAAAGAAGTATTTTTAGGTTTTTAAATTGGTACAAATAACAATGTTGTACAATGCCTTGAAGTTTTTGTGATACCTTTGGTAAAAATTAATGTAATAATACCTCGAAATATTGGACTTTTTTCATTGATCGATTCGACAAAAAACACCGAAAGCTCTTTCTAAAATTCTTTTAATATTTGTTTATACCCTCAACATTTAGGCCAACCATATTATCGAAATAATGATTTAAGACCCCAAGTGTGTTTGGACGAAATCCATTTCAGAAAATTTGGAGTCGATTTACCCATTCAGGTCCGTCTGTCTGGCTGGCTGGTGCGCACGATAACTCTCGAAGAATCAAGCTATTTGCTTCAAATTTTAGGTCTCGTA
This sequence comes from Musca autumnalis, assembly GCF_047663935.1. Lineage (NCBI taxonomy): Eukaryota > Metazoa > Arthropoda > Insecta > Diptera > Muscidae > Musca > Musca autumnalis. Next base: position 117,454,920 of record NW_027411755.1, on the reverse strand, counting down.
AATTTTGTCCAAACTTTGTTTAAGTTCGAAGATGGACCATATTAGTCTACCCCTACCGTTATCTACCACCACAACTTCAAAATGTTTCGCTAAGATTATTCGCACGATAGTTTCAGAAGGGAATAACCGAATTGTTCCAAACTTTGGATGTGGAAATATTACTTCCATGCATATATCGGGTTCGAATATGGACTATATCGGCCCATTCCTTTGGAAAAAGTATTGTTTAACAGCTATTCTCGAACCGTTTTTAATTTGTTTGAAACATGTTCGCCTTGCGGCCCATTTTACAACGGTGCAATTTTTTTTTTGTTGCAAGTCCATACTTCCCGACACGACGCCAACTAAACTGACTAGTGCCTAAGATAATCGCCCTGTTCGACTATAATCCTTTCTTACTTGTTGTTTATAACAATTGTACAAAGCAAAGGTAAGTAGAATTTTGTTTGTACAGTACAATCCGGGAAGTTCGTAATTTAAGCAACCAGTCAAATTGTATAATCTATTGGGGTTTACTATTTAGCCAGGTTCAATTTGTTGAGCGCTATTTATATTTACTATTTACATATACTAATTCGATCCGATACAGAACATGTATTATTTATAGTTTAATAATGTGAGATCTTCTCTTATCGCCGAGTCCGAATGGTTTGTCGAACATAGATGGCACAGCTTATAGAGAAGATTTACATGACTGAAATAACCAGGAAGTAGAACCGAAATTATGCTGACAACTTCAGAACCGCTGAAAATTATCATGTTGCCTTGCCGGAGTATATCGAAGCCTCATGTTCTGTGTGCAATGTCAGTAAATTAAGAATTGGGCCACGCCAGAGAAAACATGTTTTATACAAAAAGACTTAAGCCTATCTATGTTATATACACTTTAAAGTCTGCCTGGCTGGCGGGTGCGCACGATAACGCTCGATTAACCGATTTGGTTCCAATTTTGTATCTCGTAATATTTTGTATAAACACAGTTTAAGTTCGAAGAAGGGAGAGATACTCCTACGGGGTACTTTCCCCTGAAAAGTTAAAATGGTGCTTACGATAAAATTCAAAGTTGTAGCCAATTGATCCTAACTTTGCACATAGTAATATTTCTTCCAGGAATTGATCAGTTTGGAATATGGGTACATCCAACACAAAATTTCGGAAAAGTGCAGACCTGTTCTCGAATCACCTTGTTTTTTGCAGAAACTTGTATTCTCTGCTCCCATTACGACTGTACAAGGTTTGTTCAGGAGCAAGTCAATGTTTTCTGAGGAAATGACCGGAAAGCCGTTTGAAACCCCAACGGGCAACATGTGTAGTGGCTTGTCCGTACGACAGCTTTCGAACTGGTCCAAAATTTACAAATCGTATATTTTACTTAAGGTAAAAATTATTCTTTTTTTAAATGTAGGCATATGATCATCATAGCCTTAACAGGTAAACATAAAATTAAAATTATTCGCTAACATGGATCTCGTAATATGTTATCTAAACTTAAAGTTCGGTCCACTCCTTAAGTGTAGTTTAAGGCCGTTTCGAGCATCCGTTGGAATTCTTTACCAAAGGTGATCCATGTAGTCCTGCTTACACCGATATTATCTTTTTCGTGGGCAAGTCCGTGCTTCCTGATTTAATTGTCCAAAAGTTCGAAATTGCACGAATTGATAACGATTGAAATGACTGGTGGACGAGACATCTGTCGACAGGAGTGACTCCCAACATAAGACCCACTTTCAAAATGGACTATGTCCATTCCTTCAGATGCCTCCTTCGCAACACTTTTGATCAAGTTCATACGTCTAAAATTCTGCAATCCTCTAACTTCATTATTTTTTAGGAAAAAAGAGTTTCAAATCACATACACTGAGGGTATATCACTGTCGGCAAATGCAACTGATACTTCATAACTTATTGTAAATACATTTGCATCTCATATGACCTTTTCCAGCAAGATGTTAAATATGTAACATGATCTACTGTCAACTTGTTTGAAACTTCGTTTCCTGTTAAAAGTCTCGGCTAGGTTATTTTCTATTTTAACTGCTGATCTTGTGTCTTATTAATTTTGCCAACCTCTTACATGGCGTGGAACACCTTGGCCTTGTTGGGCTGTCGAAGGCGACCTTATAGTCCACGAACAAGTGGTATTTGTCGACCTATTTTCCATGGGTCTTCTATTGTGTTTGACGTAGGGTGATGATTTGGGCAAGGTCTAAAGCAGAATTGGTATGACCCGATTACTCCATTTACAGGTCTTCGCCGTTCACCAATATGCCCCCTTGTCCTATCCCTCCCAGCTACGTTGGTGATTGACACAGTATGAAGAGAGTGAGCTATTCTTTGCAACTTCGCTTCCACATTATTGGGACAAGTAGGGTAGTCCTTTAGCGGAGTAGGCTTGTGCCACCTGTTGTGTTCGCAGCTTCTCGACATCCAGCTTCCGCAACGTTAATGGGTACATAACACTATATGTTTATACCCTACACCACTATGTGGGGAGGGTATTATAAGTTGGTTTTGGCCAAAAAGTTTGTAACGCATCGAAATAATGGTTGTAGACCCATACTTATATATACTAAAATGAATGTCCGTGTGTGTGTCCGTCCGTCAGTCCGTCCGTCCGTCTGTCCATCTAAACCTTGTAATCACGCTACAGGTCGCAATTTTGGTCGGATCGTCACCAAATTTTAGATGTTGATGGGGGTCCCGGAAGGGAAGAAGCCTATTGATTTTGGTGATGGTCGGATAATATTTAGGGGTCGGAATGGGCAAAAAACTTATGTGGATAAAAAGACAACGTTTTTTTCCAAAGCGAATATCTCAGCTTCTATACGGGGTATACCAAAAGCAAAACCTGGCCATGAAAGTAGAAAATATCGCCTTTCTAATGATGTAAAGTGGGTTCTCGTAGGTGATCAAACAACGAATATATCGCAATAGCCGCTAATAGAACCCAACTTTTTATTTTTGCGATTTTAATAATAATGACGAATATCACAGCTTCGGTTGGGGATCTTCCAAAAACAATATCTGACTATGAAAGTAAAAAATCCCATCTTTACAGTGATGCAAAGTAGGTTGGCGTAGGTGGCCACATAACGGAGATATCACAATAGTCGGCAATACATCCCATTTTTAATTTTTTTTTGTAATCACGCTACAGGTCACAATTTTGATCGGATCGTCACAAAATTTTGGGGGCTAATGGGGATCCTACAGAGAAAGAAGCCTATTGATTTTGGATAATACTCAGGGTCGGAATGGGCAAAAAACTTATTTGGAGAAAAAGTCAACGTTTTATTTCAAAGCGAATATCTCTGCTTCTAAAAGGGGTATATCAAAAGCAAAACCTCTTAATGAAAGTAGAAAATATCACCTTTGCAACGATGTTAGTAGGTTGTCGTAGCTGGTCAAACAACGAAGATATCGCAAAAGCCACATAGAACACAATTTTTCATTTTTGCGATTTTAATAATAATGACGAATATCAAAGCTTTGGTTTGGGACCTTCCAAAAGCAGAGTCTGACAATGAAAGTAAAAAATCCCATCATTACAATGATGTAAAGCAGGTTGGCGTAGATATCCAAATAACGGAGATATCGCAATAGTCGGTAATACATCCCATTTTTTCCACTTTTTTGGAAATCAAGCTATTTCAAAATGAATATCTCTCTTCTGGAAAGGAAAGTAGAAAATATCACCTTTACAACGATGTGAAGTAGGTTGTCATAGGTGGTCAAACAACAGAGATATCGCAAATGCATCCCTTTTTCCATTTTTGTGCAATCACACTACGAAATTTTGATCGGATCCTCACGAAATTTTGGGGGTTGATGGGGGTCTAACAGAGAAAGAAGCCTATTGATGGTTGACATACATCCCACTTTTCCATTTTTTATTTGGGTTGTATTGTCGATGCACTTAAATGCGTTTCAAAAAAATTGACCTGTGTTAATGAAGACATTCAGATCAAAGGCGCTAAGATATCCCAATTTTAATATTTTGAATTTTATTAGTCAAAAGGTTATGAACAGGTGCAGTCGGCCCCGACCCGACTATAGCCTTGGCTCACTTGTTTTTATATGTATGTATGTTGACACTTTGGGTACAATAACACATATATACGCCAGCTGATGTCATACACATAAAAAACACATAGTGTAATGTACCCATAACATATTGAAAGTGTATCTTATGTCTATCACACCATGATCGATCTTGTTTGAGGTTTTTCATTTTCATACACTTGACATAGTATATGTCGAGGTGTTGCAACCTGGTGCTGCTCACAATCATGTTTTTGACGCTGCAAAATTGATCATTCCGTTGTCTGAATTTTAGAAAAGAAAATATCCTAAAACTCGATCTTCTCACTACCATGTTTTTTGCGTTTTCGCATTTCCTGTAAGGCGATAATATCAGCGTTGTACATACGCAGATCGTAAACTGCACCTACTCTGTAAAGAGCATTCCAGGTGCAGATTGGTAGATCATGGTCCCGAGGGTGGTCAATTTTAGAGGGGTTTGTTTTTAATATGCTTTGCTTTTTCCATAGCAGAATGTTTTGTTTATAGGTGTGGGATACTAACACAACGTCCAAACCACATTCTTAATCTCTTAAACGCTCGGGACATGTTAGCTGGCTACCATTACCGGGTATTAAAGGCAGTTCCACAGGTGACCCCACTGGGAGGTCAGAGTTTACTTGAGATAAAAGAGGGACTAAGATTAGTCCTTGGCATTGCCATGTTATAGCCGGTCAGGACCATTGCTTGGTATCTTCCACCCCCTAATATCTCAGTTGACAATCTCCTTCTCTCCATCTGTACATGAGCAAAACAACTTTGTCGAAAGCTTTTGTTTTTTTGTCTCCCAAAACACACGAAATCTAATACGTAGTTACTAATTTCGTTATTGTTATGACATTTTCTATTTTAACCAAATGCAAATTTGCCAGGAACGAATGCTTTTTTAGTCTCAACAAGAAGACAAAAATGCGGATCCCATTCCCGGCTACAGCGGAAATAATTGAATTTGTGTGTTTTTGTATCTGTATCTCTGGTATATATTAGTGTTGCTGCAACCAAAGTACACCAGAGTTATTATGTCTGAAAAAAAAACAACAGCAGAATAACAACTACAAAATTGAATTTAGGAAAACAAATGGAAAATGTTGCCAATGTGTTCTTTTTTTCCTGTTTCTATTGTTGTTGTCATCTTTTGTTAGCAAATTAAATTCACTTCTACAAAAGTATGCTCCAGAGAGGTGTTGTTCATTTATTGTTGTTTGGTTAGGTATATCTTTTTGTGAAAACATCATTCGTTTTTTGTTTTGTTTTTCATCCCAAGTGAAACTGTATAAAAAAGATTCCAATTTCTTTTCACAACATAGTACCGCTATGAAAACTTAATAACAATTAACAGTTTTTATGTAAAGCAACAGACACACTGACATGTTTACTTCCGCAGATTCCAAAGTATTGCCATATTTAGAGTGGGGAATAGAATGCTAATAGCGTCTGGAAATTGTCATCACTACTGATCCTGACATAAATAGACCTCTTATTATGATAACACTAATAATAGTTTGGTCTTTTTATGTTTCACACATCCTGTCCTCTGGATGCCATGTATGATGTGGCAGTATCACCAACAATTATTAGTATGTATGCTCTTCCTTGTATCATTGTTGTTTTAATGCGACTAGTATCACTATCCAGCTGGGATAACTGCTTTTGTATTTTATTTCATTATTAACGATTTGGGTCCAGTACTCATTGTTGGTGTCACAACTGTTGCTGCTCATAATAATGCAAGGTTTTGGGACATGTGCTGAAGAGGAAAAACAGTATTTCAGTCCTAATATCCGTGAATAACGATAAAAAATAAAAATAAAACTCTGCAGAATAGATGTAGTTTGTGCACTGGCGGATGTTCTTGGAAATTACAAAGCTGATATTAATCGCCTTACAGGAAGTGGGGTTTATTTGGTAATATAGCTTCGACTGGGGTGTTGGTTTATGGTAAATCGAAGACTTTAAAATCTTATTTCCAGATTTACTCCGCTGGATGAGAAAATTGCCACCACAATCTTTATAAATTTTATACTATAAAAGCAATGCTGTCAGTCTCATCTGCGCCCATCCACATACCGAAGAAAAATATGAACAAACCATGGATATATGTATTTTCCGAGCGCATGGAGAGAGCATGATATTGAGATTTTACGAGATGTGTAAAATTAAGAGGAAAAATATCTTTCGTAGTACCAAGGATGCCAAGTTGGTGGTTTTCCCGCTACTTGGGGTGATTTTAGACGTACAAAAACCACTTTTTAGGAATTGTAGCGTTTTTTATTTTAAATCGTTACAGTAGCGGTTTTGGCTGTTTAAGGTAGCGATTGTATCGATTTTTACGCAACATTGTTTACCGTCTGTTTTAAAGCAAACTAAAAATAGAATATTGTGCAGCGAGTGAAAAATTCATACTTTTAGAGGCAAGATAGTGTTCAAAAATAGATTTTACCAAAATTTCATCAACCTACTTCAATCCGTTCGGAAGCTAGAGTGATTTCCACAGACGGGAGACGGACAACGAATTTTGAAAACACGCAGTATACAGAATATAGGCGAGGCACGCAGAGAAGAGATATTGTAGGAGCAATCTTATTCTAAGAACAAAAAAGTGTATTGTAAAAATCTAAAAATATATATTGTTGGTACAACAATATATTTTGTGTCATTATGGTGCCTGACAAAAAATATATGTTTGAAACAACAATAAATATTTTGTTCTTAGAATATGATCGCTCCTACAATATCTCTTCTCTGTGTATGGGGAGGAGACTTATGTCTTCAAAGCATTCCGAAGTCGTATTTCAGTGTTATGTCCATTCGTACTATATTCGTTACGTTTAATCGGGTGTCAATCTTGCTCTAACAAAGCACTGTCCGAGTCGTTAACATCGACCGGAACGATCGTATGTTCACCTATCACAACAATTTGGTTCCTGTTTTTAGATCTGGTGACACTTACGTTGTCATGATCAGAACAGCAACCATATGCAATAGCTCGTCCTTGCCTTCGGTCGGGACACGTGATTCTGAAAGTGATATGTTTTAGGCTCCGGTTAACCAAAAATCCACAGCCAAATACATGCTTTATGTTATGACCGCTATAAAAAAATGTGTTTTCTTCATTTTCCATTCCACATCCTGTAGTGCGGTAATATAGGCTTTGTAGTCTCTAATCACATTCCCCATTAATTATAATATAGATAGACGGTATATTATTATGGCCGAATTAGTTATAATTTGACATTTTAGGTTCGAAGTGGCCAAAAACTTTTCCCCCAACAACTTGTAGCCCCCCATATAACGGTATCATCGGGTATTTGACTTTTTAGGGTTCCTTGTGGTCGAAAAACTTGACTACGTAAAATTATGGACACAGGATTATAGCCCGCATATAAAGGTACCGCACGATTTAAGGTATTTTCAAGTATTTAGGTGACCGTATTAGCAAAAATTAGGTATTTGGGAATCCCAGTGGTCATGTAGCTTCTCCACCTAAAATTTTGGGCATATGTATGTACTTTGATAACAGAAAAAATTAATTATTTCATATTTGAATATTTCATGGTGGAGAATGTAATAAGTTCGGCTGGCGGAACTTAAAGTTTTTTTACTTGCTTCATATTTCCTCGCTACGGAAGGAAAGGGGCAGTGTGTGTGTGGGGCAGTAGGAGTTCAGCCTCTCAAGAGTGACATTGGGGAAAATACCCGACGCACAGTGGTTCAGAATCGTTTTTTCCTTGTCAAAACTCTGTAACTTTTGAACGGATAGAGATGTTTTCATAATTTTTCGTTCGACAGATAACATAATCAGCATGCAGAGGAAATCAAGGTCAAAGCTAAAAATTTGGGTTTTTTTCATATTTTGCATCTAACTATTTCAAAATGTTAAAAACATATAAACATAAAAATACAAAAATTTAAATTTTTTCAAAAATTAAAAATAAATAATAATTTCAAAAATGTAATGTAATTTCATGTAATTTCAAAAAACTCAAAAAGGTGTTACTCGCACGGAACGGATCGAGTACAAAAGTATATATAGGCTGAAAGAGGACACCCTTGGGCATCATTCTGTGCATTGTGTGAAAACGGAACTTTGTTCCAAGCTGTTACCTAAAGTTCTAGGTCACTAAAGTTGGAATTTCACTAAAATTTAGTACCTGAGGAAAAATAAAATAGGTCATTTTGTGTAAATGCTACGTTTCTTAAAGACAACAATCCTACCTACCTAACAAAAAATGAGCACAATATATATTATAGTTTCAGAGAAATATCTATTTCTTTCTCCAAAACTTTGCAAAATAGCGTATTTTCCAAAATTGGGAAAATGGTCGTCTTTATGGTCACACCAAGACCAAACCTTCTAATATTTTGAACTGATTTGTTGGTTTCCTTAGTTTCAATATGTCTACTATCGAATCCCATATAGACAAACAAACGGTGACGACAAAAAAATTGGGGATTTAGCCAGGAAAATCGATTCCTGAACCACGTCACGTGCGACGCCAAGATCGTACAGAACACAATGTCCGCAGGAATGCAATACATTAAAGGCAGAGTTTAAAAAGTTTTAAAGTATCACCCCATTTTCGATAACTCCATGTTTCACACTACAGGGCTTCGGTTTCTTGGTCCTTAATTCGACGTACAACTGCCGTCGACACACAGAATTATTCAACGTTTCAAACTTGGCCTACACTCATGCCAAGTTTGCGAGTTGCCCTAAAACAGCGTGGGGTGCTTGAAGGTACCAAAGGCTTTTGATAAGTCGACCGCTACAAACACTGTCGTATCCAAGGGCATATTCTGGATGAGTCCTCGATTAATACATATGTTAGAAGATGGCGTGCAGCGCTGTTGTTTACGGAACGCATGCTGATAATCGACAACTGAATAGGTATTCCTGCCGCTGCACGATGGGGCCAATGGCAGGTTTTTGAGGCAAAAAGTCCTTTTTTCAAGTCAGTGATTGAAATAAAATAATAACGGAATTATATTCTTAACACTTTCAAACCTCCAAAACCAAAAATTACAATCTGGCAACGGCCCCCGGCGACATGCCAAGCTGCAAAAGATGTCATAATTTTCATCCCGTTTATTTCTGACATTCAGTCGTAATTAAACAATTTAAGTATTTTGGCGCCAAAACCTGATCTGTTGATATTATATATTTTTTTTAAAAATGGAAAATACGGGTATTGGTATGTAAATTACGATTATTATTAAAAATGGAAATGTAATATTAAATGTGGTCAATAATTTGTTGTGTCAGTAAGTGATGTTTTTTGATGTAGTCTGTGGTATCGTCCATGTGTTCTTTGGAGTAGAACTTTCGGTATCGGGGTGTATTCTCGTAAAAATATGTATCTGGTGAAAGGTGACAATGCCGGCTAACAGATTTTGAAAAGAAATTTTGCGTATACTTGCGAATAAAAAAATTGTCAATGTCTAGATTTTGTAAAACTTAAAAATTTGGATATTTTTAATTTTTGGTTGGAAAATCAGCGAAATCCTAAACACGTTATAGACTTGATTTCTGCGAAATTTAATCGAGGTGTTAAAGACAACTTCGTGACGGGAGTAAGAAAACAAGTTTATAACAATTGTGCACGCCTTAACCAAAAATGGATAGAAAATTGGAGGTCAAAAAATCAAATAGCTCAAATCGGGCAAAAATATATATGGGAGCTATATCCAAATCTGAAACGATTTCAATATAATTTGGCAAACATATTTCTAGACCGAATCCAGTCAAAAAAAAAAAAAAAAAAAAAAAACATTGTTCCACAACATCCCATACGGGACAAGGGAGACTTCTCTCATATCAATGAGTGCACCCCGATTCATATTTAGCTCAATGATATGGGACCTACTGTTTATCGCCGAGTCCGAACGGCGTGTCTTAAGACACCACTTGTGGAGAAGTTTTTCAAGGCTGAAATACTCAGGAAATGTCGCCAACATAACTGAGGGGTATTTTGCCACCGTTGAAAAATGTTTGATTTTGCCTGGCCGGCGAATCGAACCACCGACCTTCTGCGTGCAAGGCGGGCGTGCATACCATTGCACCACGGTGGCACCCACGGTGACCGAATCCAGTCACACCTTTTAAATTTCATCGAAATTGGACAGAATTTGCGTGTTTGTTGTACCAAATACCTCAAATCGGGCGAAAATATATATGGAAGCTATATCCAAATCTGAACCGATTTCAAAATAACTTATCAAACTTATTTCCAGTCCGAATTCCGCCACACATTCCAAATTTCATCATAATTGGACAGCGTTTTCGTGTTTGGTCCATCAATTACTCGAAATCGGGCGAACATACATATATATGAGAGCTATATCTATATATGAACCGATATCAACCAAATTTGGCAGATTAGTTTCTGGGCCGATTATAAACATCTGCGCTAAATTTTGAAGGTCTAGCTTGCCCCTGTGATTTTTTTCCTCAAAAACCTGTCGTCGGCCCCATCGTGCGCTGCTAAGGGGTAAAACCTCGGGAGCCAGTGCTATGGGCGTCTAAAGCGAAATCGTAAGCGGAAGCGAAACCTGTACAATTCACTTTTGATGCCTTCAATAGCATTTTGCAGACATCGGCAAGAGGTTGGGAACTTTGGTGAGATACTTAAATCCCGGCTCATTCAGCTGTTTCAGCGGGGCCTAAAGATTTGGATGATTTACAGTTCCTTATGTCATTTGCAACATCATCCATTGTAAAACGTGGGGGTTGCTCCTCGACAAGAAGGAATCCATTGCGACGACAAACTGTCGATTAAAATATCTTTCGTACCTTTTCGGATTCGTTAGTGTATCATCATTTTTCTCAGGGTTCTAGAGTGACTTTACCGTTGTCCACAATTCACTCGCAACTCTTCACCGTTTATGTTCACCGTCCAACCTTTTAACTTCCGGTATTAGCACTCTCACTCTGGGGTCAGCAGTATATAGGGAATAGTTGCAGCAGTGATTATGTCCCGGAAAGCCCTTTCTCTCACCCAAATATCAAGCTTGATTGGTGGACTCTCTGCAACTAGGCCAATTAGCTTTCTCATGATTGATGAAAAAGCAGCGTTCAGAAGTGAGGAAGTCATGTCGTCTGCTGATGGAGGCAATTAAAGGGAAAGGTCTGACTCAAGAGAAACGACGGATGGCCAGGTCACGTAATTTGTCAGACCAGGCTTTGTCAGGCGAACTATGACACTCTCTGATATTTCTGGTTGGCGTGTCCTCATTGACCTTGCCACAACTCATGATGAGCCTTAAAGTCGCCTACGACCAGACGGTTATGACCTCCCTAAAGCGGGATAATTTGAATTTGGGTGAATGGACCTATAACCTGTGGTACAGCTCCTTATTGTCGGGGTGTGTACGTTAAGCAACTTTTCCTCGGCGGTTCTACACCTGGCTGCTACCCAAGCTCAACCCAGTAGATTTGTATTGAACAGACTGGTGTAACAGGACTTCTGATACGATACTTTTTCAGTACGTTGTAACCACCACAACGCTTTAAGCTACCGTTGTTGTCGCCGTGACCATGGTATTCTTTCGACTTCTAAATCTGGCGATCATACCTGGGAGTCTATCGCAATAAAATTGCAAAAAGGGAACAGCAACGACCGGTGTTAAGTGCCGCGTGTCCGATTGCTGTTGGGGGGACTGCGGTGAATGTCGTATTCTGTTGACAAAAACAACAACAGAATACGAACGAATCCAGAGATCCATTCACTCCCGACATTTGTTGCATCTCACCGAAGCATGATTTTGGTAGATTCGGATGGTTTTAGTATAGATTAATGGTTCGATTCTCTAAAACGATTCGAAGCCGTATTCGTTCGAATTACACCCAAATTATTGTTACTGTAGACATTTTTTGTTTGAGAAACAAACTTTATTCAATATTTTCAATAAACAGAAATTTGACAGTAATTTGAATGAATTTGGTTTATTACACTGTGCGACATTTTTAATGTAATTTTGTGCAAACAGCTTCTAATGCGGTTTTTATGAAAGTACAGACCCAATAGACAAAAACCCTCTTTGGTTTTTTTTTTTCGTTAGATCGGGTTCGGATTTTATGGCCTATCTAAACATACTTAAATATTGACTTTTTGAAGCAAATCGGGGCTATATCTTTAAAACCAATACGAATGTTTCCATGACATCCGCAGCAAACTTGTAGATAAGAACAAGAAGAAGGCATTTGGAAAAATAATCAACACGAATAACAACATTTATGGCCTCAAATTTAATAATATATCTAAAAATTCCGTAATTTGTATATATTTCTCAACGTATCTCCAAAACGGTAAAATTTTTCTTAATATTATATTTGAGAAAAATATTCGCTGAAATGTAATACACAACTCTTCACAACATATCATTGCTGTAAAATGCCTCTATATCGTTGTTTCTAGCATATTTTTTAACGAAAATTTTAAAATTATATTAACAATGCATAGAAATTTCAAATATGAAAGTAAACAGTCTGTGTGAACGTTGTTTAAAATATGTTTTGTAAAAAGTACGGTATGAAATCCCGCCTTAACAACTTGAAATAAGTGTTTTACAGTTTCAGAATGATCTGAAGAATTGCTGAGCACATTATTTGGAAATTTTTTGCTAAAGGTTACTTGGTTTAACTCTCAATAGTTTGGCTGTAACTGACCATAATTCCAGAAATTATGTAAGCTTTTATATATTTTATCACTTTTGATGCGCTAGGTGCAGTTTTTCCCAGTTCGTTTGGGACACTTAAGTTCTACTACTCTGGGACTACAATATTGCTGAAGACCGCAAAGCAAAATTCTTATTAGTTTCTGAGATAAAGCCCGGATCAATGGAAAAAAGGGTTGTTAAAGCCCGGTATAGATGATACCATAAAATCTAAACCCGATCTAAAAACGCTAAACTCAACTAGGGGTTTTTTAGTCTCAATATGTACTTTCAGAAAATGCCCACTAGAAGTTGTTTGCATTTTCAGTGTTGCACAGTGTATTGGTGTCGATTGGTATATTGATGACCAGAATCCGACATGAGGTTTACGGAAAAATATTTTCAACCATCTAAACGACTCTGGTATTCAAAAAGGTATTTTTGGTCTTCTGTTGTTCTCTGGGTATCTGATTACACTGTGCAACATTTTTGAGGTGACCTTGTGCAAACAATTCGAACTGAGGATTTTTTGAAAGTACAGACCCAAACGACAAGAAACCCTAGTTGGGTTTTGTTGTGTCAGATCCAGCTCGGATTTTATGGCCCCATGGTTACATGGTAAACATGGTTAAATATTGAGTTTTTAAAGAAATTCGGAGCTATATCTCTGAAACCAATGCGAATCTTCTTCTGACCTCTGGAGCAAATTTGTAGATAAGGACAAGAATAAAATATTTGGAAAAATAATGAACTCGAAAAACTACATTTATTGCCTCAAATTTCAAAATAAATGCAAAAATTCCACAATTTTTATACATTTCGCACCGTATCTTCAAAACCGTTAATTTTTTCTGAATATTTTCTTTTGTAAAAATATTCCCAGGAATGTAATACACAACTCTTCAGAACACGTCATTGTTGTAAAATGTCTCTATGCCATTGTTTTCAGTATATTTTTCAACGACGATTTAATAAAAATGTCAATAATGTAGTGAAATCCGAAATGCGAGAATAAACTGTTGGTGTGAACTGTGTTTGAAATACGTGTTGTAAAAGATATGATGCAAAATACCGCTGAAACAACATGAACTAAGCATTTTAGAGTTTCAGAATGTTTTAAAGAATTGTTGAGAACTTTATTTGGAAGATTTTTGCAAAAGGTTACATGGTTCAACTCCCAATAGTTTAGCCGATACTGACCAGAATTTCAGCAATTATGTCAAATTTTCTATATTTTATAGATTTTTATGCCCTAGATGGAGTTTTTCTTATGGTTTTTTTCAAAAGATAAGTTCTACTAGTTTAGTGCTACAATATTGCTAAAGACAGCAAGGCCAAATTCCTATTCGTTTCTGAGATAAAGGCCTGATAAATGCAAAAAGGTGTAGATTTAGCCCGGTTTAGATGAGGCCATAAAATCCGAACTGGATCTGACAGGACAAAATCCTACTAGGGTTTTTGTAGTCTAACTATGTACTTTCAAAAAATGCATACTAGAAGTTGTTTGCATTTTCAGTGTTGCATAGTGTTATGAAAGCCGTGATTATATCGCTCATTTACTCAAAGAGTGACACATCTCAAAAATCAAGTTTCGAGAAAAACGAGTTTAAAGTTTCCGATAGTAATTTGACTTCCAAAATTAAGTAAAACAACTACTTCGACCATCTTTTGTAAAGAACTAGCCAGGTATCAGTGCTAAATTTCGGTGCAAGTTCAAGCATGATTTGAAGTGTGTTTTTGCTTCATAAACTCAAAAAACTTTTTTGATGCTTTATGCCAAATTCCTCGAAAATAAGATTTAACTCGCTGAGTTTTAGAGATATTGACTTGAAATTTTGACACAAGAAAAGAAAACCCATTTCTGAGTTTTGCAACTCTTTGAATTAATTAGCGATAGGTATGTATTATTGTATTTTCCCACAACCGATTCAATAGCTGGATGCTATTTTTATTTAAAGATTTGATTCTCTATTCATTAATTGAAATGAATAGAGCCTTTGACTCTCTTTGTAAGGGGCAAAGGAGAGGCGATAGGGTTAATTTCAGAAGGCAAGGGTGGTAAATTGGCTTTTTATAATTTTATCATTCTTATTCCTCTTTTACACCTCCTTCTTGGTTTGTTTTTCATTAAGACACCAATGTTTATATTTGAAATACCCCGAATGCTTTCCGTTTGGGACTTTTGTTATTTTAGGTGCTCTTTATAGCTGACTGTCAATAGTCCTTTTCGTCTAGTGTCTGTCTCTGTGGTTGGTTGTTTACTTTCCACATCAACTCAATGATGTGTGATGTGCTTGGGATGTCATCCCTTGACAGCATTCCTACTCTATGATTCATTCATACAGTTAACAATCATCTCTCTGCCCATATGCATCTTGTCTTATGTGTATGGTGTCGACGAAAAACTCCTTTTTCACATCACATCTGATATTTTCGATTTCAAAAACATTCAACATCCGTGACTTGCGTGAGCTGTAATCGTTTGTACAAAGGAAAAGAGATCTGCATTTACTCATGTATTGGACGCTTTTGGCATTATTCCTTCCCCCTATTTGTTGCTTTTGCTCGGTTTGTTTTGTTTTAATTTTGAAATGTTATTTTTCTCGGTTTGGGATTGTTATACCCTACACCACTATGTGGAAAGGGTATTATAAGTTTGTTTTGGTAAAAATTCATGTAACACCGCGAAATATTCGTCGGAGACCCCCAATGTGGTATACCAATCTTCATATCTCGGCGAGATAAAGCGATCTTGAGATGTGTGTCCGTCCGTCCGTCCGTGTGTCCGTCTGTCCATTATAAATTGTAATCAAACTCCAGACCGCAATTATGGACCGATCGTCACGAAATTTGGTATGGAGGTCGGTTTCACATCAGAATAGATCGCTATTTTAATTGGTGATGATCGTGAAATATTTAGCGGGTGAAATGGACCAAAAACATAATTTTTATCCGATTTTGTAGCTGCTATGTAGGTCGCATTAATAGTCCGATCGCCTTGAAATTTTAAATAAGGTAAGAGTATATGACAAAGAAGAAGCATGCAATTTGAGATGGCGACCAGATAATATTTAGAGGGTTAAATGGACCACAACTTTTGTGCGAAAATTATGAAAATTTTTAATATACAGCTTATATCTTTTTTCCTGGAAGAGATATTCCGGGCAAGTAAGCTATACTTGGAAGAGGAACGCTTGACCTTTCTATTGATTTCAATTGTGTTAGTGTACATTATAAGATAGAAGAGTTACAGCCGAATATACCCTGTTATTTCTTTGTAGTTTAATCATAAACACGCTAGAGGTCGCAATTATAGCTCAATAATCACGAAATTTTGCACGAGGTAAGAGTGTTGGTAGAAGAATATGCTTACAATTTTGGATGATGATCTGATATTATTTAGCGGGTGAAATGGATCATTACTTTTGTATGAAAAATACAAAAAAATATTTTTGGTCTATATGTTATTTCCTGGAGGGCATATGCCGGCGAAGTAGACTACATATGGAAATAGAACTACTGATCTTTCCCCCTGATGGAAATTGCAATCACTTGTCTGCTGGATAACGGGCCTACTGCTTAATATATAATGTGTTTTGTGTAGAGAACCACATTTTCTTCCCATGCTACAAATTGTCCCTATCATGACAGAAGTCCAGTGTTTACATTATTGCAAATTACGTGAAGCCATAGCGTGTTAATTGTCCAATTGGATTTTTCATACATACAGTCTGTCGCAAAAGTTAGTATACACCGTTGAAACCAAAATGTATTAGTTATAAATATCACTATAACTTATTAAAAACAACAAACAATTAGTTTTATTTGATAGACAAGAAGGTTGTCTTCCGTAATAACAATTAAAAGTGTGCAATATTTGCATACATTAGCAAATGTACGGTTCGAATCCCAAAAAGACCAAAATTTATGTCGCAAAAGTTAGTATACAACGGAGAATCCTCGTGGAGCTGTGTAAAAAATACTTGATATTTTTGAACAAAATGAAACTAAATCTGTACTTAAGATCATAAAGAGTATATTCATTGGTTTTAAAGGCAGTTATAGTACTTATAGTGACAAGTCCAACGTACACTGGATCGTAAAATCCACAAAAAAATTGTCATCTACAAATACAACAACTGTAGCGACAAAATTCCGGGTGTTATGTCCTGTTTATGGATTCTAAAGCCATAAAATGTCAGAAAAGCTCTAAAGTTTCAATATGGGGTGATATTGATCGAGTTTCAACTTGTCCTGTTTGAAAAAACGGGAATTTCTTGAAGGAAACTCATACTTTTGAGTCCATTGTCCTTTTGAAACATGTAATAATCCTTAATCCTTACACATAAGGACTTTCCTTTTGAGTTAATTTTCTCACAAGTGTTGCCCCTTTTCATATTCCCACTAAAAGTAAATTGTAGGAGAACATCAAGGTCCGTTGTAAGTAAGTTAAACTGTCATACCGGCCTTTTAACAGTATTGAACATGCTTCTCGTGTCCCTAGTGTCTAATGTACTACTAATGTCTAATGAACTACTTCTAACTGATCCATTTAGTTGTATTTTGGTCCTAAGTGAAGCGAACACAGCTTTTCAGAACGTTTTTGCACAATCCATGCGTTATAACAGCAGAGAAAGCTCTATTTTAAAATTTTAAATGAGCTATCTTATCCTTCTGTGGTGGTGGAGTATCACTGTAGGGCTTACACCCGAACTTGAGGTTCTCCTACTATTTATTTTTGGTGGGAATGTGAAAAAGGACATCATTTGTGAGAAAATTAGCTGAAAAGGAAAGTCTTTATGTGTAAGGATTAAGGATTATTACATGTTTCAAAAGGACAACGGCATCAAAAGTATGGGTTTCCTTCAAGAAACTCCTGTTTTTTCAAACAGGACAAGCCGAAACTCGATCAAGATCACCCCATATTGAAACTTTAGAGCTTTTCTGAGCATTTCATGCCTTTAGAATCCATAAACAGGACATAACACCCGGAATTTTGTCGCTATAGTTGTTGTATTTGTAGATGACCAATTTTTGTCGATTTTACGATCCAGTGTACGATGGACTTGTCACTATAAATACTATAGCTGCCATTAAACCCAATTAATTTACTCTTTATGATCTTAAGTACTGATTTAGTTTCATTTTGTTCAAAAATATCAAGAATTTTTTACACAGTTCCACGAGGATTCTCCGCTGTATACTAACTTTTGCGACATAAATTCTGGTCTTTTTGGGATTCGAACCGTACATTTGCTAATGTATGCAAATATTGCGCACTTTTAATTGTTATTATGGAAGACAACCTTCTGTCTATCAAATAAAACTAATTGTTTGTTGTTTTCAATAAGTTATAGTGATATTTATCACTAATACATTTTGGGGGGCCACCGTGGTGCAATGGTTAGCACGTCCGCCTTGCACTCAGAAGGTCTGCGGTTCGAATCCCAGGCCAAGCAACATCAAATTTTCAACGGTGGCAAAATTCCCCCTCAGTAATGCTTGGCGACATTTCCTGAGTATTTAAGCCATGAAAAACTTCTCTACAAGTGGTGTCGTAAGACACGCCGTTCGGACTCGGCAATAAAAAGTAGGTCCCATATCATTGAGCCAATATGAATCGGCGTGCACTCATTGATATGAGAGAAGTCTCCCTTGTCCCATCTGGGATGTTTGTGGAACAATTATATATATATTACATTTTGGTTTCAACAGTGTATACTAACTTTTGCGACAGACTATATATTGCAGCATGGGGTCGCTTCGCCACCTTTTTGTTAAAATGTTCTCGATGTCGCTACCGTAAAAGTTTTTTAAAAGTACTAATTTGTTTGAAGGCACCGTGGATGTACATGGATGTACACTCACAACCAATTTTTGGGATAAATCGGATACAGCTTCCATACCGCTAAACTTTTTACAACTCTAATCTGCGATATTTTCAAAAATATTTTTCGCAAATTTTTTAATTTTTGCAGTAACCGTTTCCGCTGTTCTAGTGGATGGATTTTCACTCTATGATTGATTTATATGATCCGGAACTAAAATATCGCAGGGTACCAGCACACTCAAAAGAATATTGTACCCTCTACCCAAAAAATATGTTTTTTAGAAAAAATATTGCACTAAATGTTGGCTTTAGCAGTAAATTACTGTGATGCGGCGTGGACTACATAGTCAATATACATATCAAATTATGGGTAATCGCGAGTACTTTAATCATATTGTTGCTTTTTTTAAATACCCGACGTTACCTATTCTTATTCATTTACGCGGTCATAACTTCCACGCAAATTAAATTTTGTTGTTTTTAAGTTTTGTTCAAAAACACTTAATTTGATCAAGCAATAGTCATAGTTACTGGTAAACTACAATAGTTCGCGTATTATAATAGTGCAAACCTTGGCTTCATGTAAACTAAATTTTTGGTCTTTCACTGATATATAAGTTTATATACAAGTGCACAATTTTTGGACGATAGATCTTCAATAACTTCACAATTGTCTCTTTGACAATTTTTATATAGCATTTGTAGTGTTCAATAAATTGGAGGGGTGTCATTGTAATTGTAACTGGGTATATTTGTACTCCAAAAAGGAATCTTATGCTCAAAGAAAATTTCACAAACATTTCCTGGCTAGGCAACATAAATTGTTCAACCCCTCAGTAATGTTGTCGACATTTTCTGAGTTCTTCAACCATTTCCCTACAAGTGGTATCTTAGGACACGCCGTTCGTACTCGGCCATAAACTGTAGGTCCCATATCATAGAACGAATATGAAGCGGGGTGCACTCATTGATATGAGAGAATTCCTTTTGTTCCATAAAGGAATTTTGATTTGTTGAAACCTAATTCACAGGGGTAGTGGTGTAGGGTATCACATGGTCGGCCCCGTCCGACTATAGCCTTTGCTTACTTGTTTTTCTCTGTTTTCATTCGTTCCACTTGTTCGTTCTTCTCCGCGAGTTATTGTGTTGACTTTATTTCATCGGATTTATTAACTTGTTGGTCCGTTGATTGAAATATTTGTTAGTTAGTTATATGTATGAAAATTAAATGTGAATGATGGAGCGCCTGAACTAATTATAAATGAAAGGTGTTTACACCTGGGAAGTTTTTGCAGATTCTGAAACTACAATCTTAATAGATAAAAAAATAAAAAAATCGCCGGAATGCTCCTTTAAATAAATCGCGGTCAATGTTCGCATATTTAGGGGGTTTTTGGGTGTTCACGATTTTTCTTGGAAACCGCAAGACCTATGGAAATAGAACTAAAAAAATTGTAGCAGTGAAAAATCTCTACAAGATTGATTTTTTTACTTTTTACCATATTTGAGATATAGAAGTTCAAATTGGGACAATGTTTTGAATCTATCGCCTCCTCTTTAAATGTCATGCACGGTGAGCCTTAACTAACTTTAAATGTTGTTGGTGTAAGTGCTATCGAAATGGAACTAAAAAAATATGTTGTAGAGAATTTTAACTGCTACAATATTTTCCTTCATTTAAAGTAAGTTCAGGCGCTCCTTGAAATATTTGTTTATACCTACAAATTTCATTTTTTTACAACATTCGGTATTCCAATGCAGTGACGAATATGGATAATAATCCATCTGCTTCATTAGGTGAGATTGTATATGACTTATTTCAGATTAATGTTGGAAGTTCAGGAGTATTCTATATTATTTGATTTTGAGACACTGCGGTCGTTAAAGGTTTATCTCCGAAGATCTTGCGACAAAAATCTTTTGCAAGAAACTGCTAAAACATCGACTATTTCAAACAATCTGTTTATAAGACAATATTTTTGAGTGAGCTTTGTTAAAATTATATATATCACGATAAAGTTCTTAAATTGTGGTTTTTATTAAAAAAATAATAGTAATAATAATTTTAATACATCATTGATTTTTAGTACGTAGATTTAGAAAAAAAATCATCATTCCAAATCTGTTTTTGTAAATAACTTTCATCGTTGCCCGCAAAAGATATAGCCGTATTATATTGTATTAATTAGACAAATTCTAAAAAACCGACCCTTAAGCTGTTACATCCTATTAACGTTTGTACACTTTCGATGATGGAAAATACTTCAGAAATAGCTCAATGGATTCGCGAAAAATCGAATTTCTTACAAAATTTTAACTACTTTCAAACAAACATGTTGCAAAAAATTACAACAGTATCCAGACACTGTGAGAAATAAATTGAAACCTAGGTCGCGAAGGTTGGTGCTTTAATATTCATGTTATTTGCAAATATACGAAGAAAATATGAAGAAAAAAATAAAAATCATATTTTCATTTTATTTTTTAATGGTTTTATGGGAAAAAATGATTGAGTTCTTCGTCTTTTTTGCCAAAATGTTAGCGAATATTTTTAGATTATTATATTAAATCAGAAGGATTTCCATTGGGGATATAAAATTAAAATAAAGTTATATTGAATATTTCAATACTTAAAACGCATCCGATTCTCCAACACAGCGAATCAATCCCCTTTATTTGATATACATTTGTGAAATTCCATTTGGCGATCACGATGTAGCATCAGTTGCAATATAGGGTGCAAAAAAACAGTAAAATGACCATTATTTCCAGGAAGTACATCTGCATCCCATTTTAATTATAAGCACTAAAAAATGCATCACTATCTATCGTTTCAGTGCGATCCATCAAGAACCGTGGATGTAGCATCGCACTCAATTTTTAGAAAAAAATTATGATATATTCGGACTCCCGATATTTTTTAAATATCTGTTTTCGCACATTTTACACAGGCGTATCGCTCTACTTATTTATGTAGAAATGACACATTCAACGCTAATTCAAATAGGCGATATCTTCCAAAACATTTTTTGTAGGTTTTTTAAAAAATTTACGCACAAAAATTACGACTTGACTGCGTATTGCTGTAATCCTTTGAAGGTTACACGGTCAAGATATACATTAAACAATTAAAAAAGTATCAGTCGGCTTTGCCGACAGAGATATACCCTCAGCCTGTGCAAATTGAAACACTTTTTTTCCCAAAAAAACTTATGTATTTAGGGGGTTTCAAAATTTTGGTCTCGTATGAACCGACAAAAATGTTGATTAGGATTAAAGTTCAAAAATTTTGCTGAAAAGGTTCTTAAAGGAATGGACCGACATAGACCATGGGGGTGCCATAGGGGGTTTTTACACCCTTCGGGCTGTTTTCTCAAGAAGTATGGACTTTTTCCCTGAAACAACTTTTACCATCGTAATGGAGGCAGCGAATGTAAGTTGCTTCAACAAAAATCAAAGTGTTTCAATAGCAGGTCTTAAAGCGAACTTATCCAAAATTTTGTGTGGGAGGTACGGGATGGAGTGGACAATTATAGTCCATATTCGAACCTGATCTATATCTGGTAGATATTATGAGAATGTGTAAAGTATGGACCAAATCGGACACTCCCATCAAGAGTTATCGTGCCGACAATTTTTCCCAATATTTTTGAACTTTTGTGGGGTAGGTACCTGAAGGAGTGGACCGATATGGCTTATCTACGAACTTAAACTAAATAAAATATTTTGATTTTGGTGTTTCTTTGGAAAAGCCGAAAAGTGAGTGTGATTCTCATTCATATGAGAATACTAGACACTTAAAGAGTTCGGTTTTTCGCTAAAAAGGCATCATTTCAAAAACTGAGAAGCCAATTGATAATTCCCTTCGCCGGGATGAAATCATGATATTGGTAGCGATCAGTAAAATTTTGCAACACTGTCAGTTCGTTTTAAAAAACATTACTCTCTGTAATAGAGGGTAATAAATGAAGTTGAGCCAATGGGGGAATACTCCACTCAAGCAATCGAAAATGAGATTGAAGTTCAACAATAAACAAAACAAACAAATAAGTTTGGAAACAATATTACGAAGGCCAAATTTTGGCCGGAACCGGCATTTCCGTTCGAGAATTATCTTGCGCTTCCACCCATAAACATGGTGTCATAGGGTTTGTTTTTCAGCTTTCAGGCTATTTTTTCAGGAAGTATGGACTTGCCCCTGAGGAAACTTGTACCTTCATATAGGGGACAGTGAATACAAGATGGTACAACAAAAACCAAGGCGATTCGAGAGCAGGTCCTAAACTGAACTTTTCCGAAATTTTGTGTGGGAGGTATTCGAAAGAGTTTACCGATTGAGTCCATATTGGAACCTCATCTAAGTCTGGTAGAAATTTCATAATGTGCAAAGTATGGACCAAAACGGTTACTCCCTTCAAGAGTTATCGTACGCACAAATTTTCCCAACATTTTCGGACTTCTGTGGGGGAGGTACCGGAAGGAGTGGACCGATATAATCCATCTTTGGACTTGAAATAAGTTTGGACAAAATATTACGAAAGCCAAATTTTGGACCGAATCGGCAGATCCGTTCGAGAGTTATCTTGCGCTCCAACCACTACACACGGTGTCATAGGGTTTTTTGTAACTTTCAGGCTATTTTCTCAGGAAGTATGGACTTGCCCCTAATGAAACTTACAGCGTCGTATAGAGGACAGCGAATACAACTTGCGTAAACAAAAATCAAAGCGATTCGAGAACAGGTCCTAAACTGAACTTTTCCGAAATTTTGTGTGGGAGGTACCCGAAGGAGTGGACCGATTGGGTCCATATTGGAACCTCCTCTAAGTTTGATAGAAATTACACGATGTGCAAAGTATGGACCAAATCGGTTATTCCCTACAAGAGTTATCGTGCGCACAAGTTTTGAGACAATTTTTGAACATTTGTGGGGGAGGTACCTGAAGGAGTGGACCTATATGGCCCATCTTCGAACTTAAATCGAATCTGGACAAAATATTTCGATACCCAAAATTTGAACCGAATCGATTGATCCGTTCGAGAGTTATCGTGCGCACCAGCCAGCCAGACAGACCGACAGACAGACAGACAGACAGACGGACGGACATTGCTAGATCTACTCAAAATTGTCTGAAACGGATATCGTACAAACATACTTGGGGTCTAAAACCATTATTTCCATGAGGCACATTTTTGGTCGTATCAAAGTGTAAATACCATCTTTAGCCTAAAGGCTGAGGGTATAAAAATGCGAACTCGCGAACACTACAATCACTTAATAAGCTTTTAGGTAAATTCAGCTGTACGTCCCGATTAGAGTACAAATTCAAAAACCCCCACTTATTAATCTTCAAAATGTCAGTCTCCGTTTGAGGTACATACAGTGTATATATTAAAAAATCATACATTAGAAACCTCATATCTGAAGTGTATTGCTTCGTTTTTGAGCAATAAGTTCTACATTGTGTTGTTAACCCACTAATTTGGAATTAACATAAAATACTTGTTTCCTTCAACGCTTGTTTCCTATATTTTACGTTAATACTACTACAGCTTCGGGATAAAACATTTTATTTTAACGATATACTTTTAAAAGTCATCGTATAGCACAACTGTTCTCCAGTTACAATACCCCATACCTCAGTTTCAACATTAGTAAATTTATACAAAAGGGCTGATATCTATCGGACTCTTCAAAAATTATTTTAAGTGATTACAAAAAGTTCAGCAGCTTTAAAAAGCTCTCGAGGTTCGAAGCAGAACAGGTTGCCAGAAAACCGAACACAATTCTAATAGTGTAAATGCCAATCTTTTTTTTACGAATTTTAACCCATGGTTTTTATTTTTAACATCATTTGATTTTCATGCTGCTGTTTCTGTGAGATTAACACTCGTGTGGTATTGCGATGACCCGATGGAAATGAAGCACATTTTTTTATTTATTTAGACTTTGACCTTTTAAGTAACTTTGAATTAGTATATTATTGATTTATCGGCATCTCTTTTATGAGAGATGAGTTCATTTGTTGCCTTGCCATAAATCTTTTATTTACCAAATTTATGGCCAACTAACGTTTTATGCACAGTTTATACAGTTGGCCATTCAGCCCAAACTAGTTAGCCCTGACTATTTAGTTTGCTGTCAAATACATAAAATTCAAAGGAAATCAAATCACAATAATGAACAATCTATTATGTTTGTTGTCAAATGTTGTTAACAGAACTCTGAATGGCCAACTGTATAAACTGTGGTTTTATGCTTAGCCACTTATTTGCTACCATCATCACTTTACTACGTTCGAAGCTAAAGTATGAATATGTACATTAGTAGAAACGTATCATAGCTCATGTTTTTTATGCGTTCGTCTTTTCACGAACTTGAGTTTGTCAATACATTTCAGGGAAGATCGATCGGTGATGATGGAATTATGTACTGTTAATTTCAAAGTGAAGTAAACACCATCCATTTTGTTATCTATATACATATATGTACAAACATTTTATAAGTCTCAATAAACTGTCATAAGACCCAAAAATCATTTGTCCCATTCGTCAGTCCAAATTTTACTTTGGGCTTCAGAGTTTCCTATGGATGGCCACAAAGCCCAAATTTAAATAGGAAACAGCGTCCAATATATTGGTGTTGCCGGCCTTCGACTGCGATTTAACACTTTCATCCTTATACGGATGCAAACAGCGTCCAATATATTGGTGTTGCCGGCCTTCGACTGCGATTTAACACTTTCATCCTTATACGGATGCAAAGTTGGCCACGCGTATAAAACCTCCTTGACCATATTATTAACATTAAATTCAAATTTTCGATAAGTAGCCGGCCTTCGACCGTGATTAAGACTATCACCCTTTGGAAGACTTAATGCCGGCCACGCGTTCGAGTAACATTTAAAAAAAACGGTGTCAACACCCAAAGGGCTTTATGAGCGCCAGGGTGACGGACATAAGGCCCAAAACAAATTTAGATCTTATTTCCTTTTAAGGTTGTCCCAATTTAGTGCTGGAAATTCATAATTGCCCTACTATATACACCTAAATTAGTAGCATTTAATTTTTATAGTATGTCCATTTTAATTTTGGTATACAATTCTGACTCCAAATATATAGAGAGGTGTCATGTTGTGAACAAATATCCCTGTGTCTATTAGCAGATTTCAGTGCCACTGTTGTTTGTATTTTGACAATCTAATTTTGAATGAAAATCAATTTTTAAAATAGAGTTATTTTGGTAGCAACTGCAATTGTATTCATAATAATCCCCTGTCTCGTTGAATGCTGATCCTGCATAAATTCCTTATAAAGTGGATGCAAAGCAAAAACATGAAAAAATGTTTAATCGTTTGTTTATATGCCGACAAACGCTCAAAACGACAATAGCAACAACGACAGATTAGCGAGGACAAATACTAATACTCGTCACCGGGGCACACATACAACAGACATTAACATTCGTGAATTCCCATACCCACACTACACGAAGAATAATTTTGTGCAGCCGGTGAATAATAAGGATTAAAATCAAAACAAGGATTTCTAAAACTTAGTGACAATGCGAACAACAAGCAAAGCGAAACCTTTACCAAACTAGATGGAGAACATTACATGATGGCGTACTGTCAATGTACAGAGCCTATTTAACTATGATTGAATTGAGTGGATGATGATTAAGCATTGACATGACTGGCTGGCCATCTTAGCTTCAACAACAACACCACGATAAAGATGAGGGTGATGACAGGGTTAAGTACACTGGGAAATTGTGTACATTGTTGGGCAAGTCGTATTCCATATGCTTCGTGCTGTGTGTGGCTATCCTTAATAAGCCCTTAAGAAGGGAAAATGAGGGTAAAGGATTGAATGGTTAAAGACAGCCTTAAGCGGTCTCATTATTTGACAATTATCATTTGTTTCGATGACAATTTCGTCGAGTATTTGAAGTGCGTTTGCTTGGTAAAGGGAAATTGGACTTCATCAAATAATCCATTTAAACATATGTCGTTGAATATGATGATGTTTGCGATTAAAAATTGTAAAAATATATCGGGATCAAAAAATATGTTGGATGGAAATTGGTCACACCCCGTCGATATCATGCGATCGTGAGCAATCTCCCATAGATGTGGGTGCCTTGGCATCTGTGGTCGAAGGTAATGCTACAAGCACACAACCTAGTGCAAAAACGGAGGAGGATAAAGGGGAGCACAGGGGGAGGATTAACTTGACCCAACTATCTGATGATGGTAGCGACCCTGATTCCGAATCCGATAGCTGCGGCAAAACGAACACCACCGTTGTGGAAAATCCCATGAAAGAGGAAGTCCACAAGATGGTAGAGGAAGTGAGCGAGAGCATCGCTAAGCTCACGACGAAAAGAGTACAGTGGTCTGGGGCCCAAAGGAAGAACCAGGCTAAACAAAAGAAGGAACAACAGCTGGCTGCTTCAAAGGTTACCACAGACAGTCCCTCCACTTCTTCGGAAGCAGCGAAGAGGACAAGGTCTCCTGAGCAGCAGAACGTGCCAAAACCCAGTAAGAAGAAAAAGAGCTTCCCACCTTCAATTGCCCAGGACAAACCTCGTCAGGACAAAAGCCAAGGCGACTGCCAAAAGTATCCTTCAAATGATACTGAAGAGGCGAGTTCTGACAAAAAGAAAGTGAGCGCGACATCGGAATCTTCTGCGGTGGCCAAGGACTCAGTAAAGAAGCCTACCTCCACCCAAAAGAGGAAGATGGACGCTGAAACCGGAACGGAGCCGCCATCGACTTACGCCAAGATAGCCAATAGGTACTACAAGGTCGAGCTGTGCTACGCAGTAATCGATACTAGTAAAGGATCTGGAAGGCTACACGAAGAGTACTTATCGGAGATCGAAAAATCGATCAACGATAAAATATTGGAACAAATCCTGAAAGGACGAGTCCCAATAAAAATAAACTGCTGTGAGCCAAGGGGGGACCTCCTATTGTACCACCTGGACTCACACGCAAACTCTGCAGCTCTCGGGGAGGTAGTCAGCAGTATAGCAACTCCATGGGAAGGTGGCAGACTAAAACTGGTGAGGAAAGACGAAATTCCTCATCTAACCAAAGCATCGGTGTACGTCAAGGGGTATGGCTGCAAGCTCGAGACGGAGCGCATGCTCGAGGTCTTTGGCGTACAAAACGAGGCCCTAAAGGTGGAAAGATGGGAGGTCTTCCACAGGGAGGAGAAGGAAGACGGCACTCTCCTTGTGATGGGGATCGACGATCTCTCGCTAGCCGGGCTCGTCAAAACCAAGGGCAAGGCATTCTTCGTCTCGAACTCGGTCTTCTTCAAAATTGGAAAGGCAAGAGTTGGTGAGGAGGAGATTGCCAAACCAAACAACCAAGAGGCTTTACTACAGAGGGAAGTGGACTTTATTGCGTCCAAACTGGTCGGGATCTTCAATGCATGCTTAAAATTTGCATACACTCCTATAGCCTGGCAGGAGGCAAGTGTAGTCTTTATACCCAAACCTGGCAAGGCAAGTTATGCAACACCAAAATCTTATCGACCGATAAGTTTAACTTCATTCTTACTCAAAACAATGGAACGGGCAGTCGACACCATGATAAAGAGTAAGATCCCCAACGATATGCTTAAATTCAAACAACATGCATACGTTAAAGGCAGATCAGTGGAAACCGCATTGCATGAGGTAGTACACCACATAGAACGAACCTTCGAAATGAAAATGTACACACTTGCTGTATGCATCGACATCGAAGGCGCTTTCAATAACGTAAGCACCGAGACACTTATCCACTCCTTAGACGAGGTTCAGGTAGACAGGGCCTTAAGGAATTGGATAAACCACATGCTAAAGAATAGATGGATAAGCTGCGGGCTATACGACGTGAAAATAAGAGACAAATTTGGACAAGGAACGCCACAGGGAGGGATACTTTCACCTCTGTTGTGGGTTACCACCATAAACAGTCTCTTGAGGACCCTAACCGAAGAAGGATTTGACCCAGTCTGCTACGCAGACGACGTTATAATACTTCTGAGGGGAAAGAATCCGAATCAACTCTGTCGAAGAGCAGAAACGGCTCTAAAAATTGCTTTTAACTGGGCCAGGCCGAGAGGTCTGAACGTCAACCCGGAAAAAACAGAATTATGTCTATTCACTAGAAAAACGAAAATGGGACACTACGAGGAACCAGTTTTTCTAGATAAGACAATAAATGTCTCCTGTACAGTTAAATATCTAGGAGTAATTCTGGATAGGAAACTTAAATGGAAAGACCATATACAAGAAAGGGCTAACAAGGCCCAAATATGTTGGTCAACCTGCAGAAGGGCTCAAAATGGTGGTTTAATCCTAGGATGATACACTGGCTATACAGAAGCGCAATTAGACCAATTCTAAAGTACGCGTCTGTGGTATGGTGGACAGCCATGGACAAAAAATGCAATGTGGAAATATTGCAAAAGGTCCAAAGAACATGCTGCCTAAGCATTAGCGGAGCAATGAGGACCACACCGACTAGGGCTCTAGAAACAATTTTGTTTGTACACCCAATAGATATTCAGGTAAGGTATGAGGCAGCCATCGCAGCTGTAAGTCTAAAGTCGATGATCGAGTGGATCGAAAAGAGCCACCAAACATACCACCAAAACATATTAAAGGTCACAACGGGTGAATCTATAAATCAGGTAGTATCGGACCGTATACCTGAAACTAGTGAAGTAGCCTTGTGTGAAGTGTCAATACCCGACAGAGACATGTGGATCGGGGGAGCACAGATTCCCGATGGAAGCTGTGGGTTTACGGATAGGGCTGTGCTAGGGGGGAGAACCGGACTGGGTCTTTATATAATGGAACCGGAAACGGAAATCTCCCTCCGTCTGCCGGATCATAACACGATCCTGCAGCCGGAATTCCGGGCGATAACAGAGTGTCTGCTTTGGTTTGATACTCACACAAGGCCTACCACTGTAAATATCCTTACGGATAGCAAAGCAGCCATTAGAGCTATATCAACCAAGACAGTGAAATCTAGAACTGTCTTGGAATGTATTAAATCTATAAATAATTACTCCCAACACGATAAGGTAAACATTATATGGGTACCAGGGCATACCGGGATTAGGGGTAATGAAATAGCAAACTCCTTGGCAAAACAAGCCAAGGAGCAACCCACGGTAAGTCTAGAAAACGCTAAGCCGTTTAAAGCTACGCGACTAGAACTAAAGACATGGGCAAAAAATGCACATGTATCCCACTGGAGTAGTGAAGAGAAGGGAAAAAACACAAAAATCCTATGGGGAAACCCAGACGAGGACAAAACAAAAGAATTACTTTTACTAAGTAAAAAAGATATTAGTAGACTGACGGGAATCCTTACAGGTCACCTAGGTCTAAAAGCGCATCTGCACAAAATAGGTTGTGCAGAAAACAGTGAATGCAGAGCATGCGGAGAGGACGACGAAACGTTGGAACATTACCTCTGCCATTGTCAAGCCTTCACAAATCTGAGAACCCAGTTACTAGGGAATGACATTATACCAGGACTCGACCAAATTAGGACAATCGAGTTCAAAAAGATCAGAGACTATGTAAATAGGACAGAGATCCTAGACTAAGTCAAAAAAAGATAATCCTCCATAACCCAAAAAATTAGAGCGCACAACAGGCCTACTTATGGCTTAAGTGTATGTCCACATGGATCTAGGATCACCCCTCTTATCAACCTAACCTAACCTACTTCAAACGAGTACACTTGTTCATTCAGATTCATTTTCACTGGTAGATTACAAATACAGTATTTGAATTGGTTGTTTTTTGGAAATCCATCCTTTAACAAGGGAGGTGTAGACTTCCCTAATAACAATGTATTCCATTATAATAATGAGGACAAGGACTATGTGTGGTATACATTTCAAAACTATCAGATACCTGACGTTAACCCTTTCAATGATTCTGTGCCATATGACATAGGCAGTTTTTGAAGCCCGTTTAAAGGCAAAAAAACTTATGGGTACCGTTTATTTAATAATTTTGTATTTTTTCCCACCAGGTTATCTATAAGAAGACATCCAGGACTTCTATAAGAAGACCTCCTGCTTTTCTATAAGAAGATATCCTACCCTCCTATGAAAAGAGGAAGAGACCTCCTGCTCTTATATAAGAAGACTTCCTGCTCTTCTATATGAAGAACTCCGGATTTTCTATAAGAAGACCTTCTGCCCTTCTATGAAAATATCTCTTACTCGTCTATAAGAAGACCTCCTGCACTGAGAAGACGCCCTGCCCTTCTATGAGAGGACCTTCTACTCTTCTATGAGAAGACGTCCTGCTCTTCTATATTAAAAACTCCTGCTTTTCTATACGAAGACCTAATGCCCTTCTATGAGAAGACGTCCTGCTGTTCTGTAAGAAGATCTCATGCTCTTCTATAAGAAGCAATGAACGTAAACAAACAAAATGATTCCCGTACCAATCACACAAAGCCACAAACTTTTCAGCTTCTCTGAATCGTTTCATTCCCACAAACAAAACAAAACCACAAACTTTTCAATGTAAAAGATGAAGACTGTACGATTGCTGAAATGTACTTCGGCTATGCTTTGCCGAGTTGTTTCATTCACCACAGAAACAAAAAGAATTTTTGGCAAATATTTACTGTGCGAAATGATCAACGACACACACACATTTGATTGCTTAACAACCCTCCTATCGCTAACATCAACATTAGGGTTATGACTTTTTGACATTTTTTCTCAAAAATGATTTCCTGTAGCAGGGATGAATGAACTTTTGCCTAATAACCACTACGCTATCGTTTATTCCATTGAAATATAAAAAAAGTTCACGCACAGATCGATTTTAAAAATATAATTTTTTGAAAAAATGTATGAAATGAAAAAATTTTTTTTTTCAACAATTATTTTTTGTTGCACGAATGAATAAATATAAGCCTACTAATAACTATAATAATGTTCATTTCCTTCAAATATTGAAAAAGGTCATGTACAAACCACTTTGAAAAATTTTTAAATTTTTTGCTTTTTTGTTAAAAAATTATATCTTAAATAAAAGCGTTTACGACATTTTTACGATTCTCAGAATTGAAGAAAATTAGTGAGAAATAAATGTTATGTCAGTTTAATTATCTCATGTGACTCTAAAGTTTATTTTCAATTGTATATCTGCTTGCAGTGAGGTTTGAGAGGTTTTTTCACGAATCACCTTATAATTATGATTTTATGTAATCCTATGGCAAAACTCATCACGCTATGATACAGGGATATGAGGTTGTAAAAAAGTCATAACCCTAATCAACATACTGAACATACTACGGTTGATGTGGTTGATGTTTTCAACCACCAAACGAATCATTCATTCATTGAATCGTTCATGTGTTTTGAACTTTTTCATTTTCTATCTGTTGTTGTGGAATTGAGAACTTTTCGCTTTTCGTTTTGTTCGCACTCACGAATGTAAACAAAACTAAACGGAGAGTTCGGTCAACGTGGGTTATGTTTCATTTTGTATTGTTCCTATGGAAAATACGAAACGAAATGATTGGAAATATTATTTAAAGTATTTTTACGTACGCTGATAAGATGAAAGTAAATTAAAAACTTAAATATTTTAGTTTTGTTTTTTCCCTTTAAATACATTCTATGCCATATGGCATGGTGTCCAAAAACCACTATTCCAAACAAAATGTTAACAAATTAATTTAGATTTTTTATATAGTGGGCTTAAGTATATATAAAATTGGAAAAATATATTTTTCAAATCAAAAACAAAAAAGGCACCGAAAGGGTTAAACGTCATATATGTAGGAGGGATTGGCTAAATATTCGACTGGCATAGCCAACAAGCCAATTTAATTAGAGGCGACATTTGAGCATTAAATAATTTCTTAATAGTATAGTAAATTGATAATTTCTTTCAGAGTTATCAGTGTTTATAATAACATAATCAATCACATTCATTCAAAAATAATACTCTCTCTTACTCTTAAACGTTCATGTATACATGTGTATATAATTGTCCAGATTCAAGTAAATACATTATTAAAAAACATACATTATATAAAATAATTTATCATATTACAATAATTGCTATGAGAAGGAGTTTTTTTGTCCAGTTATAGCACACGGAGCAAAATGTGTATCTACGGATGAGGATGATGATGTGGACAAAGTATTGACGATAGTAGTAAGAACCATGTCATGACAAATCATCATCAATTATCACCGCAAATACGGTGTGAATGAATATCGAGAAGAAAACAAATCAAACAATAACCAAAATCATATCAAGGGCAGACACAAATGATACACTTCTAATTTAGGGGAAGTCAGACATGCTGACTTAAACCCCCTACTCTTTGGAATTAAGAGTAAATATTGAACAATTGATGTTTATTATTTTTGTAGATGAGCGATTTTATAATAATGGGTAGACATGATGTCAGGAATGAGAAGTAGAGTTAGGCTACCTTTAGGAGAAATTTTTATTACATGCATACGAATATACATCATATGTTGGTCATTCTCTGTTAATAGGTCTGTACGAAAACCCAAAAGTTTGTACAAATTTGCACAAACTTTTACAAAATGCTGTTCGATAACAAACTTGTTCAGTAAAAGAGAATTGAGAAGTCATGCAAGTAGTTGCAAGAACTTGCAACAACTTTTTACTTGCAAAGTTATCGAACAGGCATAATATCAGATTACGTGAATGTAAATGAGTAGAGGTTCCGTTATAGTTTAGACAAAATAAAGGAAAACTAAATTGAACAATTGAACGGGAAAATCTTGAATTTCATTTAAGCACGATATATTGATAATGTTATAAAAAATCCGAATCATAATTCTGTGCATCACTTATGAAATTCCATCATTCCAATTAGAAACGTGTGCGAAGACTTTGTATCAACACATTAACAGCATTAAATAAGCGAACAATGTAAGTTCAATGTGGGGTAAAATACAAAAGTGAAAGTAGTATTCCAAACAAAGAGAAAAACATAACCCAAAAACACTAACTGAAACCTACTCAACAACATAAAGGATAAATACAAAAAAGGGCTGGCCTGTCGCCTTCGGTGTTTATTTTGTGTCTTATTGTGGTGAGAACTTGGAGTAGTGTGATGTGACGGACGGATAAATGATGGTTTTTCGATGACAATAATGCTAGAAGTCATTTCAATTCTGGCGCTTTTCTTGATGCTCACTTGAGTAAAGCATACATTTGAACCCCTTTTTCTTCTTCGTGTTTCTTTAACCGATCAACAAAAGAAACAAATATGGACTACTCTCTCAATAGTCTATCATCATTACACCTTCTTAGCTCCTTTGAATCCAAACAAGAATCCTCAAAAGAAGCATTCATAATGGAAACTACCCATCATACAATAAACAAGGACAATACAAACAAATGCCATAATCCAAAAAGCATCCACTACTCAACGTAAATGTCGTTTTGATAAATAAATTTAGGATTCTGAATATAAAGAAATAGAAGAAAAGGAAACAAGTAAGAATGGCGTTAAGTTCGGCCGGGCCGAACTTGTTATACCCTCCACCACCAGTTGTATTGAAGTAAAATGGAATAATTAGAATAACTAGAATGGAATAATTAGAAGATTTAATACTAAATTTCAGCAATTTCGGTAAAACAATGTGAGGCACCATTTTATGGGGGCTATTTCAAAACGTCGATCTATACCGACAAATTTCTGACGGAAAGTTTTTAGGCTCAAAGAAGACTAAATACCAAATTTCCTATATTTCGGGAAGAGAATGTGGCTAAAACTAAAAAATACCGAAAATCAAGAAGTAAGCTTCTATGGGGATATAGAAAGACGTGGACCTATACTGATAATACTCTTCTGGAATATTTTATAACTCTTGGAAGACGAAATAACGAATTTCAGCCATTTCTGTTGGATATTGACGTCACAATCTTCAATATTACGAAAATCCGGAGGTACCGTTCTATGGGGGATATATCGAAACGTGGACCTATACCGACGAAATTTAGTCAGAAATGGGGCAATATGAAAGCGTGGACCTGTACAGACATATTTCTGGCGAACAGTTTTATATCACATTGAAGACTAAATACCAAATGTCAGCCATTTTGGTGGAATATTGAAGACACAACCTTCAAAATACGAAACATCGCGAGGTACTTTTCCATGGGGGCTATATGAAGGCGTGGACCTATACCGACAAATTTAAAGTGGAAGTTTGAGTACCCCAACAAAGTCTAAATACTAAATTTCAGCCCTTTCGGTGGAATATTGAGGCCACAACGTTCAAAATACCGAAAATCGGGAGGTACCGTTCTATGGGGGCTATATGAAGGCATGGACTGACACCGACAAAGTTCTAGGGGAAAGTTTTATACCACCAACGTAGACTAAGTACCAAATTTCAGCCATTTCGGTGTGATAATGAAGCAAAAACCTTCAAAATACCGAAAATCGGGAGGTACCGTTCTATGGGGGCTATATGAAGGTGTGGACGGATACCGACAAAATTTAGGGGGACATTTTTATACCCCTAAAGAAGACTACATACCAAATTTCAGCCATTTTGGTAGGATAATGAAGCTAAAACCTTAAAAATACCGAAAACCGGGAGGTACCGTTCTATGGGGGCTATATGAAGGTGTGGACCGATACCGACAAAATTCTGGGGAAAAGTTTTATACCCCTAAAGAAGACTACGTACCAAATTTCAGCCATTTTGGTAGGATAATGAAGCTAAAACCTTAAAAATACCGAAAATCGGGAGGTACCGTTCTATGGGGGCTATATGAAGGTGTGGACCGATACCGACAAAATTCTGGGGGAAAGTTTTGTACCCCTAAAGAAGACTACGTACCAAATTTCAGCCATTTTGGTAGGATAATGAAGCTAAAACCTTAAAAATACCGAAAATCGGGAGGTACCGTTCTATGGGGGCTATATGAAGGTGTGGACCGATACCGACAAAATTCTGGGGGAAAGTTTTGTACCCCTAAAGAAGACCACGTACCAAATTTCAGCCATTTTGGTAGGATAATAAAGCTAAAACCTTTAAAATACCGAAAATCGGGATGCACCGTTCTATGGGGGCTATATCAAAACGTGGACCGATATATCCCATTTTCAATACCAACCATCCTGCAAGTAATAAAAACTTCTGTACCAAATTTTGACTCTCTATCTTTAAAATTGCGAGCTGTATCTTGATTTCAACAGACAGACAGACGGACGGACGGACGGACGGACAGACGGACATGGTCAAATCGACATAGAATTTTATGCTGATCAATAATATATATACTTTATAGGGTCTCCGACGAATATTTCGATGTGTTACAAACGGAATGACAAATTTAATTATACCCTCCATATGGTGGAGGGTATAAAAATGTAAGTGGAAGGACTTGCAGATAATAATTATACTAAATATAATATAATGATATAATGACTAGTAACTTGGATTGGTTTAGTCAAGCATTGAGACAAGAACCTGTATTCCCGCCGGAATAATACCGGAAAGAGTGTACCACTATAAACCGTGTTTATATAAATTTGGAAGAAATATTTCTATATGCAAAGTTAAGATAAAATCGGATATTAAATTCGAGAGCTATCGTTCTCATCAATCATGTTATTTGGGTTACTTGGTAACTTTTGGAGGTTTGCAACTATAGATTTGCACACAAAAACTTGCAGCGTTGTAATCAGAACCACACCAACTACTTTCGATAAAAGTTTCAAAACGATCATAGGGTTTTATTGTACCTAAACGAATAGCGTATAAACTTTTGTGGGGGAGGTGCCTGAGGGAGTGGTCGAATATTGCATAGTTAAATCTACTCCATATTGTCTGAAAGGAAAATGTTCCCAAAATATGAACCCCAAACAATTATCTTTAAAGAATAACTTCAAATTTAGCACTGTGGACAATTTTTGCTATTTCTCCCTCATAGGCATGTCCTATTGTGGCTTAGTTAAGGTGTTTCTTATAAAAATATAAAAACTAATATGCGGAATAAGTTATACAACGTC
Source organism: Musca autumnalis (assembly GCF_047663935.1). NCBI lineage: Eukaryota > Metazoa > Arthropoda > Insecta > Diptera > Muscidae > Musca > Musca autumnalis. The sequence goes on along the minus strand of NW_027411755.1, from coordinate 117,418,296 downwards.
ATGAGATGAAAATTTACAACACTCTAAATTGAAAAAAAAACCATCAATATTATTACCAAATTAGCGTTTTGTGTAGGTTCCGATTAGATGATTCACATTTTATATTTCACTAAATCGGTATCTATATGTGTGTTGCCGTACGTTTTTAATGATAAAAGTAGTAAGCGAGCGAAATGTGAAAAATGAGACACACATACAAGCTTTGTTCCTTTACTTTTTTAGTAGTAAAAGTAGCAAAAGAGAGAACTTCTCTCTTCTCTCAGAAAACTGTGAAAATTGCTCTCACGTAACAAGATTTGCACAAAAGTAAAGAAACGTAAAACTAGTAGATCTGGCAGCAATGCCAAAAACGAACATGGCTGCTTAAAAAAAATAACAAAATAAATTTCACTGTTTTTTATTTTTTTATTTTACTGTTTTAAATTTTTATTATTTTATTTTATTTATTTTTATTTTGTTTTGACAAAGCGCGTAGTTTTCTTTTTTCTTTTTGCCTTCATTGTCAAATAAATGTCCAATAAGCAGTTTGACAGATTTTCCACTTTTTACACAACGAAATTTGTCAAGCAGAAAAAAAATTGTTTCCAGTTTTACTACTTTTAGGGGTTAAGGAACGCTTTCCGAGTTAAAAAAGGTAAAAATGGTAATACTTGAAGAAACTTTAACGTAAAGGAACAAAGCTACAAATTTATTCAAAAAGTACGGAAACGGAAAAATGGAGAAAACGTCAAAAACTGGAACAAATGTCAAAGTCGGCCTACCAGCTAATCAGAAGGCGGCATCCATGTTACTATTTTTTCACGCTCAATTTTGTCGTGTAAAAAGATTTTAAAGAGAGTGTCATTCAGCACCATTTTTGTATAAAAAGAAATGAACTTTTTACAACTTTTTTGTGTACGAGAACCGGTTTTCAGGTAAAATGTGCAAAACTGGTAAAAGTTGTAAAAACTTTTGTAGTTCTGGACCAAAGCTAATGTCATTCACTTACTTCAGCACAGTGGTGGCAACGCTGCACACTGGTCATAATATTGGAAAATGTGTTGCTCAAGACATTCGATATACCTTGAATCGGCATGGTTGCATGACGACTCTACCAAAACGGGGACATATATCGAAAAATTGGGTAGTACAGGGTAGTCAAACTATGGAATTTAATCCAATTTGTATGAGCAAATTTGCCAAGACCCTAACAATAAATTACGTTGTGTGTTGTTTATAGTCTTAGACTACTCCATAACATGAACCGTATTCCACCCATTGTCATCAACAGATGCATGCCTAATTTTCTGCAAATTTCAGTGATTTCGACGACTGTGCGCTGTTATGTAAGTGACTTAATATGTTGGGATTCGCTCAATGTGTAAAAATTTATAATGGCCTTATATTTGATTCGTCAGATCCATTGATGATGCCTCACTGCCATCCATATAGATTTGGCCTCCTGTAGATGTTGCATTTGTATTTGAAATTTCATTTGAATTAATTAATTTCATTTGATTGACAACTCTAAAAGCTTTGTAATGGTATGCATATAAGCCTAATCGGTTACTTAAAATCGGTTCAATAATCGGTTTTAATGCCGGAATATCCGGTTTTAATGTTGGAATAAACGCGTTCTTCATTACAAGAGCTTTTCGTGGTAAATATTTCAGGTGTCTACATAAGAAATAGTCAATTGGTAAGTCTACATTCCAATAAATAAACAATGTCGAATATACAGAAAAATCAAACAAAGTTTTTTCTGAACCAAGACCGAGTAAACGTCAAAAAGGACAATGAAAACGGGACAGTACTGATTAGTTGCCAAAGAGAACCGTAACTTAAATCTTTTGAGCAACATTTTTGTAGAATATTTGGTTGTTGAAAAATCTCATCTACTACGGTTCAAAAAATAAAGGACGAAAAGGATATGAAAGGAATCGAGTTAGAAGAATGAAACGTTCTACAAAAAGATTCGCCAATCGTAGATATGTAATCTCAAAACGAAGCTATAATAACGCCAAAGAGAGATATGAAGCTATTTTCCCAAGTATTATAGGGGAAAAATACAAAAATTCATCACGCGATATCTCAAACACTTGACCTATTGCGAAAATTTCCTTTTGGGGTTCTTAACCCATATCGTACCGAGACAAATTTTTTTAGGGTAATTAGGAACCACTGATGTCAAAAATCAACTCAAAAAATTTTCCGATTTTTCGTTTTCCCGAAAAGTGGTGTTCGAAATTTCGAACACTGGCGCTTAAGCTATATGTATAGAAGTGAAATAAAATTGATTTATTTGCCATTTTATTGATTTATTTCATTGGACCTACAAAACTTTTTTCCCGAAATGTGTCAGCACTGGTCCACTTTTTGGATTGCCCCCATAGAACGGTACCGCCCGATTTTCGGAAGATTTCAAGGATTTACCTGCATTATCCTACAGAAATGGTTGTAAATTAATACATATTTAGTCTTTTTGGAGGCTACTTAACATTCCTCCAGAAATTTGTCAGAATAGGTCCACGGTTTATATAGCCTCCGTTGAACGATTTTAGGGTATTTCAGGATTTTAGCCACACTATCCTTTAGAAATGGCTGAAATTTAGTATTTAGTCTTATATGGTGCTATAATAACTTTTCCCCGCAATTTGTCAGTAAATTTCCACGTTTTGATATACCCATCGATATGTAGGTTAAGACCAGCGATCGAAATTTCGAACAGTCAACTTTGCACATCTGTAAAGTCGCGCTTGCGCATGTAAATCAAGTTCTCTATATTTTGTGAAACGGCTACATATATTGGCAATATTTCGACATGTATACTTTTTTAATTTCATTTTTTTACAATTTTTTAAAATTAATTTAAAAAGTATCCAAAAATATAGGTTTCAAAATCTATCTTTAACATCGAGGGGGGGGGGGGGTTTCGAGGGAACAATTTTTTTTATTTGCTGACAGATTAGACTTAATACATATACCAAAACTTGTTTAAAATTTAACCTTTTTCATCCATAAATATTTTTTTGAAAAGAAGTGATTTTACTGTTTGAAAAGTCGAACACCAAGTACGAAATGGGTTTATATACTAATCAAGGGCTTTCATCTCCAAATGGAATTTTCCACCGCCTAAAAATGCTGCTGCACTGTCATTTTCAAAATTTCAGTTTTTAGGAAAACATTTACCAGCTTTTTGGCCAAAAATGGTATATTTTTTTTAATTACCTCGTTTAAGGATTTGACAAAAATTTTTGTCAAATTTGTCAAAAATTACATGATAATCGGTATAGGCGTTATCGAGCTATAGTGAACGCCCACTTCAACAATGCTGTTTCAAGAAACACGCGTTTCAAGTGTTTATGCTATTTTATTTCTTAGTCAGCCGCAGGTTCGAAGTGTTTAATAATGGGCACAACTATTTCTTCAATGCCCTTGTTCATAATGCACAGTGGATCCACTTGTATGGAGAAAGTGGCCAAAAATATTTAGAGTGTAAAAATCAAGCCAATGCGCCGGTTACAGCTTTGTGCTGCTGCGAAGAGTGTTTTAAGAAACCACGAGCGTAACATTCTCCCCCCTTTCCCCTCTGGAGGGGGAATACGGTAAGAATTGTTTTATGATGTTAATACAAAATAACATGAACAAAGCTCCCAATTATCTTATTATGCAAAAATAGGCCTGGGGAAACAAAACAATATCCAAAACAACATAAAATCCAACCAATTTAATGGATTAAAAAAATCAACATTTTTGTCTGAAAATTGGTAAAATTTTTAATAAAGATCTTATAGCGTTCTTCCTGGAAGGCACGCACCGCCGACGTAAGACAAATTTGGAAGAACATTTCTTCATCTTGCCACTGATGCAAATTATGCTAATGTACGTGGTCAGATAACAGAGTTATACGCTAATATATCCATAGAACCCTATTCTAGGGCAGCTTTAGTCAGCAGCCCACCATTTATAGTCTGGCACTAGATGGCAGCTGATTTTAATACTGAATAATCTTAAACCCATGAACTACTTTGGAAAATTATTCCCGAGGTGGGCACTGGTGGGCATCATGACTAAAACCTTAGGTCAAATTTAAGTATATGATCGAATTGGCATTACAAAGTACAGTAAGAAAATATGCACCTAACTAGAATTCCACAACACGCTAAATCCTTCAAAATCCACTATAATATTTTGCTATACGTATTAGTTTCGCGATATTTTGAATATATTTACTTGCACTTAAAATATAGGTTGTACCCACAACAAAAAATATTAGTCAAATGATCCGACTTTTGAAGCTATTCTTAAGAAGATCGCGTTCGAATGAAACAAAAACTAATATATTTTTAAGAAGGTCCATGTCATAGCTGTCAGAGTTGCCAGATGTTGTACCAAAATTTTGACATTAATTTTTTTATTTTTGGCCAATGTGTGGATCCACTGTGTAATGATTCTATTGTCCCTTTCTTGTTTGTAGAATTTTTAATTTGTTTCAATTGTCACAAGAAAATAATCTATTCAAATAACAGGGGTAATTGCAAAACGGACATTAACTTTCAATACAGAAGGCCAATAAACTTAAAACAATTTGCATTTGGAAAAAGGCTTAATAATCAGACATTGAAAAGACTATTTGTAATTTTGTCATTGTTGGTTTTATTTGTTGTAACCAACAAAAACTAAATATTGCTGACCATATTTGATATGTTTATGCAGCAGGAATCCATTTGCAAATCTCTATTTCTGAATGAACTAAGTAATTTTGCAATTTCGGATGAGTGTAGGATGAGTCGTGTATGTATGAATGTGAACCAGAAGATCCTTATACCAATGCCAATAAACAAACTCATCATCGTCAACACAAAAATATCCTTCATTTGCTGTAATTTTGCAATACTAGAAAAGTACTTCAAAGGACAAATCGTGTCAACTGCAGGATTGCGCTGATGTTGACAAAGATGGAAGGACTAGATTGGATAAAATTTTTGAGAGCAGGACAAAAAAAAAACCAAGTAATAAGAACTACAATACATATGGTTATGAACATATGTATATTTTATCACTTTTATTATCTTGTGGATGTTGTAGAAGGCAAAATGAGTTAATGACTTGGATATATATTTTAGACATAAGATTGGTAGTATAGACACTGCAGAAATCGGATCATTTTAACCGAAATCCCCAATAAATTGCATCAAGAAATTGGTCCTCTCTCAAAACTGTTTCTGTCTTATTGCAAAATTCGTAGTAATATTATAGAGTCAGGAACAAATAAGAATATACTGCTCATCTACCAGCATCATTTCGTAAGCATGTGATATTAAAAAAAATTAATACTTAGTACATTCTGCCTTCTAACACACGCATATTTTACACTAAAACCTCATAAGTTCAAACAGAAAATAGAAATTCAGCAGTAGCATTGGCTTATGTTTACATTGTCCTTTTTATACATATCAACATACATTCATATGTATGTATGTATGGTAGGTACGAATGATGAACATGATACATTTGCTGTATTTGCTCGTTTCATCAACCAACACGAGAAACTTTCATTGAAATAATCATCAGAGGATACAGAAGCCCTGATACAATGGATCCTTGGAGTTGGTATGGCTTTGAATTCATATGAGGAAACTTGATTCTAGAGTGTGTGTTTGTTGTACTTCTTTTTCGCCCAAGATTCTGACCTAAAATGCAGACAGTCATCGACGTCCAGTGTTTAGTCGATGACTGGATACAGTTTAACGTCATTTGCCACGTAGTGACCATAAGCCGGAATGAGTGGTCAGCATCCAGTCTCTGTGATGGCATAAAAGGCATCATTAAAGGCATCAATCCTAAATAGCGGACATTGCTTTGGTCAACTACTACTAAGTATATCTCCTCTTTAGTCATTTAGTTTCTTGGGTGCGGGTGTGTGCGTATGAGAGTATTTGTTTTCGGTGTTTATTTCTCAGTAAATTGTGTGGCGTGGTAATATCACGGATGCTTAAGAGGTTTCCTCTTGAATATCCCACAATGTCCTGTCATCATCGTCGTCTGTTGTATTTTCCATGGGTGATTGTTTGTTCTGTACGGGAAAAGCGTAACAGAAAGAGGAAAAATAAGTTTGTGAAAATGATGGAAAAAACAGCGACGAGCAAAAACAACAACAACAACAATTTCTTTATATTGAAGTGTAAATTAACACTTCGGTTAACTATAAAAACACAACAATATTTCAAATAAATACTGTTTAAGGACAAATATTACAGTATATTTAAGGATTTAGCTGCCGAACGTGGAGATTCCAGTTTGGCGTGAGGTATTTTATAAAGAGCTTAGGATGAATTGAAAAGATACAGGGAAGGGTACTTGCTTAATAAATATAAATATCAGTTCCCATCTGCTCAGAGACAAATGGAGACTATCTCAGCTCGATTATATTTATAGATTACTAGCTTAACCCGGTGCGCTTCGCTACCCCGAATAAGTGAAAAATAAATGAATGAGTCCTACGTAGGTCACTTTTACAAATTTTATATACTCTAACACTCCTGAGTCCACTCTCGCCTTTAAAGAAGATAATTAAATTAGGAACAACACTTAAATTGAGTACCTTAAATTTGAGGATACTTGTAATTTATTCAGCTTATTGGGACATCTTAAATTACTCTTAGGATAACTGCTTCTGTTATTGATAATTTTTACTCCAATATTGATATAGATATGTCAATAATGATACAAATTTCATTGAAATGGGACGTATATATCAAATCAAATACATGAAATCGGCGAAAAAATACATGGGAGCTATATCTAAATCTGAACCGATTTCGAAGTATTTTGGCACAATTATTTCTAGGCCAAATTCCGTCGCACATTAAGAATGTCATTGAAATCGGAAATATACAGCATGATTGGTGCATCAAATAAATGAAATCGGCCGAAAATATATATGGGCGCTATATCCAAATCTGAACCGATTTCGATATAATTTTGAACATCTATTTCCAGGCCAATATTCGTCAAAAATTCCAAATGCCATTGAAATCGTACATATACAGCGTTTTTGGTGCATTAAGTTCATCAAATCGGACGAAGATATATATGGGAGCTATTCCTAAATCTAAACCGATTTCGATATCATTTGGCACATGTATTTCTAGCCTAATATCCGTCACACGTTAAAAATTTCATTGAAATCAGACATATATAGCGTGTTTGGAGCATCAAATACATGAAATCGACAGAAAATATATATATATATTTTCTATACAGGAAGTCGGCCGAAAATATATATGGGAGCTATATTCAAATCTGAACCGATCTCGATATAATTTGGCACATTTATGTCTAGACCAAACCCCGTTACGCATTCCAAATTTCAACGAAATTGGACATATATAGCGAGTTTGGTGCATAAAATACAGGAAATCGGCTGAAAATATATAAAGGAGCTATATCAAAATCTGAACCGATTTCGATATAATTTGGCACATGTATTTCTAGATCAAGTTCTGTATATATTTGGACATATATAGCGTGTTTGGTGCATTAAATGTAGAAAATCGGCCGAAAATATATATTGGAGCTACATCCAAATCTGAACCGATTTCGATATAATTTGGCACATGTATTTCTAGACCATAGTCAGTCACACGTTTCAAATTTTATTGAAATTGGATATAAATAGCGTGTTTGGTGCCTCAAATACATGAAATCGGTAGAAAATATATATAGGAGCTATATTCAAATCCGAACCAATTTCTACATAAATTGGCACATATATTTCTAGGCCAATATCCATCACACATTCTAGCGAAATTAGACATATATAGCGTGTTTGGTGCATAAAATAAAGAAATCGGCCGAAAATGTATGTATATGGGAGCTATATCCATATCTGAACCAAACTCGATATAATTTGGCACTTTTATTTCTAAAACAAATCCCGCCACACATCCAAAATTTCATTGAAATTGGACATAAATAGCATGTTTGGTACATAAAATAAGAAAATCGGCCGAAAATATATATAGGAGCAATATCCAAATCTGAACCGATTTCGATATAATTTGGCACATGTATTTCTAGACCAAGTTCAGTCACACGTTCCAAATTTTATTGAAATTGGATATAAATACCGTGTTTGGTGCCTCAAATACATGAAATCGGCAGAAAATATATATAGGAGCTATATCCAAATCTGAACCGATTTCGATATTAATTGGCACATATATTTCTAGGCCAATATTCATCACACATTTCAAATTTCAGCGCAATTGGATATATATAGCGTGCTTGGTGCATAAAATACAGGAAATCGACCGAAAATATATATGGGAGCTATATTCAAATCTGACCCGATCTCAATATAATTTAGAACATTTATTTCTAGAACAAATTCCGTCAGAGACTCTAAATTTCAGCGAAATTGGACATATATAGCATGTTTGGTGCATCAAATCTGGAAAATCTGCCGAAAATATATATTGGAGCTATATCCAAATCTGAACCGATTCCGATATAATTCGGCACATTTATGTCTAGACCAAATTCCGTTACACATTCCAAATTTCAGCGAAATTGGGCATATATAGCGTGTTTGGTGCATCAAATGCGGAAAATCTGCCGAAAATATATATGGGAACTATATCCAAATCTGCACCGATTTCAATATAATTTGGCACATTTATTTCTAGACCAAGTTATGTAACGCATTCCAAATTTCAGTGAATTTGGACATATATAGTGTGTTTGGTGCATCAAATACATGAAATCGGCAGAAAATATATATAAATTGGCACATATATTTCTAGGCCAATATCCATCACACATTCTAAATTTCAGCGAAACGACATATATAGCGTGTTTGGTGCATAAAATAAGGAAATCGGCCGAAAATATATGTAGATGGGAGCTATATCCAAATCTGAACCAAACTCGATATAATTTGGCACATTTATTTCTAAAGCAAATTCCGCCACACATTCCAAATTACTTCAAAATTACCTAGGTACACTTAGTAACTGGCTAAAGAGGTGGCGTATAAAAGCCAACGAAACCAAATCAACACATGTTACATTCACACTCAATCACGGAAGCTGTCCTCCAGTCCAAATGAATCAAATTGAACTTCCAAAGAAAAGTGAGGTCAAAAAAAAAAAAAAATAAATAAATAAATAAATAAATAATAATAATAATAATAATAATAATAATAATCTGTAATAAACATCTGAATGTTATATAGGCGAACCACTGGGTGAACCTATAAGAATCACTTATAAATCATAGTAAGCTAAGAATCTGTAAAAAACATCTGAATGTTATATAGGCGAACCACTGGGTGAACCTATAAGAATCACTTATAAATCATAGTAAGCTAAGAATAATGTAAATATCATTACTTGATAGAAGGCATTAATAAAATTAAATTAAAAAAAAAAAAAAATCCAAATTTCATTGAAATTGGACATAAATAGCATGTTTGGTACATAAAATAAGGAAATCGGCCAAAAATATATGTATGTGGGAGCTATATCCAAATCTGAACCGATTTGAATAAAATTTAGTAAATTTATTTCTACACCAGATTCCGTCACACATACAAAATTTGAAGATTGTATCTGTAATAGTTATAAAGATATTTGCATACAAAATCTAAATTTTTTGGAGGTACCTCCGGTTTTGATGCTATATCTCCAGATCAACGCGAAATTTCAAAAAATGATATAGCCTATTTTCATTCCAGGCCATGTAGCAATGTACCCTTAACATTTCAGTAAGATCTGTTCAGCGGTTTTCGAGTCCATAAGGCACAAACAAACAAACAAACAGACAAACAAATTTCAATTTTATATATATATAGATTTAGTTTGGAACTCCCTTTTTATCGCCGAGACCGAACGGCGGAAAAGTCAGAAAATGTGGCTAAAATTTTGGAGAGTGGTCACAAAAAGTTTACCTTCCATGAGCCGGAAAATGTTATTTCGATTAAATTTTTTAATTCTATGGTTCTAACCTAGCTGGTCCATTACAGAACATTTGTTCCATAAGCCGAAGTAAGAAAAGATCTCCAATTCTCTCTGTTTGCTGCTTATCTTTCTGGAATACCGCGCCTTTGCATATCTTCATCCACTGTTTGCTCCATCTTAGCTCAAGCCTGCCAATTCTTCGTGCACCGCAATGTGGCACGTATTTATACGTCTTTTTAGCGGGTTCATCATCGCTCATTCTTATGATATGGCCTAGCCAACGCAATCGTTGCATCTCGATACGTTTATTTATACGGTGTCGTTGTGTAGCAGATACAGCTTGTGGTGTGGGCCAACGCAGATTGGCCCATAGATCATTCGAAGAATTTTTCTCTCAAACACACCAAGCACAGACTTGTCCGCTTGCGCAAGTATCCAGGCTTCGGAACCATACATCAGCACGGTTAGTATCTGTGTTTTGTAAAGCGTTGTTTTTGTTTGACTAGATGTGGCTTTGTTCTTAAACTGCTTACTAAAGCCATAGTAGCATGTTGGCAAATATAATTCTTCTTTTTTATTTCACAACTGATGTTGTTTGTTGTGTTTACGGCGGTGCCGAGGTAGGCGAAGTCTTTTACTACCTCAAAATTATAGGAACCAACTTCAACAGTTGGTCCGATCTCTATGGACGCATTGCGCGTAGACATCATCAACTTGGTTTTCTCGCCGTTTACCGCCATAGCCACTTTAGCAGATTCCCTTTCGGCTTTTGCAAAGGTATCAGTTACTTCCTTTACCGATCGTTCCATGATGTCAATGTCATCGGCATAATCAAGTAACATATGATATCTCGTACAACCTTTTCCAGTGTAATGTTGAATAAGTCACACGAGAGGCCTGAAACCTCTTTTGGTACTAAACTCTTCGGAGAGCCTACTATGGAAAAACGAAAGAAAAGAATAACATCCAATATAATACGAAATATCATTTCAAAACATTTCCTCTGTATCTGCAAAGAACCGATCATTCCCAAAAAGTTAAAGAGAATACTTGTTCTATGCTCTGCTAAATGTCCGCGCTGTTTTCATAAAATATTTGTTTTTATTTTTGTTGCAACGTGGTTTTGTTTATTTACCTAATGTTACTTCCACTGATGTTGCCATTCTCACCAACTTTCTGGCCATTTTCTGGATAGCATTTAACACATGCCATTCCGAAAATAAGTAAATTACAAAAAAAAGGAACGAGCGAGAGCGATTTTTAAAAGGATAACAAGAATGCCTAAAGAACAAATATTTTAACAAGTGTCAAATACACACGACGTTTGCTTGCTTTCCACTTTTGTATAGAACAACACACAAAAGAACAGCAAGAAGGGACTAGGAAAACAAGAAAATGACAACACATAAGTGTGAAATGTTCCGAAAAGACAGGAGGGGTGTTTCTTTTTTTCTTTGTGTTTAACTGGGAAATGCCAAGGATTCCAGCATCATTTAAAGAATGTGCGCTTGACTAGAAATGTGAAAAGTTGCATTAGTTGTCAGCTTCATTCAGCTTTATTTATACATTCTAGTTTACTGGACCATCCGTTAACCAATGTCGAAACCACCACCACAGCACCACACGACTCCCAACATCATCATGTGCCACTTTTTTGTATGCCGTTGTTGCTTTTTGTTTACCGTTGTCCTTGTAAAAGTTTGCGTGCCAAGTGTTAATGTTCTCGCAGTTCTTGACAAGATTTGCCGCAGTTTTGTGTTACATTCGTGCAATTCTTGTTTTTCCAAAGATTTAACAACAACTTTTTCCAAAACTTAAGGATTTGTTTATGTTTTTCAAGTGATTTTCACATTTGGATTTTCATTTGAAGATAGATTTATGTGTTTGCAAATGAGCTGTGATTACATGACGAGGGAGAATGTATATTCCGTTACACACTTTTCAAATTGTGATTTGAAATAATTCCAGAAAAAATCGTATTTTAGATGTTAGATCTGTATTTCATATAAAGTTAATACATATATACAAATAAATTTTTAAAACCTCTGTTTTAAAGAAAAAATCATCAATTTAAATCTCTCTGCAACGAGCTTCCACATAATAATTTAGTCTTTTTGTAATTTTCTTTCAGTAATAGCTTGCCTCATTGACATTTTATCCCGACGTTGCATGGAAATACGTGAGTTCTGTCCTTATTGCCCAAGCTCGGCTTTATAGCCTGGTTTATTGATATGTGTCCACCAGGTAAGTAGTACACCTAAAATATTACCTACTCCTCTTATCATGAGAATGTAAAAATATGTCCGCACCGACATAGTCGGTGTACCTATAACCCTATTGGACGCGTCCCTAAGTAGCGGATAGGGGAATTCTTCCCAGATAAGGGTGGTAAAACGGAAATAAAATACGGCTCACGGACCAACTGGTAGCTGCATCTATCTTCAAGTAAAGCGACGGCAAACACCGTCTGAACTCCAGGAGGAGCGGCAGAAACTAGATGGTCACTTCAGAAGATCAAGGGAAACCACTGAAGTAACCCTCCATTAAAAATCATAACATATATATCACGAACAAAAGATACGGCTTTTAGTCTCCGGACAAACCAGGATGCTACTGCAACAAAATTATAAATTATTGTATGATCGCTTATATCCGGATAATTGATTTGCATATAAAGAAGAAGAATCATTACAACATATTGAGTAACGGTGGTATAGAGTGTGCGTGTCTGACTACGAGACCGGGGGTTGTATGTTCGAAACTCAGGGGTGACAAACAAGAAACGCAATAAGTTTTTTTAGGAAGACATATTCCTTTAAAAGCTTTCAATGTTCTTCACAGAGGCACAGCATAAAATTCTATATCGATATAAACATGTCTGCCCATCCGCACTTATGTACGCAATCAAGATAGAGCCTTGCAATATGTATAATCACATAATTTGGTACATAAGTTTATATTATTCCTATGATATATGTAAGTTATAAATGACATATATCTGTCCACGATTTAATACAGACCATAACCAAAATACAACCAAAGTGGCTGTAATTTGGTATTTAGTCATCAGTAGGGATACAAACCATTCCTACAGGTACATGCAAAACATTACTCACCAGTTAGAAAAAGATCAAAGTCTGGAGGGGCCGACTATACGATACCCTACACAACCACGATTAAATATAAGTTGGCGAAATTTTTTCTAGATCAAATGGTCTCGAATTTTCCAAATTTCATCAAAATGCCTGATCAGTTTTGTGTTTGGCGCGTCAAATACATGAAATCGGCCGAATATATATATATATATATATATATATATATATATATATATATATCGGAGCTATATTCAAATCTGAATCGATTCTCACCAAAAGCAACAGCGTATTTTCTATGGCTAAAATGTTTATTCCAATTTTCAGCTGAATGAAACTGTTTTTATAAGGAACTACGGGTCTTACTCGTTTCCTTTAGAATGTTACATATAAATTAACAACAATGTGGTGTAGGCTATAAAAACAGGTAGTATTGGTTCACGTTTTTTACATACCTCCTGTAAGGTTTTCACCCGATTTAAGCGTTTTTTTAAATTTAGTAACATTTTTCTATCGATATTGTTGTTTATTTGGATTTTGTGTTCACAGAAGCTAGAAAACATTACAACAAAAAACAATCCAGGCCCTGTTCTTGGTATAGCAGCCATATAACGTTACCGTCCGGTTTTATGCATTCCGAAAGGTTTTACAAATGTTGAAACTGTTGTAATTTTCTTCGAAGTTGCTGGACGTCGCACTATGTCGCGAGTTCATATTAACTGTGGCCAAAATTAGAAGGAGTTATAGTAGTGGCATCAATTTTGGTACACGTACCTATTATTGACTTACAATCTCCAGGACAAAAAACTGAGATGGTCAGACCACGTTTTGATATAGCCCACATAGACCGGAACTTCCCGATTTTCAGTATCTTGAAAGTTTTAGTCACAATAACCAACCGAAATTACTTAAATTTGGCGGTTAGTCTTCGGCAGAGGTATAAAACATTCCAACAGAAAATTGTGGGTGTAGGTCCACGTTTTGATATAACCCCCATAGAACGGTACCTCCCGATTATCGGTATTTTGAATCTTTTAGCTTCATTATTACGCCGGAATTGCTGAAATTTGGTATATAGTCGTCGTTGTGGGTATAAAACTTTCACCTAGAAAATTGTCTGCATAGTTCCACGCCTTCATAAAGCCTCCATAGGACGGTACCTCCCGATTTTCTGTATTTTGGAGTTTTTAGCCTCATTATCACACCGAAATGGCTGAAGATTGGTATAAAGTATTCGTTGGGGGCTTATAACTTCCCATCAGAAATCTGTCGATATAGGTCCTCGTCTTTATATAGCCCCCATAGAACCGTATCTCCCCATTTTCGGTATTTCGAATGTTGTGGCCTCAATATCCACCCGAAATGACTGAAATTTGGTGTTCAGTCTTGATAGTTTTGTGAGCTTATTGAATACCTCAAACTCTTGTCTTTAGATATAAGAATTTTCCTTTAAAATCGTTTTTTGACCGATTAATGGTTAAAAACAGCCCTTTTTTAAAAATCGAATTTTGATTTTCGTTGTTCACCATTTTTTTTTTTTTAAATTGATATTTTTAAAATTCTCTCTTTTTAAAGCAAGATTATTACGTATTATTACGTTTTCGCACTATAGCCAACACCGCAAAGCGCTTTGTTAAAATAAAGGGTAACCCCTGAGTAAGGTCGTTACTGAAAAAGAGAAATAATATGTTCGACTGCAGCTGGAACCTTTATACGTTTGAAGTCCTAACTTTTCACAATTCAAACAGCAAATAATATCAATATACACTTTTATACAATTTGTTCCCCCACTCCACTAATTTTAAAATTTGGTTCACATAATTGATGTACTAAGTACCACAGACTTGGGTAGCTGTAAACACCATATGATCACTACTGTTCACATCCAAACAAAATAAAATCCATGTTTATTACATCCAAAACAACTGTAAACATTTATTTTAGAACGATAAATTACTTTAAATATTAAATTATTGGAGCATAACACAAGTTGTTAATTTTAGTAAAATAAGGACAAAAATATATATTTCCAACAATAATCGGATTTGAACCTTCACATGGACAAAACTACGTGACAAATCAATGCCATAATTCAAATTCCTTAAAATTGAAATGTTTACTATAAATTCTCATCAATAAATTTGTATTCCGAAGTACTTGATTTTGACTTTCCTTGCAAGGTTTGGCAATAAAAACTTAAGTAAGCCATAGGCAAGCGTTGAAAATTCCCTTGCCCATTGATTGCTCAAGTACGATTCCCAGGCCAGACAGCATAGCATTTTGTTTGTGACATTTCCTGAGTACTTAAGCCATGTTAAACTTCTCTGCAAGTGTATGTATAATTGTATGTGTATTGTGACTTTCCATGAAATATATTTAGTATAGACTCTAAAGCGCTCGGCACATACGATGCGTTGAGCGTCGCGGTACAACAACCACATGAAAAAAGTGTAAGAGATGCCAAGTTTCTTGAAAAACAACAATGTGGCTGACGCATTAAAGTTAAACATAATTTAACTGTTTTGTGACAACGCGAGTTACGTCCCAACCTTTCCCCCTTAACTAAAATTAAATTCAATTCATTTATGTCTGCCTAATGTAGCGAAAAACAAAAGTCTCAAATGAAATTTGAAACTTTTGTTTTCGTTCCCACATTCACAGACAGTCATTTAATGCAGCGTAAGCAAAAAGCCTTTGCTACATTAAATGACAAATTATTTAAAATGTGATTTTTTAAATTAGTCTTAAGACCAAATCTGACAAATAAACACCTTTCGGTTACAAAACGGAAATAAGGTTTGTTTTATTCAACTGGCGCAGTCGGAGTGTTTATTTTTTCTTAAGAAAAAATAACAAAAGAACCTAAAAAAAAAATTAAAATAAATAATAAAAATAAATAAAATGACAATAATTTTAAAGATAAGGAAATATTAAGTGAAAAAACAATCTTAAAATAAATAATACAAATAGTAAAATAAAAAATTGTAACGTTAGAAAAAAATAAAATATATATAAACAATAACTAAAAGAAAACAATTTTAAATAAATTTAAGTGATAATAATTTAAAAGCTAAAAACAATAAAAATTTTAATCTAAACAACTTGAAATATATTGAAAAAAAACAAATATAAAAAATGTTCTCTACTAAGATTAATAATAATAATCGCGACATAAATTACATAAAATTAATAATTAGAATGCAGGAAGAGATAATCCAACAACAGCAGCAGCAATTGAAGCAACAACAACACAAAATACAACAACATCAACAACAAATGGAGCAGCTGCAACAACAAATAAAACAGCAACAAGTGCAACAACAAATACAACAGCAACAAGTGCAACAACAAATACGACAACAACAAGTACAACAACAAATACAGCAGCAACCACAATTAGAAGAAGAAAAGAAACAACAAATTCAACAACAAAAAGTTAATGAACCCTCTGAACTGCAAGAACATTATGAATTAGTGAATTTATGTCCCAAAAGTATGTTAGATATAATAAAAAATAATACGACAAGACGCTACAAAACATGTCAAAAGGAGCATACAAAACCAGAAGGTATATGGCATTATATGGAACTTCTCGCTAGACGAACAAATAAAAGACAGGAAAAGGTGCAAAATTTTGAAAACAAATTCCAAAACAAAGTGTTACTATGGATGTGGCAAATAATGTTCCTAAATGATATAGCTAACATAAAGTGTTAACGGCTTTTTTTTAACAAAAACAAACTACGAATAGTATTAAAATAACACTAAAACAAATTAAAAAACAATAATAAAGAAAACTAAATTGGAAAAGAAAAGTCAACTCAAACGACTTATAAAAAATGATATGAAAAAATTATTATAAACAATAAAAAATGTGCAAAAAAAAAACAGAAAACATTTCTTAGAAGAAACAAGTGACAAGAATAGAGAAATATACACTAAAAAATTTACAACATTATAAAACAAAAATGTTAAAAAAGCTAAACCAACTTTTAAATGTAAAAAATACAGAAGGAAAAAATGCAACAATCTTAAAAAATTCCAACTACAACGATAAATGGAACAGAAGTAACATCAAATGGAGCAAAAATGCAACAAGAACAGAAACAACATCAAAAGAACAAGAAATCACTTTTTAATCCTAAACCTGGATTTGGCAAGAGTTCAAACAAAAAGGAAGATATATAATAAGAATTAATATTAATTCAAAAGTTATTAATAAAAATAGATAAAATACTATTAATATTAATCAATATTCGGTAAATATGAATAAATACAGACAAGAAAATTCTCAAAATAAAGGTTATAAATATATGTATGAATTGATTGATCACTCAATTAATTGAATTACAGTAAATTATATATATTTACACATATCAATTTGTACCGAATAGCAATATGATTTTATTACAAAATAATATAATGAATAAACTAATGAAATTACCAAGAAATAATTGTTATGGTATATTTCTAAAACATGTTTTTCTTTATAGTATTGTCCTCTTAAGAGTGACCTCCAAATATATGTACTAACAAAATGTTGAAAATGTACTTATTATTTCAATTCTAAAGGTTCAATGTCAAATAGAGACACAACCAAAATATTTAATTAAAATTATCTAAATCTATTAATAGTTGGGTGTATTCCTCCAAAGAGTGAAACCCCTATGACTTTACATACAGAAATTAAAAAGTCACAATTAAGAAAAATATGTTTCTATGCAAAATGTGAAGAATGTTTTTATAAAATAACAAATTTATGTTCATGTGAATAAAATAATAAACATGAAAGAAAAAAGGAATAGAAAAAAACAACCAAAAAATATGTAATACATCAATAAAAGAAGTAAATTTTAACAATTTTAATTTTATATAAATGTTGAATAAATATACAATTTTATGCTACAAATTTAGTAGTATTAAATTTCTCAATAATACATAAATATGAAAAAAAAATCCGAATATAAAATTCACAAAAAAAGTTAGTCATAAAGTTTTCAAATTACAATGACCTATAACATCGATTGAGATTGAACGCCAAATCAAAACATTAAATAAGGAATTAATGCATAGCCTAAAACAGCACACTTTAATTTGTTAATGAAATTTATTCTGAAAATAAAAAAAGTGTTGTGTAGTTATATAGGTTATGATGTACATTAACACCACTGAAGAGTACCCAATTCCTAATATGTTTTATATTAGGCAAATTGGAGAATTTTCAGTATATTTCCATAATTTGGCAAAGATATTTAATCAAATAATATAAAATAATATTTATAATAAAGATTATAATTATAATAGATAATAAAAACAATCAATTAAAATAAAAAATTATAATAAAAAAAATAATAAAAACATATAATAACTACGATAATAATAATAACAATAAACAAAAAAAAAATAGTAATAATAGAATAGTAATAAAAATAATAATAACAATACGAATAATAAAAAAAAATATATAACAATAAAAATAATAACAATAAAAAATAGTAATAAGAATAATACTAATATATACTAATAACAATACAAAAAAAAAAATAAAAGTAATATATAATAATAACAATAAAAAATAAAAATAGTAATAGTAATAATAATAATAAAATAACAATACACTAAAATAAAAAGTGGTATAACATATCATGTCATTTATATATTCCATTCCACTGTACCATTGTTTGAGGAAAACTTCTCATCCCTTGGGTCTGAAGATTCATGAGGATTTATTGTCAGTTTTCGTTTTTAGTACTTGTTTGGGACAAATTTCAAGCCTAAAGGTAGGAATGCCAAGCAAGGAAAATATCAGGGTACTTTTTAGCTGAATTACCCCCAGCCAAAAACCACTGTTAACTAAATTTTTTCTGGGTTGATCCTCTTAAGAGTGACACCCAATTGGCTTCAATTATAGAATGCCAAATGACAATGAGACGGATTGTTCAAACATTGGCAAAAGTGATTGGAGATAAAATATACCAATAATAAAAAGTATAATATACAAAATATTTCTGATAAAAAGATTAAAAAAATACAGCAAATGTTTTAAAGTGATTACAAAAATAATTATTACCTGAATATATAAAAAATGCAAACTACTTTAAAATAACATTGAATATGAATATTGAACACTGCCACATAAATGACTGTTTAACGAATTCAAGAAGAAAATAATTAAAAACATAAAAGAATAATGAACTTATTTTTCAATTACCACTTGAAGAACACCATATATTCATAAAGAGAAAAAGTTATATTTCAATTAAAACTTAACGAATTAAAAAAAAAAAATAAATATTAAAAAAAAAAATAATTCCTAATATTATAAAAAACAAGTTAATTATTGCTGACACAGTTTTATGCCTAATATCAAAAGCAAACCATGATGCATTTAAAATAAAGTATGCAACAATGAAATAAAAATTAAAATTATATTTACACTTAAGAAATTGTACTAAAAAATTAGTATTTATGAAAATTATTGTATGTATGTACATTATCAATAATTAACATTTTAAAAAATTATGATAAATAAAAAAGAAATCCAGGAGTATTTCTGGCGAGGGGTGGAGGAGTTACGTCCCAACCTTTCCCCCTTAACTAAAATTAAATTCAATTCATTTATGTCTGCCTAATGTAGCGAAAAACAAAAGTCTCAAATGAAATTTGAAACTTTTGTTTTCGTTCCCACATTCACAGACAGTCATTTAATGCAGCGTAAGCAAAAAGCCTTTGCTACATTAAATGACAAATTATTTAAAATGTGATTTTTTAAATTAGTCTTAAGACCAAATCTGACAAATAAACACCTTTCGGTTACAAAACGGAAATAAGGTTTGTTTTATTCAACTCGCGTGTCCCAACGTGTCACTAAACGGACCGTATGTGCCGAGGGCTTTAAGCTCACTTTTTTCATGTGGTTGTTGTACCGCGACGCTCAACGCGTCGTATGTGCCGAGCCCTTAAGGGTTCATCAGCTCTACCCTGAGTTACATGTGTATCCCTGTGGCATGTGACGATATACTTGGCCCTCGCTGAATCTAGCCAGTTAATGGTTCTCAGAATCGAAACTGTCACAAATTTGCATTAACATAATGGCCAAATACATTTTAGAATCCTTATCGAAGGGGTAAACATTTCGATCCAAACTGTGGACATCTCATCTAATCCGAAGACGAACTAATATATCGCTTGTTTCTGTGGAATATTTAGTACAATATTTCTGTTCGAACATTTTTCGATTTCGTCCAAACAATAGGTATTATTTCCTTCAAACTTAGATTATGTTCGAACATAGACTATAACGGTCAACTTCTTTTGGTACCTCCCTTCAAAATGTTTAACTTCGGGAAGTCAATACTGCTTGAATAAATTGTTCGAAAGCTCCATGCATCCATTTGGCCACACACTAAACTGACCGGTGAGCAGACAACGAAGCGAATCGCTTTTTTTGGCGGCGGAGGCTCAACTTTTGTAAGCCCAAGGCGACGACGGCGCGGTCAATTTTGTCGGCGGCGGCTAAATTTCGGCGTATTATTTTTCTTTAATAGGAACACAAAAACCAATAAAATAATTTATAAAAAAACAAGTAAGCAAAGTCTATAGTCGGACGGGGCCGACCATGTGATACCCTACACCACAACCTCTAGGAATTAGCTATGTGCAACCGCCTTGCACCCTGAATGCCCGGTTTCGATGCCCAGGCCTGGCCACATTAAATTTTCAACGGTGGCAAAATACAATTTTGGCGAAATTTCCTGAGTATTTCAGCAATGAAAAACTTCTCTACAAGTGGCAACTTAGGTCATGCCTTTCGGATTCGGATTCGGCAAATAAAACTAAAAACTAAGTCACATATCAATGATCTAATATAAATCCATTTATATAAGAGAAGCCTCCTATATCCCTACTGGATGTTTGTGGAACAATTATATAAATAGTTCATTGTGGTTATTAATTGTGATATCAAACATATATTTTATACCGGTAGAAATAACTAATGTTGAATAGAAATTCAAATATTTTGCATGCAAACAAATTTATAAATCCCAAAATTATTTATACTCAGTTTTCAGTTTTAGTTAGGTTTCTTGTTTGTTGTTCATTGCTTCTTGGAGGTTTTCGGCCATAATCTCAGGAAGTATCGAATTGCCATTGCAATTGTGCCATCGGAAAGGGGAACGCAAGGACAAGCTGCTGAAAATATTCAAAACGATTCGAGTGGACTCTTAAATTTCACTTTTCCGAATTTTGTGAGGGAGGTACTTGAAGGTGTTGACCGATCTATATCTGGAAGGAATAATAATGTGAAGTTTGGACCAAATCGATTGCTCACTTCGACAGTTATCGTTCACACAATTTTTCAGACAAATTTTGAACTTTTGTGGGGGAGGTGCCCGAAGGAGTGAACCGATATAGCCCATATTCGAAATAAAACTAAGTTTGGGCAAAATATTACGAAATGTATAGTACGCACCAGCCAGCTAGACAGTAGGAGAGACAGATGAACGGACAGGGCTAAATCGACTCCAAATTGTCTGAAACTAATTTCGTCCAAATATACTAGGGGTCTAAAACCATTATTTCGATGAGGCACATCTTTGGTCGTATTTTGTATATATTCCCTTTACCCTAAACGCCGAGAGTATAAAATAGTTGGCGAAGCGACCAAATGCTGCAATATTTGTATGAAAAATCCAATTGGACAACTGAACTGAAAAATTCTCTGTCATGATAGATACAATTTGTAGCATGGGAGGAAATTGTGGTTCTCTACACAAAACCCATTATATATTAGGCAGTAGGCCCGTTATCTAGCAGACACGTTATTGCAATTTACATAAAGGGGAAAGGTCAGTAGTTATTTTTTCATATGTAGGCTACTTTGCCGGTATATGCTCTCCAGGAATTAAAATATGGACCAAAAATAAAATTTGTATATTTTTCATACAAAAGCAATGGTCTATGTCACCAGCTAAATAATATCAAATCATCCTGCAAATTATAGGCATTTTCTTAAACCTAAACTCTTACCTCCAGCAAAATTTCGCGACTATTGAGCTGTAATTGCGACCTCTAAGGTGTTTATGAAAACATTACAAACAAAAAACTGGATATATTAGATTGTAACTCTGTTATCTGATCACGTACATCAACACAATTGACATCAATAGAAAGGTCAAGCGTTCCTCTTCCAAGTATAGCTTACTTGCCCGGAATGTCTTTTCCAGGAAAAAATAAGCTGTATATTAAAATTTTTCACAATTTTCACACAAAAGTTGTGGTCCATTTAACCCTCTAAATATTATCTGATCGCCATCTCAAATTGCAAGCTTCTTCTTTGTCATATACTCTTACCTTATTTAAAATTTCGAGGCGATCGGACTATTATTGCGACCTACAGAGCAGCTACAAAATCGGATAAAAATTATGTTTTTGGTCCATTTCACCCGCTAAATATTTCACGATCATCACCAATTAAAATAGCGATCTATTCTGATGTGAAACCGACCTCCATACAAATATCGTGCCGATCGGTCCATAAATGCGGCCTGGAGTTTGATTACAATTTATAATGGACAGACGGACACACGGACGGACGGACACACATCTCAAAATCGCTTTATCTCGCCGAAATATGAAGATTGGTATACCACATCGGTGTTACATGATTTTTTACCAAAACAAACTTATAATACCCTTTCCACATAGTGGTGTAGGGTATAAATATCTACTGCAAATAGATATCAATTGAAATTTTCCAATGGGCATACGATTACGTTGTCTTAAACATCTAACAGCTTCGCGTAAATATTTTGGCTCTATCGCCAATTTCTTCCATTACGTCTTTAGTTAAGGGATTATCAGAAATAGTTATATTCTACCTGTGAAATCATAGTATATGTATAACCATACCTTCTTCTCAATTCCACCAACAAAAACTTAGTTATCGTTTGCATAAGTCTTTTTATGGCAGCTTTCTGGATTTCATAGCGACCCAAATGTTGTTCCCTTTTTCTCCACTTGTGAATGTCCATCTGTATCGTCCCTATTGTCGGAATTTTCAGACTTTATTCTATTCTACAACACCGTCGTCTGGGTATATACATAGTTCATTCTAATCAATCAGTGGAGAATAGGTTCCACGAAATTCAAACACCCTCTTCTGTTTTTATTTTGATTCTTCTTTGTGTTAGCCAAGACACCCGATTTGGGAAACCCAAATTTGACACAAAAAACACTTATTTTGTTTTTATTTTGATTCTTCTTTAGTGTAAAAAAAACTAATATTGCTTTGTTGTTTTGTTGATACTTATGGCCTTTTTCTCTATGACGATTCGAATTCAAATTCGTTCGAATTACTACTTTGCATATTCAAATCCAGTTCGGGTTTTATGGCCTTATCTAAATCAGCCATATTTCGCTTTTACCGGGCCTATATCTCAGAAACGAATAGGAATTTTGCTTTGCAGTCTTTAGCGATGTTGTAGCTCTAAGGTAGTAGTAGAACTTAAGTGTCGAACAGATCAACTACTCAATACTACATCTACAGCATCAAAATCGATAAAATATAGCAAATTTTACATGATTGTTGAAATTCTGGTCAGTAGCTGCTAAACAGTTGGAGTTGAACCAAGTAACCTTTTGCAAAAATCTTCAATCTTGCTCAGCAATTCTTCAGAACATTCTGCAACTCTAAAATGCTTATTTCATGTTGCTTTAGCGGTAGGTTGTATCATGTTTTTTGAAACACGTATTTCAAACACTTTTCAAACGATCTGTTTTTTCTTGCATTCGGGATTTCACAACATTTTCGATATACTTATCACATTGTCTTTGAAAAATATACTCAAAAACGTGATAGAGGCATTTTACGACAATATAATGTTCAGGAGAGTTGTGTATTACATTCCAGCGAATATTTTTCCCAAAAAAACAGTACGAAACATTTAACAGTTTTTGAGATATGGTGCTAAATATGTACAAATTATAGATTTTTTAGACAAATTATACATTTGGAGTCTATAAGTGCAGTTTTTCGGTCTGTTTTTTCTCAAAATAGTTTCTTCATGCTCTTATCTCGAAGTTTGCTGCAGAGATCGAAACACGATTCGAATTGATTTCAGAGATGTAGCCCCGACTTTTTAAATGAGACCATAAAATCCATGCTGGATCTGACACAACAAAACCCAACTAGAGATTTCGTCATTTGGGTCTGTATTTTCAAAACATCCTCAGTAGAAATTGTTTGTACAAAATTACCAGTGTAATTCTCGCCCGTCTGATACTGTTTCTTTGTTTCCAAATCAATACTTTCCCAATGTTGTGAAAATTCTACATTACTGATTTTAGGGTAAGTTATTTTTCTACCCTAGCTGGTGTTCTATCTACAAATAGTTAAAATTTCACAGCGTATGTTTCCGGTCTGTTTCCATGCAGAATTAAGGAGATATGTTTTATTACCAATCGCCCATAAATTGGACATTTAAAACTAGGGTTTCAAATAGTCAAATAAAGAAAATTACTTGATGCGTACACCTGAAGGTTTTTCGTGTACAGTAATTACTGAATGAATGAACAAAAAGTAAATGAATGAATGGACAAATAAATGTTGGTTCGTTTTCTGTCTTCATTTCGTTTATGACTGGTCCTTCTAACTGACGGACTTTCGGCAAATTAACAGATGAGTCAAAGATGCAACAACACTGTGTGTTTGGATGACATTCACACCTTGCAGCTAATTTGTTGTGTTTTTATTGACAGACGGTCAACGTAATATTCACCTTCTCTTTCTTAGTCCTAAATGTATATATTGTTGTTGTTCTTGCTGTTTGTTAAAATATTTTTCTAATTTTGTTTTATTATTTTTACGCTTTTTTTACAACAGGGCCTACAGATTCGACACGTTTTCTCAGCGCGGCAAAATCAACATATCTTAACAGAATTATCCCGCTGTGGTATCCATACGTAAGTTGTAAACTGAGTTGAATTCAATCCGATTAGTTGCTGTATCAACATTCTCTACAGCCAACATAAGATCGAATGATATGAAAATGAGTCATAATGTTGTATGAGTATGCGTCATTGCGTCTTACATTCGTTAATTCTAATCATTTCATCCCAAAAATGGATTTATTTCGGAGATAATTCAAAAGATTTATTGCCACTGACAAGTTTTCCCTAGCTGCGCGTTTGAGTCATGACGTAAGTTTTCCTTCAAAACGGAAATTATGAAGTTTACCTAATGCTTAGCCAGTCTTTCTTTCGCTTACATTTTATGATTCTATATCCGTTTTACTTGGTACTTTATCATTTCGTACTGCTGCTGTTGATGTTGCTTCTTCCACACTCTTTGCAGGTGAATTCATTCCACCAAGAACAATTTCGTTAGCGGCAGCAAAATTTAATTTACTTGCATCAATGGCTGTGTTATATTTAGCAACTTTCAATGTAAGTTGAAAGCCATTTGAATATGAAGTAAAAAATTCATTAATTCCACTCGGAATTTTGGCTGTCAACGTAAGTTTAACTAGAACTAAATGCTTTAAAAAAAATCTGGTTGAAAGTTTAATGCTCCCAGCGAAGACTAAATACGAAATTTTAACCAATTCGTGGACCTATAGCAATATATTTCTGGGGGGAAGGAAATATATGCAATATACATTTAATGAAGATAGAAATCATGTAAGGAGTATAATCAATCATGGACCAATAATAAAAATTTTTCTCGCGGAGTTTTACTATAAGAACACCTAGTAGCATATTGTAGCGAATTCGGTTGAACAATGTGTCCGTAACAGTAAAATACCACAATTCAGGATGATTCGTTATATGGAAACCACGCGAAAACGTGGACCTAGGACTCCAATATTTTTGTTAGAGTGTTGTTATGAGGACCCATTTGATAAAAATTTCAGTTGGATATATTATCTAGAAGTATTTTTGTCACGCCTTCCCATGTAAGTGCCACCACCTCATGTATTGTGTTTACCAATGGAATGATACGTATTCTGAATGAATATTTTACAGTTTAAATTTTTATATAAGGAAAAAATTAGATTTGAGGGCATTATGATATTTCCCCCAGACCATGCGAAAAGAAGTAGGAGATGGCAACCCTGTTAGGATAACAAATGCAAATTTTCCTAAAAACAAATTTAAGTCCAAAGTCCAGCTAATTAAAACCGATCGCATTAAAATGTTTAATAATATTCGGTTGTTGCTTTTGTTTTGCACTTCCCATTCTCAACGATCACTCAATATTGTTGTCGTTATCCCATCCAACTACAAAGTACAGAAACAGCTTGTTGAAAGCTCTCTGTACGTAACAAAGAACAACTGAACACAAAATATTAAATTTTAAAAAATTGTGAAATAGAGTTCATACGTAATCCTGGATTTGTTGCCTTTGATATGCGATTTACATATTTTATTTGATGCACCAGTTACGCTCAATCCTACGGTAGCAGGTTCTTTCGTACCGGACTTACCCGAAACCATAGTGTTTTTGGCCAACGTCTGCCAACACAGCATCAAACCTATGTAGAAGCATACAACAACAACCAATTTCTTTTACGGATATAGTATGTACATACAACCACTTTCTGAGTCACATGTCCGCCTTCCGTCTGTCCATGTATTTTTGTAATCAAAGTACAGGTAGCATTTATTGTCCGATTCAAATAAAAATTGGGGAAGATTATTTTTTGGCCAAAGGACGAACGCTTTTTATTTTGCTATAAATCTGTTCAGATTTTATATATATTTTCGGCCGATTTAATACATTTGACGCACCGATCACGCTAAGTATCTTTAACATTGTGCCATTTGAAAAGTGTGATGGAATTTGGGCTAGAAATAAGTTTTTATTGAAATCAATTCAAATTTGGTCATAATTGGACAAACATAGGCAAACTAGTGGACAGAATTCGCTTACCCAGGCACGTCAGAAGAGATCTTCATGATCTAGAGAGAGGGACAGAGAGGTCCAAAGGTACAAACAAGAGCCTATAAATCAAGGAGCCTATCAGACTGACCTGAATAGCATTCACACTGTACAGCTGCGCAGGCACTGCAAAGGTACATTGCGAATGTAGTATTGGCAGACCACTCCGGCCCCCATCCATCGCAGCCCTGTGGTTTTAGCCAAGTTAGAGTCTGGACGATGCTGCCGCCTCAATTCATATTGGGGGCGAATTTATGGCACGATACACAACACATGTCATGTATGTGGATTGGGACCGCAAGACATGCTGCAATTGTTTAACTGGCCAGCTAACCCCACTCACCTGTCTCCGGATTTTTTGTGGACACAAAGGAACCAGAAGCAGATAACTGAAAATAATATACGACCGAACTTGTTTGCGTTGCAACAACAATAACAAACATATTTTCATAAAATCATTAAACATTTTTTTTGAGAGTTAACTACTTAATTTTCTGTAAATTTCAAATTTATCTATGATATGTCATTGCTACTCTTTTTGGCCACTGTATCCACAAATACATTTTGTTGTATGGGAAAGGACACCCTTTGTCAATATTTATCTACGGTGGCCGTACATTCGTATTTGCTTGTTAGGCCAAATATTTATGTTTCTCTTTTCGGTGAGCTACTCTTTTTGACTTTCATTCACATTGCCAAATATACGATTTATTGTTGCAGTTAGTGGCAATGAACATCAAAAGAGCTGAAACACATCATGATGTTGAGGAGGATGAGGACGAATGTATGGATGAAAGTTGCCTTCCATCTGTTGTCCAAAACGTAGGTAAATTAATTATGGTTGTTTGTGTACAGCAGCAACTGAGCTGCATAAAGGACTCGCATCATACACACGTTTGTACTTACTGCTGCTACTTCCTCTTTGCCTCTTTATATGCCATAGTAGAAGACAGTTCATAATTGTAGAATAAACTCAGCGCAAAAACCAATTGTTGGTCTAAACCAAATAAACGTTCCGCACAAATCAAACATATCGGCCAAAGAGAATTAAATCTTACTCATCTTTTTGTAATGACATTGTGGTCGTTGTTGTTGTTCTTCTTATAATCAATGATTTGTGAAATAATGAAATACAAATATTGAAAATATTTATTTAGCCCCAGTTTCAATCTAATACGATTCGAAACCAAATTCGTTCGAATTACTACCAAACTTTTGTAATAATTAGATTTTATTTCAGCATGAATGTCCTTGGGGACATTATTAAGATTAAAGGGATTCTTTGGTAATTTTTTTTTGTTTTTTTTTGTTTGTATATGTTTCTATTTAAACAATATTCACTATAAGGACCTTAAAGTGGGATCTACCTATTCTAAGTCAGTGATAATCCTCAGATGACTGCTGGGTTTAGATATATCCAAGACCGTAACACAATATACTCGATTTTTTCAGAGATTCAGATTTTTTTCACTTGGCTTCGTTACGTGTACTAGTTCCGCTACTATTTCCCTGATTGTTAGCGCTATTTTAAACTTTCCATGATCCATTTCCCATACTATCAACAGCTCCACGATTATAGCAACATCTATATATGTATAAAAGAGCTTAGTAATAAGTGAGTGAGTGAGTGACATGTATATTATCGCCCAGACGAAACGGCTCAATCCCACGGTAGCAGGTTCTTTCGCACCGGACTGACCCGAAACCATAATGTTTTTGGCCAGCGTCTGCCAACACAGCATCAAACCTATGCTTCTACGTAAGTTTCTATGCTGCTACAACAACAACAACCAATTTCTTTTACGGATATATGTACATACAACCACTTTCTGAGTCACATGTCCGCCTTCCTTCTGTCCATGTATTTTTGTAATCAAGGCATTATTTATTATTTATTGTCCGATTATTTTTTGGCCAAAGGACGAACGCTTTTTATTTTGCTATAAATCTTTGCAGATTTTATATATATTTTTGGCCGAAATGTATTAATTTGACGCACCGATCACGCTAAGTATCTCTAACTTTGTGCCATTTGCCAAAGTGTGATGGAATTTGGGCTATAAATAAGTTTTTATTGAAATCGATTCAAATTTGGTTATAATTGGACAAACATAGGCAAACTAGTGGACAGAATTCGCTTACCCAGGCACGTCAGAAGAGATCTTCATGATCTAGAGAGAGGGAGAGAGAAGTCCAAAGGTACAAACAAGAGCCTATAAATCAAGGAGCCTATCAGACTGACCTGAATAGCATTCACACTTTACAGCTGCGCAGGCACTACAGAGGTACAGTGCGAATATAGCACTGGGAGACCACTCCGGCCCCCATCCATCGCAGCCGTGTGGTTTTAGCCTAGTTAGGGTCCGGACGATGCTGCCGCCTCAATTCTTATTGGGGCCGAATAGATGGCACGATACTCAACACATTTCATGTACATATGTGGATTGGGACCGCAAGACATGCTGCAATTGTTTAACTGGCCAGCTAACCCCACTCACCTGTCTCCTGATTTTTTGTGGACACAAAGTAACCAGAGAGAGATAACTGAAAATAATATACGACCGAACTTGGTTGTTTTGCAACAACAATAACAAACATATTTTCATAAAATCATTAAACATTTTTTTTAGAGTTAACTACTTAATTTTCTGTAAATTTCAAATTTATCTAGGATATGTCATTGCTACTCTAATTGGCCACTGCATCCACAAATACATTTTGTTGTATGGGGAGGGACACCCTTTGTCAATATTTATCTACGGTGGCCGTACTTTCGTATTTGCTTGTTAGGTCAAATATTTTTGTTTCTCTTTTCTGTGAAGCTACTCTTTTTGTCTTTCATTCACATTGCCAAATATTCGATTTATTGTTGCAGTTAGTGGCAATGAACATCAAAAGAGCTGAAACACATCATGATGTTGAGGAGGATGAGGACGAATGTATGGATGAAAGTTGCCTTCCATCTGTTGTCCAAAACGTAGGTAAATTAATTATGGTTGTTTGTGTACAGCAGCAACTGAGCTGCATAAAGGACTCGCATCATACACACGTTTGTACTTACTGCTGCTACTTCCTCTTTGCCTCTTTATATGCCATAGTAGAAGACAGTTCATAATTGTAGAATAAACTCAGCGCAAAAACCAATTGTTGGTCTAAACCAAATAAACGTTCCGCACAAATCAAACATATCGGCCAAAGAGAATTAAATCTTACTCATCTTTTTGTAATGACATTGTGGTCGTTGTTGTTGTTCTTCTTATAATCAATGATTTGTGAAATAATGAAATACAAATATTGAAAATATTTATTTAGCCCCAGTTTCAATCTAATACGATTCGAAACCAAATTCGTTCGAATTACTACCAAACTTTTGTAATAATTAGATTTTATTTCAGCATGAATGTCCTTGGGGACATTATTAAGATTAAAGGGATTCTTTGGTAATTTTTTTTTGTTTTTTTTTGTTTGTATATGTTTCTATTTAAACAATATTCACTATAAGGACCTTAAAGTGGGATCTACCTATTCTAAGTCAGTGATAATCCTCAGATGACTGCTGGGTTTAGATATATCCAAGACCGTAACACAATATACTCGATTTTTTCAGAGATTCAGATTTTTTTCACTTGGCTTCGTTACGTGTACTAGTTCCGCTACTATTTCCCTGATTGTTAGCGCTATTTTAAACTTTCCATGATCCATTTCCCATACTATCAACAGCTCCACGATTATAGCAACATCTATATATGTATAAAAGAGCTTAGTAATAAGTGAGTGAGTGACATGTATATTATCGCCCAGACGAAACGGCTGAACCTAGAAAGCTGAATTTTGACTGTGGGTTGCTGTCGGTGCGTAGAGGTGAGATACAGCTGGGTTTTTGGAAAATCGAACTAGAAGGGTACGAAAAGTACTAAAAGGTACTAAATATGCTACCCTTTGTATTAGGCAAGCGGGAAGAGCTAGAATTCTGAAATTTGGAATGAGGGTAAATGATGGAAAGTTAAGAAGATGCACCAAAGGGTTTTTGGAAATTCGACTTATAAGTAAAGTACCAAATTTAGTACCAATTGTATATTTTGAACGGATTTAGCTAGAAACTTGGTATGGAAATGAAGGTTGGGAAGTGGTGTTTATAAAAGGAAATGGTTTGTGAAATTCGTACTCATGTGTATGAAAATTGGTATTTGGATTACTGTTGAAGTGTAGAATTGAGATATGAAGGTAACTTTGGAAATTCGTACTTATGTGTATGAAAAGTACTAGTGGGTACTAAATTTGGTACAATTTGGATTTTGGTGAACGGATAGAGCTGGAAACCTAAAATATGAAATAGAGCTTACAGTTGGAGTATAAGGTTTAGGTAGTTTTGGAAATTCGTACATATGTATGCGAAAAGTACTAAACGCGACTAAATTTGGTACAATTTGGATTTGGGGAATGGATAGAGTAGAATCTTGAAATTTGGAATTAAGATTACTGTTGGAGTGGAGGATTGAGATATGGAGGTGGTCAAGGAATTTCGTACTTTTAGGTACTAAAACTACTAAATGGTACTACATTTGGTTCAATTTTGATTTTTGGGAACGGACGGAGTTGGAATTTTCACATTTGGAATAAAGTAGTATTCAGATATAGAGGTATTTTTGAAAATTCGTACTTAAAATGTACTATTTGGATTTGATTGTACGGATAGAGACGGAATTCTGAAATTTGGAAACAAACTTACTGTTGGGGTATTGGATTGAGGTAGTTTTGGAAATTCGTTCTTATTGGCGTAGCACTTTTTCTACTCCGAATGAGACACCTCCAAAACATGGATTTTGAACGCTTTTACAGCATCTTCAGGCAACAAAAATCGTTGACCATGCCTTTTTTTATTGATGTGCTGCAATCAAATGAAGTCATTGGATCCCCAGTCAGGGCTGTACGGAGGATTACCCATCAATTCCACGTTTTGTCCGGTCAAACAGACACTGGTTTGAATCGATGTGTGAGAGCTCGTTCGTTTTTCGAATTTCTTTGGAGACTTCAGGCAAACAAATTGTAGTGTAACACTCAGAATTAACCGTCCTACATATCTAAACAGAGCACCATTTGCTTCGAAGGTCTTCTTCCATGAACAACTTTCTTTGGATTGGGCTCGCTTTCGAAGACCCAAATGGTCATTCCGGTTTTGTTTCGGGCTTTTAAGGATAGATCAAAGATTTGTGACGATCCTATAAATGTCGTTTGAACCACCACGATCGCTTTTATACACAAGTTTTTGCACAAATCCACAAGAGCCTGCTTTTGAGCGATTGAGCAATTTTGTTGGATCCAGCGAGAAAAATCCATTTTTGCGGCCAGGAGTTCAATATCAAATCTTAGATGGTGGAAGAAATGCTCAAGGATGCCTCTATCTAACGGTATATAACATGACGATCTTACATTATCGGTTCACGCACGGCTTAATTTTTTTCTGGCACAACGACCGATTTTGGGCGACCCCCACGACTTTCGTTTATTTGCAAGTGTCGACCACGATTGAATTCATTAAACCCGTTTTTCATAGTGATATAGGATGGCCCTTTATCGGCATACACAGATTTAATTTGATCAATGCACTCTTGCCGTGATTATCCATTTTACACAAAAAATCGATTAATGGATTGAGTAAACATCGATTATCGTATCCCTACGCATAATTCTTCAATATCATTATCGCAATTTCTAGCAACATCTCGTCTCAAATTTGGTCACATGTCAAAGTCTGAACTTAACACAAATTGGCCAATGTTAAGGTTATTCGCGTAATTTTTATTATTTTTTTTTTCGCTGAATTCAATACCTTGCCTGTGTCTAAGTTCGGTTTTGTTTGTAGCTGTTACTGATGACAAAAGTAAATAATTTTATTAGGTTTTAATCATGAACACAACTCAATTTTACGGCGAGTTTTAGTTATTGTTGTCGTTCAAATATTGACACAAGAAATGAACAAGGAAACAGACAGCGGGCGATATCATTGGGGGAAGGAGTTGAAAACTACCAGGGTGTTTTCAACCACAAATTTGTCCTCTTATTCCATAATACCAACTATACTACAGCTCATCTTCAGTGTCTACTACAGCATTGAACTATGATGAGAATGTATGTTTGAGTTGCTGTTATGTATTTGTTCGCAATGTTGAAGAGTATTTGCAACGCACTTAATAATTCCAACAGATTTATGTGTTATGGTTGGCATTTGCTTGTGCCTTTAAACGAGATCTACTCAGAAAAATAGGGTTTGGAACTACATAGCAGGCTAATCAAAGTAAAGCAAAAAAAAAAAAAAATCAAGCAAATTTTTCAAAACTTTTCGATTCGTTTGTTCAAACAATTCATTCAATTTTCCAATTTGTAAACTTTTTTGCTTCCTTTCCTTGCTGCTATACTCGTCCCCTACTCTTAAGCTTCTCTGCCTCGCCTAGGCATGCACACACATCGAGTCATTTTTTTTCTTTTCAATGCAAATGAAACTGGGAAATTTATGCTGGTGGGTGGCTGACTGGTGCGGAGGCGTTTGAGGGCAAAAATTCATGCTTTGTGAATATTTGAGTAGTTTTTGCATTCATAAATTAATAAAATATTTGTATTTTATTATCATTTTCAACAAAAAGCAAAAGAAAAAGACAGAGAGAGAATTCAGTTTCGAATGGACCAAAGAATAACATTGCTTGGTTTGCATTTGTTTGTATCTGGTCGGTTTTTCGAAGGGTTAAATTAGAAGCATATTTTTTTCATACAACTTTTATAAGACTATGAAGAAACTCTACAACACCAAGAAGATATTAAAATAGAGACAGAACTCTTTCGAATCGCTTCGGTGAATGTAAGTTTTAAATCCAATAATACATTCAAAATTGCATCCCTATACTCTCCCCCAAGACATTCCATAAAAGAAGCAGAATATTTAAAAATCATTAAAACTCTAGGAAATAATTTTATACTAGGTGGCGACTTCAATGCCAAAAATAAGCTGTAGGGTTCCAGACTTGCAAGCCCCAAGGGTTATGAATTATATAAGTCTATAAAACGACACTCGTGCCACGTCATATCAGGAAATGAGCCTACATATTGACCATCAAACCCAGAACTAATTCCAGATCTCATTGACTTTTTCATAGTTAAAAATATACCAACATCGCACATAAATATTGAAAACTACTCATCAGACCACTCTCCCCTCATCATGACAGTAGGTGACAAGATGAGAAACCTACCATAGCAACACTGGCAACAAACAAAACTAACTGGAACTTCTTCAAGTTTCTGCTGGATAAAAAAATTTCGCTCAACGTTCCTCTAAAAACATCGTACGAAATAGAAGATGAATTGGATAAACTCAATGAAGCTATCCAACAGGCCTGCAGTAAATAAGTTCCAAACATTATCCTAAGTTCCAAACATTATCCTAAAGATGTAAGAGATTTAATATCTATAAAACGTAGAGCAAGGAGAACGTGGCAAAAAAACAGAACTGCTGAAAATAAGAAGTACCTTAATAAATTGACCACGGAACTAAAAACGCTATTGAGAGAGATAGAAAACAGTAATATGACTGATTACTTAAGCAGTCTATCAACTTCCAAGGAATCAAATTATAGTCTTTGGAAAGCAACTAAGCACATGAATCATGTAAAGCCGAAAATACCGCCAATTAAAAGTGCAAAAGGTCATTGGATCAGAACTGACAGAGACAAAGCAGAACTTTTCGCAGCGAACCAACTAGACAAACAAAAAATGAAAATGCAGATATTTTACCCAAGATTGACTCACACATTATGGAAAAATTCACACTTGGAGAGTTGAAGAACTTAATAAACAAAGACCTGTCGCCCAAAAAAGCACCAGGATACGATTTAATCACAGGAAAAATTATAAAGAAACTAACGGATAAAGCTATCCCTAAATTATTGTACATAATAAATGCATGTTTTAGGTTGAAATATGTTCCAGCACAATGGAAAGTAGCGGGAATAATAGTTATTGAAAAACCTGGTAAACCACCTAATGAACTATCGTCAAATCGACCTACAGTGGTGTGAAAAATAATAAGGACACTTCAATCCATAACCAAGATTACATTGAAAACTGACTAAAAAAAGTGAAAATTACATTAGTTTATAAAATTCATTGTTTTCTTAAAATGTTAAGAAAAGTATTATAAATATATTTTGATTGCTTGTAACCATATTTTATTTATCTTTTATATTTTATGCGAATTGTCGTAGTTTGGTGTGTGAATTATTATTTATAAGGACACTTCATGATATCCTTTAATAAGGACCAAACTTGAAAGAAATTAATGCAGGTTTTTACTAAATAATGGTAGATAAAGTGTTTCAGTGTCATTAATACTTTGTAGACGATCCTTTGTTTTCTAAAACGAAAGCGCATCGTCTGGGCATCGAGTCGAACAAATTTTGCCACTTCTCGACTGGTATCGCGTCCTACGCAACCTGTATAAGTTGCCAAAGGTCGCCATAATTTGATGGACACTTTCCCCTGCTTGATTTTATAACTTCATTCCACAACATTTTTCAATCGGGTTCAAATCAAGGGATTGTATGGGCCATTCTAACAACTTAACTTACCTATCCAGGAACACCTTTTTTAATTTTGCCGTCATTTTTGGGTCATTAACATTGCTGAAGACTCATTTGAGAGGCACCCCCCTTCAGCATACGGAATAATTATATTTTTCAAAATTTTTGATTTTTAAGTTATTTAGTTCGACCTTTATTTTAATTAATCTTAATATGTTTAATTAAACCGAGCTCGAGGTCTTTGTTTTCTGTTGTTTTTTATTTATTTATTATAATCGATATTTCGTCTTTCTTCGAAAGACATCATCAGGATCTATTGGAAAAAACATTTCTATTATTGCTGCCTACATGATATTGTTTGTTGTTGATAAACTTACAATAATACTTAAATATATTACAACAATAACAATAACTCCACCAAGCGTAAACGTCGACCTTCTATCGTTGTCATCTCTTTCGTCACTGCAGTGCTTTCTTCTTATTTGACTTTGTTTATTTTTCTGATCAGATGTCTGTAGCTGTGCGCCAAATTCTCCGTGTCTGTTTTGTAGTTTATCCGTTGTGATGTTGGAGTATTCATTATGTGTAGAGTTTCCAACATTAGTCTCTTGTTGTAGTTGTTTTCGCACTGTAACACTCTCACTCTCTCTAGTTCTGGATGGTGTTGTTTGGTGGCACAGTGTGTAGAAAGTGCGGTCTTAGTTGTCGTGTTAGACGATCTATTTTTAATATCAGATTTGTGTCCGGATAGCCTTGTTTTAAGTTTGTTTTTTGTGGTCCCGATATAATATTTGTCGCATTTTTCGTTTTCGTTGCCATTGCATTTGATTTCGTAGATTAAATTCGATTTGTCCATAATGTCAATTTTGGATTTTAATTGTGTGAATAATTTTTGTAGCGTGTTAGAAGTTTTTTGTGCAATTGAATAATTGTTGTCTTCATAACATTTGGAGTTTTTAAACCGTTCCGAAAGGCCGGGTATATATGTAACCGATTTGTAAAATTTATTTGGTTTTTCTGTTTTTTGTTGATTTTTATTGAAATGTTGCTTGATTAAACTATTTATGATATTAGGAGGGAAGCTATTTTGTTTTAAAATTGATGTTATTTTCTTTATGTTTTCTTTGTGGAATTCCTTATCGCTAATGCTAAGAACGCGAGTAATGAAGTTTGATGCAGTATTCATTATTATTGTTTTTGGGTGCTTAGAGTGGAAATTGACTAACCTTTTAAGTTTGTTTTTTGTGGTCCCGATATAATATTTGTCGCATTTTTCGTTTTCGTTGCCATTGCATTTGATTTCGTAGATTAAATTCGATTTGTCCATAATGTCAATTTTGGATTTTAATTGTGTGAATAATTTTTGTAGCGTGTTAGAAGTTTTTTGTGCAATTGAATAATTGTTGTCTTCATAACATTTGGAGTTTTTAAACCGTTCCGAAAGGCCGGGTATATATGTAACCGATTTGTAAAATTTATTTGGTTTTTCTGTTTTTTGTTGATTTTTATTGAAATGTTGCTTGATTAAACTATTTATGATATTAGGAGGGAAGCTATTTTGTTTTAAAATTGTTAGTCAATTTCCACTCTAAGCACCCAAAAACAATAATAATGAATACTGCATCAAACTTCATTACTCGCGTTCTTAGCATTAGCGATAAGGAATTCCACAAAGAAAACATAAAGAAAATAACATCAATTTTAAAACAAAATAGCTTCCCTCCTAATATCATAAATAGTTTAATCAAGCAACATTTCAATAAAAATCAACAAAAAACAGAAAAACCAAATAAATTTTACAAATCGGTTACATATATACCCGGCCTTTCGGAACGGTTTAAAAACTCCAAATGTTATGAAGACAACAATTATTCAATTGCACAAAAAACTTCTAACACGCTACAAAAATTATTCACACAATTAAAATCCAAAATTGACATTATGGACAAATCGAATTTAATCTACGAAATCAAATGCAATGGCAACGAAAACGAAAAATGCGACAAATATTATATCGGGACCACAAAAAACAAACTTAAAACAAGGCTATCCGGACACAAATCTGATATTAAAAATAGATCGTCTAACACGACAACTAAGACCGCACTTTCTACACACTGTGCCACCAAACAACACCATCCAGAACTAGAGAGAGTGAGAGTGTTACAGTGCGAAAACAACTACAACAAGAGACTAATGTTGGAAACTCTACACATAATGAATACTCCAACATCACAACGGATAAACTACAAAACAGACACGGAGAATTTGGCGCACAGCTACAGACATCTGATCAGAAAAATAAACAAAGTCAAATAAGAAGAAAGCACTGCAGCAATGGTGGGCAAATTGCGAGAGACTCATGTATTTTTTACACTTTTGTGTATGAGGCCGAGCATTTCTACCCAACAGTGCACTGCAGTGACGAAAGAGATGACAACGATAGAAGGTCGACGTTTACGCTTGGTGGAGTTATTGTTATTGTTGTAATATATTTAAGTATTATTGTAAGTTTATCAACAACAAACAATATCATGTAGGCAGCAATAATAGAAATGTTTTTTCCAATAGATCCTGATGATGTCTTTCGAAGAAAGACGAAATATCGATTATAATAAATAAATAAAAA
The DNA here is from genome assembly GCF_047663935.1 of Musca autumnalis. Taxonomy (NCBI): domain Eukaryota; kingdom Metazoa; phylum Arthropoda; class Insecta; order Diptera; family Muscidae; genus Musca; species Musca autumnalis. The sequence goes on along the minus strand of NW_027411755.1, from coordinate 117,380,122 downwards.
ACAACAGAAAACAAAGACCTCGAGCTCGGTTTAATTAAACATATTAAGATTAATTTTTCAAAATTTCAATGTAATCTAGTGATTTTAAAAACACTTTAAATACTGTATAGAGACCCCACAGCATAGTAAGAAAATGAGCCCCACACCATGCTGTTACCTCTGCCATATTTAGCCGCCTTCAGAGTATATTTTGGGTTATATTATTGATTTTTAGGTCTTCAACCCTGATAAACTCCTCTATCGGAACAAAGAAATCAGACCAAAGAATGGTACGCAATTTTTCTTAGACCAAGCGATGTGATTTAATGATTTCTAGAGTAGCGTGATAACAATGCATATTTTTACCCATATTTGCAAAGAAAAACTAAAAATACCGGTAGATTTAACATTTAATGAATAGAAATAAATTCATTTTAAACTTTTACTTACAGGAAAGAATCACAAAAGAATAATATCAATTTATTTTTACTAAAAAGGAAATCAGGAATTTTACGAAAAATATTTGTTTTGTATAAAAACTAAACAGAAAGAAACCAAAATCGTGACGGGATTTCTTATTGCAGTACATGTACATTTTCAAAAACAAATTGTAATCGCAAATTCTTCCATTTTACACATGTCCTGAATGTCACTGTCCTTATTATTTTTCACACCACTGTATATCTTTATTGCCTGTCTTATCAAAAGTATTTGAGAAACTTCATGCAACTAGATTGAAGAGAATAACTGAAAGAAGACAGCTTATACCTTCACATCAATTTCGATTCCGTGAGAAACACTCTACAATAGAACAGGTCCACAGAATAGTTAACATCGCAGGCAAAGCTTTCGAAAGAAAAAAAATATGCTCGGCAGTTTTCTTGGACGTTGGCCAAGCCTTTGATAAAGTATGGCACGAAGGTCTCATCTTCAAACTACACAAGTATCTTCCAACTGAATTATACGAAATTTTAAAATCATATCTAAAAGATCGTCACTTTAGAGTAAAAATTGAATCAGATTGCTCATCACTGAGACCAATAAAAGCAGGAGTACCCCAGGGTAGCGTCCTTGGTCCAATTTTGTATCTCCTTTATACACATGATATGCCTTTAACACCTGACTCCACAATTGCCACATTCGCAGATGATACCGCAATCTTAGCGTGTGGGAAAACTGAACAACTTGCCACAAATAAACTTAAAAAATCACTTTCCAACGTTGTCTCATGGACAAAAAAATGGAGAATACAGTTAAATGACAGCAAATCAGTCCACATTATATTCACGAACAAAAATAACATACATCCATCTCCTCTATTCATAAATGGTATTCAAATTCCGCACGCAAACACAGCGAAATATCTAGGCATGACTCTAGACACAAAAATTAAATGGAAGGAGCATGTAAAGAAAAAAGTACAGGAAATCAAATTAAAACTGAAACAACTCAATTGGGTCTTCGCGCCAAAATCAACTGTTACCAAAAGAAACAAAATATTAATCTATAACCAAGTTATAAAGCCCATATGAACCTATGGTATTCAACTTTGGGGCTGTGCAAATCAAAATGATATTCAAAAGTTCCAAAAACTTCAAAATAAAATACTACGAAGTATAGTAAATGCACCATGGTACATCCGAAACAACGATCTACATCGAAATCTCGGCATAAATTTTGTAAATGAAGAAATACAGAAACAGGCACAGACGTACATCATGAAAATACGTCATCATACAAATATAGAAATGACCAAAATATACCACGAACGTATCAACAGCAGCAGCAGAAGACTAAGAAGGATATGTCCGACGGACTTAGCCGCATAAGTCTTACAATGTTGTATTCATTAGAGTGTAATTATAGAATTATTTACTCCCCAAAAAACTTTGACCATTATATTATGAATGTAAACTAAAATAAGATTGCTTGATGAGTTCAACTCAGTTGCAATAAATAAATAAATAAATAAAAAAATGAAATTTATCCGCATTTTTTATGCTTCAGGAGAGCATAAATCCTATATTTTAAAGATTGTTTGTATGATGTTCTAGAGCAAATTATATCAAATTTAGTAAAATTCATTTTCAAATGTATTTTTTCATAACTTCTAGGAGGAGATTCTATTTATCAAAACATTAACACTGTTTCGACCAAGGGGTACATTATATGAAATTACTAGAGTTGGGTAATCTAGTTCCAGGAGCAAATAGTTCAAAGAACCTTTCTCTTTCATCATTTCGTAGATAAATTTACATACAAATAAATAAATTCCAGCAATTTAACGTGAATGTGATTTACGTTTATTTAACAATGAGGCATCAACCGAATAATGAACGGAACGAAAGAGAAAGATCGAAGTAAGTGTGAAGTAAAAGGAAAGAGAATGAAAGAAACTATAAGAACAGAAGAGGTGGATATAGTTCCAATCAGGGTTTCGGAGTTGGAGTCGGAGTCTAGCCACCGTGGTGCAATGGTATGCACACCCGCCTTGCACGCTAAAGGTCGTGGGTTCGATTCCCAGGCCAGGCAACATCAAATTTTCAACGGTGGCAAAATACCCCTCAGTGATGTTGGCGACATTTCCTGAGTATTTCAGCCTTGTAAAACTTCTCTACAAGTGGTTTCTTAAGACACGCCGTTCGGACTCGGCAATAAACATTGAGCTAATATGAATCGGGGTGCACTCATTGATATGAGAGAAGTCTCCCTTGTCCCATCTGGGATTTTTGTGGAACAATTATATAGTCTAGCAAATTTTGCTGAAGTCGGAGTCGGAACCGGTGTCGTGAAAAAAGCTCTACTCCGCCTCCGGGCAAATCAAAAAATCCTTTTAATCCCTTTGTTATTTATAAAATGCATATCGGAAACATTTTTGGGTCAATTGATTGTTTATAATACACTTTGGAATTATGGTTTCATATCCCAGGTATTCTTGTGGAAGATATTTTAGAAGATTTACTAGTCATCTCATTGAAGGCTCACCAGTCTTCTCCTTGTGTTTTCTATTAGAAGTCATTAACGTCTTCTGTGAAAGGACCTGTTGGCCTTCTAAGAAAGACCTTGTGGTACTTTAAGAGAAATCGTACCGAAGACTGGAGTTTTATAGAAGTGATATTTAATTTGTATGAGAAAAGTTAGAGTCTTCATTGGGATGATCTTCCCGCCATTTTTTAAAAGACATCCTACCCTATTCGCATGCTATGAAGAAATTTTGGTCTTTGCAGGACTTTTGAAGGACGATGAAGTCTGTTTTTTTTATAACAGAAGAGCATGTGGTCATCCGCAAGAAACCCTACTTTACCTTTTGTCTCTCTATGAAAGGACCTACTCGTATGCTATGAGAAATGCTGTTGTTTTTCGATGAGAAGAGATCAAATGAATTTTCGATTAAATGTAATGCCCATATCAGGCGTGAGGGGTAATATTGGTATTGGGGTATAATTGCAATGACCAAAAGGAAAAATGTCTAACAAATCGGGATTAAATTATGGGTTTTACCTCAATATCGTTGATATATTAATTTCTATGTCTGAATCATTTCCGATTGTCTGTTCGGACTAGCCGAACTTAACGTTGGTTTTACTTGTGTTATTTCTGAGGGGGTAGAAAAAGGACACTTTCCGCCATAACATACTAAGTGTGTCATTCCGAAATATTAGTCTTTCTATCTGTCTGTTGGTACAGAAGTTTACATTACTCTTAACTCCTTGTGCCCGATGTTGCCTGTGGGCAATTTCGAATGTTTGTGTAGGCGTTTGAGATATTTATATTTACTAAGTGGGTGTGGGTAGATTGATTTCAGAAGAATAAAAAATGCAAAGTTTTTTTAAATAAATAGCTAAATTTGCGAAGTTATGCTTGTTTGTGTATAAGTAGTCGAGTAAAAATTTGGACATGAAATATTTTTGTGATTTTAGAAAATTTCGTTAAATGTCAAATGAATAGAACAATTGCAGCCAACATTTTTTGAAAAATGTTACTAAGGGGTAGTTTACACTATATGTAAATATCATATGACACAAAATAAAATCATTTCATATCTACCCACGGAGGCAATGTGGAGACGTAGTTTTATTACATTATTGCTGGTGTGGACACACAGAGTAAATTGCGTAAGGAAAATCTCCAATATTGCACATATTTGCGAATATATAACGATGGAAAAATTCATGTCATATGACATTTACATATAGTGTAAACTACCCCTAAGATAACATTGGGCCATTGTGGTAATAAAGTGGTTGCATTAGTGGAAGATGAAAATGCTGTCAATGGTATTTAATGAAGTACAGGGGGTCAATGGGACATTCATTCCTGTAAAAAATGTGGTATTTATATTATTATTGATATAACCCCATAGAACCCCACATTATCGAGCCGAAATGCTTACATTTGTTATGTAGTCATCCTCTAACGATGAATATACAATATTCCTGAAAAGAATTGTCGGTATAGGTTTATGATTAAATATAAAATAATATAACGGTAGAGCCCGATTTTTTGTATTTTACTGTTTTGATCTTTAAAAACCATTCTTTCTAGTTTAGATATTACAGATAACAGCGAGGTAAACCTAACTGATTAGTAAATATTTAATTCATTTCGAGTGGTGGAATTTGTTTTTGGAGTCGACTCCAGAGTCGGAGTCGTGATAAAAATTAAAATGGAGTCGGAGCCGGAGTCTTACCAAAAATGGCTCGACTCCGAAGCTCTGGTTCCTTTCTTGGAACTAGTTCGTTCCGGAGCTACACAACTCTAGAAATTACATGTTCGTTCATTGCCAATTTCTTTGCTTTTTGAAAGCAGAACATTATGAAAGGTTATTTAAATCTATTTTTGTCTATCGTAATCTTTGTTCGAAACTCCCTCTGTAATTTCGTAAGTGGCGATTTCAACCGCAGCTACACTTAACCTAATCATAATAACGAAGCATTCCCGCATTTTAACATATGGAAACTATTTTGGTATAATTTTGTTTCATTCTTATTGTGAAGTCCGAATATGTTACGGCATGGTATAGTACTGCCCCAATTGTAACGAAGTTTTGCATGGGTGAAATAATAGGGAAATGTAGCCACTTTTACGTTGGGAGATTTAACTTTCGAAAAAAAAAATGGAGAGGATAATATGCGCAACGTTTGAGAAATTCAGTCTCCAGTGTGAAACATCTGACAATGGAATGAGGCTGATAAACTTTGGAGCGGCAAAAAAAACTTAATATTTAGCAGTACCAGATTTAAGCGTATCGACATTAAACACTCACTCAATTGCACAATGTTTGGGGTAAATTGCAATATTTTTTAAATATTTTTATATGAAGAGGATGAAGATTACCCACATATTGTCTTTTACCATAATAAATAGTTTAAAAATTTCCGATGTGGTCGAATAAACACAACAAATTAAAAATTTATAGTTATTACTATTTTAAAAATTGAGTGTATAGTAGGGATATAACTTTTTGCACTTTTTTGCAAATATCAAAAATAAATATTCTCTATATAAATATTTATTCAAACAAAGCAAATTTAAAATTATAAGTAGAAAAAACATCAAAAGGGTTTTAGTAATCAAAGTTGGTGCGGAGACTTTTTTCACCGAATCGATCTTAGAAATGCGTTTTCATTGTTAGGACAAAATTCCGCGCATGGTACTGGTGTTGTAATTTTGTAGAAAACAAATACGATTCTCACAAGCAAAGTCAACAAAACCAGCCTGTAACCTTCGCGAATTCGTTGCAAATTACCCCATATTCTCTTGTCCGATAGGTTAAAAAAAATATAAAAATAAAATTCATGAGTTTATAAAGAAAAACCAAAAATTGTAATAGTGTCAAAAAATCCTAATATGGTCCGAAATGGCGCGATTTGAGAACAAATTGGTCCAGAATGCTTTGATAATGATTTTAAATTGGATTACAAAAAAATAAAAATTTTAATGAAAAGCAAATATGTTGTTATGACAGATAAAATTAAAAAAATGCATTACAGAACTTCAATGCATTTGGTGCGGAAACATTTTTTGCGGTAGAGAAAAATTGACACCGTATTTCCTAATAGTTTTACACGGCTATGTGGTGGTATTTTTTGGTTATAGCCCTAGTGTATAGCTGACTGACTCAATTCACACAGTGAGAGAATTTAGGTGAGAGGATTTCTTTGTCTGTACATTTATTAAGTCTATGGTCAAAAATCCGATGGACCGACCGAACAAGTGAAATATGAAATCAAAAAACTAGATATTCCAGATTCAGAAAATAAAGCAACAAACAGAGAGGAATGCAAATCTTTTCTCAGTTCAGCTTATGAAACAAATGTCCTGTAAAGGCCCTGCTAAGTAAGTAAGTATAGGGTCGCAAATGATTATTTGAATGTGTTACAAACGGAAAACAAACTTAATATATCTTTCATACTATGGCCGAGGGTATAAAAATCAGAATTCCTGCTCTATTCGTTTAACCAATATTAAATGGTACCAAATTTAATACCAATTAGTACTTTCCTCCTCTGTAGCACAACCCTACACACAAACAGAAATCAGATATTAAGTTTTCTGGTTTGAGTTATTTGGCGATCAAAATTGAACATTTCTTCGTTTATATTTTCTTTATACCCTAGACAGAAAAGTACACAATTTTCTGCATTTTGATAAAGCAGCATTTGCATTTACTTACTAGGTCATATTATACATATGTTATAGGTATAACAATATCACGTACATAGATATCTCCACTAGAAAATCTCTGCAAGTGATTTGACTTGTGATACAAGACTTAAGCTGAAATCACATCAAACGTTTGGGTAAAGTTTTGTGTCGTTTTGGCCGTTTTTACACTGTTCGACATGATGCCGAAAATTTCAAATTCATTTGAAATATATTCTGGCATACATATCAACGCTGGACTTTGGTGTTGGCGTCGCTCTGTTGTTGTGTTTTTCTTGTCATCTTTCGGGAGTTCACAACGGCCGAAATTATTATTGGCATTATTCCAACCATAATATTTCTCATAAATGTCATTCCAATTTCTGAACCCTTTTCTTTGCGAACTCTCCAACAACCAATTACCAATCTTGGAAAGCCATAAGTTATTTGTTCTTTCTTGTCACTTTCTGAAGAATTATTTTTGTTGTCGGCAATCTCAGTTCGAGCTCAGTTGTTTGTTGTTGACAGAGCTCCGAATACTCGCTCGAATTCCACTCGCGAGTGAAACTCTTCTCGACTTCGAGCAAGTTGAGGGGAGAAACTTGCCCCCTCCCCAACACGAAACAAAAACCTATCTCACCCCAAAATAAACTTGCCCCAAAACCACAAAAAATATTTCAGCCAAAAAAAAATTACAACCTCCCCCCAAATTATCACTCGCGAGTGAATCGGAGCTCTGGTTGTTGACCAGGAAAAATAAGAAAATTACATAGGAAAATATTTACATTTGGTTTATTACTAGACATCGGATTTTGCATATTTGCATATTTTTTATTAATAAAGATACGAAAATTCTGATTGGACCAAAATTCGTTTTGATTGCATATTCGTTAAAATTCGTTATTTTTTTGCATATTTTGCATATGCACAAAATATGCAAAAAATATGCAAAATATGCAAAAAATATGCAAAATATGCAAAAAATATGCAAAATATGCAACTAATTTTTTTTGACGAAAATCGTCAAATTAAATTTGGAAAGTCATCAAAAAGTGTTCTAAATTAAGTTTATTGTCGTTAAACGTCGATTTCTTAACAGATTATTATGTTATTAATTATTATTCCGCCACAGCAATAAATCTGGACTAAAAGACATAGAAAATTTCCTATAACCCAACCTTCTTATTACAACATAAGTTGCTTTCTAATACAAATTTGTTCAAAAACTCAATCAGAAATGTCAAAATGAACGTATCCAAATATGTTGATAGTTTCTGCTCGGCCAAATTGTGTGACAGAATAACAAATGAGCTAGAAATTAAGACTAAGAAAATATTGAATATTACATAAAATCTTTCATATTTTACTAAAAACATATAACATATAAAAACATATACAGGGCAATCATGAATATTTCCGTCCGAATTTTCCGCACGGAAAATAATTTTAGAAAGTGAAACTTTTTTAAAATCAATATTTGTTAAAAGTTGAAAGCTACTAGATTCGCTTCATGATGGCATATTCTAGTCGAATCGACAAAAATATTCCCTTTTTTTGGTATAAATATGGGAAAAATTGTGAAATTTGGGAAAGGAAACAAATTATGCACGGAATTTTTATTCATGATTGCACTGATAACTATATTTTAATACCCTAAGGGTATTTTGTTTTAGTGAATGAGTTTGCAACATGCAAAAGGAAACGAAATAGACCCACAGTTCCTTTTGATGATCTGCATAGATTAGCACTTATCCATCTGGTCAGGTCTTTTTGAAAACAAAGTACAGGTCACATTTATAGACCAATTCGCATAAAAATTGGAGATTTTTTGGCCCTAGGGCGATACCTGTTTATTTTGGTAAGAATCGATTCAGATTTGGATATTGCACCCATATATACAGTATAATCTCGATAATCCCTACACCACAGGTTTTGGCGGTGTCCGAATTATCAAATTGCCCGGATTAACGAATAGTAAAGAAAATAAATTATTTTCTATGATTAAATAACTCGTGGTAGTTATATAATACTCTACGTGCATTAATCCGGAAATTTTTATTGGCATTGCCCCTATTTGTTCCTTTCCTTACTTTTTACCAATTTACCATGCAACAAGACTCAATTTCCCAAATTACAGAAAACGCCAATCAGATTGTGAAAGTAGAGCTAGAAATATGACGTTTTTAAAGTATGTAAGCAAAACACGGACAAGTGTGAAATTTCATTTTTTTGAAAATTAAGATTCCTTGAAATCTTTGCCTTTTAGGTGTATGGTGCCTTTGGCAACTTTAATGACAATATTGCGGCGAATATTTTTCTTAATATATTTATTTATATCCTAGACAACAAGACTAATGTGTTATAAAAGGTGTTATATCCTTGTACTCGATATTTTTTTCTAAATGTTTCTGAAACAATTTTTACAGCAACTCCTCCATTAAGCAACTGTCCAAATTCGAAACATTTGTAATAATTAGTTCACATTATCGAGTACACGGTCAGGTATAAGTTAATTAATTGTATATTTTCTTTTCGACTGTGTTATCAAAATTGTTATCCTGTAGCAGGAATGAAAAAACTATATTTTTTAGCATTCCAAATGCTTTTCTAGCAGAAATATGTGAGTGGTTTTGCCATGTTAAAGATAATTCCAAGGGTTTGACTTATTTTACCACTACCACGCTATTGTGTGGTTTTTCTGAGTGATGTCATTTTGCACTAATCATTTGGTGTTCTTCGCATCAATTTTAACTATATCCCACTTAAATAAAACTTGTTGTTTTTAAAAATTTTAAACAACAAAACCCGAGATTAATCTGAAATTATTTTACAACAATAATAAATACACATCTCAACAAAACTGGCAAAAGTGAATCTAAAAATAAAGCATTACTTTTCGCCGAGGAGTGAACATTTCCCAATTCTGCATTAAGCGGTTGTATACTTAGAATATACATATAAAATTATGTATTTTTAGTGCATTAAACTAAAACCATGTCATCAATATTAAAGCTGCAGTTAGAGCATTTTTCCAAAGAAACTTTTTTACCACAAATATAGGACTAAACACTATAAAATATATTAAAATCTAATAGGTGGGTATTCAAAACGTATACTTCTAATTATAGTTATATTCCAGAACCTGGAATCGTAAATGGTACTTTAGTACTTTTTCCCATTTTGCGCTAAACAACGAACCCTTTTTCCAAAAAGTAGAAAAAATTGCGCTTTTATCTATAGAAAATAGCGATGACTAACTCTAGCTCCTTTTTTTTTTTTTGCTAGATAATTTTGGCCGATTAGGCTAAGATAATTTTGATTTTGACATTGCTAGATAATTTTGATTTTGACATTTCTGATTGAGTTTTTGAAATTTTTCCATTATCTATCTACATTTGTATAGAAGGCAAATTATGTTGTAATAGGAATGCTGGGTTATTTGACATTTTCTTACCTTGTGAAAACTGATTTAAGTCTTGTTAGTCTAGGTTTATTGCTGTGGCGGAATATCTGGAGAGTCTCAATAACATAATAACCTGCAAAAAACTATGTTAAACGTCAAAAAAATTAATTTAGAATGCTTTTTTGATGATTTTCTAAATTTAATTGACGATTTTTGTCAAAAAAACACTTGCATATTTAGCATATTTTTTGCATATTTTGCATATTTTTTGCATATTTTTTGCATATTTTTTGCATATGTTTTGCATATTTTTTGCATATTTTTGATATGACCCCAAATATCGAAAAATTGACCCTCAAAACGCCTAGATCCAAAATTTGAGTCCAATCGGATAAGAAATAAAAAACATGCTAAAATCCGATGTCTATTTATTACTCCTTAGAATTTTGGCAAACAAATAACCCTTCGTTGGACACCCACATTGTTTGTCACATTCGTAACACATGAGTCTGGCCAGACTCATATTATTTCTTAGTAAACTTAATAAACATTTTCGTATAAAAAGTTGAAGAATATGTTTAAATGATCCTAATCTTAAATAAATAACCATTATTTGTCAAAAAACATACTGTATACTGTAAATTTAATTAATAGTAACAACGGGCATATCGCTCATTTACTCAAAGAGTGACATAACTCAAAAATGCGTTTTCTGAGTTAGCAATTTCTATTTACGACTTCTACTTTATCTTGTGTCAAATTTTCATGCTGATATCTGCAAAACTCTACGAGTTACAGCTCATTTACTACGAGTTTCGCATAATTCAAGACAAAAGTTTTTTGAGTTTATGAAACAATAAAACACTTAAAATCATGCTTTATCATGCACAGAAATTTAGCACTAATATCTGGCTTTCTGGTTGCAAAATATGGTCCAAGTAGTTATTTTAGTTTTAGTGTAATAATCTTTTTAAGTTGGGAAGTCAAATTTCGATCGCAAACTTAAAACGCGTTATTCTCGAAACTTGATTTTTCGAGATGTGTCACTCTTTGAGTAAATGAGCGATATGCCTATGAAGTAAAAATTCTTGTCTCTATGCTCGAAAATCCTATCTATATTTCATTTTGAAGCACTTTCTTTTGTTTTGGGGTACTATTCAGAATTTCAGTGAAATAACGATGATATCAAGAGCTAAATGATGGTATATATATCCTATGTAACGGGTGATTTTTTAAGAACTATAGGAAGGTTTTTCAAAAAAAAGCACATAAAATTCCAAAATTGGACTAAGCGGATGGACCATTTGAGGCGCAGTCACGGTCAACATTTGCATGAAATAATCTCAAACATTAAATTATATGGACCGTACTATCGATTCAATAAAGATTTCCTATAGTTCTTAAAAATCACCCTTTATTTTCTTGTAATGCATATGTAGAATCCTATATTTGAAAAAATCCGTCCCACAAAAAAAAAAGCAGAAAAGCTATGCAATGGGTTTTTTGTCCAGTTATGTGTATCATTGTCTCAAATAAAGGTGTAACCCTATATTCAAGGGATTTTTTTAGGTTGTGGTACATTCACTGTTTTCACACCCATCTCCTACTTTTGCGACCTTTTTATGTGGAATTTTGAAGACATGGCAGGGTGAAAAGGGACAAATGTCATAAAAGGGTATTCATTTTGTCAAATAACGTAGGAAAAGATCTAATTTTAGGAAAAATTTCCGAAATTGAAAAAAAATGGGTTGGTCTGGCCGAACACATGTGTAACGAATGTGATATGTATGTCAAAAAATCATTGTATCTCCTTTTCTGTTTAACCTTTTGACTTTATGTTTCTTTCATTGGAGAGGTGAGAAAATTGCATGAAACTACCTGGAATCTCAGGTGCATAGGTTTATCGTAGCCCAGTTTAAAATGCAAAATAAAGTGAAAAAGGCCTTGCCAGACTCAGGTGTCCAACGGAGGGTTAAAAGTGATTTGTAGTTCTCCTTTTCGGTTTTGCATTATCATTCATTTGAGTTTTCCTTCAAGTTGAATTTCATTTAAACCGGCGATATACACGGGGAGAGTATTACAGTATGTTCGTGTATAATGCAGCGACGACCACAGAAATACAGCCAAAGCGAAGACATGTATGAACGTATGAGTAAAAAAACAACAACCATATTATGTTTTTGTTTGTTTTCATCCATTTACACTGTACGTGAGAGAGAGAAGCAAATGCAAAAACAACTCAGTGGGCGCCCTCACTATACGGTCTAAGCAAAGAAGCTCGACCCTGGTATAATGAGACTTAAAGGTTTGTGCATCAGTGATTTAAACCAGGTATCGGCACCAATACAAATGCATTGTTTGCGGCCTCACGCATACGACTCTCTCTCGCTCTCTCCACAAACAGCGTGTGCGTTAATGAATTGCTAAAATTAAAAATCATTGAAACAACCGACAACAGAACCTTCTTCTTTGACTTCTGAACGAAGACTGAGAGGTGGTTGTTCTGTTGTTATTCTCATCAAGGGCACGTGTGCCCCTTTTTGCCGATCATTGATTTAAACACATTTCATGAGAGGCAAAGGCGGAAAGAAAAGAGCATAAACAAATTATAATGTATGCAAATGGAAATACATACAAGAAAATTATAGTTCATATTTTATTTAACTTATTCATGCAGATAGTATTTGCTCAAAAATAGGATTGTTAAAAAAATCGGATTTGGAAGAAGATACTGTTAAATTCGGGACCAACAAATTCAAAGGCAACATTCTGCGGTATTTTGAAAAGATCTTTAAACGTTTTTAGAAATATTTTGAGAAAATTCTTCTCTACATAATCTTAATATATAAACCAGTAAGGAAAGGATCATAGTCGGGCGGGGCCGACTACATGATACCCTACACCACTGTGAATATGTAAAATATAGAAGATATATGTATATCAATTTGAACTGAGTTCTATATAATATAGTTCACTTATTAGTAGACAAAATTCTGTCACACATTCCAAAGTTCATCAAAATTGGCTTTTTAGACCGAATTCAGTCACAAAATCCAAATTTCATCAAATTCGGACGTATATAGCGTGTTTGGAGCAGCAAATACGTCAAATCGGCCGAAAATATATATGGGTGCTATATCTAAACCTAAACCGATTTCGATATTATTTGGCACATTTATCTATAGACCGAATTCCGTCATAAATTCCAAATTTCATCAAAAGTGGACAGATATAGCGTGTTTGGTGTATCAAATACCTCAAATCGGACGAAAATATATATGGGAGCTATATCCAAATCTGAACCGATTTTCACCAAAAGCAATAGCGTTCTTCCGAGGCACATTGGGGCAAGATTTCAAAAAACGGAGATTAATTCAGGGAAGCACTTGAGTGATCTAATGTTAATAATGTTTACACTTCAATCAATATATCGGAACACAGTTTTGGTGAAAATTGAGGGATTGGAGAGGTATATTCGAAGCCCTCATAAATGGGTACCATAAAAACTATGAAGTGTTTTTACGGTTTTGCCTACATTTCTTATTTGATGAATCTAAAATCTTCTAATATGATAAATTATTGGTTAAGCGAATATTTGGCCAAAAAATTTTTAAGTTAGGTCAATATTTTAGTTTAGCTCCCATACAAGGGTATCCCCCGATTTTATGTATTTCGAGGGTCTTGATCATATTTTAGTATATTTATCTGTAAATTAGGATTTATAGTTCTGAATGCCTAAGAATTCATAGTGTGAAAATTTGTCAATATAGATAAGTCAATGTTTTGATATAGGCCCCGTATGGAGGTACATTCAAATTTGGGAGTTTTCGAATATTTTATGCATATATGGAAGCTAAACTAGCTCAAATTGTGAATTGTACATTTTGAAGGGATTGAAAATATTTCTATCAAACATCGTCTCTATATATTCTCGTTTTACAATAACCTCCATATAAAATATTCCACTACTTTTTTAACTCTAAATACTTTTCAAAAATAGGGAAAAATAGATACATTTTAAATTAATTTTTAATATGCTTCTTTTGCCAATAAATATATTTTTCTAAGACTCAGATTTCTAACTGAAGTTGACGATTCCATTCTAAAAAGGGCACTTTTGTTGCGTAAAATAATATTACTCTTTATACACCAAAAAATTTAATTTTTTATGATTCTCTTTAAATTATTAAAAATTCTTTAGTTTTATCACAGTGTAACTGTAGAAGTAAACAATATATGATCTTTACATTTTGGTTAAAGACTTAGAATTTTGTACCATATTACCATGTAACGACAGTTATACCAAAACCGAATTTAATTTTTTTTTAATTAATGTCCATTTTTTCCGATTTCGCCCCTTGTGCATCGCCATCATTTCATATAAATCAATATATATAGTAACTATAACATAAAGGTGGACCTGCACACATTGTCTTATGTAGGGTGACCACAGACATTAAACCAAAACACTACATACTGTACAACAATAAGAGGGAAAATGAAGACAAAAACCCCAAAATGCAAAAATTTGACCCACAGCTACTTCCACCATTTTTGACATAACTCAAAATGCGCAAGCAAGACGCAAGTTTTGTTTGCGCAGTATCAAAGACAACAATCAAGAGAAAAATACAAAAAAAAAATCTCCCGACCTTCTCGACACTCTTTTTTGTTATACTCCAAAACATTTCAAAATTATGCAAAATCTGGACACATTTTGACGATTTTTTTAAACACATTTCTACGAGACTTTTTCAGTACATTTTTTTTCCTAAAATATAAAGAATTACCTCTGTTTGAAATATTAATTTTGGAAATATCAAATTTATGTAGCAAAAACTACGTTATGACGATTTAAAAGCAGCAAAATTTAATATTTTTCACCTGTTTCTTTAATTTTAAAAATATTTTCAACTTTAACACTTTGCTGCACGAAAAGTAAACAACATACGACTTTGCTATTTTGGCTAGTGAGGTAGAATTTTGTACTCGTTAACCCTGTCAAGACAGATTATCAAAAATTTGTGTTTAAATTTTTCAATTAAGACCCGTTTTTTTTCAATCTTGCCCCAACGTGCGACGGCTAAAAAAATGATCTTGTCTAATTTTTAGCCAAATCGGACAACAAATGCGACCTGTACGTTGCGAACGGACGGACGGACATGCATAAATCGACTCAGAAAGTGATTCTATGCATATCCCTAGAAGGAACTATGGGTCTATCTCTTTTCCTTATGCATGTTACATACAAATGCACTAACACATAATACCCCTTACCACAGTGTGGTGTAGGGTATAAAGAGCTTAGTGGTGACTGAGTAACTGGCAAACGGGAAGAGCTAGAGTTCTGAAATCTTGAATGAGGCTCGCTGACGGAGAGTTAGAAAGATGTACCAAAGGAAATTCGAACTACAACTGTACGAAAAGTACTAAAAATTACTAAATTTGGTACCAATTGTATAGTTTTAACGGATATAGCTAGAATCCTGGGATTTGGTATGGGAATCAAGGTTGGAAATGGTTTTCGAAATTTGTACTAATGTGTACGAAAGGTATTAAATGGTACTAAATATTGTACAACTAGGATTTGTGTGAACGGATAGAGCTCGAAACCTAGCATTTGGAATAATGATTACTGTGGTAGTGTAGCAGCGAGATATGGAGGTAGTTTTGGAAATTCATACGTTTGTATACGATAAGTACTAAATAGTACTAAATTTGGTACAATTTGGATTTGGAAGAACGGAAAAAGCTGGAAACATGAAATTTGGAATGAAGATAACTGTTAGAGTGTAGGATTGAGATATGGAGGTAGCTTTGGAAATTCTTACTTATGGGTACGAAAAGTACTAAATTTGGAACAATTTGGACAGATAGAGCAGGAATCTTGAGATATGGAATTAAGATCACTGTCGAAGTGTATGATTCAGGTAGTCTTGAAAATTTGTACTTATGGGTACGAAAAGTACTAAATGGTACTAAATTTGGTACAATTTGGATTTGGGTAGACGGTTCGAACTGGAATCCTGAAATTTTGAATTCAGATTACTGTTGGAGTGTATAAATGAGGTACTAGTTTCGGATATTTGTACTTATGGGTAAGGAAAGTACTGAATTTGGTACAATTTGGATTTGATCGAACGGATAGAGCTGGAATACTGAAATTTGGAAGTTTACTGGTGGACTGTAATTGGAAATACCTACTATAAAGCTACGAAAAAGTACTAAATAAGTCTTCGGTGTATTTTTTTACAAGATTAATATACCTTAAAATGTGGCTCGCTGTTTTTTAATCGATCTAACGCCGTACGAGCAGTACTTAAATAAAAATAAGTATTTATTGAAGTTGGTATTAGTACAACAAAATTTTCAGTGTTCACCATTTCCATATTATATATTATTAATTTGTTTTTATATCCTTTCCGCATACGATGTAACGGGCAATTTGCTAATGAAAGTATAAGCCGTTTCAGCCGTTTACCACCTACCTTTAAGTTTTGTTTGCACTCATTGTTGCGGAGTCTTTGCGCCATCAAAGCCTTAGTCTAGTTTTATGTTTGAATTAAAAATTGCCAACTGTCAATAGTTGTCGTGCATTCGTATTAGACATAGACATGTGACTTTTGCGAAATGTCACATTTTCGACAAAGTTGTATATGTATGACAGCTTACAGTTACTGCCAAGTAAATGTCATCGACCACACAGCGAACGAACGACGTGAATAAATGATATTGACATTATCACTCATCAAATGCCAGAGACGGTAAATATTTTGATACTTTATTTTGCAATTGAATATCGTAAATTCAAGAGCAACAGCGCAAACTTTTTCGCTCTGTATACATGTGTGTGTGTGTTTTAGGAATGGTGGTGAGGAGGTACACGATTGTTTGTCTATCTGTGATTATTTGCCAATACTTGAAGGGCCTCTGTGAATTCATTTCATCTAAATTTCACTAAGTAAATAAAACGCTTTTGTATCCACTAACAAAAAAGGGATTTGAGTTGAGAGGATGCTGCTAAGACATAGTTTGTGGCAGTGGGATTTTTTCGAATTTAATGTTGTTATTGTTATGGCTGATGGTGATTGGGTTTAATTGTTGGACGCGTGTAAGCACTTGAATACGTTTACGCATCAAAGAATTGATAAATGAAAAATTCACATCCGACTTAACCGAAAAAGTAAACCAACTCAAGCGTCAAAGAATAACATAGACAAAGTTAAAGAAAGCTGTAGAGAAAGTTTTTACTTAGGTTAGGCCGGGGTGGTTTACTTCATGTGGGAACATGAGAAAAGTGGAAAGCGAGTAAGCCGAGTTAAAAATTGGAGTAAACCGATCATGAGATACCATACATACACCATTAGTTAGGAATGAACTTTCCGCGGACCGTAATTCATTTTATGTTATTCCATCAAGGGACTTGGGAAGTATGTTGAAAAATTACCTCTTAGTTACCTCAGACTATATTATATACTAAACTGACAAGCTATGTTCGAAGCTATGTTCTAATATAACTCAGGAATCTGTTTTATTTTGGCGATGAACGTCCCAAGAAAACTATGACTTAAGAATGTAAAGTTGCAAGAAGTTTAAAGACTAGTTGTTTGATATTTAACACTTTTGTTTGCAGTTATATAATAGGCCCTGTAAAAAAAGCATTGTGGGATAGACTGACGAGCTTTTCTATATGTTTTATGTTTTACCACAGTCGAAAACTTACATGGTACTGATTTAAATCTCTGCTAGTATTCTTGATTAGCAGGTTACATGTTTTTAATACATCAAATAAAAGCAGATATATTTTTCAGTAAAGTAAAAATTCTAATATATTAAAATGGGATAGCTTTGCACCCTTTGCAATAACTCTTACATTTGAACAACAACACTAACATATTTGGTATTGATTAAAGTTCATATGGTTTACTTTCATTATCAGGAGTTTCCATTGGAATGCTTCCAACAGAAGCAGTTATATCCGCCATGAAAATAAAATTCTGAAAATTGGAAATAGCTGGCCGACTTTTTCTAGATCTGTGGTATTTGACCACTTCTGGTAACACAATTGATAACAATTTTAAGCTCAGATGGTCTTCTTTTATAGTGGTGACTTCTGTTGAAATTCCTCCAACCGAAGCTAGGGTATACATCATTTCAAAAACAGCGGCTATTGCGACATCTTCGTTGTTTGGCCACCAACACCAACTTGCTTTGATCTAATAGAAGCGAAGATATTCGCCTAAGATATTTATACTCTCAGCATTTATGCTAAAAAGGGTGTATACACTTTCATACTGGCAAAATGTGTCCAATCGAAATAGCGGGTTTAGACCCCAAGTATGTTTTGACGAAATCCGTTTTAGACAGTTTGGAGTCGATTTAGAAATGTCGGTCCGTCTGCATGCTGGAGAGCACGATAACTCTCTAACGGATTAACCAATTTGTGCCAACATTTGGCTTTAGTAATATTTTGGCCAAACTTAGTTTAAGTTCGAAGTTGGGTCATATCGGTCCACTCACTCGGGTACCTCCCTCAAAATATTCAGGAAGTGTGTGGTTTAAGACGTCCTCGTTTTGTTTTTGTTGTAACATTGTGTATTACGACGGTACACGTTTTTCAGAAGCAAGACCATACTTCCTAAGAAAATTTACCGAAAGCTCTAAAAACACATTTTGGCACTATGTGTAGTGGATGGAGCGCACTAATTTTGCCCCAACTTAAATCAAATTAAGTATCTATAGTTGTGGAGTGCACGACGACTCTCGAACCGTATACTGCGTTGGTCCACACTTTGCATATCGAAATATTTTTTTATTATTAGATGAAATTCCAAGATGGTGCTTATAGGTCCACTCAATCCGATACCTCCCACACAAAGGTTAGAAAACATTTGCTCCCACAAAATTTTTAGCTTTAATTCAAATCCATATTTTTGTCAACAAGTTCGTACGCCCTAAATACATTAGTGTTTCAATTGACACAGGCTGAGGGTATATCTCTGTCGTCAAAGCCGACTGACACTTTTTACTTGTTTTTTATATTTTCCACAGAAGTTTTTTGCCCACTCTGACTCCTACCTGATCAACACCAAAATCAATAGGCTTCTTTCTCTTTGGGACTCCAATTTCCAAAATTTGGCGACGATCGGACTGTAGCTTGATTACAACGGTCGGAAACAATATAGCTATTGAATCAGCTCGTTGATTGCAGAATATTTCTTTGGTTTGTATATAATTCTTTCCGATCGAAGCATTAATGGATATAATACTAATGTCAAAAGTCATTGCTTTTTCACGGACTATAGAAGTTCGTTTATAACTCCCACAGGAGTGAATCTAAAATAATACTTGAACTTGGTTTTTCGCCGTTTACAGCTAGACCCACTTTAGCAGATTCTACTTCGACCTTTTAAAGGTGTCCATTACTTCAGTGAATAATCGAACAATGAATGTCTATGTTGTCGGCAAAAGCAAGTAATATGGGGCTATTTGCATATATTGTACCATTTTTTTGACGTTTGCATCTCATATAAATTTTTCCAGCAGGATGTTGAAGCGATCACACAAAAGGCTGTTCCCTTGTCTGAAACTTCTGTTTATACTGAACTGTTCGGAGAGGTTCTCTCATATTCTAAGTGAGGGCCGGGTGTCAGTTAAGGCCTCGGCACATATGGTCTGTCCGGCCAAACTATGTATTTCGTTGACTATAGGTTTTAGTATCCCTGTCACTATCTAGTAAGCAATAAGGAGCAGACTTGTGCCCTTATAATTAGAGCACGAAGTCTTATCTCTTTCTTATGAACTGTACACAGGATGTTAATCGTAGGGTACGCTTTCTTCCCGATAACTAGCTTATGAATACTAGGGTTATGACTTTTTGACATTTTTCCTCAAAAATGATTTCCTATAGCAGGGATGAATGAACTTTTGCCTATTAATCACTATGCTATCGTTTATTCCATTGAAATATAAAAAAAGTTCACGC
The DNA here is from genome assembly GCF_047663935.1 of Musca autumnalis. NCBI lineage: Eukaryota > Metazoa > Arthropoda > Insecta > Diptera > Muscidae > Musca > Musca autumnalis. The sequence goes on along the minus strand of NW_027411755.1, from coordinate 117,360,110 downwards.
ACAAATCGATTTTAAAAAAATAATTTTTTGAAAAAATATATAAAATGAAAAAAAAATTTTTTTCAAAAAATTAAATTTTGTTGCACGAATGAATAAATATAAGCCTACTAATAACTGTAATAACGTTTATTTCATTCAAATATTAAAAAAGTCGCGAAAAAAGTCAATTTGAAAAAAATTAAAATTGTTTGTTTTTTGTTAAAAAATTATATTTTTTAATAAAAGCGTTTACGACATTTTTACTATTCTAGAATTGAAGACAAATAGTGAGAAATAAATTTTATGTCATTTCAATTATCTCATGTGGCTCTAAAGTTTATTTTCAATTATATATCTGTTTTCATTGACTTCAAAAAATTGTCCATAATTTTGATAAATTCAAATTTTAAAGTCATTTTGCGCGTGAGGTTTTTTCACCAAATCACCTTATAATTAAGATTTTATGTAATCTTATGACAAAACTCATCACGCTATGATACAGGGATATGAGGTTGTAAAAAAGTCATAACCCTAATGAATACACCTTATCACCGTACCGTCTCCAGGTATGAACAGCTCGGCTGGGAAGCCATCGGCTCTTGCTGCCTTATTATCATTTCGGAAGGGCTATCTCTTCGTCTTTGCTATCTTGAAAACAGTTTGAAAACAATGTATTTCCATATCCTCTGCACACTATATGTACATATATGTTGCCAGATTATCTGTACCAAAGCTATCAGTTCGATGTTTCACTCTTTGGTAGAATTTTCGGACTTCATTCTGGCTCCTGTACATCTCTTTCTTTTAAACTCTTTCTTTTATTTTTCTTTTTTCTGTGGAACAGACTTTTCTCGTATCTCCTCTCCTCATAACTTTCTCGTGCGGTACGCGTTGCTACTGATTGTAGAATAGCACTATGTCACTGATGCTCAAAATATTTTGCGCATTAATCTCTCTAAAAGAGTTTTTCCTATACTAAACAACGGCAGATGAGAATAAAGAGAACGTATGTTGTTGTTTTAGATCCGCATTAATCTCTCTAACAGAGTTTTTCCTATACTAAACAACGGTAAATGAGAATAAAGAGAACGTATGTTGTTGTTTTAGATCCGATAGGTTATAGGGACGAACATCTGTGTCCTATATGCCATAATATTCTCTTCGGTATCAGCCCGACATACCATGGGTTCTTTTGTCATTTGTGGCGATATATTATGTTTGCTGTGTCTGTTCGTACTTTATTTACTACACAGAAAAAATTGTAGCCCTTTGATGAAAAAATTCAAAGATTCAATAAAAAATTTATCGATTTTCCTGCGATAAAAATTGTCATATTGATTTTATCATCACCCCGCAAAAATACTCATTACAAATTGGCCTACTTTCTCATTATTTTAACACGGGCATGTCATAGGGAGTAAGTACTTATTTTTTGGCCACTAAAAAGTAGATAAATAAGTAGTTACTCCCTGGTTACTTCAAGTCGTAACTACTTATTTAAGTACTTTTTTATTTACTTTTAAGTGCCAAAAAATAAGTACTTACTCCCTATGACATGCCCGTGTTAAAATAATGAGAAAGTAGGCCAATTTGTAATGAGTATTTTTGCTGGGCACTTAGTAAAAATGCAGTTTAATGAAAAAAGTTGTCATATTTATTTAAATATTTATAGCTTTTTTTTAATTCGAACTGATAAAATATTTCACATATTGACAAAAATATTTATCAATATATTCCACATTTTGCTTCATAAAAACAAAATATTTTATTGAATAAACAAGTGAGAAAAGGCTATAGTCGGTACGGGGCCGACTATGTGATACCCTACACCACTACCTCTGTGCATAATCTTTTCACTCGAAAATATTTCTTTTGGGGAGATACGAAAGTTTTCACCTATCTGGATTTTATACCAAATGATTTAAGGCGAACTGAACCAAAATAATTAATATTTAATGTTATATTTGAATACTATCGACATCACCAACATCAATATGCTTCTATCTCTGTGAGAAAATTTCGTGATGATCCTATCAAAATTCCTACCTGTAGTGTGGTTACAGAAAAAGTGGAAAAAGGGATGTATTACCGACTATTGCGATATCTCTATTATTTGACTACCTACGCCAAGCTACTTTGCATAATTTTAAAAATGGGATTTTCTACTTTATTAGTTAAGCCTTGCTTTTGGAAAGTCTCCAACCAATGCTGTGATATTCGTCATTATAATTATAATCGCAAAAATGATAAGTTGGATTTTATTTGCGACCATTGTGATATCTTCGTTGTTTGATCACCTGCGAGAACCTACTTAACATCATGAGAAAGGAGATATTTTCTACTTTCATTGTCAGGGTTTGCTTTTGGTATACTCCTTATAGAAGTTGAGATATTCGCTTTGGAGAAGAACATTGCCTTTTTATCCAAATATGTTTTTTGCCCATTCTGACCACTAAATATTATCCGACAATCACCAAAATCAATAGGCTTCTTCATCTGGGAGACCCCCATTAACCCCCAAAAAATTTCGTGACGATACGATCAAAATCGCGACCTGTAGCGTGATTTCCAAAAAATTGATAAATGGGATGTATTGCCGACTATTGCGATATCTCCGTTATTTGGTCACCTACGCCGACTTAGTTTGCATCATTGTAAAGATGGAATCTTCTACTTTCATAGTCAGGCTTTGCTTTTGGAAAGTCCCCAACCAAAGCTGTGATATTCGCCATTATAATAAAAATCGCAAAAATAAAAATTTGGGTTTTATTTGCGACTATTGTGATATCTTCGTTGTTTGATCACCTACAAGAACCTACTTTACATAATTAGAAAGGTGATATTTTCAACGTTCATTGTTTTTGGTATACTCCATACAGAAGCAGAAAAAAACCTTGTCTTTTTATCCACATAAATTTTTTGCCCATTCCGACCCCTAAATATTATCCAACCATCACCATCACGGACACACATACCCAGATCGACTCAGCTCGTCGAGACATTCATTTTGTATATAAAAGTATGGGTCTACGACCATTATTTCGATGCGTTACAAACTTTTTGGTCAAAACCAACTTATAATACCGTCCTCACATATTGGTGTAAGGTATAAGAAATTGTTGAATGCACTTTTTTCATTCGATAAAAAATGTTCATATTTACAATTATTTTGCAGTTGTTTGTTAAATACAAACCCAAAAGCCACACAAATGCACACACATTTTTAAATGGTGGTGGTTATTTGTTAATTGAAACGCATAGGAATGCCAAACACAAAAGCAACAACAGACGCATAGGGAAATAATAACAGATACAAAAAATAACAGATATAAGAAAGAAAAACGGTATGGAATAATTAATAACAGAAATGAAGTTCCGCCATAGGCCTATGGCGGAACTGTCCTTCCGGATTCATCATATTATATTCATCGACATTCATCGCCAAAAAGAATTTTTTACCCCCAGCCTTTGATCCCCATATTTGCGCGTACTGATATTTTTGCTTAAAAGCGGCTTAAGAAAACTGTTTTTTTGTTCTAGAACTTCAACTAGCAAAGTTTTCATAAACGAATTAATTAAATTTGATTGACAGCTCTATAAGATGTTTAATGGTACACATATAAGTTTAATCGGTTACTTAAGACCGGTTCAAAAATCGGTTTTAATGTCGGAATATATGGTTCAAAAATTGTGGTAACCGGATCTATCCTCCAATAAAAGTTGTTATTAACGTGTTCATCATTACAAGAGCTATGTCTACATAAGCAATAGCCGATTGTTATGTCTACATACTCGTACCTATCTATACATAACCAATAACGAATATACAGAAAAACAAAACATAGTTTAATTCTTAACCAAGTCCGAATAAATGTCAAAAATGACAATGAAAACGGGACAAAATCAATTAGTTGTCAAAAAGAACCGTACCTAAAATCTTCTGAGCCACATTTTTGTAGAATATTTTGATGCTGAAAAATATCATCTTGTGGTACTTTCACTACGGTTCAAGAAATAAAGGACGAAAAAGACATGAAAGGTATTGAGTTAGAAGAATGAAATGTTCTACAAAGAGATTCGCCAATCGATTTGACTGAAGACGCGTCACCTCAAAACGAAGCTACAACAACGCCACACAGATATATGGAGCCATTTTCCCAAGTGCTATAGGGAAAAAATCAAAAACATCATCGCGCGATATCTCAGAAACTTGACCTATGGCGAAAATTTCCTTTTGGCTTCTTAGTATACTCATCAAGGGCTTTCATCTCCTAAAGACATTTTCCACCCCCCAAAAATGCTGCTGCACATTGTTATTTTGTTTGAAATCGTCAATTTTTTACTATTATGCAAAAATCTCCGATTCTGTTAAGAGTATTAAAAAATAAACGCTGATATGAAAGTAGAAAACTTCGCCTTTACAACAATGTAAAGTAGTTTGGTGTAGGTAGAAAATCTCACCTTTACAATGATACAAAGTAGGTAGGCGTAGGAATGGGCACAAAACTTACATATCACTATGCAACACGAAAATTATGAACCATATTCTGACACCGGAGCGTGATAGAAGACCAAAAAATAGAGGACACGTGTCTAGCCGTTTTTTCGTATCTCATCAACTTTCGCGGTTATAGGCCTCCAAAGGTTTGAGGCTTTGATGTAAAAAGGGTCATTTAGTCAGGACTATATCTTCCAAACCGTTATGAAATTTGAATTTATTGCAGAGGCAAAGTTGTAGCTCTTGTCTTAAAGAACAAAAATTGTGAACACATATAATCCATCAAACTTCATCTGCAAGGTCAAAATCGCCATGGTCAAATTTCTTTTACTTTTTTTCTCAAGTTTTGTTATACAGCAATCAAACCGATCAAATTTGAAGCAAACAACCAACTACAAAAATGTACCTCAGATCTCAATAAACATCTTTCTCGAATATACGAATTCTGTACAGGCGGGTCTGGTTCTGGTCCACAGATACCAAACCGTTCAATATTCGAGAAAACAACCAACTACAATAATGTAGCAAAAACATCAGTAAACAACTTTCTGGAACATGCGAAATGTCTATAAACGGTTCTTAATGGTAAAAATATATACTTTGTTCTCCGACTCTGGTCCAAAGATACGGATCCGCCCAAAAATTAAGAAACCAGTCAACTGCAAAAATGTACCTTAGATTTCAACAAACAAGTTTCTAGAACAAATGAAGATTCTAGGAACGATTCTTCAAGCTCAAAATTCGATTATTTTATATTATTCTTTCCTGTTCAGAACCGTAAAAAACAAACCTTTCAAATTTCCTTGAGTTTTTAACACTTTGGTATTTCCAAACATGAGCAGGGGGAATGTTAAAAATGATTTAATTGTTCGTGAATTTCAGCCCTAAGAATCATTCCTAGAATCTTTATATGTTCTAAAAAGTTGTTTATTGAAATCTTAGGAACATTTTTGTGGTTAACGGTATCCTTAATTTTTGGGCGATTCGTTATCTGTGGACCAGAATCGGAGAACAAAGTGTAAAACTTGAATATTTTCAAAAGTATTTTGCTATTTTTACCATTAAGAACCGATCATAGACATTTCGCATGTTCCAGAAAGTTGTTTATTGATGTCTTTGCTACATTATTGTAGTTGGTTGTTTTCTCGAATATTGAACGGTTTAGTATCTGTGGACCAGAACCAGAGAAAACAAGATACAAATCACATTTGATTTGCTATTTTGACCTTTAAGATCCGTCTGTACAGAGTTCGTATATTCTAGAAAGATGTTTATTGAGATCTGAGGAACATTTTAGTAGTTGGTTGGTTGTTTGCTTCAAATTTGATCGGTTTGATTGCTGTATAACAAAACTTGAGAAAAAATTTAAAAAGAAATTTGACCATGGCAATTTGACCTTCCAGATTAAGTTTATTGGATTATATGTGTTCACAATTTTTGTTCTTTAAGACAAGAGCTACAACTTTGCCTTTGAGATCAATTCAAATTTCCTAACGGTTTGGACGATTGAGTCCTGACTATATGACCCATTTTACATCAAAGCCTCAAACCTTTGGAGGCCTTTAACCGCGAAAGTTGATGAGATAAGAAAATTCTGCGAGACTCGTGTCTTCTCCTTTTTGGTGTTCTATCGCACAGTGGAGTCAGAATATGATTAATAAAACATAACTCAAAAAATTACACACAGTGTATGTGGGAAAATTTAACGTTTTATTCTTATGCAAATATCTCCGCATTCCAAAAGCAATGCCTGTAAATGGAAGAAGAAAAGTTTACCTTTACATAAACGCAAAGTAGGTAGGATTATGTGGTCAAACAATGGAGATATCACAATAGTCGATACTACATCCAGTTCTCCTATTTCTTTGTAATCACGCTTCAAATTGCAATTTTGATGGGATCGTAACGAAATTTTGGGGGATGTTGGAGGTCCCAGAGAGGAAGAAGACTGATACGGATACGGTAATATTTAGGAGTCAGAATTGGCAAAAACTTCTTATGCTAAAACATATCTCCACTTTTAATAGGGGTATTCCGTCAATGGAAAAAAAGTTCGCCTTGCAATGCACAGTGCAATACACTTGTATGGGAAGGAGCGTTAAAAATATTTCTGATTTTTTCAGTAAATGCTTAAAATAAGTAAAAAATACGTAAGCCAAAAAATTATCAATATGGGTCCAGGTTTTTCTATAGCTTTTATTTTCATTTTCGGCTCGAATTGACTGTAATTTGGTATTTGTAGTCCCCAGTAATCAGAAACATTCTGCACGAAAAATTGTGGACATAGGTCTAGGTTTTGGTATAGCTCCCGTATAACGGTACCTTCCGATGTCAGGTATTTTGAAGTTTTTATCCAAATTTTCGTCCCGGATTAGATCTCATTGATCGAGAAAGTTTGTCCCGGCCAAACTTAATATTTTTACTTGTTTTTCAGTTCGTATAGAAAATTATATATCAAAACAAGTAAGAGAGGGCTATAGTCGGACGGGCCGACCATGTGATACCCTACACCACTACATATACATATGTATTAACTCATCGCGTATTAAAATCGTTTTAAAATTTGATTTTGCCTGGCTGGGGAATCGTTTTGAAAGAAGGTGGCAAAGCGAATCATGCTGCAATGTATGTATAAAAATCCAATTGGACAATTAAAACGTTAGGGCACCATGTAATATGCAACAATGCAACAACTGGTAATGGGAAAATGTGGTTCTCTACACTTAACCCATTATACGTTAAGCAGTAGGCCCGTTATCTAGCAGACACTTTATTGTAATTTTCATCTGGGGGAAGATCAGTAGTTCTATTTTCATATGTAGTCTACTTTGCCGGTATATGCCCTCCAGGAAAAAAATATAGATCAAAAATATTTTTTTGTATTTTTCATACAAATGTAATGGTCCATTTCACCCGCTAAATAATATCAGATCATCATCCAAAATTGTAGGCCTCTTCTTCGATTATTGAACTATAATTGCGACCTCTAGCGTGTTTATCATTACACTACAAACAAATAACAGGGTATATTAGGCTGTAACTCTGTTATCTTATCATGTACACCAACATAATTGACATCAATTGAAAGGTCAAGCGTTCCACTTTCAAGTATATCTTACTTGTCCGGAATGTCAGTTCCAGGAATTAAGATACTAGCTGTATACTAAAGTTTTTCACAATTTTCACACAAAAGTTTTGGTCCATTTAACCCTCTAAATAATATCTGATAGCCATCTCAAATTGCAAGCTACTTCTTTGTCATATACTCTTACCTTATTTAAAATTTCGAGGCGATCTGACTATTATTGCGACCTACAGAGCATATACAACATCGGATAAAAATTATGTTTTTGGTCCATTTCACCCGCTAAATATTTCACGATCATCACCAATTAAAATAGCGATCTATTCTGATGTGAAACCAACCTCCATACCAAATTTCGTGACGATCGGTCCAAAATTGCGGCCTGGAGTTTGATTACAATTTATAATGGACAGACGGACACACGGACGGACGGATGGACACACATCTCAAAATCACTTTATCTCGCCGAGATATGAAGATTGGTATACCACATTGGGGGTCTCCGACGAATATATCGCGGTGTTACATGAATTTTTACCAAAACAAACTTATAATACCCTTTCCACATAGTGGTGTAGGGTATAAATATATGTACAAGTTTGAAAAAATACACTCATAAGTAGTTACCAAAACAAAAATATCTAAATCTTGAACGAAGAAAATCATATATGCAGCATAAATATATGTAGCTGGAACCTCATTTTTTGTAAATTTGACACTATTTCGAACATACTCTAAAACATATTGATAGTGGCCTTGGGCACGATAGTCAGTAGAACTCAACTTCAATTTTGAGGAATTGGAAAAAAATCTACAAAAAAAACTTAAAAAAATTAATTTCCAGCACATTTCATGCGAATAATTTGTACAAATTTGCATGTAAAAGTAATTAAACTACATTTAGATAAAACTTCCATTTCGAACAAGTCTTTTAAATTTTTAGTTATTTGCCTTATAAGAAGTCACAACTTAACCAACGGTTTTAAAGTCACAGACATTTGCTGATATCAATTTTTCGATTTTTGTCGCAGGCTGGGACCACAGTGCAGTGCTGCGAAAAGACCATTAATTTAGCCAATAAGCGAAGGCGAAGAGATTAATTGAAAACTTATATTAAAAAATATATATGTTCTGATCGTTTTTGTTATAATAAATAAATGTTAAAAAGAAACACATATATAGTTTTAATTTTTAATTATGAATTGTTCATATATTTCTTAAGATAATATATTTTCACTCCTGTACCTCTAGGGAAACCTGATGAGGTCTAACCCACAATTTTTCAGGAGTTAATTAGGATTTCTTTTATATTCAGATTGAACGTACTACTTTCGTATTATAGTATGAAATCTATTTTTTTGTCTGTGTAAGGAAGTTATTTCAAGACAATATTTGTAGACATTGAAATATTGTAGATTGCCCTGCAATGCTTTCTATCGCCTAAGAATAATTCGTGATTCTCATGGGCGATTAATTTGCCGCAAGCGATATCACCTAAAAATCTTCTGCGTAGCAGAAAATTCGTTGTAGCGATTGATAATAAACAATAATTGTAGATAATCGTTTACGAATGGCAAATTACCCGCGTTGGTGAATTTTATATAAAAATTTGCTAAAAGATCGCCGGAAAGAAGCACAGAAGAATAATCTGATCAAAAAATCGTCCAACAATCTTCCAAATGTTTGCAGGGTGGTAAATTATTATGTAAATATGAGAGTATGGGTATTGAAGATTACCCTGCAAACATTTCTCAAAATTTTGGAAGATTGTTCGCTCAGATTAATTTTCTTTGATTCACAACGGCGATCATTGGACGATTGTTTACATTTTTTTCTTATATTGTTAAAATGATCGCCCTAGAGAATAACAGAATACTTTTCTGGTAGAACTGATTGTCACTGACATATTTGTTTTGGTTGTATGTATATAATTCTCATATACACTTTCGACAGAACTTTGATATAAATGTCAAATTTGATATAAATTGACAAACACAACACATGCCCAGGTTTTGCTGAGTTTAACTAGGAAGACAACAAAGTGAATGAGGAAGCAGTATAACTAACCACCAACAACATAAGGAATAATTAAAAATTATAACAACGCAGAAAAGAAAACAAAAGAGGGTAATGAAACTAAAAGAAAACAAATGAAAAAAAATAATAATTCTATCCCTTTTTACTTTTTACTATATACATATTTTAATCTTCTAAAGATCTTCCAGATGATTAATCTGCGATTCTTCCTCGGGATTCGCTTCCTAGACACAGGTACTTTATGTTGGGGATTCGCAGAAGATCTTTAGGTGCGCTCTTCCGCGATTGAATTGATCTTCCCCGCAAATCCCAGATTATCGTTAAGCGACTGAAAATTCAAAAAAATGTTTGCAGGGTAATGCCTTCTCTCATCATGATGAAGAATCGTAAATGTTTAATTTTCAATTCACGCACAATACGCGTGGATTGTATTAAGAATACATGGATGAAGAAAGCGCAAAACAAAGCCAAATATATCAGCAGTCATCCACATGGACTTGTTCTTACAAACGTCATTGTGAAACCATGAATAATGAAAAGTCAACAATAGCTCTCACAATTGTTGCCAGTTGCTAGAAGAAGTAGAACAAAACCAAGTAATACAACAACAACCACAGTGTCAATAATTCATTTTATGTGGCACATTCTTGCCAATAAACATTATCATTCAACATTTACAAGAATATCCTATATTCTACACCCACCCGTACAGATGGAAATACATTACATATCACAATATATCAAATAAAAAATATTCTTATTCCGTATCATCAGCGTTTTTAACTTTATCCCCATTTCTAAGTTAATCGAGTTTCTTCGACTTGCCATCTTAAGATTTGCCAATGACATCTGTCTATTGAAAACACTTTAAGACTGGAAACAAAATACAAAAGTGTTATAGCATGACTTTCAGTTTAAACACCATGATTTGCTAAAAAATGTTGTGGTTTTGGTTTGCCAACTTTGCTTAGATTTGGTGATATTGATTTATATATTTACATAATCTTTGTCCAGAAAGTTAGAAAACAAAAACAATTGATGAAGAAAACTCACAGAAGTATCAACAGACAAACGAAAAATACAATTTCTGGTTATTTATTGAAAACCAGACAGAGGATTTAAAGCAGACAATTCTCAATTTCCATTACTAAAGTAAACTTAGGTCATGTTTATATTATAGCCTTTTGTAGGGTTAACCTTCTTAATGAGGATTTATTTGACGTATTCGCAAAGGAATTGACATTTGAAAACCAGTGGGTTTGTTAAATCCGGTTATATATAAACGTACTATTATGTATTTTTAAAAATGAGTGGAGAGGTTAAATTGTATTGAAGTGGTTTTAAATTGCAGACTGTCACAAATTAGCATAATTATATTGTATTTCAAGATTAAATACTTTAAATTTGGGTGAATAAATGTGGCGACGAAATATTGTGACATTTAATTTATTTTGAAGAAACAACTGCAAAGGAACGACAGAGTGACGTTTTTATTTAATGTGATGAGAATTACAGGGGCTGTACTGTGTAGTGCCGAGGCAGATGAAATCTGCAACTACCTTAAAATTGTAGATACCAATTTCCATAGTTAATACAGATTCTTAGAAACATCTTTTAAAGAACATCACAAGTTACAAATCATGGATTGATGTGTGTAAGCCCGATACAAAACAACTTGAGCGCATGCATTATCATGCTGGATAATACTTCAGACAACTATAAAACTGATGATAAATATTCGCGTTTTCATTATTAGGCCAGAAACTTATATAGTATCAGTCGTACAACCTTTCCAGGAGGATGTTGAAGTATCAGTTAATGTAATCTTAAAAAGATGAATGAGCTTTTCAGAAATGCCAGTTCGGACATGGCTTGGAATACCTTTGAACACATAGGGCTTGTTTTTAATCTATACACATATCGTCGGTGTCATGCTTAAGTTTCCATACACCATTTTTGACTTTTTGAGATATATGTGGCTTCCAGGGTTTTCGCGAATGCTATTTTCCGAGATATCCATTTAATTTTCGATTTTTAACTTTTGTGAGGAAGGTGCCCGAAGGTATTGTCCGATATGTGTAGACCTTCTTGGAAATGTATATACGTTTGGCACAAATATCATGACGTGTAAAATTTCAGTCACATCGGATATTCAATTCGTATGTAATAGTGTTCATCAGTAATTTTAATTGGTGTAGGCAGGGACCAATATCTTAAGAAGTATGACCTTGCACCCGAAAGAAATTGTACCGTTGTAATGACCGCCGAGGGACATACGAGACATTCCCTAAACTGCACTTGTGCGAAAATTTTTGAATTTTTGTGTGGGAAGTTCCGTAAGTGTGGACGACTATAATCCATATTCAAAACAGATTACTGTCTGGATTAAATATTACTCCAAATTGGTTGAAATGTATTTCGACTAAACAAATGTGGGGACTAAAACCACCATTTCTATGAAACACATGTTTATCGTATCAAAGGCTACCGAGGATAGCCTAAAGGCTGAGGCATAAAAATTATTCAATTCAATTCAATTCAATGATTCTTTATTTGATTTTTAATATCATTATAAAATATTGTTTATAAATAAATAAATCTTATGTTAAATAAAGAATATTTACAGCATGGTTTTATGAACCGTCTGCTGGATAGTTGAGTGTTTATTTGACAATATATAACAAGTGTTGTGTTAATAATTGAATTCTTCAATTAAGCTTTTTCTAAATTTCCATGATTCTTTCAAAAATTTATATAACTGAAGCCAGCAAAATTCTTCACCACCATTTAATATACTAATAATTTCAAAGTTTGACAATAAGGGCTTTTGTAAATGCCTTACACGCATATTTTTTAAAACTGGACAACGTCCGATAAAGTGTTCTACTGTTTCTGCTTCCCCAGTATTGCATAAGGAGCATCGTTGTTCCTCATCAGTTCGCCATGTATTACAGTTTAGCCGTAGTAAGCCACCTCTAGCCTTCATTATTAATGAGATTTGCTCTTGGCTGTACTTATCATTACAATAAAGAGGTCCAACATTAAAGTTCAGATATTTATATATCCGACTTTCACTAGCTTCTGCTTTTTCAGTATGTTCAATTATATTTTTGGATTTCAACTCCGTCAACAATTTCTGCACTGCATCCATCCAATAAATCTTATTTGTCATTATATTAGCGTGATCAATGTCATTTTCTAACAGTTTTTGCTTGAAATCCTTAACCCAGGATATGTTTTTGGTGGCCAATTTCCTTCCGAGTATGTGAGGTAATCTGTGACTCTTTAAATCAAATAAGACTTTCGACAAATATTGTAGGTGCAGAGAGTACGTATATATATACCCAGGTTCGTATCCTGTTTCAAGTGAGATCACGTAATTGGGCGTAGACTCCGGTAGACTCAATATCTTCTTGATAAAGAAACGATACATCTTTTCCACTTCGCCAAAGTAGGCATTACCCCAGATTTGCGCCCCGTGACTAAAAATTGATCGACATACAGCCAAGAACATCTTCCATTTTGCCTTGACATTCACCGAGGGTTTTGAAATAAAATGTTTCCAGGTGGATAGCAGAGACAGTTTTGTTGCTTCCTCTTTTTTCTGTATGTGTTTAGTAAAGGCGAATTTCGGTGTTAGCAGTATTCCCAAATATTTGTATTCATTAACTATTCGAATTTGTTCGTTTTTGTATACCCACTGCTCGCTTGATGATAGTTTGCCTCCTTTCCTAAACACCATTATCTCGGACTTTGTCTGATTTACCTCCATTCCCCATAACGTACAATACGATTCTAATCTGTTGATCATTTGCTGCATTATTGATGCATTATCGGCCAGAATGACTATGTCGTCCGCGTACATTAGTACGCGGATGTTTGTGTCGTCTATATAAATTCCTCCTTTCAGATACTCATGCAGATCGTTGAGGTAAATAGCAAACAGAATTGGGGATAGCAAGCATCCTTGTTTTACTCCAGAACGTTTTTCAAAATAATCTGATAAATCTTGACCTGACCAAACTGCAGACTTTGTATTTTCGTAAATTTTTTGAATAAAATTAACGACCTTTGTAGACATCCCAATCTCATACAATTTATATATTAACATATCTCTTGGCACTCTATCAAAAGCAGCCTTGAAGTCTACGAAAAAAGCGTAAACCTTCTTACCCTCGTTTATTTTTAACTTAGTTATCGCTGCCAGGTTAAATATGTTGTCCACCGTCGAATAACCTTTTCTAAAACCAGCTTGAAACTCGTTTAAAATGTTCTTTCTCTCCACCCATTCAGTTATTCTCTGGTTTATCATTCCGATCATTAATTTGCCAACGCTGTTCATAAATGTAATTCCTCGATAGTTGTTAACATCATTTACATCTCCCTTTTTGTGGATTGGGAAAATAATGCCAGAACGAAACGTTTCAAAATCGTCAAAACCATTTAGAATATTGTTGAAACTATTGCATAACTTTTTTAGAAAGTCGTCTGTTGCGTGTATAAAAAACTCATAGGGAACTCGATCTTCACCTGGTGCTTTATTTGTTTTTACTTTCTTTAATTGTTCTTTTAGTTCTTCGATGGTAAATGCACTATCCATGAGCAAATCATTAGATATATTGGGTGCGAAAAGAATTGATGAAATATTGCAAACGGGGTTTAGGAGGTCCTCGAAGTATACTTTAAGTGCTTCTGCTGAGATACAGCAGCTACTTCCCTCATCTATCTGCCTGATTTCCTTTGCCAAAGACCACCACGTTTTACTATCAGTTATTGTGTCCAACCTTCGTTCTATAATATTATAGTAGTCTCTTTTTTTAGACTTACATAAATTTTCATATGTTTTTTTCTTTTCAATATAACCGAGTCTGTCGCAGCATTCCCCAGTCCTTCTGAATTTATTGAGAAGGTTCATTGTTTTTTGTCTCTCATTAAAGCATTCTGCATCAAACCATTTGTTTTTAAATATTCTATGTTTCTTATTTGTGCTTTTTGGATATGACTCTTGTATGATTCTGGTAAAATCTTTCAATTTCGGTTGTGGTGGCAAATAATCGATATTCTGGTTTAGGAGGTTTTGGTATACAAGTTTTTTGCCATCCTTCCACAATAGTTTTGGTAAAAGATTATGATTATATGGCACTTTTGGCCCTGATGAGGGTATGGATAGCGTTAAGGTTATAGGGAAATGATCAGACCAAATTTGGTATTCTACATTGAAGGACTTGATAAAACGTAGTGTATCTACCGAGACTGCGCATAAGTCGATAACAGAGTTGCCATTTTTATTCGCGAAGGTGTACTTCCCTTCTTCATCTCCCGACATTCTTCCATTTAAAACTATGAGACCATTATTATTACAGAATTCTATATATTTTCTTCCATTTGCATTAATAGTTTTGTCCTTCGAAACTCTATTTGTCGGACAATTTTTATAGATTTCTGTGGGCAATTCCTGTTCCTCACCAATACGGATGTTGTGATCTCCTATTACGATCTTGGTACTTTCATGATTTTCCACTGCATATTTTAAGTTTTCGAAGTCTTCGCTCCAAGATGCACCCCTTAAGTAAACTGGTATGATTTCAAAACGAAAAGAGTTCAACTCACATTGAATTATGTATTGGTTGCCGATATTGGTAATTGAATGTCTGAAGCCAGTCTGTTCCAAGTCTCTGCGCACTCCATATAACTCTCCTCCGATGCCTCTTCCTCTTGTACTTGTTCTTGAAGCAGCGTTCCAATGAATATTAAAGTTTTTAAATTTGTTTGCAAAATGATTTTCTTGTTTAGCTTCGATATGCGTTTCAGAAAGAACAAATATATCAGATTTATTTAAGTAATCAAAAAAAGGGTGGTGAAGACTTTTACTGCCTAAACCGTGAATATTATATGCCACAATGTTTAATATATAGTTTTGATTTTTATTATATTCTGAATTATATTCTTCGTATCTACTTTTATTTGATTTTGTGCTTTTTGTGATTAATTTGTTGGCTTTTATAAGTTTTTTGAGATCAGCTTATTAACTAAATCATCATAATTAATGTTTATATTTTGTATGCAATCGCCAAAAACATTACCCAGGACCTCAACACCGCAACTACTACCACACATAAATTTGTTTTCCACATTCCAGTGAAAAGTTCTTCCTTCCATCAACAATTGTTCTCCTCTTATTCCAATCCTTTTATCTTTTCTTACTTTAAGTAATTCCTTCTTTAAAAGTAACATCACTTTTTTTCTCTGCAATCGTTTTCCAGACAGATCTCTTTCGATATAAATTGATGAACCAGCTAGCAACCTGGATGATTTAAGGACGTCGGTCACCGTTCTTTTTGAGTTGAAATCAACGACTACTGACATTTTATTGTTGGATTCGTGCACCTTTTTAACGTTTTTCAGACTCAATATTTAGCTTCATTGTTGTATGAAATAGCTTGTTAACAGCTCCATACAAAGATTTTTGACTTGGTAATCCACGTATAATGACCTTTTTGCTGCCTAATTCGTCTTCCAGTCTTTGTAGCCTTTTGCTCTCCTCCATTTTGTCCTCTTTGAGCATTTTTATTTCCGCTTTGAGTTCTTCGTTTTCTGTAGACAAACGTTTAACATCTTCTTTTATACCCTCTATGTTACTTTTAATATCAATAATATCTGATTTTGTGGGTAAATTTTCAAGCTTTTCGTCTAAAAGCTTTGACATCGATTCTTGCATCATCTTCAATAACTCCGCCGTGGACATATTTCCAACAATAGGCGAATTATCTGGGGACGTTTCTAATAATTTCCTTTTCACATTTTGCTCTACGTGACCCACTGTACTTTTAGTGTTGAAGGGTGAATTTACAGGCTGATTTGACATACTTTTAGGCGCAACTGAATTATTTTGAAATATAACGGTCGATGGATCTTTTGCTTCTTCTTCTTCTCACAGTACTGTAAGATGATAGCCAAAGTAGGCAGTAGGCAGTGTGGCAACCTTTAAAACCAGTATTTGCCAGAAAGAATAACACAGCTGATTTTGTTTTGTTTGTCACAACTCTTTTAACACTTGAGTGGATCAAGGAAAAATAACTTTCCAATGAAAAAAATTAGTGTTTTTAATAATTTTGGATTTTTAATTTGTGATTTTTTATATGACTAGTTGTGATATCGCGTAACCTTCACTATTTTGCGGTGGCCAGTTTCGGTACTTCGGAAGTTAAAAGAAAATAGTGTGATTTACTGCCGAAAAAAAGACAACCGGCGCGAAATGATTACGAGCCTCGCTGCTTTATGACCGTTCTCGGTAAGATATTCACTCAAAAATTAAACGCGGTACAAAAATGGTCTTTCGATGTTACGGTAGTTTAATAAATAATTTTCTTCAGTGAATTTTTAAATTTCATTTAAAGGTCATAAATGCCAATACGAACAAGAAAGCTTGTATATTTTTATGCATATCAAATATTTCATATAAAATCTTCATAATTTTCAAATATTGTTTCCTCTTTCTAAATTTTAGTATCTCCGTAATTTAATTGTTTTTCTTTTTTACGTTTCCAAGAAAAACAAAAAAGTTTTACAATTTACAAAAGTTATCTTCTGGGCAATTTTAAGGAATTTTTAAAAGTATTTTTTATTTTCAAACTTAACTCAAGGATTCTTTTGGCTTATTCTGCGGATGTTTTATTTTACAGAATTGTGGAAAAGTTTCACATATGAAAAAATCTTTCGGCATTCAATGACATTTTTATATGTACGATGGGAAAAACTTCCACTTGAATTGTCAATGACACCAAAAGAGGTATGGAAACTTTTTTTCATACATCATTGTTATATACATATGTATATTACATACACCATTTTATCTGTGACACTTTAAGTTATCGGAATAATTTACTTATTCCGTTTTATTTCTATTCCTTTAGGAGGTAATGTCCAGTGAAGCGATTTGTTTGAACTTTCTAGATGAGGTTACAATTTTACTCAAATGCTGCGGCAAAAAATTCACGGCAGCTGAGAACAGTGAAACTAATCATTTGTGCCAACACAAAACGAAATCAGGTATGTTAGTATTCAAGTTAAGCTGTGAGATATGTCATATAATTTTGTTTTCAGGACATCTGAACAGTGTTCCATTATCATTAAGAATTTAACCAAACTATCGCGTATTTAAATTTTTCATCAAAAAAGTGGATTTCTTTTGAATTGTTTGCGTCTAAGGCCAATTGCGTGGAAATGCATAGGCCATATTCGTATTGAGCTTTATAAGCATGGAATGACAGATAACAGACAATACTATAACAAAACGCAAAAAATCCTACAGAAATGTGCGAAAACTTCTGAGTGTTACGTCAATTTTTGCAATCATTTTTGTTGGCGTTTTAACGACCACTAGCTTCATATGGGTTAATCAAAATGTAAGTATACCTACCAGCAAAAAAATATGGAAGTAGTGCAATGTGGACTAGTTCTGTCACGGCATGTTTTGATGCAGTTCAAACGGAGTCGTGAAAAAGGCACTCCAGTCCTCTCATTTTAACCGCATTTGGATGCAATCCAAAGAATCACATGCACTTGTCACATTTTAACAACATCCGGATGCAGTTCAGCGGAGTCGTGAAAAAGGCACTCCAAATCCTCACAATTTAACAGCATCCGGATGCAGTCCAAACGGAGTCGTGAAAAAGGCACTCCGTTCGCTACATTTTATTAGCAGTTGTTAGAGATCCATACATGTACATAAATCAGTTTGTACATCTCTACAGGCAGCGGCATACATTTTCCAAAAATAAATTTCCGAATGGAGTGCTGTTGGAGTACATGTCGAAATCTTAACTGGTGATGGGAAGACAACCCATTTAGCAGATGAAGCAAAAACAGTTCAGCTTGGAATAAATGGAGAGCGGAGGAAACACGCATGTTTGCGATTGAATTCAATGGAGAATTTTCATAATTTGTGTTAATGTAATAAAGTTCTTAACATTTTTGTTTTACACAAATAATAAGTGCATTTTATTTGTTCTGGGATATTTTGTAATGGCTTGTACAATTTCCGCAGAATGCCTGTATCAAAACACGTGCTTTGGACTGTCTCCAGTTAAAATGCTGTGCCAGAGGGTCAGTTAAAATGCAGTGCCAAAGGGTCAGTTAAAATGCAGTGCAATGGAGTGCCTCTTTCAGTAGTCACGCTCTTGTAAAAATCATGAGTGAAAATGCATAATTTGATGCACTTCCAGATCACTTGTACATACCATTTAACTGCCTCTTTGGAGGCAAACTTTTTGCTGGGTATGTACACCTATGCTTCAGTAACGAATATTAATTGAATATTACTGTCTTGAAATGGATTTTGGTACAATAAACAAAGAACATTGATTATGATAATGCTAATGCACCCGAATGAATTTTAATTCAATATGAAATAATTTCTGAAATGTTGATCAGTGTCATTGACAAAACTAAAGCTCTTTTTAATATTGGATATTATACATATGCATACAGTGCTCGACATATCAATGGAAACTTTTTCGAAAACTAAACATAATCATTTTTGACGAAGTACAAGTATTCCTTAGTCAAGTATTCATGCATATTTTTGCATAAATTAACGGTTCAATGCCAAATAATATTAATTGAAACAAATACTTAAGCTATATTCAGTAAAACATACATAAAACAGCTTCTAAAAAATATTCATTATTTCAGAAGCCTTGGTAAAACAATGGAAACTTTCATAAGTCTTCTCATGAATTTATGGTTAAAGGTTATTTTCCCAACTTTCTTTACATTATTAGTACGGAGTAGAACCAGAGTTGAATTAGTGGCACATTCTCTCTCCTATATTTGATCCCCTTGTGGTTTTCCCGTATCCAAAAAATTAATTATATAAAAGATTGGTCAAAATAGAACATTATTTATTAGAAATAATTAAAAAATAAAAAAATATATTTCATAAATTGTTACGTTGCACTATAGGCCCAATGGCTAGTTTCTGAGGCAAAAAGTGTATTTTTGAAGCCGTATATTTGAATAATGTAGTAACGGGATTAGATTCTTGACACTTTGGACCACTTAATAAGAAAAACATTTCAATCTGACAAAGCTTCATGATCACATACCGGGCTGTCAAAGATATTACATTAAACATTGTGAAATTTTATAATATTCAATCAAAAGAAGAACAAAATTGTTTCGCTCGACAATTAAACACCGTTAACGTGAGTAAGAATTAAAAAGTTTGACACGATAAAGAATTGTTGGCGTATGCATTAAATTGAAGATAAAAATAGAAGAGAATACATTTGAAAATATGTATGTATAGAAGTTTCTACACTCATATCTCTTTATACGGCCCCTCTTTTTACGGCATTTCGCTATAACGGCCTGTATAAATTATGGAACAGCTTCGATTTACGGCGCTTTGTGCCTCGTTATACGGCCAAAAGAAATAGTTAATTTACCGTTTTGCTATGAATTGTAAACAAACAAAAGCATACATACACTCAATTGCAAGAAGAACATCAGAGAAATGTTTAACAGCCGACACAGGACAATTTTTTTAAACTGTATGAATTGTTTTGGTTTTTTTGTTATTATATACAACCTACTTAACTTTCATGCTTTACTTATTTTTATTGATTTTTATTAAAACCACGATGTAAAAGCCTTATTTTTACTTCCAATGTAAATTCAAACCTTATTTTTACAATAAATCGGAACCGATCTCTTACTGTTAATATGGATTTGTATGAAATGTTTTGCCTCGCTTTACGGCCGACATTTTGGGAACGTATCTATGCCGTATAAAGAGGTATGAGTGTATTACCCCTAGGATGTTTGATATTGCAAATGGGCTATATCGGTCCACGTTTTGATATAGCCCCCATAGAACGGTACCAACCGATTTTAGCTTCATTACAGCACAGAAATGGCTGAAATTTGGTACGTAGTCTTCGTACCAAATTCCATAGAAAGGAACCTACCGATTTGCGGTATTTTGAAGGTTGTAGCCTCAATGTGCCACCGAAATGGCTGAAATTTGGTATTTTGTTTTCATTTGAATTACAAAACCTTCCGGCTGATATTTGTCGGTATAGGGTTACGCCTTAATATAGCCCCCATAGGTATCTCCCAATTTTCGAAATTTTGAAGGTTGTGGCCTCACTATTCCTCCGAAATGGGTAAAATATGGTACTTAGCCTTCATTGGGGGTAAAAAACTTTCTCCCAGAAAATTTTCGGTACAGATCCACGCCTTAATATAGCCGTCATATAACGGTACCTCCCGATTTTCGGTATTATGAAGGTTATGGTGACAATAATCCATTGAAATGGCTGAAATTTTGTATTTAGTTTTCGTTGGGGCATTAAAATTTCCCCTCTAAATTTGTCTGTATAGGTCCACGACTTCATGTAGGTCCCATAAAACGGCACCTCCCGATTTCCGGTATTTTGAAGGTTGTGGCCTCAATATTCTTCTGAAATGGATTGAAGTTTGGTACTTAGCCTTCGTTGGGAGTATAAAACTTTCCTCAAAAAAATTGTCGGTACAGGTCCATTCTTAATATAGCCCCCATAGAACAGTATCTCTCGATTTTCAGTATTTTGAAGGTTTTAGCATCATTATCACACCGAAATGGCTAATATTTGGTATTTAGCCTTCTTTGGGGGTATAGAACTTTCCATATGAAATTTGTCGGTATAGGTCCTTAATATAGTCCCGCATAGAACAGTACCTATCAATTTTCGGTATTTTGAAGGTTACGGCCATAATAATCCATTGAAATGCCTGAAATTTAGTATTCAGTCTTCGTTGGAGGTACAACATTTTCCACCTGAAATTTGTAGATATGGGTCCACGCTTTCATATTGCCCCATAGAACGGTACCTCCGATTTTCGATTGACTGTATGAAATTTGGTATTTAGTCTTCGTTATATTGGTATAAAACTTTACCCCAGAAATTTGCCCGTACAGGTCCACGCCTTCATATAATCCCCATAGAACGGTACCTCCCGATTTTCGTAATTCTGAAGATTGTGACGTCAATATCTCACCGAAATGACTGAAATTTGTTATTTAATCTTCCATGGGGTTATAAAATATTCCAGAAAAGAATTATCAGTATAGGTCCATGTATTCCTATATCCCCCAGTAAAGCGTATCTCTTGATATTCAGTATTTTTTGATTAAATTTAGTATTTGAGTTTAAAAACTTTCCGCTACAAATTTGTCGGTATAGATCGACGTTTTTATAGCGCCCATAAAAGGTTAGCCACATTGTTTTAAACGAAAGGAAACTAATTGTTCCATTTTACTTCAATACAACTCATGTTGGAGGGTATAACAAGTTCGGCCCGGCCGAACTAAAAGCCCTTCTTACTTGTTTTTTATTAAATAATGAACATTTTTTTATAACTTTTTCCAATATCATCTTAAGGACACTATGGGTTTTTTTGCAAAACTCCGTCCATATGCCATCCTTTGTCATGAAAGGATCACATATAGGAGAGAGACTTGGCCATTGGTTCAAGTCTGTTTCTATTCGGTACTAATAATGAAAGAAATTTGGGAAAATAACCTTTAATCGTAAATACTTGAGAAGACTTGTGTGTGTTTCCATTATTTTGCCAAGGCCTTTGTAGTAATGGATATTTTGCAGAAGCATTTTTAGAAATTTTGTTCAATATAGCTCAATTATTAATTTGAATTATTATTATTTCGCATTGAACTTTTATTTTATGCAAAAATACGCAGGTGTCCAGCATTGTATGTAAATGAGTATTAGATATATGTATATTCTTAAAATCGATTTGTCCATTTCAAAAAAACATCAAACAAATGTTTGATACTAGTAGGCCAACAAAAATTACTTTTACCAAAAGTTGTCCACCTACGACAACTCTTTATATTTTCGGACACGGCACTGAAGACCTATCCTCAGTGTACTAGTATCGGCTCCAACGTTACAAACTCCAAACAATCTAGCCACTGTTTTCGCTTATGGTCTTCGACCAACCTGTTGTTATTCATTGTCAATTCCCTGACCCTGGCATCATTAGTACGACGAAGCTCAAAACGCTCGATTGCTAGTCCCGACGCTTCTTCCGGGAAATTCGCCACAGTTATGATGTTCCAAAAAATGGAATGTGTGACTGAATTTGGCTTAAAAATAAATGTGCCAAACTATATCGAAATCGGTTCAGATTTGGATAAAGCTCAAATATATATTTTCGACCGATTTCTCGTATTTGCTGCACCAAACACGCTATATATGTTCAATTTCGAAGAAATTTGGAATGTGTGACTGAATTCGGTCCAAAAATATGCCAAATTATATAGAGAATGGTTTCGATTATATATATATTCGCCCGATTTCACGTACTTGCTGCACCAAACACCTTATTTCTGTCAAATTTTGAGGAAATTTGGAATGTGTGACGTAATTTGGTCTGGTGTTTCTTGTACAGTACCTGACATTTTCAAGAAAATCGGTTCATCCGTTTTTGAGTCTATACGGAACATACAATCATACATACATTGTCTTTTATATATTACATATAATTTTTAAAGACATAGGGTTTAGGGGAAGTACCCCGCCCCTTCTGAAATTCAACAAAAATTGTAGCCTATATTAACCGGGGCCCATCCTTGTACATTGAAAAAATTGAAAAAAGTGTACGTAAAGTGGGCGTGGTCAAAATTTCTTTGCATAAAACCCAATTCGGGTTATGGCGCACATTCTACAGAAAGAATTATCGAAATCGGTCCAGCCGTTCTCAACTGATGCCATTACCAACGAACAACATTTGATTTTTATTTATATAGATTTATCTAAAATTAGCGAAATTCGGGTGGTACCTTTCTATGGGGGCCATATCAAAACGTGAAAATGTGCCTACAATTCTCCGTCAGAATATTTTATACTCCCAACGTAGACTAAATACCAACTTTCAACTAATTCGTTTGGATAACTTGGCTAAAAGCTTCCAAATAACCGAAATCGGTGGTACCGTTCTATTGAGGCTATATAAAAACGTGGAACTATACCGAAAATTCTTTTAGGAATGTATGTATAACCCCAACGGAGACTAAATACCAAATCTAAGCCATTTCGGTTGGATAATGTGGTAGAAATCTTTAAAGTACCGAAAATCGGCAGGTACCGTTCTATGGGTAAAAATACAAATTTACTGAATATAATAATGAATGAAGTACAATTTACAATCTAGAGCTGTTCTTATCCAAATTATGGACAAACATTCAATAAAACATCGACTTTTATTTTTTGCCCGCTAAATCGGTTTTCCACTGTGGACGGTAGCATGTTCGTTAAGAATTGTTAGTGCATTTGAAGTCAAACCATCGCCATTGTCATATTATTGAAAGTGTAATGGCATGCATCTGATCGACTTGGCGTCTGGATTGATTCGAACCTCTTTACATACAAACAGCTGTTTAGCAGTCACCAGATCAACCAATTATCCTCGTTTCGTAGCACTTCTTGTAAAACCTGTGCAGACTAGAGGAACTAATTTACACACATAATCTCTCAGTTAATCACAGTTAATTATGTATATGAACATGTTGTACCTTCGCCATCTAATTTTGACAATTACCAAATTTCCACTTTATTTCAATAACGACTGAAGCTTATAATGACCCTTCATTAAATTCTTTTTTGTTCACTGAAATCACAAGTAATATCCACAGAGGAGGTAAATAACGATGGGTGGCATTGGCGATGACGATAATAGTGGTAGTAGGATTGTACAAACAATAACCATTGACTTACAACAATAAAAAGTTGTCAGTCAACTCCCACCAAGGCAAAGCGAAAATTAATTTCTTAAATACTCTAAACCACATTTGACAAAACCAAAGTCCGTGTCGTCAACAATTTTGGCGCAATTCGCAATTGCAATTTATTGCAAAACAACTTACTCTTCCTCCTCCTTCCACCTTTCATTTCACCACCTGCCACATGTCGCAAGTCTGTCAACCGTGCAACATATTCCGGCGTTTTTTGTTTTTTTTTTTTTTGAACGTTGACTGATTCGAATTCACGGTGTTGATTGTGTTTTTTATTTGCCATTGTTATATTTCCTTAATAATATGTGACATTGTCCTTGTCAACGTTGTCGTTCGTCCTTTTGTTACCAATCATACTCCTACTTTTGCCAGCAAGTCTACAGTTTAGATTGTTCAGTGAAGTCAAAATAATCATAATAATGATTATGACGGTGATTGTAATGCCAAGTGAGTGAATGAATGAAAGGTTGCGTGAATGAATGAATTGTTTGTTGGAAGTGCGAGCGTGTATGTTCCCCCCTAGTTGCAGAGAACAATGCAAGAGGACAATTATTGTTGTCGTTTTCCGCATTGTCGTTAGCGTTGTTGGTTGTTTTTACAATAGGAAATCCTTTAAAAAATTGATTTTGACATCATTTTTGGGCTTAACACTTACCGTTCCCGTCCAGTCTATGAGTTGCTGAAAAGAAATGAATTTCTTACTGAATATCATATTCTCATTTCATTTGAGCCATGAAGTTGGTTCTCTATTAGTTTCGAAAACAAATAAAACGAAGAAATTGAAAAGAATTAAATATGGAAGTGAGAGGGAAAAAATAAAAAAATATTATTGTGTATTGATGGGCGAAAAATATTCGCATAGTCTTTATAAAATTGTCTAACGAGTACTCTTATATGATGTATTCCATTTGGAAGTTGTACAAGTCAAATTAATAGTGGAAAAGATAACAGAGAACTCTTGGAACGAAATGAATACATGCTCCTTAATAGAACATGAGAACTTATAACAATAAAATAGCAAGAGTCGATGGGGATGGTTACTGCCATTGCAGTCAATAGAGAGAAAACTACTCATCTTACTGAAAATAATTCTTAGGTCAGCCATGCTCAGAACTACATTCTTTACACCTTCAATTTTCGTTCGGTTCTTGTTAAAACAGAAATATGTAAATATTTTTTATATTTTATAACAGGGACGTACGCAGGGGGGGGGCACTGGGGGCCCGGGCCCCCCCCGAAATGATTTGGTCGACTAAAATTTTTTGAGCAACTTTAAGAAATTATTACGTTTTTCACTAAAATAATTTTTTTTACTTTTGGAATTTTCAAATGAAAACTTAGATTGTTCTGAATGTCATGCACTAAAAATTTATTTATGAACAAGTTGTCTAAGAAATATTTAAAATTTTTTGTTTGAATACTCTTTTTGAGAAAACTTCTAGTAAAATCTGTATTACTTCTTTTTCTCATGTAATTTCATTATCAAATAATAAAGGGTAGAGGAATTCTATAATAAATATAAAGGTCTTGAGGCTTTAAACTCATTCTGTATTCAAAAAATTACGTGTTTAGTACTGTGCGGAATGGAAGTGCATGAAATGACAAGTTTACTGGACAAAATGTACGATATATCAAGTGTTTTCCGTGGAGCCAAGGCAAATTTATATAAGGTATATGCATGAATTACAACAACTAACAAATTTACAAAAACAACACTGTTGTTATTTATAATTAATTGTCAAAGAAAGTATTGAATAATAGGGTCGTTCTAAAAATTTTCTCAGGAAAAACATAAATACATTTTGAAAATTCTCTAAAATAGAAGAAGTTTGAATCAAAATGTAAATATAAAGCATTCAGAACTGTCGTAGGTAATTTTTATTACACGTTTAGGATGCAAAGTAGTATTTTATGGTAGCAAATTTCGAAGTTTCAAATTTCATAAGTAGACCCTATTACATTTTGAAAACTAAGTCCCAATTTACATTAGGCGAGTTTACTTGCGGCAATTGTCAGTTTGTAGTTGAGAGAGGGGGCTGAGAGGCAAAGGGTTACCATACGCCTCACCTCTCTCTCCTTCAAACTGACAATTGCCGCAAGTAAACTCGCCTAATGTAAATTGGGACTAAATTTGCAAAAAAAAGTAAGAATACAGCTGATTGTCACTTCTACCTTCTATAAATATGCCTTGCGTGGAGCATATATCTAAAACCAATAAGAAAATTGTTTTACTGTCTTAATTTTTTATTATTTATTTTATGGCGAAAAATTTATTGTTGTGCGTCATAAAGTGCTAATATGTATATGCTATAAGTAGCATACCCACCTGATTTTTTTCCTATCATTAACAAAGTTGTAGCTGAAAACAACCGCAAACAAAATTAATGCTCAAACATTGGTTAAATGGTATTAAAATCTGCTGTAATTTCGGGCTTTAGGCTAACGCTAAATATGTACCTCATCGAAATAATGGCCTTTGACTTCTCATATGTTTCGATAAAATCCGCTTCAAATAATTTGGCTCTCTGTCTGGCTCGAGAGCATGATAACTCTCGAACGGATCAACCGAACTTTAAGTCATATCGGTCCAGTCCTTTTTTCTCACAAGTCTTCCTTTGGCGAAGGTCCAAATCGATATGGATTATATCGGTTCACTCCTTCAGGTACCTCCCTCCCAAAGATTTCACCGAAACTTTGAACATCCTAAAATTACTTCCGAACGTTCATATGTATATCAAGTACCAAGAGGGTCTATATGGGACAACATCTTCGGATACTTCCCTCACAAAATTTCAAAACAAGTGCAATATAAGGGTTGTTCGAGAATTTATTGGACATTTTTGCTAATGCTACTCCTTGCGGTCTTGTTTACAGCGATATTCTATTTTTCGTGGGTAAGTCGATGCTTCCCGACATAACGGTTCAAAAGCTCTAAATCTTACCATGACCAACTAAACGGATTGACACGATAACTTTTAAAAGAAATGAGTTCCAAAGTTAGGTCCACTTCCAAAATGGACAATTTTTGCAGATATTTTCTGCACAAAAGTGCAAAACTTTTGCGCTCTTATCGAAGTCAAATTTATGATCACGACATAAACATTTATTCGCAACGCTCACAATCGTGAAGTTTTGTACCCAAATGTTTCGATATTTTTGTCGGGAAATGTATACGTCCTAAAAAGACAACGAAATTCTGAAACTCCCTGACTACACAATTTTTAGGACAGAGATATTGGTTATGAAGTCCTATTCGATCTGTCTATAGATTAAAGTCTATACTTTTAAGACTGATACTTTTTTTACTTATTTTCGAAAAGTGCATAATCTTTGGTCATAGTCGAGTTCATAAACATCTAATCATATAATTAAGGTAGAAATAAGGCGGAACAACCATTGGGATATCAGATGGAGCTTTTCCGACTTAACCTATTTTGTTAGGACTTAGCTAAAATTTTGCCGAGCCCGAATGTGGATTTCGTAGTCTCAAACAGTACTGCGTGTAGAATTCGGAGTATATGAATCGTAGTTGGTATCGCCCGACTCCTGATAAAAATGTTTTCTGTTCTAAATGCCTGTTCCAGAACTTTCAAGAATCTACAAATTTTTACTACTGAAAATGAGTAGATTATTGTAGTACTGGAACAGACCATAAATGTAATTTTCTGAATTTTTCAGTTGCATGGACTCTATAACTTCTGGTAAAATAGTAAAGTTTTCATGTTTTTATGACATAAAAGAATATTATTTTTTTACAAAAGCTGGCACTGTTTGATTGGAAATGTTCGGTACAAGTCTAATTTGCACTCGGGGATTCGAGTTATTCTTTTTTGGAATTATTTATTTCAATTAATCAATGGTATACAAATAACATTAATAGGCTTTTCAGATAGATCTTCTTATCAGCATCAGTCCTCGCGGTAAAATGTGTCCATTTGATAACTTAATAAGGCAAAAGTAACACAAAACTTTTTTAATGGGACTGAAGTTAATGTGTGATATATGGATATGTTCTTTGAAGAATAAGAAATACTGTAAATCTTTGAAATAGAATCGAAACTGCCAAATAGGAGCTACTTTGGTTAAAAATTCTGGAATACACCAAAACGTAAACCTACAAGTGTAATATTCATTTGAAAGATTTTTTAGTTATTGCGTCAATTCTGTTGGAGAATTTGGTTTAAAACTTCAAAATACCAGGCGGAACTTTTGTATGGGGACTATACTGAACGTATTATAATATGCTGCATTATACTCTGTTCCAAATTTCAAACTTATATCTATAATATTGTCAACTCTCTCTATTGAAATTATATACTTTGTGTCAATATTTCATATAAAATCAACTAAAAACCTTTTAAAATAGCTTTATGTAACGCTACACAACATTTTTTAATTTCATGATTTTTGGTCAAGTTGTGCCCCCCCCGAAATGAAATCCTGCGTACGTCCCTGTTTTATAATATTTTTTATTTTTAGGGAATCGTTTTACAGGACACGTAAGTGCAAAAGTGCATAAAAAGTCGAAAGAAAATTCCGAAAATAGTTTTTCCTAATTTATTTTAAATAATATCTTGTTCTCTTTGAGCAGGGCTGATTTAGATTTAAAATGAAAATGTTGTCCTGTATTGTCTCATATGTACTTGAAAATCGTACTTCATTATCACTGTCACATTTCGTTCAAGCTGAGTGATTTCAATCTGCCACATAATAAACAATACAAAAGCAACAACAACAAGAACTTCAGCAGCAGCAGGTTGAAGTAGAAGCAGCAACAGAAACAACAAATTAGTATTGTTGGATTTTATAGTAGTACTTGAGCGTACCCTTTATCCCGTATCCGCATTATTTACTTGATTCCACCCTCCAAAGCTTTTGCTGAAGATTTTATTCTTTATTGTTTATTTTTTGTAGACGTTTTTTTTTCTCTCAAATTAAAGTCCATATGGCTGAATTAAAGGGAATGACATCTGACTTTCTGATGATTTTTTCTATTGAAAGTGATTTTATCAATTCCAATGACTAGCGTTTTGAGTTTTCAAATAGGTTACTATGTGTTTTCATTAACATCGGCATAGAAGACAAGTAGGCAGATAACGGAATGAGTTAAGGCAGCTTACTTGCAGCTACTCAAGGTACTTAGGACATCTATAATTATAATATTTGTGTTAACTAAACAAGATCTTTTTGAAGGAATCCGCTTTTGGGTAAACTGGACCTAAAATGTAACATCATTCCACTCCCTGTCCAATGAATGTGGAAAGTACAAAGCTGATGTTATCACAATTCAGGAAGTGTAAATGAAAAAACGAAACATGAGCAAGATCAGCTTCATCCCCGATTCAAGAGAAAGATGAACATATCACAGATATACTCGTAGTCTACGAGCCCATAGAGAGAGAGAGACATTAAGATTATTCGAGAAGATTTTAATGATGAAAACAAGTAAGCAAAGGCTAGCCACTGTCGGGACGGGCCGACTATGCGATACCCAACCATGGCTGCCAGTTTTTTTACCCAAATCGCCAAATCAAGTATCGAAAATCGCCGAACCGAAAATTCGCCTATTTATGTTAAAATCTGCCGATTTCTGTTTTTTTTTTAATATTTTCTCTTCATTTTCTGACCGAATTAGCTGTAGGTGGAATTTTCAATCCAAGGGATAACGGAATTTCTCAATCAAAAACTAGAACTAATTCGGTCAGAAAACGTATCTAGAACTACAAAAAAAAAGAAAATGAATGGGGCCATAGCCCATATTTGAATTAGTCCTGCCTGCAAACAAAAGACGAACGGATATGTATATATCAATTCAGAATTTAACGTATTTTGTAAATAATGACACTGTGCAACACGAACAAATTGACCATATTCTGACACTGCATCGCGATAAAAGGCTTAAAAAGAGAGTATACGTATTTTGTCAGGCTCATATCTTCCAAACCGTTTCGAATTTTGATTTACACTCGAAAGCAAAAATTCACTGTGTTATCATTGTTGTGTAGTTATTTACAAAATGATTATCCTAACGCGTTACGAACTGAAAATCAAACTTATACTATGTTCACATTTATGACATCCACTCGATTTCGACTGTCATTTCCATTGCTCAAACGTCAAATGAAATCCAATCGATTCCAAATGAGTTTTCCGTGGCGTATACATAAAGGAATTGAGAGATGAAATCGTGTGGATTTCGTGAATGTAAACATAGTATTAATGTACCCTTCATACTATATAACTATAGGTTATAAAAATTCACATGCATGGATTTTTTGGGCATATATTATAATTGAATGAAACGTTAAGTTTAAAACATAAAAATACAAAAAAAATGTTTAATAAAAAGATGACATTTCTTAAAATTAGCCAACGAAATCGCCAACTATTCTATAATCCGCCAAAAAATCGCCATGTCGCCAAGTCAAAAATTAAGTCGCCAAACGTGTTGAAAAATCGCCACGTTTGGCGAGAAATCGCCATATCTGACAGCCCTGTACCCAACACATACCCAAACATTTTTAAAGCTAAGAATGACTTCATTAGTATAGGCCATTTTAATTGAAATACGTTCAACCAAAGGTGGAATATTCGTCAGAAAAAATCAAATCAAAAAATGGAAAAGTAAGATGTACGCTATCTTATTTTGCATCATTGTAAAGGTAATCTTTTCTACTTCCATTGACGGGTTTTCTTTTTGGAATACCCCTACTAAAAGCGGAGATATTCGCATAAGAAAAATGTTAATTTTTCTCCATATAGGTCTTTTTGCCCATTTCAACCCCTGAATATTAGCCGATTATCACTAAAATCAATAGGCTTCTTCCTTTGTGGGAGTCCCATCAACCGCGATTTCGTGAGGATCCGATCAAAATTTCGACCTGTAGCGTGATTACAAAAAATGGAAAAATGAGATGCATTACCGATTATTGCGATATCTCCTACTTTGCATCAATGTAAAGGCGATATTTTTTTTCATTGGTGACTTTGACGACGAACCGCTCAAAATTGCGACGGACGGACATAGCCAGATAGACTCAGCTCTCCGAGACAATCATTTTGGTCAACGACCAATATTTTTCCATGTGTTACAAACTTTTGGGCCAAAACCAACTTAAAATACCCTCCGCAGATAGTGTTGTAGGGTTTAAAGAAGGGGTGGGTTTAGCCTTCATAAGGAAACATGAGGCTGATAGAGCTTTCAGTGGCAAAACATGGTAGTGAGCAGCACCAGGTTGCAAGACCTCAACAAGCACAATAACACTGTAATGTGGCAAAACATGGTAGTGAGCAGCACCAGGTTGCAAGACCTCAACAAGCACAATAACAATGTAATGTGGTTTTCTTTGGGGTAAGCTCAATCGCACCAACGGTTTTCATAAATATTCACTTATGCACTAGTTTAGAATCCACTTGGGACAACTAAACAAATGCAGCGTGTCGTGTGTCCCCAATCCACAAGCAGGGCAGGTGTTGTGTGGGTATCCTACCATCGGGCCCAATTTAGCTGGTGTTCTTCTGCTGCGATGGCCCCATACATCGGTAGTCTCTCATCGACATTGACAACCCATCCATCGGTAGTCTCCCAGTACGACATTCACTGCTTGCGCAACTGCATGATATGCTCGTTGATCTAGAGGTTTTATGCTGGTGCCTTCAGACTTTCCGGACCTGCATCGACATCATATTGTTGTGCTGACGCACCGGTTAAACCTTCATCTCCTCATGAAGATCGTCCACTTGTCATGATGAGGCACCCTGTTGTAGTCCTCAGGATGGCATTCTGGAAGGTTTCAATATTCTTCCACTGTATAACGCTAACATTTGCATACCACGCTGGGGACGCATAGCTTACCATTGCTTTATAAAAGGTCAACAAGGTTTTTTGCCAACATGCAAGTGGTGCAGACAAGTGGCTTCAGTACGATTTTCCTTCTTCTGACCGTAAATAGCTGTGGCTTGCGAGGACGATTTAAACATGTTATGGAACGTTGCACCCAATACCTGCACTAAGTCAGCTATGTAGACATTAACGTATCACACATGTCATCGACGATAGTAACCAACGCCAAGATCGCACAACCATCCGCAGGCATTACGATCTCTATGACGTCGAAGTTAAACAGTTCCGGAGATATCACCCCCCTTCGGGAACTCAATGCTTCACTCTCTGGGTCTTGGACTTCTTATTTCTGAATACCACAAACAACTGATATCCACACATATTGTTGATTATCCAACGTTTTAAACACGAATGGAGGGAGGCCTTTTCTATATCATCGAACATCTTTTCATGGTTGAAGGTATCGAAGGCCTTCGATAGGTCAAGAGCCAACATTACTGTTCAGCTCACGGCTTGTTCTGGTTCAGAGTGTATGGATTTGGCGTGTAATACTGCTGTGGTACTGTGCACTTTCTGGAATCCATGCTGACATTGGGCAACTGCTTCTCATTATGGTGAGGGGTAGTGTCTCTGGAAACTTCGTTACTGGCGACAGGAGGGAAATCGGCCTGAATGACTCTCCTTTACCGGAATCCTTACCTGGCTTCAGTAGCGGGAGCCCCTGCCAACTTTTGGTACAATGAAGGGGTTAAGACAAGGGGTTTAACTCTGTTTCTAAGAAGTCTGTACTTTGGCACTAAAAACCACCATTAGAAAATCCACTGCACGATCTGGAGTGTTGTAAGGCTACTGAAGAGAAGAACGCGACATGCAAGGCATCTTTCAGTCAGTAGCAACCCGAAATGCCAAGGTTAGAAGAAAAATTAGTTGCAGGCAAAAGAAAGCGTGAGAAACTCGACATGATCAGGAGTCAGAATGAAGTCCGAAAGTTCTACCAGAGTGTAAAACACCAGGCTGAAGGATATGTTGGAAGCACATTTTACTGATAAAGATAGTGCACTGAGGATCTGGAGGAAGCACTTTATCCACCATTTGATATCCAACATGGGCAGCGTTGAAGATACCCCAGAACCTCGAAGGCATTGAACGTATACCAGCAATTAACAGACCGAAGAAGCAAGGCAGCAGAAGCTGATGGTCTGATAGCCGAACTTTTCAAGACTGGAAGCTAAGAAGGAGTATGCATTAGTTGATTGATTCTTAACGATTGAATCTTCAGTCTGCTATGTGCGGTTTGTGCCAACCACAGAGATATAAATCTCCTACTCGTCGCATATAAAGTGCTATTGGTCGTATTGTCAATGGTCAATGAAATAATCGGGTCATACCAAAACAGATTTAGACTTGGCCACTCTTCGCCAAATACTAGAGCAGACTCGTTAAAAAAAGATTGACACATACCACCTGTTCAGAGTGACCCAAAAAACAAAATTTTTAGAACTACTACCCCCTAAATGTTTTCCATTTGATTCAAAAAACTTTATATATGAAATTTTATGGCGATCGGTAAACGTTAACCCTTGCCAACCTTGCGATCTCTGTTTCCATAGTAATTTTTTGGAGCAAAACGTGAATTTTCACGAAAATTATCTAAAGGCTGTACTTATATGTAATATAATCGATAAAAAAAATTTCATTGTTGTGGCTAAAAAACGATTTCTACAAAAAATTATGACGATCGGTTAACGAAAACCCGAGCCCCCTGACCGATCTTTATTTCCATAGTACTTTGGGTGCCACCGTGGTGCAATGGTATGCACACACGCCTTGCACGCTGAAGGTCGTGGGTTCAATTCCCCGGCCAGTCAACATCAAATTTTCAACAGTGGCAAAATAACCCTCAGTAATATTGGCGACATTTCCTGAGTATTTCAGCCATGTAAAACTTCTCTACAAGTGGTGTCTTAAGACACGCCGTTCGGACTCGGCGATAAACAGTAGGTCCCATATCATTCAGCTAATATGAATCGCTGTGCACTCATTATACGAGAGAAGTCTTCCATGTCCCGTATGGGATGTTTGTGGAACAATTAAAATTACTTTGCATGGGGGCCAAAGACAACATTTCAGAAAATCATTCTACAAAAATAATTGTGGTATATTTTCGAATCGATGAACAAATATACTAGTTCATGGTTGTGGCTAAAAACGAATCCTACAAAAATTTATGAAAATCGGCTAGGATTTTAATATTAAGTATATTATAGAGCCCAAATTACCTATAGTATTGGAGCAATATCAAAATCTGGCCGGATTTTCATAAATTTTTGTAGGATTCGTTTTTTAGCCAAAGCAATGAGCTGGTAAATTTTGTTCATCGATCACTAGGAAGCCTGGACCCACAACTCCCCTCCTCTACTCGGTATATAGGTATATAGCGATGGCTCAAAAATTTAAACGAATATGAGCAGACGTCTGTATCTATAACCACAACTTACGGCTCTAATACAAGTTGGATGAAAAACTGACAAATAGTATGAAAAGAGACATTGTTGGACCGGTGACTATCTACGTACATAGTCAAGCTCAGATCGCACTCTATCAAGTCTGCAGCGGTTTGGAACTGCAAGAATGCCTTGGAGATACTTAAATCAATCGTTACTGTGTTTTCGGTCCCGGGTCATCACAGCATCGAAAAAAATGAATTTGCAGATGAAATGGCGGGTTGCGTATCGCAGAGAACTAATATTGAAATCGGCAACACAATCAACCGACCCTTGTGCCATTTCATGCGGCATAAGAACAAAGATATCGGGATAAGATTAACCAGATCTGGTACAATGAACCTAGCTGTAAAATATCTAAGATAATCATTCCAATCCTCTTAAAGCGAAAAACTACATCCCTGCCTTCCATGGAAAATCGGACCTGATAGAATAAGATAGAATAAGATCAATGTCCTGCAAATGGGAAAGCGGTTGCTGACTACAGCAAGTTATAAAGAGAAAAAGGGGCAGTCGTACCATTATTATGTCGCTGTTCGATGCTCACCACCCGGAGACTGCGAATCATGGCTGAATACACAATCCAATATCTAACAACTTTCTGCCAAACCGAGCCAACAAGTTTGCTTCTCCTTGCCAAGAGTCTGAAGTGGCGGCAACAAGAAAGAATTACCACAGCATAAAAGATGGCAAGTTCTTTCACTTCTTAATAACTACACTCTTCAATAAAATTCATTGTGCCTCTTTTCCATATTCCGAAATAATCTAACAAATCCATTATATTCACATGAGCTTAAACAATATCTTTGAAAACAGTTAAATTTCCTTCAAATAAATATAACTGACAGCTACAACGTGACTAACCATAGACATTACAGCAAATTCGGAGCACGTAAAACAATTTTATGTTAACTTATCTGAGGGTGTCATCGTAAGGTCATCCTTGCACGCAATCCACATCGAAAGCCAGGACCTTTATGACAGCAGCGAGAAAAAAAGTCAAATTCACATTTTGAATATAATTGCCGAATGCAGCAACATTAAACTGCTTGCTGACCACAGAGGGTTGCGCCTGCCTTCCACCCACAAACGACCATCCAAACACAAAACGGCAATTAATGCGGACAAAACACGTGAGAAAGTGAGCAAAAACTAAAAAAGGCGAAACACAACACAAGTGAACATCGCAACAACGCGGAGAGTTCAATTGACTTCCGTTTCACTTTGGCTCAAATATCCGGTTATAGCGTGCCGACGCAAAATGTTGTTGCATAATTTCGCCTGCAGAGGAAATAAAATAGATTTAGCACCAAACCCATGAAAATGTCCCCGGGGTTTGGTTTGCCGGTACCAGGACTCATCTGCATGAAAATTTGGCATTTTGTGCGTTCTCCACAATGATGGTCATTTTTATAATAGGTGCGGTACGTCCTGCAGTTAGTCAGTAGGCTTATGTTAATTTTCTTGTGTCACGCCAGATGACATGGCTTGAGTGTGTCTGTGTATCTCCCAGTACATCTGGGACAGTGGAAAATAAATTGTAAACATTAAAAAAGTTGAGGTGTTCAAATCACAAATATGTTAAAGTTAAGTAGAAGTGACTAACATTGGATTTGTATGGCTACTTTTGTAATAAATTTTATTTTTGTTATATCAATAAAGCAGTTTGATATTGGAATATAATTCGTTACAGCTTAACATAGTTTTGAATTACTGTATAGTCTTGATTATCCGGACAATCGTTAATCCGATCCAATATTTTTGAAAGAAAAGTGATTTCATTCAAACCAAAACTAACTTTACACCTGCACCTAAAATAAGTATTTGGAGCAAATACGTCATTTATTTGACATATATTCCATGGAATATCGCATTCTTTTTAAAACCCGTTGGATGTAAATGCAGCACAAGACATTTTTTTAATTTCTTTTTGGTGTTCTATGATTTTATTGGACTACTTATGTATTCACAAACTTTACTCTAGTAGCGAACGGGTAATCACAGTATACCAACATACGAGTACGTATATCAGTATACGTTTAGTGTTTTGAAGCCCAAACATTTTCTAATTGAGTTCTTGCAGTAATAATGCGCTATAATATATTTCCTTGTTCGCTCCTCGACTTTCCTTTCCAACACATTCGATGGTCCAGGATCAACCAAAATTATTCAGATTCCAAAGAAAATTCCAATGTCTCTTCACCCAATACCGGCAGTGAAAAGTTATAAAGCTTTCGCTTTTGTATGGGATTATGACTGTTCTCATGGGTCTAGCACGGAGTGAAAAAAACAACAACCAAATTATGTTTTTTGTTTGTTTTGGAGGAAAGCAAATACAAAGACAACTCTGTGGGATCGCTGAGTATAGGCCAGGGTCGAGCTTCTTTGCTTAGACCGTATAGTGAGGGCGCCCACTGAGTTGTTTTTGCATTTGCTTCTCTCTCTCACGTACAGTGCAAATGAATGAAAACAAACAAAAACATAATGTGGTTGTTGCTTTTTTCACTCATACGTTCATACATGTCTTCGCTTTGGCTGTATTTCTGTGGTCGTCGCTGGTATAGGCTGACTTTCGTATCATCAGTCATTGTGTTTGTTGTTTAAACTTCGTCAAGTAAGTAAATGTATCAGAAAAAAATGATACATGTTTGCTTTTTACCTGCGTTAGAAATGCGTATTTTGGACGCTTTGAAACACGTAGCTTCGCAGTTGTTAAGTACAACGGCGTTAAGAAACATAATACTTCGCAGATTTTGAGTCATTTGTAAAGCAACTAACGATACAGAAGTCAGCCATACTGTCTTTGCAAAGAAGCCCATCCCTGGTCTAGTACGAACTATGAACTCTAATGTACCTTGCATCAGGTCCGACAATGTTGGTAGGAATTTTCAACATTTCAGAACATCGTCAACTGATCATTACATACGTATGTTCGTCAGCGAAGAGACAACAGAGACTTCTCTCATACCAATGAGTGCACGACGATTCATATTGGCTGAATGATATTAGTCCTACTTTTTATCGCAGAGTCTGAACGGTGTGTTTTACGACACCACTTGTATAGAAGTTTTTCATGCCTGAAATAGTGAAGAAATGTAAGCCAGAATTATACTGAGGGGATTTGCCATAGCCGAAAATGTTGATGTTCTGGTCATGGATTGAACCACAGACCTTATAAGTGCATGGCGGGCGTGCTTACCACTGCACCATAGTGGCTTCCAACTGAACACCGTTCTCAAAAATTTGAATTTTTCACCCGAAAAACTTAACATCTAAAAAATGACGGGTTTACTTGCGCAAATCTTTTCAATAATTTTATTGTTCTGTTTCTTAGCTGCAAGAATAAAGTAAGAGATCTTTTTTCAATGAATTCACCTCATGTTAAAAATGTTTATTTGTCTTTAAAGAGTTATCCCTAGTTATGCGGACCAAAAACTCATTTTTCATGATTTTTTTTCAATGAAACTACACATTTTTTAAGTAGTTCTTACTTTCATCTGAAAGAGTATATCTTATACTACTTCTGGAATTTTGTTTGTTGCTTATTGCATAGTCATGTGGTTAATGGCTACATGCAAAACCCTTTTTTTTGGAAAAGTGTTTTGCGGTGCCAACGATAGTTCAAAAACATATGTGCCAATATTCGTATATTTTTGTGTGCGTTTCGAGAACCTAATACAGTAGTTTTGACTTAGCTGCCAAAACAACTTTTGCACGCATTTTGTGGCAGCAAAGCGAATTTCGCACTTATCTTTAATATTTTTAGCTGCCAAAAAGTGGCAGTTATCCGATTCGTTCACCTGCCAAAGAATTGGCTCTTCATGTAATATGCAGCTTCAGATTTCTTGATATCCGAAAACTATTTGGAGAGGAATAGTGAAAAAATAAAAACATATAATCAAAAAGTTTGTTTTGCATCAGCTAAATGAACCAAAATGGAATTAAATAACAATTATTATCGTTATATTTGCTTCCACATCTGTCATTCAATTTCTGTTTGTATTATTGCAACAACCTGCAGGTGACACAATAAATATGCCTTGAACCTGCAGATGTGACACCAGAGAAGTCTGCCTTGTATCTTCTAGTATGTATGTGGAATAATTAATAATTATTATTAGATTCACATTGGCAGTTTTGTTGAGATGTGTATTATTTTATAGTTGTAAAATAATTCCAGTTTAATATCGGGTTTTGCTGTTTTTAAAAACAAATTGTTTAAAAAAAAAAAATTTAAAACAACAAGTTTTTTTTAAAGTGGGATGTACATAGTTAAAATTTATTTAATTTCGGGATAAGGCAAAGAATACTTGTTTCGTCTAACGCCACTTGGACTCATCAGTTATCTTAGTTCTTTGTATTGAAACAAAGAACTCTTCCCCAATTTTATGACTACCAGAGCTCAAGAATAAACGTAACCGATGAATTCGTTTAAATGCGAATTCATCAGAAACATTTAAAAAATCTCGTAGGCGCATATGAAATTAAGTCAATTTTAACAACATCTCACTTTTAATAAAACTTGTTGTTT
Organism: Musca autumnalis; assembly: GCF_047663935.1. NCBI lineage: Eukaryota > Metazoa > Arthropoda > Insecta > Diptera > Muscidae > Musca > Musca autumnalis. Next base: position 117,320,836 of record NW_027411755.1, on the reverse strand, counting down.
TAAAAATTTAAAAACAACAAAACCCGAGATTAGCTGGAATTATTTTACAACAATATATTAATTATTATTATAAGTTCGTAGAAAGAGTTCCCACGACTACAAAAGCCTAACTATTTTTTTCCATAATATCATAGGTTGTCTACAAATGATCAACATAAAACAGTTTTCTTCTGTACAAAAGACCCTGTGCATTTAGTTTAGTTTTGGCTGGTAAATACAAATTTCTCTGTGAAAATGCGTTAATTTTTCCAAATATTATTGGTAGTTAAATAAAATTCACACTTAGATGATTAGCAGTTAAAAGTGTAATTTGCATTGAAAATTTGACAATAATGCAAATATTTTAGTTTTTTGGCAGGAAAATCAAATTCGCACTAAAACGATTGGCAGCAAAATCAAAACTACTGTAATCTTGTCTTTAACTAAAATAGATTTTTAAAAAATCTATCTAAAAAAATGTTGACTGCCAAAGTCAAAATTTCGATTCTAACGAAAAAATTTTTACCGTATACATGTCAAAATATCGGGCAAAAATTAAGGAAAAAAAATCTGTCTCGCTTAAAGACAAGCTTTTTAATTATTTTATAAGCTCACCAAACCATATGAAGATCGGCCAAGTTATATCGAGCTATCAAAAATTCCATTTTTGCCACTCTATATTACCTGCACTTCAAAATAAGAAAATATTTTTTTCGCTTTTTCTGAAATTGATAAGTAGAGGTAATCCCTTAATGTCTTTAACTACCCCAGTAACTTCTTCGTTGTTTTCGAGAGAAAGCGACATTTCCTGAGTATTTCAGCAATGTAAGACTTATCTAAAGTGGTGTCGTAAGACACATTGTTCGGATAGTATATTCCGTATTTTTGAGATAATAATCGGGTTGCAACGACCTCTTGTGTGTGTAAGACAGGAATGCTTGCCTTGCCCTCCTGTGAAACCCTAAAATGCTTGAAGGCTATTCTACATATCCATATATTAAAAGCAAATAGTGAATAACTAACATATTTCCGTTACAGTATAATTTCCTTCTTCAACACAGAATGCATTGTCTTAAATCAACCACCAAATAAAACCAGTAAGAAAAGTCGGGCGGGGCCGACTATATGATACCCTACACCACTGTGAATAGGAAAAATGTATGTGGGAGCTGAATCCAAATGTAAACAGATTACGATATAATTTGGCACATATATTTCTAGACCAAACCAAATTAGACTACAGCGTGCTTGGTGCATCAAATACTTCAAATCGGTCGAAAATATATATGGGAGCTATATCCAAATCTGAACCGATTTTCACCAAAAGCAATAGCGTTCTTCATTAGGCTAAAAAAATGATCTTCCCCAATTTTCAGCCAAATCGAACAATAAATGCGACCTGCACGTTGCGAACGGACATGCTTAGATCGACTCAGAGTGTGATTCTATGCATATCCCTTAGGCATGTTACATACAAATGCACTAACACATAATATCCTTATCACAGGGTGGTGTAGGGTATAAAAATCCGTCGGTGAATCTCTTGCTAAAACAGTTCATTTTACCGATATACATACGTTCAGAGTTTCTGTTGATGTACAACAGTTCGCGTGTTACAATACACCAAACATGCGCTTCAACATAAGTTAAATTTCTACAAATATGCCCATATATTAAATGCAAATAGGTTATATCTAACATATTTACATTGCATTATTATTTCCTTCTTCAACACGGAATGCATGGTAAATCAACCCCCAAAATAGAAACAGATCATTATCACACATTAGGTGTGAAACCACAATACAAATATTATCCTTTCGCTTGTCCATTTATGTAGGACACATTACAAACAAAAAAGTCAGCAGTAATTTAGTCAGTCAAAGTGTATTACATGTGTATTCAATTGACGTGAGTTCAATCAAAATTATGACAAAACAAAAACGACAATTTCCCCCTATTCAATTACATCACAAAGGGGTATGACACACAAATGGCCATATGTCGACCACTAGCAGTAGTAAAGAATTGCGGAGAGATAGTCATAAGATGTGACTTACTATATTTGATTCGTTAGCCCTCTTAAAAATAAAGAAAACGAGTTATACGTTTTATCGTACGTACAGTCTGTCGCAAAAGTTAGTATCCAACATTAAAATTAAAATTTATTTCAACAAACAATTAGTTTTATTTGATAGACACGAAGGTAGTATTCGGTGATAACAAAGAAAAGTACGCAATATTTGCATTTATTAGAAAATGTACGGTTCGGATCCAAAAAAGCCCTACATTTATATCGCTAAATTTAGTGTGCACCGCAGAACCCTTGTTGAACTGTGTAAAAAGTTCTTGATATTTTTGAACAAAGTAAAACTAAATCTGTATTTAAGACAATGGATTGTAAAACTCAGAATAATTAGTCATCTATAAATACAACTACTGTAGCGGCAAATTCCGGGTGTTATGTCCTGTTTATGAATTCTAAAGCCATGAAATGCTCAGAAAAGCTCTAAAGTTTCAATATGCGGTGATCTTGATCTTGTTTCAACTTGTCCTATTTGATAAAACGGGAATTTCTTAAAGGAAACCCATAGTTTTGGGGCAATTGTCCTTTCGAAACATGTAATAATCCTTACACTTAAGGACTTTGCTTTTGACTTAATTTTCTAACAAATTGTACCTAATATTCCCACCAAAAATTAATATTTCCTCAAGTTCCGTTGAATTTCCAAAACATTACTGTTGTAATTAGTACTGTGAAAAATTACCGAAATAAAGTTTAAGATTTATGAGCGAACACGTCTTAACCTGTTCTTATGCCTAAAAGCTTGCACTTTTGTCTTGGTGGTACTAGAAGAAGTGGATCGATATATCGTCGGTGTCATGCTTAAGTGTTCCCTACGAAATTTTTGGCTTTTTGAGATACAGGTGGTTTCTAGGGTTTTCCGGTATGCTCTTTCTGAATTTATGATCTAGTTTCCGAGATATCCATGCACCGACGCGAAAGCTTAAACTTTTTTCAGTTATGAAATTAATATTTTGAAAACTTACAAGCATAAAAACACATTTCAAAAATCAGAACTTGAATTTTCGCTTTAGAAGTATTTAATTTATTGAGGCAAAGATGGAATTTTTTTGTCACTTTGTTCCATGTGATTTACAATATTTCACATTTGTGTCATAAGTGTGGATATGGACAAAAGAATCGACAAAAATTATTTTTTTTTAAATCTCTATAACTTTTATATGCCAATACATATTCTTCTACGTCTTAGCAAATATGTTCTATATACTATTATTAATATTTCAAGTCAAAAATATAAATATTTTCTTTAGTCAGCTCCACGCAGTTGTGACGCAAATCATTAAAATGCGATTATCTCAAAACGGGCAAATGACCTATGGAACATTTAAGCATGACACAGACGATATGCATGTATGTCGTTCATCTTCGAATTTGACATAAGTTTGGAAGAGCGATTTCGATATGAAGTGATTGGACGAAATACGGGTTGGGTAATCCAGTTCTTAGTTCACTGTACTAGTTCCAAAACGTATGAGTAATGTCATAAAATCTAAAGTGTTGTATTACGTATAACTTGGAACTTAATGTATGTATAGAAAAAAACTATGTAAAAATGTTGGCTAATTCAGACACTGCTCATTAGTCATAAGGGTTGGTAACCTGTTATTTAGAAGTTTTGGGAAAAATTGTGTTTGAGGTACTCGAAGGAGTGGACCTAATCTAGTATGTCTGGAGGAAATATTGCGACGTGCATAGTTTGATCCCAATCGAGAGTTATTGTGCGCATCATTTTAGCGGGTATGGCAACCTTCAACTAAAGTTGCGAATCTCAGTTGACGAACCGGCTATTTTTCAGCAACCAGTTATTTTAAGTTGCAGTGAATATTTTCGAAGAAACAAGAAGTAAAATTGAAAGGAAAAATTCCTCTATCTCGTTGTTTCTATCATATTTTTCAACGGCAATTTAATAAATATATCAACAATACGTTAAAATTTCAAATATGAGAATAAACAGCCTGTTTGAAATTTGTTTGAAATATGTTTTGTAGAAAGTATGATATGAAATACCGCCTAAACAACATGAAATAGGTGTTTTACAGTTTCAGAATGTTCTGAAGAATTGCTGAGGACATTATTTGGAAAATGTTTGCGAAAGGCTACTTGGTTCAACTCTCAATAGTTTGGCAGTTACTGACCATAATTCCAGAAATTATGTAATTTTTTCTATATTTTATCAATTTTGATGCGCTATATCGACAAAAATTTCTAAAATCGTCTTTTCCATTTCAAAAAAATCAAAAAAAAATTTTGATACTACATCTATGATTTTTGGTACATAGATTAAGAAAAAAATCGTCATTCCAAATCTGTTTTCGTTACCAACTTTGATTGTTGCGCGCAAAAGATATGACCGTTTTAATTATGCTAATTAGAAAAAATTCTAAAAAAATCGCGGCCTAATATAGTAAGCTGTTATATCCAATTGTCGTTAACTGAATTCGCACACTTTGAGAATATGCAAAAAAAATTCAAAAAGTTTCAATGGATTCGCGAAAAATTAAATTTATTAAATAATTTAACGTATTTACAAACATATTTTTGAAACAATAGCGCTTATACTTACAAAAAATATATATAAAAACACTATAGCAGCATCCAGACATTGTGAGGAATACAATGAAACCTAAGTCGTGAAGTTTGGAGCTATAGTATTCGTGTTATTTGCAAAAATACAATGAAAATGTGACGAAAAAAATAAAAATTATGTTATTCTAATTTTATTTTTTTATGGTTTTATAGGAAATGTTGAAGAAAAAATGATTGAGTTCTTCGTCATTTTCGTCCAAATTTCACGCAATAATGACGATATTCCGTTGCAACAACTTTTTCACTTATAGTTTTCCTATTGGCGAATATTTTTAGAACCTTATATTAAATCACAATGGATTCCAAGTGTGGCATAACGTTAAAATAATGTTATATTGAATATTACAACATGTGCGACGCATATAAACCGCGTAATTATGAAAATGACATGATGCGCATCCGATTTTCCAACACAGCGAATCAATCCCTCTTTTTTGATGTACAGTTTGTCAAATTTTATTTGGCGGCAACGATGTAGCATCTGCTGCATATTAGGGTGCAAAATACTGTAAAATGGTCATAATTTCCGCGAAGTTCATTTACATTTTATGCGCATCCGATTTCAATGATCACCATTAAAAAATACATCATCCTATGTCATTTCAATGCGATCCATCAAGAACCGTGGATGTAGCATCGCACTCAGTTTTTAGAAAAAATCTATTATATCTCCGGATTCGCGAACGTTTTTCAATATCTGTTTTCGCACATTTTAAATATGCGTTTCGCTCTATTTATCTAAGTAGGAATCACACATCTAAAACGCGTCTAAATACGCGATATTTTAAAAAATATTTTTTGCATATTTTCGAAATTTGAGGGGTATCATATCCGCCGATCTAGTGGATGGATTTAGACGCGCAAAGGCTTGTTAGATTCAGAACGTAAAAAAACTAAATTCACGCGGGTTTCCACTGAAATCGAAAGGCATATGTAAGTTTTGAATCCAAAAAACTGGTTTTTAAAAAAAAAATACGCACACAAATTTCGACTTTAAGCTGAGATTGTTGTGAACCTTTGAAGGCTACACGCCCTAGTTATACATCAAAAAATGCGTAATCGCGAGTACTACAATCTCATAATCAGTTTTTAAACGACTACAGTTGCGCGTTCCGATTAGAGCAAAAAATCAAAAACCCCATTTTTTCAGTCTTCAAAATGTCAGCATCCGTTTGAGATTGATGCGGTGGTTATATTAAAAAATCATATTTTAGAAACTTCATCTCTGAAGTGTATTCTTTAACTTCTTCTTTGAACATTATACTCTACATTGTATTGTACAGCCACTAATTGAAAACTGACTTAAAAAAACTCGTTTCCTTCAACGATTTTTTTCTATTTTTTTACATTAATATGACCACAGCTTCCGCTCAAATTATAATTTTAAGAAATCCATCGGTGAATCGTGCTAAAACAGTTTATTTTACCTAAATGCGTTCCAAAGTTATGGTATATTACAACAATTCGCGAGATACAATACCCCATACCTCAGTTTCAACAGAAGTAAATTTTCTACAAAAAGGCCGATATGCGTTTTTTCGGTTTTTCTGCTTAACATATAAGTTATACTACTTTAGGAGTACAATATTGCTGAAGACCGCAAAGCTACATTCTTATTAGTTTCTGAAGTGAAAAAAGGGTAGTTATAGATAAGACCATAAAATCCAAACCCGAACTAAAAACACGAAACTCAACTAGGGGTTTTGTAGTATTAATATGTACTTTCAGAAAATGCCCACTAGAAGTTGTTTGCATTTTCAGTGTTGCACTGTGTTATAAAATAAACTTCCAGTCGAAAAATTTATTGGGCATTTATTTTACTAGAAAACACCTTTACTTTAAGAATACACACTGCTTTATTTCTGGACTACCGATCCACACACGACGACAACTTCAAAGTAACTGCCACAAACTGATGGTTAACAAATGTTCTCTGTCTTTCTTATCCACCAACAGAACAAAACATGAGAACACGTCCCATTTTTTTCTTTTTCTCTTCGTTTGCTAGGTTCATAAAAAACAGTAACAAACTTATTGTATTTATCAGCGTCGCCCATAATATTTTCATCAATACTAAAGCATGTGTGTATGCATGGGTGAAAAAAAACAACAACCACATGATGTTCATCGTTTGTTTATGTACAGTACACTGTACGTGAGAGAGAGAAGCAAATGCAAAAACAACTCAGTGGTCGCCCTCACTAGTCTTTGCAAAGAAGCGCGTCCCTGGTATACATACAAGCACTCACCCGAGCACAAGTAGATAAACAAACCAAATGCCACACAAACGCATCATCCCTCCATACCGCAAAAATGTCATCACCATGCTTTGAAATAAACATAGCAACGACACTCACATCTCAAGAAAAAACACGGCCCATTGTTGTAGCGCACAAACTTTGAAAGCCATTTTAACAACAGAAATTTATTAATAACCATAAACAAATCTTAATAAATTATTTGTATGAAATCGTTTATCGATCGCTTTTTAGTAACATTTTCATATTTGATAAACATTTTCCTAATATATTCGTAATATTTTATCGCTATTGGACAAAAATATGGTGATAAAGCTTTTAATCAAAATTTCCGGGGTGGTTTTTTCTGTGTATATATGGAACACGCCTACAAAAAATTAGGTACTATGTTTCATTTGGGGGCTGAGCTATGGATGCCTAAATTATTACGAATATGGACGAACGAACAAAAATTAGTTACAAAAATGGGGGGTAAGACCATTATTTTCATGAGGTTCTTAAGCCTAAAGACTGAGTGTATGAAAACATAATTATAAATGTACGTTAGAGCGACCAAAAAATGTTTTTAACTCCCTACTATTTGATGCAAAAACCTTATATATGAAATTTTAACCCGTGCCAACCTAGCCGATCTTTGTTTCCATAATAATTTGTATGGGGCCAAATGTGAAATTTCACGAAAATTCTCTAAAGGCTCGCAATTACGGTCCAATAGATGGAAAGACTTTACCAGTTCATTGTTTTGGCTAAAAACCGAATCCAACAAAAATTTGTGAAAGTCGGATCGGATTTCGATATACAAATTGAAAGGTCCCAGACATACATGCACCAATGCCGTTCTTTGGCATTGTTGAAATAACGAAGTTTTTCGGCAATTCACACACACATGCCCCGAACGCAACGAAAGAGCACACAAAAGAGAGTAAATGTTTTGATTTGTTTTTGTTTTGCAGCATGCGTGCCCAGCAAACCAATCGTACCGACATCGTAACGAAATCGGAACAAAATTCGGATGATACGTAACGATATCTTAACGAAAGTTGTATGAAGTAGTTGACATAATTTCGGAACGAAATGTCGGAGCGAAATCGGATCGAATTCGGAACGAAATCGGAAGAAAATCCTTGGGAAATTCGGAATGCGAATTTTATCCTCCGAATTTTCGTACAGATTTCTGAACGATTTCGGAATAAAGTCTTATGAAAATCTGACGTATGTTCCGAATCTACATAAAGATTTGTGAACGATTTTGGAATAATGTCGCATGAATATCGAAGGAAAAATTTTTTCTCTGACGCCTCTCTTTTTTATTGATCAATTTTTCTCTTTTATGAAAGATTGTAATTTCAAACGTATCTAATGATTTTCACTGTTATCATTTTTTAGGTATATTAGAACAATGTAAACCTTGTGTACGAATATGTTGAGTCTATCAGCACTACCTTGAATTATTATATGTTGCATTTATATTTAAAATATTTAAAAATTGTATATGCGAATTTTATAACCAACCATTTTGTTTTTCGACAACAAACTAAAATGTTGCTTGTTAGATATATACAAAAGGTGGTTGTTGTGCAAATAGAAATTTGTTTCCGACATATCGATCCAAATTCGTACCGAAATCGGAAGAAAAACATTAGCATATTCGAAGGGAAATTTACTTCCGACATTTTCTCCGAAATAGAAACGAAATCTGAACGAATTCCCCTACGAAAAATCGTTTAGAAATCAGAACAAAATCTGAACGATTTTGCTTCCAAAATTGTTCCGATGTGTCGGACATCAGACATTTGGTTTGCTGGGTGTATACAACCTTACTAACACGCTCTCAAAAGTTGCCAATATTCAGAATTTTGTGTGCCCTCTTCTTGGTCGGCAGTGACATGCACATGTATGTGTTCATGGTGTGAGATGCAAGGATGTATTTGTTCTACATACGCTAAGGTGTAATTATATGAGCTATGAATTGAATGTCATTCTGGTACTTACAACAATTGCCTAGGGTGGCTCAGCAAAACGGAAATGTGTGACAACAAAAATATAGGCGACGTTATTGCGTGCAACGAACTCATTGACAAAATGACTACAAAAAGGACAAAAGAGATGATAAACACAAAGACAATAACAGCAAGAGACGACAACAACGACGACTGAAAAAAATAAGTATATAATTAAAAAAAAATTAAGTAACAGTGTTTTATTTATAAATGCACTTAAAAGTAGAAAATAATTTTTCATGATGGAATCTCTCAAATAAAACGCTTGCATTTGAATTAAAAATTGTGACAATATTAAACGGCAAGCGTTTTATTTGAGAGATTCCATCATGAAATTTTACATTTTATTGCTTTATCGAATGTATCTGGTTGTCTATGATATATTTTAGACAAAATAGGAACATATTTGTGCTTTAATTGACGTTATTTAAGGTCAGACTTCGCGTATAGCTCGTTAAGGCGGACCCTTGCAGATATCTTTGAGTTTTTCAGTCTGGGAGTTTATGAAACCCCAGGAAATACAGTGGGACTAATTATTTTGAGATACTACAGCGCATTGAAGTTGTTCTTATGGATAATATATGCTCCTGAGCTTCGCTAAATACGCGAATTCCTGAGTTTTTCATAAATTTGATTGTTTTCACAGCATTCCAAGGGTCAAATTACAAGCAAGAACCTTGGATTTACCTTGTAATACATTTTTGGACCTTAACTCAATCAGAACTGTACAACATTATTATACAAACCCGCTCCTAAAGTTTCCAAAGTATCAAAATAAAAGCACCACCAAAGAATGCATGCAATTTGTATGAAATTTACACTGTTAACTAGTATGCTCTCGTATTATGAACGTTAGGGTCACTTGAAGCGCTATAAATGTCGGATACTTTTACATTGCTTATTCAATGGATGCTCGAGGATTGTACCAGACCTTATTACGAGGTAATTCGAAGGCTTCTGCATGTAATTTGCCCCTTGCAATGTTGTGAAAACTATAACATTTATGAGAAACCTCAGGAATTCCTATATTTAGCGAAGCTCAGAAGCATATATTATCCACAACAAAAACTTCATAGCGCTCTTGGATCCCAAAATTATTAGTCCCACTGTATATTCTGGGGTTTCATAAACTAATAGACTCGAAAACTCAAAGAAATCTGCAAGGGCCCGCCTTAACGAGCTAATAGCGAAGTCTGACATTAAATAACGGTAATTCATCCACAAATATGTTCCTATTTTGTCTAAAATATATCATAGACAACCAGAGACATTCGATAAAGCCATAAAATGTAAAATTTGTATTGCTTATTCCATAAATTTTACGGTAATCTTACTATTTCATTGGGTGTATGTACACTTTTTTCCTATTATTTTTTTTAATTTTTATAGAATTTACCGTTATTCGTATTATGGAATATATTTCTTTTGTACGTAATATTGTTTATTAGGGATATGAGATAGAACTATGTACTTGGATTTTCATAAAAATGCTTCCTTACCCTTAAAACCCGTAATTTATAGGATGTATGTAGACTTGTTTGGTTGACTGTATCTTGTGCTTTGATAGTATATATTTTAACATTTCGATTTTTGAACCATTGCAGCACAGCTGTGTTGTGAAATTGGGTGGTACCATTTATAGGGGCTATATCAAAACCTGGACCTAAGTCCACAATTTTTGGTGGAGAAGTTGGGAACTCGAAATCAAAGTTACAGCCATTTCGGCCCAAAAATTAAGACAAGAAACACTTGAAATCGGGTGGAGCCGTAATATGGGGGCTATACCAACACCTGGACCTATGTCACAATTTTTGGTGGAGAAATTTCTATACCACTGGGATCTCCAAATGCCAAATTACACGCAATTCGGTATAAAAATGAAGATAAAATCCTTAAAACACATTAAATCGGGCGGTACCGCTATATGGGGGCTACACCAAAACATGTCCATAATTTTAATGGGTACGTTTCTGTACCACTGGAAACCTAGGTGTCAAAAAACAGGCCAATACGGGCTTAAAATGACGATAAAATACCTTAAATCGAGTGGTACCGCTGGATGGGAGCTACAGGAAAAAATGGACCCATATTCGTTTTGGTTTTCATATTCATGTATTGTCATCCAAATCTGAAAAGTGTACAAAGTTTTAGTTCTATTGGTCAACTACAACTGTGTGAAAAATGAGTTACCAGCTTTGAAAAGCAAATTAGATAAAAAACTGTAAAACAGTGTAAAAATGGACCAATATTGGTTTTGATTTCATATTCATGTATTGTCATCCATATCTGAAAAGTGTGCAAAGTTTTAGTTCGCTTGGTCAATTACAACTGTGTTAAAAATGAGTTACCAGATTTGAAAAGCATGTAAAGTTACACACTGTACAACACTGTAAAAATGGACCAATATTTGTTTTGATTTCATATTCATGTATTGTCATCCAAATCTGAAAAGTTTGCAAAGTTTTAGTTCGATTGGTCAACTGCAACTGTGTGAAAAATGAGTTACCAGATTTGAAAAGCAAAATACCGGAAATCGGGTGGTACCGTTATATGGGGGCTATAGGGAAAAATGGACCCATATTGATTTTGGTTTCATATTCACGTATTGTCATCTAAATCTGAAAAGTGTGCAAAGTTTAACTTCGATTGGTCAACTGCAACCGTTTTAAAAATCAGTTACCAGATTTGAAAAGGGGGTTAAGTTAGACACCGTAAAAACACTGTAAGAATGGACCTATATTGGTTTTGATTTCATATTTATGTATTGTCATCCAAATCTGAAATGTGTGCAAATTTTAAGTTCGATTGATCAACTGCAACTGTGTGAAAATTAGTTACCAGATTTGAAAAGCAAATTAGATAAAACACTGTAAAACAGTGTAAAAATGGACCAATATTGGTTTTGATTTCATATTCGTGTATTGTCATCCGAACATGAAAATTGTGTAAACTTTTAGTTTGATTGGTCAACTACAACCGTGTTAAAAATGGGTTACCAGATTTGAACTAAACACACACCAAAACAAGTTAAATAAAACACTGTAACAAAACAAAGAAATTATATTAAAAACAAACATAATAAAAAATTCGTACATCAAAAAGGGTATTAGGCTGGGCTGCCTATGCTTTCCCGCTCATATTTGGTTCCCATTAATAACAACCCTCAACCAGATAGGTTAAGGGGGAGGGAGGACGAGAATAATAAAAGTGTTAGCTTTAATTAATTTTCATCAATAACAATGGCGCAGTCGAACAAAAGTTAATTACACTCATCAAAAGATATTAGTCAAAATAATAAGGATTGCTGCGACACGGAAGGAAAAAGGGTTCAAACTACTCCCTGCCAAAGGAAACCCCAGAAAGGAAGAGAAAACAAATTTGTTTATCGGTCAACACAACAAGTGAATAACTGACATTTCAGTTATGGTAACTTTTGGTTTGTCGTATTTCCCTATTTAGATTATTATCCTGGCTACTTCCTTTGGATGATTTTGTTTTTTTATAAAAGGTAAGGTGAGGTGAAATGGTTTTTATGCATTGTGTTTGCACTCTTCGCTATACATTTTTATTTATTTTCAAAGGAAACTTTGTTGTTACTTCGCACCTTTTCCGGTTTCCTTTTTGACGTTGTGCTTTTGTTTACTTTTCCCTTCTGCTAAACTTATGCCGAGAATATGCAATGTTTCAGTTTTCTCAATGTGTGTGTTAACAATACTGATTGTCAGAAGGTTCACGTGTTTTAAGTTAAAAAAACAAAAGCAAGAAAATCAATTTCATTTCTGCTTTTTTATTACTTTCGATCACTTCCTGTGACAGTTATGATGATAATGATTTTCATGTCTTTCCCATAACATGGCATGTTTATAAAGTAACATAGTCGGATGTAGTAATGGTTTAGGGTGTTAATCATTCGTGTTCTACATCGACGCCATTGTTAGGCGCCATCCTCATCTTAACAAGAAAAGCGTTAAGTTCGGTCGGGCCGAACTTTTTATACCCTCCACCACAAATTTCAGCCATTTCGGTGGATTAATGTGGCCACAACCTTCAAAATACCGAAATTCGGAAGGTACCGTTCTATGGGGGCTATATGATGGCGTGGACCTATACCTACCAAATATCAGCCATCTCGGTGTGATAATGAGGCTAAAACGTTCAAAATATCGAAAATCGGGAGATATTGTATTATGGGGGCTATATCAACACGTGGACCTATATAAACATTTTATGGTAGAAATGTTTCTTAGCCTCTGGAAACACAAAATACAAAGTTACAACCGATTCTTTGGTCAAATGGGTCTAATACATTCAAAATATATTAAAATGACGCGTACTTTATAAGGGGCCTTATGTGGGGGCTATACCAAAACGTGGACCTATATAACCCAACTTTGATAGGAATGTTTTCTGGCCTCTGAAGATACAAAATACCAAATTACAACCAATTCTGTGGTCAAATGGGTCTAATACATTCAACATATATTAAAATGACGCGTACTTTATATGGGGCCTTATATGGGGACTATACCAAAACGTGGACCTATATAACCCAACTTTGGTAGGAATATTTTTTGGCCTCTGTAGACACAAAGTACCAAATTACAACCAATTCGGTAGTAAAATGGGCCAAATATTTAAAAATTCCTTAAAACGACGACACGTCACGCGTCATTTTGTATGGGGGCTATACGAAAGCGTGGACCTACATAGCCCGCTTTCAATACCAAAAGTCCTACGTAAATATAACATATTTTCCCAAAATTTCATCAACCTACGTCAATCCGTTCGGACGCTAGAGTGATTTCCACAGACGGACGGACATGGCTATATCGATGTAGAATTGCACGCTGATCAAGAATATACATATACACTGATGTGCGAAATAATAGAGCCACTGAAGTTACAACGCATTAAACGTTTCTAAATCACTTCTGAAAAGTGTTTTATGGCGCAATTTGCATTTTTATAGTGGAACATTATCCCATAAATAAAATTCAGTCAACATTTTTCCAATTTGGGGGTTGACTTTGTATTAGGCAGGGCAGAGCCTGTAAAGAGGTGTGCGAAATAATAGAGCCACTTTAGGTAAATAAAATATTTTTTTTAAGGAAATTTAAATTTGACTGTCCAAATCATAGGTAAGACTTTAGTTTTCCTTCCTAACATCCTGAATGAACCTGCACCATAAATTTAAATTGTAACTCCCCTTCTAGAGTTAATGGGGCTGAAAACCCATATGGGCCCAGAATCAAAGATAATGCCCCATAAAGACCTCCAATATATCGCAAATATCAATAATAATTGGGATTGTGAAGAAAATGTGCTAAACTACTATCAAAAATAAGAAAACATCAAAATGCAGTCGTAAGAAGTTACAATTTTTATGATTTTAGAACAAAAAATGGTGGGTCCTGTAAGGAATATTACCCTTTGTAGCTCCTCTGCTCCAATAAACGAGTAAATAATTGATTGTTATCAACTCTAACAGATCTTAGGGGTTATTTAAGAACAGCCTAAAATAATTTATGGTACAGAAATCACGAATCTTAAACATAAAGACAGAGTATGTTTATAACAGTTCTCGAAGAATATCCATACGTGGCTATCTCATTTAGTGCTGAGTATTTCTGCCTTATAATGAAAATGAATGAAAATGATATCCGAAGCTGTTCGTTCAAATTAAATAAATTTACACCACCTGTCAAGGAAAATGTTCAGCCATAGGCCAACCCACACGTTTATCTACGATCACGTGTAAACATACTCTATGTTTATGTTTAAGATTCGTGATTTCTGTACCCATAAATTGTTTTAGTCTGTTCTTAAATAACACCTACGATCTGTTAGAGTTGATAACAATCATAATTTACTTGTTTATTGAAGCAGAGGAGCTACAAAGGGTAATATTCCTTACAGGACCCACCATTTATTTGCTCTAAAACCATAAAAATATTTACTTTTTTAGACCCGTTTTTGATGTTTGATGCTTTGATTCTGGGCCCATATGGGTTTTCAGGCCCATTAACTCTAGAAGGGGAGTTAAAACTTTAATTTTTGGTGCAGGTTCTTTTAGGAAAATAATGTTAGGAAGGAAAACTAAAGTTTTCCCTATAATTTGGATGGTCAAATTTAAATTTCCTTAAGAAATTGTCTTATTTACTTAAAGTGGCTCTATTATTTCGCACACCTCTTTACAGGCTCTGCCCTGCCTAATACAAGGTAAAACCCCAAATTGGAAAAATGTTGACTGAATTCTATTTATGGGATAATGTACCACTATAAAAATGCAAATTGCGCCATAAAACAATATTCAGATGCAATTTAGAAACGTTTAATGCATTGTAACTTCAGTGGCTCTATTATTTCGCACACCAGTGTATACTTTGTGGGGTCTACAATGATTATTTCGAGTAGTTACAAACGTAGTGACAAACTTAATATACCCCCATCCTATGGTGGAGGGTATAAAAATTTAAGAAATTATCATGACTAAATATGTATTAGCATGGTATTATTATATAGGTAATTTTGGTTTAGTGATTCAAAAAAAAAAGGTACATGGAGAGAAGTTCATGTCCACGAGAATAATGCCACGATCTTGAAACTTAATCCTACAGATTTCTGGGAGTAGTTATATCTGTATTGCGGGTTAATGTGAAGAATAATAAATGAAGTTTGCTCTCAGAGAAGAGGCGTAACATTAAGCAAAATTAGAAGACCTGGAGAGGCTGGACTTGAGATTAACATAAAGAAAACAATTGCCATGGGAATAAACAACACCAGTACAGAAAACATCATGTTACAAGGTCAAGTATTTGAATGTGCCGATAGCTTCTGTAAGTAAGCACGTTAACAACGAATGGTGGTGCAGAAACAGACGCAATCTATAGGCAAAATAACAAATTGCAACCGATTCAGTGGTCAAATGGGACTAATACATTCAAAATATCCTTAAATAACGCGTACTATAAATGGGGCGTTATATGGGGGCTATACAAAAATGTGGACCTATATAAACAAATTTTGGTAGAAATATTTTTTAGCCTCTGGAGACACAAAATACCAAATTATAACCAATTCAATTTCGAGTAGTTACAAACGGAATGACAAACTTACTATATCCCCCATCTTATGGTGAAGGGTATAAAAATGCGATTGGGGAGCTACAAGCTCCCCTGGAGGTATCTTTGTATCGTTTAGCCAATAGTTAATTAATTTTCCTGCCAATTATCGCCTGCATGGTGGGTCGATCACTATGAGTGTTATAAGATAACACTGCTTAGCTACCGTCAAGTATTTGGGGAAGAGAGAAGAGCTACGGAAATTCAAAGATGTGCATAGAGTATCTTTGAATTTTTGCAGCTCTTCTTCCTGGATCGCTTGGTTTCTTTGTGGTTCTTGTGGACTATGGACACTGACCTGAAGTGGACTCCGAAAATAAATTCTGCCACTCAAAATTAATAAAATATTTTCTAATCACTTGGGGATTTCGTATTTTTTAGAAAATTCATATAATGACATATACATCTTTGGAATTGTTTCTATACTATCTTACATCGGAAAGTATCAAAAATAAAACATTTCGGAAATTTTCACCTGTCTATCACATCAAAAAGAATAAAACCTATGTTAAATTCTACTGGACCAAACTTCGTATACCCTTCCCCGTGACAAAAACCGTTAAGCTTTTAAAATAAGTAAAATAGTGCATCTATATTGGCAATTTTCTACAAGAACGTTCTTTACCCTTTGGAACTCATTCGAACTACGAAATCGACATAGAAATTATTGGATTCTCCATCTTATGGGGACGGTGAAAGCTACTTCAGGTCATTTCAGTTATAACTTTTTCATAACTTCTAAACTACGCTTTAAAGCAAAACATAAAAGGAAAGGACACTCATCTCATCTTTCATCCTTACTCCGCATAAATCGATTGACAAATTTTCCCCACGAGTCTGATATGGACATTCAATTTCATCCAAATTTTATCTGGTTTATGAGAACAAAATCTTCAAGTAGGTTTTCTTACATAACCCCTCTTGGTCTTCTCTTATAAAAACAGTGCACTTCGTCATAAAGGACCGGTTCTTCAATAGACTTCCAAAAGGTATTCTCTCAGGAGACGATCACATTTCCTCATAGTATATTAATAGGGTTTCTGTTAAAAAATTACAGGAAGATGAGAAAAACCGAGTAGATTATGAAAGTAGAGCTAAAAATATGAGACACGTGCATCTTCTTTTTAATTTGCAAATTATCCGGATATAAGCGATCATATAATAGAACATCTATACATAGAACATCAATACATTTCAGATTTATATTATAGTGATTATTCAGGCAGTCTTAGTAATTTTTCAGCCAGTTCAGTTCTCTTCTATCTCTTCCACTTTTTCCTTCTATTTTACCTTTTATTATGGTTTGCAGAAACTTACTCGTATATTTGTCATTTCTCATGAGATGTCCCAAGTATGCAATTTGTCGAGCTTTGGCATTTTGTAGCAATTGTCTTTCTAATCCCATTTTTTCATAGAACGTTCTGGTTTGATACATGGTCGTTCCAGGGTATCTTTCAAATCCTTCGGTAGACCCATATTTCGAAGGATACAAGCTTTTCCTCATCGGCAATTTCGATGGTCCACGTCTCAACTGCGTAGAGTAACACAGACCAGTTATAGCATTTTACAGGGGTATAGGCGCTTTTAAAGTTTACATGGAAAAGTAACCAAAGTAGGCGGGGCAAGTTGCGCCCATTTCTATGTTTTTTTTTCGAAATATTCGAGTTAGGATATCTTGGAATCCTTGCACTATAGGTATATAGTGTCTTTGAAAACTTTACTGAGGAGAATGTGGTCACGCGGTTCATCAAGGGGGTCTTCTTTGTCCTTTTTTTCAAAAATCCTACAAAAACTCCTTTAAAATGTGAGCATATTAAATTCAATAATTCTACAAAATTGTTCGCCATAAAATTTTACTAAGGTCTCAGAATACACCAACTATGTAAATCTTATCTAATCGCCAGGAATCTCTAAACATGAAAAACACGTTTTAGGTTTAAAATCGTAATTCATCTGAGTTTGTTCAAACATAATTTTAGAGAGATGACGTCAAAGTCAAAAATATTCTTCGTCAAATTTCATTATGGGTCACCAAAGAAATGAAATGTACATATATTTACACAAAGCCATAGAAGAAATAAGACTAGACAAAATGCATGCAACAAAAAATTTTTATGAAACAATGTATAGAAACATTATCCTTAACAGAAACAATGCAGGTTGCAGGTAATTTAAAATCGCAATCTAGGAGGAACATTTAATGTAATAGTATCAGAAACGAAATTTATGAATTGAAGGAGCTATTCCAGAACAATTCCATGTCAATTGGATCGTTAAATTCGGTTAGATATGTACAAAACGTATAAAAGAAAAAAATGTTATTTTACCATATCGTAAAATTACATTATATTAAATTCAAAAGCCATTCACTGAAGAATGTTAGCAAAAAAAATGTCTTATCTTGTTGTATTTATTTCTTGTATTTATTATGTCTTTGTTTACATTAAATATCATGAAAAAACATGAAAATGCAGTAGAATCGCTATAATTCGTAATCTTGGATAACTGCCGGCCCCTTAAAAAATCTCAATATTTCTATAAATAACACGCATTTTGGTCCCCTCGATAATTCGTAAAATTTTTCATCTCAAAACATTTTTTTTAATTTCATAAAAATTGTACAATTTTGTTTTGTCGAAATCTTTTTATTACAAATTTTACATACCAAAGCTATACAAAGGCATAAATACAACAAGATAAGCAATTTTTTTGCTATCATTCTTCAGTGAATGTCCTTTGAATTTAACATAGTAGGTCTGTACGATAACTCAAAAGTTTGTACAAATTTGTACAAACTTTTACAAAATGCTGTTCTATAACTAACTTGTTCAATAGTGGAGAAATGAGTACTTGCAAGTAGTTGCAAGAACTTGCAAATACTTTTTACTTGCGAAGTTATCGAACAGGCCTAATGTAATTTTACAACATGGTAAAATAACATTAGCTCTGTCTCGTAATTTTCCCAGCAAGAACTTTCTCAGAGAGTAAGGAGTTTTTATTCTCTTTTGCAAGAGAATTGTAAAAAGTAAACAGACACCTTCCCAGCAAGCATTCAGCTGACTTGCCAAAACAGAACAATTTGTCCGCCAATAAAGGAAAAAAGGAAGCAAAAATGTTTTATTTTATTTCAAATAAAAAAGAAAATTACCCAAAAAGGAATTTTTGGGGATATTGTTGAAAAAGAAGTGTTCCATATTAAATTATACTGCGAGTCTCTGAATAAAAGAAATCTGTTACCATGACATATAAAATTCTTAGCAGCCCTTGTTTTTGATATTGGGTTTAGGGCCATATTTACAATTTTATCCAGATTGTCGTTGTGATTAGACACTATAAATGTTATATTAATGGTTTTTCGTTATGAATTCATACAGAAAATGTTGTGCGCTCAATTTAAACAGCTTTCGATATATTTGTGATGAATATATATTTGAAAAATATAGAACACCCAGATCGGACCTGCCAAAATTGCGTATTTTTAGTACTTTTAACTTAAATTACGTAGTTAGGATAAGCCATTCATTGGTTGCTTATATTGTATGTGAAAATACGTGAGAGGTCTACGGCTATGGTTCAGTGAAAATATAATTGTCATATAGGCTCTTACATGCACGATTTGGCGTGTTCCAATTTTGAATAAACTCAGATGAAGTCCGACTTTAATTTTGTTTTTCAAAATACCCAGCAAACACAATGTCGGACGTCCGACGCGTCTGCTCAAAGTCGGAAGTTTTTTCCGACGCGTCTGACCGACTTCGGTCCGAACTCTGTCCGACTAGTCTAATGAACTTTTCCCGTCCTCTCTCTCCCTCTCTGAAGGGAATTTTTCTATTTTCTCTTGTGCTGCTTTGGCAAAATTAAGTGTAAATAAGCAGAGAGAAAAAAAAGAAAGTGTAATTGTTGATGCAGTACGAACGAAAAATTGAGTGCTCGGGTTTTAATTTCTGTATCGGAGAACAAATTTGGTTTATTTTTGTTATGCGTGTTGATGCATAATAGTGTTTAAATGTTATTCATAGTGATCGGTTGCATACATATTTCTTTATTTTTATTAAGGTAATGAAAGTAAACATTTTTTTCGTCAAACTTCAACACTATTCCGTGGAAAGTCATATGTTTTATATTTGTATATGACCAAATTTAACTTTCTGAACACTTTTATGTGTATCAAAATTTGTTTTGCATGTGAAGACATGTATTTTTTCATATATTAATAACAATTGTTTTACATATTTCACAGATCGTGTTGACGAATTTGTTGTTCTCCACAGTTTGTTTTTCCACCAAGTTTAACACAGCATAAGATGATATTAAAACTTTTAATATGTTTATAGTAGATAAACTTTTATAGGATTTGGATATTTCATTAATTAACTGTGTATTTTCAACATGTTTTAATAATAAAAACAAATTCTGGTCGAATATTGGTAAATAAATCAGAAGTTCATACGATAGTTCATCTGTCTTCGGACCAAATTCGGTCCGAAAGTCGACAAACACTTTCGAATTTCATAAGATTTTACTTCCGAATTCGGACCGATATCTGTCCGATAGTC
Organism: Musca autumnalis; assembly: GCF_047663935.1. Classification (NCBI taxonomy): domain Eukaryota; kingdom Metazoa; phylum Arthropoda; class Insecta; order Diptera; family Muscidae; genus Musca; species Musca autumnalis. Next base: position 117,300,250 of record NW_027411755.1, on the reverse strand, counting down.
GGTAAATAAATCAGAAATTTATACGACAGTTCATCAGAGTTCGGACCGAATTCGGTCCGAAAGTAGGCTAAAACATGAGATTTTCATCCGAATTTCGGTCAGAGAACACGTCAACCACGCCATATGACTTTCGGACAGAGTTCGGACCGAATTCGGATCCGAACTCGGACATTTCATCCGACTTTCGGACCGAATTCGGTCCGAACTCTGATGTTTCTTCCGATGTTGGTTTGCTGGGTAGTCAGGCTTAATCCCATAGTCGTTGTTTTAATATTTTATTAAAACAACTTTAATTTATTAGTGGGAAAAAATTGGCGATGTTTACCAAGGGGTTAGGCAGGGAATACTATAGTTTCAGATCTCGCCACAGATCTTCATCAGTTCCCTTATTCCTTGTTTTTCAACAAGAAACTTTTTATACCCAAGTGTCAATTGCTAGCTCAAATAGATACGTGCGCAAAGAAACACTCTGATCGAGAATTTCTTTGGCACTACCTAAACTCTAGCAACTTCACTCGCAAACAAAACCAAATTTTCCCACTGCTATGCGTTCGTCGATTCTCGACGAAAAAGCACATAACTAATTTGTTGGTATTGCATACTACAGCAATAAACAACATTTTGACGGTGCCCGGTCTCACAATTAGGAGGGTTGGCGTTTTTTGTTTGGGATGACGACTTGTATTCCCAAACAAAAAACGCCAACCCTCCGACTTTAATCCTAAAAAGTGTTTTTCATTTTGGAGATTCCTAGCGATTAGATAAGATTTACAGATTTGGTGTATTCTAAGACCTATCGTAAAATTTTATGACGAAAAATTTTGTAGAATATTTGGATTTTATATGATCACATTTTAAAGGAGTTTTTGAAAGATTTTCGAAAAAATTACAAAAAAGGCTCCTTTGATGAACCGCATGAGGGTTAAAATTTTTAACAAATATATTTCCCACACACTCCTCAGTAAAGTTTCAAAAGACACTATATACCCAAAATTCAAGGAGTCCAAGTTATCCTAACTCGAATATTTCGAAAAAAAATTAAAAACGCCGATACACGTGTCTCATATTTTTAGCTCTACCTTCATAATCTACTCATTTTTTCTTGATTTTTTGTGGCACAGAAGTCCAGTAGATTTTCTCATAGGAAATCAATATCACTTGGTCTGTTCATTTACTTTTGAAAGTGGTAAAACCGGCAAAAGTAGCAAAAGTTGTAATCTGCTTCCATATGAATTGTATCGTGTCTGAAGTAAAGGAACGCTTTTCGATTAAAAAGTTGTAAAACTTGAAGATTCTTGCACGTAAAGGAACAGGGCTACTTCTATAAAAGACCAGTAGGCAGTGATGACAGATAAGTTTGTTCGAAAATCGTAAATTTTCGTGTGCCAAAATCGTCAAAATAGTGCTACGAAATCGTCAAAAAATCGGCAAATACAATAATTTGTCTTTCAGTTCAAATTATTACTATATTTAATATAAGTTAAAAAATGAAATGTTTACTAAAGAAAACAATTAATAATTCATAAAACAAGACAACAATGTAAAATGTATGTATATATATGTGTTGAAAAATATTGCATAGTTTTATGACAAAAAACCACCTGCGAAACACCGTTTATAAAAAGGGGTGTTTACTATGGGTTTTGTGGGCTTTTTGAGTAGAAGAGTACAAGATTATTGAGTGATGATCTGTACAGTCGTTTTCAAGATAAAGCGGACATCACAAAACCCTTTTTTAAAAACAGAGTTTCGTAGGTGGTCATTTGACACAAAATTGAACAATATTTTTCAACAAAAAATTACCGAAGGTAGATCAAAATGTGCCTTTCCACATGTAAAAAATATCTGTTAAAAAACACTGGTACTTTTTTGGATAAAAAATCATAAACAAAACATGACGTATACACAATGAAATTAACATATAAAATAATAATACGGTGATAGAATTATGTATTGTTGGCTTTTAGAGATCAGTGCTGTCAACCACAAAATTCATACAAAGGCATTTTTTTTTTGTGAAAAAGTTGCCATAACTAAAAATCGACATTTTAGGGGTAAAATTCGTCAAATCGGCATTTCTGGTTTTTGGACTAAAAATCGTCAAAATGCCGATAAATCGGCAAATTTGGCACCACTGCCAGTAGGTAATATTGAAGATCAGTAGGATTTCTCTTAATGTCAACCACAAAATTCATACAAAGGCATTTTTTTTTTTGTGAAAAAGTTGCCATAACTAAAAATCGACATTTTAGGGGTAAAATTCGTCAAATCGGCATTTCTGGTTTTTGGACTAAAAATCGTCAAAATGCCGATAAATCGGCAAATTTGGCACCACTGCCAGTAGGTAATATTGAAGATCAGTAGGATTTCTCTTAATGTACCGCAATGTCTTTCATAGAAGGCAAGAATGCATTCTAATAAAAGGAAACATGAGAAGACCAGTGAGCCTTCTATGAGATGATCACCAATAGGTCTTCTAGCAGAGATCTTCGCTAAGATCATTTATACCGAAAATGTTAACATTATGCTTTTTGTAATTCAAATAGAGATTAAACGAGTAGTGTTTACAAGATAATCCTTAATTATTGACTTTGCTCATAACATGAATAAATTTATATTCACATCTCAATAACATAAAGGAAATAAAAATGCTAATAAAATATTACCTGCATTCGGAGTCCAGCTTTATGTCACGATTCCGACTCCAGAAAAATTTGCTAGACTGCGACTCTGAAACCCTGTATAAAACAATTTGGCAAACAATATAGTTTTGTCTTCTTGCATATGAAATTTGCAATTAGTTATGAATTCATGTGTTTTGTATTCATTGTTTTCTTCAAATATTCCTAATATTAAAAATAAAGATGTCTTCATTAAGAATGCATCACAACTTGTGTCCTCATAGGAACCCGAACCATTGAACATTTATTCTCAATGTGTGTGTGTGTTTTTTTGACGAAGGCACTCAGAAAAATTTTTACAAATTGAATAAAGACAAGGAAGGAAAGATGAACGTCTTTGCTTCGAAACATTCATAGAACAAAAATAATAATCCATCGTATGTGTGTCTTCAATGAAAACAGTTTATATATTTCGTTGTTTATAATATCTTTAAGGATATTTCATTTAAATATTTCCTCTGTGCCATTTTCCAACAGGGAAGCGGTAGAAATACACACAAGTAGTATAACAACAACGTCAGCTTTTCCATTAAATTTTCTGTGGGAAAATACAATAACGAATGCACCAACAAACAAACATGGCAGAGTGTAAAATTTATATCCTTGTTTCTTCATTCAGATGAAATATACAGGATGAATCGACATTTTGGAATATTTCTAGTATCTCCCTCTTTATACGGGCAATAAGTTATGAGAGATAATAAACTTAATCAGTAAAAGTAACATTTTGCATGGCAAAAAAACTCAACAATGTTTATTTTTGAACGAATTCAAATTGTATTTATATGTGAGATGTGTGGATTTTAAATAAATAATGTAATTTAATATGTACATTCATTTTGAAAAATTGAATCATAACTTCGTTGCACCCTCTATATGTGCGTAAAAACAAATAGTCTCTGAATGCAAATAATATGTTATTATTGCCATGTTTCAATCAGTGTTGTAGTATGTGTCGATTTTACGCTATTTTGACGTATTTTACGATAAAATTCCTATATGCCCGTTACCCATATAATTAGGGAAAACCCGGATTTTTTGGGGATTTCTCGACTTCTCTGACTTCTTCGGAGATTTTGGGCGTTATGTCCGCTTTGTGTTGCGGACACTACTCCCAAAATTCGTTCGGAGTTATGTCCGTGAAACAAAGCGGAGATAACTCAAAAAAAAACAAAAAAAACCAGGACATAAGTCCCAACGATTTTTTTAAATTCACAATTTTTTTGCTTTATTTTTGAAATTATGTCAGTATCAGTGTGGAGAAGTTTTACCAGAATATGGTTTCGTATACATACATTATTTTTTTTTAATATAGACTAAATATAGTTTTTTCTTAAGTATATTTTTCAAAAAGTATTTGCAATTTTTACAAAAAATTTTTATTTTCTTAAATAGTGAAAATATTTTCGTAAAAAATCGTATGCATACTTTTAAAAAATTTTTATTTTCTTAAAAATTAAAATATTTTCGTAAAAAATAGCGAGATTTTTTCCAAAAAATATTTTCGCATACGTCGCTTTGCGTTTTTAAAAAAGTTTCTATTTTCGTAAAAATTTAATATAATTTTGTAAAAAATCGCGCGATTTTTTCTTTGTATTTTCTTTAATAGTGAAAATATTTTTTTAAAAATTTTCGCGATTTTTTAAATAACTTTACATTAGCTTAGAATGAGGAAATATTTTTTATCGTGCAATTAGCTTTACAAGCTTAATTTCCAAACCCATTAATCGTAATGGCTACTAAAGAACCAAAAATATTTATGTCCACATCCGGCAGGCAAAATTTTGTTGAAATGTTGAATATATTTCGATTTGTATTGGCTACTATTTATTTTTCTTAAAAATTTTAAATCAACTATAAATTGTTTTATGAAAGTAATTTTTAATTATACCCTATACCACAATGTGGAAAAGCGTATTATAAGTTTGTTTTGGTAAAAATTCATGTAACACGGCAAAATATTCGTCGGAGACCCCCAATTTGGTATACCAATCTTCATATCTCGACGAGATAAAGCGATTTTGAGATGTGTGTCCGTCCGTCCGTCTGTCCATTATAAATTGTAAACACGCTCCAGGCCGCAATTATGTACCGATCGTCACGAAATTTTGTATGGAGGTCGGGTTCAGATCAGAATAGATCCCTATTCTTATTGGTGATGATCGTGAAATATTTAGCGGTGAAATGGACCAAAAACATAATATTTATCCAATTTTCTAGCGGATCTGTATGTCTCAATAATAGTCCGATCAACGCGTAATTTTAAATAAGGTAAGAGTATATCACAAAGGAGAAGCTTGCAATTTGAGATGGCGATCGCATAATATTTGGACCAAAACTGTTGTGTGAAAATTGTGAAAATTTTTAATATACAGATTATATCTTAATTCCTGGAAGTGACATTCCGGACAAGTGAGATATACTTGAAAGTGGAACGCTTGACCTTTCAATTGATGCCAATTATGTTGGTGTGCATGATCAGATAACGTAGTTACAGCCTAATATATTCCGTTATTTGTTTGTAGTGTAATAATAAATTCGCTAGAAGTCGCAATTATACATCAATAGTCACGAAATTTTGCACCGGGTAAGAGTATAGGTCGAAAAAGATGCCTACAATTTTGAATGATGATCTGATATTCTTTAGCGGGTGAAATGGACCATTACTTTTGTATGCAAAATAGAAAAATTTTATTTTTGGTCGATATTTTAATTCCTTGAGGACATATATATTTCGCAAACTAGCCTACATATGGGAAAAAAATACTGACCTTTCCTCTGATGTAAATTGCAATAAAGTGTTTACTAGATAACGGGTCTACTGCCTAATATATAATGGGTTCTGTGTAGAGAACCACATTTTTATCCCATGCTACATATTGTCTCTCCAAAAGTTTATGTAACACCACGAAATATTCGTCCTAGACCCCTTATTTGGTATGCCAAAATTCATATCTCGACGAGATAAAGCGATTTAGCGATGTGTGTCCGTCCATTAAAAATTGTAAACAAGCTTAAGGCCGCAATTATGGACCGATTGTAACGAATTTTTTAAGGAGGTTGGGTTCGGGCCAGTATATAAATTATTAGTTTTTGGTGATCATCGTGAAATGTTCAGGGGATGAAATGGACCAAAAACCAAATTTTAACCAATTTTGTAGCGGCTCTGTAGGTCAAAATAATAACCCGCAAAATTTTAGGCAAAGTTTGAGTTTATGATGAAGAAGAAGCGTACAAACCAACGTGAAGATCAGATAATACTTAGCGGGTTAAATGGACTGAAACTTTTGTGTGAAATTGGTAAAAATGTCAATAACGTAGCGGTTAAACAACGGAAGTAGTAGTACTACATAAGTGGGTTTCATTACATTTTAGTTTGTGTGAACTAAATTTTCCTTTCCTGCTACAAAAATGTCTTTGTCATGCTAGATAACTTTTTGGTTTTATGTCCCCAAACTAAGGCGGACATAACTGCCAAAATCGTTTTGGGTATGTGTTCCAAAGAAAGTACTTTAGAGGATGCTTATGAAGAGTACTAGGAAATGTTGTTTTCCAGAATAAATTTTAAAATCAGTTTAAAAGTACACAACTGTGATCTGTTCTTCAAGCGTTAAGTTAAAGTGATCCGATGCATCAACCAATTCTGGACATTGAAAATACCAGTTCGAAAACCTTTATGTTCTTACTAAAAACATTATATGAAGTAAACTTTCTGTAGGGAAGTCGTTTCTTCCACTTCTCTACATGTATTTTTAAATCTTCGTATTATGATTTTTTATGATATTTTTACTTTCAACACTTTTATTTTAAGATTTTCTATAAAAATTTCTAGTTTTTTTACTTTAAAATTCTCTTATTGTGGCATATCCCGACAAATCCCACCGTCCCGAAATTGCCCCGAAAAGTCCCGAAATCTTGGGTTGAGAAATTTGTAAATTCCGAATACCGGGATTTTTAAAAACCTATCCCGTCCGACATCCCTACATATAATGTTTACCGATACTTGATGGGAATAGTCGTTAATAGACTTTTAACACTCCAAGACAGTTTTTGCCGTATTTATTATAGCTATAATAACTACTTTACTGTACGCTAGGATTTCCGCCCGAATGATCGTGTTATGACCAGGAATGAGATACTTGTTTCCAGTTATTTGATATGGAGACCCAGCAGTTCCGGTTTCCAACCTAACACATTCCTATTTGTAAACCCATAACTTGAATATTTTTCCATCACGTTGCATTTATACATATTTGCGCCCACACAGAGATGGTCTGTCTGCAATTATGACGTATCTGACATACATTTCTGACGTATATTACATACGTCGGAAACGTCGTAAACCTAGCGAAACAAACAAGGTTTTTGACAGAATAAACAAACGAATTTTATAACATAAAAATCGATGTTTTTTTATAATAATAAAACTTATTTATTATTATTTTTTTTAATCCTATTTTATTAGAAAAACAGGCGTAAAAAGATTTCACTCTAAAATGTACACTTTATATATTTTTTATATTATATGGACATTATACATATGTTTGCTTATTACTTCACCCGCAAATTCTTTGAATCATACGTAAAGTAGTGGTAGTGTTCGGAATATATTGTAGATGGCGTGCTAAGTGCGTAATCCAATATATTGTTCAATTATTTATTTTAGTTACTTTTAAAATAAAATATTAATAAAAATATGCTGTTATTTTCAAAAAAGGTACGGACGCTCTTCAATAACAAAGACAGGCTTGCAGAATTAATATTAAGTTAAAAATATGATGGTAACATAAATTTTTTGAGGTTTATGACGATTACTACTTTTTATACGTTTTCTACGGGTATATGACGTTTTCGACGTTTACAACTTTCTTACCGTCAAAAACCTAAAAAATTGTTATACAGACCATCTCTGCGCCCACACTGGCGCCGCATAGTTTACCACAGATCGACCTATCTTTATCTGCACAAAAAGTGTTGCCGGTTAGGGACATGAGGACATTGATCCTACTTCTCAGATTGTCGCAGATAGCTGTGGTATGCGTGGATGTAGTGGTTCCTCCTCGGCAGGAAGAGATCTAATACGACTTATTACTCTTCTTTTCGCCCTGTCACACCGGGACAGGGGTGCCAAGTTGGTGGTTTTCCCGCTACTTGTGGTGATTTTTGACGTAAAACAAAACCACTGTTTAAACAGGAATGTCAACTATTTTAAAGTAAAAATCGCTGCAGACCTATGGTGCGTATGTGGCTGTAGCGATATTTACCTCGCAACAGTTGGCATCCCTGCACCGGGATGCTCGACAAACTGTCGATTAAAATAAATTACGAATAGGAATAAGGAAGATAGGAAGATAGGACTTCCTTCTTTCTCGAGTTCTGGAGTGACCTAGCCGTTTCCCACAATTCACTTGTTCCGGCTCCAATGTTGCAACTCTTCAGATAATTTAGTCACTTGACCCGCTTATGCTTACCGACAAACTTGTTAACTTCCATTGTCAGCTCCCTCACTCTGGGTTGGCACTCACTGGGGTTGGCGCGATGAGATGATCACGTCAGCAGGAAATATTGGCGAGCGGCTACAGATGATAGCTTCGTTCTAGAACTAAAAAGTTTTTACACATTTAACACATTTTGAACATTTTTCCCAAAATGCGTTCCCGTACACAAAAAAGTTGCAATATGTTCACTTCTCTTTAAACCAAAACTTTTTACACGTCAAATTTGGGGAGCAAAAATGTGCAACATGTTTGCCAGCTTCTGATTGGCTGATACGCCGACTTTGACATTTGTTCCAGTTTTTTTGGACGTTTCTGCCATTTTCCGTTCCCGTATATTTTGGAAAAATGTGTATGTGGAAATCATTTTCGACAGTTTGCTCTTTTGACACTTTTATCATTAAAAAAGTATGGAACGAAGCTAATATGATATCTCGCAACTTCCTTTCTGCAACCGAACATCAGAAGGTGATTAGAAAACTCTCAAAAAACTAGGCCAACTAGAAAATTTCGATTTTTTATGTTAATATCTGTAGAATGATAACAGATACAGTCTCCAAATTTTGTCAAAATAAGCGGGAAATAAGTACACGTCATCTCCTACAAAACAAGCAGAGTGTGGTCAGGGGGACGGGTTAGGAGAGCAGTTCTCCTCTTTGTATTATAATATCGAATATTGTCTATCTGAATTAATATTAAATTGAGAGCCTTTTAACTTACACTGTGCTACATTTTTAAGTTAATATTGTGCAAACAATTTGAGCTTAGGATTTTTTGAAAGTACAGACTCAAACGACAAAAACCCTCGTTGTTTTTTTTTTGTCAGATCCAGCTTGGACTTTATGGGCTATATCTCAGAAACCTATGTGACTTTTCATCTGACCTCTGAAGCAAATTTGTAGATAAGGGCAAGAATAAAATATTTGGAGAAATAATGAACTCGAATATGATACAATATCGAAAATTTCCATAATTTGTATACATTTCGCACCATATCTCCAAAACCGTTAATTTTTTCGCTGGAATATAATATACAACTCTTCAGAACATGCCATTGTTGTAAACTGCCTCTATCACATTGTTTTCAGTATATTTATTAACGACGATTTAATGAATATGTCAGTAATGTTGTGAAATCCGAAATGCAAGAATAAACTCCTGGTGTGAACTATGTTTAAAATACGTGTTTTAAAAGATATGATGCAAAATACCACTGAAACAACATCAAGTAGGCATTTTAGAGTTTCAGAATGTTCGGAAGAATTGTTGAAAACTTTATTTGGAATATTTTTGCAAAAGGTTACAAAGGTTACCAGAATTTCAACAATTATGTAAAATTTTCTATATTTTATCGATGTTGATGCCCTAGATGGAGCTCTTCTTATGTGGTCTGTTCAAAAGATAAGTTCTACTTGTTTAGGGCTACAATATTGCCAAAGACAACAAAGCCAAATTACTAATTTTGTCTGAGATAAAGGTCCGATAAATCCAAAAAACTGTAATTTTAGCCCGGTTTAGATGAGGTTATAAAATCCGAACTGGATCTGACAGGAAAAAACCCTACTAGGGTTTTTTGAAGTCTCAATATGTGCTTTCAAAAAATTCATCCTAGATGTTGTTTGCATTTTCAGTGTTGCATAGTGTTATAAAACGTTTTGCTGAAAATCATCGAATGTGTGGGGAGAAAGTCATTGTAAGCAGATATACAACAGAAAACAAGCTTCAGGGCCACAAAACATAACCTGTTGTTGCTCATTAATTTTATCATCATATCATTGCATATACATATATCATTTTATACAACATTAAATTTTTCATATTACATATTAATTAAATGTGGCTTTTGAGTGGCCTTTTTCAATATTTAAATGGAATAATATTATTTTGAGGCCGATAGCCCTAGTTGCTAGCGATTTTTTATATTTTTTTAAATAAACATAACCCTTTATTTATTTTCTTCGTCAGGGATTAAGCTTCTGCCTCACTCCGATGGGGGTTTATCTGTCGCTGATGGTTTCGGCTCCCTCCTTTGTGTCTCTTGGCGGTTGACATCCTGACTGATTTTCTTGGCATCTTTCTCCTCACCTATCCGAGTGCCTCCAATTTTGAATTGGACTGCGTTCAAGATGAAATACGCCATGCCCTTTTTCTTTGTGAGACTGGCCAGCGAGAGATCGCTAAGTCCACCCACAAGGAAAGTGCCAACCTCTTTCTCCTCTCTGTGAAGACTTCTTCTGGAGACAAGATGTTTTATCTACTGCCATCCACAAAGCCGTCTCATGTCTAATTTCATACCATTCACAAGAAAGACTTTCTTGTGACGTCTTTCCCGATGTATCCACTTAAAATAATTCATAGTTGAATGAAATGGCGATTATTAAAAATATGGCGGTTATTTAATAAGAAAAATCTGACATCACTAAAACATGCGGTTTCATGCCTCATAATAAACATCATATAAAATGTGTACACAGATACTGTGGCAAACAGAATAAATATAAATAAATATTTTTATAATAAAAAGAGATACACTCTGTACATATTGCATGAATGATATATTCATATGTTCATATAAATGCGAACAATTATTCGTACAGATGTACATGGATCAGATATCTGGTAGATATGTAAATATTTAAAATATGCATTATGCCTCCTAGATTGTATTTTTGCTGGGCAAATAAAAGTGAGGTTGGATCAACCAATAGTTAGTTGTTGGTTAGTGTATATAGACATTGTTATAATATAAAATTGCACTACACCCAATACGAGTAATTAAAGGGGCATACTAATCGATATAATACATATTTTCTATAGATACCAAAACAACAACGATAAAATGCCCCTTTTACTATAACTCCATATAATGATACACCCGATGGTAGAAGGTATTTCAATGTTATAGCCAATTTGTGCAATAAAAAGTACTTCACACCTTGGAACATCAGAAGGAAGGAAGAATTTGTATGTATAATGTCACTGTTCAACACCAAAATTACGTGTCTATGAATACGAATAAATTATTTTAATACGACAAGTTGAGCGATTGTTGCTGTTTTTGTTTGATTTTGTAATTAAATCCAAAACGAGTTGTCTGTCAACAGAACTTCAAACTTTCCCTTCGTGCTAGAATCATGTACCTAATTATGAACATTTTGAAGGTGGAGGGTGATAACGATTTTGATTTAATTTCATGCGTAATTGTGGGTCTGTGTTGCCCCACTGCAACCACTTGAAATATGATTTTATTAGTTTTGTTTTTCCCACCATAATACAATAAACATTGGCATATGAACAAATAAATAATGGGGATAAAATTGTTCACATTTTGGGGGCTATGACGACGCTACTATGAGTGACTAGTTGTCGGACTGACTTTTCGGATAATTGTAGGATTGAATAGTTAGTTTTATAGGTATTGTCTGCAAAACATAAAAATGATAACATTTGTCGATAAACAAATCATTTAACAATCCAGTAGTGGAATTCTGTAACTAATTTTTTGAGTTACCGACAAAAATCGGTAACATTAAAACGCAAAATTATGAATGAAAAGTATCAATGAAAGTTGACTGCGCTGTTGCTATCGGTAGAATTTAGGAACAGCTTTATTTTGGTTGTTAACTTACCGAAAAATTTCGTTAATTACCGAAATTATAAGCATTTTAATTTTACCGATACTTGTCGGTAACTCGAAAAATGAGTTACAGAATTCCACTACAGATCGTTTGTAGGCATTTATGGGGTTAGTACATTCTGTGTTCAGATTTATTATTATTTTATCAGCGTTGCTATCTACTTCGCATGTAACAGATAATTGTCAAGTGGCACTGGTTAGTGGGTAATTTTGTGCTCAAACATTTATATAAAGTTAGATTCGTTTTTTTCGTGGATTTCCCCCATGATTGATGATATTGGATTTATAATTGGGTTATTTTGTAACAAAAAAAATCAAAATTTATAGTGCCTTTTGTTTTGGGGAAAATGATGTCGCTACTTGTAGGGATCTATAAAACGATTTGTTCCTCTTCGTTTGGACATTTTTTTCTCAAATTTCGATATGGATATTTGATTGATTTCATTCAATGCAAAGTTTAGTCGTCCATCCAACGTTTTATCTTGATACGACAGACATTACATGTACTTGAAATCGGATGTCAGCAAGCAATTGCAAAAAGGGATAATGCATTTGCAACAGACATCCTAGAATAGATAAGAGAACTCCTATAACATCAAAAAGTGCAGTTCGATGATTGGGGACTTCATTTTTATTGGAGATTCTGACCGACGCACAATGGTTCAGGAATCGATTTTCCTGGCCAAAAATCAAAATTTTGTTTTGTCAAAGATATCTAATTTCTATATGGGATTCGATAGTAAAAATATTGAAACTTAGGAAACCAAAAAATTAGGCCCAAATATTGGAAGGTGTGAGCGTGGCGTGCCCCTAAAGACGAACATTTTTCCCATTTTTGGGAAATGTGTCATTTTTGCAAATTTCTGGAGAAAGACGAAGCTATTTCTCTGAAACTATAACAGTTATTGTGTTCATTGTTTTTTTTTTTTGTAAGGTAGGTAGGATTGTGGCCTTTAAAAATCGTTTTAGTAAATTACCGTAGCGTTTACACAACATGATCTATTTTATTTTTCCTCGGGTACTAAATTTTATGAAATTCCCAATTTAGTGAACTAGAACTTTTGTGGAACAACATAGAACAAAGTTCTGTTTTCACAGAAAGATGCTCGAAAGTCTCCTCTTCCAGCCCATATATACTTTTGTACCCGTCCCGTTCCGTCCGTTTAACACTTTTTTCAATTTATTGAAATTACATGGGTAAAAATGTGTATTTTTCTATACTGTTTCCATATGAATTCCAGTTTTTTGACACAAATTACAACTTTTTTGAGTATATGAGTTTTTATACGAGTTATATAAGTTTTATTAAAACCCAAGGAGAATTTTTTTAATTTTTGAAAAAATTAAAATTTTTTTGTAAATTTTTTTTTTTAATTTTTGAAAAAAAAAAATTTCGACATTTTTTCGAATTTTTTTTAATTTTTTTGGTAATTATTTTGTTTATTTGGCGGTCTTTGACCATCTTTAATACATAGGAAGATATAAAAACCACAAAAACACTCATATTTTGATGAAAAATAGTTAAAAAACTCAAAAGTTTAAATTTGACTTTGAATTTCTCTGCAACTACCAGACCGAACTTGACCGCTTATAATTCGTCTGAAAGCTGATTGTGTTATCTGTCTAACAAAAAAATTATGAATATATCTCTTTCCGTTCAAAAGTTACAGAATTTTGACGATTCTGAACCACTGTGCGACGCTTCGAGCCTCGTAAAACACCAGTTTTTTAAAAGTTGTACTTGGATATGAAAGACAACAATACGACGAGAGTTTTAAAAACGTTGGTCGTGACTTCAAGTCTCCGATAAAATCAAGCCTTTTGTAAATAATAAATTTTCATTTGATTCCAGCATATCAAGAACAATGAACGCAAACAAACAAAACGATTCCCCTACCAATTCCACAAAGACACAAACTTTTCAGTTTGTCTGAATCGTTTCGCTCTCAAAACAAAACCACAAACTTTTTAATGCAACCAGGGCTTCGGAGTCGGAGTCGGAGTCGGAGTCTGGAGTCGGAGTCTAGCAAATTTTGCTGGAGTCGGAGTCGGAGTCTGGAGTCGTGAAAAAAAGCTCGACTCCGACTCCGGGCAAAATGTTTTTTTCTACATTTATCAAAAGAGTTTTTATTTTTTTATGATAGAGAGATTAACTTTCTTAAAATTTTGATAAATCGTTTATTTATTTTATAGGAAATCTATGAGTAAACTTGTAAGCAAAGGATTTATTATATTTAGTAATGTTCCATGACAATAGAATTATAATTGCATATTTCAATATGAATCGATTTCTTAATATACCATCACATTTATGACAAAACGTATATGAGGAAAAGTCAAAATTTTTTAGTTTCCATGAAGCCAAGGTTTGCACTATTATAATACGCGAACTATTGTAGTTTACCAGTAACTATGACTTTTGCAGGATTAATTTAGATGTTTTTGTACAAAGCTCAAAAATTTAGCAAAAAAAAATAATTTACGTGGTAGTTACGACCGCGTAAAGGAAAAACATAGGTAAAACCACGTTGAAGCTAAACAGGTTTTTTACATTGCTATTCGATTTCTGATTAAACCATTCAAATGACGGACATCTGTCCAAAGCAAAAGTAGGAGAATACAAAATGAAGATTTCAGGTGTTTTTTGTATTTTTTATGTAACTGGGACGCGCATTCGGATATATCGAAAAACCAATTATAGGATTAAAGAACTCGCGATTTCGCATAATCTGATATGTATATCGAGTATGTAGCCCACACAGCAGCAGAGTAATCTACTGCCAAAGGCCAAAATTTAGTGCGATATTTTTTCTAAAAAACCTATTTTTTGGGTACAGTATTTACAATATCGTTTTGAGTGTGCTGGTACCCCGCGATATTTTAGTTTTTCGACGATCCGGATCATATGAATCACAAATCGTAAAAATCCATCTTCTAGAACGGCGGAAATGGCTATTGCAAAAATTGAAAAATTTGCGAAAAATGTTTTTCAAAATATCGCTGACTAATTCGCGCTTTATGTGGATCGTTTCCATTTCAATGAAGAAAGTGAATCATCACTCGCGTTTGTGCGAAAACAGCGGTTTGAAAAATTTAGTGGCATGGGAGCTGTATCCGATTTATCCAAAAAATACTGTGTGATGCTACATCCACGGTTCTTGATGGATTTTATTGAAATATGTTTAGATCGATGTATTTTTTCACGGTTGATAGTGAAATCAGATGCGCATGCGTATAAGCGTTATACAGTTTGTTGCACACTAAACTGCAGACGATGCTACATCTTAGCGGCCAAAGTAAATCCTGGCAAATGTGTACAAATTAAAAGAGAAGAATTCGCTGTATTGGTAAACCGCATGCGCATCAACTGATTTTGAGGATTTCGCGATTTACACGCATTTCAAAATGAACATTACCCGATACAATTTTATTTCAAGATTATACCCCATTTAAAGGAACCCAACATTTATTTGAAAGATATATTCATATTTTCTGCTAGATGTTAGCGTGTTTTCGAGAAGTGATTAGAATAAAAAATGTGATTTATTGCGTGAAATTTAACTAAAATAGAAGAAAAACTCCGACCTATTTTTCTTACATTTTGTTCAACTAACTCACAAAATAAATTTTAATAAATATTTTCTCTTACAAAAATTTTATAAATTTCCTCAATATATTTTTTGTTTTTTGCTATAATATGCAAACCGCTAAACGGATTTGTATTGTTTTGGTTTCATTTGAATCTTCGAGATGTTTTTAGATTTTTTATATATTTTTCAGATGCATAAACAGCTTGAATTTTATTAGAACAAGTTGTAAACTACCAATTGTTTTGAATGCTTTCCTAATTTCCGCGAAAATTTACAACTTTTTCACTAAAGTTATGGGTCCTCAGTAAACATATAGTATGTAGGGAGCCCCTAATTAAGAGATTTTCTCAATATAATGATTAGAGTCCTTTAAAGATTTTTTTCTTTTTATCAGAATTGAAACCGCCATAACTTTTGCGGGCAACAACCAAAATTAGTATCTCGAACAGATTTAAGAATGGGATTTTTTTTCCCAATCTACGTACCAAAAATCTTTCAAGTAGTTAAAAAAAAAATTAATTTTTTTTTTATGGAAAACTAAAATATTTTGTCTTTTCTTCATATACACTCTGGAATACTAGTTTTAGATCTCACATATTTATACTTCACTATGTAATGTGGAAAAAGTATTATGTATAAGTTTATTTTGTCCACAATTAAGGGGTCACTTATTGTGCACGAAAAATGAAATTTTTCATGAATTTTTACAAGTAATCTACCAATTTTTTCCAAAAGATATTGTTTTCATCTGATTTATAATACCTTGAGCTACTTTCAGATTTTTTTTTGTTGAAAAATATTGCGCAGTTTTCTGACAAATGGCCACCTACGAAACACTGTTTTTACTAAAGCAGTTTGCGGTGACCACTGTAGCTCGAAAACGAATAAACCGATCAGCATATGTTTTTGTGGGATCATTAAGAACATAATAATCGTGTACTTAAGCGAAACGAATTAAAAAATATGCATTTAAAAAAATGTGAACTGTAGAAGTCAAAATTTCAATTTTACCTAAAAAAGTTGAGAGTTTTTTCGCCATAAATCCGTCAAAATTTTTTTTGAAAAGTCTCTTGCTTAAGTACAATCTTTTTATACGTATAATAATCCCAAAATGCTATTTTGAGAAAACCGTGTTTCAAACTTCGATGTTACATACAAATCACAATAAATTTTCTCTTTCTAAATCTCATATCTCAGCTAATTTTTATCCGTTCGACATATTCTATTCTACATGTACTTTAAAATGAGTCAGCAAAAAATTATCGCTTTCGTAAAATCTGTAAGTAACAAATTGCTGTTGGCATACCCATCTTCATATTTCGACAAAATAAAACAAAAAAGATATGTGACCCGTCCGTACAAAAAATTTTAATCAAACTCGTCAGTTCAACTTGTTTTTGTTTTAAATTGATAATCTGAGGGTATACTCGTACATATATTTCGGCAAAATCTACTGAAACTTTCTAAATTCTTTCTGTTGTTTTTGTTCTTTTTGATATAAGATACAGCAGATTCAATACGGAACATCAATTTTACATCGCATTGCATTACAAATTGTCTTAGAGAAAAAAACAGATAAGCATATAGGGTCCTAGTATAGGAAAAGTTGAAAATTTTAGCAAATTTTATTAATTTTTAGTGGTATAGGAAATTACCCTCGGAGTCGACTCCGGAGTCGGAGTCGTGAAAAAAAAACTGGCCTGGAGTCGGAGTCGGAGTCGAAGGAAAAATGGCTCGACTCCGAAACCCTGAATGCAACAATACGAAAACCGTACGATTACTGAAATGCATTTCGGCTATGTTTTGCCGAGTTGTTTCGTTCACCGCCGAAACAAAAAGAATTTTTGGCAAACATTTGGTGTGCGAAATGATCAATGCCACACTAACACACACATTTGATTGTTAACAACCCTATCACCAACATTAACATACTTGGAACATACTACGATTGGTGTTTTCAACCACCAATCGAACCATTCATTGAATCGTTCATGTGTTTTGATTTTTTTGTTTTCCAGCTGTTGTTGTAGAATTGAGAACTTTTCGCTATTAGTTTTGTACGCACTCACGAATTTAAACAAAACGAAACAAAGCAGGGAGTTCGGTCGTCAACGGGGGTTATGTTTCGTTTTGTATTGTTCCTATGGAAAATACGAAACGAAACCATTGGTAATGTTTCATAAAGTATTTTTACGTACGCTGTTCAAGAACAAAAGACTTGGTCAACGATTTTCGTCGTCAGAAGATGCTGTGAACGTGTTCAAAAACCATGTTTTGGAGTTGTCTCAATCGGAGTGCAAAAAGTGATTCAACAATTGTTTTGGGCGCATGGAAAGTGGAGCTGGAGACTACATGAGAAAACAATAAAACTATTTTTGTTGGTAAATATTCGCGTTTTCATTTTTAGGCCAGATAGTTTTCGAGCAGCCCTAGTAAATGATTCAAAATTAAAACGATCTCTGATATGAATATATTTTGGTATGAATAACTACAATTTTCAGTCCCAAAATCAAAAACTCGGCCAATTCACAAACTATTTGTTTCGCGTTTGTCTTAAAATGTTTATATTTATCCAAGGAAGAGTTTGACATATTTTATTTTTTAGATATCGCGGAAAATAATTTTTTAGCGAAATGCGAAAGTATATGCACAATATAAGTGACATTTTATGTTTTAGTTGTATCAATCTTTGACAGTTCTAAAATATTATTTTATTTACGACAATCAAATATTTTAAAGAAGCTAAAAAAATCAAATTGTCAACAGTTATTAGTGGTTTCGAGCAGGGTTTCGGAGTCGGAGTCTAGCAAATTTTGCTGGAGTCGGAGTCGTGAAAAAAGCTCGACCAAATCGCAAATTAAGGGACCAAAATTAAACCATTAATCAAACGATATCTCAGATGCTTGACCTATGGTGAAAATTAACTTTTGAGTTCTTTGTACACCCACTAAGGGCTTTCATCTCCAAAAGGAATTTTTAACCCACTGATTTTGAATTCTATTTTGTGGCAAAGAGTCATTTATCGATATTTTCCGAAAAATATCCACTTTCTCAAGGCCAATACTTTAGAGATGTACCAGAGAGTTTTTAACTATTGTCTTGGTTACAATGTTTGTCTTTGTGTTAGATCGAAAATCTCAATGGTTTGGTTCTTATATGCCAAAACAACCCAAAAACCTGAATACAAAAATTAAAGTTAAAATCGGGGGGCTCGATTTTCACTTTTAACATATGGTCTGGTAGACTTTTTTGCCCAGTACAATTCCAAGAAACAGAAACTAGGCTCCCGTTAACATTTTTTTTCCTTCCAAAAAAATCTCCCCGGCCTAGCCTATGTTTAGTCAATGTTTGTGCTTTTTTACCATTTGATGAGCTCTCTAAAAATGATTAAGTTTATAGAACCCAAAATTTTCAATGATACCGCCAGTAATAACTTCAATATGTCAGTATCCATTATTATGATATGAACACAATATCTACGATCATTTGTTTTTCGATATCCAGACTTCTGACTTTTGCTAATAAATGATGCAGCTGCATTCTAAACTTTGAATTTTATTACATTGACAAGTGAAATGTGAAGAAATTTCCATTACTTTTGAAATGTTTACCCTTGAACCCATGTCCATGCTACTCCCGTACGAAGAAGTACGTATGACTGATATCAGTTTCAAAATTTTATTCACTTTTACAGCCTGTTCATGTATGTCGACCGAAAGGTTTTTTGCTCTTCGGAAGTGGAAAAAAATCATTTTCTGTTCATGTAAACGCCTTCGAAACGAAAATCTATGCGACCGACAAGCCATACGAAATAACACGTAAACGTACACTTTTCCATTAAATTTGGGTTTATGTATTTCGAAAGGACTGTCTCTTATAGAAAGAGAATGTCAAAATCACTCACTTGCTTTATAGCTGCCGAGTAGAACGTAAACTCGCGAATAACGCCGAAAATCTTAAAATAAATTTATGCAACACATTCTTGAAACAAAATAAAAATTTTGTAGACACGTTTTAATGGCGGTTTAATTCATTATTTTAAAGAAATCAGTAAAATAAAATAATTCAAAATACCGACACATTTTATTTTTTCAAACAAAACAAATCACACATATTCCAATGTTTGAATGTATACACTGTGCAACACGAAAATTATTAACTATATTGTGACACCGCAGCGTGATAGAGGACCAAAAAACAGAGGACACGTGTCTCGCCGTTTTTTCGTATCTCATCAACTTTCGCGGTTATAGGCCTCCAAAGGTTTGAGGCTTTGATGTAAAAGGGTTATTTAGTCAGGACTATATCTTTCAAACCGTTAGGAAATTTGAATTTATCTCAAAAGCAAAGTTGTAGCTCTTGTCTTAAAGGACAAAAATTGTGAACACATATAATCCATCAAACTTCATCTGCAAGGTCAAAATCGCCATGGCCAAATTTCTCTTAAAATTTTTTCTCAAGTTTTGTTATACAGCTATCAAACCGATCAAATTTGAAGAAACAACCAACTACAAAAATGTACCTCAGATCTCAATAAACATCTTTCTAGAATATACGAACTCTGTAGAACGGATCTTAATGGTCAAAATAGAAAAACAATTGCGATTTTTATCCTCTTTTCTCGGCTTCTGCTCCATAGATACTAAACCGTTCAAAATTCAAGAAAACAATAAACCACAATAATATAGCAAAGGCATCAATAAAGAACTTTCTGGAATATGCGAAATGTCTATGAACGGTTCTTAATTGTAAAATAGCAAAAATCTTTTGAAAATATCCAATTTTTATACTTTTTTCTCCGACTTTGGTCCAAAGACACGCAATCGCCCAAAAAATTAAGGATACAGTCAACCACAAAAATGTACCTAAGATTTCAATAAACAACTTTTTAGAACATATTATTCTTTGGGCTGAAATTCACGAACAATTAAATTATTTTTAACATTCCCACTTCTCAGTTTTGGAAATAATAAACTGTTAAAAACTCAAGGAAATTTGAAAGGTTTGTTATTTACGGACCTGAACAGGAAAGAATGATCTAAAATAATCGAATTTAGAGCTTGAAGGATCGTTCCTAGAATCTTCATTTGTTCTAGAAACTGGTTTGTTGAAATCTAAGGAACATTTGTGTAGTTGACTGTATCCTTAATTTTTGGGCGGTTGCGTATCTATAGACCAGAGTCGGAGAAAAAAGTATAAAAATTGGATATTTTCAACAGATTTTTGCTATTTTTACCATTAAGAACCGTTCATAGACATTTGGCATGTTCCAGAAAGTTGTTTATTGATGCCTTTGCTAAACTATTGTGGTTGATTGTTTTCTTGAATTTTGAACGGTTTAGTATCTATGGAGCAGAAGCCGAGAAAAGAGGATAAAATCGCAATTGTTTTGCTATTTTGACCATTAATATTTGTTTCTACAGAGTTCGTATATTCTAGAGAGATGTTTATTGAGATCTGAGGTGCATTTTTGTAGTTGTTTGTTTGCTTCAAATTTGATCGGTTTGATAGCTGTATAACAAACTTGAGAAAATAATTTAAAGAAATTTGACCGTGGCTATTTTGACCTTGCAGATGAAGTTTGATGGATTATATATGTTTACAATTTTTGTTTTTTAAGACAAGAGCTACAACTTTCCCTCTGAGATAAATTCAAATTTCCTAACGGTTTGGAAGATATTGTCCTGACTAAATGAACCTCTTTAACATCAAAGCCTCAAACCTTTGAAGGCCTATAACCGCGAAAGTTGATGAGATAGGGAAAAACGGCGAGACATGTGTCTTCTCGTTTTTTGTGTTCTATAACACTGTGGAGTCAGAATATGGTTAATAAACATGACTCAAAAAATTACACACAGTGATATCAGGAAAAATGTCTAAAATAGTCTTTTCCATTTCAAAAAAATTTTTTGATACTACATCAATGATTTTTTGGTACATAGATTAAGAAAAAAATCTGCATTCCAAATCTGTTTTCGTTACTAACTTTGATCCTTGCGCGCAAAAGATATGACCGTTTTAATTATGATAATTAGAAAAAATTCTAAAAAATCGCGGCTTAATATAGTTAGATGTTATATCCTATTATCGTTAACTGAATTTGTAACCTTTGCGATGATGCAAAAAATAATCGCAAAGTCTCAATGGATTCGCGAAAAATCAAATTTGTTAAATAATTTTACGTATTTACAAACATATTCTTGAAACAATAGCGCTCATACTTACGAAAAATATATAAAAAAATTATAACAGCGTCCAGACATTTTGAGGAATAAAATGAAACCTAAGTTGTGAAGGTTGGAGCTCTAGCATTCATGTTATTTGCAAAAATACGAAGAAAATATTAGGAAAAAATTAAAATCATATTATTCTAATTTTATTTTTTTATGGTTTTATAGGAAAAGTTGGAGAAAAAATGTTTGAGTTCTTCGGCATTTTCGTCAAAATTTCACGCAATAATGATGATATTCCGTTGTACCAAATTGTTTTGCTTATAGTTTTCCTATTGAATAATATTATTAGATCCTTATATTAAATCACAAGGAATTCCAATTGTGGCATAACGTTAAAATAATGTTATATTGAATATTATAACATTTGAGACGCATATAAACCGCGTAATTATGAAAATGGCATGATGCGCATCCGATTTTCCAACACAGCGAATCAATCCCTCTTATTTGATGTACAGTGTGTCAAATTCTATTTGGCGGCCACGATGTAGCATCTGTTGCATATTAGGGTGCAAAATACTGTAAAATGGTCATAATTTCCGCGAAGTTCGTTTACATTTTATGCGCATCCGATTTCAATAATCACTATTAAAAAATACATCATTCTATGCCGTTTCAATACGATCCATCAAGAACCGTGGATGCAGCATCGCACTCAATTTTTAGAAAAAATCTATTATATCTCTGGATTTACGAGAGTTTTTAAATATCTGTTTTCTCACAGTTTATACACGCGTATCGATCTATTTATTTAAGTAAAACTGACACATCCAAAACGCGTTTTAATATGCGATATTTTCAAAATAATTTTTTGCAAATTTTCGAAATTTGAGGGGTATCATATCCGCCGATCTAGTGGGTGGATTTTTACGCGTCGTAGCTTGTTAGATTCAGAACGTAAAAAAAACTAAATTTACGCGGGTTTCCACGGAAATCGAATGACGTTTGTAAATTTTAAACCAAAAAAATAGGTTTTTGAGAAAAATTTACGCACAAAACTTTCGTGTTTGGTCGCAGATTACTGTGATCCTGTGAGAACTACACCCCCATGTTATACATTAATAAATGCGAAATCGCGAGTACTACAATCAAATAATAAGCTTTTAGGGAAATCCAGCTGCGCGTCCCAATTAGAGCAAAAATTCAAAAAACCCCATTTTTAAGGTTTCAAAATGTCAGCATCAGTTTGAGGTAGATACAGTGGATATATTAAAAAATCATACATGAGAAACTTCAACTCTGAAGTGTACTCTTTAACTTCTCCTTTGAGCATTAAGCTCTACATTGTGTTGTAAAACCACTAATTGGAAAATAACATAATGAAACTCGTTTAATTCAACGATTTTTTCCGATTTTTTTTTACATTAGTACGACCACAGCTTCCGCTCAAATTATTATTTTAAGAAACCCCTCGGTGAATCGGGCTAAAACAGTTTATTTTACGGAAATGCGATTAAAAGTTATGGTATAGTAAAACTGATCGCGAGTTACAATACCCCATACCTTAGTTTCAACATAAGTTAATTTTCTACAAAAAGCTTGATATGTACAGTATCGGCCAAAACTAAAGCACCCCCTCAGTACATATTTTTAAAATGAAAATTTTTTTAAGAAAACAAAGTTGTAATTTTTATTTGTATTTTTCATTTTCTTTATTTATATCCATATTAATGGAAAACACAATCAGAATGTATTCAGAATGTAATAAACAAAAGTTTAAATTCAAAAATCATTTTAGGTCGTAAATGTAACCGGACAAAACTAAAGCACCCCCCTATTTGAAGTATAACAAAAACCATTGAAATCAATATTTCGTTGGGCCTCCTCTATTCTGGATGACACAATCACATCTTTTAGACATAAAGGATTCTAAATAATTAATTATTGCAGGCGAAATAATTGATTTTCGGAAAATTTAGCTTAAATCCTCAAAATACTGAAAATCCGAACTTATCGCTATATGGGGGCTATACCCAAACGTGGACCTAGGACAACGATCTTTGGTGGATATGTTTTGTGACCACTAGGAACCCTAAGTACCAAATTACAGCTAATTTAGTGGGGAAATATGGCTTAAAAATTCAAAATTCCGAAGATCGGAAGGTACCGCTATAACGATGCTATACCAAAACATTACCCGATATTGTTCATATCCATCCGAAAATGATACTACAGCCTCCTCTGGTGAAATACAAAATCGCTTAAGTTTAAAAATTAGAAAAAGAACGATTCACAAAAGAACGGTAGACCTCGACTTATTCAGTCGACGACCAGCAAGAAACCTTTAATATCGACTAAAAGTGAATTGGATTAGAAAATGGAGGATACTGCTATTTTCCGATGAAGCTATATTTAATTTAATGTATTCAGATGGTAAAAGACGTGTACCAAGTGGGCAACTGTTAAATCCTAAATATTGCTTGTTGGCCGTCGTCGACTGAATAAGTCGAGGTCTACCGTTCTTTTGTGAATCGTTCTTTTTCTAATTTTTAAACTTAAGCGATTTTGTATTTCACCAGAGGAGGCTGTAGTATAATTTTCGGATGGATATGAACAATATCGGGTAATGTTTTGGTATAGCATCGTTATAGCGGTACCTTCCGATCTTCGGAATTTTGAATTTTTAAGCCATATTTCCCCACTAAATTAGCTGTAATTTGGTACTTAGGGTTCCTAGTGGTCACAAAACATATCCACCAAAGATCGTTGTCCTAGGTCCACGTTTGGGTATAGCCCCCATATAGCGATAAGTTCGGATTTTCAGTATTTTGAGGATTTAAGCTAAATTTTCCGAAAATCAATTATTTCGCCTGCAATAATTAATTATTTAGAATCCTTTATGTCTAAAAGATGTGATTGTGTCATCCAGAATAGAGGAGGCCCAACGAAATATTGATTTCAATGGTTTTTGTTATACTTCAAATAGGGGGGTGCTTTAGTTTTGTCCGGTTACATTTACGACCTAAAATGATTTTTGAATTTTAACTTTTGTTTATTACATTCTGAATACATTCTGATTGTGTTTTCCATTAATATGGATATAAATAAAGAAAACGAAAAATACAAATACAAATTACAACTTTGTTTCCTTAAAAAAAATTCATTTTAAAAATATGTACTGAGGGGGTGCTTTAGTTTTGGCCGATACTGTATGTGGATTTTGTTTTCATTTCTCATTTGGCTCTTATTTATCGAACATAGTTGTACAAATGTACATTCAAATTAGTAGTATTTCGCATAGGATACGTAACGGCAGTTGCACGATAGTTTGCGAAATACATGAACGCATTTTTAGACGGAAGTGAGTGCCTGCTTTCCTTTCGTACAGATTTCCGTGCGACATACATGAACAGGCGGTTAATCTTCCCAAAAGAAATACAAATGATTTGAGCTAAATAAAAATTATATATTACAAAATATTGAAGATTTTGAAGATCGGATTAGGCTGAGTTGCATATGTTTTTACCGTTAAATTTTAAGACGTGTTATGTATTTTTATATTTTTTAAAACTTGTTTTAGTATAACGTGTCAAAGCTTTTTATTTCTTATTTGAAGCAATGCACAGTGTCCGATTTTCCGAAAAACCTGGCCAAAACTCTAAAAATGAATAGATTTTGACCTAACCTTTGGTTCTTATGTTTTTCCGGCCGCTGATTACATTTTTGATATTATTTAACCCTCAGACGGTCATTTAAGGGGTCTTTTTGGTCCCTCCTCCTTTAAAATGTGATCTTATCGGATCAAAATATTCTACAAATTTGTTCGCCATCAGTTTTTACTATGGGTCCTGGAATACACCAAAACTCTATACCTTACCTAAACTCCAGAAATATGCAAAATCATAAACACATTTTAGGGTTAAGGGCGTACTTCATGTGAGTTTTAGCAAAATTGTCATACAAAGCATCATTTTAGAAGAATGCCGTCAAAGACAAAAATGTTCTCTGCTAAATTCCACTATAAGTTACCAAAGAAAAGAAATCTCTATTTGCATTACATACCAAGAAAATATCGGTATCAATTTTGCCAAAAAAAACCAAGAAACTAATATATGGTGGCAAGCTTCCACCATTTCTACAGTTTTGGAAATATTTGAGTTAAGATCACTTGGATTCCTTGCACTTTAGGTGTGTAATGTCTTTGGTAACTATACTGACAAGAATGCGAGGAATATTTTTCTTAAAAAAATTAACCCTCGTGCGAGTCATAA
Organism: Musca autumnalis; assembly: GCF_047663935.1. Lineage (NCBI taxonomy): Eukaryota > Metazoa > Arthropoda > Insecta > Diptera > Muscidae > Musca > Musca autumnalis. The sequence continues at coordinate 117,274,403 of NW_027411755.1, read as the reverse complement.
AAGGGGTCCTTTTGGTCCCATTTTCCACAAATCTTTAAAATCTCCTATAAAATGTGATCGGATCAGACCAAAATATTATACAAATTTATTCGCCATAAAATTGTACTATAGGTCTTAGAATATACCAAAACTCCAAATTATACCCAAACGCCAGAAAGTGACCCTATACTATATTCTGACATTCTGAATGAAAGAAAATCTGTACATACCTGCATGACAAAATATCACATAAAATCAAAAAGTGCAAATATGTGCAGGATGTTTCGATGAAAATTGGTAAAAAACCCTTCCTTTTTTATGAAATGATAAATTACACGGCCCAACTCGATCTTACTCACAACTATTTTCATAATTTATTGTGAAAATTGATCTTGAAAAAAAATTAACAAGTACGGACATCAATTATCAAAGAACACACAATTCATTGGCGACACTGAACATCTTAAATACGTTTCACATACCTTTCATTGCAATTACAAAAAGAAAATATTTAATAACCATTGTTTATTTTGCATATTGTCAAAGATTTATAAACAACTTAAATATTGAAAAGAAAAAAAATTCCAAATAGGGTCACTTCGACCTGCTTTTATACCCACTTATTAAACAAGAAATGTATATATTTTTTCATAACTACACGCAATGGGATCCTATAAACAATATCTGACCCTTTTTATTGTAAATTGATGAATTTTTTTTTCGATTTTTGGCCAGGTTTTTTGGAAAATCGGACACTGTGCAATGAACTAAAAATAATTGTAAAAAAATTCTTTAATTTCGCTGTTATTCATTTTTGCCTCAAAAACAGGGCAAATTACCTATAGTGCACTGGTAGCGTAAACAAGTTGATAATGTACATACATGGTTATGTCACAGATCTTGTTCTTTATAGTCCAAGGATCCTAGGTTAATCCAGTATGTATGTTATCTTTATTAAGTTTTTCCATCAGGGATATACATATTTGCCGTTTCATTCCGATGGAGGTTTTTCTGGATGACCTCAATCATACATATATTAGGGTTATGACTTTTTGACATTTTTTCTCAAAAATGATTTCCTGTAGTGAGAATGAATGAACTTTTTTCTACTAATGCCAAAAATAACATTTTATTATAAAAAAGTTCCGCACAAACCACTTTGAAAATTTTTTTTAAATATTATGAAATGAAAAAAGAAAATTCTCAAAAAATTATTTCCTGTTGCACGAATGAATGACCTTTTGCCTATTAATGACTAAAATAACTTTTATTGTACATAAATATTGAAAAAGGTCTCGCACAAACCACTTTTAATTTTTATGATATATGAAATAATGGTTTACATAATGTAAAATGATATATATGTAATAATACGACGATAAAATAGTGAAAAACCAACGGTTATGTCATTTCGGTTATGTCGTGTGCCTCTATACCTTGTTTTCAGTTAAATATCTGCTTATAGTGACTTCAAAAAATGGTCAAAAGTTCTTAAAAATAAAAATTTTAAGCGTTTTTGTGCGGAAGCTTTTCTAGCGAATCACTTTATAATTAAGATTTTATGTAATCTTATGTCGAAACTCATCACGCTATGATACAGGGATATGAGGTTGTAAAAAAGTCATAACCCTAACATACATATGCTTGCACAACATCAAACATTATTCGTATTCATAAAGAACATACAATATTTTTAGGATTAAATCAACCTTTGCCCACATAACTTTTCTTCAGTCTTTTAAGGGGAAAATCGTCCCTCCTTGCCAAATTCATAACATAGTTGAAACATTTATTTAATCCTCTTATTTTCGGCATCTTGAGATTTTCTCGTTGAGTTTTTCGTACATTTATTTGCACGATTTTAACAATCCATTGACATCCACTTTATGTGTGATCTGGATTTTCGCATATTTTATTCCATGCATCCTTGTGTGTGAATATATTTCTGTATGTTTGTGTATGTGTCCGCCTGTTGTTAGTTTGGCTGCCATTGTTTGGGTATTAATCCGATTGAGAATTGTTCATTTGCACGTGAGGATAATGAACGCCTCAATGAACTTTAAGCATTTAATGCGATACCATATGCTGTGATGTCAATGGACGGTATAGTGTTGGTAGTTTGAACTGGCGTTTGTGGTCTTTGACCTACCTCCAGTGCGCTCTTCTTTTTACAGTGTTTTATTTACACTTCACATTTGTATTTAAGTCGTATTAACTATTCATCCTATGCCCAATCAAAGGCTGACCTATATTTAGACAGCGGAATCCTATGCAAATGTATATATGGTTAGGATGGTCGTAGAGAAAATCTGATTAGACAGAAACTAGTTTTATCACAAAATAACACGAATTAAGCCCAGAAATTTTTGCATATTTTGCATATCGTGCATATTTTGACATATTTGCATAAAATGAGCATATGCAAAACCATATGCAAAAATATATACAAGGATTTGTGGTCTAAAAATCCCACCGAAATAGCTGAAATGTGGTATTAAGTCTTCGTTAGGGGTATGAAACATTACACCTGAAATTTGTCCACATGGGCCCACGTCTTCATATAGCCCCCATAGAACGGTACCTCCCGATTTCCGATATTTTGAAGGTTGTGGCCTCAACGTCACACTTAAATGGCTGACATTTTCTATAAAGTCTTCGTGGGGAGTATACAACTTTCCACCTGAAAATTGTCAGTATAGGTTCACGTCTTCATATAGCCCCCATAGTATGGTACCTTCGGATTTCTGGTATTTTGAAGGTTGTGGCCTCAATATCCCTCCGAAATGGCTGAAATTTGGTATTAAGTCTTCCTTGGGGGTATAAAACTTTTCACCTGAAATTTGTCGGTATAGGTCCGTACTATGAGGGCTATATGAAGACGTATATAGCCCTCATAGTACGGTACCTCCCGATTTCCGGTATTTTGAAGGTTGTGACCTCAATATCCCGCCAAAATGGCTGAAATTTGGTATTAAGTCTTCCTTGGGGGTAAATAATTTTGCATCTAAATTTTTTCGGTTTAGGTTCATGGCCTTCATATAGCCTCCATAGAACGATACCTCCCGATTTTCGGTATTTTGAAGATTGTGGCCTCAATATCGCGCCAAAATGGCTGAAATTTGGTATTAAGTCTTCCTTGGTGTAAACAACTTTCCACCTAAAATTTGTCGGTTTAGGTTCAGGACTTCATATAGCCCCCATAGAACGATACCATCCGATTCTCGGTATTTTGAAGGTTTATTCTGTGGTTATACATATCTCCATTTTATTAACTTGCCTGAAAAAAATTTTAAACAGAAAAATTGTACATACAAACATTTGTGTACCTATTATTGAAATATTTGTTGCATAAGAAAATTTATGCATTTTGCATAATTTTGCATATGTCATATGTTTCGATTGCAATTGAATCAGAAGCCAAAAATGTGCCCAGTCTCAAAATTTGACATGAATCGGACCAAAAATAGGGGTTGCATAAAATTCCGCTGTCTAGTTATAATACCAATGCCCGTCTGTCTGTCTTCCAAACTAAGATCAAGTTCGAAGATGGGCTATTGGTCCACCCCTTCTAGTACCTTCCCAAAAATGTATAAAGTCTGTTCGCGGATATTTTTCTATATATTTTTTTATCTTGTTAAGTATCTTAAGGGTGTTTGTCAGGGGAAGCGGATGATCATACTAATTTTCTCCAAACTAGGTAGATCAAATGCGATAAGACCCTGTGATCACTGGCCACAGGGAATCTATTTTCTCGCGAACAAAAACTGACTACGGAGAGTTCCCCTAAAGCAAAAAACACGAAAATGAAGAATGTTTGAATATGTAAAAAATTACCGCGCAGAGCCTAAATATCCCAGTAACATCAGGTGTTGTTGATCTGATTACGAGTCACACCCCTTCGTCATCAAGCGATCGTGAGCAATTCTCTCTCACATCTGTGGTACTGCGACAAGCACAAAGCCTAACGAAAAATACAGGGAGGAGGATACAGATAAACTAAAAGAAAACTGTAGATCGACATAGCTTTCAGATACAAATAGCGACTTAGACTCCGATAGCGAAAGCAAAACAAATATAACCGTCATGAAAATCATAAAAAGCGGAGGTTCAAAATATGGTAGACGAAGTGAGCAAGAGCATTGCAAAGCTTACAACATATAGAAATCTTTCCTATAAGCCTGTGGCTGGGGATTCTGTGAAGAAATCACGGACCCAGCAGAAGAGGAAGAGGACTGCGGAGAATATCTTCCAGGCATTGAGGGAACTAATGCAAGGGAGTGATCCAAATTGAAAACAAATTGCACATCCATAGAATTTGACATGTTCTTTCTTCGAATCAATGTCCTATAAGTCCCCATTAATCCCATGTGTGCTGTGACGGAAGTTAAAAATAAAAATTGTACTGTAAAAAATATAATAATATAATATAATTGTAGGCTTTGAAATTCAAGCTAGGAAATTTCAATAATTTTATTCAAAATATGTATGTTGTACAGAAAATATTGAAAATTAATTCAATTCGAAAAGTTTAACAGCCAAGGCGTGCCTAAATATTGGGAAACGAAGGATTTTTTTTTAAAGGAAAGACTGTTATATCTTTTTTCTTCGAACACGAAGGATACCCAAGGATATTTAATTATTTCGGAGAAAAACAATATAGATTCACATATTGGTAAGGAGTTTTACTGGTGTGAGATATAGTAACGTGTTTCTTTATACCCTCAGCCTTTAGGCTATGAAGGGTATATACACTTTCATACGGGCAAAATGTGCCTCATCGAAATAATGGTTTAAGACCCCAAGTATGTTTGGACGAAATGTGTTTCAGACAATTTGGAGTCGATTGAGCAATGTCCGTCCGTCTGTCTGTCTGTCTGGCTGGCTGGAGCGCACGATAACTCTCGAACGGATGAGCCGATTCGGTTCAAATTTTGGCTTTCGTAATATTTTGCCCAAACTTAGTTTAAGTTCGAAGATGGGCTATATCGGTCCACTCCTTCCGGTACCTCCCCCACAAAAGTTCGAAAATGTTCGGAAAATTTGTGCGCACGATAACTCTTGAAGGGAGTAACCGATATGGACCATACTTTGCCCATCGTGGAGCGTGTACCAGACTTAGATCAGGTTTTAATATGGACTCAATTGGTCCACTCCGTCGGGTACCTCCCACACAAAAATTTGGAAAAGTTCAGTTTAGGACCATCTCTCGAATCGCTTTGATTTTTGCTTTAGCAACTTGTATTCACTGCCCTCCATACGACGGTATAAGTTTCATCAGGGGCAAGTCCATACTTCCTGAGAAAAAAGCCTGGAAGTTGCAAAAAACCCCTATGACACCGTGTGAGGAGGTTGGAGGGCAAAATAACTCTCGAACAGGTCTGCCGATTCGGTCCAAAGTTTGGTCTTAGTAATATTTTGTCCAAACATAGTTTAAGTTCGAAGATAAGCCATATCGGTCCACTCCTTCAAGTACCTCCCCCACAAAAGTTCAAAAATGTTCAGTAAAATTGTGCGTACGATAACTCTTGAAGAGTGTGGCCGAATTGGACCATACTTTACACATCTTAATATATCTACCAGATATAGATCAGGTTTAAATATGGACTATATTTGTCCACTCCATCCGGTACCTCCCACACAAAATTTCGAATACATGTTCACTTTAAGACCTGCTTTCGAATCGCTTTGATTTTTGTTGAAGCAACTTGCATTCGCTGCCTCAATTGCGATGGTAAAAGTTGTTTCAGAGGCAAGTCCATACTTCTTGAGCAAACATCCCTGAAGTTGTAAAAAACCCCTATGGTACCATATGTAGTGGCTGGAGATCCATTCTTTTTAGTATCTCCTCCGCAAAACTATTGATCTCTAATCCTAATCAACATTTTTGTCAGTTCAAACGCCCAAAATTCCCTAAATACATGAGTTTTTTTGGGAAAAAATTGTTTCAATATACACAGGCTGAGGGTATATCTCTGTCGGCCAAGCCGACTGATACTTTTTTACTTGTTTAAATAAATATTTGTTATTTACATATATACGGCCGATTCTTGGGGAATCGGCGTATCCTCGAACCAACGAATATACTTATTCCCCGAAGTCCTTTCACACATTTTTCTGCTATAAAAACATTCTATCGCCCCGATTTTCGCCGGATTTAAAATTTAACAACAAAACAGAACATCAAATATAATATAAAATACGGATTTAACAATATAATTGCTGAACCAGATTTGTCAATTTTGTGAATTTCCAGAAGCAACAAAAGGGATAATATCAATTAAGAGAAAATCCAGCTAAGGCGGAAACCAATCCGTCTCAAATAACTATTCAATATGGAGAGCATTCACTGAAGCTATTGTAAAATAAGAATGTTCTCCGCATAACTCCAACCATTAATTATTGTGATCTATGACGGCTACATAATCAAAATATCATATACATATTAACCTTACGACCCGCAGGAACTTGGAATTCCTGATTCGAATTTTGATTTTATATTAGTTTCCGCACATTCAACATCCATTTATTGTGAGCTAAGCAAACTTAAATCTTTTATAACAACAATCGCAGATTATTTAACCATGAATCAACCAAGTCAATAGGCCTGATGACAACGCGAGATTTAATTGGTGACTCTTATTTTGTTTAGATTTTGTTTGTCTTGGCTCTCTTCACTTACTCTTAAGTAATACATTTTATTATCATATTTCATACATAAATATAATAACCAAAACATTGATCCTTTGCAAAGATTCACCATTATACTTTTACACATAATTTCTCAAGATTATATAATCTTCACATTTATTATTCGCTATTGTTAATCTGAGTTTTAAATATAAACACAATGAATTGTTAAGTGTTTATTTTTCATTTGCGGAAGGTGAAGGTGTTTAAGTAAAGAGGTGTTGGAGGGCTGAATACATATTCTTCAGCATAGTAGGGTGGGTAAGCTGAAGCGGTGGAATAACATCTACCACTGCATATAAAGTAACATCATCATCTTATTTTAATTCCCACTTATCTTTACCCAGTTTCCTCTATCATTTCCATTTCTATTCCTTCTTATAAAATAGCTACCTTATTTTACTTTTATGATAACGAACCCGAGCCTACTTCTGAAGGAAAAGAACTGCCCCAAGACTGAGCACGGCCGGGGCATGGAGGTAGGTATTAAAATGCAAATATCAACTTTTTGCCTAAAAACCTGTCCAAATTACCTATAGTGCAATGTCCTATAAGTCCAAATCAATCCCATGTGTGCAATGTTAAATATTTAGGGATTTTTTAGGTTTCGGATTTTTTCTTGAAAACGGTGGGTCTAATCAAATACCTATCTTAAAAAAAATTAAACAAAATCGGAGCGTGTTTAATAGAGTTAGTCCATGTTAGAGTCATTTTATGCCAAAATATCGCATTTCAACCACATGTGTAATCGAAAGCCCAACGGGAACGACCCCAACGAAAACTCTCCGATTTTTTTTATTTTTGTCAACAAGTAGGGTTTGTTGCGCTGATTACGGAAATGTATAATTTTCATGGGCGGCGGATCCGGTTCAACGGTTACTTTACCCGAAAGAGCTAAAACCGAGTTAGACCCGGTTCTACTGCAACGATTACTGAAACGTGAAAGCTTATGGAAATACCTAACACACGGCGTTATTATTATAACCGCTCCGCCTCATGATGTCCTTACGCGGCTTACTTCTTCACATGCGTAATTTGATACTTATATATGGATATCTCAAGAGTGGTGACTCCTCTTGAAAAGTCATTAAGATCATTCTTGAAGACAATTTTTAAGCATACAACATTAATTTAGTCGATTTCTGATAGGTCTTAGCGTTTTTGAGAAAAATAAAAAAACTGAATAAGGCCTCTAAAAAAGACCCTTGACTCTGAATAAGTTCGTGTGCATACATGGGATCGATGGGGATTTTTAGGACGTTATTTCTAATGGCAAACCCTAGCTTTCCACCAAAATTCAGCTTTGTGGGAATTTTTGCTATTTACCCCTTAGACGCATGTCTGTTTTGACTGGACTTTCACTTACTCTTTCATACGGGGAAAATGTGCCTCATCGAAATGACGGTTTTAGACCCCAAGTATGTTGGACCAAATCCGTTTCAGAAAATTTGTAGTCGCTTTAGCTATGTTCGTAAGTTTATCTGACTGGCTGGAGCGCACGAAAACTCTCGAACGAGTGAACCGATTTGGTCCAAAATTTAGCCTTCGTAATATTTTGTCTAAACTTAGTTTAGTGGTTAAAAACCCTAAGTTATACAGTGACCGGATGGAATGAATGGGGCGCACGCTACCAATCGGAAAGAAATGACTTTAGAATAGACCATACTGATGCATTCCACAGCAATACATTTGCGCTTTAATACAAATATGTACTTTTGTCGCAAAATTCGTACGTCCAAAACGGACCACAAAATCTGAACATGATTTTGATTGTAAAAATGGCAGTTGATCTGCCCATTGATTTACTTGTTTTTTTTACTTGTTCTATAACTTTTTCGGGCCATAAGGTCTCCGAGTGATTGAAATAAGCAAATAAGTCAGCTATGGGTGTTTTAACCTAACCTAATCTCGGTGATGATAAAAAGGTCCAATATATATATGTTAAAGGAGTTTCCCGCAGACGTTTGTGTGGAAATTGTTGACCCCGGGGTACAACTTTCAGTATTTCAGTATTTCTGTTAAAGAAATATTACTAACCAATAGCTGTTACTTCGAACAGAGCAAACAGGTCAAATGCAAAACAATATTTTGCAGACAATAGACGTTCCTTACAGGCAACTTATGTGTTTCTGTGTATGCGAGTATTTTATATTCAATTGGCGAATTCATCTCAAATCACAACCCGTTCCCTTAGTTTCGCTGAGAAATGAGAGAGTGCACAGACCACGTTGGCTAATTATCTAATGTATGGCTACCTATCACTTTGCTCAAATCTTCGGGTATCAAAGGATATTTGCAAACTGACGTCAAAGACAAGCCACTTGTCAACGGTCAAGTGAACTGTCGTGAAAAAGTGTCAAAATTGAATGGCTTTGTTGTGTCCACGTTGCGAGTGTCAAATCCCTTTTGACACCTTTGACCAACACGCGACAACCGACCGTGTCATTTGATAAATTCTGCATTAACCACTGCAAAGACCAACTGACTGACACACACACAAAACATTCTCATTCAAATATCGTAACATACATACATATCGTCGTCATAAATGCCCGAAATCGTATCTCCAAAAAAAACTAAATTCGTTTTTTGATTGAATCTAATATATAAAACTAAAATACATGCTCCTGCAAAAGTTCAAGCTTCTACGTTAAAAAGTAACGATCCTATCCAAGAAATTTCATTTCGGAAAATGGGATAATATTGCAGATTTTGTTGTAATCCCAAAACCAAGCGTTTTCGCGGTTTTGGTTTCATTACTTACTCCCATTCGTATATGATTGATAATATCCCAAAAACTCGCTCTCATAATTTTAATCTATATATATAAAAGAGTAAAGTGATGATGTGATCTACAACGCCCAGACGAAACGGCTGAAGCTAGAATCCCCAAATTTTAGGTGAGGATTAGTCTTGGGGCGAAGGTGCTCGATAAGGCTGGGTTTTTGGAAATTCGTCCTAGAAGGGTACGAAAAGTACTAAAATGTACTAAAAATGGTACCATTTGTGTGGGGGGCCGACTAAGAATCAACGCCCAGACGAAACGGCTGAAGCTAGAATTCCCAAATTTTAGGTGAGGATTAGTCTTGGGGCGAAGGTGCTCGATAAGGCTGGGTTTTTGGAAATTCGTCCTACAAGGGTGCGAAAAACACTAAAATGTACTAAAAATGGTCAAATTTGTGTGGGGGGCCGACTAAGAATCAACGCCCAGACGAAACGGCTGAAGCTAGAATTCCCAAATTTTGGGTGAGGATTAGTCTTGGGGCGAAGGTGCTCGATAAGGCTGGGTTTTTGGAAATTCGTCCTACAAGGGTGCGAAAAGCACTAAAATGTACTAAAAATGGTCAAATTTGTGTGGGGGCCGACTAAGAATCAACGCCCAGGCGAAACGGCTGAAGCTAGAATTCCCAAATTTTGGGAGAGGATTAGTCTTGGGGCGAAGGTGCTCGATAAGGCTGGGTTTTTGGAAATTCGTCCTACAAGGGTGCGAAAAGCACTAAAATGTACTAAAAATGGTCAAATTTGTGTGGGGGCCGACTAGGAATCAACGCCCAGACGAAACGGTTGATGCTAGAATTCCCAAATTTTGGGTGAGGATTAGTCTTGGGGCGAAGATGCTCGATAAGGCTGGGTTTTTGGAAATTCGTCCTACAAGGGTGCGAAAAGCACTAAAATGTACTAAAAATTGTCAAATTTGTGTGGGGGGCCGACTAGGAATCAACGCCCAGACGAAACGGCTGAAGCTAGAATTCCCAAATTTTGGGTGAGGATTAGTCTTGGGTCGAAGGTGCTCGATAAAGCTGCGTTTTTGGAAATTCGTCCTACAAGGGTGCGAAAAGCACTAAAATGTACTAAAAATGGTCAAATTTTTGTGGGGGGCCGACTAAGAATCAACGCCCAGGCGGAACGGCTGAAGCTAGAATTCCCAAATTTTGGGTGAGGATTAGTCTTGGGGCGAAGGTGCTCGATAAGGCTGGGTTTTTGGAAATTCGTCCTACAAGGGTGCGAAAAGCACTAAAATGTACTAAAAATGGTAACATTTGTGTGGCTGACTGATTAAGAATCTTGAAAATTTGGGTGAGGGTTAGACTTGTGGCGAAGGTGCCCGATGAGGATGGGTTTTTGGAAATTTGTCCTAGAAGGCTGCGAAAAGTACTAAAATGTACTAGCAATGGTGCTTTTTGTATGGCTGACTGATTAATAATCAACGCTCAGACGAAACGGCTAAAGCTAGAATCTTGAAATTTTGTGTGAGGGTTAATCTTGGGGCGAAGGTGCTCGATAAGGCTGGGTTTTTGGAAATTCGTCCTAGAAGGATGCGAAAAGCACTAAAATGTACTAAACATTTTCTCATTTGTGTGGCTGACCGCCTTATAATCAATGCTCAGACGAAACGGATGAAGCTAGAAGCTTGAAGTTTTGAGAGTAGGTTGGTGTTGGTATGTAGGCGTGAGATAAGGCTCGGTTTTTGGAAATTCGAACTGGAAGGATACGAAAAGTACTAAATGGTACTAAATATGGTACCCTTTGTATTAGGCAAACGGGAAAAGCTAGAATTCTGAAATTTGGGATAAGGGTCCCTGGTGGAGAGTTAGAAAGATGTACCAAAGGGTTTTTGGAATTTCGACCTAGAAGTGTACGAAAAGTACTAAAAGTTATAAAATTTAGTACCAGTTGTATATTTTGAACGGCTATAGCTAGAATCTTGAAATTTGGTACGGAAATAAAGGATGGGAGGTGGTGTTTATGAAAGGAAATTCGTTCTCATGTGTACGAAAAGTACTAAAGTGTACTAAATTTAGTACAATTTGGATTTGAGTGAACGGATAAAGCTGGAAACTTGAATTCTAAAATTAAGACTACTATTGAAGAGTAGGATTGAGATATGAGGGTTATTTTTGGAAATTCGTACTTATGTATACGAAAAGTACTAAATTTGGTACAATTTGGATTGGGTGAATGGATAGAGGTGGAATCCTGAAATTTTGAATTATTATTACTGTTAGAGTATAAGATTGAGGTAGTTTTGAAAATTTGTACTTATCGTACGAAAAGTACTAAACGGTCGTGAATTTGGTACAATTTGGATTTGGGTGAATGGATATAGGTGGAATCCTGTAATTTGGAATCAAGATTACTGTTGGACTGTAGGATTGAGTTAATCTTGGAAATTCGTACCTATGAGTACGGAAAATACTAAATTTGGTACAATGGTACTAAATTTGGTACAATTTAAATTTAGGTAAACGGACAGAGCTGGAATCCTGAAATCTGGAATTAAAGTTACTGATGGAGTGAATGATTGAGGTAGTTTTGGAAATTCATACTTATGGGTACGGAAGGTACTAAATGTACTAAATTTGGTACAATTTGGATTTGGGTGAACAGATAGAGCTGGAATCCTGAAATTTATAATTAAAGTTACTTATGGGGTGTAAGATTGCGGTAGTTTTGGACATTCGTACTTATGGGTACGGAAAGTACTAAATGGTACTAACTTTGGTATACTTTAGATTTGGGTGAACGAATAGAGCTGGAATCCTGAAATTTGGAATTAAGATTACTGTTGGACTGTAGGATTGAGTTAGTCTTGGAAATTCGTACATATGTGTACGGAAAGTACTAAATTTGGTACAATTGAAATTTACGTGGACCGATAGAGCTGGAATCCTGAAATTTGGAATTATGATTACTTATGGAGTGTAGGATTGAGGTAGTTTCGGATAATCGTACTTATGGGTACGGAAAGTACTAAATGGTACTAAGTTTTGTACATTTTGGATTTGGGTAAACAGATAGAGCTAGAATCCTGAAATTTATAATTAAGATTACTTATGGAGTGTAGGATTGAGGTAGTTTTGGAAATTCGTACTTATGGGTATGGAATGTACTAAATGGCACTTAATTTAGTACAATCTATATTTGGGTGAACGGATAGAGCAGGAATCCTGGAATTTCGAGTTAAGGTTATTGTTGGAGTGTAGGGTTAAGGAAGTTTTGGAAATTCGTACTTATGGGCACGGAATGTACTAAGTGGTACTAAATTGGTACAATTTATATTTGGGTGAACGGAGAGAGCTGGAATCCTGAATTTTAGATTACTGTTGGAGTGTAGGACTGAGATAGTTTTGGAAGTTCGTACTTATGGTTACGAAAAGTACTAAATGGTACTTAATTTCGTACAATTTAGTTTTAGGTGGACGGATAGGGTAGTATCCAGAAATTTGGAATTACTGTTGGAGATAGTTATTGAAATTCGTACTTTCATACGAAAAGTATTAATGGTATTATGAATAGAGATGGAATTCGGAAATTTGGTATTATAGACCCTCTTGATGTGTAGGGTTGAGATATGGATGTGGTTGTGGATATACTTACAAAATTACAAAATGGCACAGAATTTGGTTCAAACTGTTATTGTGTAAATTAGTAGAGTTGAAATTGTGAAATTCGATATTATGTGTACGTACTTATGTATACGAAAAATACTAAATTGCGGTTGGGATTATGTTTTGGATAAAAGGCAGTAGTTTTTTAACTTATACATATTATAGGTACTGAATTTGGTACCAGTTTGGCGTTGAAGGGATAAAGTGGAATTTCGAATTGTTGTTGAGGGATGGTGTTGGTGTTTAGATAAGATTTTTTTTTAAATGCATACAAATTCTGAAATTAGGCTTAGGGCTGGCTGACTTATTGAGAAATACACAATGGTATTAAATTTGACGTTGGTGTAGCAATGAAGCTGGAATAATATAATTAGTGTGTGAAAAGTACAAAATTGCAATCAATTTGGTATTGGGCTAAGGAATAGGTATCTATTTGACAGGTTCATTTTTAGAAGTGGTCGAACAATAAATGTACTAGGAGTATTAAGTAATACTAAATATTGAAGCACTGGTATTGGGTGAATCGATAATTAAAATTTGTTGTGAGGATCACTGTTGAGATTGGATCAGAATGTTAATTAAAATCCACCTTTAAATGTATGAAAGGTTTCCACATGTAATACTATTGACATGTAATACTAAAACTGTAACAAGCTAATGAGCTAAGGTTCTGGATTCTAAAAATTGTACTGAATAATGTTATATTGTTTCTATGTTAACACGAATTCGGTTTCTAAATAATGTAATAATTGTTTCACAAACATCCCAGACGGGACAAGGGAGACTTCTCTCATATCAGTGAGTGCACCCCGATTCATATTAGATCAATGATATGGGACGTACTGATTATCGCCGAGTCCGAACGGCGTGCCTTACGACACCATTTGTAGAGAAGTTTTACATGACTGAAATACTCAGTAAATGTCGCCAACATTACTGAGGGATATTTTGCAACCGTCGAAAATTTGATGTTGCCTGACCGGGGAATCGATCTGTTTTCTACATTTTGATATCACAAATTCCAAAATTCGGACCGAAACTTAAAATGTAGGTCGCTTTTAAAGTGTAGAGGTCTTTTTTTGAGATTCGAACAAAACATGCACGAACAGTACTTGAAAGAAATTAAATATCAATTTAAATAGCTATAAGTACATAAAAATTTTCAGTGTTCACCATATTAAATGTTTATTTGAAAATTATTTCTTTTCCGCATACGAAGTAGCGGGCATTTTGCTAGTATTGCATAAAAGAGTTTTTCATTTTATAACGTTGTTTGCTTCTCCTGTAAACTTATGAAATTGTTACTTAGGACTTTTGGCATTTATGATGACTATATGTGTATATGTATATAAAATTGCATAGTGAAATGGATTACAAGGACATTAATGATGAATGTTAAGTGTGGGGTAGGAATTAATGAAAATTTATCACTTTGCAAAACTTATCTGAATACATGATAATGGTCATTTGCATACATCGTTCACTCGGTGCCACACGTTTATCTATTTCCAATACAATAAGGCCCACCATCTGCATATATAATTTTACACATAAAGGAGGTGTTGTTATGTGTAATCCTTTTGCAAGAACTTGGAATTAACTGTTCACACCATTTCATTCACACACACACTCATACAATGCAATGGGGGAATAGGATAACAATGGATTTAATAAGTGTTGTAATTTTGATAAAATGCAAACATTTACAAATGACATGGAAATATGTATGGGTATTAACCCTTTGTGGCTCGACGTTGCCTGTGGGCAATTTTGCATGTTTTTGTATGCGTATATCCCACACCGTTTGAGTTATTTATATATACTAAGTAGGTGTCGGTAGGTTGAATTCAGAAGAATAAATAATGGAAAGAACTTTTAAATAAATATCTAGATTGAGGACGTTATGCTTGTTTAAGTATAAGTAGTCGAGTAAAAATGTCGACATGAAATATAATAATTTCATCCAACCTTTTTTGATAAATCTTACTGAGATGTTGGTCTAATAAAAAAAAAAAAAAACAGACATACAATTTACAGTTCCAATCAGTAGTTATAGATTTATGAAATTTGAAAGTTGTCTGTAAAGTGGTAACATTAGTGGAAGTCGAAGATGCTGGTTAGTGGTATTCAATGAAATACAAAAGGTCATTGGGACATTAGGGCTTGTGAAAAATGTTGTATTTATACTATTATTCGAAGATTGGACTTGAATTAAGAGGAGATTTACACATCTTTTGGTAGAATATACATTTTACATATTAAGGATTTGTAAGACATCAAGCGAATATCTGCTCCAATATCTCTGATGATAATTTTATGTATTAAATGAAGGGCAATATTTTCAGGTTTAGAGTCTGCATACAAAATAGAAAATATTTTGCAAACGCTTCTACTCTGAAAAATGTCAATATGAGCACTTCAAATTATATGAACACCTCCATATATATACGTTAAAATTGGCTAATTTTCGAACTATATATAGACCAATTTCCCATTCCATTTCCATTAATTTTCCTCTAAAATCAAACTCATCAGTTTTTGCTTTTCCACAATATGAATAATAAAAAATATAACGATAATATAAAATCTTAAGAAACAAACTTTGTTAATTTTTATAACCACAATGGCCCAATGTTGCCCACAGGCAACATTTGGTAACTCCCCAACCGCGAGGAATTATTAAGAATTTTTTTCGCAGAGGACTTATTTTTGCGACTACTCATCATAATAAATATGAAAAATATGTTTATTCATACGGAAAAAAATTCGCGGTTCAAAGGGTTAAAGGAAACAGAAAATCGGGATCAAATGGATTATGGTTTGCATTTGTGCAATATTATCTTTATTTTTTTTTATAATTATTCAAGGAGTTTGTATACAAAAGTATGACAATTTACTAACATTTGTTTTATATTTAATTATTTTACACGTTAGCCTAGGATATTACTAGTAAAATGATCAATAATAATTCTAAACAAAAAAATTTAACTCCAATACACTCTGTATCTGTTGCTTCCATGGTATCCTTGCATCATTTCGCAGCGATAAGAG